>NC_137969.1:92575200-93775200 GCF_963924665.1 Micromys minutus | reverse complement strand
TGCCTCTTAATTGATACTCTTCTCCCTCTTCTATTCCTATTATCCTTAGGTTCGGTCTTCTCATTGTGTCTTGGATTTCCTGGAAATTTTGGGTTAGGAGCTTTTTGTTTTTTGTATCTTCTCTGGTTGTTTTGTCTATGTTTGCAATGTTGTCTTCTGCCTCCGAGATTCTCTCTTCGATCTTTTGTAATCTATTGGAAATGCTTGCTTCTGTGACTCCTCATTTCTTTTTTTGGTGTTCTGCCTCTAGGGTTATCTCTTTTAGCGTTTTCTTTCTTGTGTGAATTTCCGTTTTAATTTCCCTCTTCTATTCCTTTATTTTTTTGGTTCTTTTTTCCTCTAGTTCTTTGAGTTCTTTGAGTGTTATTTTTTTTCTTCTTCTTTAAAAGCTTCTGAATCTTTTTCTTTTCCTCCCTTTCTTGTTTAAGTATCTCTATTAGCATCTTAAAGTATGATTTCAGGTCTGTGTCTTCTTTTTTGGAGTGTTTGGAATTCTGATGTTTGCTTTTATGGGAGAGCTGTGTTCTGGTGTTGCTAGATTGTCTTGGTTTCCTTGGGATATACTCTTTCGCTTTTCTCTTGCCATTTGTTGTCAGTGATATGTTCCTGCCTTTCCATTGTATATGGTTTGTGTCCCTGGATCTCCACTGGTCCAGGTGTCAGATGGGCCGAGCCCTATCTATTCCTCAGAGTCGTCGGGTGGGAACATAAGTTCCAACTTTCTGTTTCTGGTCGCTGGCTCAGGCAGGGCAGGGCAGGGCAAGGCAGGGGGTGCACTTTCCGTGTGCACTCCGCAGAGATTTCTCTGCTTCCCGGCAGCCCAGGTCTCCCACCCACCAGTTGCTCAGCCTCTATAAGCCACCGTTCCGGGTGGCAGATGGGCCAGGCTCCTCTCTGCATCCTGAAGTAGCAGACGGGTGGAAACAGAAGTTCTAAATTTCTGTTCCTGGTCGCTGGATCAAGCAATGCAGGGTAGGGCAAGTCAGGGGGTGCACTTTCCGTGTGCACTCGTCAGAGATCTCTCTGCTCCCCGGCAGTCCAGGTCCTCCACTCACTAATTGGTCAGCCTCTACAAGCCGCCGTTCCGGGTGGCAGATGTGCCAGGCTCTGCTCTGTGTCCTCTTCACTGATTTTTTTTATATTTTAGAAAAGAGTCTCTTTAATAGTCATTCATTCTTTCATTCATGTAGTATGCTTTGATCAAATTCACTCACTATACTTTCTTCTTAACTTCCTCCTTACCACCGTACTCTCCTTTTCCTCCAAACTACATATGTTATTCATTTATTCTTTTCTTTTTTATTGGATATTCTCCATATTTACATTCTGGGAAAGGGACCACCTTCATGGAAACAAGTGGAGGGGAAGATGGATGGAAGCATAGGGAAAAGAGATAACATTTGAAATGCATCGGTTATCCTTAATGTTAAAATGTTTCTATTACCAACTGTGTCCCCACATTGCATTTTGATTGTGGGTATACTACCAGGGTTCAGTTTTCTGAACAAATGTGATTTTCTTGTCCCCAGTAAACCATCAGCGTTCAATAGCTTCTCAGATAGGTTGAAGCTTCCTTTATGCCTCTCATATATATGATGGGAAATTTACTGGCTTGATTTTCTGTAAAATTTCTTTATACCATCCCAGACACTATGAAGACTCACTGAACGTAAAAACACCAAATGTATAAAAGCAGAGAATTAAAAAACAGCAGAATAATATTCACTGAAAAAATTGGAAAGGAAAAAAAGAAAAGATAAAGATAATGTAGACAATGTTTGGTCAATCCAATTGAGGGGAAATTACTCTATCCCCTGGACTGCTAAAGTCTAACACGAGAACAAGAAACTTCCAGATGTCTACAGAGGATCCATAGAAATTCTAATATTTGCATATATTTCAACTGCAATTACACTGACTCTGTGTGTGCAAATGTGTGTGTGTGTGTTTGTGTGTGCATTTTTGCACATGTAAACTGGGTTAAAAATTTCTACATAAAGGAAAACAATTATGCCACAGTTAAATAAAGGCTTAAATAAAATTCACAGGCAAAGAAATGTATATTCCATGTATTCCATGTTTCTTTACACCTTTTAGTCAAGTTTTATTCCAATAAAGGAGTATGAAAGATACAAACAATGAGAAGTTGGAGTCAAATCTGTATAGGCCAATTGCACTACCCAGTTGGGACATAGGCTAAGAATAGCACCAAATGTTCAATCCAACATATATAAAGCTGTATATGAATATATGTGAATACATACATATGCATGTGCATACATACATACACACATACATACATACTATTTTTCATGACAGTGGCCTAATTTAGTTCATTAGGTAATATGTTCAAGGTTTCACAACAGTAACCAGTAATACCATAGGATATTGCCTACAAATAATTATATCAAAATGCTTCTTTTGTCTTTCATGTATGTTGAGGACATGAAGCTTCTGGAAGTCTCACCTGAACCACAGTACACATCCTACAAATATAGATAAAGACATACCTGGAAGAAGCTGGCTAGCTAGTCTAGACAATAAAATCCTAGACCAGCGAGACACACTGCCTCAATATAGAAGGCAGACAATGACTGAAAGGCAACTGATGTTAACATAAGGTCTCAAATGTACATAGATGTTCATAGACATGCAAGAATGCATGTGTGTACACATGTACACATACCTCACTCACATAAGAAAAAAAGAACAGACTTTGTTCAGTTTAAGTAGAACAATGATTCCTAGACTGTATACTCTAACACTGATTTTAAGAAATAATCCATTTGTGAACCCTCTGAAAGAGCACTCAGTGCTCTAAATGAACCAACTCTTCAGCCCCTGGGATTTCTGGAACTGAGATTCAATTGTCATGTCTTTAATGGCACCTCACAGGCTTTCCTGCCCATAAGAAGATTTTATAGGGGGAAATCTTCATTAAATGTGGAAAGGTTTGTACATTCCCCATGTGAATGGAAATGGGGACAGCTATGTGGAAACTGTCACTTCAGAATTGTTCAGTGACTGATATGGCACACATTGTAATGAGAGCAACTGGCTATATATAAAGAATCTACCTTATAATGGGAGTTCAAAGGACAACAGATTATTTCTGGAAGTTTTTTCATGCTTAAGGGTAAGATATAACAACAAAATAGGAAGTCCACTTACTTTTCCTTTATATGGATAAGTTGCCTCAGCCTCAAGACCTTTATTTTTCAAAACATATTGGAATGCTTGGCTTGCAGTACCACAAAGGCAGCCATTATTTCCTTCAGATTTAGAACAGTCCAGTAGATTCTGCACACTTAGAGGGGTGAGGTTACCAGTTTTTGAGAACATCTGACCTTTTATGGCACCGACTGCAGCAAAAGCCCAACAAGAGCCACATTGACCCTGAGTCAGGAAGAAATTATCGTCATACATAAATTCCAATGCCAACAACAACATAGACATCAGAATAAATTATGGAAATGAAACATTGGCAGTCACTAGATGCTCAGGAGAAGATGGTATTCCCATAGAGGTCATCACTGCTGATAGGTTGGTCACACCCCAGTCTGTGGTCACACACAGGAACAGTTGAGCTGGACCAACTGGTTTTATTGGTGGTTAATAACAACAGAACCAATGAGAGAAATAAATTCCAGAGACAGATATGGTAGTCTATGATAGCTAGAGAGAGGGTGTGTGTGTGTCGGATTGCTAGGACAAATATCTATAGTACATATGTATGAAACTTTTACAGAGTAAAATAAAATTAGCTGCACAACTCTCCACACCTAACACCCACACAAAGACATCAAGTCATTTATTTTCAAAGTGGTTTAAGAAGAGGGGCTATGTGCCACTGTCTTACCTGATTCTGTACAGGAGTTACATAGCCTCCTTTCTGCAGTCTTTAATACTGGGTAAGCCAATAGACACGTGTCTGGGCACATGGGTCTGTCACGGCAGCCAGAATAAGAGTATTACTAAATGATTTGCTGAATTCTTCACTGCTCTTCAAGGAAAATAACAATAAAGAAACAAAGCAACCCCCCCCACACACACATACACACACACACACACACACACACACACACACACACCCCACCACCACATACCAAATTCCATGTAAAGTGCTTAAGAGAACACAATGTGAGGCAATCCATGTCCCACTCACCATGTCAGCAAAGGCATTCATTTTCATGGTGAAGCTGTTCCTCCCCAGGCTGTTCTCCCTGTTGTGCAGTTGGATGATTTTTGGGGTTTCTTCCCATATGATCTCTTCAGTTCTTCTTCCTCCTGGAAATGAGCACAATGCATGGCATTTCTCTCTAAACTCCTGGAGAAGCTGACTACGTGTAGTTGCATCAGCAGGTGAAGAGACCAGGGAGTCTCAGAATACTCTACCCATACATCTCACATACCTCGGAAAAGAGAATATGGTCACCCCTTGCTCACATGGTTGTGATTAGATAATCTTAATGTGAAGGTTGTGTGTGTTCTGTGGTCTCTAATGTACTTAGATACTTAAAACAGTAATGACAATTCACTCATACCTCTTTCTGCACACTTTACGTTTTACCAACCAGGCCGTATAATTTCGTATGCTTAAGCTTCCAGTCTTTCCATTCAGCATCCAAATTGGGATCATGTGCTGGGGCACCCGAGGCAACTCCAAAGCACAGGATCACCAGAGAGACAGCAGGAGTCATGTCTCAGGAGCCTGGAGGGGATGAGAGATGAAGACATGACTATGCTGATATTGTTTAAATGAATTCTTATTCTTTCCTAAGAAAATAAGCAATCCAAGGTCAATAAACTCCCTTGAAATACTTTTCCAAAAACAGGCTTGGGATAAGTTTAAAATAAACTGACTACTGTAGTTATTAGATCTAAAGCAAAGTGAATATTGCACGTCCAGAATTCTATCAATGAAAACTTCAGGTGATTTCTATTTTATTATTTGAGAAAGATCTCTCTAAACACTGAAGACCATAAGTAAAAACAGAATAAAACCAATTACAAAACAAAAAACAAAAACAACACCCCCAAACAAAACAGAACTTCAAACCACAACACACAAAATTAAAAAAAATTAAAACAAAACAAAACAATAAACAAAACCATCCAAACAAAGAACACATGACTTAGGATATCACTGACTCTTGGTTTATACCAAGTAAAAATCTTTGCTATATATGGTATTAGATCCAAATTTCATTGTGAGAGCAGAGTCTCACAATATGGCACAATAAATATCCTTTTCTAATATATCAGGTGGCGAGCTTATCTGGAAACCTCCCTTTGTGAATGAAAACTTTGTGAAATGTCTTCTATAATAAATGCTGTAAGAACCATGGGTACTATTCCTTCTGTATGCAGTTGAGACCATGTAACCAAACTCTCCATGGTGTCACATGGATGAGCCATAGAAAGCCTGATTCACAAGCAGAGGTAGCATACAAATGTAGACCTGGGGGTACAAGACACTCAAACCCTTCTTTTCCTTTTTTCACTCTCTCGCAAACAGAAGAGCTGCTGACCCTTAGAATATATTCTCCTTCATGGATATCTGCCCAGGTCTCCATGAAGTATCTCAAGTCTTCCCACCAAGACAGCTTCCCATTTTGCCTTGGCACAGGCAGGTCCTCACCTATGGTGGCTGATGTCACCTTCATCCACTCCACAGAATCAACTCTTCAGAGGATGCTGTGGTCTGGAGATCTGTCCAGGAACACCTCACTCAGACTTTAAATCCCACATATGTGAACAGATAAGACCACCACTTAGTCCTGCCTTTCTTTTGATTGGCTGTGTTGGTGACTGGATTAGTCCTCAAGGCACTGGGACTTCAGGCTCTTTCTGAGATATGATTTTATCCTGACCTGAGAAGGTTGAGCTTGACACTGGAAGGCTGACCCTGTTGACAGTGGGAAGCTAAATTTGTTTACCTTGTCAGAGGAATTTAGATAGCAATACTTTAAGCCTTGGATCACATTCTATCTGGCACTCTTCTAGCTGATTGTATTTACTGGAATAGCTGTGTGGTGTTGTATACTTGCAGTTTAGATGGGAAATTTTAGTTACCATCTCTGATGTAGAGTAATATATTCTATTTTGTGTTTAGTCCTCAGCTATAGTTAGATCCTGTGAGAACACTGACCGTGGGATGTTCTTTTCCCCTGTGACAGTGAGTAACAGAGCTGGATCTCATGAGATTCTTTAGGAGACATTGACTCTCAAAGTGGAAATTGGTGTTTAAGGCTGAATTGTAATAGATAATTATGTAATTTTTATTGTTTTTCCTTTCTCCTCACCTCTTATAGATCCCTTTTCTCTACCTACCAATGTAATTTTATGGTCTTTTTTCTCACCTTGCATAAGGGGGATAAACTCACTAAAACATAGTGACTTATTTATGTTAGTCAACTATTGTTGAACATGCAGACTGCCTTTGACTGTCTGTGATATGCCTAGTGTCATACTATTGGAGAAATCTGATAGTCTTCCTCCAAGCAGCTATTATTTGTGAATTACTTCTAGACTAATGGTAGGGCTTTCTGCATATTTCCTTTCCTTCATCCTGGAATTTTCCTGATTTGGTGCTGCACCTCTCTGGCAATGCTGTGACAGTCATTGAGTACACCCTAGATACTAGGACTACCCTGAGTCCCAGTGAAGTCTGAAAATTGCAGTCACGGAGTTATTGTAAGATGACAGGAGTGTAAACTGACTAGAAAAAGAGAGGGAATCTCAGTGTTGCTAATTTTCTTTTCCCTTAAACACAAAGCAAGAGAGAAGGGACAATTTTCACAAATTCTTTGATTTTTATAACTGCTAGGTCCTCATAAATGGAAATGACTTCCTCTTGATGCAACCCCATGACTGTACATATATACCCAGATCTCTCATTACAAATAACTTCATCTTGTTCTCCACTCACCATAATAACACTCCAAGAGTGATGTTCTTTAAGCATGGTTTCAGGAAATAACAATCAATAAAGTAAGATACAGATTATGGAAATGGACAAAGCACAACTGTGGGGAATAAATATGAGGTATATTTAGAATTAATGGAATACTGTACAACTAGGTATCATCAATGTATATCAAACATGTACTGGTTTTAAATGAAGGCCAGTTCTCTTTTCTGCATAGAGGGAAGACTTTGCCATTTTCATGGGTCTGAGGCATTGAGTTTCTTGACATGACCATGTTCTTTTCAACAGCACCTTTTCAATGAGAATTTTGT
This sequence comes from Micromys minutus, assembly GCF_963924665.1. Taxonomy (NCBI): domain Eukaryota; kingdom Metazoa; phylum Chordata; class Mammalia; order Rodentia; family Muridae; genus Micromys; species Micromys minutus. The sequence continues at coordinate 93,767,958 of NC_137969.1, read as the reverse complement.
TCATTCTCTACAGAGTTTATTCTAGTAAATATGATTTGAATAGGCTTAGACCCACAGGTATTACTCCTATGTTTCATACAAATGTATTTAAAAGTCTACCTTATTTAGGGAGGTCTATGAGTCACTTATTTCTGATAAAGCATCAAGTACAGTGTCATCTTCATTGGGTTGTTCTGACAGCATTTATAAGGTGTAACTAACTCTAAAGATGATACTAATCACAAAGTTCAGTAAAGTAATTTTGTTGAGAGGACCAAAACACAAAAGTAGCATAGTGTCTTTCTCAGTGAGATAATGGTTCCCCCTCATTGGGCACTTTCTCAGCAGGGCTTATCAAAATTTCACATTACAGTGCTAAGTGTATCACTGAACACAGACAGAGAGAAACCATTAATGCTCTACATTTATGATTTATGTAATAGACAGATCTTTCTTTTGGTACAAGTCCAAATATCACAGGTCTGGGAATCAAAATGGGAAAAAATGGAGACCTCAGTGTGAGAAATTAAACACATAATTCCTTAAAAAATTATTCAACCTTTTTTATTACATTCTAGATTTTATTCCCATACCACACCACCCTCTGACTATTCCACATCCCATACCTCTTCTTCAACTCCTTGTCTCCATAAAGATGTTTCCAACTTCCCAACTCCGTATTCCAGCAGATATCTCTACTCACTGGTACCTTTAGTCTATTGAGGGTTATGTGCATCTTCTCTGACTGGATCCAAATCTTGCAGTCCTCTCTTTATATGTTTTTGGAGCCTCATATAAGTTGAAATACATGGTCTTGTTGGTTACCCAGTGTCTGAGAAATCTCAGGGGTTCAGGTTAATTGAAGCTACTAGTCCTCCTACAGAGTTGCCCTCCTCCTTACATTCCTCCAGATTTTCCCTAATTAAACCACAGAGTTCATCAGTTTTTGTTGTTTGGTTGGGTGCAAATATCTTCATCTGACTCTTTCAGCTGCTTGTTGGGTGCTGTGGAAGGCAGTCATGATAGGTCCCCTTTTTGTGAGTACTCCATAGCCTCAGTAATAGTGTCAGGCCTTGGGAATTCCTTTGATCTTCATCCCACTTTGGGCTTGTCACTGGACCTTCTTTCCCTCAGAGCTATTCTTCATTTTTGTCCCAGTAGTTCTTTCATATGGGAACAATTATGGGTCAGAGTTTTGACTGTGCAAACCCATCCATCACTTTATGCCCTGCTTTTTTGCCAGAGGTGAGCTCTACAAGTGTCCTCTTCCCACTGTAGGGCATTTTATTTAAGATCCTTCCCTTTGAGTCCTTAGGGTCGTTTACTTTCCAGTCTGTGGTACATTCTGGAGGGTTCTCCTACCTCCTACCTCCCAATATTGCTGTACCCATCTTTTTTGCTGCCCTTCTTGGCTTCAGTCCTTTTCCACCATTCAATTCCATATATCATAATTTCTTAATATTAGAGTCTACAGCTCATTGATATTAGTTTTCTAACAAGATCAAAAGAGGATCATCTTAGAGAAATAAGAACACAAAATAGAAAAAAAGAAGGAAGTTGAATATGTAACCTTGCGTCTTAGAAGAAAAAACACAGTGATCTGACAGGATGCATGAGAGTATAGTCACAAAAAATATGAAATACCTTGGTGTGACTCTAACTAAGCAAGTGAAGGACCTGTATGACAAGAACTTCAAACCTCTAAAGAAGAAAATCGAGGAAGATCTCAGAAAATGGAAAGATCTTCCAAGCTCATGGATTGGAATGATCAACATTTTAAAAATGGTCATCCTACCAAAAGCAATCTACAGATTCAATACAATCCCCATCAAAATACCAAAACATTTCTTCATAGAGTTGGAAGGAACAATCTGAAATTTCATCTGGAATAACAAAAGACCGAGAATAGCGAAATTCATCCTCAACAACAAGAAAACATTTGCGCGAATCACTATCCCTAACCTCAAGCTATATTATAAGGCAATTGTGCTGAAAACTACATGGTACTGTACAGAGATAGGTACATGGAACAATGGAATATACTTGAAGATCCAGAAATGAGCTCTCACATATATGATCACTTGATTTTTGACAAAGGAATTGTAAACATTAAATGGAAACAGGACAGCCTCTTAAACAAATCGTGTTGTTCCAACTGTCACTCAGTATGCAGAATAATGAAAATAGACCCTTTCTTATCTCCTTGTACAAAGCTCAAGTGCAAGTGGATAAAAGATCTCCACATTAAACCAGGTACACTAAAATTATTAGAAGAGAAAGTAGGGAAAACCTTAGAACACATAGGCATAGTAGAAAATTTTCTAAACAGAACACAAATGGCCCATGCTCTAAGGTCAAATATTGACAAATGTGACTTAATGAGATTGCAAATTTTCTGTAAGGCTAAGGACACTGTCCAAAAAAAAAATGGCAGCCAACAGAGTGGGAAAAGGTCTTTACCAACCTTTTTAATTAACCTTTGCACAGCAAGAAAACTTTGACTATTTCCAGGTTACATCCTGTTTTACATGTACATTATGCTCATTTTAATTAGTAAGATTTTAATATATACTATCAAACCTTTAAAAAAATCAAGTCCTAACAAAACTGTTTTCACCTGCTTCTATACAAAAATACTTAAAATCTGTACATTTATCTTTGTTTTTTGAAATAAAGTTGTTAACTTAAAAATGTTATATAATGAAAATTAAGTCAAATAAAAGAAAATTAAAAAATATATATAAGAAAATTTCACTGCAATGGTTATCGTCATTAAAAATATTGTTACAGTATAAAGTACTTATTTAAATTCTTAATGTCAATATTTAATAACTTAATAATATAACAATTATTAATTACTAAGAAAGTAGATAAATATGTCTTCTCCAAGAGTGGGATACAGGTTCTGGACTTAAATTCAGGTTTCCCTGACCTTCAATTTTCCCCCTAGACATATTAGCAAAATACGTATTGCCAGAAAACACTATTCAAAATATAACATATGTTTCCTCTTCTTCTTTTCTGGAAATTGGTGCAAAGGCCACGAAATAATCTTTGTCATGTGGCTGTCTCTTAATTATTCCTTAATTATACCTTGATAATATACTTGGATTTGCATCACATCTTTCTATAAGTTGTTTAATTCTTTTCAATCTTTTAATGTGATATTTTTCCTCATATGTTACCTAGAACCCAGAAACCCTGAATAGAAAGAATGCTCACCCTATTTTCTCAGGCTCTAAGACACCTCCAGTCTGTACCACCTTGAACACCATTGAGGGATTGGACCAAGGAGTTCCTCAGAAATGGGTAAGACTCACATATATCCTTTCTGTGGCCAAAGCAGCTTGTCACAACTCTGTAATATCAGATAGGCTAGTTAAATTCTATTATGACACCCAACATTTAAAAACAATTATGTAGAAATGAATTCACTGAGAAGGAGGAAATGACAGTAAATTCTTACTGCTCTTTACCTGTAGAAACTTTTCATGGTAAAGCACACAAGTCTCCAGTTAATCACAGAAGACCAAGATTACACACTGTAGTGTTAACTAGCTTGAGGACCTCTAAAGACATCTGCTCTTCATTTCTCCCTTCTAAATGTATTGATCCATTCTTCAGTCTCTAACATATACCTCTAACACCCTCCTTTGGCACAATATATGATCTGTGAGAGAAAAATGGCCAGAATGCATAGAGATGCCTGATGATCTTGCATTAGACAATTACAGCCTTTATCTTGAGTGAACTTTAGCTTGAAAGATTTACAGGGAATCATCCATCACTCTGTGTCCCACTGACAAATGCCTCTGGAATTTGGGTCAGGTGCTCTCTGAGCAAAAAGAGGAAGACATAATCAACAGGAAAGAGCTAGTCAACAGAAATAGAAGCCTTGGGCCAAAACATTTCCCCTTTCCTGCTTCACATCTACCTATGTAACCTCTGACAGGCATAAGGCCCCATATCCTCTTTTTCTCACATATCTCTACCTCCCTCAGACTTCCAATTCTATATATTTCTTATTAAATTGGTATTTAGCTCTTTAAAACCAAGGAGAGAATAATAATTTAGTAGAGATATGCCCGCCTTATAATATTTGTTCATAATAAGGCATAAGGAACATGCCTTCTATAACCTTGATAAGGCTTTGTGGATACCTCAAGGCCTTAGATGCCTCATTGTTGCTATGAATCCCTGCACACAAGAAGATGCTTCACCTGTAAGAGCCAATAAGTTGTTCATTGGCATCGGGAATGATCCTCAGGCATGAAAATTACACTATCCTTATTATGAAGTAATTTTTATGAAGTCTTATTATTCGTAAGATTAAAGGTTGTGAGATACTAGAAAATTATCATGCCCACAAAAGATTTGTCTTTGGAATACATTCAGTACATTCACATAAACATTCCTTACAATATCATGCCAATAAAGTAGTGAAAAGACAAAAATATAGAGTTAAAAGTCATATCAGGAGGCGGGAAACAGCACTTGTGCAGAAAATGTTGCTGATGAGTTCTACTGGGCAATCTTCTCCAAGAAGAATGCCTTGGAAGTTTACAGGTTCTACCCACATCAACTCTGAAGTTCTTCATCTGTTCAGGCTGGAAGGAGGCACTGATTGAGATTCATGAGGTCCTTGTGAGCTTAGCCTACATTTACGGCTGACAAGAAAGCCTGTGTGAGCCTAACTTCAATTCTGAAGGTCAGTGGTCACTGAGACAACAAACAGTCTTAATTCTCTTTCAAATACATATTAATACACAGACTAGTGGACTAGTCTCTTAGAAGGACAGAAATGTATAGACCATTATCATGGTTCTATTTTCTAATCCTTTCATTGAGTAGTATTTTTGCATTATGAGAACTTATTGCATGGGGCTGATTTCTTAGCACATTAATACCAGGTTGGGTTTATCTTATTATTATATGATAGGTATATCTTGGTCTAGGGTCATATATGATGCCTGGTGGCATGTCTGGAGTTTGATTTGGATTCTTCATTCTTACCATAGTTTCTGGTGGCAAACTTTTGTCTCACATGTCATGTATTACATTCCAAGTACACAGCACAGTTTATAAAGTAACCCAAGTGATTTTAAGTCACCATTCTTATATTTATGGAATGAGACTTGGCAGATGTGTGTAAGAAGATAATGTCTTTCTTTCTAGCCATGGCATTCACACTACTTCATCATCTTTTCCCTCATGGCTTCACACAGATAAAACCTAGAATTACAGTGGACAACATCTGTTCTTTTCTCTTGATTTCCCTATAATGTACAGAACATTCTGAGTAGCACATTAAGCTCTGAGCACACAAGAGCTTTTACATGACAAGCTTCTAAATGCCATCACAGTTCTTTTACACTACATAGTCAGGTCTATCATAGCAACGTCCCATTTATTGTAGAGCCTAGGCCAACCAGTTTAGTGATGATCTCACACTCAAGGGACTGAGCCCTCTATATCAAATAGCAGTCAAGAAAATGCCCTAAAACATGCCCAGGTCAATATTCTCTTTCTCAAATGAGTTTCTCTTTCTATTGTATGTTCAAGTAACAACCAAGATTGGCAATCATAGTTGGTTTCTCAGACATAACTCCATTAGCATGTTTCACAGAAAAAAATTTCTTGTTCCCTTTTCTTTCAGCTCTTTCAAATAATTCATCACCTCATATGAAGCACCAGTCCTAATGGGTCAAGGACCTCATCAAAAACCAGATATACTTAATGTAATAGATGAGAATATCAGAAATAGGTTTGAATGCATTTACACGAGATTTTCTGAACAGAACATCAATTGCTCAGGCTCCAAGATCAATAAAGGATAAATAGGACCTTCTGAAACTGAAAACTTTCTGTAAGATGAAGGGCACTTTTTATAGGACAAAATGACAGTCTAGTGATGGAGAAAGGGTCTTCAATAACCCTATTTCCCAAAGAGGTTTAATATCCAAAATATATAAAAAGTTAGATTCCAACAATCCAAATAACTCAATTAAAAACAAAAGAACAGGGTTAAACAAAGAATTCTCAAAAGAGGAGTCTTGAATAGCCAAGAAGCATTTAAAGAAGGACCTGTAGGACAAGAACTTCAAATCACTGAAGTAGGAAATTGAAGAAGATCTCAGAAGATGAAAAGATGTCCCATGCTCATGGATCAGAAGGATCAACATTGTAAAAATGGCCATCTCACCAAAAGCAATCTATAGATTCAATGCAATTCTCATTAAAATTTCAACTCAACTGTACATAGTGTTGGAAAGAGAAATTGGTAGATTCATTTGGAATAACAAAAAAATCTATAATAGTAAAATCTATTCTCAAAAACAAGAAATCTTCTGTGCGACTCCCCATCCCTGATCTCAAGCCATATTACAAAACAGTTGTGTTAAAAACCACATGGTACTGGTACAGAGATAAGCAGGAAGATAAATGAAACAGAATAGGAGATAAAACACAAACACTCGAGGGCGCGGAGCAGAGCCCAGCCCATCTGCCACGCAGACTGCCAGCTCCTAAGGTTGAGAAACTGGTGAGTGGGAGATCTGGGCGGAAGGGGAGCAGAGAGATCTCTGCTGAGGGCGCATGCGGGGCGCACCCTCCGACCTGCCTGATCCGGGGACCAGGAAAAGAACTTTAGAACCTCTGTTCCCACCTGGCGACCCTGAGGCATAGAACAGGGCTGGGCCCATCTGACACCTGGACCAGTGGATATCCAGGGACACAGACCAGATACAAGGGAAAGGCGAGAACATATCACTGACAACAAAATGGCAAGAGGAAAGCGAAAGAGTATATCCTAAGGAAACCAAGACAACCTGGCAAAACCAGAACCCAGCTCTCCCATAACAGCAAACATTGGAATTCCAAACAGAAAAGGAAGACGCAGACCTGAAATCATACCTCAAGATACTGATAGAGATACTTAAACAAGAACGGGAGGAAAAGCAAAAATATTCAGAAGCTTTTAAAGACGAAACAAGAAAAACACTCAAAGAACTCAAAGAACGAGAGGAAAACAGAACCAAAGAAATTAAGGAATGGAAGAGGGAAATTAAAACAGAAATTGACACAATAAAGAAAACAGTAAAAGAGATAACCCTAAAGGCAGAACACCAAAAAAAGAAATCAGGAGTCACAGAAGCAAGCATTTCTAATAGATTACAAGAGATCGAAGAGAGAATCTAAGGGGCAGAAGACAACATTGCAAACATAGACAAAACAGCCAGAGAAAATTCAAAAAACAAAAAGCTCCTAACCCAAAATGTCCAGGAAATCCAAGAAACAATGAGAAGACTGAACCTAAGGATAATAGGAATAGAAAATGGAGAAGAATATCAACTAAGAGGCACAGTAAATATCTTCAACAAAATCATAAAAATAAACTTCCCTATCCTCAAGAATGAGATGACCACAAGAATAAAAGAAGCCTTCAGAACTCCAAATAGGTTGTACCAGAAAAGAAATACCACCCCCGACACAAAATAGTCAAAACACCAAGTACACAAAGCAAAGAAAGAATACTAAAATCAGTAAAGGAAAAATGTCAGGTAACATATAAAGGCAGGCCAATCAGAATCGAACCTGATTTCTCAACAGAGACTATGAAAGCTAGAAGAGCCTGGACAGACATCATGCACACCCCAAGAGAGCACAAGTGCCAGCTCAGGCTTCTATACCCAGCAAAACTATCAATCACCATAGATGGAGAGATGAAGATATATCAAGACAAATCAAAATATACACAATATCTGACCACAAACCCAGCACTACAATGAATTATAGGTGGAAAACCCAATAAAATGAGGGAAAATACAGCCTCATAAAAACAAAAAAACTCCGAAACAAGAAAATTAAAAGAAGAAAAAGACACAGACAAAACTCAACCCTCAAAAGCAATAATGGCGGGAAACAGAAAGAACTATTCCTTGATATCTATTAATATAAATGGACTCAACTCCCCAATAAAGAGACATAGGCTATCAGACTGGATACATAAACAAATTCCAGCCTTTTGCTGCATACAGGAAACACATCTCAGAGACAAAGACAGACACTATCTCAGAATAAAAGGGTGGGAAAAAAACTTCCAAGCAAACAGCCCCAAGAAGCAAGCTGGAGTCGCTATTCTTATGTCGAATAAAGTAAATTTCCAACCAAAAGTTATCAAAAAATATAAGGAAGTACACTTTTTACTCATTACCGGGGAAATCTGTCAGGAGGAACTCTCAATTCTTAACATATATGCTACAAATAAAAAAGCACCTACATTCATAAAAGAAACCCTACTAAAGCTCAAAAAATACATTTCACTCCACACAATAATAGTGGGAGACTTTAATACACCACTCTCACCAATGGACAGGTCATGGAAACAGAAACTGAACAAGGACACTGCAAAACTAGCAGCGACCTTGAACCAACTAGATTTAATAGATATATACAGAACGTATAATCATAAAGTAAAAAAATACACCTCCTTCTCATCACCCCATTGCACCTTCTCAAAAATTGACCACATAATTGGACACAGAACAAGCCTCAATCGATATAAAAAGATTGAAATACTCCCATTCATCCTCTCAGATCACTATGGTCTACGGCTGGTCTTTAACAACAACAAAGACAACAAAAAGCCTACGTACACATGGAAACTAAACAACTCTCTGTTAAACGATAGCAGGATCAAAGAAGAAATAGAGAAAGGTATTAAGGACTTTCTAGAATTCAACGAAAACGAAAATACAACATACCCAAACCTATGGGATGCAATGAAAGCAGTACTGAGAGGAAAACTCATAGCCCTAAGTGCCTCCAAAAAGAAACTGGAGAGAGCTTACATCATCAACCTGACAGCACAGCTAAAATTTCTAGAACAAAAGGAAGCAGATATACCGAAGAAGATTAGACAGCAAGAAATAATCAAAATTAGGGCAGAAATAGACAAAAGAGATACAAAAATAAACATTGAAAAAATCAACAAAACCAAGAGTTGGTTCTTTGAGAAAATCAACAAGATTGATAAACCCCTAGCCAGACTAAATAGAGGGCAAAGAGCGAGTATACAAATTAACAAAATTAGAAAGGAAAGTGGAGATAGAAAAACGGAAACAGAGGAAATTCAAGAAATCATCAGATCCAACTACAGAAACTTATATTCCACAAAATTGGAAAATCTGGAGGAAAGGATGAATTCCTAGACAGATAAAAGATCCCAAAGTTAAACCAGGACCAAATGAACCATCTAAATAACTGTATAACACCTAAAGAAATAGAAGAAGTCATCAAAAGCCTCCCAACCAAAAAAAGCCCAGGTCCAGACGGGTTCAGTGCAGAATTTTATCAGATATTTATTGCGGATATAACACCAATACTCTCCAAACTATTCCAAAAGATAGAATGAGATGGAATGCTATTTAACTCATTTTTTGAGGCTACAATAACCCTCGTACCTAAACTACACAGAGACCCTACAAGGAAAGAGAACTTAAGACCAATCTCACTTATGAGCATTGATGAAAAAGACTCAACAAAATCCTTTCAAACCAAATCCAAGAACACATCAAAACGATCATTCACCATGATCAATTAGGATTCATCCCTGGGATGCAGGGATGGTTTAAAATAAAGAAATACATCAATGTAATCCACCATATAAACAAACTCAAAGAACAAAATCACATGGTCATCTCACTAGATGCTGAGAAAGCATTTGACAAAATTCAACACCGCTTTATGTTAAAAGTCTTTCAAAGAACAGAAATCCAAGGTCCATACCTAAACATAATAAAAGCAATATACAGCAAACCAACAGCCAACATCAAACTTAACCCTGGGAAACTTGAAGCAATCCCACTAAAATCAGGGACTCGACAAGGCTGCCCAATCTCCCCCTACCTATTCAACATAGTACTAGAAGTCCTGGCTGGAGCATTTAGACAGCAAAAGGAGATCAAGGGGATACAAATCAGAAAGGAAGAGATAAATACATCACTCTTTGCTGATGACATGATAGTGTACTTAAGTGACCCCAAAAACTCCACCAGAGAACTCCTACAGCTGATAAACACGTTCAGCAAAGAGGCTGGTTACAACATCAACTGGAACAAATTAGTAGCCTTCCTATACTCAAAGGACAAACATGTGGAGAAAGAAATTAGGGAAAAGGTACCCTTCACAATTGTCACAAAAACTATGACATACTTTGGTGTGACTCTAACTAAGCAAGTGAAGGACCTGTACAACAAGAACTTCAAACCTCTAAAGAAGGAAATTGAGAAGGATCTCAGCAAATGGAAAGATCTCCCAAGCTCATGGATTGGAAAGATCAACATTTTAAAAATGGCCATCCTACCAAAAGCAATCTACAGATTCAACGCAATCCCCATCAAAATTCCGAAACAGTTCTTCATGGAATTGGAAAGATCAATGTGCAATTTTATATGGAACAACAAAAGTACTAGAATAGCGAAATCCATCCTCAACAACAAGAAAACATCTGCGGGAATCACTATCCCTGACCTCAAGCTGTAATACAAGGCAATTGTGCTTAAAACTGCATGGTACTGGTACAGAAATAGGTATGTGGATAAATGGAATAAAATAAAAGATCCAGAAATGAGCCCTCACATATATGCCCACCTGATTTTTGACAAGGAGCCATAACATTCAATGGAAAAAGTACAGTCTATTCAACAAATGGTGCTGGTCCAACTGGCACTCAACATGCAAAAGAATGAAAATAGACCCTTTCTTATCTCCTTGTACAAAGCTCAAGTGTAAGTGGATCAAAGATCTCCACATTAAACCAGATACACTGAAACTATTAGATGAGAAAGTAGGAAAAACTTTAGAACATATTGGCACAGGTGAAATTTTTCTGAACAGAACACCAATGGCTAAAGCTCTAATGTCAAAGATTAACAAATGGGACTTAATAAGATTGCAAAGCTTCTGTAAGGCTAAGGACATTGTCAACAAAACAAAACGGCAGCCAACAGAATGGAAAAAGATTTTTCCCAACTCCACATAAGATAGAGGCCTAGTATCTATGGTACTCAAAGAACCCAAAAAGCTAGATACCAGAGAATCAAATAACCCTATTAAAAAATGGGGTCCAGAGCTAAACAAAACGTTCTCAGTTGAGGAATATCGAATGGCTAAGAAATATCTGAGGAAGTGCTCAATATCTTTAGCCATGAGGGAAATGCAAATCAAAACAACCCTGAGATTCCACCTCACACCAGTCAGATTGGCCAAGATCCAAATCTCAGATGACAACAGATGCTGGAGAGGTTGTGGAGAAAGAGGAACAGTTCTCCACTGTTGGTGGAGTTGCAAACTAATACAACCACTCTGGAAATCTGTCTGGCGATACCTCAGAAAATTGGACATAATACTACCTGAAGACCCAGCTATTCCACTTCTGGGCATATACCCCAGAGACACCTTAGCGCACAACAAAGTTATATGCACCACAATGTTCATAGCAGCTTTATTTATAATAGCCATAAGCTGGAAAGAACCCAGATGTCCTTCACAAGATGAATGGATACAAAAATTGTGGCACATTTACACAATGGAATACTACTCAGCCACCAGAAACAATGACTTGACCAAATTCTTAAAAAAATGGCTGCATCTAGAGAATATCATTCTGAGTGAGATAACCCAGTCACAAAAGAACAGACATAATATGCAGTCACTGATAATGGGGTGCTAATCCCAGAGGCTTGGACTGCCCCAGAAACAACTCACAGACTGTATGAAGTCCAAGAAATAAAGAAAGCAAAACAAAACAAAACAAAAAAATGTCTATACAACAAGAAAACTTTGACTATTTCCATGTTACATTTTGTTTTACATGTACTTTATGTTCATTGTAACTATTAAGTTTTCAATGCATTCTATCAAACCTTTAAAAAAATCAAGTACTGACTAAAAATATATTCATACAGGTTTATGTAAAAATTATTTTAAAATCTGAAAAAAGTACTGACAAAAATGTATTGTATAATTTTATTCAAAAAATGCTTAAAATCTGTACATTTATCTTTATTTTGTAAAATAAATTTGTTAAAAAAAACAAACTCTCACACAGATAGTCACTTGATTTTTGAAAAAGGAGCTGAAAACATTCAATGGAAAAAGGACAGTCTCTTCAAGAACTGGTGTTGGCTCAACTGGCAGTCACCATGCAGAAGAATGAAAATAGATCCATTATTATCTCCTTGTACAATGCTCAAGTCCAAGTTGATCAAAGATCTCCGAATAAAACTAAGTACACTAAAACTATTACAAGAGAAAGTGGGGGAAAACCTTAGAACACATCGGCACAGGGAAAATTTTCCTTTACAAAACATCAATGGCTTTTGCTCTAAGATCAATAATCAATAAATGGGACATGAGATTGCAAAGTTTCTGTAAGTCGAAGGACACTGTTAAGAAAATGAAATGACAACCAACAAGTTGGGGAAAGATCTCTACCAATTCCACATCTGATACAGGTCTAAAATCCTATCAATATACAAAGAACTAAAAAAGTTAGACTCCAAAAAAATCAAACAATCCTATTCAAAGTTGTACTACAGTACTGAACAAAAAATTTACAATTGAGGAATATCGAATGGCTGAGAAGCACCTAAGGAAATAAATGTTCGACATCCCTAGTGATCAGGGAAATGCAAATCAAAACAACTCTGAGATTCCACCTCACACCAGTTAGAATGGCTAAGATCAAAATTCAGATGACAGCAGATGATGGCAAGGATGTGGAGAAAGAGGAACACTTCTCCACTGCTGGTAGGGGTGTAAGCTGGTACAAAAACTCTGGAAATCAGTCTGGCAGTTCCTTAGAAAATTGGACATAGTATTACATTAAGATCTAGCTATTCCACTCTGGGCATATACCCCAAAGTTGCTCCAACATACAATAAGGACACATGCTCCACCATGTTTATAGCAGCCTTATTTATAATAGACAAAAGCTGGAAAGAACCCAGATGTCCTTCAATAGATGAACAGATACAGAAATTTGGTATATTTACACAGTGGAACACTACACAGCTTTTAGAAACCATGACTTTATTAAAATCCTATGAAAATAGATATATCTAAAGAATATCATCCTGAGTGAGGTAATCTAGTCACAAAAGAACAGACACAATATGCAATCACTGATAACTGGATACTAGCGTCAGAAAGCTCTGAATACCCAAGAAAACAACTCACAGAGTATATAAAGCTCAAAAACGAATACTAAAAATCAAAACCTCAGTCCTTTAAAAAAATAAGTGTATAGCATCTTCTCAGAGTGGGGTATACCTAGATCTTATTAACTCAAGAGCTAAGAAGATAGCCTTGTGTCAATTTTGGTAGTTTAAAATCTTTATGTTTAATCTTGACATACCAAAACTTTGACTATTTACATGTTACAATTTGTTTTACATATTCTTTATAATCTCTGTAAGGAGTATGATTTTCATGCATATTATCAAACCTTTAAAAGATCAAGTACTGTGAAAAATATATCTACATATATTTATGCTAAAATGCTTTTAATAATCTGTATATTTATCTCTGCTTTTTAAAAATAAAGTTAAAAAATATTCAACATACTCAATCAGCAGAGAAATGAAAATCAAAATGACACTGAGATTCTACCTTACACCAATCAGAATGGCTATGCTAAGGAACTCAACAGACAGCCCATATAAGTGAGGATGTGGAGAATGAGGAACACTCCTCTATTGCTGGTGTAATTGCAAACTTGTACAACCAGTTTGAATATCTATATTTTTAAAATATATTGTGTAGTGGTTTAAATATAGGGTGTCTCTCCAGTTTCTCCCTCATTTACTGACACCCTGATGCACCTCCTTTCTATTTTTCGATTGAAAATAAACTGGCATCTAAAAGATAATAACAAAATAAAACAAAACAATATAGGATAAAACAAAAGTAAAAACAAATCAGAGAAGGACAAAGGAAACACACAGAAGGAAATGACGCTAAGAAATGGCACAAGAAATAGATCTGGATACAGAGACACAATCCTTCATTCTACCTGTTGCTTGGTGATTTCATAATGATGTTTAGCATATATAATTTTTTCCTGAAGTTTCATTAGTATGAGGTTCCTACAGTACATTTTAAATGGCTCAGAAATTTAACTGTCTTTTCTTTTATTCTCTCTCTTGTCCCATCAGGTCTCCTCCTCCCCACTTAATAGTCCTGTTTTATAATGTTATTTTCTCTTGTTATCTATCACATTTTTCTCTCCTGGGAAGACTGATCACCACTTCCTCAAGTACATTACTTACACCTAACCTCCATGGTTTATGCACAGTAGCTTGCTTATCATTTACTTCACAGCTAAAACCCACAGAGAAGAGAAAACATACCATATTTGTCTTTTTGGGATTCGGATACCTCACTCAAGATCATTTGTGTCTATTTCCATGAATTTACCTTTAAAATTTTTTTTAATTGAAAAACTTTATTTTTAAAAACAAAGATAAATGTACAAAATTTAAGCATTTTTGCATAAAAGTATATGAATACATTTTTAAGGTTGTAATTAAGTATTTGTGCATTCATATACATACACATATGTATATATGTAACAATAATATAGAAAAAGAGACAATTAATTTGAGGGGATAGGAGAGAAACTGGGATGGGCATGAGGGATGGAAGGTGGATGTGATACTGTTCCATTTTAATTAAAATATATTCTTTCTTTCTTTCTTTCTTTTTTTCCCTTGAACTTCACACAGTCTCTGACTTGTTTCAGGGGTATTCAGAGCTATCTGGGGTTAGTATCCTATTATCAGTGACTGCATATTATGTTTGTTCTTTTGTGACTGGGTTATCTCACTCAGAATGATATTGTCTAGATGCATCGATTTTCTTAAGAAGATTGTTAAGTCATTGTTTTTGATAGCTGAGTAGTAGGCCATTGTGGAAATGTACCAAAATTTTTGTATCCATTCATTTACTGAAGGACATCTGGGTTCTTTTCATCTTCTGGCTATTATAAAAAGAGTTGCAGTGAACATTGTGGTGCATGTATCTTTGTTGTATGTTGGAGAGTCTCTAGGGAAAATGCCCAGAGTGGCATAACTGGGTCTTCAGGTAGTACTATGTTCATTTTTCTGAAGAACCACCAGACTGATTTCCAGAGTGGTTGTATCTTATTAAAACCCCAACAACAATAGAGAAGGGTTCTTCTTTCTCTACATCCTTGCCAGTATTCGTTGTTATCTGAGTTTTGGATCTTGGGCAATCTGACTGGTGTGAGGTGGAATCTCAGGGTTGTTTTGATTAGCTTTTTCCTGATGGCTAAAAATGTTAAGTACTTCCTTAGAAGTTTCTCAGCCATTCAATATTCCTCCATTGAGAACTTTTTGTTTAACTCTGTACCCCATTGTTTAATAGGGTTGTTATATTCTCTGGTGTATAGCTTTTGAGTTCTTTGTATACCTTGGATAGTAGGCCTCTATCTGATGTGGGGTTGGTA
Source organism: Micromys minutus (assembly GCF_963924665.1). Taxonomy (NCBI): domain Eukaryota; kingdom Metazoa; phylum Chordata; class Mammalia; order Rodentia; family Muridae; genus Micromys; species Micromys minutus. The sequence continues at coordinate 93,752,450 of NC_137969.1, read as the reverse complement.
AAGATCTTTTCTCACTCTGTTGGCTGCCATTTTGTTTTCTTGACAGTGTCCTTAGTCTTACAGAAACTTTGCAATCTCATTAAGTCTCATTTGTCAATCTATGACATTAGAGCTCGAGCCATTGTTGTTCTGTTCAGGAAAATTTCTCCTGTGCCTATGAATTCTAAGGTTTTCTCTATTTTCTCATCTAATAGTTTCAGGGTACCTGGTTTAATGTGGAGATCTTTGATCCACTTACACTTGAGCTTTGTTCAAGGAGATAAGAAAGGGTCTATTTTCATTCTTTTGCATGTTGAGTGCCAGTTGGACCAACACCATTTGTTGAAGAGGCTATTCTTTTTCCATTGAATGTTTACAGTTTTTTGTCAAAAATCAGGTGACCATATACGTGAGGGCTCAATTCTGGATCTTCTATTCTATTTCATTGATCCACATGCTTATTTATGTACTAGCACCATGCAGTTCTCAGCACAATTGCATAGTAATATAGCTTTAGGTAAGGGATAGTGATTACCGCATATGTCTTCTGGTTGTTGAGAATGGTTTTCGCTATTCTAGGTCTTTTGTTATTCTAGATGAAATTGCATTTTTCTCTTTCCAACTCAATGAAAAACTGGGCTAAAATTTTGATGGGGATTGTATTGAATCTGAAGATTGCTTCTGGTAAGATGGCCATTTTAAAAGTGTTGATCCTTCCAATCCATGAGTATGGCAGAGCTTTCCATTGTCTGAGATCTTCCTCAATTTCCTTTTTTAGAGCTTTTAAGTTCTTATCATACAGGTCCTGGACTTGCTTAGTGAGAGTCAAAAAATGTATTTCATAGTTTTTGTGACTATTGTGAAGGTTATCTTTTTCCTAATATCTTTCTTCACATGTTTGTCCTTTGAATATAGGAAGGCTACTGATTTGTTTGAGTTAATTTTATATCCAGCCACTTTGCTGAACTTGTTTATCAGCTGTAGGAGTTCTCTGGTGGAATTTGTGGGGTCGCTTAAGTACACTATCATGTCATCTGCAAATAGTGATGATTTTACTTCTCCCTTTCTCATTTGTATCCCTTTGATTTCCTTTTGCTGTCTAATTACTTCGGCCAGGACCTCCAATACTATTTTGAATAGGTAGGAGGAGAGTGGGGAGCCTTGTCGAGTCCCTGATTTTAGTGGGATTGCTTCAAGTTTCCAACTGTTAAGTTTGATGTTGGCTGTTGGTTTTCTGTATATTGCTTTTATTATATTTAGGTACGGACCTTGCATTCCTATTCTTTCCAAGACTTTTTACATGAAGGGGTTTTGAATTTTGTCAAATGCTTTCTCAGCATCTAGTGAAATGACCATATGGTTTTTTTCTTTGAGTTATTTTATATGGTGGATTACATTGATGGACTTCCTTATATTAAACCATCCCTGCATCCCAGGGATGAAGCCTACTTGATCATGGTGAATGATCGTTTTGATGTGTGCTTAAATTCGGTTTGCAAAAATTTAGTTGAGTATTTTTGCATCAATGTTCATAAGTGAGATTGGTCTGAAGTTCTTTTTCCTTGTAGGGTCTTTGTGTGGTTTAGGAACGAGGGTTATTGTAGCCTCAAAAAATGAGTTAGGTACTGTTCTATCGGATTCTATTCTAGGAATAATTTGGAGAGTATTGGTATTATGTCATCAATAAATGTCTGATAAAACTGTGCACAGACCCCATCTGGACCTGGGAGTTTTTTGGACGGGAGGCTTTTGATGAATGCTTCTATTTCTTTATGTGTTATAGGGTTATTTAGATGGTTTACCTGGTCCTGTTTTTACTTTGGTATCTTGTATCTGTTTAGGAATACATCCATTTACTCCACATTTTCCAGCTTTGTTGAATATACGCTTTTGTAGTCGGATCTGATAATGTCTTGAATTTTCTCAGTTTCAGTTGTTATTTCTCCACTTTCCTTTCTGATTTTACAAATTTGGATACTCTCTAATTAGTTTTTCTAAGGGTTTATCAATCTTGTTAATTTCTTAAAGAAACAGCTCTTTGTTTTGTTGATTCTTTGAATGGTTCTTTTTGTTTCTATTTGGTCGATTTCTGCCCTAATTTTTATTTTTTTTGCCATCTACTCCTCTTGGGTGTATCTACTTCCTTTTGTTCTAGAGTTTTCAACTGTGCTGTCACAATGCTAGTGTATGCTCTCTCCTGTTTCGTTTTGGAAGCACTCAGAGCTATGAACTTTCCTCTCAGTACTGCTTTCTTTGCATCCCATAAGGTTGGGTATGTCGTGTTTTCATTTTCATTGAATTCTAATAAATCCTTAATTTTTTCTTTATTTCTTCATTGACTGTGCTATCATTTAATAGAGCATTGTTTAGTTTCCATGTGTTTATGGGCTTTCTGTTGTCTTTGTTGTTATTAAAGACCAGTCTTAGACCATGTTGATAAAAAAGGATGCATGGGAAAATTTCAATCTTCTTATATTGATTGAGCCTCATTCTGTGTCCAATTATGTGGTCTGTTTTGGAGAAGGTGCCATGAGGTTCTGAGAAGAAGCTGTATTCTTTTGTTTTTGGATGATATGTTCTATAGATACCTCTTAATTCCAGTTGGTTCATAGTCTCTGCTAGTTTTACTGTGTCTTTGTTCAGTTTCTGTTTCCATGATCTTTTCTTTAGTGAGAATGGGGTTTTAAAGTCTCTCACTTTTATTGTGTGGTGTAAAGTATATTTTTTGAGCTTTAGTAGGGTTTCTTTTTTGAGTATGGGTGCTTTTTTAGTTGTAGCATATATGCTAAAAATTGAGAGTTCCTCCTGAGAAATTTCTTCTGTAATGAGTAAAAAATTTTCCTTCCTTATCTTTTTTGATAAATTTTGGTTGAAAAATCTACTTTATTCTATATTAGAATGGCCACTCCAGCTTGCTTGTTGGGGCCACATGCTTGGAAGGTTTTTTTCCAACCTTTTACACTGAGATAGTGTCTGTCTTTGTCTCTGAGATGAGTTTTCTGTATGCAGCAAAATGCTGGGTTTTCTTTATATATCAGTCTGATAGCCTACATCTTTTTATTGATGAGTTACCTCCATTTATGTTAATAGATATCAAGGAATAGTGGTTGCTGTTTCCTGCTATTATTGCTTTTGTATTTTGAGTTATGCCTGTATGTCTTTCTTCTTTTGGTTTTCTTGCTTAGGAGTTTTCTTGTTTTTACTATGAGGTGGTTCCCCTCATTGTATTGATTTTCCACCTATAATTCATTGTAGTGCTGGTTTTGTCGTCAGATATTGTGTGAGTTTATTTTTGTCTTGGAATTTCTTCATCTCGCCATCTATGTTGATTGATAGTTTTGCTTGATATATCAGCTTGGGCTGGCACTTGTGCTCTCTTAGGGTCTGCATGATGTCTGTCCAGGTTCTTCTAGCTTTCAGAGTCTCTGTTGAGAAATCAGGTGTGATTCTGAGTGGTCTGCCTTTATATGTTACATGACCTTTTCCCCTTACTGCTTTTAGTATTCTTTCTTTGCTTTGGGTACTTGATGTTTTGACTATTATGTGTCGAGAGAAATTTCATTTCTGGTCTAACCTATTTGGAATTCTGTAGGCTTCTTTTATGCTTGAGGTCATCTCATTTTTAAGGGTAGGGAAATTTTTTCCAGGATTTTGTTGGAAGATATTTACTGTACCTCTTATTTGATATTCTTCGCCCTCTTCTATTCTTATTATCCTTGGGTTTGGTCTTCTTATTGTTTCCTGGATCTCTTGGACATTTTGGGTTATGAGATTTTGGTTTTTGCATCTTCTCTGACTGTTTTGTCTATATCTTCAATGTTGTCTTTGTCCCGGAGATACTCTCTTCCATGTCTTGGAAATGCTTTTATCTTTGACTTCTGATTTTTTTTTAGGATTTCTACTTCTAGGGTTGTCTTTTTTACTGTTTTCTTTATTGTGTCCATTTCCATTTTAAATTCCCTCTTCCATTCCTTCATCACTTTTGTTCTGTTTTCTTTTGGTTCTTTGAGTTCCTTGATTTTTTCTTGTTTCTTCTTTAAAAGCTTCTAATTCTTTATGCTTTTCTTTCGTTCTTGTTTAAGGATCTCTATCATCATCTTGAGGTAGGGTTTCGGGTCTGAGTCTTCTGTTTTGCATTCTGCTGTTTGTTGTGATGAGAGAGCTGGGTTCTAGTGTTGACAGATGGTCTTGGTTTCCCTTTGGTATGTTCTTTCACTTTCCTCTTGCCATCTTGTTGTCAGTGATTGGTTCTCGCCTTTCCCTTGTACCTGGCCTGTGTTCCTTGATCTCTGCTGTTCCTGGTGGTGGATTGTCTGAGTGCCTTTTGTGCACCCAAAAGCTGCTGTCTGGGAACAGAGGGCCCGATGCCGGGTTTCTTGGTCCCTGGATGAGGCCGGACAGGTGCGCACTTTCAGCATGCACCGCTGAGATCTCTGCCCCCTGGGTAGTCGGAACCTGTTCTCACCCAGTTCTCACCAGGCCTGTGTCTCTTGGTCTCCGCTCTTCCTGGTGGCCGATGATCTGAGCCCATATTTAACTTTTAACACCCAAATAACACTTATTTTTTTCATCCTTTCTTTCACTGGCAGATTTCTCTGTCGTTTTAAATATCTGATATTGCGAATAGACCAGAAAAGACCATGACTGATCAAGTGTCACTGTTTTAGGATGAATCATGCTTTGGTTATATGCACCATAGTGCTGAAGCTGAACCATGAGGCAGAATGGTTCTCATCTTTCTGAGGTATCTTCATACAGGCTTCCAAAGTCGCTGTATGGGTCTGCATTCCCATCAGCAATGTATGACTGTCTTCCTTAATCCACATTCCCACCAGCACAAATTATCACTTGTTTTACTTATCTTAGCCATACTGACAGATGTAAAGTGAAATCTCAAATTACCTTTCATTTGCAATTCGCTGAGGGCTAATGCTGTTGAAAATCTCTTTAAGTGGTTTTTAGCCATTTGAGTTTGTTCTTTTGAGAAGTCTCTGTTTAGATGTGCACCCCATTCTAAAAGTGGCTTATTTGTTTTTTTTTTTTTTTTTTTTTTTTTTTTTTTTTTTTTGATATGCAGGTTTTTAGTTCCTTAAATATTTTGGCTATTAGCCTACTACTAGATGGGTAGGAGGTAACCATCTTTTTCTTCCTTTTTACTTTTTTAGTTTGTTTGAGGCTGAGGCTTTGTCTGCCTAATGTGTCCACTGGCCATGGAGAAAGTCTTTCAATTTTATATGGTTTGGTTTGTACAACCTTCATTAATTAAATTATAAGTTGATTGCAGATCTGTTCCGGTCATTCCATTACCACCCACATTCTCCCTTCTCCCCATGCCCTCCTTCCTTCTCCTCGGAGAAGATGTGCCTCTACATGGGTAGCTCTCCACCTTGGCATATGAAGCAGCAGCTGGACTAAGCACATCCTGTTCTACTGAGGACAGACCCTGATGTCTTCCTGTCTCCAATCCATAGCAGAGTATTATTAATGCTATCAGATGTTGGCTCTCTTTGGTAGTATGGGTCTCAAGTTGGTCCAGTCATTGGTTGACCATTATCTCAATCTTTGCTCCATTTTTATCCTTGTACTTCCTGTAGGCAGAACAGATTTTGGGTTGGAGGTTTTGTAGGTCGGTTTCTGTCCTTTTTCTAGTGGAAGTCCCATCTGGCTATAGGCTCTTTATCTCCCACTGTTGAGAGTGTCATGTAGGGTCACCTTCACTCCACCCCAAGGAACCTCCCCTGTCCCAGAGTTGACCTCACCAATTTCCATTCTCTCTTCCTGTACCCCCGGACTCTCCTCATATTAAATTCAACTCTGGTAGAGTTTAAAGCGACACTATCAGAGTCTAAATATCAATATGTAACTTAAGCTGTAGTATTGTTTCATGATCTTTCCTTTTCCTGACTTTCAGGTTTGATGATTAGACATTGATAGTTGCAATGTCTTCTTGATGAACTTTTATTCCATTGATGAGTACTGTCTGTTTCTAGCTATTTTTTACATTTCATGAGACTTTAAATTATATCTTGTTAGAGATTAACTGGTTCCACTAGCTTGCTGTATAGGTCCATTTTTCTTGGAATATTATTCTATCCTTAGGTGATTATTTGATGTTAAGGTGTGTGTGTGTGTGTGTGTGTGTGTGTGTGTGTGTGTGTGTGTGTATGTTTGGGGTTGTGGAAGGATGTATCCAATGTTTTCATTTATTCTCTTATTTGTGTGTTTTTATTGGGTGCCACCTCTTCCCTGGTCAGTCCACTGCTTGACCCTACCTGTCCTGGAGGGTTGGAGGTGGATTGGCAAGGAATTAAGAGCACAGACTCCAGGAGCAGGTGAGAAAGCTCCAACAATATTTTATGAACCTTGCTCAAGATCGTTATTCTCCCTGGTCCTAAGAAACAGCAGCTTTAAACAGCACTTCCTGATTAGATGGCATTGTCTGCTTCAGCAAATCTTGGTTTCTCAGACCATCTTCAACTAGGCTTTCCTGCAGAAGTTGCCTTTGAGACTGCACAGCCCCTGGCATTTATGCAGCCATTCCTCCTACAGTTGGGGAACTGTGATCATTGATGTTGAGAGTAGGAAGACCAGCAGTTTTTGCTTCTGTTTAACAGTATTAAACACTGCAAAAATCTAATGATGAATATTTTTGTACCAGTACAGCTAAATCCTGGAAAACTCACTGGGTTGACTCAGGAGTCAGAAACTGATAAAACAACAAACAAACCTACAAAAAAATCTATAATCTTGTAGGCTGTGCTCAACCTGCTGGAATGTACCTAGAAAATCTGCTTGGCCAATCAGCATGTTCTTCCATCTCTCCCCACTCACAATGATCTTTCAACACTGTATACTTTGCAGGGCTCCCAGTAGACCTGGCAGGACAACAGATAGGATAGGCACCCAAATAACCACAGCAGCTGTGAGCACCCCTCCAAGCCAGATGCTCAGGAAACACAGGATTCCTTCACCCTATGTGTGATCACCATCACTCTTCCAGTCTGTACCCATGTGTGAGCAGATCAGCCTATCTCCTACTCTTTCAATTCTGCACAGTTGTCAGGGATCTCAGGAGATTTGTTGCAGGAAGGGCCAGAAATTGAAGACCCAGAAATATACCTGCACACTTATTGGCATGTGATCTTCAACATAGAAACCAAAAACACACAATGGGAAAAAAAAGAAAGCATCTTCAATAAATAGTTCTTCCTCAATGGGTAGTTTTACTGTAGAAAAATGAAAATAGATTAATATTTATCACCTTGCACAAAGCTTAAGTCTAAATGTATTAAGAACCTCAACATAAAACCAGATAAACTGAATCAAATAGAAAAAATAGTGGGGAAGAGCCTCAAACTCATCAGCACAGAGGGAAACATTTCCTGAACAGACCCCTAATGGCTTGTGCTCTAAGGTCAAATATCAACAAATGGGACTTAATGAGATTGCAAAGAACCATCTTTAGCAGGTTATATAAGCTATGGGGACAAAGTGGCCAAAATGCATGCAGATGCTTGAGTGACCTTCTATCTTGCAAATAGTAATCCCTGGCTTGCTAAGATCTGCAGATGTTCATCTGCATTCATCATTCTGTTTCCTAGTGACCAATTATTCTTGACCTTATGTTAGTTACTCTTTGAGTCCAAAGAGATAGACAAAATCAGGAGGAAAGAGATGGTCAACAGGAAAAGAAGCCTTAGGCCAAAACAGTTCATCCCTCTTGAGTCACATTTACTCAAGTGCTCTCTGCTAGACATAAAGAGGACATATAACCCCTTTCTCTCACATTCCTCAACCTTCCCCACATACTTTAATTTATATATTTTTCTCATTGGAATGGTCTATATCTTTTAAAAAGCCAGCAACAAAAATAGCCAAGCATATTTATGCCCTGAATTTATTTCTTAATAAATAAGCCACGAGTAATATCCTTTTCTAAGAGGCAGGCAGGGGCTTATGGCCCTGGCCTTCAGGGCTAAAATCTGAGCATCAGGCTGACTCTTGGCCCAAAAGAGTTCACAGGCCTGGGATTGGTTCTCCTGCCTCCCAGCCTGAAACCCAGTGGGCCAGGCAGAGCGCACCAGAAGGAGTCTTCCCAGGGACCTGCAGTGTGAGGATCTACTTTACACCAGCGGAGCAGAGTGGGACTCTTCCGACCCCCAGACCAATAAGTACAACAGATGCGTACAGCTGTCTAGTTTCCACTATGATCTGTTCTTTTACATATAGATAATTTTTGTACATATATTGAAGTTTCTACAGTATAAGAATTTTACTCTACCACTCAAATAGACTGAGTTTAACTGTTTGTCTCTTTATTTTCTACCGCGTTCCTGTCATCTTTCCTTCCCACATGATCTGTCCATTCTAGTTCACTCACCCCCATAAATAATTAAATATTCTATTTTCCCAACCTGGGGATATCTAGTCCCAAACTAGTACATTATACTACACTAACCTCTCTGTTTCTGTGAATTGTAGCTTGCATATCACATTTTAACAACTAAAATCTACAATAAATGTGTGCCTGCTATATTTGTCCTTTTGGTTTGGGGATATTTTACTCAGGGTGATGTTCTATTTTCATTTATCTTTAAATTTCATGATATAACTCTTTTACTCACTTTATTTCATTACATTGCCCCACCTTTTTGTCACCCCCACAATCCTTCCTCCATTCCCCTCCTCTTTACTTTGGGAGGGTATGGAGACCCAGGATATCCTCCATCTTGGCACACGATATGATTTTAATATTTGAGTAAAAATCTATTATGTAAATATACCATATTTTATTTTTCTTTTCATTCACTGATGAATATCTCTGTTGTTTCAAACTTCTTGCTATTTTGAATAAACCATATCAGTGAGTGTATACTCTGAGTGTTCTTTTGTGATTGCATTACTTTACTCAAGATAATATTTTCTAGTTTCTTCCATTTGCCTAGGATTTACATGAACTCATTATTTTTACTAGCTTAGTAGTACTCTATTGTGTAAAGGTACATTTTCTGTATCCATTCCTCTGTTGAAGGACATCTGGATTCTTTCCAGCTTCTGTCTATTATAAATGAGGCTGCTATGAACATACTAGAGCATGTGTCCTTGATATATGTTGGGGCATCTTTTGGGGATATGCCCAGGAGTGGTATAGCTGGATCTTCAGGTAGTACTATGTCCAATCTTCTGAGGAACCACCAAACTGATTTCCAGAGTGGTTGTACTAGCTTTCAGTCCCAACAGTGGAGGAGTGTTCCTCTTTCTCCACATCCTTGTCAGTCTCTGTTGTCACCTGAGTTTCTGATCTGAGCCATTCTGTTGTGAGATGGAATCTCAGGGTTGTATTGATTTGCCTTTTCTTGATATCTAGTTTTTTAAAATCCTTTATATATTTTGAATTTTAGATCTCTATCACATGAGAAGCTAAACAAAACATTTTCTCAAACTCTTGGCTGCTGCATTGCCTTACAGAAGCTTTTCAAGTATGTGCAGGACCGAATTTAATTATTAACCTTAGTGCCTGTGATAACTGTGCTGTCTTCAGAAGGTTTCTCCTGTTCTAATGGGTTCAAAGATATTCCCCAACTTCTCTTCCATCAGGTTAAGTATGTCTGGTTTCATCTTGATGACTTGGATCCATTTGGAATTGTGTTTTTTTTTTTTTTTTTTTGCAGAATGATGAGTATGAATCTATTTAAATTCTTCATACAACGAGTTCATGAAACTCCTAGGCAGACAGATGGAACTCAAAGTATCATCCTGAGGGAGGTAACTCAGTCACAAAAGAAAACTCGGTATGTAATCACTTATAAGCAGATACTAGCACCCCCCCCCAAAAGAAGCTCGGGATACCCAAGAAACCATCCACAGAACCTATTAAGCTTGAAAAGAAGACCAGAATGTGAATGCCTGAGTCCTTCTTAAAAGGGAGAACAAAACAGAGGAGGAAATACAAGGTCAAATAGAGGAGCAGGGATTGAAAAAAAGATTTACAGAGACTGTATAGGGACTTGGAAAGCCTGTGGGCAGGGACCAAACACTCAAGCCCTTTGCCACCTAGAATAGCAGAGGTCCAGGGACACAGGCCTGGCAATACTGTATTGTGAGTGACAGGAACACAGAGAGGGCTGTGTGAAGATCTCGTAGTTGCCCCTGCTGCCAACAGTAGGGGCAGACTTCATCAGAATAACTTGGGATCCACCTGGAAAGCCCAGTCTCACAGACTAGACACATAAGCCCACAGTAAGGCACAGGCCCTTGTCATTGGGATCCTTCCCGGAAAAAGCAGTGTTTGAAGATCAAGTCTACAGGCCCTTTTACACCTGAACAAGAAGGGAGTCTGGCACTTGTGCCCAGAAAAACAACACCTGGAGTTCTCTGAGAGCAGAAAGTACAGTGCTATCTAGAAAAGGCTCCAGTTTGGCCTAGAGAAAGAGCCAGATCCCTGCCAGTAGTACTCAGGCCAGTAGGCACAGGGTTGAGCTACCAGAACAGCCTCACAAGCTTTCCCATACCTCAGTCCACAAAGTCAGAGCTGAGTCACTGATACCAGAACTCACTGCTTGCCCACTAAAAGCCAAACATTCAGAATCTGTTTTCTTCCCGAGTCCTTGGGCGCTCAGGACCACAGGAGAGACAGGTGCCAATCACTGACAACAGGACCACGTATAATCACAAAAAAAGATGGCAAGAGGAAAATGAAAGAACTTAAGCAATGGAAACCAAGACAATGTGGTAACAACAGAACCCAGCTCTCCCACCACAGCAAGCAGTAGATTGCCAAACATACCAGAAAAAGAAAACTCAGACCTGAAATTCTCCCTCAAGATGATAATGGAGATCTTTGAGAAGAGCATGAAAAACTCCCTTAAACAAGCACAGGAGGACAACCATAAACAAATAGAAGCTTTTGAAGAGGTACACAGGCCCCACCCGACTGGATCAGAGGAGCAGAAACTCAGCCGTTGGGTCTCGGCTTCTTACTGGCAGGCCCGTGCATGCACAACTGGCGTTCAGGCCATCTGCCACAAGGAAAAGCTGAGATCCAGGGACACAGGCCTGGTGAGACTGCACTGTGAGTAGCCAGGGCAGCAGAGGTCTGGACTGAGTGCCAGGAATGTGTGCCCCCCCTCCCGACTGGTTCAGGGTAGCAGGAACTCTGACAAAAGGTCTTGGTTTCCAACTGGCAGGCTTGTGCTTGCAGAACAAATGCTCAGACCATCTGCCACAGGGAACAGCAGAAATCCAGGGTCACAGGTCAGGTACATGGGAGAGAAGGGAAACAATAACTGACAACAAGACCACGTACAATAACAGAAAACAAGATGGCAAGAGGAAAGCAAAAACATGTACACCAGGGAAACCAAGACAACCTGGGGACACCCGAACCCAGCTCTCCCATCACAGCAAAATGTGGAATGTCAAACAATTCAGAAAAAGAAGACAGAGACCCAATATTATACCTCAAGATGATGACAGAGATCCTTAAACAAGAACGGGAGGAAAAGCATAAAGAAATAGAGGCTTTTAAAGAGGAAACATGAAAAACACTCAAAGAAATGAAAAGAACTAGAGGAAAACAGAATCAAAGAGATGAAGGAATTGAAAATGGAAATATAAACAATAAATAAACACTAAAAGAGACAACCCTGAAGATAGAAATCCTAAAAAAGAAATCAGGAGTCACAGATGCAAGCATCTCCAACAGAGTACAAGAGATGGAAGAGAGAATCTCAGGGGCTGAAGACAACATTGAAAACATAGACAAATCAGTTAGAAAAGATGGAAAAGCCAAAAAGCTCCTAACACAAAATATCCAGGAGATCCAAGACACAATGAGAATAACAAACCTAAGGATAAGAGGAATATAAGAGGGCAATAAGAATATCAGCTAAGAGGCACAGTAAATATCTTCAACAAAATCGTAGAAGAAAACTTTGCTACCCTTAAGAATGAGAGGACCAGGAGCAAAAATGATGCCTAAAGAATTCCAAATAGTGTGGACCAGAAAAGAAAATTTTCCCAACACATAATTATATCATATCATCTGCAAATATAGATACTTTGCCTTTTTAATCTTTCAATTCTGATTCAGTTGATCTCATTAGTTGTTTTATTGTTCTAGCTTAGACTTCAAGTGATATTTTAAATAGGTATGGAAAGAGTGGACAACCTTGTCTTGTTTCTGCTTTTAGTAATCTTTCTTTTTAAGTTTTGATGGCAATGGGTTTGCTGTGTACTGCACTTTTGTGTTGAAATTATAAATTTTAAAATATATATTGTATCTTTGTATTCCTAGTCTACCAGTACATTCTTCCTCATCCATTTCTTCCCCCTTCTTCTTCTTCTCCTTCTTCTTCTTCTTCTTCTTCTTCTTCTTCTTCTTCTTCTTCTTCTTCTTCTTCTTCTTCTTCTTCTTCTTCTTCTTCTTCTTCTTCTTTTTCTTCCTACTTCTCATCCTTCTCCATCTATTCCTCCTCTTCTCTTCCTCCTCCTCCTCCTCTTTCTACTAATTCAACTTAAAAAGTATTGTGTTATTGTCAAAACTCTTTTTTTAATTGAACAACTTTATTTTTAAAAAACAAAGATAAATGTACAGATGTCAAAGCTCTTTTCTGCATTTAATAGTCACATGGGTTGTGCCTTTCAGTTTATTTATATAGTGGATCACATTTATTGATTTACGTATACTGAAACAGCCATGCATCTCATTCTTGGATTTTGTTTGCAAGTGTTTTGCCTCTAGGTTCATAAAAGAAATTGTTGTGTCAATTTTTTTCTTTTTCACTTTTATATGTGGTTTATCTTTCAGGATAATTATGTCCTCATTAAATGAAATGAAAATAATCTTTCCGTTTCTATTTTGTAGTATAGTTTTGGGAGTGCTGGCATTACTTCTTGCTTTAAAATCTTGAGTAATTTTCTATAGAAACATTTGTCTCTGTTTGCCCTTCAGTTTTTAGAGCTGCTATGAATGCTTCTATTTCAGAAAGGGCTATAGGTCTGCTTAAATTGTAACCTGATCGTCATAACCTAATGTATAACAACATGTCAATAAAATTATTCACTTTATAGATTTGTCATTTTAGTGAAGTACTAGCTTTAAACTGTGTCCTTATGATTATCTGGATTTTTAAGATGTTGTTTAAATACTCTGTATTTTGAGTAATTTTAATTTTGATTCACTCTCTCTACTATGTATCTAATCTGACTAAAGTTTTGCCCATCTTCTTTGATGTTATTCAACATAAAACTTTGTTTGATTGTTTTAATTTTGTTTTTTTATTGTTTCTAATTTATTGCTTTCACTCTTCAGCTGGATTATTTCTTCACATTTATTCTTTTTTTTGGGTGTGAGTTTCTCTTTTTATTGTAATGCTTTCACTTAGATTATGAATTTATTAGTAAGAAGTTGCTCCAATTTCTTTGTGAAAGCATTTGTTGGGATGAACATTTTTATTAGAACTTCCTTTCAATTTTCACATAAGCTTTTATATCTTATGTTACTTTTTATTCAATTCAAGAAAGTCTTTAATACCATTTTACATTTCTGTCTTTACCCATTTTTTATTCAGTAGTCACTAATTCAGTTTCCAAAAAGGACACAGCTACTCCAACATGGCCACACCTCCTAATAGTGCCACTACTTGGGCTGAGCAAAAACAAATAGCTACAGGGAGATACAAGAGGGATGAAGAGGGATTTTCAGAGGACCAGGAACTGGTGGTCAGGTGGAAGATGAAAGATTCTAGACAGTCCCAGATATGTGGGATGTGAAAGGTTACCAGGACTCAGTAGTGATGACAATAGCTGAAATGCACGACATTGGGGAGATGGAGCCAAAGAGACCACCCACAGTAGTTATGGCTCCAATTTGAGGCAGGGACCACCCACCCATCTTGAAAAATTTTAAGACAGGATTGTTCCTATATAAAGGAAATGCAGGGACAGAAATTGATCAGAGACTGAAAGGCAGGCCAACCAGTGACTAACCCAAGTTAAGATCTATCTCATGTACACATAACAAATCCTGATACTATTACTGAGGCCTTATTGTGCATACAGACAGGAACCTAGCATTACTATATCTGAAAGTCTCTGACTCACTGAGATAAATGCAGATAGTTTCAGTCAAAGATTGGTTGAGGTCAGGGACCAAAATGGAAGAGTTAGAGGAAAGATTGAAAGAACTGAAGGGGGTTGCAATCCCATAGGAATAACAACAGTGTCAACTAACTCTGACCCCCAATAGCTCTCAGAGATTAAGCCAAAATTCAAGGAGCATATGTGGAGTGATCTGGGGCCTGGGCACATGTGTAGCAGAGGACGGCTTTGCATGGCCTCAGTGGAAGAGGAGACTTTTAAAGCTGTGAAAACTTGATGCTCCAAGAAAGACAGATGCTGGTGGAGGTGAGTTAGAGTTGGGGTTAGGAGGAGTATCCTCTAAGAGGCAGGGTAATGGAGAATAGGGCAAAGAATTCAGGAAGCAAAGAATGGAAAGGTGTGTGTGTGTGTGTGTGTGTGTGTGTGTGTGTGTGTGCATGTGTGTTAACTTTTGGAATGTAAGCAAATAAAGTAATTTAATAAAAATATTTTTCTTCCCTCCTTAATTTCTTATTGGTGAGATTTCCGTTCAGGTTTATGTTTGTACTGGCTGGTTTTGTGTCATCTTGACACAAGCTGGAGTTATTACAGAGAATGGAGCCTCAGTTGAGGAAATGCCTCCATGAGATCCATTTGTAAGGCATTTTCTCAAGTAGTGATCAAGGGGGGAGGGCCCGGCTTATTGTGCGTGGTGCCATACCTGAGCTGATAGACATGGGTTCTATAAGAAAGCAGGCTGAGCCAGCCAAGGGAAGCAAGCCAGTAAGTGAAATTTCTCCCTGTCCTCTTCATCAGCTCCTGCTTCCTGACTGCTTGAGTTCCAGTACTGACTTCCCCTGGTGATGAACAGCAATATGTAAATGTAAGCTGAATAAACCCTTTTCTCCTTAACTTGCTTCTTGGTCATGATGTTTGTAGAGGAATAGAAACCCTGACTAAGACATTATTCAAATACCTCAAGTTCTCATTTCCAAGATTTCTGTAGTTTGAGATTTCTTTATTGATTCTATTTCTATTCTTATTTGTTGAACTAATTTATTCATTTCCTTTGCTTTTTCTGTCTTCATTCATTTCTTCATTTTTTCTATAAGCAGCTCTAGAACATGTATAGAAGCTATTTTAAATTCTTTGTCTATGCTTCTGCTCTGATGAATTTAGCAGAAACTACTTTAGTAGGTTTGCTGGCTTATTGCAACCTAATACATGGTTGAAGTCATGGACAATGGAGATCCACAGCCCAATACAAAACAGAAGCAGATGATGATCTCTCATTGTACAGAAACATCATGAGCCTTTGGGTGAATTTGTGTTAGTTGAAAACTTCCAATTCAAAAATTATCACATGGTCTTTCAGAGAAGGGTATCTGGTGGATATATAGAGCTTTGTATTTAAACAACAGCCAATGAAGGATAACATCAATCATAGATGATCAACCAAACTTCTCTCCCGAAAACTGGGACAATACTCAATTCCCTACGTCAAGATGAATTGCATTTCTTACTATGAAAAGTAACTGCACAAAAAGTTATAAAAGCTAGAATTTATACATGAATTTGCTTTTTTAAAGGATTTTATTTGCATATGAATCAACACTAAAAATAAAGTTGCTTTAGGAAACATGAGTATTCATTAGTGAAAGGAAAAGTTACAGTGCTCATGTGAAATATTTGAAAGCTCACAGAATTCACATTACAATGTGGATTTTGTGGGACATAAGAGTTCAACATACTCATCAAAGACCATTCATTGAAGTGTAAGATACCCATCTGGAAATGCAGTCTCATGCCACATGCTTCCTTGTGACCATCAGGCTGCTCACACAATAGGGTATTGAGCAAATGTAGCAATTCCACAGTGGTTGTTCATGTCTTTCTTAAGCTTCATATAGCCCCTCAGTCCCCATCGTGTACCCCAGCTGAAAGAAATCATATTTTCCATTTAGTAGAAATAATATCACATGACAGACATAATACAGTAACTGACAAGAGGCAAACATAACAGAATTATTAGACTAATCAAAATGTCTACTCTTGGGTATCAAGAGGTACCTCAAACAAGATGTGAAAACTACAGCAGAGAGTGCGAAATTCTACCCATGTGTGAATTATGAATAAAAACATGTTTTACTCATGACACAAGTAATGGCACTGACATGACACATCCTAGAAATCAGAGTAAGAATAGAAATTTTACAATAGTATATTTCTTTTATGTTCTTAGTGTTATAGGGTCCCTCAGAGTTTAATAAGTGGATATGAACTTCAAGGACCATTTAAAATCCATATTGACATTGTAGTGTGCCTGTAATAAACAATTTTTTGGATGTAGACACAGGGTATACATGTAGCAATTTGGCTAGCTAGAGTAAATTATAAATTCCTAGATTAGCCAGAAACAGTGACTCAATGTGGAAGTTGTATATTGATTGAGAAACAACTGATGTTAAAATCAGACTTCTACACAGGTGAACTTGCACACTCACATATGTGCATACTAACATGCCTATGGAGAAACAGACTGCTCACATGTTCATGGAAAAACAAGAAAAAATTTTTATCTTAAATTGATCAAAAATTTCTAGGCTTTGTATTAAAATACTGACTGCAACATTCAATATCTTCACGAATCTCCTATTAGAGCATTTAGACTCTTACCCACTAAGCCACTTCTCTAGCCCCTGGAATTTGAAATACATTTTTCTGTGAGTTCATACCTGTTTTTGATCAGCCAGTAGTTATTGCTGTCTGTTTCATTTCCCTCAAATCCATAGCCAACCACCAGAACTGCATGGTTCACCAAATTGTTGCACCTTGACTCATGATAAATACCTGAGAGATAGAATGGAAGCTGACATGATATGGAAAGAATACATAACAGTGAATGCTACCACCAACCATAGAGAGACATTTTCAAAGATCCCTAAAATTACATAAACTACAGTTAGCTTTATGAATTGATTGCATCTATACTGATATATGTATATAAATATACTTATAAGTGTGTGCATGCATGTATGTAATACATATGTACATACACAAACACATGCATGTACATGTAATGTATATGTACATATATTATATACATACACACACATATATGGTTTCATAGAAAACTGAAGTAATTCAAAGTAGTGAGATTTGTTGATAATGATGGTCTTCAAGCATATGAGATGAGTTCCTGATCTTGTATATTTTTATTACTAGAATCACATGCCAAGTTAAACTTACAGGACATAAAGTACTTAATTAAAAACTCTCTTGTAATCAGATTTCAGAACATGTCTTTGTAAATGTAGAAAACTTCCAACAAAGTGAAAAGAATCTAGGTAGCCAATAAATTTAATTATATAGATGCTCATGTCAGGTTAAATTCAGTACTCAAAACTATTTATTGATTGTAGATCAGTAAAATCCAGAAACTCAAACATTCACATCATATATTTTACATAGCAGGAGATCTGTAAACTTGTCATGGTGTATGGATGTAGCAAGTTTTTTTCCTTCATATCTAGAAGAAAATATACTAACCCTTTTTGTAGAACCTTAAAGAACTGTGGACAACATGAATTCCAGCAGCAATAGGCCCTTTAGTTGCTACAGCATCCATTAGGACATCTTCATTTTCTGGGAGGGCCACAAACATTGTGATTTTAGCAGATGAATTCTCAGGATTGTACCTGCATAGTCCTTCCTTTAAAAGGCAAAGAAGTAGAAACTCAGATACTTTCCCCAACAGCCTGAATCAAGAGTCAGAACTACAGTACTTTGCACTTCGCAAATGAGCACACTCAAGTAAGTAGTTTTAAATATAATCCCGGGCAGTAAAATACTACCACATGTTTAAAAACTAAAAATAAGTTGCTTTATCTCTAAATACAACTAATAGATCATCCTATTCATAAGAAATTGGGTTCTGCAAAGTTCTGAATTATGTGTATTACTATTTCTATATTCTCCATGTACATGAAAGGTAAAGGGCTATATCGATATCATCACACCAAAAATTATGCAAACAACACATAACAAAATCATTGATGGTGTCTAAAGAGATTCTACCATGTAATCTGAGCTCTGAAGATAGAGTATTATTTCTACAATTGTCACCTACAACAAACTGAGAGGAAATGGAAGTTAACTTACTTTTTCTTCATATGGATAGGTTGCCTCAGCTTCCAAACCTCCATTTTGCAAAACATACTGGAATGCATTGTATGTAGTACCTCCATGACAGCCTTTATTGCCTTGAGGTTGAGAACAGTCCACTAGGTTCTGTACACTTAGTGGGATCAGTTTGCCTGTCTTTTTAAACATTTGTCCTTCTATGGCACCAGCCACAGGAAAAGCCCAACAACAATTGCATCTTCCCTAAGCAGAGGAAAAGTATATGGTCATCCACAAACATATACTAACTAAAAAAAAAAAAATAGACAACCTAATAACCAATGAAAATGAAGAACTGGCAGTTTGTAGAACCTTAGGAAAGAGTAATCAGTTTCCTAAGAGGACTTGGATGCTGTCAGTATGCACATACTCCAACACACACACAAACACACACACACACACACACACACACACACACAATCACAGACATCTGAGCAGGAGCCATTGTTTTTTCATATATTAATGACAATTTAAGGGGGCATAGATTTTACACATGAGAGAAGAAACTAATAGTTGGAGTATAAATATGGCAGAATGCTAAGATCAATGTACAGTGTAAAAATGTATAAAGATTTCAAAAAAGAAAAATAGTATTTAAAAAATCAACTGCAAATTTTTAACATTTAATTTGAATGTACTAGACATGTTTTGTTTTGACATTCATTTGGTTTAAAAAGATATGCATAGACTGGCATGGTTGTCCATGTCTTTAATTCCAGCACTTGAGAGGCAGAGGCAGGTAGATCTCCATGGATTCTAGCCAAGCCTGTTGTCCAAATGATCTTCATGGCCACTGGGGTCCTTATACTAGAAAACCTGCCTCAAAAAAGCAAGCATACAAACCAAGAAAAGCAAAAAAAGAGGATCAAGAGCAGCTGGAAAAGAAAAAGAAGAAGGAACCTAAGGAGGTGGAGAGGAAAAAGAAGAAGAAAGACTAGGAGGAGGAGAATAAGTAGGAGGAGGAGGAGGAGGAGGAGGAGGAGGAGGAGGAGAAGGAGAAGCCTAAGGAGAAAAAAAAAGAGAAGAAGAAGGAGAAGAAGAAGAAGAAGAAGAAGACAAAGAGGAAGAGGAGAAGGATGAGAAGGAGGAGGAGAAGGAGGAGCTGGTGGTGGAGGAGCAGGAGGAGGAAAAAGAAGGGCATGTGACAAAGTCATACCTGGCTCCTCACAGGAGTCACATAGCCTTCATTTCTCCAATCAACAGATTTGGGCAAAGCATCTCGCCAATATGAGAATTTAGGAAAAGGATGAGCAAGTGAACGTTTTACCATGTTGTGAACTGGCAATGTAAATACAGTCATCATGACCTTAAATTCTTCATCAGTCTTCAAGAAAAAAATTATAAATGGTTATTTTAAAAAGACCCCATGTAAAGCTGCCAAGAAAACACTATTTGAAGCAGTTCATGTCACACTAACCATGTCAGCAAAGTTATTTAATTCCATGATGTAGGTATTCTTCCCCAACGAATTTTCCCTGTTGTGCTGTTCAATCTTTTTTGCGTTTTCTTCCCATACTGCTCTCTTCAGGATCTCTTCATTCTGGATGAGAATATAATGAGAGGGAACTCTTTCTATTTAAACACCTGAAAAAGATGGCCTTATGCATTTTCTGTTGCAGGTGATCAGAGCCCAAGGATAAGATCTGAGAATATTATGGTTTCACATTCATATATCGAAAATAGGAGAGAATTAAAATCCTGTGCTCCCAATTATTTTTCTTATGTTAATTTCTCAGTGGTTGTGGTGGCTGTGGTGGGGCACATATGACCCCTCATATACCTAGACACTTTTACTCTGTAATCCCCTGAACAAATTTCTTGGATACCAACCGGACTGTATAACTTTTGATAGTCCTTTTTCCAGTCTTCCCATTTTTCATTCAAACTGGGATCAAACGCTGAAGCACCTGACACAACTCCCAAGCACAGGATGAGGAGGAAGAGAGCAGGAGCCATATCTCAACCTATATATGGAAGAGAAATGAAGACATGACTACAGAGTGTTTTAAAATTGGATATAGTACTACCTGAAGACCCAGCTATTCCACTTCTGGGCATATACCCCAGAGACACTTTAATACACAACAAAGATATATGCACCACAATGTTCATAGCGGCTCTATTTATAATAGCCAGAAGCTGGAAGGAACCCAGATGTCCTTCAGAAGACGAATGGATACAAAAATTGTGGTACATATACACAATGGAATACTACTCAGCCACCAGAAACAATGACTTAACCAAATTCTTAAGAAAATGGCTGCATCTAGAGAAGATCATCCTGAGTGAGATAACCCAGTCACAAAAGAACAGACATAATATGCAGTCACTGATAGTGGGATGCTAACCCCAGAGGCTTGCACTCCCCCAGAAACAACTCACAGACTGTATGAAGTCCAAGAAATAAAGAAAACAAAAACTATACATATATTCACAAAACAAGAAGACTTTGACTATTTCCATGTTGCGTTTTGTTTTGCATGTACTTTACGCTTATTGCAACTAGTACGTTTTCAATGCATACTGTCAAGCCCTTGAAAAAAATCAAGTACCGACTAAAAAACATATTCACATGGTTTTATGTAAAATTTATTTTAATGTCTGAAAAAACAGTACTGACAAAAATGTATAATTTTAAGCAAAAAATGTTTAAAATCTTTACATCTATCTTTGTTTTAAAAAATAAAATCGTTTAAAAAAAAAAGTCTTCTCTTTCCTTCCTGAGAAATTAAGCCATCCATGGTTAATAAAATAATTACCTTATTCCTCCAAATTCATTTCAAGGTTGTAGAAAATGCCAAGGATGTATTCAACTGAATCACACAATGAGGGTTATTAGATCCATTACAAAAGGAAATCCATGTACCCAGAATTATAGCACTTAAGCTTTTGGTGCAATCTATCTTTTTTCACAAAGGTCTCCATGCACAGTTAGGAAACATTGTCCTGGAAATCACTTATAATTTCTATCAAGCAGATTTTCTATGATGCGGTATTGGATTTTTATCTCAAGGTGAACTCAAGAATTGGGGTCACATGTCATCATATGGCTTTCTAATATACAACAAGTTGTGGGCTTTCTTTAACCCTCTGTTCTTTAGAGCAACTCTGTGTAATATCTATAGAGAATGTGGAAAAATTCATTTACTATTCTTTCCATCTAACCTGTAGGATTATACACCCGATTTCCCTCTTGTTATTTATGCAAGAATCATATCACATAAACATATGAAGCCAATGTAACAAGAAAAATGCAGTAAAATAGCAATTCAGTAATGGAATTATATATTCTGTATTTGTTGGATTTCTAAAGCATCATTCCCACAGGGATTGATAGGGACATTTCACCTGCTATTGCATCTACTCATTTAAATTGTATACAGATACACCTATGAGTCAGTTAGTGAAAGAGATGTCTTCAACAAACCAGCTGCAATTCTGTGGATAGAGCCAGATTTTCAGTTAATAGGACCCTATACAAACATACACCCAGAAGAAACTTGTTTTTCTCCTTACCGTCTCAACCCATCCCAAAATACCTACACAGAGTGCTGGTGATGCATAGAATATATATTTCTTCATTGGAGTTTGCTTGATTCTCCATGGAGTCTCCCAAAACCTCCCTCCAAGCCCACTTTCTGTTCTGCCACTCACATGCAGGACCTTACCTTTCTGTGATGACAACCTCTGCCCCAGATCGCTCCGCAAATTGAACTTGTTGGAGGATGGTCAGGTTCGGGGATTTGGCCCAGTTATAAATCCTAAGTCTATAGGGTTTGACCCGCCTCTCAATCAGGCCCTACCGTTGATTGGCTGTGTTTGGTGACTACACTAAACCTCTGGGCAGTGGGACTTCAGGCGTCTTTTCAGATATAATCTGTTTGTTCCTTTGACCTGGCTTTAGGCTACCTGTACAGTAGGAAACTAAGTTTGTGAACCTTGTCAAAAAACATAAATAGCTATCCTGTAGGCTGTGAATCACAGTATAATGGATATTTTTGCTTTCCTGACTGTGTTTCCTGTAAAAAGATGTCTGTTGTTGTACCCTTTACATTTAGAATGGCATGGTTTAGTTACCATCCCTGGCATGTGCTTAGTTATTATATTCTTTTTCATGCTTAATCTGTAACTATGGTTAGATACAGAGAGAACTCAGAGCCCAAGATGCTCTTTTTCTTGTGTCCTGGTGTAACATGGATGGATCTCATGGGAATCATTAGGAGATAGTGACACCCAAGAATAAAATGATATTCAAGGCTGAGCCATAAGATAGGGAATATAAAGAATGAGTAATTCTTTTTTTCCCTTCCACTTACCTTTCCTTTCACCATTTCTTTTTGTCAGCGTAGATACATTGGGTACTGCCTTTGTTTTGTGCTTTTACTTTCAAGAGTCCTGCTCTAACATAGTTTCCTTTGCATCAGTCTTTAAAAGTGATACTATTAAGAAATACATTATTTCACAATACTGACAGAGATGCAGGGGGCAATTTGGGTGGGAAAGAGGTGGGAGTGGGAGAAAGGGGAAATTAATCAGGTATGAGGGAGGGGCAGAAGAGAAAGTCAGAGGGCTAAGAGAATTAATGGAAATATGCAGCTTCTATAGTAGGAGTTAAGGTGGGTGAACAATATAGAAATTATCAGAGGCTTGGGACATGAGAGACTCTCTGGACTCAAAGGGGGCGATGTTAGCCAAAATTCCCAATGGTGTGGAGAGGGAACTTGAAGTGTCTGCCTCCAGAGGATAGACAGGACCTTAAGTGAAGAGAAGAGGTTACAAACCCACAATAAAATTTTTTGACCCATAAATTGTTCCTGCCTAAAAAAACTACAGTGTCAAAAATGGAGAAGAGACTTGGGGAAGACCCACTGGCTTCTTGGTGCCATACTTGGGATCCATCTTACTGTGGGACACCAAGGCCTGATTCTATTACTGTGCTATGATGTGCTTACAGGCAGGAGCCTAGCATAGCTGTCCTCAGAGAAGCCTGGACAGCAGATGATTAAGACAAAGGCAGATAGCTAAACTCAACCACTCAACTGACCCTATGATTGAATTAGGGGAAGGAGTGAAGAAGCTTAAGGGAAGGTCAACTCCATAGGAAGATCAGCAGTGTCAACTAATCCAGACACCTGGGAGCTCCCAGAGGCTGAGCCACCAACCAAGCAGCATACATGGGGTAGTGAAAGGCTCCTGACACATATGTAGCAGAGAACTGAGTGGTCAGGCCTCAGTGGGAGAAGTGGTACCTAATCCTTGGGAGACCTGAGGTCCCAGGGAAGGAGGATGGGGAGCACCCTCTCAGAGGCAAGGCAGCAGAGGAGGAATGTGATGAGGGACTGTGAGATGGGGGAACAAGAGGGAGGGCAATGACTATAAAGTACATAAAGAAAATAATTGTTACAAAGAAAATGATAAATGAAAAACTGAAGACTTTGAGAAAGAAGGAATAACAGGAACTTTCCTCTTCTGTGATTAAAAACTCATATACCATATATGTGACCAAAAATAGAAGGCTGAAGTCACAATGTAATCTGAATTTCCTTTCTGATCTTTAGAGGCATCTGCTTTTTGTTTAATCTCCATTCCAAATGTATAGACCCATTCTTCAAACTCTAACGTATAATACAAAGATGCTGCATTACTAGTATAATTTAGTTCTAGGTGGAAAATGGTCAGCATTCACCAAAGACACCTGAGTAATTTTCAATCTGCAAATTTCAGTGAATTCTAGCTTGGAACATATAACAGATGAACTATCACTCTGTGTCCCACAGACCAATGATTCTGGACTTTGGGTCAGGTACTCTCTGAGCACCATGAGATAGACACAATCAGCAGAAAAGAGCTTGTCAACAAAAGAAGCCTTAGGCCAAAATATTCTAATCTTCCTGAGCCACATCTATCCAAGTGCCTTCACGTACACATAAGTAGGACATAGTTCCTTTCTCTTCCGAGTCTCTATGTCTATTATACACTTTTAGTTTTATATCTTTCTTACTGGAATATTTTGCCGGTTCAAATGCAAGCACAGAAAAATTACACAGAAGAGATATACTTACAATCTGATATTTATTTGTGAATATGTCATAAGTAATTACCTCTACTTTCTAATATCTAGACCAGTAGTCATGTGCACTTATGGCATTGGATGCTTTGCTGCTGCTCTGACTTTCTGAACAAAAGCAGCTACTTTTCATGAAAGGACAAATAAGCTATCTTTGCCACCAAGGGGATGCTCTTGTACCAAAATGACCCCATGTTTATTTCAGAGTGCTTGCAAATATAGACTTAAAACTTTTAGGCGATTAGCATGGCCACACTAGATTTGTCCTTAAAGTTTACATACTTTATTCACACTACCATTCCCAACATTATCATACTAATAAAAATAAACCTCACCAAGAGGGAACAACTGAACAGAAATGCTCATGGATAGTTGCTCATGGCAAGCCTAATCTTCATCTGCCATGAAAGGCCTTTTTTTATGGCAGGCTAAAAGGATGTTACTGATGGAGTTCTAGTTGGTGTCATCGCTGCCAGGCTGGCTGTGTGGTCCCAGCAAAGTGCTGTAAGTTCCGTGGTCACACAGTGGATTCCATTCCTTTGGCAGATGTGTATCATTATACAGGGTAGAAAATTCATGCATGATAGGGGCACAGCAGCGTACCTCCATTTTGTTGTTGTTACTATTGATAGCTTAAACTTTTATTGGTTTGTCATTTTTCATTGAATGTTTTCAGCTCCTTGGTCAAAAATCAAGTGACCATATGTGTGAGGGTTCATTTCTTGATCTTTTATTTCTTTTATCAACCTGCCAATCTTTGTACCAGTAGCATGCGGTTTTTAACACAATTGCCTTGTAAGATAGCTTGAGGTAAGGGATGGTGATCCCCAGAGATGTTTTCTTGTTGTTGAAAAGGGATTTTAATATTCTAGGTTTTTTTTCATTCCATATGAATTTGAAAATTGCTCTTTCCAACTATTTAAAGAGTTGAGTTGGAATTTTGATGGGGATTGCATTGAATCTGTAGATTTTATTTTGGTAAGATAGCTATTTTTACAAAGTTGATCCTTCAAACTTATGAGGATGGGAGATCTTTTTATCTTCTGAACTTCATTTTCCTTCTTTAGATATTTGATGTTCTTGTCATACAGGACCTTCAGTTGTTTAGTTAGAGTCACACCAAGGTACTTCATATTGTTTGTGACTATTTTGAAGGTATCTTTTTCCCAATTTATTTCTCTGCATGTTTGTTCTTTGAGTAGAGAAGGCTACTGATTTGTTTGAGTTAATTTTATATTTAGCCACTTTGCTGAAGTTGTTTATCAGCTGTAACAGTTCTCTGCTGGAATTTTTGGGTTCACTTACATATACTATAATGTCATCTGCGAATAGTGATATTTTTACTTCTTACTTTTCTATTTATAGCCCTTTGGTTTTCTTTTGCTGTCTAATTGCACTGACCAAGACTTCTAGTACTATGTTGAATAGGTAAGGGGAAAGTGGACAGCCTTGTCTAGTCCCCGCTTTTAGTGGGACTGCTTCAAGTATCTTACAGTTAATTTTGACGTTGGCTATTTGTTTGCTGTATATTGCTTTTTATTATGTTTAGGTATGGACCTTGGATTCCTGTTCTTTCCAAGACTTTTAACATGAAGATTTGTTGAGTGTTCTCAAATATTTTCCCTGCAACTAGTGAGATGACCGTGTAGTATTTTTTTTTCTTTGAGTTTTAAAATATGGTGGATTATATTGATTGATTTCTATATATTAAACCATCTCTGCATCCCAGCAATGAAGCCTACTTGATCATGGTGTTTGAGCATCTTGACGTCTTCTTGAATTAGGTTTGAAAGGATTTTTTTTTAAGTTTTTGCTTCAATGTTCATAAGGGAGATTGGTCAGAAGTCTCTTTCCTTTTGGGGTCTTTGTGTGGCTTATGAATGAGGGTTATTGTGTCCTTGAAAAATGAGTTGGGTAGTGTTCCATCTGACTCTATTTTGTGGAATAGTTTGGAGAATATTGTTATTAGGTCGTTATGTCTGATAGAATTCTGCACTGAATCCATTCGAACCTGGGCTTTTGATTTTTGGTTGGGAGCCTTTTGATTCCTGCTTCTATTTCTTTAGGTGTTATGGGATTATTTAGATGGTTTACCTGGTCCTGGAATAACTTTAGTATATGGTATATATCTAGGAATTCATCCATTTCCTCCAGATTTTCCAGCTTTGTTGAGTATAGGCTTTTTTAGTAGGATCTGATGATTTCTTGAATTTTCTTAGTTTCCGTAATTATGTCTTCACTTTCTTTTCTGATTTTGTAAATTTGTATACTCTCTCTTTGCCCTGTAGTTAGTTTGGCTAAGGGTTTATCAATCTTGTTAATTGTCTCAAAGATTCAATATTAGATTTGTTGATTCTTTGAATGTTTCTTTTTGTTTCTATTTGTGCAATTCCTGCTCTCATTTTGATTAATTCTTTCCATTTACTCCTGTTGGTTGTATCTGCTTACTTTTGTTCTAGAGCTCTCAGCTGTGCTGTGAAGTTGCTAGTGTATGCACTCTCCAGCTTCTTTTTGGAAGCACTCAGAGCTATGAGTTTTCCTATCAGTACTGCTTTCATTGTATCCCATAGGTTTGGGTATGTTGTGTTTTCATTTTCATTAAGCTTTACAAAATCCTTAATTTGCTTCTGTATTTCTTCTTTGAACATGATATGGTTTAGTAGAGCATTGTTCAGCTTCCATGTGTATATGGGCTTTTTGTTGTCTTTGTTGTTATTAAAGACCACCCTTAGTCCATCGTGATCTGCTATGATGCATGGGAGTATTTCAATTTTCTTATATATATTGAGGCTTGTTTTGTGACTGACTATTGAGTCTATTTTGAAGAAGGTACCTTGAGGTGCTGAGAAAAAGGTGCATTTTTTTGTTTTTGGGTGAAATGTTCTGTAGATGTCTATTAATTCCAAGTGGTTCATAACCTCTGCTAAATTCACTGCATTCTTGTTCATTTTCTGCTTTAATGATCTGTTCATTTATGAGAGTGGGATATTGAAGTCTCCCACTATTATTGTGTATGGTACAATGTATTTTTGAGCTTTAGTATGATTTCTTTTATGAATATGTGTACTCTTGTTTTTGGAACATATATGTTAAAGATTGAGAGTTCCTTCTGATGAATTTTCTCTGTAATGTGTTAAAAGTGTCTTTCCTTATCTTTTTAAATAACATCTGGTTGGAATTTTACTTTATTTGATATTAGAATGGCTACTCCTGCTTGTTTCTTGGGGTCCTGTGCTTGGAAGTTTTTGTCCCAATTTTGTACTCTGAAATAGTGTATCTCTTTGTCTCTGAGATGAGTTTCCTGTATTCAGCCAAAAGCTGGATTCTGTTTCTGTATCCAATCTGATAACATATATCTTTTTATTGGGGAATTTAGTCCATTTATGTTAAGAGATATTAAGGAATAGATGTTGCTGTTTCATGCTATTTTTGCTTTTAGAGGTAGAATTATGCCTGCGTGTCATTCTTCTTTTGCTTTTATTGCTTAGGTATTTTTTTGTTTTTTATAGGATGTAGTCTCCCTCTTTGTGTTGGGATTTCCATCTATTATTATTTGGAGGGTTGGATTTGTGGTTAGATATTGTGTAAATTTAGTTTTGTCCTGGAATATATTGGTCTCTCCTTCTATGGTGATTGAGAGTTTTGCTGGGTATAGTATCCTGTGCTAACATTTGTGTTCCTGTAGGGTCTGCATGATGTTTGTTCAGGATCTTCTAGCTTTCATATTCTCTGTATAGAAGTCAGATGCAATTCTGATTGGTGCCTTTATATATTACATGACATTTTTCCCTTACTGCCTTTAGTATTCTTTCTTTCTTTTGGACACTTGTTGTTTTGACTATTATGTGTTGGGATGAATTTCTTTTCTGGTCCAATCTATTTGGAGTTCTGTAGGCTTCTTTTATGCTCATGGTTATCTTATTGTTAAAAATAGGGAAGTTTTCTTCTATGGTGTTGTTGAATATATTTACTGTGCCACTTAGTTGATATTCTTTGCCCTGTTCTATTCCTATTATCCTTAGTTTTGGTCTTTTCATTGTGTCTTGGATCTCCTGGACATTTTGGGTTAGGAGATTTTTGTTTTTTTTGTCTTTTCTAAATATTTTGTTCATGTTTTCTATGTTGTCTACGGCCTCTGAGGTTCTCTCTTCCATCTTTTGTAGTCTGTTGGAGATGCTTGCATCTGTGACTGCTGATTTCTTTTTTTAGGTTTTCCATTTCTAGCATGGTATCTTTTTGTATTTTCTTTATTGTTTCTATTTTTATTTTCGTTTCTTTAATCTCTTTGGTTCTGTTTTCCTGTAGTTCTTTGACTTCTTTGAGTGATTTTCTTGTTTCCTTTATAAAAGCTTCTATTTGTTTATGGTTGTGCTCCCATACTTGTTTAAGGGAGTTATTCATGGTCTTAAAGATCCCCATCATCATCTAGAGTTATGATTTCATGTCATAGTGTTCTTTTTCTGGAGTGTTTGGCAATCCATGCTTGCTGTGGTAGGAGAGAGCTGGGTTCTGATGTTGCCAGATTGTCTTGGTTTCAATTTCTTAATTTATTTCATTTTCCTTTTGCCACCTTGTTGTCTGTGATTATACCTGGTATTGTTGTCAGTGATTGGTACCTTTCTCTCCCGTGAACCTGAGGGCCTGTGGTTTCAGGAAGAAAAACTGCTTCTGAGTGTTCCGTCTGTAATGGGCAATGAGAGAGTACTGGTAGCAGTGACTCTGCTCTATCTTTGTGGGCTCAGATATGATAGCTCTTGTGAGGCTGTTCTTGTAGCTCATTTCTTTGCCTACAGGTCCTGAGTACTACTGGCAAGGATCTGGCTCTTTCTCTATGCCACAATGGACCCCTTTCAAGATAGCACAGTACATTCTGCTCTCTAAGGACTCCCGATGTGCTCTTTCTGGGCCCATTTGTCAGTCTCCCCTCTGGTCCAGGTTTAAGAGGGTCTGTAGAGTTGAACTTCAGGCACTGACTTTCCCAGACAAACTCGGTCTCCCACTGAGAAGGTACTGTGCCTTACTATGGGCCTGTGTGTCTAGACTTTAAGTCAGTGTTTTTTGTGCAGATTCCTGTTGCCTTTACTAGCGGTCCGGCCTCATATGCTCAAACCATAATTATATTTTGGAGTTACCACACTGTCTCTGATGAATCCCTTCTACCATAAAATCCTGTTCATAAGGAGAAAGTTCAACTATAAGGGCTAACAAGTTGCATCTTGGCATCAAGTATGATGCTCACATATCAAAATGAACCTATCTTTTTTACATAATGCATGGGATTATGGGCTCAAAGGCAGTAGATAATTAGATGTCAACAAAAGATTTGTCTTTTAAATATACTTGGTTTATTCACAAAAAAAACCATCATTTATAATATCATGTGAATAATAATGTTAAACAGAAAGTTTCTGAAGCATGGAAAAACACTTGTACAAAACTGTTGCTGATGTTTTCCACTGGGCATTCTTATGCAGTGATGATGCTTTCAAAGCTTGCAGACTTGACTAATGGGTGCTTTGAAGTTCTTCTTCTTTGGCAGGTTTAATAATGTTATAGATTTTTCCTTTATATAAGATGTTATTATGCAATGATTAAAACTGAAAATAAGTTTTTGTAGGAATCATAAAATAATCTGAAACAGAGTGGCAGCTTCATTGCTCATAATGTCAAAAAAGTTTAAATGTCCTAAATTTACATAGTAATATGTGGCTCTTCAGTTATACACTTATTTAACACACCCAACAAAATCTGGTCAACAGCAGTGGATGGAACATTTCTGAAAATCTTGTCTCCTGCCAATTTTTTTTTGTTTATCAGAGTGTTCACACTATAGGGCATTGTCATATGAAGCAATTAAATAGTGGGTGTTCTGGTCCTTAAAGATCTTTATGTAGACCCCTCTATCACATATTTTGCCCTCACTGAAAGGTATTATGTTTTCCAATTAATATAAAAATCATTTTGCATGGTCAATTAGTTATAAAAATTAACAAGAGATAACCTTAACTGAAGGATCAGAAAAGGCACAGGGTTTACTCCTGAATGAAGAAGGCACCTCACACAGGATTACAACAAAATAGAGAATAGGCAGAATTTCTATTTACCTAAATGGTTCATAAATAAGGAATGTGTCAGATTTTAGAAAAACAGCAACACAAAGATAATATTGACTCACAAGAAGACAGTAGCAGAATTAGAATGTTATGATCATAGGTTGACTCACCATTTATACCAAGTAAAACTTCTATTATTTGGCATCAAGTCCTAATTTATCTGTGAACCCAAGTGTGTGAGCAAATCACATTTCTCTTTCTTGAATGAAAGTTGTAAAATGTCTTCTGTATTTAATGTGGTTAGAATCAGTTCCTATTCTTTATATTTCACAGTGGAGTCCATGTGACCAATCTCCCCAACTACTACATAAGTGATGGTTTCACATAGAAACACCATAGGTAGACAGATCTACAAGTAAAGGTAATTACAGTATTAAAATGTTCATAGGTTTTCATGGTCTTCAAAAACTGATCTTCTAAAGCAACACTCACCAGAGTAAAATGGTTCTCAACCTGTCTGTCACATATCATACATCCTGCATATTAGATAATAGCAGTATGATTCATAGATGTATCAAAATTACAGTCATGAAGAGCAATGAAATGATTGTGATTTGAGAGTCACTGAAAATTGAGTATCTTTATCAAAGTGTTTCAGCATTAGGATAGATTAGAATCACTGCCCTAGTACCTAGGTAAGAACATGCCACCAGCTACCATATCAGCATATATCAACTGAAATGATGTGTAGCTAGGGGTTATGTCCAAGGGATGATTTATACTTGACTAGTATGTGACAATGATTACTAAAGGTATGGAAGATACCAGAGTTAAATTATAGTGAACAGACACAGACTAGCATGTAATGAAACTCTATACAACATTGAATATAAGGGGACTGCTTTATTCTCTGCCTTCTCTACTCCTCAGTTCTGTGTCCACATAACATGCTTGCTGATCCTTAGAACAGATTTTCTAGAAGGAAAATATACTTCATTCTCCATGGAGTCTCTTAGGTTTCCCATCCAGAACCACTTTGCATCTACTTTGGCACAGGCAAGGCTTCACCTGAGGTGATTTCTGCTGCTTGAGTGAACTCCACAGCATTTCAGAGGTTGCTGAGGTCCCAGAATCTGGCCTAGCTCTACCTCATGTAGGCTATAAATCCCATATCTTAGTCAAACATTTCTCCAGTTTTCATAAAGCATCCCCAACACATCTCACAGGGACAAACAGATTATAGGTAAAAAGGGAATGAAATCCCAGTGCCTGGAGGCCTAACATGACCACCCAAACAGTCAATGAGCAGAAGATTAAAGGGTAAGTCCATGTATTTTTGTATATAAGGCAGTTTATTATCTACAAAATTATTCTTTCCTACAAGGTCATTAGTGATTGTATTTTTGTGAACAAATAGAAAAACCCATTTCTTAAATAAATCTCACAACTATTAAATCATTCCCCGAGGCTATTCGATATGGAAAATGTAGATTGCTCAGGACCCAAAATTAGTTCTAGTATGTATTTCCTAGTGTTCTAGAATCATAATTATGAACTTTAAAATGACAGAATATGTATTTGTAAAATTCTCAGAACAGGACTTAGCAGCTCACTGCTATTCATCTATAATTAGCCTTTCAGGGAAAACAAGTTCAGAATAATAATCAATATTAATGTGTTGATTTCAGTGACTTCCAGGTTCTCAGAAACACATTGACTTCCATTTGGAAAAGTTCAATTATAGTGCATAGTACATATTTACATTTCATTAAAACGTGTTCATTCAATTTCACAGATCATAAAAAATTTTAAGATTTATTTTTTTTCTAAGCACAGGCTTTAGAACACACAAATGTATAAAGCATGAATGGAAAGAGTATCTTTTGGAGAATCTCTTGGTAGTCCAGAGACCTGAGAACAGCAGGCTTCCAGGAATCAAAGTCGGTGACCTAAGCTGTGATGCCTAAGAATGGGAACACGGTCCTGGAAGAGGCCACCTCCTGTAGCTTGACAGGAACCCCAATATAGGCATAAAAGCAACAGCCCACACACAAATATTTGATCCAAAATGTGTCCTGATTAATATGAACACACCAACAAAGATGAAGCAGACTGGGAGTCCATGGTCCAGATATTTCCAAGCATTTAGATACAATTTGTTTCATAATTGATAATATACAGCTATATTGTATAACTGGAAACACCTCATACTACCCTTCAATATCATCCTGAGTGAGGGATGGAAATGGGCCTGACACCATTATTGAAGCAATGAAGCACTCACACAAAGGGACCTATCATGACTGCTCTGTGAAAAACTCAACAAGCAGCTGAAACTATCAGATGCAGATATTTGCACCCAACCAACACATAGACTCTGCTGACTCCTGTGGTCGAATTAGAGAAAAATTGGGGGAGGCAGAAGAGGAGGAGGGTGACACTGTAAGAGGTCCAGCATTCTCAACTAATCTGATTCCCTGAGATCTCTCAGACACTGTATCACCAACAAGGCAGCATTCACAAGCTGATATGAGTCCCCCAATACATATACAGCAGGTCTGGGTTCAGTCAAAAAAGATGCACTTAACCCTCAAGAGACTGGAGGCCCAGGGTGTTTAGAGGTCTGGTGGGGTAGGTGGGGTGGGGACATCATCCTCGAGACAGGTAACACAGGAAGAAGGTGCTTTATGTGAAAAAGTAGGAGGGAAGACTGGGAGAGAAATAAAATCTTGTGTGCTAAAATAAATGAAAAATTAAAAATCGACAAATGGGACTTCATAATATTGCAGTGTTTGTAAGGACAAAAGGACACTATTAATAGGTCAAAATGGCAACCAGCAGATTGGGAAAATATCTTTACCAATCTTAAATCAAATAGAGCACTATTTCCGTAGTGGAGCACTCTCAGGCTTTAAATATCAGGAGAGACAGAAGGGCGATGTGGTTGATAATTCTTGCAGGTATACAGGTTTTACATATAGGTTAATCATGGATTACCATCAATTCTTAGAACGGGGTAAGGCTGGCCATATATGTTTTCTATGTGGATTGAAGGGTTTTTGTTTGTTTGTTTGTTTGTTTAGCATTCCTAAAGGTCTGAGTCATTGGGAAATTTAACATGACAATGTCTGTTTCCACAGTTTCAATTTCGTCTGGATTTCTTGCACTTTCAAATGTATTGGTCAGTTTATATTGGTAAGTGTGACTTGATTCTGTTTCTTACTTGTATTAAAGTTTGTATGCTGTCCTGTATGAAGTACAGTGCCAACTTTATGGATGTACTCTGATACTTATTAGTAGTACACATGAGAATGATGCTGTCCAATGAGCCCAGAGCACAAAGAAAACTTTTTTGAACAGACCAGGTTAAATATTAATGTAGTTCTTCTTTCTCAAAATTGAAAATATTTTCAACAAGATAAAGTTTAACAAGGATTTTCTCTTAATTGGTTCTTGTCAGCATTTCCTCTTAAAGCCATTATGATTTCTCAGAATGCAGACATAAAGAAAATATTTACACTGTATACTAATTCTTTGGGTGATACACTGGGGTTTTATATTAGTTACAGGTCCGAGTAAAGCTGAATAAAATACCGCTATTGGGCAATGAAACATTTTAAAACTGTTAAGTTGGAATCCTAAATATAACTATGTACTCCAGTAATTCCTTAGTAGAAGAGCATTCAACTCAAAGATAGTAGAACCGAACTGAGAAACAAGAGGATGTAAATGGGAAGAACAGAGACTGCAGGTACAGCAAGAAGAGGAATGTATGAAACTGTAACTCATCAAGTACATGTTCTACAAGACTAGGTTTCAAAGCATTTTCTCTAAGCTGGCATTGAAGCAAAAGTTGCTCCTGACATTGTAGCCTTTGTCATAAATTGGTAAAATGAATACTCCTTATCAAAAATTACTATTCAAAATATAACCTAGGTTTCTCCTCTTTCTGTCTTGGAATTAGGGATAAAGCACAACAAATAAACACTATAGTGTTGGCAATCACTTTAGTACTTTCAACTCTCATTGTGATTGGTATTTGGTTCTTCAGTACTGCTTCTTGTACTTATTTCAATAAAGTTTCTTAATTCTTTAATATGGATTGTTCTTATTTTGAGTCTAGAACCTGCAAATACTAAGAAAGATGGCTTCCCTTTTCTCTCCATGTCTGACACAACCAGACTCTCTTATCTATAATACTATTGAGAATCAGTCCAGGAAGTTCAGAAAGAATGGATGAGAAACTTCAATGTACAAGTTGATGTTTTATGAGGCTATGAGGCCATAACCACCTTGGAACAACTCTGAAAAATCATACAAACTACCAGGTCCTTTAAAAACCTTTACCATTCATGAGTAGAACTGAGGTCTTTGCGTATAAAATAAAGAGGAACTCCTTCATGTTTTTCACTGCCAGAAGTTTTCCATAATAAATCTCATACACCATCAATGTATCCAAAGAGAAAATTGGGCTCATGCTTTACTCTGAATGTATTTGCTGATTGATAGAATCGACTCTGGTTTATTTTGCTCCCAACCCAGTTTACCGATCCATTCTACAAACTCTAATGTATCACTAAGACCATCCTTTGGAAGAATATGTAAGTGTTGGGGAATTACTCAGTATAAACTCAGACACTTGAATGATTTTTCATCAGGCATTTATAATAAACTCTAGCTTAAAATATCTACTGATGAGCTTCCACCATCCTATGTCCCAGTGACAAATGATTCTGGACCTTGGGTCATGTACTCTTTGAGCACTAAGATAGATACAATCAGCAGAAAAGAGCTCATCAACAGGAATAGAAAGAAGCCTAGGGCCAAAACAGACAGGCTGTTCTGTGTGAAATCTACCTACCTGAATTCTGAAATACATGAAGACCTACATCCTCTTTCTCTGTCACGTTTTTACCTTCCTTCATGAACCTCTTTTAATTCTATAACTTCCTTATTGAAATGGCATTTGATCAGTTTAAAAAGAATGTCAAAAACTTACTAAAAAACACAATATTTGTTAATGAATACGACACAAGGTATGTCTTCCACATTCTAAACCTGTAAAAACTAACCTGGCTCCATGGGCACCTGAGAGCCTTGGATGCATCACTGCTACTCTGAATTACTAGGCAGACATGGGTCCTTCACTTGTAAGGGAAACGGGTTATATGTATGTATCAAAGCTGAGGAAGAAAATTGACCCCACCCTTGTTGTGGAGTGCACAGTGCTAGGCATTAGTGAGCTAGACAATATAGATATCTACTCAAGATTCATATCAAGTGTAATCCATTCATTCACACAAACATTCCTTATAGTGCCATGAAAATATACATGTTACGTAGAAATATCACCTAGTGGTGAGGTTTGTTCTGCAACAATGTTGTTGTAGCGTTTTACTGGGAAATATACTCCAGTGGTACCACTTTAGAAGTTTGCAGGCTCGACCAATGTCTTCTATGAAGTACTTCCTTGGTGGAAGATTGTGAAGATGGCAGTAATGGAGATATAGGAGGTTCTTCTGATATTAGGCATATAGCATAGCCTGACTAGTTGCCCTATCTTGACCTACTAATGCTGATGTAAGTTTCATTGTCACTCAGTCTGGGGCCATGCATAGTCCTATGTCCTCTTGCAGATGGATCTCAACACAGAATATTCTTGTCTTGGAAACATGGCAGTGTTATTCTCCAAGATCTTCCCTTAGTTTCTGACCATTTAAGTAGGACATAATTTTGCACTATCAGAACTTGCAGTTAGGTACTTGTTCACTAGCATATAAACACAACCTTGGATTTATCTCATTAGAAATTCATAAATAGATTCCTACTAGGTTCATATATGAGCCACCTGAAGTCGTTTCTGTGGCTCTTTTTTGATCCCCAGTTCTTACCTGGTCTTGCTGGTGGCAAACTTCTGTCTCATATGCACTACATTATTTTTATTCACATAGAATGGTTTCTAAATTTACCAAAAAAGTTTTTTAACTTATGGGCTTTTAAAGAATATTTTTACTTTCAAGATTTTATTTCTTTCCTCGTCCACCCTCCCACTATTCCACATACAATACATCCTTCCCATTCCCCAAATTTCCAGGATTTTTACACAAACCCACTACACCAGACCTCTAAACTCCCTCGCGTCTCCAGTCTCTTGAGGGTTAAGTGCATCTTTGCTGCCTGAACCCAGACCTGAGATTCCTCTGCTGTATATTTTTTGGGGACTCATGCATGGCATTTACTCACTAATATGTGACTATTAGCCAAAAATGTACAAAATACCCAAGATACATTTTACAGAACTCACAAAAAGTGTTTGCTGCCTATTTAGTGATCCAGTGTATGAGAGATCTCAGGGATTTAGATTAGTTGACATTGCTGAACTAATTACAGGGTCACTCTCCTCCTCCTCAGCTTCCTCCAGCTTTTCCCTAATTCAACCACATGAGTCAGCAGATTCTGTTGGATGGTTGAGTGCAAATATCTGCATCTGATACTTTCAGCTGTTTGTTGGGTCTTTTACAGAGTAGTCATGACATCTTCCTTTGGGTGAGTGCTCCATTGTCTCAATAATGGTGTCAGGCCTTAATGCACAACCTACTCAGCATTTGCTATTGTTTGAGTCTTTAATATTATTGAGCCTAATGGGAGTAAGATGCAAACATAGGGATGCTTTAATTTACATTTCTCCAATACTTTTAACATAAAGAGGTATTGTGAACAAATGCTCAGGCTATCTGTGAAGATCTAGGGACACAGGCCTGGTGAGACTGCGCACAAGTAGGTGGGGAACAGAGAGGTCTGGGCCAAGAACCCAGAAAGGGTGCCCCCCAATTTTTTCAGGGGAGGAGGAACTCTGCCATAGGGATTTGGTTTCCACCCGGAGGGCCCGTGCATGCAGAACAGGCTCTCTGGCCATTGCCACTAGGAACAACTGAGTTCCAGGGACACAGGCCTGATGAGACTGTGCTGCGAGTAGCTGGGGCACAGAGAGGTCTGGGTCGAGCTCCTGGAAACCGTGCATCCCCAATTGTTTCAGGGGAGTAAAAACTCTGCCATGGGTATTTGGTTTATACCCCAAGGGACCTTGCATGTAAACCAAAAACTCAGGCCATCTGCTACCAGGAAGATTGGAGATCCAGGGACACAGGCCTGATAAAAATGTGCTGTGAGTATCCAAAGCAGAGAGAGGTCTGGGCGGGTTACCCGGAAAGCATGCTACCCCCCAGTTGGTTCAGGGCAGCAGTAACTATGCTGTGGGGATTTTGTTTTCTCCCAGAGGGCCTTTGTATGCAGAACAAAGGCTCAGGCAATCTACCACTGGGAAAAGTGGAAATCCAAGGACACAACACATGTACATAGGAGAGAAAGCAAACAAACACTGACCAAAAGTCCATGTATAATCACAGACAACAAGATGGCAAGAGAAAAGTGAAAGAGCTTACCGAATGGAAACCAAGGCAACCAGAAAACACCAGAACACAGCTCTCCTATCACAGCAAACTGCAGAATGCCAAGAACTCTAGAAAAAGAAGACTCAGACCCGAAAACATAACTCAAGATGATAATAGAGATCCTTAAACAAGAATGGGAGGAAAAAAATAAAGAAATAGAAGCTTTTAAAAAGAAAACAAGAAAAACACTCAAAGAAATCAAATAACTAGAGCAAAATAGATCCAAAGAGATGAAGGGATTGAAGAAGGAATTTAAAATGGAAATGAAAACAATAAAGCAAACACTAAAAGAGACAACACTGGAGGTAGAAAACCTAAAAAAGAAATCAGTAGTCACAGATGCAAGCATGTCCAATGGACTAAAAGAGATGGAAAGAGAATCTAAGGCGCCAAAGATGACTGGGAAAACAGATAAAACAGTCGCAAGCCAAAAAGCTCTAAACCCAAAATATCCAGGAGATCCAGGACATAATGAGAAGACCAAAACTAACGATAATAGGAATAGAAGAGGGTGAAGAATATCAACTAAGAAGCACAGTAAATATCTTCAACAAAATTGTAGAAGAAAACTTCCCTACCCTTAAGAATGAGATGACCATGAGCATAAAAGTATTCTACAGAATTCCAAATATATTGGACAAGAAAAAAAATTCCTCCCAACACAAAATACTCAAAAAGGCCAAGTGCCCAAAGCAAAGAAAGAATACTAAAAGCAGTAATGGAAAAAGGTCATGTAATATATACAAGCTGAGCAATCAGAATCACACCCAACTTCTCAACTGAGATGATGAAAGCTAGAAGATCCTGGACAAACATCATGCAGACCATAAGAGAAAACAAGTGTCAGCCCATGCTGCTATATCCAGCAAAACTCAATCACCACACATGGAGAGATCAAGATATTTCAGGAATAAAACGAAATTTACACAATATCTGACCACAAACCAAGCACTAAAACAAATTATAAGTGGGAAACCCAATACAAGGAGGGAAATACACCCCAGTAAAAACAAGAAAATACCTAAGCAATAAAGCCAAAAGAAGAAAGACACACAGACACAATTCTACCTCTAGAGGAAAAATAGAAAGAAAGAGCAACCAGTACTCCTTAATATCTGTTTACATAAATGGACTCAATTACCCAATGAAAAGATATAGGCTTTCAGACTGGATACATAAACAGAATCCAGCATTTTGCTGCATGCAGGAAACTCATCTCAGAGACAAAGACAGACACTATCTCAGATTAAAAGGTTGGGAAAAAACCTTCCAAACAAATGGCCCCAAGAAGCAAGCTAGAGTGGCCATTCTAATATCCAATAAAGTAGATTTTCAACCACAAGTTATCAACCAGATAAGAAAGGACACCTTTTACTCATTTCTGAGAAATTTTCTGAGGATAAACTCTCAATCCTTAACATATATGCTCCAAAAACAAGTAGTATAGATATTCATGAAAGGAACCCTACTAAAGCTAAAAAATATATTGCATCCCATACAATAATATTGGGAGACCTCGACACCCCACTCTCATCAATAGACTGATCATTAAAAGAGAACCTAAACAAGGACACAGTGAAACTAGCAGAGGTTATGAACCAATTGGAATTAAATGACACATACAGAATATATCATCCTAAAACAAAAGAATACACCTCCTTTTCAGCACCCCATGGAACCTTCTTCAAAATTGACCATATAATCAGTCACAAAAAAGCCTCATTAGATTTAAGAAGATTGAAATACTCCCATGCATCCTATCAGATCACTATGGTCTAAGGCTGGTCTTCAGTAACAACAAAGACAAAAAAGGCCCATGTACACATGGAAACTAAACAATGCTCTATTACACAATAGCATGTTCAGAAAAGAAATAAAGAAAAATATTAGGGACTTTCTAGAATTTAATAAAAATGAAAACACAACATAAACAAACCTATGGGATTCAATGAAAGCAATACTGAAGGGAAACCCATAGCTCTGAGTGCTTACAAAAAGAAACTAGAGAGAGCATACACTAGCAACTTGACAGGACAGTTGAAAGCGCTAGAATAAAAGGAAGCAGGTACACCCAAGAGGGGTAGATGGCAATAAATAATCAAACTCAGAGCAGAAATTGACCAAATAGAAACAAAAAGAACTATTCAAAGAATTAACAAAACCAAGAGTTGGTTCTTTGACAAAATTAACAAGATTGATAAACCCTTAGCCAGATTAACTAGAGGGCAAAGAGAGAATATTCAAATTAACAAAGACAAAAAGGAAACTGGAGGAATAACAACTGAAACTGAGGAAATGCAAGAAATCATCAAATCCTACTACAAAAGCCTATACTCAACAAGCTGGTACATCTGGATGAAATGGATTAATTCCTAGACAGATACCAGATACAAAAGTTAAACCAGGACCAGGTAAACAATTTAATTAATCCTGTAACACCTAAAGAAATATAATCAGTTATCAAAAGCCTAACAATAAAAAAAGTAGAGGTCCAGATGTGTTCAGTGCAGAATTCTATCAGACATTTATTAACGACTTGATACCAATACTCTCTAAACTAGTCCACAATATAGAGTCAGATGGAACACTACCTAAATCATTTTTCAAGGCCACAATAACATTCATTCTGAAACCACACAAAGACCATACAATGAAAGAGAACTTCAGACCAACCTCACTTATGAACATAGATGTAAAAATACTCAACAAAATCCTTGCAAACCTAATCCAAGAACACATCAAAATGATCATTCACCATGAACAAGTAAGTGTGATCCCTGGGATGCAGGGATGGTTTAAGGTACGGAAATACATCAACACAATCCACCATATAAACAAACTCAAAGAAAAAAAAACCACATGATCATCCCAGCAGATACTGAGAAATTATTTGACAAAATTCAACAGCCCTTCATGTTAAAAGGCTTGGAAAAAACAAGAATCCATGGTCCATACCTAAACATAATAAAAGCAATATAAAGCAAACCAACAGCCAACATCAAACTTAACAGTGAGAAAATTGAAGCAATCCCACTAAAATAAGGGACTCGACAAGGCTGCCCACTTTCTCCTTCCTATTCAACATAGTACTGGAAGTCCAGGCTGGAGCTATTAGACAGCAAAAGGAAATCAAAGGGATACAAATTGGAAAAAAGAAGTAAAAATGTTACTTTTTGCAGATGGCATGATAGTGTACTTAAGTGACTCCAAAAATTCCACCAGCAAACTTCTACAACTGATAAACATGTTCAGCAAAGTGGTTGGATATATAATTAACTCAAATAAATCAGTAGCCTTCCTTTACTCAAAAGATAAACTTGGAGAGAAAGAAATTAGGAAAAAGATACCCTTCACTATAGTCAAAAACCATATGGAATACCTTGGAGTGACTCTAACTAAGCAAGTGAAGGAACAGTACAACAAGAACTTCAAACCTCTAAAAAAGGAAATCAAGGAAGATCTCAGAAGATTAAAAGATCTCCTACGCTCATAGATTGGAAGGATCAACATTGTAGAAATGGCCATCTTACCAAAAGCAATCTACAGATTCAATGCAATTCCCATCAAAATTTCAACCCAATTCTTCATAGAGTTGGAAAGAGCAATGTGCAATTTCATCTAGAATAACAAAAGGCCTAGAATACCTAAATCAATCCTCAACAACAAGAAAACCTCTGCAGGAATCACCATCCCTGACCTCAAACTATATTACAAGGCAATTGTGCTAAAAACTGCTGGTACTGCTACACAAATAGGCTGGTGGATCAAAGGAATAGAATGGAATATCAGAAATGAGCTCTTACATATATGGTCACTTGATTTTTGACAAAGGAATTGTAAACATCCAATGTAAAAAGGACAGTCTCTTCAACAAAATGTGTTTGCCCAACTGACACTCAGAATGCAGAAGAATGAAAACAGACTCTTTCTTACCTCCTTGTACAAAGCTCAAGTGCAAGTGGATAAAAGATCTCCACATTAAACCAGATACACTGAAACTATGAGAAGAGAAATTAGGAAAAAACCTTAGAACACATTGGCAGAGGAGAAGTTTTCCTGAAAAGAACATATGTGGCTCTTACTCTAAGGTCAAATATCAACAAATGGGACTTAGTGAGATTGCACAATTTCTGTAAGGCTAAAAACATTGTCAAGAAAATAAAACAGTAGCCTGCAGAATGGGAAAAGATCTTTACCAACCCCACATCTGATAAAGGCCTAATATCCAAAGTATATAAAGAACTCAAGAAGCTAGACAGTAGAGAATCAAAGAACCCTATCAAAAATGGTGTACAGAGCTAAACAAAAAGTACTCAATTGAGGAATATCGAATGACTGAGGAGCATCTAAAAAAGTGCTTGATCCTTAGCCATCTGGAAATGCAAATCAAAACAACACTGAGATTTCACCTCACACCAGTCAGAATGGCTAAGATCAAAAATTCAGATGACAGCTGATGCTGGCAAGAATGCAGAGAAAGAGGAACACTTCACTACTATTGGTGGGGTTGTAACCTGGTACAACCACTGTGGAAATTTGTCTGGTGATTCCTCAGATAATTGGACATAGTACTACCTGAAGACCCAGTTATTCAACTTCTGGGCATATACCCCAGAGGAGCTCCAACATTCAGCAAAGACACATACACAACAATGTTCATTAACACCCCTATTTATAATAGCCAGAAGCTGGAAAGAACACAGATGTCCTTAAGTAGATGAAAGGATACAGAAATCGTGGTAAATTTACACAGTGGAGTATTACTCAGCTATCAGAAACAATGAGCATATGAAATTCATAAGAAAATGGATGCATCTAGAGAATATCACCCTGAGTGAGTTAACCCAGTCACAAAAGAACAGACATAATATGCAGTCACTGATAATTGAATACTCACCCCAGAAAGCTCTGAACACCCCAGAAACAACTCACAGACTATATGAAGTTTAAGAAAAACAATGGCCAAAAGAATAAAAAAAAAAAAAAAAGAACCATTATTCTTAATTTTTACACAAAAAGAAAACTTTTACTATTTCCAGGTTACATCTTGTTTTACATGTACTTTTTGCTCATTTCAACTAGTAAGATTTTAATGCACACTAGAAAACCTTTAAAAATATCAAGTACTGATAAAAATGTATTCATATACTTTTACAGAAAAATGCTTAAAATCTGTACATTTATCTTTTTTAAATATAAAGTTGTTCAATGCAAAATAATGAGGAATTGTATTTCGTCAGATGGTTTTTTAGCTTCTAATGAGATGATCAAATAATTTTTCTATGAATTTTTATTTAGTTTTATTTTAATATAATGTTAAACTATATGTTAATAGTGTTTGTTTATTGAACAAATCTTGAAAATCTAGGATGATGCATATTCTTCCATGGTGCATGATGGTTTTTATGTGTTCTTGGATATGTTTTGAGAGAATTTTGTTGAATATTTTTTGCATTAATATTCAATAGTAAAATTGGTCTGAAGTTTCCTTTTGTGTTGTTACTTTGTGTTAAGTTGCTACTGTAGGACCTCTCCAATCTTTTAACAGGCTACTTAGTGCTAATACTTTTCCTCTTAGCACTGCTTTCATCATGTCTCATAAATTTGGATATGCTGTATCATCATTTTTATTGAATTTCAGAAAGTCTCTTTTTTTCTCCCAACTTGATTTTAAAAAGGAAAGAGTTACACATACAGATTATAAAAGCATTTTGGCA
Organism: Micromys minutus; assembly: GCF_963924665.1. Taxonomy (NCBI): domain Eukaryota; kingdom Metazoa; phylum Chordata; class Mammalia; order Rodentia; family Muridae; genus Micromys; species Micromys minutus. Next base: position 93,708,922 of record NC_137969.1, on the reverse strand, counting down.
TAACACTATATGAATATATTTTGTCAGTACTTGATTTTTTAAAGGTTTGATAATATGCACTGAAATCTTACTAGTTACCATAAGCATAACGTATATGTAAAACAAAACATAACATGGAAATAGTCAAAGATTTCTTGTTGTGTATAGATTAAACATGATGATTTTTAAATACCAAAAATTGCCACAAGGCTATCTTCTTAGCTCTTGAGTTATTAATGATTTAATGTTTAGGTGTACCACACTCTGAGTGAGTGCTATACACTTGTTGTTGTTGTTTTTCTACAAAGGACTGAGGCATCTACTTTTTTTGCCTTTCTTTTTTTGAGCTTCATTTGATTTGGGAGTTGTTTTTTGGGTATTCAGAGCTTTCTGGTGTTATTTTCCAATTATCATTGCCTACATATTATGTCTGTACTTTTGTGATTGAGTTACCTCACTCAGGATGATATTCTCTAGATACATCCATTTTCCTCAGAATTTCATAAAGTCATTCTTTCTAATAGTTGAGTATTTACTCCATTGTGTAAATGTACCACAATTTTTGTATCGCTTCATCTACTGAAGGATATCTGGGTTCTCCAAATTTGGTTGTTATAAATAAGGCTATTCAGATATTGTATAAATTTAAATTTGTCCTGGAATATCTTGGTCTCTCTGTCTACGGTGATCGAGAGTTTTGTTGGATATATAACCTGGGCTGACATTTGTGTTCTCTTAATGTCTGTAAGATGTCTCTCCAGGATCTTCTAGCTTTCATAGTCTCTGTTGAGAAGACAGGTATAATTATGATTGGTCTGCCTTTATATGTTACATGTCCTTTTTCCCTTACTGCTTTTAGTATTCTTTCTTTGTTTTGAACACCTGGTGTTTCATTTATTGTGTGTCAGGAACAGTTTCTTTTCTGGTCCAATATATTTGGGGTTCTGTAGGCTTCTTTTGTACTCTTGATCATCTCCTTATTAAGGGTAGGGAAGTTTTCTTCTACAATTTTGTTGAAGATATTTACTGTGCATCTTAGCTGATATTCTTTACCCTGTTTTATTCCTATTATCCTTATGTTTGACCTTCTCATTGTGTCCTAGATCTCCTGTACATTTTGGGTTAGAAGACTTTTGGTTTTTGCCTCTTCTCTGCCTGTTTGTCTAAGTATTCTATGTTGTCTTTGGCCCCTGAGATTCTCTCTTCTATCTCTTGAAGTCTGTTGTTGATGCTTGCATCTTTGACTCCTGATTTCTTTTTTAAGTTTTCCACCTCCAGGGTTATCTCTTCTTTGTTTTCTTAATTGTTTTTATTTCCATTTTCAATTCCTTCATCTATTTAGTTGTGTTTTCCTCTTGTTTTTTGAGTGATTTTTGTGTTTTGTCTTTAAAAGCTTCTATTTGTTTATGTGTGTCCTCCTGTTCTTCTTGAAGGGAGTTATACATGTGCTTCTCAAAGATCTCTATCATCATCGTGAGATATGATTTCAAGCCTGAGTCTGTTTTCTGGTGTGTTTGGCAATCAACTGCTTTCTGTGTTGGGAGAGCTGCGTTCCGATGTTGCCAGGTTGTCTTGATTTCCATTGCTTATATTCTTTCCTTTTCCTCTTGCCATCTTGTTATCTGTGATTATACGTGGTCTTTTTGTCAATGACTAGCAGTTGTGTCTCCTGTTTATCTGAGCGCCTGTGGGCTCAGAAAAATAATTGCTTCTGAGTGTTCAGCTTTTAATGGGCAAACAGTGAGTTCTGGTAGCAGTGACTCAGCTTTGTCTTTGTGGGCTCAGGTGTGGGAGAATTTGTCAGGCTGTTCTGGTAGCTCAGCCCTCTGCCCACAGACCTTGAGTACTAATGGCAGGGTTCTGGCTCTTTTCTAGGCCAAAATGCATCCTTTTCCAGATAGCACAATACTCTCTGCTCTCTTAGAACTCCTAGTGTACTCTCCTGGGCCTATGTGCCAGGCTCCCATCTGGTCCAGATGTAAGAGGGTCTGTGGAGCTGATCTTCAAGTATTGCCTTTCCCAGGCAGACCCAAGTGCCCACTGACAAAGGTCTGTGCCTTAATGTGTGTTTAATCCCCAAGCACAGGCTTTCTCATCGGATCCCAAGTCCCTCTGCCACAGGCCTGGCCCTCACCTTGGGCCATAGGAGTACCTTTTCTGCAAGCACCGACTATCTCTCTATGCATTTTGGTTACTCACAGTGCAATCTCACCAGACCTGTGCCCCCAGAGCTCTGCTGGTCTAGGAGGCTGAATTACAGAATGTCTTTAATTTATTGCTTTATTTTTTCTTTGGCCAAGTTATTATTGAGTAGAGAGTTCTTCAGGTTCCAAAGGGGGTATGTGGGTTTTCTGGTGGTTTTGTTGTTATTAAAGTCCAACTGTATTCCATGGTCATCAATGTAATGCTTAGGATTATTTCACTTGTACTGGCTGGTTTTGTGTCACCTTGACACAAGCTGGAGTTATCACAGAAAAAGGAACTTCAGTTGAGGAAATGTGGAAGCATGAGCTGAATAAACCCTTTCCTCTCAAAGTTGCTTCCTGGTCATGATGTTTTGTACAGGAATAGAAACCCTGATGAAGACAAATTGGTACCCTCATAGTGGGGTGTTCCTGTGATAATCTGACCATGTTTTGGAGGAGGATTGTGGAAGGACTTTTGAACTTAGAGCTAGAAGAACCATTGGGATATAAAGAGCTCTGTGGAATGTTCTCTAGGATCTCGGAAGGTAATGTTTAGAAGAGTGCAGAAGATGAAAGATTGGCTTGTGAAATTTCAGAGGGAAAATTAAAGAGTCTTGTCAGGGCTGTTGCTGTTTTGATTGTAAAAATTGTGGTTTTGGTTAGCTGGGGCTAAAGAATCTGCTGTGATTAACAAGATACCAGAACTACTGGGACTATTGATGTTGGTCAGCTAGAGCTAAGGAATTGGTGGTGATTAAGAAAAGACCAGCATCATTGAGGTGAAATATTCAGGGAAGTGTTGCCTGAGAGCACCGAGAACTTGTGTTCCAGAGATAGTCAAGGTTGTACCTCATGCTGTGGCTGCACTTGGTATTGTGTAATAGTCCCCATGTGGTACTTGTTTTAAAGGAATGAAGGTGTCATGAAGAGCAGCTGAGGCTTAGCACTGTGAGAGATCATGGAAGGCCACTAGAGTAGGTGCTGCCTCAGTTGCAATTAATGCCCCAGAAAGCAGTGTTTTAAAGTTTCCTGTGCCATGGAGTAACCTCTAAGAGCAGCAATGGCAGTGTAAAACAGGCAACTGGACAGTAGAGGACAACCTGTGTGCTACAATGCAAGAAGTGACCTAATCCCTTTAAGGAGCCCAGAAGTTTGTGAGTGAATCCCAGGTATCAGGTGGTTAGAATTTAATTTTGCTTTTGATTGTGAATGTGTCCTGATATTATTCCCTCTTAAAGGAAAAAGTGAAGCCCATAATTAAGAGACTTTAAATTGTAAGAAGACTGATTTTTAAACAAGACTGGATATTTTAAAGGGACTACATTTTAATATGTAAGAATTTGTAAAGACCGAGAGACTGTTAAGGTTATTTATATCTTGGGGATGAATAAGAAAATAAGGTTTGAGGCTTACAAGTATTGTGTTTGTATTTCCAGTTGACAAGGGATCAATTGTACTGGCTGGTTTTGTGTCACTTTGACACAAGCTGGAGTTATAACAAAGAAAGGATCTTCAGTTGAGCAAATGTGGAAGAATGAGGTCCATTTTGGAGAAGGTACCATGAGCTGCTGAAAGGAAGAAATTTTCCTTTGTTTTAGGGTAATGTGATCTGTATATATCTGTTAAATCCACTTGGTTCATAACCTCTTTTAGGTTTACTCTGTCTCTGTTTCATTTCTGTTTAAAAGACTTGTCCATTAGAGAGAGTGAGATGATAAAGTCTCCGAACACTATTGTACTTGTTTCAATGTGTCTTTTTGGGCTTAAGTAAAATTTCTTTTATGAATATGGGTGCCCTTGCATTTGGAACACAGAGGTTCACAGTTGAGACTTTCTTTTGTTGATTTTTTTCCTTTGATACATATGAAGTGTCCTTTTTTAACTCGCTTGAAAAATTTTGGTTGAAATATATTTTATTTTATATTTGTATAGCAATTACAGCTCGTTTTTTTTTTTTTTTTTCTTTGTTGTTGCAGGAACCATTTTCTTGGAAAACCTTTTTCGAGCCTTTTACTCTGAGGTAGAATCAGTATTTGTTATTGAACTGTGTTTTTTGTGTGCAGCAAAATGCTGGGTTCTGTTTCCATATCCAGTTTTTTATCTTATGCCTTTTTATAGGGGAATTGAAGGCATTGATATTGACAGATATTAAAGACAGTTGATTACTAGTTCGTGTTATGTTAGTTGTAGTACCTGGCATTATATGCACATGATTCCCTCGTTTGGCTTTTTTATGAGATGATTAATATATCTTTTTTTTCAGTATATGTACCCTACTTGTGTTAGAGTTTTTCTTCTAGAAACCTCTGTAAGGCTGACTTGGTAGATAGATATTGTTTGAATTTGATTTTGTCTTGAGATAGTTTGGTATCTCTATATTGATTGAGAGTTTTTCAGGGTGTAATAGTGTGGGCCAGCATTTGTGTCTATTAGGATCTACATACCCCCTGTCTAGGCTCTTCTGGCTTTTAGTATCTCTGTTTAGAAACTTTGTGTATTTATGATAGGTCTGCCTTTAAGTGTTACATGGACTTTTCCCCACACAGCTTTTAATAGTTTTTCTTTCATCTTTGCATTTTGTGTTTTGATTTCTTTTTTTTTTAATTTTTTAAATGACTTTATTTTACAAAACAAAGATAAATGTACAGATTTTAAACATTTTTTTGCTTAAAATTATACTTTTTTGTCAGTACTGTTTTTTCAGACATTAAAATAATTTTTACATAAAACCATGTGAATATATTTTTTTTTAGGCAGTACTTGATTTTTTCAAGGGCTTGACAGTATGCATTGAAAACCTAATAGTTACAATAAGTGTAAAGTACATGCAAAACAAAACGCAACATGGAAATAGTCAAAGTCTTCTTGTTTGTAAATATATGTATATTTTTTTGTTTTCTTTATTTCTTGGACTTCATACAGTCTGTGAGTTATTTCTGGGGGAGTGCAAGCCTCTGGGGTTAGCATCCCACTATTAGTGACTGCATATTATGTCTGTTCTTTTCTGACTGGGTTATCTCACTCAGGATGATATTCTCTAGATGCAGTCATTTCTTAAAAATTTGGTCATTGTTTCTGGTGGCTGAGTAGTTTTCCATTGTGTATATGTACCACAAATTTTGTATCCATTCATCTTCTGAGGGACATCTGGGTTCCTTCCATCTTCTGGCTATTATAAATAGAGCCGCTATGAACATTGTGGTGCATGTATTTTTTGTTGTATATTGGAGTGTCTCTGGGGTATATGCCCAAAAGTGGAATAGCTGGATCTTCAAGTAGTATTATGTCCAATTTTCTGAGGAATCGCCAGACTGATTTCCAGAGTGGTTGTATGAGTTTACAACCCAATCAACAGTGGAGAAGTGTTCTTCTTTCTAGACAACCTTGCTAGCATCTGCTGTCATCTGGATTTTGGATCTTGGTCAATCTGACTGGTGTGAGGTGGAATCAGAGCTTTGTTTAGACTTGCATTTCCCTGATGGCTAAGGATGTCGAGAAAATTTTTAGATGACTCTCAGCCATTCCATATTCCTCAATTGAGACTGGTTTGTTTAGCTCTGTACCCCATTTTTTAATAGGGTTGTTTGATTCTCTGGTGTCTAGCTTTTTGAGTTCTTTGTATACCTTGGATATTAGGCCTATATCTGATGTGGAGTTGGTAAAGATCTTTTCCCATTCTGCTGGCTGCCGTTTTGTGTTTATTGACAATATCCTTAGTCTTACAGAAACTTTGCAATCTCATTAAGTACTATTTGTTAATCTTTGACTTTAGAACTTGAGCCATTGTTCTTTTGTTCAAAAAAATTCTCCATTTCCTATGGGTCCTAAAGTTTCCCCAATTTCTCATCTAGTAGTTTCAGTGTATCTAGTGTAATATGGAGATCGTTGATCCATTTATACTTGGGCTTTGTACAAAGAGATAGGAGAGAGTCTGTTTTCATTCTTCTGCATGCCGAGTGCCAGTTTGACCAGCACCATTTGTTGAATAGGCTGTCTTTTTTCCATTGAATGTTTACAGCTCCTTTGTCAAAAATAAGGTGACCATATACATGAGGGTTCATTTCTGGATGTTCTATTCTATTCCATTGTTCCACGTGCCTATTTCTGTACCAGTACCATGCAGTTTTCAGCACCATTGCCTTGTTATATAGCTTGAGGTCAGGGATAGTGATTCCTGCAGATGTTTTCTTGTTGTTGAGAATGGATTTTTCTATTCTAGTTCCTTTTTTATTCCAGATAAAATTGCACATTGATCTTTCCAACTCAATGAAGAATTGGGTTGGATTTTTGATGGGGATTGCATTGAATCTGTAGATTGCTTTTGGTAGGATGGCCATTTATAAAATGTTGATCATTCCAATACATGAGCATGGGAGTTCTTTCCATTTTCTAAGATCTTCCTTGATTTCCTTCTTTAGAGGTTTGAAGTTCTTGTCATACAGGTCCTTCAATTGCTTAGTTAGAGTCACACTAAATTATTTCATAGTCCTTGTGACTATTGTGAAGGGTATCTTTTCCCTAATTTCTTTCTCCACATGTTTGCCCTTTGAGTATAGGAAGGCTACTGATTTGTTTGAGTTAATTTTGTATCCAGCCACTTTGCTGAAATTGTATATCAGCTGTAGGAGTTCTCTGGTGGAATTTGTGGGGTCACTTAAGTATACTATCATGTCATCAGCAAAGAGTGATGTTTTTACTTCTTCCTTTCCTATTTGTATCCCCTTGATCTCCATTTGCTATCTAATTGCTTCAGCCAGGACTTCCAGTACTATGTTGAATAGGTAGGGGGAGAGTGGGCAGCCTTGTCGAGTCCCTGATTTTAGTGGGAATGCTTCAAGTTTCCCACCATTAAGTTTGATGTTGGCTGTTGGTTTGCTGTATATTGCTTTTATTATGTTTAGGTATGGACCTTGGATTCCTGTTCTTTCCAGGACTTTTAACATAAAGGGGTGTTGAATTTTGTCAAATGCTTTCTCAGCATCTAGTGAGATGACCATGTGATTTTTTTTTTGAGTTTGTTTATATGGTGGATTACATTGATGGATTTCCTTATATGAAATTATACCTGCATCCCAGGGATGAAGCCCACTTGGTTACGATGAATGATCATTTTGATGTGTTTCAGGATTTACTTTGCAAGGATTTTGTTGAATATATTTGCATCAATGTTTATAAGCTAGATTGGTCTGAAGTTCTCTTTCCTTGTATTAGTTAGGTAGTATTCCATCTGATTCTATCTTATCGAATAGTTTGGAGAGTATTGGTGTTATATCCACAATAAATGTCTGATAAAATTCTGCACTGAACCCGTATGGACCGGGGCTTTGTTTGGTTGGGAGAGTTTTGATGACTTCTTCAATTTTTTAGGTGTTATGGAATTATTTAGATTGTTTAACTGGCCCTGGTTTAACTTTAGGATCTTTTATCTTTCTAGGAATTTATCCATTTCCTCTCGATTTTTAAACTTTGTGGAGTATAGGCTTTTGTAGTAGGATCTGATGATTTCTTGAATTTCCTCAGTTTCAGGTTTTATATCTCCACTTTCTTTTCTGATTTTGTTAATTTGTATACTCTCTCTTTGCCCTCTAGTTAGTCTAGCTAGAAATTTATCAAATTTGTTGATTTTCTCAAAGAACCAGCTCTTGGTTTTGTTGATTCTTTTGATGGTTCTTTTTGCTTCTATTTGCTCTATTTCTGCCCTGATTTTGATTATTTCATGCCTTCTACTCCTCTTGGGTGTATCTGCTTCCTTTTGTTCTAGAGCTTTTAGCTATGCTGTCAAGTTGCTGATGTATGCTCTCTCCAGTTTCATTTTGGAAAAGCTATAAGTTTTCTTCTCAGTACTGCTTTCATTGCATCCCATAGGTTTGGGTATGTTGGGTTTTCATTGAATTCTATTAGAATCCTTAAGTTATTTCTTTATTTCTTTTTTGACCCTGCTATCATTTTACAGAGCGTTGTTTAGTTTCCATGTGTATGTGGGCTTTTTGTTGTCTTTTGTTGTTAAAGTCCAGCCTTAGACCATGGTGATATGAGAGGATGCATGGGAGTATTTCAATCTTCTCTTATTGATTGAGGCTCGTTCTGTGTACAATTATGTGGTCTATTTTCAAGAAGGTGACATGGGTTGCTGAGAAGAAGTTGTATTCTTTTACTTTAGCATGATATGTTCAGTAGATATCTATTAATTCCAGTTGGTTCATAGTCTCTGCTAGTTTTACAGTGTCCTTATTCAGTTTCTGTTTCCATGATCTGTCCTTTGGTGAGAGTAGTGTATTAAAGTCTCCTACTATTATTGTGTGAGGTGAAATGTATTTTTTTGAGTTTTAGTAGGGTTTCTTTTATGAATGTGGGTGCTTCTGTATTTGGAGCATATATGTTAAGGATTGAGAGTTCCTCCTGACAGATTTCCCATGTAATGAGTAAAAAGTGTCCTTCCTTAGCTTTTTTTAATAACTTTTGGTTGGAAATTTACTTTATTCACTATTAGAATAGGCAGTCCAGCTTGCTTCTTTGTGCTGTTTGCTTGAAATGTTTTCCCAACCTTTTATTCTGAGATAGTGTCTGTCTTTGTCTCTGAGATGTGTTTCCTGTGGGCAGCAAAATGCTGGACTTTGTTTATGTATCCAGTCTGATAGCCTATGTTTCTTTATTGGGGGAGTTGAGTCCATTTACGTTAATAGATATCAAGGAATAGTGGTTTCTGTTTCCTGCTATTATTGCTTTTGTAGGTTGAATTGTGTCTGTGTCTCTTTCTTTTTTTGGTTTTATGGCTTAGGAGTTTTCTTGTTTTTACTAGGATGTATTTCCCACCATTTTTTGGGTTTTCCACCTATAATTTGTTTTAGTGCTGGGTTTTTTGTCAGCTATTGAGTAAATTTTGTTTTGTCTTGAAATATCTTCATCTCTCCATCTATGGTGATCGATAGTTTTGCTGGGTATAGCAGCTTGTGCTGGCACTTGTGCTCACTTAGGGTCTGCATGATGTCTGTCTAGGCTTTTCTAGCTTTTATAGTCTCTGTTGAGAAATCGGGTGTGATTTTGATTGGTCTGCTTTTATATGTTACCTGACCTTTTCTCCTTACTGCTTTTAGTATTCTTTCTTTGCTTTGGGCACTTAGTGTTTTGACTATTATGTCTTGGGAGGAATTTCTTTTCTGGTCCAACCTATTTGGAGATTTGAAGACTTCTTTTATGCTCGAGGTCATCTCATTCTTAAGGGTAGGGTAGTTTTCTTCTACAATTTTGTTGAAGATATTTACTGTGCCTCTTAGTTGATATTCTTTTCCCTGTTCTATTCCAATTATTCTTAGGTTTGGTTTTGTTATTATGTCCTGGATCTACTGGATATTTTGTGTTAGGAGCTTTTTGCTTTTTGCATCTTCTCTGGCTGTTTTGTCTATGTTTACAATGTTGTCTTTGTTCCCTGAGATTCTCTCTTCCATCTCTTGTAGTCTATTGGAAATGCTTGCTTCTGTGACTCCTGACTTCTTTTTTAGGTGTTCTACCTCTAGGGTTACTTTTTTTAGTGTTTTCTTTATTGTGTCAATTTCCATTTTAAATTCCTTCTTCCATTCCTTCATCTTTTTGGTTCTGTTTTCCTCTAGTTCTTTGAGTTCTTTGAGTGTTTTACTTGTTTCCTCTTTAAAAGCTTCTGATTCTTTTTGTTTTTCTTCTTGTTCTTGTTATTGGATCTCTGTCAGCATCTTGAGGTATGATTTTAGGTCTGCATCTTTTTTTCCTGGAGTGTTTAGCATTCTGCATTTGGTGTGATTGGAGAGCTGGGTACTGGTGTTGCCAGGTTGTCTTGGTTTCCTTGGGATATGTTCTTTCACTTTCCTCTTGCCATCTTGTTGTCAGTGATATGTTCTTTTCTTTCCCTTGTACCTGGTCTCTGTCCCTGGATCTCCATTGGTCCAGGTGGTGGATGGCCTGAGCCCTGTTCTGTGCCCCAATGCTGCCAGGTGGGAACAGAAGTCCCATAACTGAGTTCCTCATTCCTGGATCAGGAAGGGCAGTGGCATGCTTTCTGTGCACCGCTGGGTGGGAACAGAGGTCCCAATGCTGGCTTCCTTGTCCCTGAATGAACAACGCAGGGGTACGTTTTCATGCACACTTGGCAGAGATCTCTCTGCCTCCTGGCTGCTCAGGTCTTCTACTCACCAGGCCTTATCCTTTGCAAACTGCTGGTCAAGCCTTGTTCTGAGCCCCAAAACCGAAGGGTGGGAACAGAGGTCCCAAGGCTGGGTTCCTGGTCCCTGGATCAGGCAGGGTAGGGGCGCGCTTTCCGTCCACACTCAGCAGAGATCTCTCTGCTCCCTGGCTGCTTAGATCTCCTTCTCACCAGGCCTTAACCTTTGTGAACTCTTGGTCCAGGTGGCAAATGGGCCGAGCCCTGTTCTGTTCCCCAAGCTGCCGGGTGGAAACAGAGGTCCCAATTCTGGGTTCCTGGTCCCTGGATCAGGCAGGGCAGGGTGTATTTTGATTTCTATGTGTCAAGAGGACTTTCATTTCTGGTCCAATCTATTTGGTATTTTATAGGATTAATGTCAATTTATGTACATCCAGTTTGGCCATCTGTATCTTTAGGTTAACCTTATGAGAGAGGGTTCATTTATGGATCTTCTATTCTGTTCCATTGATCAGTGTGCCTATCTCTGTACCAGTACCAAGCGGTTTTTAACACAATTGTCTTGTAATATAACTTGAGGTTACTATGGTGATTCCTGCCGATGTTTTTTGTTGTTGAGGATGGATTTTTATATTCTAGGTTTTTTGTTATTCCAGATGAAATTGCACATTTCTCTTTCCAACTCTATGAAGAATTGAGTTGGAAGATTGATGGGATTTGAATCTGTAGATTGCTTTTGGTAAAATTGCCATTTTTACAATGTTGGTTCTTCCCATCCATGACCATGGGAGATCTTTAAATCTTCTGAAATTTTCATAAATTTCCTTTTTTAGAGCTTTGAAGTTCTTGTCATACAGGTCATTCACTTGCTTAGTTAGAGTCAAACCAGGGTATTTTATATTCTTTGTGACTATTGTGAAAAGTATATTTTTCCTAATTTCATTCTCCACCAGTTTATTATTTGAGGAGAGGAAAGATATTGATTTGTTTGAGTAAATTTTATATCTAGCCACTTTGCTGAACTTGTTTATCAGTTATAGAAGTTCTCTGGTGGAATTTGTGGTGTCACATATGTATACTATAATGTCATCTGCTTATGCTGATAGTTTTTAGTTGCACAACTTTATTTTAAACAGGAGAGGTAAATGAACAGATTTTAAGCATTTTTGCATAAAAGTATACAAATACGTGTTTGTCAGTACTTGTTCTTTTTAAAGGTTTGATAGTGTGCATTAATCTTACTAGTTACAACGAGCATAAAGTACATGCAATACAAAATGTAACATGGAATTAGTCAAAGTTTTCTTGGTGTGTAAAGATTATGCATAATGGTTATTTATTTTCATTTTTCATGAACTTCATGTAGTCTGTGAGTTGTTTCTGGGGTTTTCAGAGCTTTCTGGGGTTAGTATTCAAGTACCAGTGACTGCATATCATGTCTTTTCTTTTGTGACTAAGTTATCTCAATCAGGATGATATTCTCTAGATGCATCCATTTTCTTAAAAATTTCATAAATTCGTTGCTTTTGATAGCTGAGTAGTACTCCATTATGTAAATAAACCACAATTTTTGTATCCATTCATCTACTGAGGGACATCTGGGTTCTTTCTAGCTTCTGGCTATTATAAAAAGCACTGCTATGAACATTGTAGTGAATGGGTCTTTGTTGTATGTTGGAATTTCTCTGGAGTATATGCCCAGAAGTGGAATAACTGGGTCCTCAGGTAGTACTATGTCCAAGTTGTTGAGGAATCACCAGACTGATTTCCAGAGTGGTTATACCAGTTTACAACCCCACCAACAGTGGAGAAGTGCTCCTCTTTACCCACACCTTTGCCAGCATCTACTGTTATCTAAATTTTTGATCTTGTCCAATCGGACTGGTGAGAGTTGGAACCTCAGAGTTGTTTTGATTTGCATTTACCTGATGGCTAATGATGTCGAGCACTTCCTTAGATGCTTCTCAGCAATTCTATTTTCATCAATTGAGAACTCTTTGTTTAACTCTGTACCCCATTTTTAATAGAGTTGTTTGATCATCTGGTGTCAAGCTTCTTGAGTTCTTTGTATACCTAGGATATTATGCCTCTATAAGATGTAGGGTTGGTAAAGATCTTATTCCACTCTGTTGGCTTCCGTTTTATTTCCTTGACAATGTCCTTAGTCTTACAGAAACATTGCAATCTAATTAAGTCCTATTTGTCAATATTTGACCTTAGAGAACGAGCCATTGGTGTTCTGTTCAGGAAATTTTCTCCTGTTCTTTTGTGTTCTAATGATTTTTTTATTTCTCTTCTAATAGTTTCAGTGTATCTGGTTTAATGTGGAGTTCTTTGATCCACATGCATTTGAGATTTGTACAAGGAGATAAGAAAGGGTCTCTTTCATCGTTCTACATGCTGTGTGCCAGTTGGACCAACACCATTTGTTGAAAAGACTGTCCTTTTTTCATTGAATGTTTACAGATCCTTTGTCAAAAATCAAGTGACCATATATATGAGGAATCATTTCTGGATCTTCTATTCTATTCCATTGATCCATGTGCCTATCTATGTACCTGTACCATGCAGTTTTTAGCACAATTGATTTGTAATATAGCTTGAGGTCCGGGATAGTTCTTTCCGACGATGTTTTCTTGCTGTTGAGGATGGAGTACACTATTCTAGGTCTTTTGTTTCTCCAGATGAAATTGCACATTGAACTATCCACCTCAATGAAGAACTGGGTTGGAATTTTGATGGGGATTGCATTGAATCTGTAGATTGCTTTTGGTAATACGGCCATTTTTACAATTGTGATTCTTCCAATCCATGAACATGAGAGATCTTTCAATTTTCTGAGATCTTTCTCAGTTTCCTTCTTTAGAGGTTTGAAGTTCTTTTCATACGGGTCCTTCACTTGCTTAATTAGAGATACATGAAGGTATTTCATATTGTTTGTGACTATTGTGATAAATATATTTTCCCTAATTTCTTTCTCTTCATGTTTTTCCTTTGGGTAGAGGAAGGCTACTGATTTGTTTGATTTAAATTTATATCCAGTCACTTTGCTGAAGTTGTTTATCAGCTGTAGAAGTTCTCTGGTGTAATTTTTGGGGTCACTTAAGTACACTAGCATGTCATCTGCAAACAGTAATGTTTTAACTTTTTCCTTTCCAATTTGTATCCTCTTGATTTCCATATGCTTGCTACTTGCTCTGGTCAGGACTTCCAGTACTATGTTGAATAGGTAGGGGGAAAGTGGGAAGCCCTGGTTAATCCCTGATTTCAGTGGGATTTCTTCAAGTTTCTCACTGTTAAATTTGATGTTGGTTATTGGTTTGTTGTATGTTGGTTTTATTATAATTAGGTATGGGCTTTGGATTCCTGTTCTTTCCAACTTTTAACATGAAAGGTTGTTGAATTTTGTCAAATACCTTCTCAGCATCTAGTGAGATGACTATTTGGTTTTCTTCTTTGAGTTTATTTATATGGTGGATTAAGTTGATGGATTTCAGTATATTAAACCATCCCTGCATCCCAGGGATGAAAACTTCTTGATCATGGTGAATGTTTTCTTGTGTTCTTGAATTCAGTTTGCAAGGATTTCGTTGAATATTTTCGCATCAATGGTTTTAAAAAAGATTAGTCTGAAGTTCTCTTTCCTTGTAGGGTCATTGTGTGGTTTAGGAATGAGGGATATTGTGGCCTTGACAAATGAGTTAGTTAGGGTTCTATCTGACTCTATATTGTGGAATAGTTTGGAGAGTATCGCTATTAGCTCATCCATAAATCTCCTATAAAATTCTTCACTGAACCCATCTGGTCCTTAGCTTTTTTTGGTTGGGAGGATTTTGATGATTTCTTCCATTTATTTAGATGTTATGAGATTATTTGGATGGTTTATATTGTCCTGGCTTAACTTTAGGAACTCATATCTTTCTAGCAATTCTTCCACTTCCTCCATATTTTCCAGTTTTGTTGAATATAGGCTCTTGTAATAGGATCTGATGATTTTTGAATTTCTTCAGTTTCAGTTGTTATGTCGCCACTTTCCTTTATGTTTTTATTAATTTGGATACTCTCTCTTTGCCCTCTAGTTAGTCTGGCTAAGGGTTTATCAATCTTGTTAATTTTCTCAAAGAACCAGATCTTGGTTTTGTTGAATCTTTGAATGGTTCTTTTTGTTTCTATTTGGTCAATTTCTACTCTGAGTTTGATTATTTCTTTCCATTTACTCCTCTTGGGTGTATCAGCTTCCTTTTGATCTAGAGCTTTCAGCTGTGCTGTCAATTTGCTAGTGTATGCTGTCTCAAGTTACTTTTTGGAAGCACTCAGAGCTATGAGTTTTCCCCTCAGTACTGCTTTCAATGTATCCCATAGGTTTGGGTATGTTGTGTTTTCATTTTCCTTAAATTCTAGAAAATCCTTAATTTTTTCTTTATTTCTTCTTTGACCATGCTATCATTTACTAGAGCATTGTTCAGTTTCCATATGTATATGGGATTTTTGTTGTATTTGTTGTTATTAATGACCAGCCTTACTCTATGGTGATCTGATATGATGAATGGGAGTTTTTCAATCTTCTTATAAATATTGAGCCTTATTTTGTAACCGACTATACAGTTTATTTTGGAGAAGGTACCATGAGGTGCTGAGAAGAAAGTGTATTCTTTTGTTTTGGGGTGAAATGTTCTGTAGATGTCTATTAATTCTAATTGGTTCCTAACCTGTGCTAGTTTTATTGTGTCCTTGTTCCGTTTCTGCTTTCATGATCTGTCCATTGATGAGAGTGGGGTGTGAAAGTCTCCCACCAGTATTGTATGAGGTGCAATGTATTTTTTTGTGCTTTAGTAGGGGTTCTTTTATGAATATTTATGGTCTTGTACTTGGAGCATAAATGTTGAAGATTTAGAGTTCCTCATGATAATTTTTCCCTGTAATGAGTAAAAATTGTCCTTCCTTAAGTTTTTCGATAACTTTTGACTGAAAATCTACTTTATTTGATATTAGAATTAGTACTCCAACTTTTTCTTGGGACCATTTGCTTGGAAGTTTTTTTTTTTCCAAGCCTTGTACTCTGAGATAGTGTCTGTCTTGTCTCTGAGATGAGTTTCCTGTATGCAGCAAAATGCTAGGTTCTGTTTATGTATCCAGTCTGATAGCCTGTGTCTTTTTATTGGGGAATTGAGTCCATTTATATTAACAGATATTAAGTGGTAGTGGTTGCTGTTTCATGCTATTTTTGCTTTTAGAAGTAGAATAATGTCTGTGTGTCATTCTTCTTTTGGTTTTCTTGCTTTGTCCTTTTCCTGATTTTTTTCTAGGATATAGTTTTTCTCCTTGTGTTGGTATTTCCAAAAATTATTCTTTGTAGGGCTAGGTTTGTGGTAAGATATTGTGTTAATTTAGTTTTGTGCTGGAATATCTTGTTCTCTCCCTCTATAGTGATTGAGAGTTTTGCTGGATATAACATCCTTGGCTGACATTTCTGTTCTCTTAGGGTATATATGATGTCTGTCCAGGATCTTCTAGCTTTCATAGTCTCTGTTGAGAAGTCAGGTGTGATTCTGATTGGTCTACCTTTATATGTTACATGATCTTTTTCCCTTACTGCTTTTAGTATTCTTTCTTTGTTTTGAACACTTTGCATTTTGATTATTATGTGTTGGGAGAAATTTCTTTTCTGGACCAATCTATTTGGTGTTCTGTAGGCTTCTTTTATGCTCATAGTTATCTCATTCTTAAGGGTAGGGAAGTTTTCTTCTACAATTTTGTTGAAGATATTTATTATGCCTCTTATTTGATATTCTTATATTCCTATTATCATTGTGTCTTAGTTCTCTTAGACATTTTGGGTTAGGAGCTTTTTTGTTTTTGCATCTTCTCTGATTGTTTTGTCTATGTTTTCAATGTTGTTTTCAGCCCCCGAGAGTCTCTCTTCCATCTCTTTTATTCTATTGGAGATGCTTGTATCGGTGACTTCTGATTTCTCTTTTAGGTTTTCCATCTCCAGGGTTGTCTCTATTTGTCTTTTCTTTTTGTTTCTAATTCCATTTTCACTTCCTTCATTTCTTTGGTTCTTTTTTCCTGTATTTCTTTAAGTTTTTTTTTTCTGTGTTTCCTCTTTAAAAGCTTCTATTTGTTTATGGTTTTCCTCCAGTACTTGTTTGAGGGACTTATTCATGAACTTCTCAAAGATCTCTAACATCAACTTGAGGTATGATTTCAGGTCTGAGTCTTCTTTTTCTAAAGTGTTTGGCATTTCACTGCTTGCTCTGGTGGGAGAACTGGGTACTGATGTTGCCAGGTTGTTTTGATTTCCATTGCTTGAGTTCTTTCATTTTCCTCTTACCATCTTGTTTTCTGTGATTATACATGGTCTTTATGTCAGTTATTTGTACCGGTCTGTACCTGAGGGCTCATGGGTTTAGGAAGAAAACTGCTTCTGAGTGTTTGGTTTTTGATGGACAAGCAGTCAGTACTGGTAGAGTGACTCAGCTCTGTCTTTGTGGGATAATATGTGGGAGTTCTTGTGAGGATGTTCTGGTAGTTCAGCCCTGTGGCCATAGGTACTAAGTACTACGGACAGGGACCTGGCTTTTTCTCTGAACCATAATGGACCCTTTTCCAATTGGTACTGTATTTTCTGAGAATTCTCGATTTGCTCTCCCTGTGCCTATGTGTCTGACTCTTCTCTGATCCAGTTCTAACAGGGTCTGTAGAGTTGAACTTCAAGCACTGCCTTTTCAATGAAAACACTGGCTCCCACTGACAAGCGTTTGTGCCTTACTGTGGGCCTGTGTGTCTAGTCCTTGAGACCGGGATTTTCGGGCTATACCAAGACATATGTCAGAGTTCTTGCTCAACTGAACCAACCGGAGGGCCGTGTTTTCTGCATACTCCGCCTAGTCCTCTCTGTGCTATGGTTACTCACAGCACAGTCTCACCAGGCCTGTGTTCCTGGATCTCCAGTCTTTCAGGTGCCAAATAGCCAGTTTGGTCCATGCCCAAGGGCTTTCTGGGCAGAGGCCTAGTTCCTATGCCAGAGTTCTGGCTCCAATGAACCAACCAGAGAGATGCGTTTTCTGAGTGCTCTGCCTAGCCTCCTCTGCACTTTGGTTACTCACAGTGCAGTATCACCAGGCCTGTGTCCCTGTATCCCTACTATTCCATGTGCCCTTATTTTATGATTTTATTGAAGAAGGTTTTGCGTCCTTTGAGCAAGGAATCTTTGCTTGCCTCTATTCCGAATATTCTTAGATTTGATCTTTTCATTGTGTCCTTTATTTCCTGAATATTTGGGGTTAAGAGATTTTATGTTTTGAATTTTCTCTGACAGTTGGATCAGGATCTTCTAAGATATCTTCTATACCCTTGATTCTGTCATCTATCTCTTGCATTCTGATGGTGATGCTTACATCTGTCATTTCTAACCTCTTTCCTAAGTTTTCCATTTCATTGGTTGCCTCCATTTGTGTTTCCCTTATTCCTTCTATTTACACTTTTATTTCTTGGACTACTTTGTTCAGTTCCTTCCCCTGCTTGATTGTGTTTTTCTGTATTTCCTTAAGAGATTTATAGAAAAAAATTTAAAAGTTCCTTAAGGGCTTCTAACCTGTTTCTATGTGTTTTCCTGTTTTTCTCTTAGTGAGTTACTTATATCCCTTTTAAAGGACTATTATCTTCATGAGATAGGATTTTTGGTCAGCTTCTTGATTTTCAGGTGTATTGGTGTATGCAGGACTTGCTGGGGTGGGAGAACTGGGTTCTGATATTAGAAAGGTATATTGGCTTCTGTTGATTATGGCCATGGGCTTGCCTCTCCTTATCTGATTATCTCTGGTATTAGTTGGTCTGTGTGTCTCTTTCTGGTGCTTGACTCTTGTGTCTCTGGGTTGCTGCAGGTCTTCTGGTAGGACTGTCACCCTGGATGCAGCAAATCTCCTCTAAGGCTTTCTGACTCTTGGGTCTTCAGAGTAACAGTCATACTACTGACCTGCCTGTAATTGTTTTTCTGGGGGGCTTCAAACTGAGGTGTCTTTAGAGAAGTAGGCAAGATGGTGGTCTGCCTAAGGAAAAGGGGCCAGCCGAAGGGGCGTAGAATTCAGAGAGCAGGGGGCTTCCTTCAGTGTGGCAGTGATGGTTCCCGGGTCCATTGGGATTTCTCAGAATTGGTCCTGGTTTTATTTATGAGTGGAGTGATAGACTTGTTTTAGTTAGACATTTATTATTGCTCCAACCTTATTGCTGATTATGATCCTGTTTAATGACTTATTTATTTCTGTGGAAATATTTTAAGTCATGTATATATAATTATCCATTCCTTATTATATGATATAATGACATAAATATTTTATTCATATTTGGTTAATATTATTTTCTGTTATTTAAAATACACTCTTGTTTTCATACAATGTATGCAAATTATGGTTTCCCTTGCCTTTCCTCCTAGTTCCTCAAAATATACCTTGCAATCTGGATCTACCCTTTATTTCTCTCTTCATAAACAAGCAGTCTTTTTAGTCATAACTATAAAATTAAAAATACTAAGATAAAATTGAAAACAATAACCCCACTGGATATAGGCAAAGTAATGCCTTGTTGCTGGTGTTCTTATATCAATCCGACCACCTGGCAGTCTTTTGTTCATCCTAGCTTGATGCCTGGCATGGTGGCCAAAGCTGTTTTATGAAAGAACACATACAACCCAAACCAAAATAAGGCCATGCAGTGGAAGAGAAAGACAGACCTGTGGATGGCAATGACTTCTACAGACCTGCTCTCTGGTGCTTGGTACCTTTAGGAACATAGACACTGGCTTGCCAAAACACATCATGGGCAATGGCAGTGGCCCAGGGGCCTGCTAGCCTCATAGTCAGCCTTCAGTGGAAGACAGTATAATGTGCAAGCATGTGGTGTTCAATGAGAGTAAAGTAGCTAAAACATTATGAACAGAGCTAAAACTTGAGATTTGAAGATGGGCAGGAATAGCCTGTTCTTAGTGACCACCCTATCAGATTCCTATTCAGGCATCTGAGGCTCATATGACCATTAGAGACTATGAGGATGACCATAGTCTGGGTAGCTGCCAGGGACCACAAAGAATACTAGGAGCTGAACAGACTTGACTGTGGTACTATAAAGAGCTAGCTCCATCTCTCACTAGTGAAAGAAATTGGGAGAATAGGCCATTTGTCTATACCTGTGTGCAGAGTTGAGCTAACCTTGGTAGTGGGTGTGGTTAAGCCTGAGGTCAAAAAGGTAGAAAACTTGATCTACTATTTGTCTGTTACAGAGGGCTGTGAATGCAGAGATGGTGATCCATCACCACCTCCCACAGTTGGAAAAGCTGCCCACCAGAATATAAGCATAGTAAAGCTAACCCCACCTTTCCTTAGTTGCAGTATTTGGTAGAATGGGCCCTGCACCTTCCCTGCCAATCACAGCATCTGTTTGTGATGGTAAGAGTGCAGTTGAACCACCTGAGAGGGAGAGTTCATGAAAGCTGGTCTCTCCACTCACCTTCCAAGTGTATGAATTGAGAAAGCGTGTGGGGGTTTGATGTCTCTCCTTACCCCTGACACTTGTGGCGGTCAGAAGAATCTGAAAAATGGAAAAGTAACCCTGCCTCTTCACTGGTTGTACTGCTGGGGATAGTGGGCCCTGCACACTACCTGGGTAACACAGTTAAGCTGACCAAAATCGCCAAAGCAGGTGTGATCCAGCCTGGGGGTATGAGAGTAGGTGCGCTGTCTTAGTCTCTGAAGACTGAAACTCTTGGAAGAGTGAGCCTCATTCTTGATGGGCAGTCTAAGGGAACTGATTCCTAGAGGAATGGGTGTGGGTGAACTGGCCCAAAGAACATGAAATCAGGAGAGTTGATTCTTACTTCCTTCTACAAGTACATATTCTAAACTGAGAGATTTATGTAGTGACAATTAATGGACACCTGAGCTATGAACAAATTATGGTGTTGACTACACAGAGCATTTGAGATATTTTAGTAATGGAAATATGATATATTCTAACAACATTGGAGGTATTATGAGCTCACACACTAGTCAACACTCCCTCCAACATTTTAATTTTTTCAAATAAAGCATAAAACACCTCAAATATTTTGCTCATGATGTATATTTTTGTAGTTTTTATGGATATTATATATTTATTTACATTTCAAATGTTATATTCTTTCCAGGTTTCCCTTTTAGAAACCCCTATCCCATCTTCCTCCACCTATTTCTATGAGAGTGTTCCTACAACCACCCACCCACTCCTGACTCCCTGCCCTGCTATTTTTCTACACTGCGACATTGAGCATTCTGAGAAACAAGGGCCTCTTATCCCATTGATACAAGGCAAGTTCTTCCTCTGCTATATTTGCATCTGGAGCCCTGGGTCAATCCATGTGTATTATTTGGTTGGTGGTTTAGTCCCTGGGAGCTATGGGGGGGGGAGTGGTCTGATTGGTTAATATTGTTGTGCTTCCTATGTGATTGCAAACCCATTCAGCTCCTTCAGTCCTGTCTTTAACTTCTCCATTGGTGACCCAATGCTCAGTCCAAAAATTGGTTGCAAGCATCCACCTCTCTATTTGTTAGGCTCTGTCAGAGCCTCTCAGGAAATAGCTATATTAGGATCCTCACACTAAACAATTCTTGGCATCAGCAATGGTGACTAGGTTTGGTAGCTCCATATGGGGTGGATGCCCAGATAGAACAGTCCCTGGATGGCCTTTTGTTCAGTGTCTGCTCTACTATTTGTCCATGTATTTCCTCCTATAAATATTTTGTTCTCCCTTCTAAGAATGACTGAGGCATCTATATTTTAGTCATTCTTCTTCTTGAGATTCATACCGTCTGTGAAGTGTTTCTTGGGTATTCTGAGGTTTGCAGCTAATCTCCACTTATCAGTGAGTGCATACAATGTGTTTTTTATTGTTACTGGGTTACCTCACTCAGGATGATATTTTCTAGTTCCATCCATTTTTCTAAAACAAATTCATGAATTCTTTGTTTTTAATAGCTATGTTGTGTGAATGTACCATATTTTCTGTATTCATTCAGCTGTTGAATAACATCTGGATTCTTTCCAGGTTCTGGCTATTATAAATAAGGCTGCCATGAACATAGTGGAGCATTAGTTTTTGTTATATTTTGGAGCGTATTTGGGGATATGTAGATGGGTCCTCAAGTAGTAGTATGTGGAATTTTCTAAGGAACCACAAGACTGATTTCCAGAATTATTGTACCAGATTGCAGTCCTACCAACAATGGAAGAGTGTTGCTCTTTCTTCACATCCTCACCAGCAACTGCTATTAATTGAGTTTTTTATTTTAGATATTCTGTGTGGTGTGAGACAGCATCTTAGAGTTGTTTTGATTTGTATTTTACCGATGACTAGGGATGTTGGGCATTTCTTTAGGTGCTTCCCAGCCATTCAATATTCCTCAGCTGAGAGTTTTTTTTTAGCTCTGTACCCAATTTTTAATAGGGTTATTTGGTTTCCTGAAGTCTAATTTATTGTGTTCTTTGTATATACTAAATAATAGTCCTCTCTCAAATGTAAAATATGTAAAGCTCTTTTCCTAATCTATTGGTTGCAGTTTTGTGCTATTGACAGTGCCCTTCTCTAAGACAGTGCCTTTGTCTTATAGACATTTTGAAGTTCTATAAAGTCCCATTTGTTGATTCTTTTTTTTAACTTTATTTTAAAAAACAAAGATAAATGTACAGATTTTTAAGCACTTTTGCAGAAAAGTATACAAACATATTTTTATAAGGTTCTAATTAAGTATTTGTAAGTACCTATACATACACATTTTTATATATGTAACAATAATATAGGAAAAGAGGTTATTAATTTGAAAAGATAGGAGAGAAACTGGGAGTGGCTGTAGAAAAAAAGGGGGATGTGATACAGTTCTATTTTAATTAAAATATATTCTTTTTTTTTTCCTTTTTTTTTTGATCTTCACACAGTCTATGAGTTGTTTCTGAGGTGTTAAGGGCTTTCTGGGGTTAGTATCCCGTAATCAGCGGCTGCATATTATGTCTGTTCTTTTTTAACTGGGTTATCTCACTCAGGATGATATTTTCTAGATGCATCCATTTTCTTGAGAATTTCTTTTTTTTTTTTTTTTGATTTTTAAAAATGTTTCTTTTTTAAAAACTTATATGACAAAGTAAAAATTTCTTCAAAAGCACAATTGTATTAGCTTGTAAATGAAAATTACCTTTCACGTCTTCTAGAACTTTGAAAATGTTCTTTAATATGATGGTCTTCCAAATTGTAACCTACAGCAGTGAGATTCCAGTAGGTCTCCAGCATGACATCTTTATAAAGACTCTTCTGGGAATATTCCAACAAAGCCCACTCTTCCAAAGTGAAGTCCACATGCACATCACCAATGGTCGTTGCATCCTAACATATCCCAAATGTGTGTACAACAAAGATGTTGTTACTGGCAACACCATAAACATATAGTACATTGACAATATATTCTTATTTTTTTAATAACTTTATTTAACAAAACAAAGATAAATGTACAGATTTTAAGCATTTTTTACATAAAATTATACAATACATTTTGGTCAGTACTTTTTTTTTTTTAAAGCTTTATAGTGTGATAAAGATCCCACCAGTAAAAATGAGCATAAAGTACAGGTAAAAGAAGATGCAACCTGGAAATAGTCAAAGATTTCTTGGTGTGTAAAGATTTTTTTTTTTTTACAATGAGCAGACAGTACTAGTAATACAGGGTGCAACGCGAATCTTGTCAATGTGTTTTGGTGGATAAGGATTGAGCATGATTATTTTTTTGGTTTTGTTTTGTTTTCTTCATTTCTTGGACATCATAGAGTCTGTAAGTTATTTCTGGGGCCGTGCGAACCTCTGGGGTTAGCATCCCAATATCAGTTACTTCATATTATGTCTGTTATTTTGTGACTGGGTTATCTCACTCAGAATGACATTCTCTAGATGCAGCCATTTTCTTAAGAATTTGGTTAAGTCATTGTTTCTGGTGGATGAGTTGTACTCCATTGGGTAAATGTACCACAATTTTTGTATCCATTCATCTTCTGAAGGGCATCTGGGTTCTTTCCAGCATCTGTCTATTATAAAAAGAGCTGCTATGAACATTTTGGTGCATATATCTTTGTTGTGTATTAAAGTGTCTCTGGGGTATATGCCCAGAAGTGGAATAGTTGGGTCTTCAGGTAGTACTATATCCAATTTTCTGAGGTATCACCAGACTGATTTCCAGATTGGTTGTATTAGTTTGCAACCCCACCAAAAGTGGAGAACTGTTTCTCTTTCTCTGCAGCCTTGCCAGTATCTGCTGTCATCTGATTTTTGGATATTGGCCAATCTGACTGGTGTGAGGTGGAATCTCAGGGTTGTTTTGATTTGCATTTCCCTGATGGCTAAGGTTGTAGAGCACTTCCTCAGATGTTTCTCGGCCATTCGGTGTTCCTCAACTGAGATTGATTTTTTTAGCTCTGTACCCTATTTTTAATAGGGTTATTTGATTCTCTGGTGTCTAGCTTGTTGAGTTCCTTGTATACCTTGGATATTAGGCCTCTATCTGATGTGGTGTTGGTAAAGATCTTTTCCCATTCTGTTGGTTGCCATTTTGTTTTCTTGACAATGTCCTTAGTCTTACAGAAACTTTGCAATCTCATTAAGTCCCATTTGTTAATCTTTGACCTTAGAGCTTGAGCCATTGGTGTTTTGTTCAGTAAATTTTCTTCTGTACCTATGTGTTCTAAGGTTTTCCCTACTTTCTCATCTAATAGTTTCAGTGTATCTGGTTTAATGTGGGGATATTTGATCCACTTACACTAGAGCTTTTTACAAGGAGATAAGAAAGGGTCTATTTTCATTCTTCTGCATGGTGAGTGCCAGTTGGATCAACAGCATTTGTTGAATAGGCTGTCCTTTTTCCATTGAATGTTTACAGCTCCTTTGTCAAAAATCAGGTGACCATATACATGAGGGCTCATTTCTGAATCTTCTATTCTATTCCATTGATCCACATGCGTATTTCTGTACAAGTACCATGCAGTTTTCAACAAAATTGCCTTGTAATATAGCTTGAGGTCAGGGATAGTGATTCCCGCAGATGTTTTTTTGTTGTTGAGGATAGATTTCGCTATTCTAGGTCTTTTGTTATTCCATATGAAATTGCACATTGATTTTCCAATTCCATTAAGAACTGGGTTGGAATTTTTATGGGGATTGCATTGAATCTGTAGATTGCTTTTGGTAGGATGGCCATTTTTAAGATGTTGATCATTCCAATCCATGAGCATGGGAGATCTTTCCATTTTCTGAGATCCTCCTCAGTTTCTTTCTTTAGAGGTTTGAAGTTCTTGTCATATAGGTCCTTCACTTGCTTAGTTAGAGTCACACCAAGGTATTTCATAGTTTCTGTGACGATTGTGAAGGGTACCTTTTCCATAATTTCTTTCTTCACATGTTTGTCCTTTGAGTATAGGAAGGCTACTGATTTGTTTGAGTTAATTTTATATTCAGTGACTTTGCTGATCTTGTTTATCTGTTGTACGAGTTCTCTGGTGGAAATTTTGGGGTCACTCAAGTACACTATCATGTCATCAGCAAAAAGTGATGTTTTTTTTTTTATTTCTTTTTTTTATTAACAACTTTATTTTGAAAAACAAAGATAAATGTAAAGATTTTAAACATTTTTTGCTTAAAATTATACATTTTTGTCAGTACTGTTTTTTCAGACATTTAAATAAATTTTACATAAAACGATGTGAATATGTTTCTTAGTCAGTACTTGATTTTTTTCAAGGGCTTGACAGTATGCATTGAAAACGTACTAGTTGCAAAGCGTAAAGTACATTCAAAACAAAACGCAACATGGAAATAGTGAAAGCCTTCTTAATTTGTGAACATATGTATATTTTTTGTTTTCTTTATTTCTTGGACTTCATACAGTCTGTGAAGAGTGCAAGCCTCTGGGGTTAGCATCCCACTATCAGTGACTGCATATTATGTCTGTTCTTTTGTGACTGGGTTATCTCACTCAGGATGATCTTCTCTAGATGCAGCCATTTTCTTAAGAATTTGGTTAAGTCATTGTTTCTGGTGGCTGAGTAGTATTCCATTGTGTATATGTACCACAATTTTTGTATCCATTCGTCTTCTGAAGGACATCTGGGTTCCTTTCAGCTTCTGGCTATTATAAACAGAGCCGCTATGAACATTGTGGTGCATATATCTTTGTTGTGTATTAAAGTGTCTCTGGGGTATATGCCCAGAAGTGGAATAGCTGGGTCTTCAGGTAGTACTATATCCAATTTTCTGAGGTATCGCCAGACAGATTTCCAAAGTGGTTGTATTAGCTTGCAACCCCACCAACAGTGGATAAGTGTTCCTCTTTCTCCGCAGCCTCGCCAGCATCTGCTGTCATCTGAGTTTTGGATCTTGGCCAATCTGACTAGTGTGGGGTGGAATTTTAGGGTTGTTTTGATTTGCATTTCCCTGATGGCTAAGGATGTCGAGCACTTCCTCAGATGTTCTTCGGCCATTCGGTGTTCCTCAACTGAAAATGATTTGTTTAGCTCTGTACCCCATTTTTAATAGGGTTATTTGATTCTCTGGTGTCTAGCTTTTTGAGTTCCTTTTACACCTTGGATATTAGGCCTCTATCTGATGTGGTGTTGGTAAAGATTTTTCCATTCCGTTGGTTGCCGTTTTGTTTTCTTGACGATGTCCTTAGCCTTACAGAAACTTTGCAATCTCATTAAGTCCCATTTGTTAATCTTTGACCTTAGAGCTTGAGCCATTGGTGTTTTGTTCAGGAAATTTTCTCCTGTGCCTATGTGTTCTAAGGTTTTCCCTACTTTCTCATCTAATAGTTCCAGTGTATCTGGTTTAATGTGGAGATCTTTAATCCACTTACACTTGAGCTTTGTACAAGGAGATAAGAACGGGTCTATTTTCAATCTTTTGCACGTTGAGTACCAGTTGGACCAGCACCATTTGTTGAATAGGCTGTCCGTTTTCCATTGAATGTTTACGGCTCCTTTGTCAAAAATCAGGTGACCATATACATGAGGGCTCATTTCTGGATCTTCTATTCTATTCCATTGATCCACTTGCCTATTTCTGTACCAGTACCACGCAGTTTTCAGCACAATTGCCTTGTAATATAGCTTGAGGTCAGGGATAGTGATTCCCGCAGATGTTTTTTTGTTGTTGAGGATGGATTTCGCTATTCTAAGTCTTTTGTTATTCCATATGAAATTGCACATTGATCTTTCCAATTCCATGAAGAACTGGGTTGGAATTTTGATGGGGATTGCATTGAATCTGTAGATTGGTTTTGGTAGGATGGCCATTTTTAAGATGTTGATCTTTCCAATCCATGAGCATGGGAGATCTTTCCATTTTCTGAGATCCTCCTCAGTTTCTTTCTTTAGAGGTTTGAAGTTCTTGTCATACAGGTCCTTCACTTCCTTAGTTAGAGTCACACCAAGGTATTTCATAGTTTTTGTAACTATTGTGAAGGGTACCTTTTCTCTAATTTCTTTCTCTACATGTTTGTTTTTTGAGTATAGGACGGCTACTGATTTGTTTGAGTTAATTTTGTATCCGGCCACTTTGCTGAACTTGTTTATCAGCTGTAGGAGTTCTCTGATGGAATTTTTGGGGTCACTCAAGTACACTATCATGTCATCGGCAAAGAGTGATGTTTTTATCTCTTCCTTTCGGATTTGTATCCCCTTGATCTCCTTTTGCTGTCTAATTGCTCTAGCCAGGACTTCCAGTACTATGTTGAATAGGTAGGGGGAGAGTGGGCAGCCTTGTCGAGTCCCTGATTTTAGTGGGATTGCTTCAAGTTTCTCGCCATTAAGTTTGATGTTGGCTGTTGGTTTGCTGTCTATTGCTTTTATTATGTTTAGGTATGAACCTTGGATTCCCCTTCTTTCGAGGACTTTTAACATGAAGGGGTTTTGGATTTTGTCAAATGCTTTCTCAGCATCTAGTGAGATGACCATGTGATTTTGTTCTTTGAGTTTGTTTTCATGGTGGATTACATTGATGGATTTCCTTATATTAATCCATCCCTGCATCCCAGGGATGAAGCCTACTTGGTCATGGTGAATGATCGTTTTGATGTGTTCCTCGATTCAGTTTGCAAGGATTTTGTTGAGTATTTTTGCATCAATGTTCATAAATGAGATTGGTCTGAAGTCCTCTTTCCATGTAGGGTCTTTGTGTGGTTTAGGAACGAGGGTTATTGTAGCCTCAAAAAATGAGTTAGGTAGTATTCCATCTGATTCTATCTTGTGGAATAGTTTGGAGAGTATTGGTGTTATGTCTGCAATAAATGTCTGATAAAATTCTGCACTGAACCCGTCTGGACCTGGGCTTTATTTATGTTGGGAGGCTTTTGATGACTTCTTCTATTTTATTAGGTGTTATGGGATTATTTAGATGGTTTACCTGGTCCTGGTTTAACTTTAGGGTCTTGTATCTGTCTAGGAATTCATCCATTTTCTTTAGTTTTTCCATCTTTGTGGAGTATAGAATTTTGTAGTAAGATCTGATGATTTCTTAAATTTCCTCAGTGTCAGTTGTTATGTCTCCACTTTCCTTTCTGTTTTGGTAATTTGTATACTCTCTCTTTGCCCTCTAGTTAGTCTGGCTAGGGGTTTATCAATCTTGTTGATTTTCTCAAAGATCCAGCTCTTGGCTTTGTTGATTCTTTCAATGTTTTTTTTTGTTTTTATTTGGTCTATTTCTGCCCTAATTTTGATTATTTCTTGCTGTCTACTCTTCTTGGGTGCATCTGCTTCCTTTTGTTCTTGAGCTTTTTGCTGTGCTTTCAAGTTGCTGATGTATGCTCTCTCCAGTTTCTTTTTGGAAGCGCTCAGAGCTATCAGTTTTCCTCTCAGTACTGCTTTCATTGTATCCCATAGGTTTGGGTATGTTGTGTTTTCATTTTCGTTGAATTCTCGAAAATCCTTAATTTCTTTCTTTATTTCTTTTTTGACCCTGCTATCGTTTAACAGAGTGTTGTTTAGTTTCCATATGTATGTGGGCTTTTTTTGTTTTTGTTGTTGTTAAAGACCAGCCTTTTGTATGAGCCCCAAATCAGCCATGTGGGAACAGAAGTCCTAGTGCTGGGTTCCTTGTCCCTGGATCAGCCAGGGCAGGGGTGCGCTTTCTGTGCACACTCGGCAGTGATCTCTCTGTTCCCTGGCTGCCCAGATCTCCTTCTCACCAGTCTTTAAAGCTTTGGGAATTCCATTTCTGACTCTTCAATTGTAGATTTATGTTAAGCCAATACATGATTAGACAGGGATAGGAGGTGAGAAAAAGGAAAGGAAACATAAGAGGGGGAGTCAGGGCATAAAAGGGAAGACGAGATGTCAGAAAAAAAGGAGAGGATGAATAGGAATAGTAGGAAAGCTAATGGAAAGTGAAAAGGGTTCTCCTAGGAAAGGGAATAGAGAGTGTAGTGGTAAATCTGCCCAAAATAGATTTGCAGCTTGTTTTCCTAATTACTGAGTTGTATTTACATGAATATGTTTATTTGGGTTGAAGAGGATATGGCAACAAATTGACAATTAGGTTTGAAAATGATATTGCAGCATTCATGTCAATTCCACTGATCTGCCTGCCTGTCTATATACCAATACCGTGCAACTTTTATCACTATTACTTTGTAATACAACTTTATGTCAGTTATGGTGATTCCACCAGACGTTCTTTTATTGCTTAGAATAGTTTTTGCTATCCTGGGTTGCTTTTTTTTTTTTATTCCAAATGAATTTGAAAAGTGCTCTTTCTAACTCCATGAATAATTAAATTGGAATTTTGGTTTGGATTGTATTGAATCAGTAGATTGCTTTAGGCAAGATGGTAATTTTTACTATATTGATTGTGTCAATCAATGAACATGGGAGATCTTTCTATCTTCTGAGACCTTCTTCAATTTCTTTCTTCAGAGAGTTGAAGTGTTTGTCATATAGAGTTTTCACTTGCTTTCTTAAAGTAACAAGTTATTTCATATTATTTATGACTGCTCTGAAGTGTGTCATTTTCCTAATTTCTTTCTCAGTCTGTTTATACTTTGAGTAGAAGAAGGCTGATGATTTGAATTGATTTTATATCCAGTCATTTTGCTGAAGTTGTTTATCAGCTTAGGAGTTCTCTGGTAGAATTTTTGGGGTCACTAAGTATACTATCTTATCATCTGCAAATAGTAAAAAGATAAATTCGTCCTTTCCAATTGTATCTCTTTGACTTCTTTGTGTTGTCTAATTGCTTGTGCTAAAACTTCTATTAGTAGATTGAATAGGTAGTGGGAAAGTAGGCAGCTTTGTTTATTCCCTGATTTTAATGGGATTATTTCAAGTTGTTTTCCATTTAGTTTGATGTTGGCTACTGCTTTGTGTTATATTGCTTTTACTATATGTAAGTATGGGCCTTGAATTCTTATTCTTTTTAAAACTGTTAATATGAAGGCATATTAAACTTTGTCAAATGTTTTCTCAGAATCTAGTGAGATGATAACTTACATTTTGTTTTCTCTGAGTTATTTTATGTGGTGGAAGACATTGGTGTATTTCCATATAATGAATCATCCCTTCATCACTGTAATGAAGCCTAATTGACCATGGTGGATGATCATTTTGATGTGTTCTTGGGTTCAGTCTGCAAGAATTGTATTCAGTATTTTTGCACCTGTATTCATCAGTGAAATTGGTCAGGCATTCTTATTTGAACCCACAATTATTCTTATACCCAAATCAGACAAAGACTTAAAAAAGAAGTTTATCTTCTTTAAATTTGGCAATGGTTTGTTAAGTACTGCATTTATATGTTGAAAGATATCTCTTATCCCTATTCTACATGGTACTTCCTTCTTTTTAAGGTAAAGGTGATGCATTATTGTCAAAGCCTCTTTCTTCATTTAATGGCCACATGGTTTTTGCATTTCAGTCTGATTATGTAATTGATCACATTTATTGGTTTACATATACTGAAATGGCCCTGTATCTATGTTTTTGCATTAATTTGTAAATATTTTGCCTCTGTGTTCATAAGGGAAATTGGTTTGTGGTATTTTCCTTTTTAATGTTTTTATATTGTTTAACTCGGGGTAATTAAGATCTCATGAAATGAACTGACAATATTTCTCCAGTTTATAGTTTGTAGTACAATTTGGGGAGAACATGCATTAATTTTTATTTGGAAATCTTGAGATATTTGTCTCTATTTTTCCTTCAGTTTTGAGAACTTAAAGAATGCTTCTACTTCAGAAATGGCTACAGGTCTGTTTAAATTCCAGCCTGATCCTCATAACCTAATAAATGACAACATGTCAAGAAAATTTTCCAGTTTTTAAACTTGTCTTTTTAGTGAAGTGCTGGCTTTAAACTATGTCCTTCTGATTATCTGAATATTTCAGATAACTTTTTAAGTTCTGCCTTTTATGTGAAATTTTAATTTGGATTTTTGTATCTTTTAGAAAACTTAGTTAAAGTTTTGTCCATTTTCTTGATGTTTTCCAACATCAAGTTTTGATTCATTGATTTTTTAAATTTATTTTATTTATTTTACAATTTTACTGCTTTCACCTTTTGGTTTCATTATTTCTTGAAATTAAATTTTTTAGAGTGTTAGTTCTTGCTTCTAATGCTTTCATTTAGGTTATGAAGTTTGTAGCATGATGTTGCTCCAACATCTCTGTAAAAGCATTTTGTGGTATGAACTTTTCTACTTGAAGAGCTTTAATATTTCCCTGTAAGCTTAGATTACTTGAGTATTACTTTTTCATTCAATCTAGAATGTCTTTAGCACCACCTTAAATTTCTGACTTTACCAATTTTATTCAGTAGTCACTTCAGTTTCCAGTAAGAACACACCTACTCCAAAAAAACACACCTTTTTATAGTGCCACTCCCTGGGACAAGCATAAACAGTCACAGGAATGACAAAAGGGATACCCAAAGTGCCAGAAGGAAGGAATTAAGTGGTAGATTAAACTGCTAGACAGTCCCAAAGATCTGAGATGTGAGAGGCCACCAGGACTCAATGATGATGACATTAGACAAAATACACAACACTGGGGTTATGAAACCAGAAGAGACCACCACAGTAGAGAGACATAGATCCCATTTGAAGCAGGATCCACCTACCCATCTTCAAAAGTTTTCATCTTGAATTAGTCCTGTCTAAAGGAAATGCAGGGAAAAAATGGAGCAGAAACTGAAACCCAGGTCAACCAGTAACCAACCCAAATTTGGAACTATCTCATGTACACAAAACAAATCCTGACAGTACTACTGAGGCCACACTGTTTGTGCAAACAGGAGACTGGTATGGCTTACATCTGAAAGGCTCTACCAGAAACTGATGGAGCCAACTGCAGATACTTTCAGCCAACCATTAGATTAAAGTCAGATACCATAAAAAAGTTAGAGGAAGGAATGGAGGAGCTGCAGGGGATTGCAACCCCATAAAAAGAACAACAGTGTCAACTAACCATGACCCTTCATAGCTGTCAGAGAATAAGCCAAAATCAAGAATCATACATGGGCTGGTTTAGGGTTCTGGGCACATGTATAGCAGAGGACTGACTTGTATGGCCTCCATGGGGTCCGGGATGCTCTTAATCCTGTGGAAATTTGAATCCCAGGGAAGAAGAATGCTGATAGAGTGAGGTGGAGGTGAGTGGGTGTGTGGGCAAGCATTCTCCCAGAGGCCATTTGGTGAAGAACTCAAGGAGAGAAAATAGGAAGTGAGAACAACTTTTAGAACATAAGTAATATAATTTAATGAAAATGATACTACTTTTCTCCATAATTATTTATTGGTAAGATTTCCTCTGAGGTTCATGTTCTAATGCCTAATTTTTTCATTTCCAGAATTCCATCATTTTGAGATTTCTTTATTGAATCTCTTTCTACATTTAGGTGTTAAAATGTTTTATGCATTTCCTTTGTTTTTTTTTCTGTCTTCTTTAATTTCTTCATATCTTTTATAAGGGGATCTATAAGATGTGTACAAGCTCTTTTCAAGTCCTTGGCTGTACTTTTGCTTTGATGTCTTTAGCAAAGCCTACTGTAATAAGGTTTCTTGGCTTATTGGAAGCTAATACACATTTGAAGTCATGGAGTAGGAAGAGCCACAGAGCAACACAAAGCAGTAGTACATGGTGACCTTTCATTTTACAGAAGGGCTATGAGTATATAAAGGGTGAATTTGTGTTAGCTGAAAATGTCCAATTCAGAAATTATCACATAGTCTTTCAGAGAAGAGTTTCTGAAGATATATAGAACTTTGCATTCAAACAACAGCCAATGAAGGAAAGCATCTATCCCAGAGGATCAACCCACCTTTTCTCCTGAATACGAGACCAACACTCAATCCAAACTCTAAGGTGAGTTGAATTTCTTATCACAAAAAGTAACTGCCCAATAGATATAAAAGGTAGAAAATTAAATTTTTAAAGGTTTTTATTTGCATATCCATTAATCATGAAATTAAAGTTGCTTTAGGAAACATAAGCATTCATTAGTAAAAGGAAAAGTTACAGTGCTCATGTCAAATATTATTTGTAAGCTCCCAGAGTTCACATCACAATGTAAATATTGTGGGCTGTAAGAGTTCAACATATTCATCAGAGGCTGATCACTGAAGTGGAAGACACATTTCTGGAAATTAAGTCTCAGGCTACATGCTTCCTGGTGACCATCAGGCTGCTCACACAGTAGGGTATTGGGCAAATGAAGCAATTGCACAGTGGTTGTTCTTGTCTTTGGCGATCGTCATATATCCCCCCCATTCCCCATTGTTTTCCCCAGCTGAAAGAAATCACATATTACATTTAGTAGAAATAATGCCACATGATAGACATACTACAGTAACTGCCAAGAGGAAAACATAACAGAAGTATGAGAGAAAGCAAAATATCTACTCCCGAGTTTCAAGTGGTCCCTCTAACATGATGTGAAAACTACAGCTGAGAATGGGAATTTTTATACATACATGCATCAAAGCTAAAACATGTTTTACCCAAGACAAGACTGATGCCAATAACATAACAATAACAACCTAGAAACCAGATAAAGAATGAGAAATTCACAATAGTATATATTTAGCGAGCTTTTAGAGTCATAGGAAAGATCAGAATTTAATGAGTGGAGCTCAACTTCAAGGTTATTAAAAACCAAATTGACATTGTCCTGTGCCTATAATAAATGTATTTAGTATATGGACACAAGGTATACATGTAGAAATATGGCTACATAGAATAAATTATAGATTCCTAGATTAGCCAGCAACACTACCCCAATATGGAAGTTTTATAATGATTGAGAAACAACTGATGTTAAAACCAGGCCTCCACACAGGTGCACTTGCACACACACACACACATGTGCATAAAGACATGCATATGGGCAGACTGACCACACACATGTACATGGAAAAACAAGAATAAAATTTGTTTACCATAATTGGGTCAAAATTATCCAGGATGTGTATCAAAATAATGACTGCAACTTTAAGTCTCTTCATGAATTGCCTTTTAGAGGGTCCAGGCTCTTACCACTAAACCACCTCTTTAACCCCTGGAATTTTAAATATGGATTTTTTGTCAGTTTATACCTGTTCTTGATCAGCCAGTAGTTATTGCCGTCTGTTTCATTTCCTTCAAACCCATAGCCAACTACCAGAACTGCATGATTCACAGTACTGCTGCAATTTGGCTCATGATAAATACCTGACAGATAAAATGGAAAATGACATAAGTTGCAAAGATATATAACAGTGAGTGCTGCCACTGACAACAGGGAGGCATTTTCAAAGATCCCTGAAATCATATAAACTACAAGGAAATAATGAGATTTC
The DNA here is from genome assembly GCF_963924665.1 of Micromys minutus. Classification (NCBI taxonomy): domain Eukaryota; kingdom Metazoa; phylum Chordata; class Mammalia; order Rodentia; family Muridae; genus Micromys; species Micromys minutus. Next base: position 93,674,742 of record NC_137969.1, on the reverse strand, counting down.
TGAATTTTTCATAAGAATATATATACATATATCAGTAATATATATGTACTTATATATATATGTGTGTGTGTGTGTATACATACACACACATATATGTATATACATAATACATAAATATTCACATATACACACATATACATGTTTTATAAAAACCAAGAAAATAAAATTAGTGAGATTTGGTGATTACCATTCTCTATAAAAATATGAGATGACCTCTTGATATTATGTATTTTTATTACTAGATCTATGTCAAATTAAACTTACAGGGCATAAATAACTTAATTCAAAGGCTTGGTAATAATTTGATTTCAGACAAACTGTCTCATCACATATGTAAAAGTTCTGTTGAAAATTTAGGAAGCCAGTGATTTTTTATTAAGTGTGTCATATTAACTTTCATGCAGAGGTTCATGTCAGATGAAATTCAGTACTCAAAAGTATTGCATGAGTTTGAGTAAAATCCAAAACTCAAACCTTTACATTATATCTTTTACATAACAGCTGATCTTTGAACATGTCACAGTGTAGGTATGTCACAAGTGTTTCTTCATATTTTCAAATATGAAGAAATATACAAACCCTTCTTGTAGAATCTAAAACTCCCAGAGCCAACATGAATTCCAGTAGCAATGGGCCCTTTAGTTGCTACAGCATCCATTAGGACATCTTCACTTTCTGGGAGGACCACAAATCCTGTGATGTTAGCAGATGAATACTTAGGGTTGTACCTGCATAGTCCTTCCTTTGAAAGATGAAGAAGTGGAAACTCAGTTACTTCCTTCTACCGCCTGGAAGCAAGAGTCACAACCACATCACCCTGTACTTTGCAAATGAGCACATATAAGTAAGGAGTTTTAAAAATAATCCTGGGCAGTAAAATGTTACCGCATGTTTAGGAACTAAAAATAAGTTCTTTTCTCTTCAATTACAACCAATAAGTCATCCTATTCATAAGAAATTGGGTGACACAGAGTTCTGAATTATGTGTACAAATGTTTCCATATTCTCCATGTACATGAAAGAAAAAAGTTTATATGGATATCATTACACCAAAAACTGTGGCCAACATTATATAAAAAAATCAGTGATAGTGTATAAAGAGATTCTACCATGTAATCTAAGCTCTGAAGATAGTGTATGATCTCTAAAATTGTCACCTACTTACAAGGTGAGCTGAAATGACAACTTAGGAAGTCTACTTACTTTTCGTTCATATGGATAGGTTGCTTCAGCCTCCAGACCTCCATTATGAAAAACATATTGGAAGGCATTGTATGTATTACCCCAAAGGCATCCTCTATTGCCTTGAGGTTTAGAACAGTCTATTAGGTTCTGCACACTCAGTGGGATCAGTTTGCCTGTTTTCTTGAACATTTGTCCTTCTATGGCACCAGTCACAGGAAAAGCCCAACAAGAATTACAGCTTCCCTAATTAGAGGAAAAAATATGGTCTTTCATATACAAATACTAACTCAAGAAACAACATAGACAGCATAATAATTAATGAAAATGAAACTGGAAGTTGATAAATCCACAGGAAAGAGTGATCAGTCTCCTAAGAGAAATTGGATGCTGTAAGTATACACATACTCCAATACACACACACACACACACACACACACACACACACATGCACACACACATATGCACATACACATGCAAGCACATACACCCCCCCCACACACACACACTCACATTTGAGTGGGAGTTACTAGTTTTATGGGATATTAATGACCAATAATTGAAGTGAGCTTGTATTCTACATAAAATGAAGATAGTAATAGTTGGGGAATACATATGGCAGACTGCTAAGACCAATATACACTGTAAAATGTATAAAGCTTTAAAAAGAGAAAAATGTTATTTAAAAAATGACTGCCAATTCCCCCACATTCAATTTGAATACATAGACATGTCCTATTTTGTCATTCATGTAGTTTAAGAAAATGGGCATAGCCTGGCATGATGGTACATGTGTTTAATCCCAGTACTCCGGAAGCAGAGGCTGATGGATCTCTGTGGATTCAAGGCCAGCATTGTCTCCAACTGAGTTTCAGAGCAACCAAAGTTTTTGAATTTGAGAAATCCTGTCTCAAAAAAGCAAGTAAGCAAGCAAGAAAGCAAGCAAAAGCAACAAAGATAAAAATCAGGAGGAGCAGAGAAGTAGAAGAAAGCAGAAAAGGAGGAGGAGGAAGAAGATTAGAAAGAAGAGGAAGAGAGGCATGTGACACTGTCATACCTGTTTCCTCACATCAGTCACATAGCCTTCATTTCTCCAATCAACAAATTTGGGCAAAGCATCTCGCCAATACCAAGAATTAGGGAAAATATTACGAAGTGCACATTTCCAGACACTTTTCCCCGTATTGTGAACTGGCAATATAAACCCAGATAATGTGTCCTTGAATTCTTCCTCAGTCTTCAATAAAAAGAATAGAAGTGACTATTATAAAAAGACTTTATGTAAAGATGTCAAGAGAACACAGTGTGAGGCAATCCATGTCATACTCACCATGTCAGCAAATTCATTTACTTCCATGATGAAGGTATTTTTCCCCAGGGAATTTTCCCTGTTGTGCTGTTCAATCTTTTTCACATTTTCTTCCCATACTGCTCTCTTCAGAATCTCTTCCTCCTAGATGACAATATAATGGGAGGGAATTCTTTCTAGTTAAACTTCTGCATAAGCTGACCATACTGACTACAAGTCCAACCTGACTAGAGGCAAAGATAGGGATCTCAACATAAAAGAGTCTGAACATCCTGTGCTCACAGTGAATTTAGTTAGGTAAATTCTCAGCGGTTGTGGTGGCTGTGGTAGGACACATATGACCTCCCATATACCTATACACATTTACTCTGCGCCCCTGGACAATTTCTTGGATACCAACCGGACTGTATAACTTTTTATAGTCCTTTTTCCAGTCTTCCCATTTTTCATTCAAACTAAGATCAAATGCTGAAGCACCTGACACAACCCCTAAGCACAGGATAACGAAGAAGACAGCAGGAGTCATGTCTCAACCTATATATAGAAGATAAATGAAGACATGACTACAGAGTTTTTTAAAAATGTCTTTTTGCTTCTTTCTGAGAAATTAAGCCTTTCATGGTTAATAAAATAATTAATGTTATTTCTCCAAATACTTTTCAAAAGAGTGTAGAAAATGTCTAGGATGTTTTCCAACTGAGTCACACAGTGATGGTTACTAGATAAAATGAAAAGTGAAAAACATATACCCAGAATTCTAGCACTGTAAATTTTAGGTATTCCCATTCTTGTTTCAAAAAGGTTTCCATTCACATTGAGAAACAAGTGTTTCAGTATATCTCTTATAATTTTGCCAAGGAGAACTTCTATCGTGTGGTATTGGATTTTATCTCAAGGTGAACTCAAGAGTTGGGGTCACATGTCATCATATGCCATTCTAATATACAGCAAGTGGTGGGCTTCATTTTAACCCTCTCTTTGTTAGTGCAACTTTGTGAAATATCATCTATAAAGAATGAGCAAAGAATCATTTACTATTCTTTAGGTCTAAACATGGCACTATTTGAGGAAATTCTCACTTATTACCTATGCAAGAATGATGTCACATTAAAAAACACAAGCAATAAAAAGTCAAAACCATCAGAAAAAGAGGAATATGATAGCAAGTCAACAATGGGATTTATTATTCTGTACTTGTTGGATTTCTAAAGCATCACTCCCCATAGGAACTGATAGATAAATATCATCTGCACCTGTAAATTAAAAAGATACATTTGTGGGTTAGTGCAAGAGATATCTTCAGAGAACCAGCTGCAACTCTGTGGAAAAAAATCAGCCTTTCAGTTAAGAGGACCATGTAAAACACAGACCTAGAAAGAACTTGGTTTCCTCTTTACCATCTCTATCTACCCCACTCTACCTACATGGAGTGCTGCTGATACTTAGGTTATATTTTTCTTCTTTATGATCTTAAGTCTCCCAAAACACCTAGCGAACCCCACTTTCTGTTCTGCCGTTCATAGTCAGTGTCTTACCTTTCTGAGATGATCACTAATGCCTCAGATCACTTCACAGATTCAACTCACTGGAGGATGGTCAGGCTTAAGGTCTGCCCCAGATATAAATCCCAATTATCTAAAGGGTTGAACCGCCCTTCAATCATGCTCTTCTTCTGATTGGCTGTGTCGTTAGTTACATTAATTCTCTGGGAACTGGAACTTCAGGCATCCTTTGAGATACAATCTGTTTGTTCCTCTGGCATGACTGTAGGCTACCTGTACAGCAGGAAGCTATGTTTGTGAACATTGTCAAAAAGTAAAAAGCTATCTTATAGATCGTGAATCACATTATACTGGATATTTATGCTTTCCTGATTGTGTTTCCTGTAAAAGGTATTTTTGTTGTACCCTTTAAGTTTAGAATTGCACTTTTAATTTACCATCCCTGGCATGTGCTTAGTCATTATATTCTATTTCATGTTTAGTCCATAACTATGGTTAGGTACTATGAGAAAACAGAGCCTGGGATGCTCTTTTTCTGGTGTCATAGTGTGACATGGTTGGATCTCATGTACTCATTAGGAGACAGTGACAGCCAAAGAAGAAAACGATATTCAAGGACACAACATAACATGAGGAATGTGAATGAATGTGCTTCGAGTGGTCTCATTAAATTTGCTAGTTATTCTCTTGGAGAATGAACTGAATCACCAGCTAGAAGTACCATCTTACCTGTTCTCTTCATTATTACAACATTGTGGTAACTGGAAATGCCTGTATTTGACATATTCTGAACCTATTTTTGTGGCCTTACATTGTTTGACAGCATCACAAAGAGATATTTAGACAAATATCCCCTTTAAGTTTGCTCTAAACACTCATGATTAATTCTTTCCTTCCCTTCCACTTACTTTAGTACCTATCATTTCTTTTTGTCATTGTAGACATTTGGGTACTGCTTTTGTTTTGTGCTGTTCCTTTCAAGAGTCCTGATGAATCATAGTTTCATTTGATCAGTCTTTAAAACTTGGAATATATATATATATATATATATATATATATATATATATATATATATATATGTGTGTGTGTGTGTGTGTGTGTGTGTGTGTGTGTGTGTGTGTGTGTGTGTGTATGTATGTATATATGTATGTATGTATGTATGTATATATATTTCACAATAATGACTGTCATATTTTCAATTTCATACTGTCAGGTTGTAAAATTATATATGACACAGAGATGTCATGCTTGATCTATCCATTTATTATTGCTTTTTGTGGTTTTCTCCAATCAGGAAAGAAATGAATCATATCTACATTATACCCTACAGCACCCAATGGACAAAAAAAATGTAAAACTATTCAAGTCATTGCTAATTGTTAGCTAAATCATCACAGATGATGTTTAAGGATCACACAAGTAATTTTATAGAGATTAGGAACATCAATAAGAGACATGAGGTCTTACTGTATACCCCACAGCCCTCTATTTTCTGTCTGCCTTCTTCTTGTTTCATTCTTCAGCCTTTCTATTTATTTTTAATTAACTTGTGAGTTTCACAAAGTGTATTTTTTACCACATCCTTTCATTCTCTTAACACCTTACAGATGCTTTGTTTCTCACTGCCAATAGGGCATCATGTTCTTTTCCTCCCTTCCTTAAAATGGAAAGAAAAAGACCCAGTAAAATCATGTGATCTACCAATGTTGAATCATTATTGCTGAGCATGCAGCCTTTTGTACACTGTGTGATATACCTTGTCTCACACCACTGTGAAAGCAAGAATTTTCCTCTCCAAGAAGCTATCATGTGTGAATAGCTTTTTGACTAGTGGTGGAACTTTTTGTATATTTTTATCTTCTCCACCTTGGGATTTTTCTGACTTGGGTTGTCAATGTCTTGTGCATGCTGTGACAATCTCTGTGATTTCAAATATTGTGTATCTATTGTATGGTGTCTTGGAAATGATTTTTTAGTCATTTATCACATCTCACTTTTACAATTTCTCTACCTTCTTTTCTTCATAGATCCCCACGTTCTGTGAGGAGGGGTACAATAAAGACACCCTAATCATATCAGGCACTGTAATTATCCATGGTTCTTCATATTGTACAGGTGTAGGCTTCTGTGTTAATTACCATCTACTGTAAGAAGAATGGTTGAGAAATTAGTTCACTTATATGAACATAGAAATATGCAATAAGAAGTTTGTTGTTTTTATGCTCTGCAGCAGAATAATAGTAATGCATTTTCCCCTCTGGGATTATGAATTTTTGTCTCAGGTTGTCTCTTTAATAGTCTCAGGTGTGAGACCTGTATCACTAGATAGACTTATTATTATATCTCAGGGTTTGTAGTTGTGTAGGATGGTTGATTATCATTTTATGAAAAAGTATGAATAACACCCATAAGCAGTATCCATGGGAAGAATCTTTCAGTTGATAATAAGATTTCTTTATGTTCTATGTATTAAGCATAGAGCTATAAGAGAAAAGAAACACCAAAAATTGTAGTGGAGCTAAATCTAGAGCTTAAGAAGATAAATGTGAAGGTCATGAACTTAAGTCAGTGTCCTCAGGGCAAGACCCCATCCAGCTACATTCCAATGTGTAAAAGGGAGTTTAAAGAATCATTAGCCAGTAAAAGAAACCATCAAAAACCAGAAAGCTGATGAAAATGCCATTGTAGTTGAAAGAAGGGGCCATATTCCATCCTCAGAAAGTAGAATAACTTGGAAGTTTTGCCTATGTGGTTCTTTCCTTAGAGCCAACCATGCAAGAAAGGTGTTGCAGAATCTTCTATGCCCATGAATGTCTGCTGATGCACGCTATATGTCAGTAATGTCCCTGCATATAAGCCAAGATATGCTGCTGTATGAAGCTGAGGATGTGAAATCTAGATTCCTTAGAAACTCCAAGATGTTGGAGATGTCAGGGTCATGGAATGCCTGGGGAGGAGTGCTTCTCACAGTGTGTAGAGCCAGTCCAAAAGAAAGAGAAGTGTGTTGGAGTCAACACAACTGAATGGAATTGGAGATCTGAAAAACACTTTGATATCAGACATGTTGATACAGAATTTGGAGTTTGCCAAAATTTAAATTGCTTTTATTCATTCTTGTTTTGGTCTAGTACTTCTGCACTATGCTTTCTTTCCTCTCTCTTGGAATGACAATGTATATTTTGTGCCATTTTATAAGGATTTGTTCTGTCTGCCTTATAATTTTGATTTTACGGGGCTTACAGTTAAGAGATTGCCATGAGTATTAGAAACTTTGAACAATGGACTTTTAATATTTATTTATGTATATCTGAAATGCTGCTCTTCCTCCAAATCTCCCCCACTCCTGCCAGAGTTTCTCATCCCTTGTTTCCTTCTATTCTCTGAGAGGGTGAAGGACTTCACTTGGTATCCTACTCCCAGCATATCAACTCTCTGCCAAATTAGGTGCATCCTCTCCCACTAAGTTAAAACAAGGCAGCCAGGGAGACTGAGGTGTACTTCTCTTATGAATGTTCTGGGGGCCTTGTCCTACCCTGTGTATGTTCTTCATTTGGTAACTCAGTTTTTGAGAGCTCCCAGGGGTCCAGGTTAGTTAACTTTGTTGGTCTTCTGCTGTGTTTCTATCCTCTTTAAGGCTTTTAATGTTTCTGTGATTCTAGGATGCTGTGATCTTCAGATCCTGGGTGTGTCAGAGATCCTGGGAGTCAAGCTGTCTCATGGTCCTGGCGTGCTGCTGAGGTCCTGTTGTGTCAGACCTACTTGGAATCAAACTTTTTCTGGTAGTTGCATGAGTGGGTAGGGGGCCAGAGTTCTGAGTTTTCTCTGAGCCCAAGGACAAGTGGGAAGGAACTCATGAGTCTGTCTGGTGGTAGTTTGTGTTTCTATGTTTTTTATAGGGGTCCCAGTTATGCTGAGTGTTGGGAGAGATGTGGTCTCAACTGTGATCTTAAGTGTTTCAAAGCTCCAGTGCTCCTGGGCGTGTTCAATCTTCTGGGAGTCAAGCTTCCTCTATGGTCCTGTGATCAGTTAGTGCACCTGGGAGATTGACTTTCTCTGGGTGTTGTGAGAATGGCTATGGTACCAGCCCAAGGTTTGCGTAAGGCACAAGTTCAAACCTGAAGAGATCTCGCTTGTATGTTTAGGGAGTTATTTATGCTCTCCTTAAAGTCTTCTATAACCTTGTGAGATGGGATTTTAAATCAGAATCTTTCTCATCAGGTGTGTTGGGTTTTTCAGGGCTTTCTCTGGTGGCAGAACTGTGTTCTGATGTTGCGAAATGGCACTGGTTTCTGTTGTTTATGTTCTTGCAGTTGCCGCTCAGCCTCTGGTTATCTCTGCTGTCCACTGGCCTTGCTGTCTCCGACTGCAGCCTGTTAATCCTCTCAGCCTGGTCATGTTGGTTCTCCATGGATCAGGCTGTCTCTGCATATGGTAAGGTGTCTAGAACTACTAATCTGTCAGCATGGCTGGAGCACAGCTCCTGAGAGTCAAGCTGGCTCTGGACTAGAGAGGGTGTGCTGGAGTATAAGATCTGCTCCTGGTGCAGTTGTGGACATGAAGGAAATGTGTCTCTGGAGTCACAGGAGTCACAGGAGCTTCTATATCCTCTGGGTCTGAAGGGCAGGTGTTCCAAGTTAGGCCAGATATTGGGGTGGGGAAGACTCACCTGTGAGCCTGGTGGTATCAGAGCTCCTGGGGGGGGGTTCAAGGTCTCTGTGTGGGAGGATATTTTGGGAAGGGTCAGTCTGGAGCACATGATCTGCTCACTACCACAATTGCAAACTGAAAAAAAGGTATCCTTTTATTTTTAAATATTTAAAGTTGGATTATTACCTCTATAATGATTATGAGTCACTTTTATTATTAAGAAAATATTCAAACCAAATTAGGAACATATATGTTCCAAAAATTTTACAAATATTTTAGATAAAATTCACGTCAATAAAATTTTTAAAATATAAAACTATAATATAAAATGTTTTGTCAGAATTTACAGCAACCTCATTACATGCAATTTACAGACTTCATGTGTAACTACAAACATGTCACATTTTCCTTTATTACTAGGTATTTGTACAGAGTGAGTCAAATCCTTCAACAGAAATAATGAATACCATGTATTATTTCTTTGGGATTTCTCTCTCTCTGTGTATGCCTGTCTATATGCCTCTAATATATGTAGAAATTATGAAGATTATGAACCAGGAAGGAATAACTTAAAACAGGAAGATGATTATGGAAAAAAAATGATCATGAGTAGGTTTTGCCACCAAACACGAACCTGTATTAGCAAAAACACTCACATATTCACTATACTTTTAACATTTAATATGTGTAGTTGCTTTATGGAACTCAAATATTTCATTACTCATCTCTACAGAACCTTACCAGGAATTATCCCCTTTTCAAGTCTTTGGAAAGCTGGTGGTATTCTTTTAAGGATTCTACATTGACATTGAGATTGGGTATCTGGCTCTACAATATGGCTTCTTGTAAATTTCTTAACATTTTTAAAATTCTTTTTTCCTCAGATTTATTCATAGAACTGTTTAGAGGCTGGACATACTTAGAAGAAAATGACTGACATTGTTATCTTTGTGTCTGAGACACCTTCTACCTCCTCTAGTACCATAGAGAAGCCAAAGATAGGAGGTCCTCAGAAATGGGTGAGAAATTCTCAGGTGTATGTCCAATTATTCCAAGGCCAGTATTAGCTTGGAACAACTCTGTAACATCAGCTTGACCATTTAAATTTTACTAACATGTGTATCTTTAAAGACACACATTATCTCTAGAGTCACTGGGCAGGATAAAATAATAGGAAGTTTTTCTTCTTCTCTTATGGAAGCTTTTCATAGTAAAGTACATAGACCTCTAAGTGAGCATAGAAGACTTGAGTTGCCATTATAGTCTGAATTTGGTGCATGCCTTCATTTTGGCCTCAGATCTTTTTTTTTTTTGCCCCCTTCAAAGTATATTGATCCATTTGTCAAACTCTAACATATATAATTAAAAAAATTTTTTGGCAGAGTATGTAAGCTGTGGGTACAGAATGGTCAGAAGAATACATGCCGACATATAAGTGACTTTGCATCTGATAATTACAGTGAAGCCTAGCTTGGAAAGATCAGCAGAAGAACTTCTCTCACTCTGAGTCCCACAGAACAATGATTCTAGACCTTGTGTCAGGCACTCTGTATGCAGGAAGTGAGAGACACAATCAGCAGGAAGATCAAGTCAACAGAAATAGAAGCCTTGGGCCAAAACAGAACACTCTTCCTGAGTCACATTTACCTATATGCCCCATAATAAAAATAATGACATGTATCCTTGTTCTGTATCATGTCTCTGTCATCCTTCCAAATCTCTATCTTCCTCATTAAAATGTCCTTTATCTGTTAAGCACCCAACAGAGAAAAATTATTCAGCAAATTTATGCTCTCAGTACAATATTTGTTCATCCATAAGATACAAGGAAGTTTCTCCACAATCTAAAACCATAATCATATTTTGGGGATATCTCATTGTCTCTGATGAATCCCTGCTACCCTGAAACCCTATTCATAATGAGACAGTTCACCTATAAGTGCAAACCAGTTGATTCTTCGAATCAAGCATCATGCTCAAGTACCAAATGACCCCATCTTTTTTTTGTTTGTTTTGCATAGTACATAGGTTTATGCACTCAAAGGCAGTAGATAATTAGATGTCAACAAAAGATTTGTCTTTTGAATATACTTGGTTTATTCACAAAAACATTACTCATAATATTATACTAACATAAATGTTAAACAGACATTTTCCCAAACATGGAAAAACACTTTTGCAGAATTGCTGCTTACTGGTTCCAATGGGCACTTGTATCCAAGTGATGATGCTTTCAAAGCTTGCAGACTTGACAAATGGGTGCTTTGAAGTCCTTCCTCTGTGGTAGGCTTAGTGATGTCATTGAGAAAGGTCTAGGGTATCCAGGAAGTTCAGGGAGGTCTTTGTGATATTGACTATGAAAAACAGAAAGGCTGGTGTTTAGCCAATAAGAGTGTTGAAAGCTCATTGGTCACTTAAACTAAAGCAATGCAGATTTGCATGTCCTCTTGCATATGTGTATAAATACAGACCAGAGAAGTCATGTTTCTAGAGCACATTAGAGTGATCCAACAGACAATTCCCCAAGTTTCAATAGTTTTAACAATTATGCAGAAATTTTCTATTATCCAATGTAAAATCTTTCGGTTAGTTTACAGCCTTATCAGTACAACATGGAACTTACCTCTTTAGCATACTATAGATATGTTCTTGTTAAGTTCTTATGTGAGCTGAAAAGTGCCAGAAGCTTGCTTCTAATACCGAGCACTTACCAGGGTTTTCTGGTGGCAAATTCTATCTCATACCTGCTAAATCATTCATGTTCACACAAAAAGATTTCCAAATTAACAAAAACTGGGTTTAAAATGATGTTCCTTACACTCTAGGTAATTAAACTGCTCAGATTCCTGTTTGTGAAATGTGTGTTTATTTCTAAACATAACATTTCAACTCCACCTTTTTCCCCTCTGATTGCTTTAGACATAAAATCTAGGAGATTTAAAACAATAGGTGCCATCCCTTCTTGCTCTTGATCTTTTCCTACACAATTTGTAGAAAACACTGAACATTGTCAGAAGCTCTGAAATCTCAATGGCATTTGTAGCCCAAGTTTCCAAATGCCACTACAATCTTTCAAAGCAACACAATCAGGTCTGTCATAACAACCCCTTGTTTTCTTGCTACCAATTTCTGTTCATCTTGACTTCTGTCATTTATGATGCACATCATGAGTAAAATAAAATTGAGTGATGACAAGGTTTATTTTATGGTTTGCAGTTCATAATTTAGGAAATCCAAGGCATAAAGCTTAAGGGACCAGTGAAATAGAGAAGTCATGTTCAAATAAAGGTATTTTTTATTTAATTTCAGGTTCATGTTCAGCCATCATTCTTGTATGACCCAGGTTCACTTGTTTAGGAATGGTGTAACCTCAAATGAGCTGGACCCTTCACACCAATTAGCAGTCAACAACATATTCTAAAGACACATCTCAAGCCAATATTATGTAAACTACTCCCCAAATGAGGTTTGTCTTTTCATTTCTGTCCAGTTGACAAACAAGACTTGCCATCATAACTAGTATGCAGATATCGTTCAGATAGCATGTATCATAGATTTTGCATTTCCTTTAATTTTCTTTGTTTTAGATTTATGACTTTTCACTGGTATCTTTTAAAATTTTTCTTCATCTGCATATTTAATTTTAACTATAATATAGTATGCAACCTCTTTTATTGTGCTACTTAATATTTTGTGCACTACTTGCTCAAGGAGTTGAGAAAGATTTGTTGTATGATCTTGATGAATATTTGATTCATGACATTCATATGGGATTTTTCTTTTTCTTTCATGATTGTTATTTTTCTATTCTGCTTTATATTTTTCTTTTGTGTTTCTGATTTTCATTTACCATTGTTTGAATTGGCAATCTAAATTCTCCACTTTTTCTCAAGGCCAGGTTTTTTTTATGATCCATTTTACTGAGTTTTTTTTTTCATAAGAATACAAAGATGGTATTATCTACTACTCCCATTACTATATATAATTGCACATATATTTCTCCATTTCTTTAATCTGGGGTGATATTTATCCTTGACAGAAAGGTGTGTTTCTTGGTTGCAGTAGAACTGTAGATCCTGTTTATGCGTTTATTCTGTTAGTCTGTGTCTTAATATAGGAGAACTAAGACCATTGTTATTGGGGCTATCAACGAACATTGATGGGTTGTTCCCATTATTTTGCTATTGTTATATCTTCCCCTTCTATTTACTTACTTTTCTAGAGTCATTTTTATTATTATTTCTTGTGTGAGATTAACATATTCATATAGAAAAAAACTGGCAATGCCCTGCACCCACCTTTTTAAACAGTCTCCATTGAGAATGTTATGGTAATAGGCTTGCTTGTCTTTTTATAGGCTATTTTGTCTTTTCTCCCTGTTGCCTTCTGTATTATTTTCATTGTTGTTATTCTGAAAAGTTATTGTTTTTATTTTTGTTGATGCCTTAATTTTTATTTATTGTTTATTGTTTGTTTATTACTTTCTGTTCCAATCTATGTGATACTCTGAATGCTTCCTTGTATATGTTGATAGGCACCGTCTTCTTTAGATTGGAGAGTCCTGATTTATTCTCTGCCTTTTGAACTCCTCAGTTCCACCTCCACACAGCAGGCTGCTGATCCTTAGAATATATTCTTCTGGGAAATCTCCGTCATTCTCCATGCAGTCTCTGAAGTGTCCCCTCCAAAATCACTTTCATCTGTTTTGGCACACTAAAGGCTTCACCTGTGTTAACATATGCTGCCTCCATAGCTGTACTCCACAGCTTTTCAAAACTTGCTGAGGTTCAGGATCTGGTGCAACAATAACTTCTTTAGCCCTCAAATCCCAAATAACAGTCAACACAGCTCCCTAGTTCTCATAAGGTATCCCCATATATCTCATAGGGACAGACAGATTACATGCAAAGAGTGGATAAAGTCCCAGTGTTGGAGGCCCAATATAGATAACAAAATAGCCAATGAAGAGGAGTTAAAGATTAAAGGCTAAGTCCAGGTGTTTTGATATATAAGGCCATTTATCATCTACAGAATGATTCTTTCATACAAGTTCAGTAGAAATTTCATCTTTGAGAATAAATAGATAAAAAACAAACATTTTTTGAAATTTATTCCATAACTAATGAACCATTTCCTGAGGCAATTATATATATAGACATTGGAATTTACTCAGAATACTAAGATGGTTCTGATATGTACTGAGATTCTAGAACCAATGTTATGGACTTTAAAATGACAGAAGGCTCATTTGTAAAATTCTCAAAACAGGATACAGCAGCTCAACGCTATTCATCTATAATTCATCTCTTGGGGAAAACAAGTCAGCAGGATTAATTTTCATGAATGGGTTGATTTCAGTGACTACATAGTCCTCAGAAATACACTTTCCAATATTTGTAGCAGTTCAATCATAGTGAATAATGTATGTGCATATTTCATTTCAAATATGCTTGTTCTACCTTTCAATGGACATAGTAAAACTCCAGTATTTTTTTTCTAAGCATGGGCTTTGGAGTAAGATCAGAGTAATGTGGGAGAATCTTTAGGAAGTAAAAAGACCTGAGATGTGGATGCTCCTAGGATTTTATGTGGGTGATCTAATTTGAATTGAGTAACAGAGGGCACCCAGAACAATAAGATCCCACCTTCTGTAGCCAGACAGGACACCCATTATAGTGATGAGTACAACAAGTCACCCACAAAACTTTTGACCCAAAATTTATCCTGATTAAATGGAATTAAATGACAAAGTTAGACCATAGATTGAAGGAATGATAAACGAATAAATACCAGAACTTTGAACCTATCTCATGGGCCTGCACCAATTCCTGGTACCAACCTATGTACTATCAGACTTTACAATGTTTCTCTCATGAAGTAGGATCTTTGTATTAGTACATTGCTTAGAAGACCAGACCCTAATATAAAACTCAGGAGGATGCCTGAGGTGCAGTTAATTCAGCTGAAAAAATTGATATCTGAAAGTACAGTGATAATGTTTAAAATATTTAGAACATCAACTTCAATCTCTCTCTCTCTCTCTCTCTCTCTCTCTCTCTCTCTCTCTCTCTCTCTCTCTCTCTTTTACATTTAAAATATTATCCCCTTTCCCAGTTTCCCCTCTGAAATTTCTCTATTCCATCTCATCTCCCCCTGCCTCTATGAGAGTGCTCCCACACACACCCACCCACACACTCCCTCCCGACTTTCTGCCCTGACATTCCCCTGCATTGGGGCACCGATCTTTTACAGGAACAAGGGCCTCTCCTCCTGTTAATGACCCCACAAGGCCATCCTATACTACATACTTGGCTGGAGACATGAATTCCTCCATGTGTACTTCTTTATTTGTAGTTTAGTCTTGAAAGCTCTAAAAGGTGTGATTAGTTGATATTGTTGTTTGTCCTGTGTGGTTGAAAACCCCTTCAGTTCCTTCAGTCATTTTTCTAACTCCTCCATTGGGAACCGCATTCTCAGTCCAATGGTTGGCTGAGAGCCTCTACCCCTCTATATGTCTTACTCTGGCAGAGCCTTTCAGAAGACAGCTCTATCAGGCTTTATGAAATTCTTAGGCAAGTGCATGGAACTAGAAAATATCCTG
Source organism: Micromys minutus (assembly GCF_963924665.1). NCBI lineage: Eukaryota > Metazoa > Chordata > Mammalia > Rodentia > Muridae > Micromys > Micromys minutus. Next base: position 93,659,501 of record NC_137969.1, on the reverse strand, counting down.
AGTGAGGTACCCCAATCACCAAAGAAAGCACATGGTATGCACTAACTGATAAATGGACATTAGCCCCAAACTCCAAATACCCACAGAGCACATAAAGCTCAAGAAGAAGAAAGACCAAAGAATGGATTTTTCAGTCTTTTTTAGAAGGGGGAACAAAATACTCACAGAAGAAAATACCAAGTGTGGAGCAGAGACTGAAGGAAAGGTCATGCAGATACTGTCCCACCTTGGGATCCATCACAAATATACTCACCAAACCCAGACAATAATGCAGATGCCAAGAAGTGCAAAGCCTTACTTTCAATACATGAACATATTTCCAATAGTAGGAAAATTTCAACAAATTTAACAGTCACCTTGCCTTTACCAATACATGTCTCATTTACAAATGTAATATGACATTATACACTATTGTTTAATATCACTTTTATTGTTATAATGAAATTTTTAAACAAAACTGGGAATCCATAGTTCAGATCTTTCCAAGCATTCCAGAGACATTTAATATCAGAGTTGATAGTAACTCGTAAAATATACATATCCATTGTATAACTGGAAATGCCACAGATTACCCTTCAATATACATAAATGTATTCGTGTACTTTTATACAAAAATGCTTAAAATTTGTACATTTAATTTTGTTTTTTAAAATAAAGTTGTTAAAAAAACAACTTTGCTATGAATCCCTAGCCTTTATGTTTTCAAGAAGTGGAAGATGAGAATCATAGTCGCATACCAGTTGGTTATCTGCGATAACTACCCCGACCCTGAAAAACAAGGACTCAACTACAGCTCCTGAAAGAGAAAAATACACTGGAGCAAGGCGAGATGAACTAATAGTCACTCAACCGGGGCAGCCATCTTGATTCTTTGGTGTAAGGAAGAGGAAAGGACCAAACGGAGACTGGAGCACTGTACATCCAAGGAACACAGGAAGCTTTGCTCCAGGAAGCATCTGAGGCCTGATAATGAGTCAAACTTTGGAAACTATGTACTCGAAGTACTTTGTCTCCAGAGGAAAGACCAGCATTACTGGGATTCTAAGAGGAGTAAATGTATAAATTCACAGCTCAGTGCATAAAAGTACCATTAGTCACATAATAAGGGGACTTTGGGTTTAAGGCAGTTTTGCATTGCAAATGTTTCTCGTTGCTTTACAACTGTTTTCAAATAAATTGCTGGGAACTATGTAACAAAACAAATTATGATGAAACAGAAGGGAAAGTGAGAAAGGAACTTGCTTGGTGGAAGGAAATACTCTGTAGCTTACAATAGTAAAACAAACCAAGGCACAAACATTTTCTGTAGATTCAGATTCTGATCATATTGTATCCAATAAATCTCCCTGCAAGCCTCAAAAAAAAAAAGACCTTCCAGATCTTTACTCAGTTTCAACAAGAAACAATTTCCCATTCACATCATATTTTTCTATTTAAAAAATAAAGTCCTATCATATAATACATTTTAACCAGTTTTCTCCCTCTATTCTCCATAGCATCAAACACACCTTCCATCTCTGACAAGATGATTTTGCTTCTGTTTTATAACAAGTAACCATTGCTAATCTTACACCCTTGGTACTCTTGTCCTGCAAATCTGAGTTCTACAAGCCTGTCTAGGGTGACTAGAAATAGAGAAACAATAGAAACTACAGAAATAAAAAACACAAAACACACATACAGAAAAATCAGTGATCTGTTAGCCTGTGTTCCCTGTGATCATAGTCACCTACTAATATAATAAGACACTCAGAGTTTTTAATATAAAAATGAAGGCAATGAGTTAGTTAGTTTCAGTGGGACTTTCTGTACTTGGGCACACTCACACTCTAATTATTGGGGAGCAGAGAGATAAGGTTGATAATTCTGACATATACCCATGATTTTCAAAAAGGTTAATCATTCATTATCATGATTTCTTAGAACAGAGTAAGGTTGAACATACATATTTTCTATCCAGAGTGAAGTCTTTACCATTGCCATAGGTCTGAGGCACTAGGAAACTTAACATGACCTTGTCTGTATACACAGTGTAAACTCAGTCCAGATTTCTTGCAAGGTCAAAAGTATTGGTCAGTTTATTCTAAGTTTATTTAAGTGTGAGTGGAGACAGATACCAACAAGTATTGTTTATGTTTCTTACTTATATGAAGGTTTGTATGCTGCCCTGTACCAAGTACAGTCCCATTCTTATGGGTGTGCTCTGATATTTATTAGTACACATGAGAATGATGCTGTCAGAAGAACACAGAGCACAGAGAAACCATTTTCCTGAAAAGACTCAGGTTAAAAAAAAATCAACCTAGTACTTCTTGTTGAAACTTGAAAGAATATTCAACAGGATAAAATTCAACAAGAATTTTTCACTTAATCAGTTCTTGTCACTATTTCCTTTTATAGCCATAATGCTTTCTCAGAATACAGACATAGAGAAAATATTGACACTGTATTCTGCTTCTTTGGGTGATACACAGGGAATTTTGTTGTTGTTACAGGTCCCTGTAAATCTAAATAAAATACCATTCTTTGGCAATGCTTTTTTATCTAAAATCAGAATCCAAAATATCAGGCTGTACTCCAATAATTCCTTGGGAGAAGAGAATACAAGTCAAGGATAGTAGGGCCCAAGTGAGAAACAGGAGGATGAAAATGCCAAGATCAGAAAACAGCAAGTAGAGAAAGAACGTGAATGCACGTAATTGTGCCTCATAAAGCACATGTTCTACAAGACTAGATTATCAAATGTTTTTGCTAAGCTGGCTTTAAAGGAAAATTGGCTCCTGACATTTTAGCTTTTGTCACTTATTGGTAAAATGAGTATTCCTTGCCAAAAATCACTATTCAAAATAAAACCTAGGTTTCTTCTCCATTTATATAAGAATTGGGGGTAAAATGAAGAAACTAAACTCTATAATGTTGGCTATGACTTGAGAACTTTTAACTCTCATTGTGATTGGTATTTGGTTCTGCAGTACTGTTTCCTGTGTTTATTTCAATAAAGTTTATCAATTTATTTAATATGGATTGTGCTAGTTTGGAATCCAGAACCTGCAAATAGTAGGAAGAAAGATGGCTTCTCTATTGTCTCTCCATGTCTGAGAAACAACCAGAGTCTCTTACCATTGCCATGAAGAATTCTGTCCACGAAGTTCAGAAATAATGGGTGAGAAACATCAGTGTATAAGTCAATGTTTTCAGAGGCTCTGAAGCGAGATACACCTTGGTACATCTCTGAAAATTCAGGTAGATAATCAAGTTCTATTAACATGCTTACCTTTCTAATGAATAGAACTGAGGTCTTTGAGTATGAAATAAAGAGAAAAACTACTTCACCTTCTTCTCCTTTAGCATTCTTAATAGTAAATCTCATACACCATCAATGTTACCATAGAGAAAATCGAGTTCACTCTTTAGTCTGAACGGATTGCTGATCCCTAGATTTGAATCTGCTTTATTTTGCTTCTACCCCAGTGTACTGACCCATTTGACAAACAATAATGTATATTACTAGGACTATTCTTTGGAAGGATATGTGAATTTGGGCATCAAATATTCAGAATACACCCAGACACTTGAGTGGTTTCTATCAGGCATTTATAATAAACTCTAATATGGAAAGGTCAACTGTTGAAGTTTCCCCATTATGTTTCCCATGACAAATGATTCTGGACCTTGGGTCAGGTACTCTTTGAGCACTAAGAGAGAGATACAATCATCAGGAAAGAGCTCATCAACAGGAATAGAAAAAAGCCTTTGGCCAAAACAATCCACCTTCCTGCGTCAAATCTACCTACTTGAACTCTGAAATACATGAAGACCTATATCCTCTTTCTCTGACTTGTCTATACCTTCATGAGCCTCTTTTAATTCTATTACTTCCTGATTGAAATGGCATTTAGCTGCTTTAAAAAGAATGGCAAAAACTTACTTAAAAATATACAATATTTGTTTATGAATTGGACACAGAAATGTCTTCCACACTGTAAACCTGTAAAACAATAACCTGGTTCCATGGGCATCTGACAGCCTTGGATGCATCACTGATACTCTGAATCACTGGGCACACATGGGCCTTTCTCTTGTAGGGGAAACAGGTTATACATAAGTATCAAAGCTGAGGAAGAAAACTGACCCCGCCGTTTTTATGGAATTCACAGTCCTAGGCAATTTGGATATCCACTCAAGATTTGTATTTCAAATGTAACACATTCATTCAAACAAACATTCTTTATAGTGCCATGCAAATATACATGTTCTGTAGAAATATCACTGAGTGGTGAGATTTGTTCTGCAGAAATGTTGCTATACTGTTCTACTGGGAAATTTTCTTCTGTGATGGCACTTTAGAAGTTTGCAGGCTTGACCAGTGTCTTCTGTGATGTACTTCTGTGGTGGAAGATTTTGAAAATGGCAGTAATGGAGGTCTAGGAGGTTCTTGTGATACTAGGCCTATAGTTTTGCCTAACTAGCTCCCGTATCCTGGTCCACTAACAGTGATGTAAGTTTAATTGTCACTCAGGCTGGGGCCATGCATAATGTCCTCATGTAGATGGATCTCAACACAGAACTTAGAATGCTTGTCTTGGGAAAATAGCAGTGTGACACTCCAAGTTCTTCCCACAGTTTCTTATCATTTAAGTAGACAGTAACTTCATACTATCAGAACTTGCAGTTAGGTACTGGTTCAAGAGCATATCAACACATCCTTGGGTTTAGCTCATAAGAATTTCATAGATAGATTCCTGTCTAGGTTCATATTTGAGGGGTCTGAAGTCCTGCCTACCTGGGGCTCTTTTTGATCCTCATTTCCTGCCAGGTCTTGCTGGTGACCAACTTCTTTTTTTTAATTGAAGAACTTTATTTTTAAAAACAAAGATAAATGTACAAATTTTAAACATTTTTGCATAAAAATATACAAATACATTTTTGTCATACCTTGGCTTTTTCTTTAAGATTTGATAGTGTGAATTAAGAACTTACTAGTTATAACCAGGAACAGCATAGATCCAGGGAAACAGAACTGGTGATAGGGCATTCTGACAAGCCAGGGTGCAGAGAGATCTCTGCCAAACAGGCTCTCAGACCATCTGCCACCAGGAACAGCGGAGATAGACGGACACAGGCCTAGTGAGAAGGCATTCCAAATAGCCAGGGTGCAGAGAGATCTTTGCTGAGCATGCAAAAAGTGCACTCCCACCCCCCTGCTTAGTTCAGGGAAGCAGTAACCAAGCACTGGGATGTTCCCAGCCTGAGTCCTTTGAGTACAGAATGGGCGCTCAGACTATCCACGACCAAGAACAGCAGAGATCCAGGGACACAGGCCTGGTAAGAAGGCATTCTGACTAGCCAGGTGCAGAGAGATCTCTGCCAAGTATAAAGTACATATAAAACAGGATGCAACCTAGAATAAGTCAATGTTTTACTGGTGTATAAGGAATAAACAGAATGTTTTTTCTTTTCTTTTCTTTTTTTGTTTTCGTGAACTTCACACAGTCTATGAGTTATTTCTGGGGTGTTCAGAGCTTTCTGGGGTTATTATCTAATTATCAGTGACGGATTATTATGTCTTTTCTTTTGTAACTGGGTTATCTCACTCAGGATGATATTCTCTAGATGCATAAATTTTCTTAAGAATTTCATAAAGTCATTGTTTCTGATAGATGAGTAGTACTCCATTGTTCAAATGTACCACAATTTTTGTATCCATTCATCTACTGAAGGACATCTGGGTTCTATCCAGCTTCTGGCTATTATAAATAGAGCTGCTATGAACATTGTGGTGCATATGTCTTTGTTGTATGTTGGAGCATCTCTGGTGTAAAGGCCCAGAAGTAGGATAACTGGGTCTTCAGGTAGTACTATGTCCAATTTTCTGAGGAATCGCCAGACTGATTTCCAGAGTGGTTGTATCAGTTTACAACCCATCAACAGTGGAGAAGTGTTCCTCTTTCTCCACATTCTTGCTAGCATTTGCTGTCATCTGAATTTTTTTTCCTTTTTTTTAAACGAATTTATTTTGCAAAACAAAGATAAATGTAAAGATTTTAATCATTTTTTGCTTAAAATTATACATTTTTGTCAGTACTGTTTTTTCAGACATTAAAATAAATTTTACATAAAACCATGTGAATATGTTTTTTAGTCAGTACTTGATTTTTTTCAAGGGCTTGAGTGTATGCATTGAAAACGTACTAGTTGCAATAAGCGTAAAGTACATGCAAAACAAAATGCAACATGCAAATAGTCAAAGTCTTCCTGTTTTGTGAATATATGTATATTTTTTGTTTTCTTTATTTCTTGGACTTCATACAGGCTGTGAGTTGTTTCTGGGGGAGTGCAAGCCTCTGCGGTTAGCATCTCAATATCAGTGACTGCATATTATGTCTGTTTTTTTGTGATTGGGTTATCTCACTCAGAATGATCTTCTCTAGATGCAGCCATTTTCTAAAGAATTTGGTTAAGTCATTGTTTCTGGTGGCTGAGTAGTATTCCATTGTGTATATGTACCACAATTTTTGTATCCATTCATCTTCTGAAGGACATCTGGGTTCCTTCCAGCTTCTGGCTATTATAAATAGAGCCGCTATGAACATTGTGGTGCATATATCTTTGTTGTGTATTAAAGTGTCTCTGGGGTATATGCCCAGAAGTGGAATAGCTGGGTCTTCAGGTAGTACTATATCCAATTTTCTGAGGTATCACCAGACAGATTTCCAGAGTGGTTGTATTAGCTTGCAACCCCACCAACAGTGGAGAAGTGTTTCTATTTCTCCGCAGCCTCGCCAGAATCTGCTGTCATCGGAGTTTTGGATCTTGGCCAATCTGACTGGTGTGAGGTGGAATCTTAGGGTTGTTTTGACTTGCATTTCCCTTATGGCTAAGGATGTCGAGCACTTCCTCAGATGTTTTTGGGCCATTTGGTGTTCCTCAACTGAAAATGATTTGTTTAGCTCTGTACCCCATTTTTTAATAGGGTTATTTGATTCGCTGGTGTCTAGCTTTTTGAGTTCCTTGTATACCTTGGATATTAGGCCTCTATCTGATGTGGTGTTGGTAAAGATCTTTTCCCATTCTGTTGGTTGCCGATTTGTTTTCTTGACGATGTCCTTAGCCTTACAGAAACTTTCCAATCGCATTAAGTCCCATTTGTTAATCTTTGACCTTAGAGCTAGAGCCATTGGTGTTTTGTTCAGTAAATTTTCTCCTGTGCCTATGTGTTCTAAGGTTTTCCCTACTTTCTCATCTAATAGTTTCAGTGTATTTGCTTTAATGTGGAGATCTTTGATCCACTTACACTTGAGCTTTGTACAAGGAGATAATAAAGGGTCTATTTTCATTCTTTTGCATGCTGAGTGCCAGTTGGACCAGCACCATTTGTTGAATAGGCTGTGCTTTTTCCATTGAATGTTTACAGCTCCTTTGTCAAAAATCAGGTGACCATATACATGAGGGCTCATTTCTGGATCTTCTATTCTATTCCATTTATCCACATGCCTATTTCTGTACCAGTACCATGCAGTTTTCAGCACAATTGCCTTGTACTATAGCTTGAGGTCAGGGATAGTGATTCCCGCAGATTTTTTTTTTGTTGTTGTTGAGGATGGATTTCGCTATTCTAGGTCTTTTGTTATTCCATATGAAATTGCACATTGATCTTTCCAATTCCTTAAAGAACTGGGTTGGAATTTTGATGGGATTGCATTGAATCTGTAAATTGCTTTTGGTAGGATGGCCATTTTTAAGATGTTGGTCTTTCAAATCCATGAGCATGGGAGATCTTTCCACTTTCTGAGATCGTCCTCAATTTCTTTCTTTAGAGGTTTGAAGTTCTTGTCATACAGGTCCTTCACTTGCTTAGTTAGATTCACACCAAGGTATTTCATAGTTTTTGTGACGATTGTGAAGGGTACCTTTTCCCTAATTTCTTTCTCCACATGTTTTTCCTTTGAGTATAGGAAGGCTATTGATTTGTTTGAGTTAATTTTGTATCCAGCCACTTTGCTGAACTTGTTTATCAGCTGTAGGAGTTCTCTGGTGAAATTTTTGGGGTCACTCAAGTACACTATCATGTCGTCGGCAAAGAGTGATGTTTTTATCTCTTCCTTTCCGATTTGTATCCCCTTGATCTTATTTTGCTGTCTAATTGCTCTAACCAAGACTTCCAGTACTATGTTTAATAGGTAGGGGGTGAGTGGGCAGCCTTGTCGAGTCCCTTATTTTAGTGGGATTACTTCAAGTTTCCCACAATTAAGTTTGATGTTGGCTGTTGGTTTGCTGTATATTGCTTTTATTATGTTTAGGTATGCACCTTGGATTCCTGTTCTTTCCAGGACTTTTATCATGAAGGGGTGTTAAATTAGGTCAAATGCTTTCTCAGCATCTAGTGAGATGACCATGTGATTTTGATCTTGAGATTGTTTATATGTTGGATTACATTGATGGATTTCCTTATATTAAACCATCCCTGCATCCCAGGGATGAAGCCTACTTAGTCATGATGAATGATCGTTTTAATGTGTTCTTGGATTCAGTTTGCAAGGATTTTTTTGAGTATTTTTGCATCAATGTTCATAAGTGAGATTGGTCTGAAGTTCTCTTTCCTTGTAGGGACTTTGTGTGGTTTAGGTACGAGGGTTATTGTAGCCTCAAAAAATGAGTTAGGTAGTATTCCATCTGATTCTATTTTTTGAATAGTTTGTTGAGTATTAGTGTTATATCCTCAATAAATGTCTGTAAAATTCTGCACTGAACTCGTCTTGACCTGGACTTTTTTAGGTTGGGAGACTTTTGATGACTTCTTCTATTTCTTTAGGTGTTATAGGATTATTTAGATGGTCTACTTGGTCCTGGTTTAACTTTGGGATCTTTTATCTGTCTAGGAGTTCATCCATTTCCTCCAGATTCTCCAATTTTGTGGAGTATAAGTTTTTGTAGTAGGATCTGATGCTTTCTTGAATTTCCTCAGTTTCAGTTGTTATGTCCCAACTTTCATTTCTGATTTTGTTAATTTGTATACTCTCTCTTTGCCCTCTAGTTAGTCTTGCTAAGGGTTTATCAATCTTGTTGATTTTCTCAAAGAACCAACTCTTGGTTTTGTTGATTTTTTCAATGGTTCTTTTTGATTCTATTTGGTCTATTTCTGCCCTAATTTTGATTATTTCTTGCCGTCTACTCTTTTTGGGTATATCTGCTTCCTTCTGTTCTAGGGCTTTTAGCTGTGCTGTCAGGTTACTGATGTAAGCTCTCTCCGGTTTCTTTTTGGAAGCACTTAGGGCTATGAGTTTTCCTCTCAGTACTGCTTTCCTTGCATCCCATAGGTTTGGGTATGTTGTGTTTTCGTTTTCGTTGAATTCTAGAAAATCCTTAATTCCTTTTTTTATTTCTTCTTTGACCCTGCTATTGTTTAACAGAGCGTTGTTTAGTTTCCATGTGTATGTGGGCTTTTTGTTGTCTTTGTTGTTGTTATAGACCAGCCGTAGACCATGGTGATCTGAGAGGATGCATGGGAGTATTTGAATTTTCTTATATTGATTGAGGCTCGCTCTGTGTCCAATTATGTGGTCAATTTTCGAGAAGGTGCCATGGGGTGGTGAGCAGAAGGTGTATTCTTTTACCTTAGGATAATATGTTCTGAATATATCTATTAATTCTAGTTGGTTCAAAGTCTCTGCTAGTTATGCAGTGTCCTTGTTCAGTTTCTGTTCCCATGATCTGTCCATTGGTGAGAGTGGTGTATAAAAGTCTCCCACTATTATTGTGTGGCATGAAATGTATTTTTTGAGCTTTAGTAGGATTTCTTTTATGAATGTGGGTGCTTTTTTATTTGGAGCATATATGTTAAGGATTGAGAGTTCCTCCTGACAGATTTCCCTGGTAATGAGTAAAAAGTGTCCTTCCTTATCTTTTTTGATAACTTTTGGTTGGAAATTTACTTTATTCGATATTAGAATATCCACTCCAGCTTGCTTATTGAAGCTGTTTGCTTGGAAGTTTTTTTCCCACCCTTTAACTCTGAGATAGTGTCTGTCTTTCTCTTTGAGATGAGTTTCCTGTATGCAGCAAAAGGCTGGATTTTGTTTATGTATCCAGTCTGATAGTCTATGTCTCTTTATTGGGGAGTTGAGTCCATTTATGTTATTAGATATCAAGGAATAATTGTTTCTGTTTCCTGCCATTTTTTGCTTTTGTGGGTTGAGTTATGTCTGTGTCTTTTTCTTCTTTTAGTTTTCTTGTTTAGGAGTTTTCTTGTTTTTACTAGGCTGTATTTTCCCTCATTGTCTTGGGTTTTCCACCTATAATTCGTTGTAGTGCTGGGTTTGTGGTCAGATATTGTGTGAATTTTGATTTGTCTTGAAATATCTTCATCTCTCCATCGATGGTGATTTATAGTTTTGCTGGGTATAGCAGCTTCGGCTGGCACTTGTGTTCTCTTAGGGTGTGCATGATGTCTGTCCAGGCTCTTCTAGCTTTCATAGTCTCTGTTGAGAAATTGGGTATGAATCTGATTGGCCTGCCTTTATATGTTACCTGACCTTTTTCCCTTACTGCTTTTAGTATTCTTTCTTTGCTTTGGGCTCTTGATGTTTTTACTAATATGTGTTGGTAGGTATTTCTATTCTGGTCCAACCTATTTGGAGTTCTGAAGGCTTTTTTTATTCTCGCGGTCATCTCATTCTTGAGGGTAGGGAAGTTTTCTTCTACGATTTTGTTGAAGATATTTACTGTGCCTCTTAGTTGATACTCTTCTCCCTCTTCTATTCCTATTATCTTTAGGTTCGGTCTTCTCATCGTTTCCTGGATTTCCTGGATATTTTGGGTTAGGATCTTTTTTTTTTTTTTTTTTTGCATCTTCTTTGGCTGTTTTGTCTATGTTTTCAATGTTGTCTTCTGCCCCCGAGATTCTCTCTTCCATCTCTTGTAATTTATTGGAAATGCTTGCTTCTGTGATTCCTGATATCTTTTTTCGGTGTTCTACCTCTAGGGTTATCTCTTTTTGTGTTTTCTTTATTGTGTCAATTTCCGTTTTAAATTCCCTCTTCCATTCCTTCATCTCTTTCATTCTGTTTTCCTCTAGTTCTTTGTGTTCTTTTAGTGTTTTTCTTGTTTCCTCTTTAAAAGCTTCTGAATCTTTTTGCTTTTCATCTCTTTCTTGTTTAAGTATCTCTATCAGCACCTTGAGGTATGATTTCAGGTCTGTGTCTTCTTTTTCTGGAGTGTTTGGAATTCCGATGTTTGCTGTTATGGGAGAGCTGGGTTCTGGTGTTGCCAGGTTGTCTTGGTTTCCTTGGAATATACTCTTTCGCTTTCCTCTTGCCATTTTGTTGTCAGTGATATGTTCTTGCCTTTCCCTTGTATCTGGTCTGTGTCCCTGGATCTCCACTGGTTCAGGTGGCAGATAGGTCGAGCCCTGTTCTTTGCCTCAGTGTCGTCAGGTGGGAACAGAATTTCCAAAGTTCTATTCCTGGACACTAGTATTGACAGGGCAGGGCAGGGCAAGGCAGGGGGTGCACTTTCCGTGTACACTCTGCAGAGATCTCTCTGCTCCCTGGCAGCTCAGGTCTCCCACCCACCAATTGTTCAGCCTCTACGAGCCTCCTTTCTGGCTGGCAGGTGGGCCAGGCTCCGCTCTGTGTCCTGAAGTCACCTCTGGGTGGGAACAGAAGTTCCTAAGATCTGTTCCCGGTCACTGGATCTGGGAGGACAGGGCAGGTCAAGGCAGGGGGTACCCTTTCTGTGTGCACTCCGCAGAGATCCCTCTGATCCCCAGCATCCTAGGTCTCCCACTCACCAGTTGCTCAGCCTTTATGAGCTGCTGTTCTGGGTGGCACGTGGGGCCAGGCTCCGCTCTGCGTCCTCTATCCCAAACTTTTACTCTGAAATAATCTCTATCTTTGTCTCTGAGATGAGTTTACTGTATGCAGCAAAATGCTGGCTTTTGTTTATGTATAAGGTCTGATAGCCTTTATCTTTTTATTGGGGAATTGAGTCCATTTTTGTTAACAGATATCAGGGAATAGTGGTTGCTTTTTCCTGTTATTTTTGTTTCTGGAAGTTGAATTGTGCCTGTGTGCCTTTCTTCTTTTGATTTTCTTCCTTAGGTGTTTTCTTGTTTTTACTAGGATGTAGTTCCCCTCGTCATATTGGGTTTTGCACCTATAATTCATTGTAGTGCTGGGTTTGTGGTCAGATATTGAGTAAATTTTGTTTTGTCTTGCAATATCTTAGTCTCTCCATCTATGGTGATTGAGAGTTTTGCTGGGTATAGCAGCTTGGGCTGACATTTGTATTCTCTTAGGTTCTGTATTATGTCTCTCTAGGCTCTTCTAGCTTTCATAGTCTCTGTTGAGAAGTCAGGTATGGTTCTAATTGGTCTACCTTTATATGTTACATGAACTTTTTCCCTTAGTGCTTTTAGTATTCTTTCTTTGATTTGGGCACTTGGAGTTTTGACTATTATGTGTCGGGAGGAATTTCTTTTCTGGTCTAACCCATTTGGCGTTCTGTAGGCCTCTTTTATGCTCATGGTCGAATCATTTTTAAGGCCAGGGAAGTTTGTTTCTATGATTTGTTGAAGATATTTACTATGCCTCTTAGTTGATATTATTCACCCTATTCTATTCCTTTTATCCTTAGGTTTGGTTTTCTCATTGTATTCTGGATCTCCTGGGCATTTTGATTTATGAGCTGTTTGGTTGTTTTTGCTTCTTCTTTGACTGTTTAGTCTATGTTTCCATGTTGTCTTCAGCCCCCGAGATTCTCTATTTCATCTCTTTAGTCTTTTGGAAATGCTTGCTTCTGTGACACATGATTTCTCTTTTAGGTTTTCTCCTTCTAGTGTTGTCTCTTTTGTGTGTCTCCTTTATTGTGTCTATTTCTGTTTTAAATTCCTTCTTCCATTCCTTCATCTCTTTGGTTCTGTTTTCCTCTTGTTCTTTGAATTATTTGAGTGTTTTTCTTGTTTCCTCTTTAAAAGCTTCCAGTTCTTTATGCTTTTCCCCTGTTCTTGTTATAGGATCTCTATTGTCATCATGAGCTATGATTTCGGGTCTCAGTTTTCTTATTCTGGAGGGTTTGATATTCTGCTGCTTGCTGTGATGGGAGATGGGTTCTGGTGTTGCCAGGTTGTCATGGTTTCCCAGGGTATGTTCTTTCACTTTTCTCTCGCCAACTTGTTGTCTGTGTTTTTACATGGTCTTGTTGTCAGTGATTTTATCTTGCCTCTCCCCTGTACCTGGCCTGTGTCCCTAGATATCCTCATGTTCATGGTGGCAGATGTCGTGATCATCTGTTCTGGACCCAAAGACTGCTGGCTGGAAACAGACAACCCAATGCCAGGTTATTGGTTCCCTGAACCAAGGGGGGGGGTACTTTCTGCACACTCAAAAGAGATCTCTGTGCTTCTCTGCTACTCAGAATGCCTTCTCACCAGGCCTGTATCCTTGAATTTCTGCTGTTTCTGGTGGCAGATGGTCTGAACACCTGTTCTGCACTCAAAGTCCTTTAGCTGGGAACAGCCCAATGACAGGTTCCTGGTTCCCTGAACCAAGCAGGGGGAGGGCACACCTTCTGCAAGCACTCCACAGAGATCTTTCTCATCCCTGGCTACTCAGAATGCCTTCTCACCAGGCCTGTGTCCCTGGATCTATGCTTTCCTGGTGTTGGATGGTCTGAGCGCCTGTTCTTCACTCAAAGGTCTCTGGTTGGGAACAGCACAATTCTGTGTTACTGGTTCCCAGAACTAGGCAGTGGGGCCGTATTTTCTGCATGCACTCGGCAGTTATATCTCTGCTACCTGGCTCCTTGGAAAGTTTTCTCACCAGGCCTGTGTCCCTGGATCTCTGCTGTTCCTGGTGGCTGATATTCTGAGCCCCAACTTCTTTTTCTTATTGGATATTCTCTGCATTTACATGTCAAATGTTATCCCCTTTTCCCCTGCTCTTTTCCTCCTTCCCCCTACACTTGTTTCCATGAAGGTGTTCCTTATCCCAACCAACCTCTCCACCTCAGCGCCTTGACATTTCCCTACACTGGGAAAATGTGGCCTCACTGAATGAAAAGCCACTTCTTCCATTGATGCCAGACAATGCTATCTTCTGCTACATATGCAACTGGAACCAGGGGTCTCTCCAAGTGCTCATTGGTTGGGCTTTTAGACCCTAGGAACTTGGGAAGGTTTAGTTGGTTGATAATGTTGTTCTTCCCATGGAGTTAAAAACCCTTTCTGCCCCTTCAGTCTTTTCTCTAGCTCCTTCATTGGGTACCTCATGTTCAATCTGATGGTTAGCTGCAAGAATCCTTAACTGTATCAATGTGACTGCGGAAAAGCCTCCAAAGAGGCATACATGTCTGGCTCCTGCAAGTATGCACTTCTTGGTATCAGCAATAGTCCTTGGGTTGGGTGGATCCTCAGGTGAGGTAGTTTCCAAATGAACAATTTCTGTTCCACTGTTTGTTCCTGTACTTCTTTTGTTGAGTGCTTTGTTCTACCTTCTAAGAAGGACTGAGGCATTCAAATACTGTCCTCCCCTTTTTTGAACTTCATATGGTCTGTGAATTGTTTCTTGGTTCTTCAGAGCTCTTTGGTCTAGTATCTGCTTATTAGTAGTGCATACAATGAGTGTTCTTTTGTGATTATGTTACCTCACACAGGATGATTGGCTCTACAATGATTCCATCCATTTTCCTAGGAATTTCATAAATTCACTGTTTCTAATAGCATAGTACTAATCTATTGTGTAAACGTATCACAATTTTTGTACCCATTTCTTTATTGAAAGACATCTGTTTTTCCCCCAGCATTTGGCTATAATAAATAATGCTGTTATGAACATGGTGGAACATGTGTCCTTATTATATGTTGGAGTGTCTTTTAGGTATATGCCCAGGAGTTGTATAGCTGGGTCTTCTGGTAGTATTATGTCTAATTTTGGAAGGCACTGCAAGCCTGATTTCCACACTGGTTGTACCATCTTGAAATTGCACCAACAATGTAAGAGTGTTGCTCCTTCTCCACATCTTTATCAACATCTGCTGTCACATGGGTTTTTGATCTTAGCCATTCTCATTGGTGTGAGGTGGAATCTCAGGGTTGTTGTGATTTGCATTTTTTTTTTTTGATGACTAGGGATGTTGAATATTTCTTTAGGTGCTTCTCAGCCATTCACTGTTCTTCAGTTGAGATTTCTCTGTTTAGCTTTTTACCCCAATTTTTAATAGTATTATTTTATTCTATGGGATCTAACTTCTTGAGTCCTTTGTATATATTGGATACTAGCCCTCTATCAGATGTAGGACTGGTAAAAATCCTTTCCCAATCTGTTGGTTGCCATTTTGTCCTCTTGACAGTGTCCTTAGCCTTACAGAAACTTTGCAAGTTCATGAGGTCAAATTTGTCGATTCTTGATCTTAGAGCAAAAGTCACTGGCATTCTGTTCAGGAAAATTTCCCCTATGCCCATGTGTTTTAAGCTCTTCCCCCAATTTCTCTTCTATTAGTTTCAGTGTAGTTGGTTTCATGTGGTAGTCTTTGATCCACTTGGACTTGAGCTTTGTACAAGGAGATAAGAATGGATCAATTTTAATTTTTCTGCATGATGCCTGCTGGTTTAACCAGCACCATTTGTTGAAGAGACTGTTATTTTTCAATTGAATGTTTTCAGTTCCTTTGTCAAAGATCAAGTGACCATAGAAGTGTGGGTGTATTTGTAGGTCTTCAAATCTATTTCATTGATCTACCTTCTTATCTCTGTATCAGTACGGTGTGGTGTGTGGGGGGGTTAGGAATGGTGATTCCACCAGAACTTCTTTTATTGTTGAGAATAGTTTTTCACTATCCTGGGTTATTTGTTTATTCCAAATGAATGTGTAATTTGCTCTTCTACTTGTATGGAAAATTGAGTTGGAATTTTGGTGGGGATTGAGTTGAATTTATAGATTGCTTTTGACAAGATGCCTATTTTTGCTATATCAACCCTGCCAATACATGAGCATGGAAGATCTTTCCAACTTCTGAAATCTTCTTCAATTTCCTTCCTCAGAGACTTAAAATTCTTGTCATACAGGTCTTTCACTTGCTTGGTTGGGGTCACACCAAGGAACTTAATATTGCTTGTGACCCAGCCACTTTGCTGAAGTTAAGTTATCAGCTGTAGAAGTTCAACAAAAAAATTGGTCTGAAGTTCTCTTTCTCTGTAGAATCTTTGTGTGATTTAGTTATGAAAGTGATTTGGCTTGGAAAAACAAGTTGTGTAATGTTCTCTTTGTTTCTATTCTGTGGAATAGTTTGGAAGATATTGGTATTATTCTTCTATGAAGGTCTAATAAAATTTGTCACTGAACCCATCTGGTCCTGAGCTCTATTTTGTTGCGAGGTTTTTAATGAATGCTTCTACTTCCTTAGGAGTAATTGGATTCTTTAGATGGTTTATTTGATCCTGATTTAACTTTGGTACCTGGTATCTGTCTAGAAAATTGTCCATTTCCGCTAGATTTTCCATGTTTTTCTTAGTATAGGTTTTTGTGGTAAAATCTGATGATTTTGTGAATTTCTTCTGTTTCTGTTGTTATATCTTCCCTTTTATTTCTAATTTTGTTAATTAGAATACTCTCTCTGTACCCTCTTTATTCTAGCTACGATTTTATCAATATTTCATTTTCTCAAAGTACTAGCTCCTGGTTTTGTTGATTCTTTGTATAGTTCTTTTGGTTTTTACTTAGTTAATTTTAGTTCTGTGTTTGATTATTTCCTGCCATCTACTCCTCTTGTGTATCTTCTTTTTGTATTAGAGTTTTCAGGTGTGCTGTCAAGCTGTTAGAGTTTGGTCTTTCTCGTTTTCTTGGAGGTACTCAGAGATATGAGATTTTCCCCAATACTGCTTTTATTGCATACCATAATTTTGGGTATGTTATGCCTTTATTTTTGATCTCCTTGTGTATCATGAGTCATGTCTTGTGGCAGAATTTATGGTCAATTTTGGAGAAGGTACTCTAAGGGGCTGAAAAGAAGGTATATTCTTTTGTTGAGAATGAAATATTCTATACATGTCTGTTAAATCCATTTGGCTAGTAACTTTTGTTAGTTTCACTGTGTCTCTGTTAAGTTCTGCTTCCATGGTCTGTCCATTGATCAGTGTGAGGTATTGAAGTCTCCCACTATTATTGTCTGTGGAACAATATATGCTTTGAGCTTTAGGGCAGCTTCTTTTTTGAATGTGGGTGTACTCGTATTTGGAGCATGAATGTTCAGGACTGAGATTTGATCTTAATAGATTTTTTCCTGTGATAAGCAAAATGTGTCTTTCTTTATCTTTTTTGATACCTTTTATTGAAAATCTATTTTATTTTGTATTAGAATGGCAACTCCAGCTTGCTTCTTGGGACTTTTTTTTTGAAAGTTTTTTTTTTTTTTTTTTTTTTTTTTTTTTAGCCTTTAACTCTGTGGTAGTGTCTGTCTTTGTCGCTGAGATGAGTTTCCTTTATACAGCAAAATGCTGGATCCTGTTTACATATCCATTCTGATATTATAAATCTTTGTGTTGGGGAATTGAATCTATTGATGTGAAGAGATATTTAGGAGACAATCGGCCACCTGGACCAGCAGTTCCCAAAGGTAAAGGCCTGGTGAAAGGAGATCCGAATATCCAGGGGGCAGAGAGAAATCTTCTGAGTGCAAATGGAAATCACGCCCCTGCCCTGCCTGATACAGGGACCAGGAACCCAGCATTGGGACCTCTGTCCCCACCCAGTGGCTTTGGGGCACAGAACAGGGCCTGGCCATCTGACACGTGGACCAGCAGTTCCCAGAGATAAAGGCCTGGTGAGAAGGAGATCCAAGTTGCCAGCGGGCAGAGAGATCTCTGCCGAGTAAGCACAGAAAGCACGCCCCCTGCCCTGCTTGATCCAGGGAGCAGGAACCCAGCATTGGGACCTCTGTCCCCACCCAGAGGCTTTGGGGTGCAGAATATAGCACGGACCATCCGCCACCTGAACCATCAGAGATCCAGGGACACAGACCAGGTACAAGGAAAGGCAAGAACATATCGCTGACAACAAAATGGCAAGAGGAAAGTGAAAGAGCATATTCCAAGTAAACCAAGACAACATGGCAACACCAGTACCCAGCTCGCCCATCACAGCAAACAGCTGAATGCCAAACACTTCAGAAAAAAAAGACACAGATCTAAAATCATACCTCAAGACGATGATAGAGATCCTTAAACAAGAACAGGAGAAAAAGCAAAAAGAATCAGAAGCTTTTAAAGAGGAAACAAGAAAATCACTCAAAGAAATCAAAGCACTAGAGGAAAACAGAAACGAAGACATGAAGGAATTTAAAACAGAAATTGACAAAATAAAGAAAACACTAAAAGAGATAACCCTAGAGGTAGAACACGTAAAAAAGAAATCAGGAGTCACGGATACAAGCATTTCCAATAGACTACAAGAGATGGAAGTGAGAATTTTGGGGGCAGAAGACAACATTGAAAACATAGACAAAACAGTCAGAGAAGATGCAAAAACAAAAACCTACTAACCCAAAATGTCCAAGAGATCTAAGACACAATGAGAAGACCAAACCTAAGAATAATAGGAATAGAAGAGGGAGAAGAATATCAACTAAGAGGCACAGTAAATATCTTCAAAAAAATCTTAGAAGAAAACTTCCCTACCCTTAAGAATGAGATGATCATGAGCATAAAAGAAGCCTTCAGAACTCCAAATAGGTTGGACCAGAAAAGAAATACTTCTTGACACATAATAGTCAAAACACCAAGTGCCAAAAGAAAAGAAAGAATACTAAAAGCAGTAAGGGAAAAAGGTCAGGTAACATATAAAGCCGGGCCAATCAGAATCACACCGAATTTCTCAACAGAGACTATGAAAGCAAGAAGAGCCTTGACAGGCCTCATGCAGACACTAAGAGAGCACAATATGCCAGCCCAAGCTGCTAACCCAGCAAAACTATCAATCACCATAGATGGAGAGATGAAGATATTTCAAGACAAATCTAAATTTACACAATATCTGACCACAAACCCAGCACTACAACCGATTATAGGTGGAAAACTCAATACAATGATGGGAACTACATCCTAGTAAAAGCAAGAAAACTCCTAAGCAAGAAAACCAAAAGAAGAAAGACACACTGACACAACTCTACCTACAAAAGCAATAATAGCAGGAAAAAGCAACCACTACTCCTTGATATCTATTAACATATATGGACTCTACTCCCCAATAAAGAGACATAGGCTATCACACTGGATACATAAACAAAATCCAGCATTTTGCTGCATACAGGAAACTCATCTCAGAGACAAAGACAGACACTATCTCAGAGTAAAAGGTTGGGAAATAAATGTCAAAGCAAACAGCATCAAGAAGCAAGCTGGAGTGGTTATTCTAATATTGAATGAAGTAAATTTCCAACCAAAATGTATCAAAAAAAAAAAAAAAAAAAAAGGAAGGACACTTTTACTCATTACAGGGGAAATCTGTCAGGAGGAACTCATAATCCTTAACATATATACTCCAAATACAAAAGCACCCACATTCATAAAAGAAACCCTACTAAAGCTCAAAAAATACATTTCACCCCACACAATAATAGTGGGAGACTTTAATAACCCACTCTCACCAATGGACAGATCATGGAAACAGAAACTGAACAAAAACACCGTAAAAATAGCAGAGACTATGAACCAACTAGAATTAATAGATATCTACAGAACATATCATCCTAAAGTAAAAGAATACACCTTCTTCTCAGCACCCTATGGCACCTTCTCAAAAATTGACCATATAATTGGACAGAGAATGAGTCTCAGTCGATTTAAGAAGATTGAAATACTCCCATGCATCCTCTCAGATCAACATGGTCTAAGGCTTCCCTTTAACAACAAAAAGACAACAAAAAGCCCACATACACATGATACTAAACAACACTCTGTTAAAGGATAGCAGGGTCAATGAAGAAATAAAGAAAGAAGTTAAGGATTTTCTAGAATTCAATGAAAATGAAAACACAACATACCCAAACCTATGGGATACAATGAAAGCAGTACTGAGAGGAAAACTCATAGCTCTGAGCACTTCCAAAAATAAACTAGAGAGGGCATACATCAGCAAATTGACAGCACAGCTAAATGCTCTAGAACAAAAGGAAGCAGATACACCCAAGAGGAGTAGACAGCAAGAAATGATCAAACTTTGGGCAGAAATAACCAAATAGAATCAAAAAGAACCATCAAAAAAATCAACAAAACCAAGAGCTGGTTTGTTTAGAAAATTAACTGGATTGATAAACCACTAGCCAGACTAACTAGAGGGCAAAGAGAGAGTACACAAATTAACAAAATCAGAAAGGATAGTGGAGACATAACAACTGAAACTGAGGAAATTCAAGAAATCATCAGATCCTACTACAAAAATCTATACTCCACAAAGATGGAAAATCTGGAGGAAATGGATGAATTCCTAGACAGATACAAGATCCTAAAGTTAAACCAGGACCAGGTAATCCATCTAAATAATCCCATAACACCTAATGAAACAGAAGAACTCATCAAAAGCCTCCCAACATAAATAAAGCCCAGGTCCAGACGGGTTCAGTGCAGAATTTTATCAGACATTTATTGTAGAAATAACACCAATACTCTCCAAACTATTCCACAAGATAGAATCAGATGGAATACTTTTTAACTCATTTTTGAGGCTACAATAACCCTCATTCCTACACCACACAAAGACCCTACAAGAAAGAGAACTTCAGACCAAACTCACTTATCAACATTGATGGAAAAATACTGAAAAATACTTGCAAACTGAATAAAAAAAACACATCAAAACAATCATTCACCATGACCAAGTAGGCTTCATCCCTGGGATGCAGGGATGGTTTAATATAAGGAAATTCATCATTGTTATCCTTCATATAAACAAACTCAAAGAAGAAAATCACATGGTCAGCACTAGATGTTGAGAAAGCATTTGACAAAATTCAACACACCTTCATGTTAAAAGTCATAGAAAGAACGGGAATACAAGGTCCATACCTAAACATAATAAAAGCAATATACAGCAAACCAACAGCCAACATCAAACTTAACGGTGAGAAACTTGAAGAAATCCCACTAAAATCAGGGACTCTACAAGGCTGTCCACTCTCCCCTTACCTATTCAACATAGTAGTGTAAGTCCTGGCTGGAGCAATGAGACAGTGAAAAGAAATCAAAGGGATACAAATCAGAAGGAAGAAGTAAAAACATCACTCTTTGCAGATGACATGATAGTGTACTCAAGTGACCCCACAAATTCCAGCAGAAACTCCTAAAGCTGATAAACAAGTTCAGCAAAGTAGCTGGATATAAAATTAACTCAAACAAATCAGTTGCCTTCCTATATTCAAAGGACAAACATGTGCAGCAATTGTGCTGAAAACTGCATGGTACTGGTACAGAAATAGGCATGTGGATAAATAAAATAGAATAGAAGATCCAGAAATGAGCCCTCATGTATATGGTCACCTGATTTTTGACAAAGGAGCCATAAACATTTAATGGAAAAAGGACAGACTATTCGACAAATGGTGTTGGTCAAACTGGCACACAGCATGCAGAAGAATGAAAATAGACCCTTTCTTATCTCCTTGTACAAAGCTCAGGAGTAAGTGGATCAAAGACCTCCAATTTGAACCACATACACTGAAACTATTAGATGAGAAAATAGCAACACCTTAGAACACATAGGCACAGGAGAAAATTTCCTGAAAAAAAAAACACCAATGGCTCAAGCTCTAAGGTCAAAGATTAACAAATGGGACTTAATGAGTTTGCAAAGTTTCTGTAAGGCTAAGGACATTGTCAAGAAAACAAAATGGCAGCCAACAGAATGGGAAAAGATCTTTACCAATTCCACATCAGATACAGGCTTAATATCCAATATATACAAAGAACTCAAAAAGCTAGACACCAGATAATCAAATAATTCTATTTAATAATGTGGTACAGAGCTAAACAAAACGTTCTCAGTTGAGGAATATCGAATGGCTGAGAAACATCTGAGGAAGTGCTCCACATTTTTAGCCATCAGGGAAATACAAATCAAAACAACTCTGAGATCCCACCTCACACCAATCAGATTGGCCAAGATCCAAAACTCAGATGACAGCATATGCTGGCAAGGTTGTGGAGAAAGAGGAGCACTTCTCCACTGTTGGTTGGGTTGTAAACTGATACAACCACTCTGGAAATCAGTCTGGCGTTTCCTCAGAAAATTGGACATAGTACTACCTGAAGATCCAGCTATTCCACTTCTGGGCATATACCCTGAGACACTCCAATATACAACAAAGATACCTGCACCATAATGGTCATAGCAGGTCTATTTATAATAGCCAGAAGCTGGAAAGAACCCAGATGTCCTTCAGTATATGAATGGATACAAAAATTGTGGTACATTTACACAATGGAGTACTACTTAGCTATCAGAAACAATTGCTTAACCAAATTCTTAAGAAAATGGGTGCATCTAGAGAATATCATCCTGAGTGAGATAACCCAGTCACAAAAGAACAGACATAATATGCAGTCACTGATATTGGAATGCTAAACCCAGAGACCTGGACTGCCCCAGAAACAACTCACAGACTGTGTGAAGTTCAAGAAAAAACAAAACAAAACAAAACAAAAAAAATTTATGCCCTATCCTTATACACCAAGAAAATGTTGACTAATTCCGGGTTACATCCTGTTTTACATGTACTTTTTGCTCATTGTAACTAGTAAGATCTTAATGCAGAGTATTAAACCTTAAAAAAAAGAAATAAAAGGCCAAGCACTGATAAAAATGTATTTGTATACATTTATGCAAAAAAAGAGATATTAAGGAATAGATTGCTGTTTCTTGTTATGTTTGTTTTTTGAGGTAGAATTATGTTGTGTTTTTATTCTTTTGGTTATGTTGCAAGAATATTATTTTCTTGCTTTTCCTAGGTTGTAGTTTCTCTTCTTGTGTTGGAGTTTTCCATCTTTTATCCTTTGTAGGTCTGGGTTTATGGACAGATATTGTGTAAATTAGGTTTTGTCCTGGAATATCTTTGTTTCTTCACCTATGGTAATTGAAAGTTTTGCTGGATATATTAACCTGGGCTACTTTGTGTTTTCTTAGTGTTT
This sequence comes from Micromys minutus, assembly GCF_963924665.1. Lineage (NCBI taxonomy): Eukaryota > Metazoa > Chordata > Mammalia > Rodentia > Muridae > Micromys > Micromys minutus. The sequence continues at coordinate 93,636,331 of NC_137969.1, read as the reverse complement.
ATATTATGTCTTTCTAGAATCTTATAGCTTTCATAGTCTTTGTTGAGAAATCTGGTGTAATTCTTATAGGTATGCCTTTATATATTACGTGTCCTTTTCTCTTACTGCTTTTAGTATTCATTCTGTGTTTTGAACATTTTGTTTTTTGACTATTATGTGTTGGGAGAAGTTCATTTTCTGGTATAATCTATTTGGACTTAAGGCTTCTGGTATGTACATGTTCAACACTTTCTTTAGGTTAGGGAAGTTTTCTGCTATGATTTTGTTCAAGATATTTAGTGGTTCTTTTAGTTGGGAGTCTTCACTCTCTTCTACACCTATTATATTTAGGTTTGGTCTTCTCATGTGTCCTGGATTTCCTGTGTGCTTTGGGTTAGGAGCTTTTTGATTTTTCCATTTTCTCTGACTGTTGTGTCAACCTTATTTGTGGTATCTTCTGGCCCTGAGATTCTCTCTTCCGTCTTTTGTATTCTGTTGGTGATGTTTCCATCTATGATTCCTGATCACTTTCTTTGGTTTTCTTTCTCCAGAGTTGTCTTTCTTTGTGATTTCTTTATTGTTTCCATTTCTGTTTTCTCTTCACCTGTTTTTTTTTTTTTCTATAGCTCTTTAAGTGATTTTTCTGTGTCTTCTTTAAGGGCTTATAGTTCTTGATGTGTGTTCTCCTGGTTCTCCTGTAATTTTTTGAGGGCGTCATTCATGCACTTCTGAGGAATGTCCCTCATCAACATGAAGTATGCTTTTGAGTCCAAATCTTTTTTTTTTTTTTCTGGTGTTGGGATATCACTATTTTCTGTGGTGGCAGAAGTGGGTTTTGATGTTGCCAGGTTGTCTTGGTTTCCATCGCTTAGGCATTAGTACTTCTCTCTTGTCATCTTGTCATCTGTGATGCTAGATGATCTTGTTGTCCTTGACTGGAGCTTGTCTCTCCTGTGGGCCTCTGGGTCCCTGGGTTCAGGAGCAAGATTGCTCTTGGGTTTCATCTCTCTGTGTGGAGGCTGTAAGATCTGATGCTGGTGGACTGGCTCTGGCTCTGGGCACAGATGAATGCTGGAATAATCTGTTTCCAAGCAGCATCCTGCTAACTTCACCCCGAGAGTTTCTGGAAATCTCTCCCCAGATATTCAGTGGAGAATAAGTAGGAACTATGGATGGAAAGCCCCGCTGAGGCTCTTCTGTGTGCCTAGCATTTGGTCCTTATGCGATGGCCTGGCTTCGTCTCGGGTTCAGAACAGACCTTTCCCAGGCAGTTTCAAATTACTTGCATCCCTAGAGTTCCCGGTGGTCTCTCCCTATTGTTAGTTGAGATGAAGTGGAGATTCATTTGTGGACTCAGGTGAAAGAGCACTCTTGTGGTTCCTCTTGGTACTTGGCAGTCTGTAGGCAGGCCGTGAGTCTTGATGGCGGTGGCCCGGTTCTCTCTCCAATGACTTCTATCATGAAGCCATATTGTATTTTGTCAGACACTTTCTCCATCTAATAAGATATGTTTTCTATTTTAGTTATTTATATAGTGGATAATATTTATTAATTTATGTATCTTGAACTATCCCTACATCTATGTGATGAAATATGGTTAAGTATTCTAAGTCATGATTTGATGTGTTCTTGCATTCATTTTGCAGATACTTTATTAAAAATTTTCTATTTATGTTAATTAAAATTAAAATTATTATTATTATTATTATTATTATTATTAATTATTATGTCTGTAACTCTTTCTTTTTGTTGGGTGTTTAAATCATTTAGAAATCAGGAAAACTGTGACCTTGTAAACAAATTGACCAAGTTCCCTTTTATTTTATAGAATAATTTGAGGAGTATTAACATCAATTTCACTTTGAGTCTGACATAATTTTGTGCTAAAACAATCTGGTCCAGGACTATTATTGGTTGTAGACTGTAAATTACAGTGTCTGTATCATTACATGTCTGTTTAAATTTCTCAACTAATCATGCATTAACTTGATAATTTTGTATATCTAGAAAATAGGTCATTTCTTTTAGAATTTCAATTTCTGGGAGGACACAGAATTAAAATCCTTACTGTTTTCTCTATTTCCTTGTTTTCCATTATTTTGTGCCCATATTAATCTGTAAGTTGTTAGTTGGAATATATTGTCCATGTCTTTTCTTAATTTTGGCTAATGATTTGTTAGTCATATTAAATTTCACAAAGTAAAAACTCTTTGTTTCATTGATTTTGTTGATTTTATAATTTAAGGATTTGGTGCTGAGTTTGAATATTTCTCTCCATCTACTCTTTTTAGGTTTGCTGTCTTAATAGTCTTCTTGTTGTAAAGCTTTTAGGTTTGCTGTTTATTTGATAGCATGACATCTCTACTTTTTGGAAATATAGGCACATACTTAGTTCTACAAACCTGCTGCTTAGAAGCACCCTTACATGCAGGTACTGTTGTGGGATGGTAATTTGGCATACCAGAGTCTGATGACCTCTAGACATCACCTTGCTCTTACTGTTCTGAGGGTCAAAAGCTGATAAGTTCTGGCAACTGACTACTGATTATAGCTGCCAGGGATTAGGAAATAAAACTTAATTGCTTGGGCTCTTTACTCTTTAACTCAAGGGCCTCAAACTAATTAGTAAGAGTCTTTGAGCTCACTATCTATCAGTGAGCCAAAGAGACAAAACAAATTTAATTCATGTGTATACACACACACACTGGTGGGCCCAAAGATCATTCTCAATTTCACAAGTACATATGCATACATATATTCATACACATACATATGTATATATGTATGTACACACACACACATTTGGCAGATGGAGCAGAGCCTCAACATTCACACTTAATCTTTTTCTCTCATCATTTTTATAGCTTCATAGATAAGGGTTCTCCATAAAATTACCCCACAGATAAAACATTTCATTCTATAAGCTAAATATAAGTTCAAAATACAGTTTCACATGTCTTTGCCTTATCATGTTGCATACCTGTGGCCTCATCCTTGGATCTGCACAAGGAGTAATTTTTTTGGATTATTAATTTGTTCCAACCTTATTAGTCTTCCTATCATAATTTATGTGCTTGTGACATGGAACTTTATTGGCAGCTTTTTATTCTACAGGATGCTTAACAATTAAAAAACATTATCAAAAAAAAAACATTATCAGGAATTATAAAATCATTATCTTGTCTAAACACCATTATTCCATGAAAGTACATCTTGATCTTTCAGTAAATTTGCCCAACAATGTGGGGTGACCCCATATCATTAGGTTATTTGATAGCTGTAGTAAAAGCATGTCAGCAGTGAGAAACAATCCTGGGATGAAGTCTCCTGGCTTTATGCCTCACAGAGCACTCCCATAGCAGACATGCTCAGTGATGGGTGATCTCCAGAAAAGTAACTTGATTTCCATAACATTTCCTACATGGCTTGTGCCACTTAATTGTGTTCCATAAGTTTAGGTATGAAGTTTATTCATTTTCATTTATTTCTAGTCAGTTTTTAATTTTTTTCCTTTTTTACTTTTGTTCTTATTTTGTGATTAGAATCTAGTAGTTCTTTTTGTACTAGAACTTTCAGATGTACTTTTAACTTGCTAGCATACAATCTCTTCAATTTCTTTATGAAGGTACTCAGTGCTCTGAATTTTCCTCCTACCACTTTTTCATGGTGTTTTTCAGTTTTCATGAATTTTATTTATATTTTATTAGATATTCTCTGTATTTACATTTGAAATGTTATCCCCTTCCCAGACCCTGCTTTCATGCTGCCCCCTTTATTTGTCACCACAAAGGTGCACTCACTCCTGATCACCCTCTCTACCTCAGTGCCTTGTCATTTGTTGTATCCGTTTTTTTTTTTTTTAGATATTTTATTTATTTACATTTCAAATGTTATTCCCTTTCTTAGTTTCCTCTCTGGAAACTCTCATCCCAACCCACATTCCACCTGCTTTTATGAGGGTGCTCCATTTACTGTTTCTGCCTTCACTGATTTCCTCTCTCTTCTTTAAGGACCACTAGAATACTCAAAATATCTGTTTTAAAGTCTTTATGTTGTGCTCCAACTATGTTACATTTATCATGGCTCTAATGGAAGTTCATACAGGATCAAAGTGATTGAAAATGGAGAGCATTTATGCATTGGAGGAGCACATGGTGCCAAAGCACTCCACAAATGAGCCAAGAATCGAAACTGAATGAATTTGTGTCAGTTAAACATGTTAAATCCAGCAACTATCCTTCAGAATAAATAGGAAAAACAGAGCCCTATAAGAAAATCAAGACCAATAATGAAATATGATGCATCACCGTGGATCCATCCACAACCTTATGAACACCAGGATAACCTTAAGTTCATAAGGCATTGAAAGTTTACTCGCAAAAAGTCATTTTTTTAAACAGAAAAGACCTAGGAATTATATTTCCATTTTATTTTTAAGGAATTTCATTCACATAATCAGTAAAACTGACATTTTTCTGCAGGAATAATAAATACACACTAGTTAGATCAAGAGCCTTTATAAGATCAAAGTAGTTGAAGGGCCCCAGAATTCATGTTACAATGTAGCTCTTCAGGAATGCGGATATACCAAAGATATACAAGCAAAGACTGCTAACTTACAAGCAGGTAGTGCTCCACTAGTGCTTTCTTCTGACAAATGTTTCCTTGTTGCCATGAGATGTTCAAATAATAGGGTAGTGAGCATAGGAAACAATTCTACAGTCATTGTTCTTGTCTTTGGTGCTCTTCATGTAGCCTCTACTGCCCCATTGTTTACCCCAGCTGGAAAAGATATATTTCCCATTTAGTAGAAAGTTCACTGCATGTTGGGTTTATTTTAATAACTTGCAAGTTAGCAACTTAATATACAGATCAGAAAAAACACAGGATCTACTCCTGGGTTCCAAGAGGCACCACATAGGATGGCAACACAACATCAGAGAATGGGCAGATTGGCTATCTAATAATTCATGTTTCAAAATTAACAAATTTGTCATATTTTAGAAAAAAAAAACAATGGCACAGACAAGCTATTTACACCCAAGACACGGGGGACAGAGTTTGGATGTTGTGATTGCACATTGTGAATAGGTTGTGAAAGCTATAGAAAAATTCAGAGGCTAAAGACTAGAGCTAAGTTCAAGAGCCATGTTATAGGGACACTGATGTAACAAGACATAAGTGGACCAAGCTGGGTAGCCAAACTGGACACTGAACTCCCAGATCAGTGAGAAACACTGCCACAGTTTTGATGTTGGATAATGATCGAGAAAATAACATCAGACCTCTACACATATGCACTTGCAATCACATGTGTTCACAGGCATGCAAACATGTACACATGTACACACACTTCCCACTTGTATATAAAAAACAAGAACAACTATTATTCAATGTAAATGAAAAAAATTTAGGCTGTGTATCCAATTACAGACATGAAACAGGCAAATTCCTTCAATAATCCCCTTGAAATGTTACCCAATGCTTTTAACCACTGAAATATCCTTCCAGGTCTTGGAACTTCAGATACACATTTTTTTTTTTTTTTGGCAATGTATACCTGTTTTTGATTGGTCAGTAGTGGCCACTATTAGTCTCATTTCTGTTAAATCCAATGCCAACCACAAGAACTCCATGAGTAACAAAATTACTGCTACATTTTGGCTCATGATAAATACCTGAGAAATGAAATGAAGGTGGTTCATATGAGATACACCTGTCACCTGACAGGGAGCAACACAACAAAGAGTTTTTAATGGAGGCATTTCAAAAATAATAAAATGACACAAACTACCATTAGAATATAGAGCTGGATGAATTGTCACCAAAAGCATAGACATATAGGATTTCTCAGAAAACTGAAGAAATTCTAATTACTGTATGTTTGTAGATAAACACTTATCTCGGTGCTTATGATATAAATCCATGGAATTTTGTGTTTTTGTTGTTGTTCTTCTTATCAGAATCTCATGCCATATTTATCTTGAAGAAGGTAAATTATTTACTTCAAGGAGGCTGTTATACTTTGATTTCATATATTCAGTTTCTTGAGGTACCTAAAATGTCGACCAAGTAAGGGGAAATACAATTTAGCTAATTAGTAAGTTTTATAAATTTTAACAAGTTAAGCTGTGCTTGGCGCCACACCAGGTAAACTATAAAAAAAGTATAAAATCCAGAAACCCAACTATTTATATCATATTTATTCATAAATTCCAATTCATAAGTATGTTGTAACATAGGGATGCCACTAATTTTTACTTATAAAGAAATAAACATGTGTACCTTTCTCATAGAACTTAAAAGACTCATATGAAGCATCAATTCCAGCAGAGATGGGCCCAATTGCTACTACAGCAACCATTAGGCTATCCTCATTTTGGGGAAGTGACACAAATCCTGTGGTTTCAGCAGATGAATTCTTTGGATTATACCTGCAGGGTCTATCTTTTAAAAGACAAGTAAGAAGTTCAGTTACTCTCACTCACTTAGGGAACAAGAGGCAGAGCCACAGTGCTCTATACTATGAAGCTGACCACACTTAAAGTCAGGGTAGCAATAAATAATCTTAGGAAGTGAAATGCTACTGAGAAATTTTAGAGTTGAAAATTAGTTTGCATATCTTCAATGACAATGAGTTACTCTATCTATCTATTAAAAATTTTAATGGTGGAAAAAACTATATGTGTAGTAGTTTGCATATTCTTCATGTTCATAGAAGCAATTAGAGCTGCACCAAAATAAACTTATCAGAAAGCTATACAAATATTAAAAATCTAATAACAGATTTGATGGTATACAGAGTAATCCTACCAATTAATTTGTACTCTGAAGATGGTGGGTTATTGGTACAATTGTCTCACACTCCTAGCTGAGTTACAATGACAGTGTAGGATGTCCACTTACTTTCCCATTATATGGATTGGTTGCCTCAGACTCCAGACCGCGATTGTGCAAAACATACTGGAAGGCATTGTATGTGTCTCCCCCAAGACAGCCATTGTTGCCTTGAGATTTAGAACAGACCACCAGGTTCTGCACACTCAGAGGGGTAAGATTGCCAGTTTGCCAGATTGTCTGTGCTTCTATGGCACTAGTCACAGCAAATGCCCAAAAAGCATTGCATTTGCCATGAAAAGGGAAGAAAGAATTGTCATAGATAAATAACAACCTGGCAACAAAGCTAAAAAACATTACTTTGTGAAAATTATTCATTGGCAGCTGATAGATCCCAGGAGGTTATTAGTCTCCTAAAAGACCTTAACACTGGCAGTTTGCTCATGCCCTAGTAATGGCCATAGCCATGAGCATTTGAAAGGCCCTATTTGTTTTGTGAGTTATTAAGGGCAATTAAAGGGGACAAATGTTCCACAGAAAGACGGGTGGACACTAATAAAGAGTATAGGTGGTATATATTTCTAGGATTAATATACATTTAAAATACATGAATCATTCAAAGAAGGAAAACTATTAACAGTGTAGAGGAATAACAAGGCACTGAGGTGGAGAGGGTGGTTTGGAGGAAGCACCTTCATGAAAGAAAGTGGAAGAGGAAGGGGTATGAGAGTGGGGGTAAAGGGGAAAACATCTGAAAGGTAAATACAGAAAATATGCAAAAAATTATTTAATTAAAGAAATGAACCGTATATCACTCCATAACTAATATGCACACAAAACACCATAGGACACTGCCATACCTGTCTCCACACAGGAGTCACATAGCCTTTCATATGCCATTCAACAACTTTGGGGAAAATACTACCAGTTGCACGTTTCATGATTCTTTTCCCTTCTATGTGACTCTGGACTGGGAATCCAATCATCATTTTCCTGAAATCTTCAGGTGTCTTTGAGGAAGTGTACTTAGGTGGTTATAAGATAAAAATGCCCTATGAAGTACTGAGGAGAACACAGTGTGGAACAACCCATGCACATTCACCGTGTCACCAAACTCATTCATTTCCATGGTGAAGCCATTTTTCCCCAGGCCGTCCTCGCCATTGTGCAGTTGGATAATTTTCTAGTTTTCTTTCCACACCCATCTCCTCAGTTCTTATTCTCCCTGGAATCAAATTTAATGAATATTGTTGATTTCTGATTAAACTCCTTCCCAGTCTGACTTTGTGGACTTGCAGGTGCAGGTGAATAAAGGCCTTGGAAGGAGATGCAGAAAACTATATCCAGACATTTACCACAGGGAATATAGCCATCCTGTCCCCTCAGTGAATGTGAGATAGATAAGCCTTTTTTTTAATGACTTTATTTTACAAAACAAAGATAAATGTACAGATTTTAAACATTTTTTGCTTAAAATTATACATTTTTGTCAGTACTGTTTTTTCAGATATTAAAATAATTTTTACATAAAACTCTGTGAATATATTTTTTAGTCAGAACTTGATTTTTTCAAGGGCTTGACAGTATGCATTGAAAACCTAATAGTTACAATGAGCATAAAGTACATGCAAAACAAAACGCAACATGGAAATAGTCTTCTTGTTTTGTAAATATATATTTTTTTTGTTTTCATTATTTCTTGGACTTCATACAGTCTGTGAGTTGTTCTGGGGGAGTGCAAGCCTCTGGGGTTAGCATCCCACTATCAGTGACTGCATATTATGTCTGTTCTTTTGTGACTGGGTTATCTCACTCAGGATGATATTCTCTAGATGCAGCCATTTTCTTAAGAATTTAGTTAAGTCATTGTTTCTGGTGGATGAGTAGTATTCCATTGTGTAAATGTACCACAATTTTTGTATCCATTCATCTTCTGAAGGACATCTGGGTTCTTTCCAGCTTCTGGCTATTATAAATAGAGCCCTATGAACATTGTGGTGCATATATCTGTGTTGTGTATTAAAGTGTCTCTGGGGTATATGCCCAGAAGTGCAATAGCTGGGTCTTCAGGTAGTACTATATCCAATTTTCTGAGGTATCGCCAGACTGATTTCCAGAGTGGTTGTATTAGTTTGCAACCCCACCAACAGTGGAGAAGCGTTCCTCTTTCTCCCCAGCCTCGCCAGCATCTGCTGTCATCTGATTTTTGGATCTTGGCCAATCTGACTGGTGGTGAGGTGGAATCTCAGGGTTGTTTTGATTTGCATTTCCCTGATGGCTAAAGATGTAGAGCACTTTCTCAGATGTTTCTCAGCCATTCAGTGTTCCTCAACTGAGAACATTTTGTTTAGCTCTGTACCCCATTTTTTAATAGAGTTATTTGATTCTCTGGTGTCTAGCTTTTTGAGTTTCTTGTATACCTTGAATATTAGGCCTCTATCTGATGTGGTGTTGGTAAAGACCTTTTCCCATTCTGTTGGTTGCCGTTTTCTTTTCTTGGCGATGTCCTTAGCCTTACAGAAATGTTGCAATCTCATTAAGTCCCATTTGTTAATCTTTGACCTTAGAGCTTGAGCCATTGGTGTTTTGTTCAGGAAATTTTCTCCTGTGCCTATGTGTTCTAAGGTTTTCCCTAATTTCTCAACTAATAGTTTCAGTGTATCTGGTTTAATGTGGAGATCTTTGATCCACTTACTCTTGAGCTTTGTACAAGGAGATAAGAAAGGGTCTATTTTCATTCTTTTGCATGCTGAGTGCCAGTTGGACCAGCACCATTTGTTGAATAGGCAGTTCTTTTTCTATTGAATGTTTACTGCTCCTTTGTCAAAAATAAGTTGACCATATGCATGAGGGCTCATTTCTGGATCTTCTATTCTATTCCATTGATCCACTTGCCTATTTCTGTACCAGTACCATGCAGTTTTCAGAACAATTGCCTTGTAATATAGCTTGAGTTCAGGGATAGTGATTCCCGCAGATGTTTTTTTGTTGTTGAGGATGGATTTAGCTATTCTAGGTCTTTTGTTATTCCATATGAACTTGCACATTGATCTTTCCAATTCCATGAAGAACTGGGTTGAAATTTTGATGGGGATTGCATTAAATCTGTAGATTGCTTTTGGTAGGATGGCCATTTTTAAGATTTTGATCTTTCCAATCCATGAGCATGGGAGATGTTTCCATTTTCTGATATCCTCCTGAATTTCTTTCTTTAGAGGTTTGAGGTTCTTGTCCTACAGTTCTTTCACTTGCTTAGTTAGAGTCAAACCAAGGTATTTTATAGTTTTTTTGACGATTGTGAAGGGTACCTTTTCCCTAATTTCTTTCTCCACATGTTTGTCCTTTGAGTATAGAAGGCTACTGATATGTTTGAGTTAATTTTGAATCCAGCCACTTTGCTGAACTTGTTTATCAGCTATAGGAGTTCTCTGGTGGAGATTTTGGGGTCACTTAAGTACACTATCATGTCATTGGCAAAGAGTGATGTTTTTATCTCTTCCTTTCTGATTTGTATCCCCTTGATCTCCTTTTGCTGTCTAATTGCTGCAGCCAGGACTTCCAGTACTATGTTGAATAAGTAGGGGGAGAGTGGGCAACCTTGTCGAGTCCCTGATTTTAGTGGGATTGCTTCATGTTTCTCCCCAGTAAGTTTGATGTTGGCTGTTGGTTTGCTGTATATTGCTTTTATTATGTTTAGGTATGGACCTTGGATTCCTGTTCTTTCCAGGACTTTTAACATGAAGGGGTGTTGGATTTTGTCAAATGCTTTCTCAGCATCTAGTGAGATGACCATGTGATTTTCATCTTTGAGATTGTTTATATGGTGGATTACATTGATGGATTTCCTTATATTAAAACATCCCTGCATCCCAGGGATGAATCTTTATTGGTTATGATGAATGATCGTTTTGATGTGTTCTTGGATTCAGTTTGCAAGGATTTTGTTGAGTATTTTTGCATAAATGTTCATAAGTGAGATTGGTCTGAAGTACTCTTTTCTTGTAGGGTCTTTGTGTGCTTTAGGTACGAGGGTTATTGTAGCCTCAAAAAATGAGTTAGGTAGTATTCCATCTGATTCTATCTTTTGGAATAGTTTGTAGACTATTGGTGTTATATCCTCAATAAATGTCTGATAGATTTCTGCACTGAACCTGTCTGGACCTGGGCTTTTTTTGGTTGAGAGAATTTTGATGACTTCTTCTATTTCCTTAGGTGTTATAGAGTTATTTAGATGGTTTACATGGTCCGGGTTTAACTTTGGGATCTTGTATCTGTCTAGGAATTCATCCATTTCCTCCAGATTTTACAATTTTGTGGAGTATAAGTTTTTGTAGTAGGATCTGATGATTTCTTGAATTTCCTCAGTTTCAGTTCTTATGTCCCCACTTTCCTTTCAGATGTTGTTAATTTGTATACTCTCTCTTTGCCCTCTAATTAGTCTTGGTAGAGGTTTATCAATCTTGTTGATTTTCTCAAAGAACCAACTCTTGGTTTTGTTGATTTTTTCAATGGTTCTTTTTGATTCTATTTGGTCTATTTCTGCCCTAATTTTGATTATTTCTTGCCGTCTACTCTTTTTGGGTATATCTGATTCCTTCTGTTCTAGGGCTTTTAGCTGTGCTGTCAGGTTGCTGATGTAAGCTCTCTATAATTTCTTTTTGGAAGCACTTAGGGCTATGAGTTTTTTTCTCAATACTGCTTTCATTGCATCCCATAGGTTTGGGTATGTTGTGTTTTGGTTTTCATTGAATTCTAGAAAATCTTTAATTCCTTATTTTATTTCTTCTTTTACCCTGCTATCGTTTAACAGAGGGTTGTTTAGTTTCCATGTGTATGTGGACTTTTTGTTGTCTTTATTGTTGTCAAGACCAGCCGTAGTCCATGGTGATCTGAGAGGATGCATGGGAGTATTTCAATCTTTTTATATTGATTGAGGCTCACTCTGTGTCCAATTATGTGGTCAATTTTCAAGAAGGTGCCATGGGGTGGTAAGAAGAAGGTGTATTCTTTTACTTTAGGATAATATGTTCTGAATATATCTATTAATTCTAGTTTGTTCAAAGTCTCTGCTAGTTTTGCAGTGTCCTTGTTCAGTTTCTGTTTCCATGGTCTGTCCATTGGTGAGAGTGGGGTATTAAAGTCTCCCACTATTATTGTGTGGGATGAGATGTATTTTTTGAATTTTAGTAGGATTTCTTTTATGAATGTGGGTGCTTTTTTATTCTGAGCATATATGTTAAGGATTGAGAGTTTCTCCTGACCGATTTCCCTGGTAATGAGTAAAAAGTGTCCTTCCTTACCTTATTTGATAACTTTTGGTTGGAAATTTACTTTATTCGATATTAGAATAGCTACTCCAGCTTGCTTCTTGGAGCTGTTTGCTTGGAAGTTTTTTTCCACCCTTTTACTCTGAGATAGTGTCTGTCTTTGTCTCTGAGATGAGTTTCCTGTATGCAGCAAAAGGCTGGATTTTGTTTATGTATCCAGTCTGATAGTCTATGTCTCTTTATTGGGGAGTTGAGACCATTTATGTTAATAGATTTCAAGGAATAGTTGTTTCTGTTTCCTGCCATTATTGCTTTTGTGGGTTGAGTTGTGTCTGTGTATTTTTCTTCTTTTAGTTTTCTTGTTTAGGAGTTTTCTTGTTTTTACTAGGCTGTATTTTCCTTCATTGTATTGGGTTTTCCACCTATAATTCGTTGTAGTGCTGGGTTTGTGGTCAGATATTGTGTAAATTTTGATTTGTCTTGAAATATCTTCATCTTTCCATCGATGGTGATTGATGGTTTTGCTGGGTATAGCAGCTTGGACTGGCACTTGTGCTCTCTTAAGGAGTGCATGATATCTGTCCAGGTTCTTCTAGCTATCATAGTATCTGTTGAGAAATCGGGTGTGAGTCTGATTGGCCTGCCTTTATATGTTACCTGGCCTATTTCCCTTACTGCTTTTAGTATTCTTTCTTTGCTTTGGGCACTTGATGTTTTTACTATTATGTGTCGGGAGATATTTCTTTTCTAGTCCAACCTATTTGGAGTTCTGAAGGCTTCTTTTATGCTCGTGGTCATTTCATTCTTGAGTGTAGGGAAGTTTCCTTCTACTATTTTGTTGAAGATTTTACTGTGCCAATTAGTTGATACTCTTCTCTGTCTTCTATTCCTATTATCCTTAGGTTCTGTCTTCTCATTGTGTCATAGATTTCCTGTATATTTTGGGGTAAAATCTTTTTGTTTTTTGCATCTTCTCTGGCTGTTTTGTCTATGTTTGCAATGTTGTCTTCTGCCCCTGAGAATCTCTCTTCCATCTCTTGCAATCTATTGGAAATACTTGCTTCTGTGATTCCTGATATATTTTTTTGGTGTTCTACCTCTAGGGTTATTTATTTTTGTGTTTTCTTTATTGTGTCAATTTCCATTTTTAATTCCCTCTTTCATTCCTTCATCTCTTTGATTTTGTTTTCCTCTAGTTCTTTGAGTTCTTTGAGTGTTTTCCTTGTTTCCTCTTTAAAAGCTTCTGAATCTTTTTGCTTTTTCTCCCGTTCTTGTTTAAGTATCTCTATCAGCACCTTAAGGTATGATTTCAGGTCTGTGTCTTTTTTTTCTGGAGTTTTTGGAATTCCGATGTTTGCTGTTATGGGAGAGCTGGGTTCTGCTGTTTCCAGGTTGTCTTGGTTTCCTTGGGATATACTCTTTTGCTTTCCTCTTGCCATTTTGTTGTCAGTGATATGTTCTTGCCTTTCCCTTGTATCTGGTCTGTGTCCCTGGATCTCCACTGGTCCAGGTGGCAGATGGGTCGAGCCCTGTTCTATGCCTCAGAGTCGTCGGGTGGGAACAGAAGTTCCTAAGATCTGTTCCAGGTCACGGTATCAGGCAGGACAGGGCAGGTCAAAGCAGGGGGTGCACTTTTCGTTTGCACCCCGCAGAGATCCCTCTGCTCCCCAGCAGCCTAGGTCTCCCACTCACCAGTTGCTCAGCCTGTACGAGCCGCTGTTCCGGGTGGCATGTGGGCCAGGCTCGGCTCTACGTCCGGAAGTCGCTGTTCCGGGTGGCAGATTGGCCAGGCTCCGCTCTTCAACTACATTTTATATCATTGTTAATATTATAACTTTATTTTTATTAATTAGAAAGTATCCTACAAGTGAAGATAAGACTTTAGGTTTGTTACCACAAGAAGATTAGGGCTATATAATTTAATCTGGATAATTCCTCCCTGTAAGATTATGACCATTTCTAAATTTTTCATGAAAACAACCTTACAAAAACCACTTTCATCCCCAATTTTAAGGAATGGGCAACAACTCTTTGTAGATTCTTCAAGTGAATATATGGGTGTTGAGAATGTAGAAGTGGGGAGGGGAATTGGGAAGCTGGACAGGGCTCAAGAGGGAAATCCACACTGACAGTTATTGTCTCTGAAGTCTGAAATAAGGCCAGTGTGTGTGTGTGTGTGTGTGTGTGTGTGTGTGTGTGTGTGCAGTATTGTGTCCCTCATTATATATTTACTCCATTTAAATTATTTATAAATTTTTTTCAAATACTTCTACAGTAATTGGATTTCAAATGTCTTTGCAAAAGTTTTTGGTGTAAGATGTCTCTCCATATATTCCCTTCTCTGCCCACATTGAAGGATATTTAAACCAGATAAAACAATATACCATATGTCCATAAGTGATTGAAGTATATCATTTTATAAATACTAATATCTGCACAGCAATACTTGGCCATATTCGATTCATAGGTCCAAGTGTCTGTTAACCCTATCCAAATCCTTGTATCATCTCTTTTCTAACTGCTAGTCTGAAAAATCAGGGGAACACAAACTATAATCATTTTTTATCTGAGTACCATTCATACCTGATCAGGATCCTGCCAAACCATGAACAAGTGAAATCTGTTCAACTTGTCTACAGAAAGGAACTGTACATCTGATTAGTCCAAATCCCTTCACCCCAGATGTTTCTGTTACTCCATAATATTATGACTCTGTAGAGCACCAATATTTTCCTGACATGGGGTTATGCAACAGTAAGACCTCAGCTTCAGTGTAGACATGTCTGTGTATATTTTCATGCTTATTAATGATGTCACCATGGCTATGAATCAGGGGTGTTCTCAAAATATTTTTTTTCTTATAGAGCATCTTATTTTGATATATTTCTAATGTTCAATTAGGAATGCAGGTACCTTTAAGAAATGGACATCACATTGTTTTAGAGACTTAGATCTTATCCCAGATAGCATGTGAAATCAGTGTCCTCTCTTGTAGATGTGAGCTCCTAGAGTTTGACTAGGAAATCATGAATATCTGGGATGAAGATGAGAGATCTATGGCTCATGTTCCATTTCCAATGGTTGCAGACATAATGTACATTCAAACTATTGTCTGACATAAGAAAGTTAGCTGGCAGACCTTCCATATACAACCTCTACTACTGTGAACACCACCATGTGTAAGAATTATCATATAAGGCAGCTATCACCCACTCAATGACTTTGTCCTATGAAGTCATAGTCAGGTAGCAATATCATTATTTGGAATGCCATGAAAACACATTCCTGAAGACATCCTACATCTACTAAATAATGTCTATGGGGAATTATATTCAGATATTTATGTTTGTTCAAGACTACTGAGTTTGGGAACAACTGTTATAAAGTTGGAAAATGAGAAGAGGGATGTGTGTAAATTACTTATATTAAGACAGAGTAGGGACGCAGAGCAGAGCCTGGCCTACCTGCCAGGCGGAACGGCAGCTCATATAGGCTGAGCAACTGAGGCGAATTCCGGACGCAGAGCAGAGCCTGGCCTACCTGCCAGGCGGAACGGCGGCTCATAGAGGCTGAGCAAATGGTGGGTGGGAGACCTGGGCTGCAGGGGAGCACAAAGATCTCTGTGGAGTACCCAAGGAAAGTGCACGCCCTGCCTTGCCCTGCCCTGCCATGCCTAACCCAGCAAACAGAAACAGAACGTTGGAACTTCTGCTCACACCCGACGACTCTGAGGCATAAAACAGGGCTCGACCCATCTGACACCTCAACCAGTGAAGAACCAGGGACACAGAACAGATACTAGGGAAAGGTAAGAACATATCACTGACAACAAAATGGCAAGAGGAAAGAAAAAGAGTATATCCCAAGGGAACCAAGACAATCTAGCAACACCAGAGCCCAGCTCTCCCATAACAGCAAACATCGGAACTCCAAACACTCCAGAAAAAGAAGACACAGACCTGAAATCATGCCTCAAGATGCTGATGGAGTTACTTAAACAAGAAAAGGAGGAAAAACAAAAAGATTCAGAAGCTTTTAAAGAAGAAACAAGAAAAACACTCAAAGAACTCAAAGAACTAGAGGAAAACAGAACCAAAGAAATAAAGGAATGGAAGAGAGAAATTAAAACAGAGATTGACAAAATAAAGAAAACACTAAAAGAGATAACCCTAGAGTCAGAACACCAAAAAAAGAAATCAGGAGTCACAGAAGCGAGCATTTTTAATAGATTACAAGAGATCGAAGAGAGAATCTCGGGGGCAGAAGACAACATTGCAAACATAGACAAAACAGCCAGAGAAGATGCAAAAAACAAAAAGCTCCTAACCCAAAATGTCCAGGAAATCCAAGACACAATGAGAAGACCGAACCTAAGGATAATAGGAATAGAAGAGTGAAAAGAGTATCAACTAAGAGGCACAGTAAATATCTTCAACAAAATCATAGAAGAAAACTTCCCTA
Organism: Micromys minutus; assembly: GCF_963924665.1. NCBI lineage: Eukaryota > Metazoa > Chordata > Mammalia > Rodentia > Muridae > Micromys > Micromys minutus. Next base: position 93,619,787 of record NC_137969.1, on the reverse strand, counting down.
CACTCAAGAATGAGATGACCACAAGCATAAAAGAAGCCTTCAGAACTCCAAATAGGTTGGACCAGAAAAGAAATATCTCCCGACACATAATAGTAAAAACATCAAGTGCCCAAAGTAAAGAAAGAATACTAAAACCAGTAAGGGAAAAAGGTCAGGTAACATATAAAGGCAGGCCAATCAGACTCACACCCGATTTCAAAACAGAGACTATGGAAGCTAGAAGAGTCTGGACAGACATCATGCACTCCTTAAGAGAGCACAAGTGCCAGCCCAAGCTGCTATACCCAGCAAAACTATCAATCACCATCGATGGAGAGACAAAGATATTTCAAGACAAATCAAAATTCACACAATATTTGACCACAAACCCAGCACTACAAAGAATTATAGGTGGAAAACCCAATACAATGAGGGAAAATACAACCTAGTAAGAACAAGAAAACTCCTAAACAAGAAAACTAAAAGAAGAAAAAAACACAGACACAACTCAACCCAAAAAAGCAATAATGGCAGGAAACAGAAACAACTATTCCTTGAAATCTATTAACATAAATGGTCTCAACTCCCCAATAAAGAGACATAGACTATCAGACTGGATACATAAACAAATTCCAGCCTTTTGCTGCATAGAGAAAACTCATCTCAGAGACAAAGACAGACACTATCTCAGAGTAAAAGGGTGGGAAAAAAATTTCCAAGCAAAGAGCTCCAAGAAGCAAGATGAAGTGGCTATTCTAATATCTAATAAAGTAAATTTCCAACCAAAAGTTATCAAAAAACATAAGGAAGGACACTTTTTACTCATTACCGGGGAAATCTGTCAGGAGGAACTTTCAATCCTTAACATATATGCTCCAAATAAAAAAGCACCCACATTCATAAAAGAAACCCTACTAAAGCTCAAAAAATACATTTTACCCCACACAATAATAGTGGGAGACTATAATGTCCCACTCTCACCAATGGACAGATCATGGAAGCAGAAACTGAACAAGGACACTGCAAAACTAGCAGAGACTTTGAACCAACTAGAATTAATAGATATATACAGAACATACTATCCCAAAGTAAAAGAAAACACCTTCTTCTCACCACCCCATAGCACCTTCTCGAAAATTGACCACATAATTGGACACAGAGCGAGCCTCAATCGATATAAGAAGATTGAAATACTCCCATGCATCCTCTCAGATCACCATGGTCTACGGCTGGTCTTTAACAACAACAAAGACAACAAAAAGCCCACATACACATGGAAACTAAACAATGCTCTGTTAATGGATAGCAGGGTCAAAGAAGAAATAAAGAAAGAAATTAAGGATTTTCTAGAATAAAACAAAAACGAAAACACAACATACCCAAACCTATGGGATGCAATGAAAGCAGTATTGAGAGAAAAACTCATAGCCCTAAGTGCTTCCAATAAGAAACTGTAGAGATTTCACATCAGCAACCTGACAGCACAGCTAAAAGCCCTAGAACAAAAGGAAGCAGATATATTCAAAAAGAGTAGACGGCAAGAAATAATCAAAATTAGGGCAGAAATAGACCAAATAGAATCAAAAAGAACCATTGAAAGAATCAAAAAAACTAAGGGTTGGTTCTTTGAGAAAATCAACAAGATTGATAAACCCCTAGCCAGACTAACTAGAGGGCAAAGAGAGAGTATCCAAATTAACAATATCAGAAAGGAAAGTGGGGACATAACAACTGAAACTCGGGAAATTCAAAAAATCATCAGATCCTACTACAAAAACTTATACTCCACAAAATTGGAAAATCTGGAGGAAATGGATGAATTTCTAGACAGATACAAGGTCCCAAAGTTAAACCAAAACCAAGTAAACCATCTAAAAAACCCTATAACACCTAAAGAAATAGAGGAAGTCATCAAAAGCCTCCCAACCAAAAAAAGCCCAGGTCCAGATGGGTTCAGTCCAGAATTTTATCAGACTTTTATTGAGGATATAACACCAAAACTCGCCAAACTATTCCAAAAGATAGAATCAGATGGAATATTACCCAACTCATTTTTTGAGGCTACAATAATCCTCGTACCTAAACAACACAAAGACCCTAAAAGGAAAGAGAACTTCAGACCTATCTCACCTATGAACATTGATGCAAAAATGCTCAACAAAATCCTTGCAAAACGAATCCAAGAACACATCAAAACGATCATTCATAATGAATAAGTAGGCTTCATCCCTGGGATGTAGGGATGGTTTAACATAAGGAAATCCATCAGTGTAATCACCATATAAACAAACTCAAAGACCAAAATCACATGGTCATCTCACTAGACGCTAAGAAAGCATTCGACAAAATTCAACACCCCTTCATGTTAAAAGTCCTGGAAAGAACAGAAATCCAAGGCCCATATTAAACATAATAAAAGCAATATACAGCAAACCAACAGCCAACATCAAACTTAAAGGCAAGAAACTTGAAGCAATCCCACTAAAATCAGGGACTCGACAAGGCTGCCCACTCTCCCCCTACGTATTCAACATAGTACTGGAAGTCCTGGCTGGAGCAATTAGACAGCAAAAGGAGATCAAGGGGATACAAATCAGAAAGGAAGAGATAAAAACATCACTCTTTGCCGATGACATGGTAGTGTACGTGAGTGACCCCAAAAATTCCACAAGAGAACTCCTACAGCTGATAAACAAGTTCAGCAAAGTGGCCAGATACAAAATTAACTCAAACAAATCAGTAGCCTTCCTGTACTCAAAGGACAAACATGTGGAGAAAGAAATTAGGGAAAACGTACCCTTCACAATCGTTACAAAAACTATGAAATACCTTGGTGTGAATCTAACTAAGCAGGTGAAGGACCTGTATGACAAGAACTTCAAACCTCTAAAGAAAGAAATTGAGGAGGATCTCAGAAAATGGATAGATCTCCCATGCTCATGGATTGGAAAAATCAACATCTTAAAAATGGCCATCCTACCAAAAGCAATCTACAGATTCAATGTAATCCCCATTTAAATTCCAACCCAGTTCTTCATGGAATTGGAAAGATCAATGTGCAATTTCATATGGAATAACAAAAGACCTAGAATAGCGAAATCCATCCTCAAAAACAAAAAAAAACATCTGCGGGAATCACTATCCCTGACCTCAAGCTATATTACAAGGCAATTGTGCTGAAAACTGCATGGTACTGGTACAGAAATAGGCATGTGGATCAATGGAATAGAATAGAAGATTCAGAAATGAGCCCTCATGTATATGGTCAACTTATTTTTGACAAAGGTGCAATAAACATTCAATGGAAAAAGGACAGCCTATTCAACAAATTGTGCTGGTCTATCTGCCACTCAGCATGCAAAAGAATGAAAATAGACCCTTTCTTATCTCCTTGTGCAAAGCTCAAGTGTAAGTGGATCAAAGATCTCCACATTAAATCAGATACACTGAAACTATTAGATGAAAAAGTAGGGAAAACCTTAGAACACATAGGCACAGGAGAAAATTTCCTGAACAAAACACCAATGGCTCAAACTCTAAGATCAAAGATTAACAAATGGGACTTAATGAGATTGCAAAGTTTCTGTAAGGCTAAAGACATCGTCAAGAAAACAAAATGGCAACCAACAGAATGGGAAAAGATCTTTACCAACACCACATCAGATAGAGGCCTAATATCCAAGGTGTACAAGGAACTCAAAAAGCTAGACACCAGAGAATCAAATAACCCTATTAAAAAATGGGTACAGAGCTAAACAAAATGTTTTCAGTTGAGGAACACCGAATGGCCGAGAAACACCTGAGGAAGTGCTCGACATCTTTAGCCATCAGGGAAATGCAAATCAAAACAACCCTGAGATTCCACCTCACACCAGTCAGATTGGCCAAGATCCAAAACTCAGATGACAGCAGATGCTGGCGAGGCTGCAGAGAAAGAGGAACACTTCTCCACTGTTGTTGGGGTTGCAAGCTAATACAACCACTCTGGAAATCTCTCTGGCGATACCTCAGAAAATTGGATATAGTACTACCTGAAGACCCAGCTATTCCACTTCTGGGCATATACCCCAGAGACACTTTAATACACAACAAAGATATATGCACCACAATGTTCATAGCGGCTCTATTTATAATAGCCAGAAGCTGGAAGGAACCCAGATGTCCTTCAGAAGATGAATGGATACAAAAATTGTGGTACATATACACAATGGAATACTACTCAGCCACCAGAAACAATGACTTAACCAAATTCTTAAGAAAATGGCTGCATCTAGAGAATATCATCCTGAGTGAGATAACCCAGTCACAAAAGAACAGACATAATATGCAGTCACTGATAGTGGGATGCTAACCCCAGAGGCTTACACTCCTCCAGAAACAACTCACAGACTGTATGAAGTCCAAGAAATAAAGAAAACAAAAAAATATACATATATTTACCTAAGAAGAAGACTTTGACTATTTCTATGTTGCGTTTTGTTTTGCATGTACTTTACGCTTATTGTAACTATTAGGTTTTCAATGCATACTTTCAAGCCCTTGAAAAAAATCAAGTACTGACTAAAAAAATATATTCACATTGTTTTATGTAAAAATTATTTCAATGTCTGAAAAAACAGTATGACAAAAATGTATAATTTTAAGCAAAAAATGTTTAAAATCTGTACATTTATCTTTGTTTTGTAAAATAAAGTCGTAAAAAAAAAAAGACAGAGTAGTTTGGTGGTTGTTAATCTATAAGTCCTTTCTGGAAAAAGGAATATATAAGGAATAATTTTTCCAGGGCTGGTGAGATGGCCCAGTGGTTAAGAACGATGACTGTAATTTCAGAGGTCATGAATTCAATTTTCAGCAACCACATGTGTCTCACAACAATCTATAATGGGATCCTGTGCCCTCTTCTGGTGTCTCTGAAGACAGCAAGACAGTATTCACATATATGAAATAAATAAATAAATAAATATTTTTAAAAGGAATAATTTCTATCACTTATTGGATTCGTATGAATGCCTGGTTCTCACAAATGAGGAATACCTCCTTGTGGTTCAATTTCATGACAGTACATATGTATCTGCATCTTTCATTAAAAGTATAGCTATCTTAATTTCCACTAATAATAATACTTGAGAACTAATTTTCTCTAAGCATATTTTTGAACATACAAGTTCATAATGAAACATACAAAATAAGGGAACAAGTAAAAATTAAAAAGAGCATAGGGAATCTTTAGAATTAATGGGATTTCTGTGCAAACATATGTCATAAGTAGAGGAATAATTCAGAAAATATGGCAAAAATAAAATAAATGCCTTCAAATCAAAACTATTAACTCCTGAGCATGTAATAAAATATAATGCTACACATATAATATGAACAATAAAATGTTTTATTCTATATTTTGATTCTTTATGACTTAATAATGAAAAAGCATCTATATTGTGTCATTTATCAAAACAATTTTATAACCAAAGTATTTTACTGTGTGTATATTTTTCAAACATACACTCTTGAATTGATCATAATCTATCACAATTCTTCGCTGGTTTGAGAAATGATTCTATAATGTCTGTATGCTTTAATTTTCCGTGATAAACATCTTCATTTCTTCATGCGGTCTATACAGAAGGGTAGGTCATAAGAACAATTACTAGAGTAGAGACCACAGAGGTTTTCTCTACTTCTGCTGTAGTCTACATTTCTACAAAATAAATATATATTTCTTACAAATAGGTCTGGCAAAATCAATCAACCAACCAATCAATCAAGTCAATTAATCGATCAATTAAATAAATAAATCACCAATTAATCACATTTTAAAATTTTTCATCTGACTTTATGCTTTGCCATATTCTTATGTCCTTGCTGTCACCTTTAACCATCTCCATGTCATTCCTTATTTTCCAAATAAAGAATTAAAATATTCTGTAACTAAAATTTATGAATGGATCTATTTGGGTCAAGGAACGGGCCAGAATAACACTCAATAAATTTCCTTCAAGCCTGAATTTTTATTCCTATTGGGCTTGGTTTTCTTTTAACGTTTGACAGACATAAAAATGTTATGTTTGTCATCTTTGTATTTTTATTATAATTGAAGAGTTACAAGGTATTTATAAAAAGGGTTAGTTTTCTAGAACTCTGTGAGTTGATCCTAAAATTAGAAATATTCGTAAAATTCCATTTCCTAGTTTTTCTACAATAAATCTATTATTTTAATTTTAGATTATTGTTTAATGCAATTAAGAGAACTCAGTTTTTCTACATTTTAAAAATGTATTTACTAGCCTATTTTGAGATATAGATAAAACCAACAAAATTGCATCAAAGACTATGATGACATCAGGTAAAAGGTGGACTGTAATCAGATACAACTAGAGATGCTGAGATGTTGAAGCTAATAGAACTTGGGAGCCCCCAGTACAAATCACCATCAGAATATGTAAGACTTAATAAGTAAAGAGCATGTTTAATAACACACTCTATATATAACATCTGTCTAAAACTGATGTTGAAACCTAATGTGTAGATGTTACAAAATAAATAATTTTAGTCTCTGGGAGCTCTGGGGTTTCTCATTAGTTGATATTGTTGTTCTTCCTATGGGGTTGCAAACACCTTCAGCTCCTTCAGTCCTTTTTCAAACACTTCCACTGGGGACCCAGTACTGTTGTAGTGCTGAAGTGGAAATTTCTGATCTCTCTGGAAACTTAGTTGTGTCATGTGATGTTCTAGAAACTGTTCTATGTAAAGAGGTTTTTGCTTAAATAGACATTTGCTGAGAACAGGCACGTAGCATTATTCTGGAAGCTGCCTGGGAAAAGGGCATGCAAAGTTTCACTAGAATGGATGCTTGATAGAATACATGATGTTTAGGAAAAGTATAAATAAAACAAAACAACATTGGTTGATCCTGTGTGGTATTAGTACAACTTAATTTTCATAGCATTCATTGGGCTTTGCTGATGATGGTATTTGCTGACAATGTTATCTGGAAATGGGTTGCCTTGCCACTCTTTGGTGATCATGGTTTGCCATGATTTCATAGAAAGAAATACACTGGAATCACTATCCCTGACCTCAAGCTATATTACAAGCCAATTGTGTTAAAAACTGCATAATACTGGTACAGAAATAGGCTCGTGGATTAATGAAATAAAATAGAAGATCCAGGAATGAGCCCTCAAATATATGGTCACCTGAGTTATGACAAAAGAACTGTAAACATTCAATGGCAAAAGGAGAGCCTATTCAACAAATGGTGTGGGTCCAACTGGAACTCAGCATGCAGAAGAATGAATATAGACCCTTTCTTATCTCCTTGTCCAAAGCTCAAGTGCAAGTGAATGAAAGATCTTCACATTAAACCAGGTACACTGAAAATATTAGATGAGAAAGTAGGGAAAACCTTAGAACACATAGGCACAGGAGAAAATTTCCTGAAGAACACCAATGGCTGGTGCTCTCAGGTCAAGGATTGACCAATGGGACTTAATGAGATTAGAAAGGTTCTGTAAGGCTAAGTAAGGTCACTGTCAAGAAAACAAAATGGCAGCCAACTGAGTGGGAAAAGATCTATACCAACCCCACATTAGATAGAGGCCTAAATCCAAGGTATACAAAGAACTCAAAAAGATATACACCAGAGAATCAAACAACCCTATTAAAAATGGTCTACAGAGCTAAGCAAAATGTTCTCAACTGAGGAATGTGGAATGGCTTTGAAACATCTATGGAAGTGCTCAACAACCTTAGCCATCAGGGAAATGCAAATGAAAACAACACTGAGATTCCACCTCGCACCAGTCAGATTGGCCAAGATCCAAAACCCAGATGACAGCAGATGCTGGCGAAGTTGTGGAGAAAGAGGAGCACTTCTCCACTGTTGGTTGGGTTGTAAACTGATACAACCACTCTGGAAATCAGTCTGGCTATTCCTCAGAAAATTGGACATAGTACTACCTGAAGACCCAGTTATTCCACTTCTGGGCATATACTCCAGAGATGCTCATATATACACCAACAACAAATGCACCACAATGTTTATAGCAGCTCTATTTATAATAGCCAGAAGCTGGAAAGAACCCAGATGTCCTTTAGTAGATGAATGGATACAAAAAGTGTGGTATATTTACACAAGGGAGTACTACTCAGCTATCAGAAACAATGACTTTATAAAATTCTTAAGAAAATGGTTGCATCTAGAGAATATCATCCTGAATGAGATAACCCAGTCACAAAAGAACAGACATAATATGCAGTCACTAATAATTAGATACTAACCCCAGAAAGCTCTGAACACCCCAGAAACAACTCACAGACTGTGTGATGTTCAAGAAAAGAAGAAAACATTGTTTATTCCTTATACACCAAGAAAACTGTGACTAATTCCAGGTTACATGCTATTTTACATGTACTTTATCCTCATTGTGACTAGTAAGATCTTAATTCACAGTATCAAACCTTTAAAAAAAAAGCCAAGCACTGACACAAATGTATTCATATACTTTTATGCAAAAATGCTTAAAATTTATACATTTATCTTTGTTTTTTAAAATAATGTTCTTCAATAAAAAATGAAAATAAAAATGTTAAGTAGTATGAAAACATTTAAAAATAAGTGGTAAACAAGCTTAAGAAAGAAAGGAAGGAAGGAATGAAGAAGGAAGGAAGGAAGGAAGGAAGGAAGGAAGGAAGGAAGGAAGGAAGGAAGGAAGAAATACACCTAAGAACTTCAGGTGGTAGTCCAGAAGCTTTTTCCGACTGCTATGCACCCATGCCAATTGGCAGAACTGCATGCTTTCTTCTGAATTTAATTGCTTTTGCTGATTTATGGATGGTGTTTGAACATGGATTTAGCTACGACTGCTGATTCATTTGAACTTTCCCAAAGACAACCACTCAGATCTTTGGGAGCATGTGTAAGAATCCTTGGAACGTATTGTGAACTATGGATGCAAAAAGCACAGAATGCTTGTCCCACAAAGAGGTCTTCTAAAAGGAATTGCATGAAGTATGCTAACTGGATGTCCTTTTAAAACCAGGACATGAAACAAGGGCCGTGGCACTGGAAAAGGAAAAGGCAAGGGAGGAATCTCTTTCACATGACCAAAGTTAATAACTCCCGAGATATAACAGCATGTGCACTCTCTCACAGTGCCTGTGTTTTATTAAGCTGCCTGCAGACATCTTCCGCATGGATAGCGCGCTTCAGTCAGAACATAGAAGGGCTGTTTCTACTGCTCTATCACTTGATATGCCCCCAGCTCTGCGATTCCCTCATTCAGATCTGCAGCATTTTCCTCTGATCTGTGGAGCCTCAGTCTCACTGGCTGAGGCGAGCAGACACAGCTCTACCTTCAGAGACAGCTCTCATGAGCCTCGGATCCAATTGCAGATGTTTCCGAGACAGTGATATCTTAAGTTGTTTTCTCAGGCCAGAGAGCGACGGCGTGCACACATTTCAGAGCAGATTTATCATTTAAAAGTGGACTTTCTTAGGGCCCTGATGTCAGGGTACTTTGCTGTGTAAAGTGCTTCTATTTGCCCTGCCACAGTCCCAGGGGAAGTGAAGTTTGAAGCATTCAACCCTCTGAGGATTGAAAAGTGCCTTTAACCAGAGTCTCATAAGACCATCAGAAAACTCAGGTTAAGATTCTTAAGAGTAGCAAAATCACAGTTAAAGTAGCGACAGAAATAACCTTATGTTTGGGGGTCACCACAACATACGGTTCTGTGTTCAAATGTTGCAGCATTTGGAAGGCTGTGGACCACTCTATTGGAGAGCCCAAGAGGACCAGACACAGGCTGGAGGATGTGAGGAACAAACGGTCCTCAGGCTTGGAAGTTCCCAGGGAGAAAATAAAATAAAAAAGCATTTCTCAGCGCTGAGCCTGACGCAGGTGTGACTCTGACTCTGAAGCCTTCGATCATCCTTGGGGACTGTAGACAGTATCCTGAGGTGCCAGGGCTGTTCGAGATGTCTACAGTAGCACCTTGCCAGTGGAGTGATTATTACGTGGTGGGCCTTGGAAGTCCTTAGGCAGGTAACCTTGAACTGATGTGCATACTGTGGATCTCTCAATGCACTGGGAAAAATACTCTCAGCCATCCCGGGAAGTGGGAATCTGAGAATTTCTCAAATAGATGAATTCATAGTCTTATGCAAACCGAACTGTGGCCAGTAGAGGGCGCGCATCTGCAAGAAAGAAAATTATCTCTGGATGACACCAGACACTTGTCCAACACACAGACTCCAGCAACAGTGTGAATCAAAAGCAAGACAGACATTTGCAAGCTCTGCTGACCATCACTTGCTCATGTAGTCTCCTTTCTAGTCTCCAGGGACTCATAAAAGCCATTTTGCAACCCCAATGTGGTACTTTTATTCCAGATATTATGGTTTCTCTTACTTCCTATACATTTATAAGGATTTTTTTTTAAAACATAAAATGTATGTATGTATTGTCTTAGGGTTTTACTGCTATGAACAGACATCATGACCAAGGCAACTCTTATACAGACAACATTTAATAGGGGCTGGATTACAGGTTCAGAAGTTTAGTAGATTACCATCAATGCAGGAGCATGACAGCATCCACTCAGGCATGGTGCAGGAGGAGCTGAGAGGTCTTTTTTTTTTTTTCAACTGTGTAGAATATTTGTAACTTAAATATAAAATTTATTTAAATCTCTCAATTACATTTCTTGAACAACGTTATTTTAAAAAACAAAACTAAAAAAACAAATTTTAAGCATTTTGGATAAAGGTATATGAATACATTTTTGTAAGTGCTTGGCTTTTTTTTCCCAAAGGTTTGATAATATGCATCAAGGTCTTACCAGTTACAAAGAGCACAAAGAACAGGTAAAACAGGATGTAACCTGGAATTAGTCAAAGTTTTCTCTGTGTATAAGGATTGAGCATAATATTTTTTTTCTCTTGAACTTCATAAAATCTGTGAGTTGTTTCTGCAGTGTTCAGAGCTTTCTGGGATTAGTATCCCATTATCAGTGACTGCAAACTATGTCTGTTCTTTTGTGACTTGATTTTCTCAATCAGGATGATATTCTCTACATGCAAACACTTTCTTAAGAATTTCTTTAAGTCATTGTTTCTGATAGCTGAGTAGCATTCCATTGTGTAAATGTACCACAGTTTTTGTATCCATACATCTATTAAAGGACATCTGGGTTCATTCCAGCTTCTAGCTATTATAAATAGAGCTGCTATGAACATTGTGGTGCATGTGTCTTGGTTATATTTTGGAGTGTCTCTGGGGTATATGCACAGAAGTGGAATAGCTGGATCTTCACATAGTACAATGTCCAATTTTATGAGGAATCACCAGACTGATTTCCAGAGTGGTTGTATCAGTTTACAACCCCACAAACAGTGGAGAAGTGTTCCTTTTTCTCCACAACCTCGCCAGCATCTGCTGTCAAGTGAATTTTGGATCTTGGCAAATCTGACTGGTGTGAGGTGAAATTGAAGGGTTGTTTTTTTTGTTTTTTTTTTTTAATTTTTAAGCATTTTTTAAGATTTGATACTCTGCATTAAGATCTTACTAGTTACAATGAGCAAAAAGAACATGTAAAACAGGATGTAACCTGGAATTAGTCACAGTTTTCTTAGTGTGTACGGATTGAGCCTAGTGTTTTTTTTTTCCTTGAACTTCACACAGTTTGTGAGTTGTTTCTGGGGCCATCCAAGCCTCTGGGGTTAGCATCCCATTATCAGTGACTGCACATTATGTCTGTTCTTTTGTGACTGGGTTATCTCATTCAGGATGATATTCTCTAGATGCAACCATTTTCTTGAGAATTTAGTTAAGTAATTGTTTCTGATAGCTGAGTAGTACTCCATTGTGTAAATGTACCACAATTTTTGTATCCATTCATCTACAGAAGTACATGTGGGTTCTTAGCACCTTCTGGCTCCTATAAATAGAGCTACAATGAACAATGTGGTGCATGCATCTTTGTTGTATATTGGAGTGTATCTGGGGTATATGCCCAGAAGTGGAATAGCAGGAACTTTAAGTAGTACTATGTCCAATTTTCTGAGGAATCACCAGACTGATTTCCAGAGTACTTGTATCAGTTTACAACCCAAACAACAGTGGAGAAGTGTTCCTCTTTCTCCACAAATTCGCCAGCATCTGCTGTCATCTGAGTTGTGGATCTTGGCCAGTCTGACTGGTGCGAGGTGGAATCTCAGTGTTGTTTTGATTTGCATTTCCCTGATGGCTAAGGTTGTTGAGCACTTCCATAGATGTTTCAAAGCCATTCCATATTCCTCAGTTGAGAACGTTTTGTTTAGCTCTGTAAACCATTTTTAATAGGGTTGTTTGATTCTCTCGTGTCTAATTCTTGAGTTCTTTGTATACCTTGGATATTAGGCCTCTATCTGATGTGGATTTTGTAAATATCTTTTCCCATTCTGTTGGCTGCCGTTTTGTTTTCTTGACAAGTCCTTAGCCTTACACAAACTTGGCAATCTCATTAAGTCCCATTTGTTAATCTTTGACCTTAGAGCTTGAGCCATTGGCATTTTGTCCTGAAAATTTTCTCCTGTGCCTATGTGCTCTAAGGTTTTCCCTACTATCTCATCTAATAGTTTCACTGTATCTGGCTTAATGTGGAGATGTTTTATTTACTTACACTTGAGCATTGTACAAGGAGACAGGAAAATGTCTTTTTCATTCTTCTGCATGCTGAGTACCAGTTGGACCAACACCATTTGTTGAATAGGCTGTCCTTTTTCCATTGGATGTTTACATCTCCTTTGTCAAAAATCAGGTGACCATATACATGAGGGGTAATTTCTGGATTGTCTATTCTATTCCATTGATCCACCTGCCTATTTCTGTACAAGTACCATGCAGTTTTCAGCACAATTGCCTTGTAATATAGCTTGAGGTCAGGGAATGTGATTCCCCCAGATCTTTCCTTGTTGCTGAGGATGGATTTTAATATTCTAGGTCTTTTACTATTTCAGATGAAATTGCACATTTCTCTTTCCAACTGAATGAAGAATTGGGTTGGAATTTTGATGGGGATTGCATTGAATCTGTAGATTGCTTTTGGAAAGATGACCATTTTTAAAATGTTGATCCTTCCAATCCATGAGCATGGGATATCTTTCCATTTTCTGAACTCTTCCTTGATTTCCTTCTTTAGAGGTTTGAAGTTCCTATCTTACAGGTCCTTCACTTGCTTAGTTAGAGTCACACCAAGGAATTTCATAGTTTTTGTGACTATTGTGAAGGGTATCTTTTCCCTAATTTCTTTCTCCACATGTTTATCCTTTGAATATAGGAAGGCTACTGATTTGTTTGAGTTAATTTTATGTCCAGCCACTTTGCTGAACTTGTTTATCAGTTGTAGAAGTTATCTGGTGGAATTTGTGGGGTTGCTTAAGTACACTATCATGTCATCTGCAAAAAGTGATGTTTTTACTTCCTACTTTCCAATTGGTATCCTTTTGATTTCCTTTTCCTGTCTAATTGCTTTATCCAGGAATTCCAATACTATGTTGCATAGGTAGGGGGAGAGTGGGGAGTCTTGACGAGTCCCTGATTTTAGTGGGATTGCTTCAAGTTTTCCACCGTTAAATTTGATATTGACTCTTGATTTGCTGTATATTGCTTTTTATTATGTTTAGGTATGGACCTTGGATTCCTGTTCTTTTTAAGACATGAAGGCGTGTTGAATTTTTTTAAATGCTTTCTCAGCATCTAGTGAGATGACCATGTGATTTTGTTCTTTGAGTTTGTTTATATGGTGGATTACATTGATAGATTTTCGAATGTTAAACCATCCCTGCATCCCAGGGCTTAAGCCTATTTGGTCATGGTGAATATCGTTGTGATGTGTTCTTGGATTTGGTTTGCAAGGATTTTGTTGAGTATTTTTGCATCAATGTTCATAAGTGAGATTGGTCTGAAGTTTTCTTTCCTTGTAGGGTCTTTGTGTGGTTTAGTAAAGAGGGTTATTGTAGCCTCAAAAAATTAGTTAGGTAGTGTTCCATCGGATTCTATCTTGTGGAATAGTTTGGTGAGTATTGGTATTATGTCAGCAATAAATGTCTGATAAAATTCTACACTGAACGCGTCTGGACCTGGGCTTTTTTTGGTTGGGAGGCTTTTGATGTTTTCTTCTATTTCTCTAGGTGTTATGGGATTATTAGATGGTTTACCTGGTTCTGGTTTAACTTTAGGATCGTGTGTCTGTCTAGGAATTCATCCATTTTCTCCAAATTTTCCAACTTTGTGGAGTATAGCCTTTTGTAGTAGTATCTGATGATTTCTTGAATTTCCTCAGTTTCAGTTGTTATGTCTCCACTTTCCTTTCTGATTTTATTAATTTGGATACTCTTTCTTGCACTCTAGTTATTCTGGCTAAGGGTTTATCAATCTTGTTGATTTTCTCAAAGAACCAGCTCTCGGTTTTTGTTGATTTTTACAACGGTTCTCTTTGTTTCGATTTGGTCTATTTCTGCCCTAATTTTGATTATTTCTTGCCGTCTACATCTTTTGGGTGCATCTGCTTCCTTTTGTTCTAGAGCTTTCAGCTGTGCTGTCAAGTTGCTGATGTATGCTCTCTCCAGTTTCTATTTGGAAGCGCTCAGAGCTATGAGTTTTCCTCTCAGTACTGCTTTCATGGCATCCCATAGTTTTGTGTATGTTGTGTTTTTATTTTCATTGAATACTAGAAAATCCTTAATTTCTGTCTTTATTTCTTATTTGACCCTGCTATCTTTTCACAGAGCGTTGTTTAGTTTCTATGTGTATGTGGGATTTTTGTTGTCTTTGTTGTTGATAAAGACTAGCCTTAGACCATGGTGGTCTGAGAGGATGCATGGGAGTATTTCAATCTTCTTATATCGATTGAGGCTTGTTCTGTGTCCAATTAAGTGGTCAATTTTTGAGAAGGTGCCATGAGGTGCTGAGAAGAATGTGAATTCTTTTACTTTACGATGATATGTTCTGCAGATATCTATTAATTCCAGTTGGTTCATAGTCTCTACTAGTTTTATAGTGTCCTTGTTCAGTTACCTTTTTGATGGTCTGTGCATTGGTGAGAGGGGGGTATTAAAGCCTTCCATTATTATTGTGTGGAGTGAAATGTATTTTTTGAGCTTCAGTAGAGTTTATTTTATGAATGTGGGTGCTTTTATATTTGGAGCGTATATGTTAAGGATTGAGAGTTCCTCCTGACAGATTTCCCCTGTAATGAGTAAAAAGTGTCCTTCCTTATCTTTTTTGATAACTTTTGGTTGGATATTTATTTTAATCAATATTAGAATAGACACTTCAGCTTCGTTTTTGGGGCTATTTGCTTGGAAGTTTTTTCCCCAAGCTTTTACTCTGAGATAGTGTCTGTCTTTGTCTCTGCGATGAGTTTCCTGTATGCAGCAAAATGCTGGATTTTGTTTATGTATCCAGACTGAAAGCCTATGTCCTTTTATTGTGGAGTTGGGTCCATTTATGTTAATAGATATCAAGGAATAGTGGTTGCTGTTTCCTGCTATTATTGCTTTTGTAGTTTGAGTTGTGTCTGTGTCTCTTCTTTTGGTTTTCTTGCTTAGGAGATTTCTTGTTTTGACTAGGATGTAGTACCCCTCATTATATTGTGTTTTTCCACTTATAATTTGTTGTAGTGCTGGGTTTGTGGTCAGATATTGTGTAAATTTAGATTTGTCTTGAAATATCTTCATCTCTCCATCGATGGTGATTGATAGTTCTGCTGAGTATAGCAGCTTAGGCTGGCACTTGTGCTCTCTTTGTGTCTGCATGATGTCTGTCCAGGCTCTTCTAGCTTTCATAGTCTCTGTTGAGAAATTTGGTGTGATTCTGATTGGTCTGCCTTTATATGTTTCCTGACTTTTTTTGCTTACTGCTTTTAGCATTATTTCTTTGCTTTGGGCACTTGGTGTTTTGACTATTATGTGTCAGGAAGAATTTTTGTTCTGGTCCAACCTATTTGGAGTTCTGAAGGCTTCTTTTATGCTTGTGTTCATCTCGTTCTTAAGGGTAGGCAAGTTTTCTTCTACAATTTTGTTGAAGATATTTACTGTGCCTCTAAGTTGATATTCTTCTCCCTCTTCTATTCCTATTATCCTTAGGTTTGGTCTTCTCATTGTGTCTTGGATCTCCTGGACATTTTGGGTTAGGAGCTTTTTGGTTTTTGCATGTTCTTTGACTGTTTTTTCTATGTTTTCAATGTTGTCTTCGGCTCCAGACGTTCTCTCTTCCACCTCTTGTATTCTGTTGGAAATTATTGCATCTATGACTCCTGATTTATTTTTTAGGATTTCTACTTCTTGGGTTGTCTCTTTTAGTGTTTTCTTATTGTGTCCATTTCTGTTTTAAATTTCTTCTTCCATTCCTTCATCTCTTTGGTTCTCTTTTCCTGTAGTTCTTTGAGTGTTTTTCTTGTTTGTTCTTTAAAAATTTCTAATTCTTTATTCTTTTCCTCCTGCATGTTTTTAAGGATCTCCATCATCATCTTGAGGCATAATTTCATGTCTGAGTCTTCTTTTCTTGGGTGTTTTCCATTCCAGTGTTTGCTGTGATGGGAGAGCTGGGCTCTAGTGTTGCCAGGTTGTCTTGGTTTACCTGGGATATGCTCTTTCACTTTCCTCTTGCCATCTTATTTTCAGTGATAGGTTCTTGCCTTTTCCTTGTACCTGGCCTGTGTTGCTGGATTTCTGCTGGTCCAGGTGGCGGATGGTCTGAGCCCTGTTCCCTGTGCCAGAGGTGCCAGGTGGAAACAGAGGCCCCAATGCTGGGTTCCTGGTCCCTGGATCAGGCAGGGCAGGGGCGCACTTTTCGTGCAGGTTCAGCAGAGATCTCTCTGTCCCCTGGGTACTCTGATCACCTTCTAACATCCTTTATCTCTTAGGCTCAGCTGGTTCAGGTGGCAGATGACCTGAGCCCTCAGGTTTGTTTTGATTTGCATTTCCTTGATGGCTAAATTGTCCAGCACTTCCTTAGACGTTTGTCAGCCATTTAATATTCCGCAATTGATAGCATTTTTTTTAGCTCTGTACCCGATTTTTAATAGGGTTTTTTGATTCCCTGGTATCTAGCTTTTTGAGTTCTTTCTATACCTCGAATATTAGGCCTCTAGTGTGGGGTTGGTAGAGATCTTTTCCCACTCTGTTGGCTGCCATTTTGTTTTCTTAACAGTGTTATTAGCCATACAGAAACTTTGCAATCTCATTAAGTTCCATTTGTCAATCTTTGACCTTAGAGCTCAAGTCATTGTTATTCTGTTCAGGAAATTTTATCCTGTGCCTATGTGGTCTAAGGTTTTCCGTACTTTCTCATCTAATATTTTCAGTGTACCTGGTTTAATGTGGAGACTTTTAAAACACTTGAGCTTTGCACAAGAAGATAGGAAAAGGTCTATTTTCATTCTTCTGTATGCTGAGTGCCATTTGGAGCTACACCTCTGTTGAATAGGCTATCTTTTTCCATTGAAAGTTTACAATTCCTTTGTCAAAAATCATGTGACCATATATGTGAGGGCTCATTTCTGGATCTTTTATTCTATTCCATTGATACATGTGCCTGTTTCTGTACCAGTACCATGTAGTTTTTAGCACACTTGCCTTGTAATATAGCTTGAGGTCAGGGATGGTGAGTCCCCCAGATCTTTCCTTGTTGCTGAGGATGGATTTTAATATTCTAGGTCTTTTACTATTTCAGATGAAATTGCACATTTCTCTTTCCTACTCAATGAAGAATTGGGTTGAAATTTTGATGGGGATTTTATTGAATATGTAGATTGCTTTTGGTAAGATGGCCATTTTTTAAAATGTTGGTCCTTCCAATTCATGATCATGGGAGATCTTTCCTTTTCTGAGATCTTCCTCAATTTCCTTTTTTAGAATGTTTGTAGTTCTTGTCATACAGGTCCTTCACATGTTAGTTAGAGTCACAGCAAGGTATTTCATAGATTTTTTGACTATTATGCAGAGTATCTTTTCCCTAATTTCTTTCTCCACATGTTTGTCCTTTGAGTAAAGGAAGGCTACTGATTTATTTTAGTTAATTTTATATCAAGTCACTTTGATGAACTTGTTATCAGCTGTAGAATTTCTCCGGTGGAATTTGTGGGGTCGATTAAGTACACTATCATGTCATCTGGAAAAATTGATGTTTTACTTCTTCCTTTCCAATTTGCATCCTTTTGATTTCCTTTTCCTGTCTAACAGCTCCAGCCAGGACTTCCAGTAATGTGTTGAATAGGTAGGGGAGAGGGGGCAGCCTTGTCGAGTCCCTGATTTTAGAGGGATTGCTTCAAGTTTTCCACTGTTAAGTTTGATGTTGGCTCTTGATTTGCTGTATATTGCTTTTATTATGTTTAGGTATGGGCCTTGGATTCCTGTTCTTTCCAAGACTTTTAACATGAAGGTGTGTTGAGTTTTGTCAAATGCTTTCTCAGCATCTAGTGAGATGACCATGTGATTTTGTTCTTTGAGTTTCTTTATATAATGGATTACATTGATGGAAATCTGTATATTAAACCATCCCTGCATCCCAGGGATGAAGCCTACTTGATCATGGTAAATGAATGTTTTGATGTGTTCTTGGATTCGGTTTAAAAGGATTTTTTTTTTTAGTATTTTTGCATCAATGTTCATAAGTGAGATTGGTCTGAAGTTCTCTTTCCTTGTAGGGTAATTGTGTGGTAGAGGAACAAGGGTTATTGTAGTCTCAAAAAATGAGTTAGGTAGTGTTCCATCTGATTCTATCTTGAGGAATAGTTTGGAGAGTATTGGTATTATGTCGTCAATAAATATCTGTTAAAATTCTGCACTGAACCCATCTGGACAAGGGCTTTTGTTGGTGGGGAGGCTTTTGATGACTGCTTCTATTTCTTTAGGTGTTATCTGATTATTTAGATGGTTTACCTTGTCCTGGTGTAACTTTAGTATCTTGTGTCTGTCTAGGAATTCATCCATTTCCTCCAGATTTTTGAACTTACAAAATAGGCTTTTGTAGTAGGATCTGATGTTTTCTTGAATTTTCTTAGTTTCAGTCATTATTTCTCCACTTTCCGTTCTGATTTTGTTAATTTGGATACTCTCCCTCTTTGTTCTCTGGATAAGCGTTTATCAATCTTGTTGATTTTCTCAAAGAACCAGATCTTGTTTTTTTTGATTCTTTGGATGGTTTCTAATTCGTCTATTTCTGCCCTGAGTTTGATTATTTCTTGCCATCTACTCCTCTTGGGTGTATCTGCTTCCTGTTGTTCTAGAGCTTTCAATTGTGCTGTCAGGTTGCTAGTGTATGCTCTCTCCTGTTTCTTTTTGGAAGTACTCAGAACTATGAGGTTTCCTCTCAGTACTGCTTTCATTGCATTCCATAGGTTTGGGTATGTCGTGCTTTAAATTTCATTGAATTTTAGAAAATCCTTAATTTCTTTCTGTATTTCTTCTTTGACCCAGCTATCATTTAACAGAGCATTATTTAGTTTCCATGTGTATATGGGCTTTTTGTTATCTTTGTTTTTATTAAAGACCAGCCATAGACCAATGTGATCTGAAAGAATGCATGGGAGTATTTTAATCTCCTTATATTGATTGAGGCTCATTCTGTGTCCAATTATTTGGTGAATTTTTGAGTATGTATCATGAGGTGTTGAGAAGAAGGTGTATTCTTTTGTTTTAGGATGATATGTTCTGCAGATATCTATTAATTCCAGTTGGTTCATAGTCTCTGCTAGTTTTATAGTGTCCTTGTTCAGTTACCTTTTCGATGGTCTGTCCATTGGTGAGAGGGGGGTATTAAAGTCTTCCACTATTATTGTGTGGGGTGAAATGTATTTTTTGAGCTTTAGAACGGTTTCTTTTATGAATATGGGTGCTTTTCAATTTGGAGCATATATGTTAAGGATCGAGAGTTCCTCCTGACAGATTTCTCCTGTAATGAGTAAAAAGTGACCTTCCTTATCTTTTTTGATAACTTTTGGTTTGATATTTACTTTATTTGATATTAGAATAGCCACTCCACTTTGCTTCTTGGGGCCGTTTGCTTGGAAGTTTTTTTTCTTAACCTTTTACTCTGAAATAGTGTCTGTATGTGTCTTTGAGATGAGTTTCCTGTATGGAGCAAAATGCTGGGGATTTTTAATGTATCCAGTCTGATAGCCTAAAAATATCTTTTTATTAGGGAGTTGAGTCCATTTATGGTAATAGATATCAAGGAATAGTGTTTGCTGTTCTCTGCTATTGTTGCTTTTGAAGATTGATTTGTGCCTGTGTATCTTTCTCCTTTTGGTTTTCTTGCTTGGGAGTTTTCTTGTTTTTTAGAGTTTGATATCTTCATCTGAAGGCTACTCGCAGAATACTGACTTCCAGGCAGGAAGATGAAGGTCTTAAGTCCCAGACCACAGTGACACATCTACTCCATCAGGGCCACACATCCTAATATTGCCACTCTCTGGACCAAGCATGTTCCAACCACCACATTCCACTCTCTGGCACCATAGGCTTGTTCAAATACATGAGGTTATGGGGGTCATACCTAGACATAGCATAATGCAAAATACACTTTATCTAATTTCTAAAGTCTGCATAGTCTATAACAGTCTCTACAATGTTATCAGTACAAAATTCAAGGTCTCTTCTGAGATTCATCCAATCACATAACTGTACTCCCCATCACAAGACAAGAAACCACCTGGACAAACTCCAAACTCTGCATCTCCATGTTTGATGTCAAAGCACTCTTTAGATCTTCACCTCCTGTTTCATCTTTGTTGACTGCAAAAACTTTCCCCCTGTACTGGTACCACTCCTTCTTAACACCTTTCCTTAGCAGATAGACCATGGCTGTGTCGTCTCGAACATCTTGGGGTCTCCAAGGCAACGTCAATGAGTCTTGGAGCCACACATGACATTCTGGGCTCCTCCAGAGGGCTGGCACCACTTCTCCAGCTCTGCCATCTGTATCACTTTAAGCTCGGGTTGATCCACTCCACTGAGGCTGCTGTTCTTGGTGATCATTCCATGGTACTGACATTAGAATACACTGGGATTTTCACTGCAACTATGCTTCAAAAATAGCCTCTCATAGTCTCTCTTTGTTTTGCCAATCATCAGCTCCTTTGCATGAACCCTTCAGTCCTGGGCTGCACCTAAGGCTGCATCTTCGCCAGTGGCCTTCATGGTTCTCACAGTGCTGAGCCTTAGCTGCTCTTTATGATCCCTTCATGTCTTCAAAACCAGTACCACCTGGGTGACTCTTACACATTACCAAGTACAGCTGCTATAGGAGGTACAACATTGGATATCTCTGGAACACAACTTCTTTCTGCTTTCAGGAAACACTTCGCAGAAGGTTTCACCATAGTGATGCTGGTCTCTTCTTAATCATCACTAATTTCTTAACCAGTATCAATTGTCCCAGTCATCCCTTCCCTTCTGGACTCTAAAGCCAGAGCCACTTGTCCAAAGTTACTGAGTTCTGTTGTTTGCTGGGACTGGAACATCATCCCTTATTCTGTTACATTATCACCAGCATTATGTTTTCCAACTCCTTCACTGTGTAAGCTTGGTTGTCCTGGAACTTGCTCTTTACACTGACTTTGAGCTCAGGTCTGCATGACAGTCTCCTGAGCACTGAATTAAAGGTGTGGTCTGCCAAGCCTAGATTTAAGTTTTTCTTTACTTACAATTTGCTCTGTTCTAGGCTGCCCTTGAACTCAGAGATTTGCTTGTCTTTGCCTCCTGGGATTAAAGGCTTATGCTACCTTGCTTGGATCTAAGTTTAGCTGGGTGGGATCTTGCCTCAAGGTCACTATTCACTTAATACAATGTAATATCCTGGAAGGAAGGATTCAGCTTAATTTCACTTCCTGGTGTCCCTTTAAAAATATATATTTTGTATTTTTCCTTTCTCATCTTGCTACATTTGTTCAAAATGTTTTTCATCAGACTTAGCCAGAGAACAAAGTCTCTGTTGGGCTTTTCTGGGACTTCCTTTGTCAATGCAATTAATATGAGTCTCTTCACTTTAGCTTCCTGTAGATTCTTTGTAAATGGCAGAAAGCAGACACATTCTTCATCAAAACATCACAAAAAGATTCTCTTGGCCACATATTAAGGTTTTTCTCAGGCTGGAGAGATGGCTCAGCAGTTAAGAGCATTGACTCCTCTTCCAGAAATCTTGAGTTCAATTCCCAGCAACCACTTGGTAGTTCATGGTGAGGTCTGATGCCCTCTTCTGGTGTGTCTGAAGATAGCAACAGTGTACTCAAATAAAATAAATAAAACTTAAATAAAATAAAGTTCTCCACTGAAACCTTTTGGGCCAGCAGGCCTACACAGTTCAAATCACACTAATAGTAATTCTATATTCTGACTAGGCTGGCCCACTAAGCCTCACTTAAAGCATTCCATGGCTCTCCAAATTGGATTTCATATTCTTCCAAACAAAAGCATGGTCAGGCCAATCACAGCAATACCCCAGTCCCTGGTATCAACTTCTGTCTTGGTTAGGGTTTTACTGTGGTAAACAGACATCATGACCAAGGCAACTTTTATAAGGACCACATTTAATTGGGACTGGCCTACAGGTTCAAAGGTTAAGCCCATTATCATGAATCAGGATGCATGACAGCATCCAAGCAGGGGCAGGAGGAGCTGATAGTTCTACATCCTCATCTGAAGGCTTCTAGGAGAAGACTGACTTTCAAGCAGCTAGGGTGAAAGTCTTAAGTCCAAGCCCACAGTGACACTTATATTCCAAGAAGGCCACACATCCCAAAAGTGCCAGCCCCTTGGCCAAGCATATACAAATCATCACTGTATTTAATTTAAAAAATAGTTTTGGTTTTGATTTCTCAGGGTTTCATTTAAATAAATGCTTTTCTAGTTTGAGACAGCACTCATCATTTTCTTTGGTTTCTTCTCTTTCTATTTCCCTCGGCCCACTTCTGCCCCCTTTGCTTTACATTTTGCAGTGGCTTTTGAGAAAATGTTATTATATTTCTTCCATGTGGACAAGCTGGAATGGTAATTCTCGCCTCCCCAGTTGTTGCTCAATAATTTACAACTGAATTCAGCATTTCCTCTCAATTTCTCTCAGAACTGTAGATTATTTCTGCCCTAAGACTGTTCTGGAGCCTCACCTACATCTGTATCTGCTGACTCTATAATATGTTTCAGATGCTGCTTGGTCTCTCTATCTGTTTATAATATAATAAAAAGCTTCCTACTACTGATTCGGTCTCAGCAAAAGTTGCTGAAATGACCAGAACTTCTAGATTTTCCTTTCATGATACAATATTGGTAGATGGGGTTTGTTTAATTTAATCCAATTCTTCCAGGCTTTCTGATCATTTGGTATGTAATTTTTCATATGTTCTTTCATAATGCTTTCATTTAACTTGTCACTGTATCCTTGTAAATTTCACATCATGCATTGCAACCCCCACTCCTCTGTCCTTGCAACCTCCCCTCCAAAACAAAACAAACAAAATGTCTCAGCAAGGAAGCTATAGTAGTCGGTCACACTGTGTTCCACAGTCTACCCCTTTGCTCAAACAGCTTTACTTGCAAGTATTAATAGTAATCACTCATTGTCCTGGTTTGAGGCCTCTGGCTTCTGCTGCATAATTCTGCCTGAATTCTCACCAAGACTCCTCTTAGATATCCTGTAGTTGCCCCATGTCATGCAGATCTTGAATCTTTGGTTTTGCCGGACCAGCCCCTTCATAAATTCCAGCAGTCCACAAATGGGATAGATGTTGGAGTGGTCCAATTCAAAGCTGAGTATCTAGACCTAGCTAGTAGCTGAGTTGGTCCAGCCTCCAGCTCACTTACTCTCTTCCTCCCATTACTCTGCTGCTCAGGTAAAGGGTGGGGCCAGCTCTGTACAGTGCCTGGACAATGACATAGCCCCAGGTGGCAGCCCAGAACAGAGGTGTCTACTATGTCTTTGGTGGTAACATGGGCCACAGACATTGACACGGGCTCTTGCTGCTGCAGGGATATGAACAAAGACATGGCACTCAGTGGCAGCACAGTGAAGGAGCTCACCATGGCCTCAGGTATATCTCACTAACCTCCTGTCTTCATTCGTCCACTTTTCCTCATGTCACACAGCTCTAAGTCCCTTTCTCTTTTGATCTTCCACCCTGGCTGAGCCACATGGTGGTAGGTAACGACACTAATCTCGGTGTGTTCTGCCCCACTCACCTTTCATGATGTTTATAATTTCTTGGTTACAGTTGTAATTTCTCTGTTTTCAGTTCAGATTTATTATTTTTTTCTGTTTTATATTGGATATTTTATGTATTTACATTTCAAATGTTATCCCCCTTTCTTCCTTCTCCCATCCCCCACCCCCTCCCTTTGTTTTTAAAGATTTATTTTTTTATTTTATGCGTATGTCTGTATGTATGTCTGTATGCCATACTTACTTGTTTCATAAAGAGGTCAATAGAGGGCCTCAGATCTCCTGGAACTTGAGTTACATAAGGTTGGAAAGCTTCTTGTAGGTGATGGGAACTGATTTACTTCTTTTTTTCTATTCACTAAGGCTACATAAAGATTTTTCTACTTATTACTTTTTTATCAGTTTATTCATTCACTTTACGTCCTGCCTCCTCTCCTCCCAGTCCTACACTCACAAATCTCTCCCTCATTACTCCCTTCATTTCTCAGAAAAGGGAAAGCCCCCTTGGGTACCTGCATGATAAAAGCACATCCTCTCCCACAAAGGCCTGACCAGGCAGACCAGCTAGGGGAAGGGGATCCAATGGCAGGCAACAGTGTCAGAGATAGCCCCAGCTCCAGTTGTTAGAGGATCCACATGAAGACCAAGCTGCTTATCTGCTACAAATGTGTATGGGGCCTCAGTCCAGCTGCTGAACACTCTTGTTTGGTAAGGTTTAGTTTCTGTGAGTCACCATGGGTCCAGGTTAGTAAACTCTGTAGGTCTTCTTGTGGTATATTTGAGCCTTCTGGCTTGCTCATTTATATCCTGACTCTTTCATATGACTCCTCAAGCTCTCTGGATGTTTCACTGTGGTTTCTGCATATTTTCTTTCTGCTAGCTGATGGAGAAATCCTCTCAGATGGCAGTTATGCTAGACTCTTGTCTGCAAGCATAGTGTCAGAGGTTGGCTCTGTCCCATAATATGGCTCTAAAATGGCCAGTCATTTGATGGCTATTCCCTCAATCTTCTCCATCATTATCTGCTAGTATCTTGTAGGGAGGACAAATTTTGGGTTGAAGGTTTTGTGGGTGGGTTGATGTTCTGGTTGTCTCTACTGGAAGTCTCACCTGACTACTTACAGGAGGTGGCTACTTCAGACTCCATATCCACTGCAGCTAGTTTCAGTGATTCTTGATACTGATTTCCATTCTCTTTCTCAGCCCTTTCCTGCACCCCCTCCCCACACATGATTCCTATTCCCTTTCCCCTTTTAAGTCGCTCTCCCACTTAGTTCTCTTCCTCCACACACATATGTTGTCTACTTTATTTGCCCTTCTGAGTGAGATTAACAGCTCCTTTCTTGGGGCCTCCTCATTACATATATATATATATATATATATATATATATATATATATATATATATATATATATATATATATATACACACACACACGCTTGGCTCAGGGAGTGGGACTTTTAGAATGTGTGGCCCTGTTGGAGTAGGTGTGGCCTTGTTAGAGTAAGTGTGTTACTTTGGGCATTAAGGACCTCCTCCTGGCTGCATAGAAGCCAGTATTCTGCTAGCAGCAGCCTTCAGATAAAGATGCAGAACTCAGCTCCTCCTGCACCATGCCTACCTGGTTGTTGCCATGCTCCCATTTGATGATAATGATCTGAACCCCTAACCTGTTAAACGGCTCTAATTAAAATTTTGTCCTTTATAAGTCTTGCATTGTTTATGGTGTCTGTTCACAGCAGTAAAACCATAAGATGTAATTTCTTTGGGTCTGTGAATTGTAGAATAATTATCTTGTACTTTTCTACGAATGTCTACTTTCAGTACATAGCATGTGTGTTCCTTTGGGTCTGTATTACTTCAGTCAGGATATTTTCTAATTCCATCAATTTGTCTGCACATTTGATGATGTCTTTGCATTTAATAGTTAAGTAGTATTCTGTTGTGAAGATATACCCAGTTTCTTTTATCCATTCTTCAGCTTAGGGAATTCTAGGTTGTTTCCAGTTTCTGACTAACTAAATGGCTGAATAAAGAAAGCCATTATCAACAGAGTTGAGCAAGTATCCTTGTAGTTTAGTGGACATCCTTTGGTATATTCCCAAGAATTGTAGATCTGGTTTTTAAAGTGGAACCATTTCCAGTTTTCTGAGAAACAACTAAATTGATTTCCAAAGTAGTTGTACTAGTTTGAACTACCATCAGCAATGGAAAAATGTTCCCCTTGCTTTACATCCTCAACAGCATGTGCTGTCACTTGAGCTTTTGATCTTATCAGTTTTGACAGGTGCAAAATGGAATAGCAGAATTGTTTGATTTTCATATCCTTGATGACTGTACTGGCTGTTTTTGTGTCAAATTGACAGAAGCTGGAGTTAATCACAGAAAAAGGAGCCTCAGTTGAGGAAATGCCTCCATGAGATCCAGCTGTAAGGCATTTTGCTCAACTAGTGATTGAAAATGGAGGGCCCAGGCCATTGTGGGTGGTGCTATCCCTGGGCTGGTAGACCTGGGTTACAAGAAAGCAAGCTGAGCAAACCAGGACAAGCAAGCCAGTAAGAAACATCCCTCCATGGCCTCTGCATCAGCTCCTTCTTCCTGACCTGCTTGAGTTCCAGTCATGATGTCCTTTGGTGATAAACAGCATTGTGGAAGTGTAAGCTGAATAAACCCTTTCCTCCCCAACTTGTTTCTTGGTCATAATGTTTTGTGCAGGAATAGAAACCCTGACTAAGACAGTGACTAAGAATGTTCAACATTTCTTTAGCTGTTTCTCAGCCACTTGTGATTCCTCTCTTGAGAATTCTCTTTTTAGCTCCTTATCCAATACTTTAATTGGGTTATTTGACTTTTTATCTGTTTTTTTGAATTCTTTATACATTTTGGTTATTATTCCTCTTTAAGGTGTGGGATTGGTAAAGATCATTTCATAATTTGTAGGCTGTTGTTCTGTCTAGTTGATGGTGTTTTTTGCTTTGCAGAAGATTTCTAGTTTCATGATATTTTATTTAATTGTTGATCTTACTGCCTGAGACACTGTTGTGCTGTTCAGAAATTTTTTAACCAATGTCTTTAAGGCAGTTACCCAGTTTCTCTTCTATCAGATTTAGTTTGTCTGGTTTTATTTTCAGGTCTTTAATCCACCTGGACTTGAGTTTTGAGCAAGGTGATAATTATGGATCTATTTGCATTCTTCTACAAATGGACATCTAGTTATACCTGCACCATTTGTTGAAGATGTTTTCTTTCTTCCCATTGTATGGGTTTGACTTCTTTGTCTATTACTGTGTGACCTTATTTCTGAGTCTTTGATTCAATTTTATTGATCAACCTGTCTGTTTTTATGCAAATATCATGCGGTATTTATTACTGATGCTCTGAAGTATAGCTTGAAAACAAGTTGGTGATATGTCCAGTCATTCTTTTATTGTATAGTATTGCTTTAGCTATCTTGGATTTTTAATATTTTTTTTCTATGAAGTTGAAAATTTTTCTTTCAGGGTTTGGAAAAAATTTTGATAGTAATCATATTGGCTTTGTAGATTGCTTTTGGTAAGTGTTGTGTTCTTGCCTCACAATCAGGTACCTGGGTAAGGCAGCAAGGATGGTGTTGGTGATCAGGTAGAAAAGCAGATAACTTTTGGAAATTTAACTTTCTCCTACTATTTTGTGGCCAGATGGCTTAATATTCTAAGCAGATTGTTTCTGGTGATTAATTCCTGCCTACATTTGCAGGAATGTTACTTAGGATCTTTAGTGTGACTCAGGCTTCTTTTGTGATCCAGAGAAAAATGAAAAGAAAAGAAAGAATGAAAATGACGTGCACACACAGACTCACACATACTGGATGAAGCAGAAAAGCACTTCAGCACAACTTTATTGTTGTTTTTATAACTCTTAAAGATAAATTATCGAGTTTTAAAGCATTTTTACATTCCATAAGTTCATAGAAATTTATTTTTGGTGCCAATATAAGTAGTTTTATTATTACATGGTCCTTGTTTTAAGTTTCTGTGGAACAATGCTATACTCTCTATTTGGACTGACTTAATTCACGTTTTCAATGGTGGGGCCTGAAGAAGCACCACCAGATGGAGAAGCCGCACCACAAGGGAAGCCACCATGTATTCCCTCAGGCATGCCACCAGCTCTCTGGTACAGCCTGGTAGTGATAGGGTTGCAGACTTACTACAGTTCTTTCTGCTGATGTTCACATTCTTCCTTCTCTGCAGTCTGGTTCTTATTCATCCAGCCAATGATTTCATTGCACTTTTCAAGAATCTTCTCTGTGTCATCATTGATCTTGGCTTGAAGTATCTCATCTTTATCAGTTGCTTTCATGTTAAAGGCATAGCACTCCAGTGAATTCTTGGAAGAAACTTTATCTCCTGTGCTCTTATCTACAGTAGAAACATTATGGATGCCATTAGCATGAATGTTAAAAGCAACCTCAATCTGAGTTGTTCCATGGGATGCTGAAGGTATGCCTGTGAGCTCAAATCTTCTAAGCATGTTGTTGTCCTTGGTCATGGCCCTTTCACATTAATACACCTGGATGAGTACACATGGCTGGTTGTCAGAGTAGGTAGTGAAAATCCGTGTCTTCTTGGGAGGATGATAGTATTGCTTTTGATGAGGACAGTTAAGACTCCACCAGAAGTTTCAGTACCCTCATAGAGAGAATCAGTCTCAATACTGGCCTGGGTGCTGGAGGAGAGGGTGTTCTTGGCCTGCTCATAAGCAGTGAGGAGACACTGGACAGCTCTCTTGTCACTGAAGCCTTCTTGATTAAACTCAGCAATGAAGTTGTTGACCATTCAGTTGTCAAAGTCTTTTCAACCCAAGTGGGTGTCTCTGGCTATTGATTTGACTTAAAAAAATTTCTATTCTCAATAGTGAGGATTGAACTTTCAAAAGTGCCACCTACCAACTCAAACATCAACACATTCCTTTTAGCTCCGACCTTCTTATCTAAGCCATAAGCAATAGCAGGAGCCATTGATTCACTAAAAATTCAAAGTACACTGAGGCCAGCAATAGTTCCAGTATCTTTTATTACCTGCCACTGAGAATCATTGAAGTAAGCTGGTACCATGACCATGGCAATGGTAACAGTCTTTCCAAGGTAAGCTTCTGCAATTTCATTTGTCTTTGTCAAAACTATTGAGGACACTTCCTCTGGGTAGAAACTTTTTCTCTCTCCTTTGTATTCAACTTGGACCTTGGACCTGCATCATTCACCACCATGAAGGCCTGTGCTTCGTATCAGACTGAACAGCATCAACATCAAACTTATGTCTGATAAGATTTTGTTATCAAATACCATGTTGGTGGGGTTCACTGCAATCTGATTTTTGGCCGCATCCCCAATTAATCATTCTGTGTCAGTGAAAGCAACATAGCTCAGTGTAGTACAGTTACCCTGGGCATTGGCAATGATTTCCACCTTTCCATGCTGGAAGACAGCCACACAGGTGCCAAGATCAATGCCAACTGCAGGTCCCTTAGAAATGGTTGCTTGCCTATAAGCCTATTTGGGCTGACAATGAGACCAAACAAATGCCTGAGAGTTCACTTTGAGTTCAAGGAGGTCCTAAGGAGGGCTTGAGACCATGTATCAATTTAGGAATTCTAAAAATTCATTATTAGAAATTAAAAAATCACCAGGTCTTCTACACAGCATTTCTGCATCGCAGTACATCTTCATATTGATTCTGAAAAAAATCTGCCCAATAGGGTGATGTAATGCCCAGGAAACACTATGTAATATGGCAGGTAAGGCTAATAGCAGCGAGAATCAATCCTGGGCTAAAATCTCTGAGAATCTTCCATCTCAGAGTTCACCCATTGCAGGCATGGAAATACTGGGCTGTCTCCAGAAAACGTTTTTTTTTTTTTTTTTTTTTTTTTTTTTTTTTTTTTTTTTTTTTTTTTTTGCCATATCCCTTGCCAAATGACTTCTGAACAGGTGACATGGCCACTTTTACTATGTTATTTCTATAGATACATGATCATGAGAGATCTTTCCATCTTCTAATACCTTCTTCAATTTCTTTCTTCAGAGACTTAAAGTTCATGTCATACAGGTATTTCAGTTGTTTGGTTAGAGTTATACCAAGATATTTTATATTATTTGTGGCTATTGTAAAGGGTGTTGTGGACATAATTTCTTTCACAGCCAATTTCTTGTTTGTATAAAGGAAGGCTACTGCTTCTTTAGAGTTGGTTTGGTATACAGCCATTTTGCAGAAGGTGTTTATCAGCTGTAAAAGTTTTATGATAGATTTTTTGAGGTCACTTATGTGATGTATACTATCATATCATGTGTGAATTGTGATACTTTGACATTTTGCCTTCCAATTTGTATGCCCTTGGTCTCCTTTACTTGTCTTATTGCTACAATTAGAACTTCAAGTTGAATAGATACAGAAAGAATGGGCATCCTTGTCTTGTCCTTAATTTTTGTGGAATTAAGTTTCTCTCCTTTTAATTTGATGTTGGCTGTTTGCTTTTTGTATATTGTATTACTACTGTATGAATAGTGTATTCCTAATATCTAAAAGAATGTTAAAATAAAAGGGTGTTAGATTTTATTAAGTCTTTTTTAACATGTAATGAGATTATCATGTATTTCCTTCCTTCTGTAAGTTTATATAGTGGATATTGTTGATGGAGGTTTTTGTATACTGAATTATTCCTGCATCCCTGGGATTAAGTCTACTTGATCATAGTGGGTGATTTTTTGATGTGTTCTTAGATTTGTTTTGTGAATATTTTACTGCGTATTTTTACATCAATGTTCCTAACAGAAACTGGTCTAAATTTCTCTCTCTTGAGTCTTTATGTGATTTAAAGATCAGGGTGATTGTGGTCTCATAGAATGATTTTAGCTAAAAAAAACGAATGAATTTAGTAATATTCCTTCTGTTTCCATTTTGTGGAATAGTTTAAAAAGTATTGGATTTAGATATTCTTTGAAGCTCTGGTAGAATTCTGTACAAAAATCCATCTGAGCCTGGGCTTTGGTGTGGGTAATTTTAAGGAAAACTTCTATTTTCTCAGGGTTTATAGGACTATTTATATCATTCTTGTGATCTTGATTTAACTTTAGAAAGTAATATTTGTCTAGAAAACTATCCATTTCATTTTTATTTTTTAATTTTGTGGAGTACAGGCTTTTGAATTAAGACCTAACAAATCATTGGATTTCCTCAGTGTCTCTTATCATGTCCCCCTTCTCATTTTTGATTGTGTTTCTTTTCTCAAAGAACCAGCTCTTTGTTTTGTTGATCCTTTGTATTGTACAATTTGCTTCAACTCTTTTAATGTCAGCCCTGTGTCTAATGATTTTCTGATGTTGAGACTCCTTGGGTGTGCTTGCTTCTTTAGGCTCTGAAGATTTCAGGTATGCTTTTTATGTTATGGGTTGAGATACCCCCATTTCCCTTATGAAGACACTTAAATGCTATGAACATTCCTCCCACCTTTGCTTTCATTGTGTTCTGTAAGTTTGGGTACGTTGTGCCTACATTTTCATTGAATTCTAGAAAGTCTTTAATTTCTCTATATTTTCTGACCCAACTTCATTCAGTAAAGAGTTGTTCAGTTTTCATGAATTTGTAGGCTTTCTGCTGTTTCTGGTATTGTTAAATTTCAGCTTTAATCTATTGCTGTCTGATAAGACACACAGGGTCATTTCAATTTTATTGAATATGTTGTAGCTTGCTTTGACAATATGGACAATTTTAGAGATAGGTCCATGAATTCCTGAGATATTTGGGTGAAATATGCTAGAGACATATATTTGGTTCATTTGATTCATAACATCTGATAGTTTCATTATTTCTCTATTTAGTTTCTGTCTTGATCACTTGCACACTGGTGAGAGTGTGGCTTTGAAATTTTCTACTACTAATATATAAAATTTTATGTGTAATTTAAGCTTCAGTAAATTTTCATAAATGTGGGTACCCGTGCATTTAGAGCATAGATGCTCATAATTGAGAGAAGACCCTGGTAAATTTTTCCTTTGAGGCCTATAAAGTATACTTCCCCATCCTTTTGGTTAAATTTTGTTGAAAGTCTATTTTATTAGATATTAGAATAGGTACTCAAGCATGCTTTTTTGGTCCCTTTAATTATAAAAATGATTCCCAGCCTTTTATTATGATGAACTGTGTACATTTTTGCTGAGGTGTTTTTCTTGTGTGCAACAAAATGAAGGATCCTGTTTTCCCATCCATTCTGCTAGCCTGTGTTTTTATATTGGAAAATTGAGTCCATTGATGTTCAGAGAAGTTGAAGATAAGCAATTGTTATTTTACATTACTTTGATGTGGGCAGTGGCAGTGTTTAGACATCTTCCTCCCAACCCCGGTGTGTGTGTTTGTGTGTGTGTGTGTGTGTGTGTGTGTGTGTGTGTTTATGCACTCCCCTATTTTTGGTTTGCTAGTGTTGGGTTATTTATTCTCTTTGGTCTTTTTGGCTGTAGTTAACCTCCTTCTATTAGAGTTTTCCTTCTAGTATCTTTTATTGGGCTGGATTTGTGAATAGATATTAATTCAATTTAGATTTTTCATGGAATATCTTGTTTTCTACATCTACGGTGGTTTAAAGTTTTGCTGGGTATAGTAGTTTGGGCTGACATCTATAGTCTCTTATGTTCTGAAAGGACCCAGGAACTTTCTTTTATGGTCTCAATTGAAAAGTTGGGTACAAATCTGATAGGTCTGTGTTTATATGTTTCTTTGGCATTTTTTCTTGCTACATTTACAATTATTTTTGTATATTTAGTGTTTTGATTTTATGTGGCAGAGGGATTTTCTTTTCTGGTCCAGTTTGAATGGAGTTCTATAAGCTTCTTGTACATTTATAGGTGGCTCTTTCTTTAGGCTAGGGCATTTGTTTTCTACAATTTTGTTGAAGATGTTTTCTAAGCCTTTGAGATGAGAATCTTCTATTCTTAGTCTTATGTATGGTCTTTTCATATTTGCCCATATATTCTGATATTTTTGTCATAAAATTTTTAGATTTGCAAGTTTGACTGATTTATTGATTTTTTCCTATGGTATCATCTATCCTTGAGATTCTGTCTTCTAGCTCCTATATTTGGTTGGCGATAATTATGTATGTAATTTTTCTTTCTCTAGAATTGCCAAAATTTGTGCTTTCTTTATTGCTTCCATTTCCATTTTCAGGTCTTAGATAGTTTTATTCAAACCTTTCACATGTTTGGTTGTATTTCTATATATTTGTTTATATTTATTTGCTTTCACTCTTTAATGCCTCTACCTGTTTGAATGTATTTTCCTGTATTTCCTTAAGGTGTGTATTCATTTTTTTCTTTAAAGGCCTCTATCTTCCCTATAGGATTGGATATGAGATCCTCTTTTTCTGTTTCAATTTCATTAGGATATCCAGGGTTTGTTGTAGCAGGATAGCTGGATTCTGGTGGTATTATATTGCCTTGTGTCTTACTGATTGAGTTCTTGATCTCTCTTTTAGGAATCTGACTTTCCCTGGTGTTGGCTTGATGATCCTGAGGGTAGCAGGATTTCTCATGAAGGTGAGGGAACAGTGGGACAGATAATAGAGGTCAGGGTACCCTACTCTATTGGCTATGCCTCAGGCAAAGCCCACTCTGCAGGTTGTGTCTACGGCAGACTCTGCTGTGCAAGCTGAGTCCTACTCAGCCCCAACTGGGGTGGTGGTCAAATCCAACTAAGATGGGTCCAAGCTAGTTAGTTTTGGGGACCCAAAAATTTCCACTAGAAAAGCAGGTTGCTCTGGGCATCTCACAAAACTCCTGTGAACTGAAGATCGAGGCCACAGCTAGACCATGGGGCTTTGAGTTGGGATTCTTTCCTTTCTTTCTTCCGAGGTTCTATCTTTTCAGAATGTCCCACATTTCCTGGATGATTTGTATCAGAACTTTTTTTAAAAAACCTATTTTTTTCTTTGATCTATGCATTTATTTTCTTTTGTATCTTGAAAACGAGAGATTTTCTCTTCCATCTCTTTTTTTATGTTGGTGAAGCTGCAGCTGTAGTTTCTGCTTGAATTCCCAAATTTCTAATTTCTAAAATCTCTCAATTTGTATTTTTTTATTGATTGCATATTTATTTTTAGGTCTCACAAAGTATTATGCATTTTTTCCACAGGGTTTTATTTGATTATTTCTTTCTCTATGTGTGTGTGTGTTTCCTAGATTTATTTAAGAAGTTCATTCATTTAGTATGATTTTTATGTTATTGCATTTCCTAAGAGATCTTTTTCACTTTCTCCTTAAGGATTTCTATCATTTTCATGCAGGCAGTTGTAAGGTCTAGTCCTTCTACTTCAGTTAAGTTGGATTATTAAAGACTTGCTGTGGTGGGATAGCCAGACTCTAGTGGAGATATATTGCTCTGATATTGTTGGCTGCGCTTTTATTCTGACATCTAGTTTCCGAGATAGGTGTGATTACAGGTATGGGTGAGGCTTTCTGGATTTGTCTTTGTTGAAGTGGATGATTTATTTCTTGAATTTTGATTTTTATCTGGATTTTTCGAGAATGCAGTAGCTGTGTTTTATGAGTAGGGAGTTATCTTTAGACCTGATAGTTGTGGAAGCTGGAGCTTACAGTTAAATGTATTTCTAAATATTGGGATATTATACTTAGGAATGGGGGGCAAAAGGTGGAGTAGAACAGATCACTAAACCAGGATTTGCTTATTTTGTATCACTGGAATCTAGATATCAAGGGATTTACCCCAGGGAGTCTTCTATAGCACCTAGGATAAGACTGGGATCCTGGATGTGAAGGAGCAGAAGAAAGGTGGGAGACCTTCAGTCAGCATAACTGATTCCTTCTGAGGAGTATTTTGTGGGTTATGAGAGAATGCATGATGTAGTTAGGGGTTGATATAAGACAACAAATCGGGAGAGAAATGTTAAGTTTAGATGGTTTGTAAGATCCACAAAAAATGAGACAGAAGGAAGAAAAGGCTGTAGCTGGTATTCTGTTCCAGCAGTAGGGAAGAGACTGGGGAAAGGACTGTAAGTGCAGGAGTAGAAGGAGAGGTGTGATTTCAGCTTACTTGTTGCTCAAGTTCTAGTGTCAGCATATTATTTCAGGCAACTCTATTTGAGTTAAAGGATGAACTCTCCTCAAATCACTGTATCTCATTTAATGTTTTATTGAAAAGCAAAAAACAGACACCAGGGGAAGAAACCTTTATGTGAAGGACCAATTTATTCCTGACTCTTTTTTTTAACAATTTTATTTTAAAAAACAAAGATAACTGAACAAATTTTAAGCATTTTTGCATCAGAGTATACGAATACATTTTTGCCAGAGCTCGGCTCTTTGCAAAGGTTTGATAGTGTGCATTAAGGTCTTACTAGTTACAATGAGCATAAAGTACATATAAAACAGGAAGTAACCAGGAAGTAGTCAAAGTTTATTTGGTGTGTAAGAATTGAGCATAATAAGAAAGGCGGCTCGTACAGGCTGAGCAACTGTGACCGGGAACAGATGTTAAAAACGTCTGTTCCCACCCGGAGACGACTTCAGGACACAGAGCGGAGCCTGGCCCAACTGCCAGCCGGAAAGGCGGCTCGTACAGGCTGAGCAACTGGTGAGTGGGAGACCTAGGCTGCTGGGGAGCAGAGGGATCTCTGCGGAGTGCACACGGAAAGGGCACGCCCTGCCCTGACCTACCCTGTCCTCCCCGATCCAATGACCGGGAACAGATCTTAGGAACTTCTGTTCCCACCCGGAGACGACTTCAGGACACAGAGCAGAGCCTGGCCCAACTGCGAGCCAGAAAGGCGGCTCGTACAGGCTGAGCAACTGGTGAGTGGGAGACCTAGGCTGCTGGGGAGCAGAGGGATCTCTGCGGAATGCACACAGAAAGGGCACCCCCTGCCCTGACCTGCCCTGTTCTCCCCGATCCAGTGACCGGGAACAGATCTTAGGAACTTCTGTTCCCAACCGGAATAAACTTCAGGACGCAGAGCGGAGCCTGGCCCACCTGCCAGCTGGAAAGGTGGCTCGGAGAGACTGAGCAACTTTGACCAGGAACAGATTTTAGGAACGTCTGTTTCCACCCGGAGGTGACTTCAGGACGCAGAGCGGAGCCTGGCCCAGCTGCCACCTAGAACCTGGGCTGCTGAGGAGTAGAGAGATCTCTGCGGATTGCACTCGGAAAGTGTACCAGGGACACAGACCAGATACAAGGGAAAGACAAGAACATATCACTGACAACAAAATGGCAAGAGGAAAGAGAAAGAGTATATCCCAAGGAAACCAAGACAATCTAGCAACACCAGAACCCAGCTCTCCGATAGTAGCAAACATCGGAATTCCAAACACTCCAGAAAAAGAAGACACAGACCTGAAATCATGCCTCAAGACGCTGATAGTTACTTAAACAAGAAAGGGAGGAAAAACAAAAAGATTCAGAAGCTTTTAAAGAAGAAACAAGAAAAACACTCAAAGAACTCAAAGAACTAGAGGAAAACAGAACCAAAGAAATAAAGGAATGGAAAAGGGAAATTAAAACAGAAATTGACAAAATAAAGAAAATGCTAAAAGAGATAACCCTAGAGTCAGAACACCAGAAAAAGAAATCAGGAGTCACAGAAGCAAGCATTTCCAACAGATTACAATAGATTGAGGAGAGAATCTCGGGGGCAGAAGACAACATTGCAAACGTAGACAAAACAGCCAGAGAAGATGCAAAAAACAAAAAGCTCCTAACCCAAAATGTCCAGGTAATCCAGGACACAATGAGAAGACCGAACCTAAGGATAATAGGAATAGAAGAGGGAAAGCGGATCAACTAATAGGCACAGTAAATATCCTCAACAAAATCATAAAAGAAAACTTCCCTACCCTCAAGAATGAGATGACCACGAGCATAAAAGAAGCCTTCAGAACTCCAAATAGGTTGGACCAGAAAAGATATACCTCCCGACACATGATAGTAAAAACATCAAGTGCCCAAAGTAAAGAAAGAATACTAAAAGCAGTAAGGGAAAAAGGTCAGGTAACATATAAAGGCAGACCAATC
Source organism: Micromys minutus (assembly GCF_963924665.1). NCBI lineage: Eukaryota > Metazoa > Chordata > Mammalia > Rodentia > Muridae > Micromys > Micromys minutus. The sequence continues at coordinate 93,582,559 of NC_137969.1, read as the reverse complement.
AGACTCACACCCGATTTCTCAACAGAGACTATGAAAGCTAGAAGAGCCTGGACAGACATCATGCACTCCTTAAGAGAGCACAAGTGCCAGCCCAAGCTGCTATACCCAGCAAAACTATCAATCACCATGGATGGAGAGACAAAGATATTTCAAGACAAATCAAAATTCACACAATATCTGACCACATACCCAGCACTACAACAAATTATAGGTGGAAAATCCAATACAAGGAGGGAAAATACAGCCTAGTAAAAGCAAGAAAACTCCTAAACAAGAAAACTAAAAGAAGAAAAAGCACAGACACAACTCAACCCAAAAAAGCAAAAATGGCAGGAAACAGAAACAATTATTCCTTGATATCTATTAACATAAATGGTCTCAACTCCCCAATAAAGAGACATAGACTATCAGACTGGATACATAAACAAAATCCAGCCTTTTGCTGCATACAGGAAACTCGTCTCAGAGACAGAGACAGACAATATCTCAGAGTAAAAGGGTGGGAAAAAAACTTCCAAGCAAAGAGCTCCAAGAAGCAAGCTGGAGTGGAAATTCTAATATCGAATAAAGGAAATTTCCAACCAAAAGTTATCAAAAAAGATAAAGAAAAACACTTTTTACTCATTACCGGGGAAATCTGTCAGGAGGAACTCTCAATCCTTAACATATATGCTCAAAATAAAAAATCACCCACATTCATAAAAGAAACTCTACTAAAGCTCAAAAAATACATTTCACCCCACACAATACTAGTGGGGGACTTTAATACCCCACTCTCACCAATTGACAGATCAGGGAAACAGAAACTGAACAAGGACACTGCAAAACTAGCAGAGATTTTGAACCAACTAGAATTAATAGATATATACAGAACATACTATCCTAAAGTAAAAGAATACACCTTCTTCTCACTACCCCATGGCACCTTCTCAAAAATTGACCACATAATTGGACACAGTACGAGCCTTCATCAATATAAAAAGATTGAAATACTCCCATACATCCTCTCAGATCACCATGGTTTACGGCTGGTCTTTAACAACAACAAAGACAAAAAAATGCCCACATACACATGGAAACTAAACAACGCTCTGTTAAAGGATAGCAGGGTCAAAGAAGAAATAGAGAAAGAAATTAAGGACTTTCTAGAATTCAACGAAAACGATAACACAACATACCCAAACCTATGGGATGCAATGAAAGCAGTATTGAGAGGAAATCTCATAGCCCTAAGTGCTTCCAAAAAGAAACTGAACAGAGCTCACATCAGCAACCTGACAGTACAGCTAAAAGCCCTAGAACAAAAGGAAGCAGATATACCCAAAAAGAGTAGATGGCAAGAAATAATCAAAATTAGGGCAGAAATAGACCAAATAGAAACAAAAAGAACCATTGAAACAATCAACAAAACAAAGAGTTGGTTCTTTGAGAAAATCAACAAGATTGATAAACCCCTAGCCAGACTAACTAAAGGGCAAAGAGAGAGTATCCAAATTAACAAAATCAGAAAGGAAAGTGGTGACATAACAACTGAAACTAAGGAAATTCAAGAAATCATCAGATCCTACTACAAAAACTTATACTCCACAAAATTGGAAAATCTGGAGGAAATAGACGAATTCCTAGACAGATACAAGGTCCCAAAGTTGAACCAGGACCAAGTAAACCATCTAAATAACCCTATAACACCCAAAAAAAATAGAAGAAGTCATCAAAAGCCTCCCAACCAAAAAAAGCCCAGGTCCAGACGGGTTCAGTGCATAATTTTATCAGACATTTATTGTGGATATAACACCAATATTCGCCAAACTATTCCAAAAGATAGAATCAGATGGAATATTACCGAACTCATTTTTTGAGGCTACAATATCCCTCGTACCTAAGCCACACAAAGACCCTACAAGGAAAGAGAACTTCAGACCAATCTCACTTATGAACATTGATGCAAAAATACTCAACAAAATCCTTGCAAACCGAATCCAAGAACACATCAAAACGATCATTCATCATGACCAAGTAGGCTTCATCCCTGGGATGCAGGGATGGTTTAACATAAGGAAATCCATCAATGTAATCCACCATATAAACAAACTTAAAGACCAAAATCACATGGTCATTTCACTAGACGCTGAGAAAGCATTTGACAAAATCCAACACCCCTTCATGTTAAAAGTCCTGGAAAGAACAGGAATCCAAGGCCCATATTTAAACATAACAAAAGCAATATACAGCAAACCAAAAGCCAACATCAAACTTAATGGCAAGAAACTTGAAGCAATCCCACTAAAATCAGGGACTCGACAAGGCTGCCCACTTTCTCCCTACCTATTCAACATAGTACTGGAAGTCCTGGCTGGAGCAATTAGACAGCAAAAGAAGATCAAGGGGATACAAATCGGAAAGGAAGAGATAAAAACATCACTCTTTGCCGACGACATGATAATGTACTTGAGTGACCCCAAAAATTCCACCAGAGAACTCCTACAGCTGATAAACAAGTTCAGCAAAGTGGCCGGATACAAAATTAACTCAATCAAATCAGTAGCCTTCCTATACTCAAAGGACAAACATGTGGAGAAAGAAATTAGGGAAAAGGTACCCTTCACAATTGTTACAAAAACTATGAAATACCTTGGTGTGACTCTAACTAAGGAAGTGAAGGAACTGTATGACAAGAACTTCAAACCTCTAAAGAAAGAAATTGAGGAGGATCTCAGAAAATGGAAAGATCTCCCATGCTCATGGATTGGAAAGATCAACATCTTAAAAATGGCCATCCTACCAAAAGCAATCTACAGACTCAATGCAATTTCCATGAAAATTCCAACCCAGTTCTTCATGGAATTGGAAAGATCAATGTGCAATTTCATATGGAATAACAAAAGACCTAGAATAGCGAAATCCATCCTCAACAACAAAAAAACATCTGCGGGAATCACTATCCCTGACCTCAAGCTATATTACAAGGCAATTGTGCTGAAAACTGCATGGTACTGGTACAGAAATAGGCAAGTGGATCAATGGAATAGAATAGAAGATCCAGAAATGAGCCCTCATGTATATGGTCACCTGTTTTTTGACAAAGGAGCAGTAAACATTCAATGGAAAAAGGACAGCCTATTCAACAAATGGTGCTGGTCCAACTGGCACTCAACATGCAAAAGAATGAAAATAGACCCGTTCTTATCTCCTTGTACAAAGCTCAAGTGTAAGTGGATTAAAGATCTCCACATTAAACCAGATACACTGGAACTATTAGATGGGAAAGTAGGGAAAACCTTAGAACACATAGGCACAGGAGAAAATTTCCTGAACAAAACACCAATGGCTCAAGCTCTAAGGTCAAAGATTAACAAATGGGACTTAATGAGATTGCAAAGTTTCTGTAAGGCTAAGGACATCGTCAAGAAAACAAAATGGCAACCAACAGAATGGGAAAAGATCTTTACCAACACCACATCATATAGAGGCCTAATATCCAAGGTGTACAAGGAACTCAAAAAGCTAGAAACCAGACAATCAAACAACCCTATTAAAAAATGGGGTACAGAGCTAAACAAATCATTTTCAGTTGAGGAACACCAAATGGCCGAAAAACATCTGAGGAAGTGCTCGACATCTTAGCCATCAGGGAAATGCAAATCAAAACAACCCTAAGATTCCACCTCACACCAGTCAGATTGGCCAAGATCCAAAACTCAGATGACAGCAGATGCTGGCGAGGCTGCGGAGAAAGAGGAACACTTCTCCACTGTTGGTGGGGTTGCAAGCTAATACAACCACTCTGGAAATCTGTCTGGCGATACCTCAGAAAATTGGATATAGTACTACCTGAAGACCCAGCTATTCCACTTCTTGGCATATACCCCAGAGACACTTTAATACACAACAAAGATATATGCACCACAATGTTCATAGCGGCTCTATTTATAATAGCCAGAAGCTGGAAGGAACCCAGATGTCCTTCAGAAGATGAATGGATACAAAAATTGTGGTACATATACACAATGGAATACTACTCAGCCACCAGAAACAATGACTTAACCAAATTCTTAAGAAAATGGCTGCATCTAGAGAAGATCATCCTGAGTGAGATAACCCAGTCACAAAAGAACAGACATAATATGCAGTCACTGATAGTGGGATGCTAACCCCAGAGGCTTGCACTCCCCCAGAAACAACTCACAGACTGTATGAAGTCCAAGAAATAAAGAAAACAAAAACTATACATATATTCACAAAACATGAAGACTTTGACTATTTCCATGTTGCGTTTTGTTTTGCATGTACTTTACGCTTATTGCAACTAGTACGTTTTCAATGCATACTGTCAAGCCCTTGAAAAAAATCAAGTACTGAATAAAAAACATATTCACATGGTTTTATGTAAAATTTATTTTAATGTCTGAAAAAACAGTACTGACAGAAATGTATAATTTTAAGCAAAAAAATGTTTAAAATCTTTAAAAAAAATAATAAGCTGTTAGTCTTTTGTGTAGATGGAAATGTCTCAAGAAACACTTCTTGTTATGATCAATAATTTGAGTCTTATTTGTAACAGATAAGAGACCAATGTATTTTCCATGTATTTTTATGTTAAAAAAAATAAATCTTGTTTTGAAGACAAAAAAAAAAAAAAGAAAGAAAGAAAGAAAGAGGAACACTTCTCCACTGTTGGTGGGGTTGCAAGCTAATACAACCACTCTGGAAATCTGTCTTGCGATACCTCAGAAAATTGGATATAGTACTACCTGAAGACCCAACTATTCCACTTTTGGGCATATACCCCAGAGACACTTTAATACACAACAAAGATTTATGCACCACAATGTTCATAGCGGCTCTATTTATAATAGCCAGAAGCTGGAAGGAACCCAGATGTTTTTCAGAAGACGAATGGATACAAAAATTGTGGTACATATACACAATGGAATACTACTCAGCCACCAGAAACAATGACTTAACCAAATTCTTAAGAAAATGGCTGCATCTAGAGAAGATCATCCTGAGTGAGATAACCCAGTCACAAAAGAACAGACATAATATGCAGTCACTGATAGTGGGATGCTAACCCCAGAGGCTTGCACTCCCCCAGAAACAACTCACAGACTGTATGAAGTCCAAGAAATAAAGAAAACAAAAACTATACATATATTCACAAAACAAGAAGACTTTGACTATTTCCATGTTTTGTTTTGTTTTGCATGTACTTTACGCTTATTGCAACTAGTACGTTTTCAATGCATACTGTCAAGCCCTTGAAAAAAATCAAGCACTGACTAAAAAATATATTCACATGGTTTTATGTAAAACTTATTTTAATGTCTGAAATAACAGTACTGACAGAAATGTATAATTTTAAGCAAAAAATGTTTAAAATCTGTACATTTATCTTTGTTTTGCAAAATAAAGTCATTTAAAAAAAAGAATTGAGTATAATGGTTTTTTTCTTTTCTTTTTTTTTCTCTTCTTGAAATTCACACAGTCTGTATGAACATTGTGGTGCATGTATCTTCATTGTATATTAAAGTGTCTCTGGGGTATACGCCCAGAAGTGGAATAGCTGGATCTTCAGGTAGTACTATGTCCAATTTTCTGAGGAATCACCAGACTGATTTCCATAGTGGTTGTATCAGTTTACAACCCCATGAATAGTGGGGAAGTGTTCCTCTTTCTCCACAACCTTGACAACATCTTCTGTCATCTGAGTTTTGGATTTTGGCCAATCTGACTGGTGTGAGGAGGAATCTCAGGGTTGTTTTTGTTTGCATTTCCCTGATGGCTAAGGATGTAGAGCACTTCCTTAGATGTTTCTAAGCCATTCAATATTCCTCAGTTGAGAACTTTTTGTTTAGCTCTGTATCCCATTTTTAATAGGATTGTTTGATTCTCTTGTGTCTAGCTTTTTGAGTTCCTTGTATACCTTGGATATTAAGCCTTATTCTGATATGGGGATGGTAAAGATCTTCTCCCAGTCTGTTGGCTGTGGTTTTGTTATCTTGACAGTGTCCATTGTCTTACAGAAACTTTTCAATTTCATTAATTCCAATTTGTCAATCTTTGACCTTATAGAATGAGCCATTGGTGTTCTGTTCCGAAAATTTTCTCTTGTGCCTAAGTGTTTTAAGGTTTTCCCTACTTTCTCATCTAATAGTTTCAGTGTATCTGGTTTAATGTGGAGATCTTTGATCCACTTACACTTGAGCTTTGAATGAAGGGATAAGATGGATTTCGCTATTCTAGGTCTTTTGTTTTCATATTCATTGAATTCTAGAAAATCCTTAATTTCTTTATTTATTTCTTCATTGACCCTGCGATCATTTAATAGAGCATTGTTTAGTTTCCATGTGTATATGTGCTTTTTGTAGTCTTTGTTGTTATTAAAGACATGCCTTATACCATGGTGATCTAAAAGGATGTATGAGAGTATATCAATCTGATTATATCGATTGAGGCTCGTTCTGTGTCCAATTATGTGGTCAATTTTCAAGAAGGTGCTGTGAGGTGCTGAGAAGAAGTTGTATTTTTTTGTTTTAGGATAATATGTTCTGTAGATATCTATTAATTCCAGATTTTTATAGTCTCTGCTAGTTTTACAGTTTCCTTGTTCAGTTTCTGTTTCCATGATCTGTCCATTGGTGAGAATGGGGTATTCAAGTCTCCTACTATTATTGTGTGTTGTGAAATATATTTTTTGAGCTTTAGTAGGGTTTCCTTTATGAATATGGGTGCTTTTGTATTTGGAGCATTTATTTTAGATATTGAGAGTTCCTCCTCATAGGCTTCTGCTGTAATGAGTAAAAAGTGTCCTTCCTTGTCTTTTTTGAGAACTTTTGGTTGGAAATTTACTTTATTCGATATTAGATTAGCCACCGCAGCTTGCTTCTTGGGTCCCTTTGCCTGGAAGTTTTTTCCAAATCTTTTACTCTGAGATAGTGTCTGTCTTTTTCTCTGAGTGAGTTTCTTGTATGAAGCAAAATGCTGGGTTTTGTTTATGTATCCAGTCTGATAGCCTATATCTTTTTATTGGGGAGATGAGTATATTTACGTTAATATATATCAAGGAAGAGTGGTTGCTGTTTCCTGATATTATTGCTTTTGTAGCTTGAATTGTGCCTGTGTGTGTTTATCTTTTGGTTTTCTTGCTTAGGTGTTTTCTTGTTTTTACTAGGATGTAGTTCCCTGCATTCTACTGGGTTTTTCCACCTATAGTTCATTGTAGTGCGTTGTTTTTTGATTAGATATTGTATAATTTTGTTTTGTCTTGGAATATCTTCATAACTCCATCTATGGTGATTGATAGTTTTGCTGGGTATTGCAGCTTTGTCTGGCACTTGTGCTCTCTTAGTTACTGCATGATGTCTGTCCAGGCTCTTCTAGCTTTCATAGTCTCTGTTGAGAAATCGGGTGTGATTCTGCTTGATATGCCTTTATATGTGACATGAACTTTTCCCCTTACTTCTTTTAGTATTCTTTCTTTGCTTTAGGCACTTGGTGTTTTGATTATTATGTGTCAGGAAGAATTTCTTTTCTGGTAAAACTTATTTGGAGTTCTGTAGGCTTTTTTTATCCTTGTGTTCATCTCATTCTTAAGGGTAGGGAAGTTTTATTCTATGATTTTGTTGAAGATATTTACTGTGCCTCTTAGTTGATATTTTTTGCCCTCTTTGATTCCTATTATCCTTAGGTTTGGTCGTCTCATTGTGTCCTTGGTCTCCTGGACATTTTGGGTTAGGAGCTTTTTGGTGTTTGCAACTTCTCTGACTCTATTGTCTATGTTTTCAGTGTTGTCTTCAGCCCTTGAGATTCTCTTACAGTTTCCTGGAGATGCTCTCATCTGTGGCTCCTGATTTCTTTTTTAGGTTTCCTACCTCTAGGGTTGTCTCTTTTACTGTTTCCTTTATTGTGTCCATTTCCGTTTTAAATTCCTTCTTCCATTCCTTCATCTCTTTTGTTCTGATTTCTTCTAGTTCTTTGAGTTCTTTGAGTGTTTTTATTGTTTCTTCTTTAAAAGCTTCTAATTAATTATGCTTTTTTTTCTGTTCTTGTTTAAGGATCTATATCATCATCTTGAGGTAGGATTTCATGTCTGAGTTTTTTGTTTTTTTGTTTTTGTTTTTTTTTCTGGAGTGTTTGGCATTTTGCTGTTTGCTGTGATGGGAGGGATGGGCTGTAGTGTTGCCAGGTGGTCTTGGTTTTTCTGGGGTACATTCTTTCACTTTCCTCTTCCCATCCAGTTGTCAGTAATTGGTTCTCTCCTTTCCTTTGTACCTGGCCTGTGTCCCTGGATCTCCTCTGTTTCTGTTAGAGGATGTTTCGAGCCCTGTTCTGCACCCAAAAGCCGCCAGCTGGGAACAGAGGGCCCAATTGTGGGATTCTGGTCCCTGGATCAGGCAGGGCAGGGGCACACTTTCTGTGCAAGCCTGGCAAAGATCTCTCTGCCCCCTGGCCAGTCAGAACCCCTTCTCACCAGGCCTGTATCTGGGTCTCCACTGGCCCTGGTTACATAGAAGTATTTCAATCTTTTTATATCGATTGAGGCTCATTCTGTGTCCAATTATGTGGTCAATTTTCAAGAAGGTGCCGTGAGGTGCTGAGAAGAAGGTGTATTCTTTTACTTTAGGATGATATGTTATGTAGATGTATATTAATTCCAGTTGGTTCATATTCTATGCTAGCTTTACAGTGTCCTTATTAAGTTTCTGTTTCCGTGATCTGTCCATTGATAAGAGTGCGGTATTAAAGTCTCCCACTTTTATTGTGTGGTGTAAAATGTATTTTTTTTAGCTTTAGTAGGGTTTCTTTTATGAATATGGGTGCTTTTGTATTTGGAGCATATATGTTAAGGATTGAGAGTTCCTCCTGACAGATTTCCTCTGTAATGAGTAAAAAGTGTCCTTCCTTATATTTTTTGAAAACTTTTGGTTGGAAATTTATTTTATTCTAAATTAGAATAGCCACTCCAGCTTCCTTCTTGGGGCGCTTTGCTTGGAAGTTTTTTTCCAAATCTTTTACTCTGAGATATTGTCTGTCTTTTTCTCTGAGTGAGTTTCCTGTATGAAGCAAAATGCTGGGTTTTGTTTATGTATCCAGTCTGAAAGCCTATATATTTTTACTGGGGAGTTGAGTCCATTTTTGTTAATAGATATCAAGGAATACTGGTTGTTGTTTCCTGCTACTATTGCTTTTGTAGCTTGAACTGTGCCTGTGTGTCTTTATCTTTTGGTTTTCTTGCTTAGGAGTTTTCTTGTTTGTACTATGATGTAGTTCCCCACATTGTATTGGGTTTTCCACCTATAATTAGTTGTAGTGCTGGGTTTGTGGTCAGATATTGTGTAGTTTAGTTTTGTCTTGGAATATCTTCGTCTCTCCATCTATGGTAATTGATAGTTTTGCTGGGTATAGCAGCTTGGGCTGGCATTTCTGCTCTCTTAGGGTCTGCATGATGTCTGTCCAGGCTCTTCTAGCTTTCATAGTCTCTGTTTTGAAATCAGGTGTGATTCTGCTTGATCTGCCTTTATATGTGACATGACCTTTTTTCCTTAGTGCTTTTAGTATTCTTTCTTTGCTTTGGGCATTGTTGTTTTGAGTATTATGTGTCAGGAGGAATTTCTTTTCTGGTCCAACCTATTTGGAGTTCTGTAGACTTCTTTTGTGCTTGTGGTCATCTCATTCTTAAGGGTAGGGAAGTTTTCTTCTATGATTTTGTTGAAGATATTTACTGTGCCTCTTAGTTAATATTCTTTTCCCTCTTCTATTCCTATTATCCTTAGGTTTGGTCATCTCATTGTGTCCTGGATCTCCTGGATATTTTGAGTTAGGAGCTTTTTGGTTTGCCTCTTCTCTGACTGTTTTTTTCTCTGTTTTCAATGCTGTCTTCAGCCCCCAAGATTCTCTCTTCCATTTCTTGTAGTCTGTTGGAGATAATTGCATCTGTGACTCCTGATTTCTTTTTTAGGATTTCTATCTCTAGGGTTGTCTCTTTCAGTTTTTTTTTTTTTTGTGTGTGTGTGTGTGTTTGTGTGTCCATTTCCATTTTAAATTCCTTCCTTATTTCCTTCATCTTTTTGGTTCTGTTTTCTTCTAATTCTTTGAGTTCTTTGAGTGTTTTTCTTGTTTCTTCTCTAAAAGCTTCTAATTGTTTATGCTTTTGCTCCTGTTCTTGTTTAAAGATTTCTAACATCATCTTGAGGTAGGATTTCGGGTCTGAGTCTTCTTTTTCTGGAGTGTTTGGCATTCCACTGTTTGCTGTGATGGGAGAGCTGGGTCCTAGTGTTGCCAGGTTTTCTTGGTTTCCCTGGGGTACATTCTTTTGCTTTCCTCTTCCCATCTTGTTGTCAGTGATTGGTTCTCACCTTTCCCTTGGACCTGGACTTTGTCCCTGGATCTCCACTGTTCTTGTTGGCAGATGGTCCACATGCCTCTTCTGCACCCCAAAGCTGCCAGCTGGGAACAGAGAGCCCAATACCAGGTTTCTGGGTCCCTGGTTCAAGCAGTGCAGGGGCTCACTTTCTGAGTGCTCGGAAGAAATTTCTCTGCCCCCTGGAATGTCGAACCCCTTCTCACCAGGCCTGTGTCTCTGGGTCTTTGCTGTTCCTGGTGGCCTATTCCTGACTCATACTTTTTTTCTCTTTTCTTTCTTTTTTCTTTCTTTCTTTCTTTCTTTCATTCATTCATTCATTCTTTCTTTCTTTCTTTCTTTACTTCTTCCTTTCTTCCCTCCTTTCTTCCCCTTTTCCCTTTCTCTTTTTCTATCTTTCTTTCCCTCCCACAACATTTTCTATGTTTTAGATGTGTGAGTGTTTTGTAGGTGTGTCCATTGGGACTAGGCTTTACAACTTTGTATTCTCATTGGTTTCAATTTTATGAGTGGTTGCAAAGAGACTTTTTTTTCCTTTTTTTACTAGACACTCTGTATTTACATTTGAGGTGTTATCCCATTACCCACCCACCCCCTCTCTCATATCCCCTCCCCCTCCATTTGCCTTCAAAAAGGTGCTTCTTCCTGATCCCCCTCTCCACCCATTGCCTTGACATTTCCTAACACTGGGAAAACATGCCCTCTCTTGAACAAAAGCCTCTTCTCACATTGATGCCCAGATACTGCTATCTTCTGTTATATATGCAACTAAATTAATAATAGGAATAGACATTTTCTTGATGATGTGTGACACCTATACTTTTCTGTGAGAATAAGAACAATGTTAATTTAGTATTGTCAGGGAAAAAATTGATTTATTAAATTATTGCTTGTAAATTCTTCTCTTTCTGCAAGTATGATTTCACCAGTACTGTGTAGTTACCTAGGTTTCTAATGACAGACATAGTATCCCTCTTGTCAAGCATCTCTGATATCCAATTAAAGAGCCAAAAGTTGCCACCAAGGTAAACCATTATTACTGAAGACACTATGCACATGAGCCCCCAAGCCATGATCTGGAACTGATGTGAATGCCTTCTCCCTGAGCAGTTGTTTTCTTGGTTTTATGCTTGGAATATATTTTGATATTTATTTATTTAATATTTCTTTATGAAATCATATGGAGGCTTAAAAATAGGTCCTGGTGAATATTGTAGATTTTATTCATGTCTGCTGTAATGTCTCCTTACTTTTTTCTAATTTCATTACTTTAGGTTGTTTCTTATTCTCATTTAATGTGACTAAAGATTTACAATTTTGTTTATTTATTAAAAGAACATACTTTGGTTTCAATCAATTATTTATATTTTAGAAAATAGTTTCTTTAATAGTCATTCATTCATTCATTCATTCATGTAGTATGCTTTGATCAAATTCACTCAGTATACTTTCTTCTTCACTTCCTCCTTATCACCCTTTTCTCCTCATCCTCTGCACTGCATCTGTTATTCTTTTATCCTTTTCTTTTTTTATTGTATATTCTCCATATTTACATTCTGGGAAAGGGAGCACCTTTATGGAAACAAGTGGAGGGGAGGGTGAATAGGAGCAGAGGGAAAGGGGATAACATTTGAAATGCATCTGTTATCCTTAATGTTAAAAGGTTTCTATTACCTACTGATTCCCCACACTGCATTTTGATTGTGGGTAGCCTACCAGGGTTCAGTTTTCTGAACAAATGTGGTTTTCTTGTCCCCAGTAAACCATCAGTGTTCAATAGCTTCTCAGATAGGGTGAAGCTTCCTTTATGCCTCTCATATATATGGTGGAATCTTTGCTGGTTTGATTTTCTGTAAATTTTCTTTATACCATCTCAGACACTATGAAGATTCACTAAAGATAAAAAGACCAGAAGTATATAAGCCGAGAATTTTTTTTAAAAAGCAGAAGAATATTAACTGAAAAGAATTGGAAGGAAAAAGAAAGGAAAGATAAAGATAATGTGGATAATAATTGGTCAATCCAATTGAGGGGAAATTACTCTATTCCCCTGAACTGCTACAGTCTACCACAAGAAACAAGAAACTTCCAGATGTCTCGAGAAGAGTCATAGAAATTCTAATATTTGAATATATTTCAAACTGCAATTACACTGACTCTGTGTGTGTGTGGTTTTTTTTACAAATGTAAACTGAGCTAAAAATTGCTCCATAAAGGACAGCAATTATTCCACAGTAAAATAAAGGTTTAAAAAATTCACAAGAAAAGCATTTTAGATTCCATCTTTTCCCTTACACCTTTTAGACAGGCATAATTCCAATAAAGGAATATGAAAGATACAAGAGAAGTTGGAGTCAAATCTGTATAGGCCACTTGCGTTATTCACTTGGGACATAGACTAAAAATATAACTAAATGTTCAAGCCCATGAATATAAAGCTGTATATAAATACATGTTAATACGTACATATGTACATACATACATATATACATACATACATACATACATACATACATACATACATACATACATACATACTATTTTTCATGCCAATGGCCTAATTTAGTGCATCAGGTAATATGTTCAAGGTTTAATAACAGTAACCAGTAATACTGTAGAACAGTGCCTACAAATACGTATATCACAATGCTTCTCTTGCTTCTCATGTATGTTGAGACCCTGAAGATTCTGGAAGTGTCCCCTGAACCACAGTTCTAAGATGACCTCGATATCTCAGTAACAGAGAAGTTAGAACACAGTTGAAGTCTTAGACAAGAAAGAGGCACAGCTCAGCAAAATGCTGTGCCATCAAAATTCACAGAGAATTGAAAGTTGATAAATTAATAATAGGTAAAAAGTGTCAAGCACAGAAGTGTTAATATAATATTTTAGACCAAGATTTCTGGTTTATAGAACCTTGTAAGACCATAAACAAAATGAAATAATGACCATCACCAAAAAGCCACTTGCTCTTTCTTCTCAAAAGCCACTACCATGCTCTGTACTGTCTTCAAGACAAGTTACACATTTGACAACACACACACACATACACACACACACACACACACACACACACACACACACACACACAGTCACTTTGCAAAACAGAAACTTACAAACCATATTTCAATTTAACCTTTTAAAAAGACACCTTTTGCGCAATCACTAAAACTGAAAATCAAATCACTGCAGAAATCATGAAGGTATATCAGTACAGAATTTAATTACAGTAGTTGCCATGTTGATGTAGAACACGAGGGTTCAAGATTCCACACCACAAGGTGGTTTTGAGCTACTCAGCTGTTGAACGCACTCAGAAGAGACTGGTTACTGTGAAGTGGAAGGCAGTAAATACTGTCTCCACCATCTCCTCTGTGACCAACAGGCAGCTCAGAATATATTAGGGAAGCTCGCCAATGAAGCAATTCCACAGTGGTTGTTTCGATCTTTGGCAATCTTCATGTAGCCATCCATGCCCCATTCTTCACCCCAGCTAAAAGGAAATGTGCATTTCACTTAGTAGAGAGAACATGAACTTATTGCCACAACTGATGAGATCAACTTAAAAGAGGAAGGAGAAAAAGTTGAAGGCCTGCTCATGAGTAACAAGAAGCACCTCATATAGAACTCTGAAGTCCACAGAGAAAAGTATGGTTCAGTGCAAACACGTGTGAGATCCTTAAAAAGCAATGGCACAAAATGACACTGACACCCAAAAAACCAGTGACAAAACAGGAAAGTACTGATCACACATGTGAGTAGGTTGTTTAAGCAGTAGAAGAGCTCAGAGGTTAGGGACTGGGTACCAGTGTAAAGAACTGTTTAAAAGCCAGATTAACACAATAGAGTCTTTACAGTACACATCCTCCAAATATAGAGAAACACATACCTGGAAGAAGCTGGCTACCTAGTCTAGACAATAAAATCCTAGACCAGCGAGATGCACTGCCTAAATATAGAAGGCAGACAATGACTAAAATGCAACTGATGTTAATATCAGGTTTTAATTGCACATAGATGTTATTAGACATGCAAGCATGCATGCATGTACACATAAATCACTCAAATAATAAAAGAGAATAGACTTCTCAGTTTAAGTAGGACAATGATTCCTAGACTGTATACTCTAACATTGATTTTAAGAAATAATCCATTTGTGAATCCTCTGAAAGAACACCCAGTGCTCTTAATAAACCATCTCTTCAGCCCCTGAGATTTCAAATATAAAATGTTTGTCAGTTCTTACCTGTTCTTGATCAGCCAGTAGTTATTGCCATCTGTTTCATTCCCCTCGAACCCATAGCCAACTACCAGAACTGCATGATTCACAGAATTACTGTTGCAATTTGGCTCATGATAAATACCTGAGAGATAAAATGGAAGCTGACATGAGATGCAAGAGATACATGGCAGTGGGCATTGCCACCGACAACAGGGAGGCATTTTCAAAGATCTCTGAAATTATGCAAATTACAAGCAGATGTGAGAGTAAAATGAATTGTTAGTAAGAATACTAATATAGGTATATATGTGTATATATGTGTGTACAGTTTCACATAAAAACTGAAGAAAATGAAAGAAGCATAGGTTTGTTGATAAACATTTGCCTAGGTATAGAGAGAAACTCTTGTACTATATGGAAGCATCTCCTGTCAAAAAAAATGCTATTGGCCTATTAGCTTAGGCAGGAAATAGGGAGGTGAAGTCCTGGTACAGAAATAGGACTTATGGGAAAATTGACAGGCACAGGAAGATTCATCCTAGACACAAAAGAAGTCACAGGAAACCAAGGATCAGGTAACCAGCCATGTGACAGAAGTTAGAACAAAACCAACAGGTAGTTGAGATATGAGCTAGTCAGTGAACAGCTCTAAACATCTATTTATATATACTTAAGTCTCAGAGTCATTATTTGGGGGAACTGAGTAAGCTTGCCATCATGCCTAGATGCATGTAAGAATACTTAATTTTTTCCCACTAGAATCTCATGTCAAGCAAAATTCACTAAAGGGAAGTTACTTAATTCAAGAGACTCATTAATAATTTGATTTCAGTCATTATGTTTGATCTTTACACACCAAAAAAACTTTGACTATTTCCATATTATGGTTTGTTTTACATGTACTTTATGCTTGTGGTAACTAGTAAGATTTCAATGCATACTATCAAACCTTTAAAATATCAAATACTGACAAAAAGATATTCATATAGTTTTATGCAAAAATCCTTTTAATTATATGTACACTTATCTCTGTTTATTTTTAAAAATAAAATTGTTTAAATAAAAAAATAATTTGATTTCAGATGTATAGTCTCCACAAAAAAAACCCTAAAGCAGCTTCCAAATTAATTTTAAAACTAAGCTAAACATACATTTTATAGCATATGATGCACTTACTTTAAAGACAGGATTTTTATCTGTTGAAGACAGGACTCAGTATGATTGGGTAGGGAAGGCAATTGAGAAACCCAAACTCACATACAATATTACAGATATGAACACAGCATGGCATGGAATTGGTAGGCCAGGCATGTTTTCTCATTTTTCTTTTTTCACATTTAGATGAAAATATGCTTACCTCCACTGTAGAACCTAAAAGAGTCATGAGAAGCATCAACTGCGGCAGAGATGGGACCAATAGATGCTACAGCAACCCACAGGTAAATCTCATCCGGTGAAATGTTTACAATATCTGTGATATTAGCAGTAGCATTCTCACTGTGGTATCGGCAGGGTCCTTCCTTTAAAGAGTAAAGAGATAAGAGACTCAGTTACTTACACCTGTCTTCCGAGGAGTATGAATCAGAACCACTGCACGGCTGGGCACTCCCCATGTCTGGACTGTTATAAGTCATCCAAGAAAGTAAAATAAATGGAGAGATTTGGAACTGAGAATCAATTCTCATGTCTTCAATGGCACCTCACAGTCTTTCCTGTCCATAAGAAGATTTTATAGGGGGAAATCTTCATTAAATGTGGAAAGGCTTGTATATTCCCCACGTGCATGGAATGGGGACAGCTATGTGGAAACCGTCAACTCAGAATTGTTCAGTGACTGATATGGCACACATTGTAATGAGAGCAACTGTCTATATATAAAGAATCTACCTTATAATGGGAGTTCAAAGGACAACAGATTATTTCTGGAAGTGTCTTCATGCTTAAGGGTAAGATATAACAACAAAATAGGAAGTCCACTTACTTTTCCTTCATATGGATAGGTTGCCTCAGCCTCAAGACCTTTATTTTTCAAAACATATTGGAATGCTTGGCTTGCAGTACCCCAAAGGCAGCCATTATTTCCTTCAGATTTAGAACAGTCCAGTAGATTCTGCACACTTAGAGGGGTGAGGTTGCCAGTTTTTGAGAACATCTGACCTTCTATGGCACCGACTGCAGCAAAAGCCCAACAAGAGCCACATTGACCCTGAGTCAGAAAGAAAATATTGTCATGCATAAATTCCAATGCCAGCAACAACATAAAGAACACAATAAATTATGGAAATGACACGTTGGCCATCACTAGATGCTCAGAGAAGGATGGTATTCTCCTAGAGGTCATCACTGCTGGCAGTTTGGTCACACCCAAGTCCGTGGTCCCACACAGGAACATTTGAGCTGGACCAACTTGTTTTACAGTTTGCTAATTACAACAAAACACATGACAGAAATAAATTCCAGAGACAGATATGGAAGTGTATGATAGCTAGAGAGAGGGTGTGTGGGGTGGATTGCTAGGACAAGTATCTATTGTACATATGTATGAAGCTTTTACAGAAGAAAATAAAATGAGCTGCACATCTGTCCATACCCAACACCCACAAGCAGACATCAAGTCATTTATTTTCAAAGTGGTTTAAGAAGAGGGGCTATGTGCCACTGTCTTACCTGATTTCGTACAGGAGTCACATAGCCTTCCTTTCTCCAGTCCTTAACATTGGGTAAGCCAATAGACACATGTGTCTGGGCATGTGGGTCCGTAACAGCAGCCGGAATTAGAGTATTACTCAATGATTTTCTGAATTCTTCACCACTCTTCAAGGAAAATAGCAATTAAAAAACAAAGCAAAATACACATACACACACACACACACACACACACACACACACACACACACACACACAACAACCACACACAACACCACCACCACATACTAGATTCCATGTAAAGTGCTTATGAGAACACAGTGTGAGTCAATCCATGTCCCACTCACCACATCAGCAAAGGCATTCATTTTCATGGTGAAGCTGTTCCTCCCCAGGCTGTTCTCCCTGTTGTGCAGTTGGATCATTTTCCAGTTTTCTTCCCAGACTGCTCTCTTCAGTTCTTCTTCCTCCTGGAAATGAGCACAATGCATGGCATTTCTCTCTAAACTCCTGGAGAAGCTGACTATGTGTAGTTACAGCAGCAGGTAAAGACACCAAGTAGCCTCAGAATACTATACTATACTATACATCTCACATACTTTGGAAAAGAAAATATGGTCACCCTGTGCTCACAATGGTTGTGATTAGATAATCTTAAAGTGAAGGTGTGTGTGTGTGTGTGTGTGTGTGTGTGTGTGTTTTCTGTGGTCTCTAATGTACTTAGACACTTGCAACAGTAATGACAATTCACTCTTATCTCTTTCTGCACACTTTACAGTTTACCAACCAGGCCGTATGATTTCCTATGCTTAAGCTTCCAGTCTTTCCATTCAGCATCCAAATTGGGATCATGCGCTGGGGCACCCGAGGCAACTCCAAAGCACAGGATCACCATAAAGACAGCAGGAGTCATGTCTCAAGAGCCTGGAGGGGGATGAGAGATGAAGACATGATTACACCGATATTGTTTAAATGTATTCTTACTCTTTCCTAAGAAAATAAGCCATCCATGGACAATAAACTCCCTTGAAATACTTTTCCAAAAACAGGCTTGGGATAAGTTTAAAATAAATTAATTACTGTAGTTATTAGATCCAACACAAAATGAAGATCGCAAGTCCACAATTCTATCAATGAAAACTTCAGGTGTATTCTATCTTATTATTTGAGAAAATCTCTCTAAACACTGAAGACCATAAGTAAAAACAAACAGAACAAAATACAAAACAAAAAAAACAAAAAAACAACACCCCCCAAACAAAATAGAACCCCAAAGCACAAATACACAAAATAAACACAAAAGAAAATAACAACCAAAACAAAACAAAAAAACAAAACCAAACAATCAAAAAACACATGACTTAGGATATCACCGATTCTTTGGTTTATACCAACTAAAAATCTCTGCTATATATGGTATTAATCCAAATTTCATTGTGAGACCAGAGTTGGGAGCATATGGCACAATAAATATCCTTTTCTAATGTGTCACGTGGCAAGCGTATCTGGAAACCTCCCTTTGTTAATGAAAACTTTGTGAAATGTCTTTTATAATAAATGCTGGAAAAACAATGGGTACTATTTCTTCTGTATGCAGTTGAGACCATGTAACCAAACTCTCCATGGTATCACATGGACGAACCATAGAAAGCCTGATTCACAAGTGGAGGTAGCATACAAATGTAGACCTGGGGGTACAAGACACCTGAATCCTTCTGTGCCTTTTCACCCTCTCCCACACACAGAAGAGCTGCAGATTTGTAGAATATATTCTCCTTTATGGAGATCTGCCTGAGTCTCCATGGAGTCTCTCAAGTCTCCCCACCAAGACAGCTTCCCATTTTGCCTTAGCACAGGCAGGACCTCACCTGTGGTGGCTGATACTGCCTTCGACCACTCCACAGAATCAACTCTTCAGAGGTTGCTATGGTCCGGAGATCTGGCCAGCAACACCTCACTCAGACTTTAAATCCCACATATGTGAACAGATCGTCCCACCCCTCAGTCCTGCCTTTCTTTTGATTGGCTGTGTTGGTGACTGGATTAGACCTCCAGGCACTGGGACTTCAGGCTCTTTCTGAAATATGATTTTATCCTGACGTGAGAAGATTGAGCTTGACACAGGAAGGCTGACCCTGTTGACAATGGGAAGCTAAACTTGTTGACCTTTTCAGAGGAAGTTAGATAGCAATCCTGTAGGCCTTAGATCACATTCTATCTGGCACTCTGCTAATTGATTGTATTTACTGGAAGAGCTTGGTTTTGTATACTTGCAGTTTAGAATGGGAAATTTTAGTTACCATCTCTGATGTGGAGTCAATATATTCTATTTTGTGTTTAGTCCTCATCTATAGTTAGATCCTGTGAGAACACTGACTGTGGGATGTTCTTTTCACCTGTGTCAGTGAGTAACAGAGCTGAATCTCATGAGATTCTTTAGGAGACATTGACTCCAAAGTAGAAAGTTGTGTTTAAGGCTGAATTGTAATAGATAATTATGTAATTTTTATTATGTTTTCCCTTTCTCCTCACCTCTTATAGATCTCTTTTCTCTACCTACCAATGTAATTTTATGGTCTTTTTTTTTACCTTCCATAAGGGGGATAAACTCACTAAAACATAGTGACTGATTTATGTTGGTCAACTATTGTTGAACATGCAGACTGCCTTTGACTGTCTGTTATATGCCCAGTGTCATACCATTGGAGAAATCTGATGGTCTTTCTCCAAGCAGCTATTATTTGTGAATTACTTATTGACTAGTGGTAGGGCTTTCTGCATATTCCCTTTCCTTCATGCTGGGATTTTCCTGACTGGGTGCTGTAGCTCTCTGGCAATTCTGTGACAGTCATTGAGTATACCCTAGATACTAGGACTACCCTGATTCCCAATGAAGTTTGAAAATTTGAGTCATGGAGTTGTTGTAAGATGAAAGGAGTGTAAACTGTCTAGAACAAGACAGGGAATCTCAGTGTTGCTAATTTTAGGTTCCCTTAAATACAAAGCAACAGAGAAGGGACAATTTTCACAAATGGTTTGATTTTCATGACTGCCAGGTCCTCATAAATGGGGATGACTTCCTCTTGGAGCAGCCCTATGAGAATACATATATACCCAGATCTCTCATTACCAATAACTTCATCTTGTTCTCCACTCCAAGAGTGATGTTCTCTAAGCATGGTTTCAGGAAATAACAATCCATAAAGTAAGATACAGATTCTGGAAATGGACAAAGGACAACTGTGGGGAATAAATATGAGATATATTTAGAATTAATGGAATACTGTACAACTAGGTATCTACAGAATTTATTCTAGTATGATTTGAATAATCTTAGACTTGCAGTTATTACTCCTATGTTTCTTTTTATTCAAATGAATTTAAAAGTCTACCTTATCTGTTGAGGTCTATAAGTGACTGATTTATAATGAAGCATCAAGTACTGTGTCATCTTCATGGGGGTGTTCTGACAGTATTTATAAAGTATAACTAACTCAAAAGATGATACTAATCACAAAGTTTAGAAAAGTGATTTTGTTGAGAGATCCAAAACACAATAGTAGCACAGTGTCTTTCTCAATGAGATAATGGTTCCTTTTCAATGGGCAGTTTCTCAGCAGGGCTTATCAAAATTTCACATTACAGTGCTAATTGTATCTCTGAACAGAGACAGAGAGAAACCATTAATGCTCTACATTTATTATTTATGTGATAGACAGATACTTCCTTAGGTACAAGTCACAAATATGACAGGTTATGAGAATCAAAATGGTAAAACAATGGAGGCCTCAACATGAGAATGTAAATACATAATTACTTTTAAAAAATATGTACTCTTTTTTTATTACATTCCAGATTTTGTTCGCCTCCCAGTCCACCCTCTGACTGTTCCACATTCCATACCTACTCTTCTTCTACCTCCTGTCTCCATAAAAATATCCCAAACATCCCAACCGCCTACTCCAGCAGATATCCCTACTTCCTGGTACCTTTAGTCTCTTGACTGTTAGATGCATCTTCTCCAAACCTTGCAGTCCTCTGCTGTATATGAATTGGGGGCCTCATGTCAGTTGGTATATGCTGCCTGGTTGATGATCCAGTGTCTGAGAGATCTCAGGGCTACAGGTAATTGAAACTACTAGTCCTCCTACAGAGTTGCCCTCCTCCTTAGCTTCCTCCAGCTTTTCCCTAATTAAACCACAGAGTTCATCAGTTTCTGTTGTTTGGTTGGGTGCAAATATCTGCATCTGACTCTTTCAGCTGCTTGTTGGGTTCTGTGGAGGGCAGTCATGATAGGTCCCCTTTTTATGAGTACTCCGTAGCCTCAGTAATAGTGTCAGAACTTGGGGACTTCCTTTGAGCTGCATCCCATTTTGGGGCCTGTCCCTAGACCTCCTTTTCCTCAGGGCTCTTCTTTATTTTTGTTCCTGTAGTTCTTTCAGATAAAACCAATTATGGGTAAGAGTTTTTGACTATGGGATGCCAACCCCATCCCTCACTTTATGCCCTGCCTTTTTGATAGAGGTGGACCCTATAAGTTTTCTCTTCCCACTGTAGGGCATTTTATTTAAGATCCTTCCTTTTGAGTCCTTAGGGTCTCTTACCTCCCAGGTCTCTGGTACATTCTGGAGGGCTCTCCTACCTCCTACCACCAAAGGTTTCTGTTCCCATCCTTTCTGCTGGCCCTCTGGGCTTCAGTTATTTTCTCTCACTCAATAACAGATCACATAATTTCTTAATATCAGAGTCTACAGCTCATTGATACTAGTTTTCTAATAAGATCCAAATAGGATCTTATTGGAGAAATAAGAAAACAAAATAGAAAACAGAAAGGAAGTTGAAAATGTAAACTTGCACCTTAGGGGGGGAAACATGTCTTCTGCAGTAGTGGGATGCAGGAGCTCGGCTTAAATTCCGGTGTCCCTGACATTCAACTCTCCCCCTAGACATATCAGTAAAATAAGTATTGTCAGAAAACACTACTCAAAATATTATATATGTTCCCTCTGCTTCTTTTCTGGGAATTAGTGTAAAGACCACCAAATAATCTTTGTCATGGTGACTGTCTCTTAAGAATTCCTTACTCATACCTTGAAAATGTACTTGATTCTACATCACATCTTTTTGTAAGTAGTTATTTGTTTTTTTTTCAATTCTTTAATATGATTTTTTTCCTCATATGTTACCTAGAACCTAGAAACCCTGGATAGAAAGAATGCTCACCCTATTTTCTCAGGCTCTAAGACACCTCCAGTCTGTACCACCTTGAACACCATTGAGGGATTGGACCAAGGAGTTCCTCAGAAATGGGTGGACTCACGTGTATATATTCTTTTTGTGGCCAGAGCAGCTTTTCACAACTCTGTAACATCAGATAGAACAGTTAAATTCAATTTGACAACCAACTTTTAAAAATGCTTATGAAGAACTGAATTCACTGAGAAGGAGGAAATGACAGAAAGTGCTTCTTGCTCTTTACCTGTAGAAACTTTTCATGGTAAAGCACACAAATCTCCAGTTAATCACAGAAGACCAAGCTTATACACTGTAGTCTTAATTAGCTTGAGGACCTCTAAAGATATCTGTCTTCATTTCTCCCTTCTAAGTGTATTGATCCATTCTTCAGTCTCTAACATATACCTCTAACACCCTCCTTTGGCACAATATGTGATCTGTGAGAGAAAAATGGTTAGAATGCATAAAGATGCCTGATGATCTTGCATTAAGTAATTGCATCCTCTAGCTTGAGTGAACTTTAGCTTGAAAGATTTACAGGGAAACATCCATCACTCTATGTCCCAGTGACAAATGCCTCTGGAATTTAGGTCAAGTACTCTCTGAGCACAAAGAGGAAGACATAATAAGCAGGAAAGAGCTAATCAACAGGAACAGAAGCCTTGGGCCAAAACAGTTCCTCTTTCTTACGTCACAACTACCTATGTAACCTCTGATAGACATAAGGCCCCATATCTCCTTTTTCTCACATATCTCTACCTCCATCAAACTTCAAATTCTATATCTTTCTTATTAAATTGGTATTTATCTGTTCAAAACCAAGGAGAGAAAAATAATTTAGCTGTGATATGCCCTCAATATAATATTTGTTCATAATAAGGCACAGGAACATGCATTCTAAAACATTTATGAGACTTTGTGGATACCTCATGGCCTTAGATGCCTCATTGTTGCTCTGAATTCCTGGACACAAGAAGACACTACACTTGTAAGAGCCAATAAGTTGTTCATTGGCACCAGGAATGATTCTCAGGCATGAAAATTAGCCTACCCTTATTACGGAGTAATTTTTATGAAGTATTATTCATAGGCATAAAGGTTTAAGACACTAGGAAATTATCAAGCCCACAAAATATTTGCCTTTGGAATACATTCAGTACATTCACATAAATATTCCTTATAATATCATGCCAATATAGTAGGTAAAAGACAAAAATAAAGAGTTAAAAGACATATCATGAGGCAAGAAACAGCACTTGTGCAGAAAATGTTGCTGATTAGTTCCACTGGGCAATTTTCTCCAAGGAGAATGCCTTGGAAGTTTACAGGTCCTACCCACATCTACTCTGAAGTTTCTCATCTGTGAAAGGCTGGGAAGGTGGTATTGATGGAGATTCATGAGGTCCTTGTGTACTTAGCCTACATTTACGGCTGACAAGTAAGCTTGTGTGAGCCTAACTACAATTCTGAAAGTCAAAGGTCACTGAGACAACACCCAGTCTTTTTTTAAAACTTTATTTTAAAAACCAAAGATAAAATAAAAAACTTTTAAACATTTTTGCATAAATGTATACAAATACATTTTTGTCAGTGCTTGGCTTTTTTTTTAAGGTCTAATACTCTGCATTAAGGTCTTACTAGTAGCTATAAGGAAAAAGTACATGTAAAACAGGATGTAACCCAAAATTAGTCAACATTTACTTGGTGTGTAAGGATTGAGCATAATGTTTTTGTTTGTTTGTTTGTTTTGTTTTCTTTTTTTTTTTTCTTGAGCTTCACAAAGTCTGTGAGTTGTTTCTGGGGCATTCCGAGCCTCTGCGGTTAGCATCCCACTATCAGTGACTGCATATTATGTCTGTTCTTTTGTGTCTGGTTTACCTCACTCAGGATGATATTCTCTAGATGCAATCATTTTCTTAAGAATTTGGTTAAGTCATTGTTTCTGATAGCTGAGTAGTACTCCATTGTGTAAATGTACCACAATTTTTGTATCCATTCATCTATTGAAGGACATCTGGGTTCTTTCCAGCTTCTGGCTATTATAAATAGAGCTGCTATGAGCATTTTGGTGCATGTATCTTTGTTGTAAGGTCTCCTCCTCCCCACTTAATAGTCCTGTTTTATGATGCTGTTGTCACTTGTTATCTATCACATTTTTCCTTCCTGGGAAGACTGATCACCTCTTTCTCAAGTACGTTACTTATACCTAACCTCCATGGTTTATGCACAGTAGCTTGCTTATCATTTACTTCACAGCTAAAACCCACATAGAAGAGAAAACGTACCATATTTGTCTTTTGGGGACATAGATACCTCAGTCAGGATTATTTGTTTCTATTTCCATCAATTTACCTCCAAATTTAACTTTTAATACCCGAACAATACTTTTTTTCCCCTTTCATTCACTGGCAGATATCTCTGTCATTTTAAAGTTCTGATATTGTGAGTAGACCAGAAATGACCATAACTGTTCAAGGGTCTCTGTTGTAGGATGAATCATGCTTTAGTTATATGTTCAATAGTGCTGACGCTGAACCATAAGGCAGTTTGATTTCCATCTTTCTGAGGTATCTTCATACAGACTTCCATAGTGGTTGTATGGGTTTGCAATCCCATCAGCAATGTATGACTGGCTTCCTTAATCCACATTTCCACCAGCATAAATTATCACTTGTTTTATTTATCTTAACCATGCTGACAGATTTAAAGTGAAATCTCAAAGTACCTTTGATTTGCATTTCCCTGAGGGCTAATGCTGCTGAACATCTCTTAAAGTGTTTTTCAGCAACTTGAGTTTGTTCTTTTAAGAATTCTCTGTTTAGATGTGCACCCCATTCTAAAATTGGCTTCTTTGTTTTCTTGATATTCAGGTTTTTATTTCCTTAAATATTTTGTCTATTAACTTACTACTAGATGGGTAGGAGGCATCTTCTTTTTTTCTTTCCTTTTCTTTTTTTTTTTTTTTTTTTTTTTTTTAAGGCTGAGGCATTGTCTGCATAATGTGTCCATTGGCAATGGAGAAAGTTTTTCAATTTTATATGGTTTGGTTTGTACAACTTTCATTAATTAAACTATTAGTTGATTGCAGAGCTATTCGGTCGTTCCATTACCACCCACATTCTTTCTTCTCCCCATCCCGTCCTTTCTTCTCCATGTGCCTCTACATGGGTACCACTCCACCCTGACACACCAAGTAGCAGTAGGACTAAGCACTTCCTGTTCTACTGAGAACAGACCCCGCTGGCTTCCTGGCTCCAATCATAGCAGAGTATTATTAATGCTATCAGATGTTGGCTCTCTTTGGTAGTATGGGTCTCAAGTTGGGCCAGTCATTGGTTGGCCATTCTCTCAATCTCTGCTCCATTTTTATCCCTGTACTTTCTGTATGCAGGACAGATTTTGGTTTGGAGGTTTTGTGGGTGGGTTGTTGTCCTCTTTCTAGTGGAAGGCCTACCTGGCTATAGGCTCTTTATCCCCTGCTGCTGGGAGTGTCAGGAAGGGTCACCTCCACTCCACCCCAAGGAACCTCCCCTGTCCCAGAGATGACCCCACCAATTTCTGTTCTCTCTTCCAGTCCCCCTGACACTTCTCATATCAAAGTCAGGTCCGGTAGAGATTAAAGCCACACTATCAGAGTCTAAGTATCAGTATGTAACTTAAGCTGTAGTATTGTTTCATGATCTTTCCTTTTCCTGACTTTAAGGTTTGATGATTAAACATTGATATTTGCAATGTCTCCTTGATGGATTTATTTCCATGGATGAGTATGTCGTGTCTATCTCTACCTCCTTTATAAATTTTATTAGACTTTAATTAAAGTATATCTTTTCAGAGATGAACTGGCTCCATCAGCTTGCTTCATAGGTCCATATTTCTTGGAATATTATTCTATCCTTAGGTGATCATTTGATGTTAAGGTGTGTGTGTGTGTGTGTGTGTGTGTGTGTGTGTGTGTGTGTGTGTGTGTGTGTGTTAGGGGCTGTGGAAGGATGAATCCAATTTTTCATTTATCATTTGTGTGTTTTTATTGGGTGCCACCTGTTCCCTAGACAGTCCACTGCTTGACATTTCTACCTGTCCTGGAGGGTTAGAGGTGAAGTGGCAAAGAATTAACAGCACAGACTCCAGAAGCAGGTGAAAAAGCTGGAGCAAGTTTATGCGATCTTTGCTGCAATCTCCTTCATTTTCCTCCACCCAAAACCCATTGGTCATAAGAATGCATCTCTTTTAAACAGCAATTCCTGATTAAACTGTCATTATCTGCTTCACCAATTCTTGGTTTCTCAGACCACCTTCAACTAGACCTTCCTGCAGATGTTGCCTTTGAGAATGCACAGCCCCTGGCATTGATGTAGCCATTCCTCCTACAATTGGTGAACTGCAACCACTGATGTAGAGAACAGGAAGACCAGCAGTTTTTGCTTCTGTTTAACAATAGTAACCACTGAAAAAAATCTAAATATGAGTATTGTTGTACCAGCACAGCTAAATCCTGGAAACCTCACTTGGGTGACTCAGGTGTAACACAATGACAGAAACTGACAAAACAAACACACCTACAAAAAATATCTATAATCTGGTAGGCTGTGCTCAATGTGGTGGAATGTACCTAGAAAATCTACTTGGCCAATCAGCATGTTCTTCCATTCCTCCCCACTCACAATGATCTCAAAACACTATAGTTTACAGGGCTCCGAAGAGATTAGCCAGGAAAACAGGTAGGATAGGCACCCAAATAACCACAGCAGCTGTGAGCTCCCCACCCCCCTCAGATGTTCATGGAACACAGGATTCTTTCACCCTATGTGTGAACACCATCACTCTTCCAGTCTGTACCTGTGTGTGAGCAGATAACCCTGTTTGCTACTCTCTCAATACTGCACAGTCTTCAGGGATCTCAGGAGATCTGTTACTTGAAGGGCCAGAAATTGAAGACCCAGAAATATACCTGCACACTTATTGGCACTTGATCTTTAATATAAAAGCAAAAAACATACAGTGGAAATAAAGAAAGCTTCTTCAATAAATAGTGCTGCTCCAACTGGCAATCTGTACGTAGAAAAATGAAAGTAGATTCATATTTTTCACCTTGTACACAGCTGAAGTCCAAATGTATTAAGGACCTCAACATAAAACCAGATACACTGGATCTAATTAAAAAATATATGTGGGAAAGAGCCTCAAACTTATCAGCACAGAGGGAAACTCCAGTGGCTCAGGCTTTAAGATCTACAATTGATAAATGGAACCTCACAAAACTGAAAAGCTTCTGTAAGGCAAAATACACATTCAATAGGACAAATCAGCAACCTAAAAACCGGTAAAAAATTTTTTCACCAACTCCACATCTGATAGAGGGCTAACATCTTAAATATATAAAGAGCTCAAGAAG
The DNA here is from genome assembly GCF_963924665.1 of Micromys minutus. Classification (NCBI taxonomy): domain Eukaryota; kingdom Metazoa; phylum Chordata; class Mammalia; order Rodentia; family Muridae; genus Micromys; species Micromys minutus. Next base: position 93,554,704 of record NC_137969.1, on the reverse strand, counting down.
CTAACCCCCCAAAAAGCAAATAATCCATTTAAAAACCAGTTGCAGAGCTAAACAGAGAATTCTCAACTGAAGAATCTCAAATGGCCAAAAATCATCTAAAGAAATGTTCACCATTCATAGCAAAATGACTATCAAAATGACACCAAGAGTCTACTACACCAGTCAAAATGGCTAAGATCGAAAACAACTCAGGTGACAGAATCATTTACTTTGCAGAAATCAGGATTATCAGATGCCTAGTGTGTCTTCTTCAACAAGGTGGTGGTTCTTACCTCAATGGGGACTTCTTCTTCATTAGAGATAATCATGACTTCCCAGTAGAGAACTAAAGGCTTATATGAATTCAGACGTCAGAAAACCATTGAACATGTAGGTTTATTTCTCATGTGATGGATACAGGTCTTTTCTTTGGTACTTGTTCTTGTAATCCTCCCAAATGCCACAGAATCCGGTGAGCAAATAAAGAAAGGGAAACATGGTAGTCTCAACACAAGTATGGAAACAAGTGGTTCATTGATAGTATAGTTTACAGCTTGGTGATCTGGATTTTATATAGTAGGATCCAAGCAAGAAGCAAGAGAAGGTAGATGAGAACACAAAATATCAAATGAAGATGGGAGATGAATATGTGAACTTTTACCCTACCACGTGTTTTCCATGACTGAGATCCAATGTCTTCCTACTGAGTTGGGGTGAAAAAAAGTGGCTTCTGTCCTTTACACTCCTGGACACTTCAGTAAAATGAACAGTGTCAACAAATGCTAATCAAAATATAACTAATCTTCACCACATCTATATTGGGATTTTTGGTAAAAGCCCATCAACTAACTCCTATCTTACTGGCTGTCTCTTAAGCGTTTCTCACATGTGCCTTACTTATGTACTAGACTCTGCATTACAGCTTCCTCTAATTCCTTTAATAAGTTTTTCATCCTTAATTTTTAATATGTCATCTATAACCTCCAATGCTGTAGAAAGATGGGTCACTTTATACTCTCTGTGTCTGAGACACCCCCACTTCTTACCACTTCCAATGCCATGGAAAAGGCAGACCAAAAGTTCACAAAGAATAGCAGAGAAACTTGAATTAATAAGTTTATACTTTTCAGGTTATCATCATCTTGTCAGAATTCTGTAATATTGGGTGAGGTGGTTACATTCTATTAACACATTGACATTTTAACAATAGCCAAAAATGAAAAACTGAGATACTTGAATATAAAGAAACAATAAGAAATACTTCCTTCTCTTTACCTGTAGAAGTGTTACATAGTAAATCCCATAGAACATGTATGACTGAGTGTAGGGGACTGAATTCATACTGTAATCTGAATTCCTTTACTGATATATAAAGGAATTTGTTCTTTATTTTGCTGTCTTCCAATTGCATAAACTAATTCTTAAAACTCTAACATATAGCACTAAGAACCATCTTTAGCAGGCTATGTAAGCTGTGAGTACAAAGTGGCCAAAATTCATGGTGATACTTGAGTGACCTTCCCTCTGGCAAATAGTGATCCCTGGTTTGCTAAAATCTGCACATGTTCATCTACATTCATCATTCTATGTCCTAGTGACCAATTATTCTTGACCTTAAGTCAGTTACTCTCTGGGCCCCAAGAGATAGAGAAAATCAGGAGGAAAGAAATGGTCAACAGGAAAAGAAGCTTTAGGCTAAAATAGTTCATTCCTCTTGAGTCACATCTACCCAAGTGCTGTCTGCTAGACATGAAGAGGACTTATAACCTCTTTTTCTCACATTCCTCTAACTTCCCTATATACTTTAATTTATATATTTTTCTCATTGAAATGGCCTATATCTTTTAAAAAGCCAGCAACAAAAAATAATCTACCAGGTACACTCCCTGAATATATTTGTTAATAAATAAACCACAAGGCACATCCTGCACATTCTAAAACTACTACTAGTCTTCATGGGCACCTTACTGCCTTTGATGTCTCACTGATTCTCTGAATCCCTGGACACAAAGAGTCACTTCACCTGTGATGGCCAATAAGCTCTGTTTTTTGATCAAAGGTGATGATCAGCACCTAAATGACCCCACCTTTATCGCAGAGTGCTCTGACACATGAGCTAGAAGGCACCAGGCCACTAGCATGTTCATACAGATTTGTCTTTTGTATTTTTTAAAGATTTATTTATTATATATAGCATCAGATTTCATTACAGACAGTTGTGAGCCACCATGTGGCTGCTGGGATTTGAACTCAGAACCTCTGGAAGAGCTGACAGTGCTCTTAACCACTGAGCCATCTCTCCAGTTTTTTTGTATTTGTAGAGGAATTTCAATACAGCAACATGGTTACTCTGGCATAAAGTAACATTCAAATGTTGTAGATTGTCTTGCAGCTATTTGTATTTTGATGCTAATTATATTTTTCCAAAAGGGCTACCTAAGCACTACTAAGGTAACTTCATCAGAAACTTTTCCCATTTTAATTTGTAAAATAAAGGCAAAAGCTGGTGATTGGGCAGGGGAAAGGAAGGTGGAAACAGAGTGTTGAAGGAGGAGAAAAATGAGGAGAAAAAGATGGAGCTAGACCATGTGGCCAGGAGAAACTGCAAGTTATAAGGGTTCTCATAGTTGGGGAATAGAGTTATGTAGTGTTAAATCTGCCCAATCTAGGTACGCAGCTTTTATTCTTATTTACTGAGTTATGTTTTCCTTAAATGAACTTATTCAGATTGGAGAGTTTACTACAACAAATTGGCACCCAAAGTTCGGGATTAGAACATATCAACAAAGTTAGAATGAGGTCAGCCAGAGCAATTCATTCAGAAGCCTAGAGGAGCCAGTTTGAATCAGTCAATTGGAAGAGGAATTTGAACTAGTACAGCTGATTTGAACCAGCCTGACAGTGTTTGGAAAGAACTAGAAAGGGTGAGTTTATTCAGCAGGAGGCCTCTAAAATTACAACCACATCAGGTGAATAAAAGTTACTTTTTACAGTATGTAGTTGGTTCATTTTAACATTTCTCATAATATTACATACTAATATAAAAGTTAAACAGACATCTCACCAAGTGGGGAACAGTTGTGCAGAAATATTGCTGTAGTGTTCAATGAGGAATTCTCTTCAATAAAGACACCTGGGAAGCTTGTAGGCTTGATTCATTTCTGCTCTGAAGTCCTTCAGCCGAGGTAGGCTGTGACAATGGCACAGCTTAATGACCAGGACGTCTTTTAGAGCTTTGTCTATGGGTGACAGGTAGTCCTTGTGGACCCATCTACCTTGATGAAACTTCAATAATCACATAAATAAAAGGTTCAAGTCCTCTTGCAGGTTAATATTAAACATAGAGGCTAGAAAAGCCATGTCTTAGAGGGTGATGGTACAATCTTACAAACTATTCCCAAAGTTCTAATATTTTTATCACTTAAATGGGTAGTAGCTTTGAGCTATCAGAACTTAAATCTTGTGGCTGGCTCACTAGCACATAAGTACCTCTGAGGGTTTAGTACATTAGCATATCATACATATATTCAGGTCTAGGGTAATATCTGTGCTACTTGGTGACCTGCCTGGAGCTTGCTGGAGAAGCTTACCAGAGCTGCTTGGTAGGTTATTATAATAATGTCTTCATTATTCCTATTAACGCAAAATAATTTCTAACTTAACCAAAATGGTTTCAGATTATGTTCTTTAAACTTAAACAATCAGAATTCTCAGTTTTATGTTAGGGCAATACATATTTCTTGCTAGATACATTATTCACACTCTGCTATTATTTCTTCTTTCACAGCTTTACACACAAAAGATAGAAGGTGTACAACAATGAACAACACCCTTTCTTATATATTTTCTTCCCCATTATTTACAGAATACACCAAATGTCACATTAAGTTTGGAACACTCAACTGCTTTTTATAGCCCAGGCTTCCAAATTCCACCACAATCTAATTTAAAACAACATAGTCAAGTCTAACAGACAAAGTGATTTTCCTAATGACATTTTAATTCTAGCCTGGGGTCCTGGTTCTATGTACTCCCTGTACCTACATGTATAGTTAAATGTTTTCTTAGTTTGGAATTTTTTCTTCAGTGATCCTGTAAAAAATGTTTTCTATACCATTCACCTAAGATTCTTCTCCTTTTACATGTATAATTTATAAATGCTATCTTTTAAGATCTCTCAAACTTCTCCATATTCCTCATACTCATATTTTTGTATTTTTGTCATTGTTGTCTGTTTTTTGTATGTGGTTTTGATATTTTTGTTATTTTTATTTTGAGACAGTGTTTCTTTGCATACCTTGGCTGCTCTGCAACTGGCCAGGAAGAGCAGCCAATGCTTAAAATGTGTGAAAGAGCCAATCATGATGATCTAAAGCTGTAGGATTTCTATGACAAAAGGCAACAACAGGATAATTAGGAAGAGTTCTGGTGAGGATCCAATATTGATGGTATCACAGAAGCCAGAGATCTTGAACCAGACCAATGACTCGCTGCAATGAACATATGAAAATGAAGACATATTGATATACTTGGGATATGCATTTTGACTTAATACAGCTGCCACAATGAGATGTTTTTTATGCTATGGTCTTTTTTGTTTGTTCTGCTTTGTTCTGTTTTGTTTTTTGTTTTTTGATTTTTTTTGGTTTTTTGTTTTTGTTTTTTTTTTTTTAGGGGAGGAGCTTACAAAGGTGAAGGGCAGATATGAGGCAATGGAAAGATGAGCTGGACTGGGGAGCAAGATGTGAAATTAATGAAGAGTCAACAAAAAGATTCTAAAAACTGAAATAGGACAAAAAAAGCAAATAGAAGGCAAAGAGGGCAAAAATTATACAGATGGGTGTGGGGAAATGTGAGAGGTCGAGTTTGGTTGAAGCCCCCACAGACAGATAACTGTCAACTGGCAGATGATTTCTGAACTCATGATTGCAAATCCACTTTGCCTGGATGCACCACAATGGGGCAGATATACAAGGCTCTAGGCAAGCCCCAAACCCCATCTCCACAGGCGAGAGTGATGTAGACTCTAGCTAAATCAGCCACTCCCTAAGTTTCTCGCCTGCACACACACATACACACACACACACACACACACATACACACACACACACACAGCATTAAAAAAACAACTATGGCAAATATTAGAGGAAAACGTATAGAAATCTTGTGGTTGGATCCCACAAGATTCTTTAAAAAGAACAGAAGAAAGGAAAGAGGGGTGCAAAAATAAAGACACATGTTGAAAACTTCTCCTCGGTCCTGGCTCCTTTGTGGTTCTGACTCCTTCGTCCTCCATGAATGCTTTAACCCAGAGATTTATTGCAGACTCTGCACTTTTCTAAGAGGCAGGCAGGGGTTTATGAAACTGGTCAGGAGGGCGATAATCTGAGCACAGGGATGAGTCTTGGCCCACCAGAGTTCACAGGTCTGGCGGCAACCTGCTGGGATTCATTCCAACACCTTCCAGCCTGAACTCCTCTGGGCAAGGTAGAGCACCCCAGAAGCAGCCTTCCCTGGGACCTGCAGTGTGATGAGCTACCTTCCCCCGGTGAAGCAGAGAGCAACCCCCCCAACCCCAGACCGATAAGTACAACAACTGGCGCCCAGTGTGGGGCATGACAGTGACCCAAAGGTTCAACACTCAGATGTCTAAGGACAAAAAGGTAAGCTCCCTTCAATGCCAGAGAATCTCCCTAGCAATCAAAGACAAAAAACCCAAAAACCCAAGGGAAGAGCAGCAGCTATAGATGATAAAAAAAAATCATAAAAGCAGCTGTGAGCATTCATTGGCAGGAAGGCTTAGTGCTTCTGGACCTCTGAGAAATTCCCAAAAAACCAAAAGATTGAGGGAATATTCCCATTAGAGAAAGCATTTCTTCTCTTTTCTATAATGGGCAATTCACAGTCACGTAAAACCTTTACCTATACTGGGCAGATTCGCGCCTTACTAATGTCACATAGGATAAGCCTAGCCAAAAACCAGGCCTCATTGTCCTGGGAAAAGGTACTCAAAATAGCGCCATTTATGGCCGATGAAGGAATTTACAACCCCGAATCATGGGCCCAAGTAGCTTCCCTAGTTAGAAACGGAGATAGCAAAGAGCAAAAACTACCTTTCTGTGAATTTTTACCATTTTTAGCTGCAACTAGACAATGCACAAAATCACCCAAAACAAAACATCTGGAAAACAACGCAGTTCCTCATCCTCCCAAGATACATGAGCCAACAGACCAGGATTCCCAAAATCACCCCTCCTTGGATCTTGCAGTCCTCAACCAGTTAATAGCAGAAATTAAATCCATCTACCTATACCTGCCTCCTTACACTCCAGAGGAGATAACAAATAAATCATGGGCTCCTCCTGCCCCTCCTCCCATTCAGCAAAAGAGAGAGACCTATCCTCCCCCTTCCCTGAACAATACTGATTCTCCAAGCTACAAAAACAACAAGAAGGCAGCAGATAAATCTCAGCCAGACTCCTTAGTCACCTTCTTTTAACCATCTACCACCCAACAACTTTGCAACTTTAAGGATTCTTTTGCAAAAATAAATACCACCTCCCAAGTTACTGAGGAGTATGATACAGAAACAGAACCAAATACTCCAGCTTTTCCTGTAAATGTCAATCCAAATCAAGCTAAACCACTGAATTGGTATCATCTACAAGCTTCGGATTTAAAGGAACTTAGGCAAGCAGTGAAAGAGGATCGCATTCATGCACCCTGGAGAAATTTCTACTGCAAAGCCATATGGCCTGCCTAAATACGCCCCAAGACTGGAGAGATACTTGTCCTTCTTCACTCCTTGACCCCATGTTTACATATGATATGGATGTTAAACCTCTGGAGCCTTTAAACTTCAATCGGGGCAGCCTTCAGCCCCCACAGTGAGAGAAACAGATACCCCCCTAGAAGTCTTATGGGTATCCAGCATCTCAGAAGGCTCTCACCCTAAATTGACCATTAAAATAGACAACAAACCATTCAAGTGCCTTATTGACACTGGAACAGACAGGACAATTTTAAGACAACAAGAGATCCCAAATCACTGGCAACTGATCTCAGGACCCCACTCCTAGCCATAGGGAGCACTTCAAATTCTATCATTACCAAATAGACCTATAAGTGGGAAGACCCGGATGGAGCCAATGGACTCATATGCTCTTTAGTGGCTCAAATAGCTACCAATCTTCTAGGAAGAGATATCTCACAGGCTTTAGAGGTAGTCCTCACTAACCAAGCAGAAAGGAACCAACCAAAAGAATGTGATACACAAGAAAAAATTTAAAACCCTCCCCCAGATCACCCCCAATTCTAAAGGCCTAAAAGCATAGCCAATTAATTATGCATTGTTCCCAGACACTCCTCTTCACAAAAGGATATATAGTTTTTTTAATCTCAGGCCCATCCTGTATAATCAGGGTAAGGTTTTACTCATTCACTTTTGCCTGACAGTGAACATCTTAAACTCATGGACTGTTTCTCTTCATCTGGACCTATCGCCAGGAACTGTAGGAATGCTTCTACCTAAAAAGACTTCTCTGTATTCCTAGACATAGCTACTGCTAAACAAAGAGCCTACAGCTAATGGTGTGGGAGCCAGAGTTCCCCTTTCCCCTTCTTGGCCCTGCTCAAGGCTCTTCCAGAGTTTCCTTTTGCCCCTTGTCGGCCCTGCTCATGGCTCCTCACTTGGTTCTCAGCTTTTTGGCGATATCCAGCGGTGCCTGGGTGTCCAGGAGCCTGAGAACCTGATATCTCTGGTTGCCTGTTCCCACGCCACAGTCTTTGATTCTCCACCCTCTGAGCAGGGTCACACAGCTTCTCACATTCTGATGCCCGCCTAGCAGCGGTGTGGAGTAAGCATAGTCAAATATCCCATGTCTGCTCCTCCTCAAGCACCACTGCATGGAGAGAGAGGCAGGACTAGGACGCGGGACTCCCTCATCACTAATTCAGTAACTGCTTTTCACACTCTCTGACCTTGTCTGTGACCAAGACTATTTTCTCTTTGAGCTTTTCTTCGAAGTTTGGCTTTCATTTCTTCCCCTTCAATATTTAGGATTTGCCAGCCAAGAAAAATGGTGGGAAAACTGACCTGTCTGCTAAAATACACAGGTAGAGAATGCCCCCCCCCACCTAGACCAGCCAAAGACAATAGAAAAACACACCTGAGTCCAAAATTTCAATCATTGTGTAAATGCTTGTTTTCTTTAAGAAAAACACCAAAGGCAATGTTTGTGCTTCTCAGTCCCCAAATCCTCATGCCTCTTTACTTAAAAGTTTATTTTTTTCAAGAATTTATGATTTGTGTCCAAAAGTTTTCCATTGTTAATCTATTTCCACAGGCCAAAGCAACTATACTGATAACCGTTATTAAGTCATTAATCAACAATTTTCCTTTGATAGACAAGCTGTTAGTGCCTATCCAAGATAAATAATTAACAAAATTTTCTTCCTCAGCCATCCAAAGCAGACTTAAAGAACTTCTTCCAGGACAGAATTCCTCTAATGCTCTTGCTTTTCTAGAAGCATAACAACAGACTATGATGTACTCTCAAGCAAACCATCACAGGTCACTCCCCTATGCAGAATCTCCCCACCCCTTCTGGGGCTCCCTCTGTTGTGATCACCTCCACAAGTTTGTCTGCAGTATTATTCCCATAGATCAAGCCAAGACTAAATGCCATCTCCTCAGACCTGCCTGGGACAACAAAGCTACCTTCCTCCAGACACACCATCTGACTGAAGACTCCCGAGATGACATGCTGAGGTCTACAGACAAGTGCTGAGACCCACAGAAGACAGACTTGAGACCTTCCAGCTGCACATGAACTTTCTTGATAAAGCGAAACAACTGTGAAATGTGGGGAAATTAGAGGATAGCAAGGAAGACATGATGTCTAGCCAGATTAGTCAAATACTGTTGAATATCAATGTTGATTTGTGTACCCATGGGAAAATAGCATTGCTCAAATATCCTTAGTCCTCCAATCCCTTTCTTCTTGGTACTCTAATCCCTTGGTAGCTTGTCTTCTCCTCATCCTTGGCCTCATACTAGCTATCAGAGCCCTGTTCTTCCTAGAACCCTGTTCCTAATGCAGCAAATTAGCAACATCACAAAAATCAGGTTTTAGTTAAGTGCCAAACTGTTCCCAAATTAGAAATCCAATGTTATGATGACACTTCTCCTCTTTAAAAGGATAAAAGGAAATTGTAGGTTTGAAGGGCCAAAGTGGAAATTTGAGAAGTCGTCAAGTTCAGTCCAAGCTCCAAAGACAGATAACTGTCAACTTACAGATGCTTTCTGAACTCCCAATTGCAAATCCACTTTGCCTGGATACACCACAATGGGGCAGATGTACACGGGTCTAGGCAAGCCCCAAACCCCATCTCCACAGGAGAGAGTGATGTAGATCTAGCTCAGTCAGCCACTCCGTAAGTTTCTACACATACACACACACACAAACACACACACACACAAACACACACACACGTATACACACACACACACACACACACACACACACACACACACACACACACACACACATACACACTGCATTAGAAAAACAACTATAGCCAGTCTTAGTGGAAAACATGGGAATCTGCTTGGATCCCGGACTGTTTAAAAAGAAGAGAACAAAAAAAGAGAGGGGTGCAAAAATATAGACACAAGTTGAAAACTTCTCCTAAGAACGGCGGCTCATAGAGGCTGAGCAACTGGTGGGTGGGAGACCTGGCCTGCCAGGAAGCAGAGAGATCAATTCGGAGTGCACACAGAAAGTGCACACCCAGCCTTGCCCTGCCCTGCCCTGCCTGAACCAGCGACCAGGAACAGAAATTTGGAACTTCTGTTTCCACCCGGCGGCAACATCAGGACACAGAGCGGAGCCTGGCGCAAATACCTCCCAGAACAGCAGCTCGTACAGACTGAACAACTGGTGAGTGGGAGATCTAGGCTGCTGGGAAGCAGAGGGATCTCTGCGGAGTGCACACGGAAAGTGCACCCCCTGCCTTGACCTGCCCTGTCCTGCCTGATCCAGTGACCAGGAACAGAATTTAGGAACTTCTGTTTTCACCAGGAGGCGACTTCAGGACGCAGAGCAGAGCCTGGCCATACTGCCACCCGGAACGGCGGCACGTAAAGGCTGAGCAACTGTTGGGTGGGAGACTTGGGCTGCCAGGAAGCAGAGAGATCTCTGTGGAGTGCACACAGAAAGTGCACCCCCTGCTTTGCCCTGCCCTGCCCTGTTTGATCTATCGACCAGGAACAGAACTTTGGAACTTCTGTTCCCACACAGTGACTCTGAGGCATAGAATAGGGCTCGACCCATCTGCCACCTGGAGCAGTGGAGATCCAGGGACACAGACCAGATAAAAGGGAAAGGCAAGAACATATCACTGACAACAAAATGGCAAGAGGAAAGCGAAAGAGTATATCCCAAGGAAACCAAGACAACCTGGCAACACCAGAACCAAGCTCTCCTATAACAGCAAACATCGGAATTCCAAACACTCCAGAAAATGAAGACACAGACCTGAAATCATACCTCAAGATGCTGATAGAGATATTTAAACAAAAACGGGAGAAAAAGCAAAAAGATTCAGAAGCTTTTAAAAAGGAAACAAGAAAAACACTCAAAGAACTCAAAGAACTAGAGGAAAACAGAATCAAAGAGATGAAGGAATGGAAGAGGGAATTTAAAACGGAAATTGACACAATATAGAAAACACAAAAAGAGATAACCCAAGAGGTAGAACACCTAAAAAAGAAATCAGGAGTCACGGATACAAGCATTTCCAATAGACTACAAGAGATGGAAGAGAGAATCTCTGGGGCAGAAGACAACATTGTAAACTTAGACAAAACAGCCAGAGAAGATGTAAAAAACAAAAAGCTCCTAACTCAAAATGTCCATGATATCCAGGACACAATGAGAAGACCGAACCTAAGGATAATAGGAATAGAAGAGGTAGAAGAGTATCAACTAAGAGGCACAGTAAATATCTTCAACAAAATCGTAGAAGAAGACTTCCCTACCTTGAAGAATGAGATGACTGCGAGCATAAAAGAAGCCTTCAGAACTCCAAATAGGTTGGACCAGAAAAGAAATACCTCCCGACACATAATAGTAAAAACATCAAGTGCCCAAAGCAAAGAAAGAATACTAAAAGCAGTAAGGGAAAAAGGTCAGGTAACATATAAAGGCAGGCCAATCAGACTCACACCCGATTTCTCAACAGAGACTATAAAAGCAAGACATCAAGCACACCCTAAGAGAGCACAAGTGCCAGCCCAAGCTGTTATACCCAGCAAAACTATCAATCACCATCGATGGAGAGATAAAGATATTTCAAGACAAATCTAAATTTACACAATATCTGACCACAAACCCAACACTACAACGAAATATAGGTGGAAAACCCAGTACAATGAGAAAAAATACAGCCTAATAAAAACAAGAAAACTCCCAAACAAGAAAACTAAAAGAAGAAAAATGCACAGACACAACTCAACCCACAAAACCAATAATGGCAGGAAACAGAAACAACTATTCCTTGATATCTATTAACATAAATGGACTCAACTCCCTAATTAAGAGACATAGGCTATCAGACTGGATACATAAACAAAATCCAGCCTTTTGCTGCATACAGGAAACTCATCTCAGAGACAAAGACAGACACTATCTCAGAGTTAAAGGATGGGAAAAAAACTTCCATGCAAACAGCTCCAAGAAGGAAGCTGGAGTGGCTATTCTAATATCGAATAAAGTAAATTTCCAACCAAAAGTTATCAAAAAAGATAAGGAAGGACACTTTTTACTCATTACCGGGGAAATCTGTAAGGAGAAACTCTCAATCCTGAACATATATACTGCAAAATAAAAAAAAGCACCCACATTCAAAAGAAACCCTACTAAAACTCAAAAAATACATTTCACCCCACACAATAATAGTGGGAGACTTTAATACCCCAGTCTCACCAATTGACAGATCATGGAAACAGAAACTGAAAAAGGACACTGCAAAACTAGCAGAGACTTTGAACCAACTAGAATTAATAGATATATACCGAACATATTATTCTAAACTAAAAGAATATTCCTTGTTCTCACAACCCAATGGCACCTTTTCGAAAATTGACCACATAATTGGACACAGAGCGAGCCTCAATCGATATAAGAAGATTGAAATACTCCCATGCATCCTCTCAGATCACCATGGTCTACGGCTGGTCTTTAACAAAAACAAGGACAGCAAAAAGCCCACATACACATGGAAACTAAACAACACTCGGTTAAATGATAGCAGGTTCAAAGAAAAAATAATAAAAGGAATTAAGGATTTCTTAAAATTCAACGAAAACGAAAACACAACATACCCAAATGTATGGGATGCAATGAAAGCAGTATTGAGAGGAAAACTCATAGCCCTAAGTGCTTCCAAAAAGAAACTGGAGAGAGCTTACATCAGCAACCTGACAGCACAGCTAAAAGCCCTAGAACAAAAGGATGCAGATATACCCAAGAAGAGTAGACGCAAAGAAATAATCAAAATTAGGGCAGAAATAGACCAAATAGAATCAAAAAGAACCATTGAAAAAAATCAAGAAAACCAAGAGTTGGTTCATTGAGAAAAACAGCAAGATTGATAAACACCTAGCCACACTAACGAGAGGGCAAAGAAAGAGTATACAAATTAACAAAATCAGAAATGAAAGTGGGGACATAACAAGTGAAACTGAGGAAATTCAAGAAATCATCAGATCCTACTACAAAAGCTTATACTCCACAAAATTGAAAAATCAGAAGGAAATGGAGGAATTCCTAGACAGATACAAGATCCCAAAGTTAAACCAGGACCAAGTAAACCATCTAAATAACCCTATAACACCTAAAGAAATAGAAGAAGTAATCAAAAGCCTCCCAACCAAAGAAAAGCCCAGGTCCAGACGGGTTTAGTGCAGAATTTTATCAGACATTTTGGGGATATAACACCAATACTCTCCAAACTATTCCAAAAGATGGAATCAGATGGAATACTACCTAACTCATTTTTTGAGGCTACAATGACCCTCGTACCTAAAGCACACAAAGACACTACAAGGAAAGAGAACTTCAGACCAATCACACTTACGAACATTGATGCAAAAATACTCAACAAAAACCTTGCAAACCGAATCCAAGAACACATCAAAGCGATCATTCATCATGACCAAGTAGGCTTCATCCCTGGCATGAGGGATGGTTTAATATAAAGAAATCCATCAACGAAATCCTCCATATAAACAATCTCAAAGATCAAAATCACATAGTCATCTCACTAGATGCTGAGAAAGCATTTGACAAAATCCAACACACCTTCATGTTAAAAGTCCTGGGAAGAACAGGAATCCAAGGTCCATACCTAAACATAATAAAAGCAATATAGAGCAAACCAACAGCCAACATCAAACTTAATGGCGGGAAACTTGAAGCAATCCCACTAAAATCAGAGACTCGACAAGGCTGCCCACTCTCCCCCTACCTATTCAACATAGTACTGGAAGTCCTGGCTGGAGCAATTAGACAGCAAAAGGAGATCAAGGGGATACAAATCTGAAAGGAAGAGATTAAAAACATCACTCTTTGCCAATGACATGATAGTGTACTTGAGTGACCCCAAAAATTCTACCAGAGAACTCCTACAGCTGATAAACAAGTTCAGCAAAGTGGCTGGATACAAAATTAACTCAAACAAATCAGTAGCCTTCCTATACTCAAAGGACAAATATGTGGAGAAAGAAATTAGGGAAAAGGTACCCTTCACAATAGTCACAAAAACTATGAAATACCTTGGTGTGACTCTAACTAAGCAAGTGAAGGACCTGTATGACAACAACAAAAAAACATCTGTGGGAATTACTATCTCTGACTTCAAGCTATATTACAAGGCAATTGTGTTGAAAACTGCATGGTACTGGTGCAGAAATAGGCATGTGGATCAACGGAATAGAATAGAAAATCCAGAAATGAGCCCTCATGTATATAGTCACCTGATTTTTGACAAAAGGGCCATAAACATTTAATGAAAAAAGCACAGCCTATTCAAAAAATGGTGCTGGTCCAACTGGCACTCAGCATGCAAAAGAATGAAAATAGACCCTTTCTTATCTCCTTGTACAAAGCTCAAGTATAAATGGATCAAAAATCTCCACATTAAACCAGATACACTGAAACTATTAGATGAGAAAGTAGAGACCACCTTAGAACACATAGGCACAGGAGAAAATTTCCTGAACAAAACACCAATGGCTCAAGCTCTAAGGTCAAAGATTAAAAAATGGGACTTAATGAGATTGCAATGTTTCTGTAAGGCTAAGGACATTGTTAAGAAAACAAAATGGCAACCAACAGAATGGGATAAGATCTTTACCAACACCACATCAGATAGAGGCCTAATATCCAAGATATACAAGGAACTCAAAAAGCTAGACACCAGAGAGTCAAATAACCCTATTAAAAAATGGGGTACAGAGCTTAAAAAATGTTCTCAGTTGAGGAACACTGAATGGCCAAGAAACATCTGAGGAAGTGCTCGACATCCTTAGCCATCAGGGAAATGCAAATCAAAACCTGAGATTCCACCTTACCCCAGTTAGATTGGCCAATATCCAAAACTCAGATGACAGCAGATGCTGGCGAGGCTGCGGGGAAATAGGAACACTTCTCCACTGTTGGTCGGGTTGCAAACTAATACAACCACTCTGGAAATCAGTCTGGCGATACCTCAGAAAATTGGATATAGTACTACCTGAAGACCCAGCTATTCCACTTCTGGGCATATACCCCAGAGATACTTTAATACACAACAAAGATATATGTACCACAATATTCATAGCAGCTCTATTTATAATAGCCAGAAGCTGGAAAGAACCCATATATTCTTCAGAAGATGAATGGATACAAAAATTGGGGTACATTTACACAATGGAATACTACTCAGCCACCAGAAACAATGACTTAACCAAATTCTTAAGAAAATGGCTGATAGTTGGATACTAACCCCAGAAATCTCTAAACACCCAAGAAACAACTCACAGACTATATGAAGTTCAAGAAAAAACAAAGGCCAAAAAAAAAAGAAAGAAAATAAAAAAACATTATGTTTTATCCTTACACACCAAGAAAACTTTGACTATTTCCAGGTTACATCTTGTTTTACATGCACTTTTTGCTCATTGTAACTAGTAGAATTTTAATGCACACTATCAAACCTTTAAAAAAATCAAGTATTGACAAAAGTGTATTCATGTATTTTTATGCAAAAATACTTAAAATTTGTACATATATCTTTGTTTTTTAAAACAAAGTTGTTCAATTATAAAAAGTATCATGCAAATAAAAATGTTAAGTACACATTTTCCCAAGCACGAAAAAACACTTTTGCAAAACTGTTGCCTATGTGTTCCACTGGGCATTATTATGCAATGATGATGCTTTCAAATCTTGCAGACTTGTCTAATGGGTACTTTGAAGTCCTTCTTCTTTGGCAGGCTTTCTGATGTTGTAGAGTTTTCCTTTATATAAGATGCTATTATGCAATGTTTAAAACTGAAAATAAGTATTTTAGGAATCATAAAAATAATATTAAACAGAGTGGCAGCTTCCTTGCTCACAATGTCAAAATTGTTTAAATGTCCTTAATTTAACTGTCACTAAGTGGCTCTTCAGAGACACAATTCTTTAACATACCCCACAAAATCTAGTCAACAGCAGTGGATGGCACATTTCTAAAAATGTTGTCTTCTGCCAAATGCTTTGGTTTTTTCCTGTTTAACAGAGTGTTCACACTATAGGGAATTGTCATATGAAGCAATTGCATAGTTGGTGTTCTGGTCTTTAAAGATATTTATTTAGACCCCTCTGTCACATATTTCACCCCCACTGAAAGGGATCATGTTTTTCAATTAATACAAAAATCATTTTACATGATCAATTAGTTATAAAAATGAATAAGAGACAACCTTAACTGAAGGATCAGGAAAGGCACAGGGTTTACTCCTGAATAAAGAAGGTAACTCATACAACAAAAAAGTAGAGAATAGGTAGAATTTCTATTTACCTAAAATGGTTCATAAATAAGGAATGTGTCGTATTTTAGGTAAACAGCAACACAAAGATGATATTGACTCAAAGAAGACAGTGGCAGAATTAGAATGTTATGATCATAGGTTGACTCACCATTTACACCAAGTAAAACAGCTATTATTTGGTATCAGGTCCTAATTTCTCTGTGAGCCCAAGTGTGTGAGCAAATCACATTTCTTTTTCTTGAATGAAAATTGCAAAATGTTTTCTGTAATTAATGCGGTTAGAATCAGTTCCTATTCTTTATGTCTCACAGTAAAGTCCATTTGACCAAACTCCCCAAATACTACATAAGTGATGGTGGTTTCACATAGAAACACCATAGGTAAACAGATCTACAAGTAAAGGTCAGTAGAGTATTAAACTGTTCATAAGTTTTCATAGTCTCCAAAAACTGATTTTCTAAATCAACACTCACCAGAATAGAATGGTTCTCAATCT
Source organism: Micromys minutus (assembly GCF_963924665.1). Taxonomy (NCBI): domain Eukaryota; kingdom Metazoa; phylum Chordata; class Mammalia; order Rodentia; family Muridae; genus Micromys; species Micromys minutus. Next base: position 93,538,151 of record NC_137969.1, on the reverse strand, counting down.
GTCATGTATCATATATCCTGCATATTAGATAACAACAGTATGATTCATGGATGTATTAAAATTACAGCAAATCTTCATAGCAGCTCTATTTATAATAGCCAGAAGCTGGAAAAAAACCCAGATGTCCTTCAGAAGATGAATTGATACAAAAATTGTGGTACATTTACACAATGGAGTTTTTTTGTTTCTTCTTGTTTCCTCTTTAAAAGCTTCTGAATCTTTTTGCTTTCCTCCCATTCTTGTTTAAGTATCTCTATCAGCATCTTGAGGTATGATTTCAAGTCTGCATCTTCTTTTTCTGGAGTGTTTGGAATTCTGATGTTTGCTGTTATGGGAGAGCTGGGTTCTGGTGTTGCCAGGTTTTCTTGGTTTCCTTGGGATATACTCTTTCGCTTTCCTCTTGCCATTTTGTTGTCAGTGATATGTTCTCACCTTTCCCTTGTATCTGGTCTGTGTCCCTGGATCTCCACTGGTCCAGGTGGCAGATGGGCCGAGCCCTGTTCTATGCCTCAGAGTCTCCGGGTGGGAACAGAAGTTCCAAAGTTCTGTTCCTGGTCCCTGGATCAGGCAGGTCAGAGGGTGCACTTTGCTTGCACACTCCACAGAGATTTCTCTGCTCCCTGGCTGCCTAGATCTCCTACTCACCAGTTTTTCAACCTTTAGGAGCTGCCGGTCCGTGTGGCAGATGGGCCGGGCTCTGTTCTGCGCCCTGAAGTCGCCACCGGGTGGAAACAGAAGTTCCAAAGTTCTGTTCCTGGTCCCTGGATCAGGCAGGTCGGAGGGTGCGCTTTGCTTGCGCACTCCGCAGAGATCTCTCTTCTCCCTGGCTGGCTAGATCTCCTACTCACCAGTTTTTCACCTTTAGGAGCTGGCGGTCCATGTGTCAGATCTGTGGAAATCTTTTAAGTCATGTTTATATAATTATCCATTCCTTATTATATGATATAATGACATAAAGGTTTTATTCATATTTTGGTTAATATTATTTTCTGTTATTTAAAATACACTCTTGTTTTCATACAATGTATGCAAATTATGGTTTCCCTTTCCTCTTCTTTAAGCTCCTCGAAATATACCTTGCAATCTGGACCTAACCTTTATTTCTCTCTTCATAAACAAGCAGGCTTTTAAGTCATAATTATAAAATTAAATATACTAAGATAAAATTAAGAACAAGAATAACCCCAATGGCAATAGGCAAAGCAATGCCTTTTTGCTGATGTACTTATATCAATCAGACCACATGGCAGTCTTTTGTTCACCCTAGCTTGATGCCTGGCATGGTGGCCAAAGGTATTTTACAAGAGAACACATACAAACCAAACCAAAACCAGGCCGTGCAGTGGAAGAGACAGAAGACAGAGACCTAAGAATGGCAATGACTTCTACAGACCTGCCCTCTGGTGCTTGATATCTGCAGTGACATAGACACTGGCTTGCCAAAACACAGCATGGGCAAAGGAAGTGGACCAGGGACCTGCTAGCTGCATGTCAGCCTTCAGTGGAAGACACTATAATGTGCAAGCATATGGTATTCAATGAGAGTAAAGTAGCTTATGCATTAGGAAGAGAGCTAAAATTGAGACTTGAAGATGGACAGGAATAGTCTGTTCTTAGTGCCCAGCCCTATCAGATTCCTATTCAGGCGTCTGAGGTTCATAATACCACTAGAGATTATGAGGATGACCCTGATCAGGGTAGCTGCCAGAGACCACAAGGATTACCAGGGACTGAACAGAACTCACTGTAGTACTATAAAGAGTTAGCTCCTTCTCTCACTAGTGAAAGCACTTGGGAGTATAGGCCATTTGTCAATACCAGGCTGCAGAGTGGAGCTAACCTTGGTAGTGGGTGTTGTTAATCCTGAGGTCAAAAAGGTGAAGGACTTGATCTGCTATTTGTCTGTCACAGAGGGCTGTGAATGCAGAGATGGTGGTCCACCACTACCTCCAGCAGTTAGAAAAGCTGCCCACCAGAATATAAGCATAGTAAACTAACCCCACCTTTCCTTAGTTGCAGTATTTTGTAGAATGGGCCCTGCACATTCCCTGCAAATCATAGCATCTATTTGTGATGGTAGGGGCACAGTTGAACCAGCTGAAAGGAAGAGTTCATGAGAGCTGGTCCCTCCACTCACCTTCCAAGTATCTGCATTGAGATAGTGTATGTGTGGAGTTGATGTCCCTCCTTACCCCTGATACTTGGGGCAGTCAGAAGAGCCTGAGAATGGAGAAGTAGCCCTGTCTCTTTACTTATTGTAGTGCTGGAGAGAGTGGGCCCTGAACACTGCCTGGGTAACACAGTTAAGCTGACCCAAATAGCTAAGGCATGTGTGATCCAGCCTGAGGTTATGACAGCAGGTGCGCTGTCTTAGTCCCTGAAGATTGAAACTCTTTTAGAAGAGTGGGCCTCACTCTTGATGGGCAGTCTATTGGAACTGACCCCTAGAATAATGGGTGTGGGTTAACTGGCCCCAAGGACATGAAACCAGGAGAGTTGACTCTGCCTCCTTCTACAAATACATATTCTAAACTAACAGGTAATCTATGTAGTAACAAACAATAAGCACCTGAACCATGAACAAATTATGGTGTTGACTATACAAAGCATTTGAGATATTTTCTGTTAATGGAAATATGATATATCCTAACAATGTTGAAAGTATCCTGAGTTCACATACTAGTCAACACTCATACAAACATTTTAAATTGTTTCAAATACAGTGAAAAGCACCTCAACTATTTTGCTCATGATATATATTTTTATAGTTTTTTATGAATATTTTATATTTATTCATATTTCAAATGTTATATCCTTTCCAGGTTTCCATTTTTAAAACCCCTATCCCATCTCCCTCCCCCATTTCTATGAGGGTAGTCCTACAACCACCCACCCACTCCTGCCTCCCTGCCCTGACATTTCCCTACAGTGAGGCATTGAGCATTCTGGGGAACAAGGGCCTCTCTTCCAGTTGATGCAAGGTAAGTCCTTCCTCTGCTACATTTGCAGCTGGAGTCATGGGTCAATCCATGTGTATTCTTTGGTTGGTGGTTTAGTGCCTGGGAGCTCTAGGGTTTGGACTGGTTGGTTGATATTTTTGTTCTTCCTATGTAAATGCAAACCCATTCAGCTCCTTCAGTCCTTTCTTTAACTTCTCCATAGGTGACCCCATGCTCAGTCCAATGATTGGTTGCAAGAATCCATCTCTCTATTTTTTAGGTACCTTCAGAGCCTCTCAGGAAATAGCTATATTAGGATCCTCTCAGCAAGCAATTCTTGGCATCAGAAATGGTGACTGGGTTTGGTAGCTTCATATGGGATGGGTCCACAGAGAGAGCAGTCTCTGGATGGCCTTTCTTTTTTTTTTTTAAACGACTTTATTTTGCAAAACAAAGATAAATGTACAGATTTTAAACATTTTTTGCTTAAAATTATACATTTTTGTCAGTACTGTTTTTTCAGACATTAAAATAAATTTTACATAAAACCATGAAATATATTTTTTAGTCAGTACTTGATTTTTTTCAAGGGCTTGACAGTATGCATTGAAAACCTACAAGTTGCAATAAGCGTAAAGTACATGCAAAACAAAACGCAACATGGAAATAGTCAAAGTCTTCTTGTTTTGTGAATATATGTATGTTTTTTGCTTTCTTTATTTCTGGGACTTCATACAGTATGTGAGTTGTTTCTGGGGGAGTGCAAGCCTCTGGGGTTAGCATCCCACTATCAGTGACTGCATATTATGTCTGTTCTTTTGTGACTGGGTTATCTCACTCAGGAAGATCTTCTCTAGATGCAGCCATTTTCTTAAGAATTTGGTTAAGTCATTGTTTCTGGTGGCTGAGTAGTATTCCATTGTGTATATGTACCACAATTTTTGTATCCATTCGTCTTTTGAAGGACATCTGGGTTCCTTCCAGCTTCTGGCTATTATAAATAGAGCCGCTATGAACATTGTGGTGCATATACCTTTGTTGTGTATTAAAGTGTCTCTGGGGTATATGCCCAGAAGTGGAATAGCTGGGTCTTCAGGTAGTACTATATCCAATTTTCTGAGGTATCGCCAGAGAAATTTCCAGAGTGGTTGTATTAGCTTGCAACCCCACCAACAGTGGAGAAGTGTCCTTCTTTCTCCGCAGCCTCGCCAGCATCTGCTGTCATCTGAGTTTTGGATCTTGGCCAATCTGACTGGTGTGAGGTGGAATCTTAGGGTTGTTTTGATTTGCATTTCCCTAATGGCTGAGGATGTGGAGCACTTCCTCAGATGTTTCTCGGCCATTCGGTGTTCCTCAACTGAAAATGATTTGTTTAGCTCTGTACCCCATTTTTTAATAGGGTTATTTGATTCTCTGGTGTCTAGCTTTTTGAGTTCCTTGTACACCTTGGATATTAGGACTCTATCTGATGTGGTGTTGGTAAAGATCTTTTCCCATTCTGTTGGTTGCCGTTTTGTTTTCTTGACAATGTCCTTAGCCTTACAGAAACTTTGCTATCTCATTAAGTCCCATTTCTTAATATTTGACCTTAGAGCTTGAGCCATTGGTGTTTTGTTCAGGAAATTTTCTCCTGTGCCTATGTGTTCTAAGGTTTTCCCTATTTCTCCTCTAATACTTTCAGTGTATCTGGTTTAATGTGGAGATCTTTAATCCACTTACACTTGAGCTTTGTACAAGGAGATAAGAAAGGGTCTATTTTCATTCTTTTGCATGGTGAGTGCCAGTTGGACCAGCACCATTTGTTGAATAGGCTGTCATTTTTCCATTGAATGTTTACTGCTCCTTTGTCAAAAATCAGGTGACCATATACATGAGGGCTCATTTCTGGATCTTCTATTCTATTCCATTGATCCACTTGCCTATTTCGGTACCAATACCATGCAGTTTTCAGCACAATTGCCTTGTAATATAGCTTGAGGTCAGGGATAGTGATTCCCGCAGATGTTTTTTTGTTGTTGAGTATGGATTTCGCTATTCTAGGTCTTTTGTTATTTCATATGAAATTTCACATTGATCTTTCCAATTCCATGAAGAACTGGGTTGGAATTTTGATGGGGATTGCATTGAATCTGTAGATTGCTTTTGGTAGAATGGCCATTTTTAAGATGTTGATCTTTCCAATCCATGAGCATGGGAGATCTTTCCATTTTCTGAGATCCTCCTCAATTTCTTTCTTTGGAGGTTTGAAGTTCTTGTCATACAGTTCCTTCACTTCCTTAGTTAGAGTCACACTAAGGTATTTCATAGTTTTTGTAACGATTGTGAAGGGTACCTTTTCCCTAATTTCTTTCTCCACATGTTTGTCCTTTGAGTATAGGAAGGCTACTGATTTGTTTGAGTTAATTTTGTATCCGGCTACTTTGCTGAACTTGTTTATCAGATGTAGGAGTTCTCTGGTGGAATTTTTGGGGTCACTCAAGTACACTATCATGTCATCGGCAAAGAGTGATGTTTTTATCTCTTCCTTTCCGATTTGTATCCCCTTGATCTCCTTTTGCTGTCTAATTGCTCCAGCCAGGACTTCCAGTACTATGTTGAATAGGTAGGGAGAGAGTGGGCAGCCTTGTCGAGTCCCTGATTTTAGTGGGATTGCTTCAAGTTTCTCGCCATTAAGTTTAATGTTGGCTGTTGGTTTGCTGTATATTGCTTTTATTATGTTTAAATATGGGCCTTGGATTCCTGTTCTTTCCAGGACTTTTAACATGAAGGGGTGTTGGATTTTGTCGAATGCTTTCTCAGCGTCTAGTGAGATGACCATGTGATTTTGGTCTTTAAGTTTGTTTATACGGTGGATTACATTGATGGATTTCCTTATGTGAAACCATCCCTGCATCCCAGGGATGAAGCTTACTTGGTCATGATGAATGATCGTTTTGATGTGTTCTTGGATTCGGTTTGCAAGGATTTTGTTGAGTATTTTTGCATCAATGTTCATAAGTGAGATTGGTCTGAAGTTCTCTTTCCTTGTAGGGTCTTTGTGTGGCTTAGGTACGAGAGCTTTGTAGCCTCAAAAAATGAGTTGGGTAATATTCCATCTGATTCTATCTTTTGGAATAGTTTGGCGAATATTGGTGTTATAGCCCAATAAATGTCTGATAAAATTCTGCTCTGAACCTGTCTGGACCTGGGCTTTTTTTGGTTGGGAGGCTTTTGATGACTTCTATTTCTTTAGGTGTTATAGGGTTATTTAGATGGTTTACTTGGTCCTGGTTCAACTTTGGGACCTTGTATCTGTCTAGGAATTCGTCTATTTCCTCCAGATTTTCCAATTTTGTGAAGTATAAGTTTTTGTAGTAGGATCTGATGATTTCTTGAATTTCCTTAGTTTCAGTTGTTATGTCACCACTTTCCTTTCTGATTTTGTTAATTTGGATACTCTCTCTTTGCCCTTTAGTTAGTCTGGCTAGGGGTTTATCAATCTTGTTGATTTTCTCAAAGAACCAACTCTTTGTTTTGTTGATATTTTCAATGGTTCTTTTTGTTTCTATTTGGTCAATTTCTGCCCTAATTTTATTATTTCTTGCCGTCTACTCTTTTTGGGTATATCTGCTTTCTTTTGTTCTAGGGCTTTTAGCTGTACTGTCAGGTTGCTGATGTGAGCTCTCTCCAGTTTCTTTTTGGAAGCACTTAGGGCTATGAGTTTTCCTCTCAATGCTGCTTTCATTGCATCCCATAGGTTTGGGTATGTTGTGTTATCGTTTTCGTTGAATTCTAGAAAGTCCTTAATTTCTTTCTTTATTTCTTCTTTGACCCTGCTATCCTTTAACAGAGCGTTGTTTATTTTCCATGTGTATGTGGGCATTTTTTTGTCTTTGTTGTTGTTAAAGACCAGCCGTAGACCATGGTGATCTGAGAGGATGAATGGGAGTATTTCAATCTTCTTATATCGATGAAGGCTCGTTCTGTCTCCAATTATGTGGTCAATTTTCGAGAAGGTGCCATGGGGTGGTGAGAAGAAGGTGTATTCTTTTACTTTAGGATAGTATGTTCTGTATATATCTATTAATTCTAGTTGGTTCAAAGTCTCTGCTAGTTTTGCAGTGTCCTTGTTCAGTTTCTGTTTCCATGATCTGTCCATTGGTGAGAGTGGGGTATTAAAGTCTCCCACTATTATTGTGTGGGGTGAAATGTATTTTTTGAGCTTTAGTAGAGTTTCTTTTATGAATGTGGGTGATTTTTTATTTGGAGCATATATGTTAAGAATTGAGAGTTCCTCCTGACATATTTCCCCGGTAATGAGTAAAAAGTGTTTTTCTTTATCTTTTTTGATAACTTTTGGTTGGAAATTTCCTTTATTCGATATGAGAATTGCCACTCCAGCTTGCTTCTTGGAGCTGTTTGCTTGGAAGTTTTTTTCCCACCCTTTTACTCTGAGATAGTGTCTGTCTCTGTTTCTGAGATCAGTTTCCTGTATGCAGCAAAAGGCTGGATTTTGTTTATGTATCCAGTCTGATAGTCTATGTCTCTTTATTGGGGAGTTGAGACCATTTATATTAATAGATATCAAGGAATAATTGTTTCTGTTTCCTGCCATTTTTGCTTTTTTGGTTTGAGTTGTGTCTGTGTTTTTTTCTTCTTTTAGTTTTCATGTTTAGGAGTTTTCTTGTTTTTACTAGGCTGTATTTTCCCTATTTGTATTTGGTTTTGCACCTATAATTCATTGTAGTGCTGGGTTTGTGGTCAGATATTGTGTGAATTTTGATTTGTCTTGAAATATTTTTGTCTCTCCATCGATGGTGATTGATAGTTTTGCTGGGTATAGCAGCTTTGGCTGGCACTTGTGCTCTCTTAAGGAGTGCATGATGTCTGTCCAGGCTCTTCTAGCTTTCATAGTCTCTGTTGAGAAATCGGGTGTGAGTCTGATTGGTCTGCCTTTATATGTTACCTGACCTTTTTCCCTTACTGCTTTTAGTATTCTTTCTTTACTTTGGGCACTTGATGTTTTTACTATTATGTGTCGGGAGGTATTTCTTTTCTGGTCCAACCTATTTGGAGTTCTGAAGGCTTCTTTTATGCTTGTGGTCATCTCATTCTTGAGGGTAGGGAAGTTTTCTTCTATGATTTTGTTGAAGATATTTACTGTGCCTCTTAGTTGATACTCTTCTCCCTCTTCTATTCCTATTATCCTTAGGTTCGGTCTTCTCATTGTGTCTTGTATTTCCTGGACATTTTGGGTTAGGAGCTTTTTGGTTTTTGCATCTTCTGTGGCTGTTTTGTCTATGTTTGCAATGTTGTCTTCTGCCCCCGAGATTCTCTCCTCGATCTCTTGTAATCTCTTGGAAATGCTTGCTTTTGTGACTCCTGATTTCTTTTTTTGGTGTTCTGACTCTAGGGTTATCTCTTTTAGCGCTTTCTTTATTGTGTCAATTTCTGTTTCAATTTCCCTCTTCCATTCCTTTATTTCTTTGGTTCTGTTTTTGTCTCGTTCTTTGAGTTCTTTGAGTGTTTTTCTTGTTTCTTCTTTAAAAGCTTCTGAATCTTTTTGCTTTTCCTCCCTTTCTTGTTTAAGTAACTCTATCAGCGTCTTGAGGCATGATTTCAGGTCTGTGTCTTCTTTCTCTGGAGTGTTTGGAATTCTGATGTTTGCTACTATCGGAGAGCTGGGTTCTGGTGTTGCTAGATTGTCTTGGTTTCCTTGGGATATACTCTTTCTCTTTCCTCTTGCCATTTTGTTGTCAGTGATATGTTCTTGCCTTTCCTTTGTATCTGGTCTGTGTCCCTGGTACACTTTCCGTGTGCACTCCGCAGAGATCTCTCTACTCCCCGGCAGCCCAGGTTCCGGGTGGCAGCTGGGCCAAGCTCCGCTCTGCGTCCTGAAGTTGCCTCCGGGTGGGAACAGATGTTCCTAAGATCTGTTCCCGATCACTGGATCGGGGAGGACAGGGCATGTCAGGGCAGGGGGTGCCCTTTCCGTGTGCACTCCGCAGAGATCCCTCTGCTCCCCAGCAGCCTAGGTCTCCCACTCACCAGTTGCTCAGCCTGTAGGAGCTGCCTTTCTGGCTGGCAGTTGGGCCAGGCTCCGCTCTGCTTCCTGAAGTCGTCTCCGGGTGGGAACAGAGGTTCCTAATATCTGTTCCAGGTCACAGTTGCTCAGCCTGTATCCTGGATGGCCTTCATTCAGTCTCTGCTCCACTATTTTTCCCTGTATTGTCTCCAATAAGTATTTTGTTCTCCCTTCTAAGAATGACTGAAGCATGTATATTTTAGTCATCCTTCTTCTTGAGATTCATATGGTCTGTGAATTGTTTCTTGGGTATTCTGAGGTTTGGAGCGAATCTCCACTTATCAGTGAGTGCATACCATGTGTTTTGAATTGTTACTGAGTTCCTCACTCAGGATGATATTTTCCAGTTCCATCCATCTTTCTAAAAATTTCGTGAATTCTTTGTTTTCAATAGCTGAGTAATACTCCGTTGTGTGTATGTTTCATGTTTTCTGTATTCATTCAGCTGTTGAAAGACATCTGCGTTCTTTCCAGGTTCTGGCTGTTATAACTTAGGCTGCCATGAACATAGTGAAACATTTGTCCTTGTTATGTTTTGGAACATATTTGGGGATATGCCAAGGAGTGATATAGCTGGGTCCTCAGAAGTACTATGTATAATTTTCTGAGGAACAACCAGACTGATTTCCAGAATGATTGTATAAGCTTGCAATCCTACCAACAATGGAGGAGTGTTACTCTTTCTTCACATCTTCACCAGCAACTGTTGTCAATTGAATATTTTATCTTAGTTATTCTGAGTGGTGTGAGGTAGATTCTTAGAGTTTTTTTGATTTGCATTTTCCTGATGAGTGGTGATGTTGAGCATTTCTTTAGGTGCTTCTCAGCCATTGAATATTCCTCAGTTGAGAGTTCCTTTTTAGCTCTGTAGCCCATTTTAATAGGGTTATTTGGTTCTCTGGAGTCTAACTTCTTGTGTTCTTTGTATATATTAGATATTAGTACTCACTCAAATGTAAAATTGGTAAAGCTCTTCTCCTAATCTGTTGGTTGCAGTTTTGTGCTATTGACAGTGCCCTTCTGTAAGACAGTACCTTTGTCTTACAGAAGTTTTGCAGTTTTATGAAGTCCCATTTGTTCATTTTAAATTTTAGCATGTAAGCCATTAGTGTTCTGTTCAGGAAAATTTCCCTCATGCCCATGTGTTCAAGGTTTTCCCCCACTTTCTCTTCTATTAGTTTCAGTGTATCTACTCTTATGTGGAGTTCCTTGATCAACTTGCACTTGAGCTTTGTACTAAGTGATAAGAATGGATTGATTTGTATTCTTCTACATGCTGGCCTCCAGTTTAACCAACACTCATTTGTTGAAAATGCTGTCTTTTTCACTAGATTGTTTTAGCTACTTTGTCAACCATCAGGTGACCATAGGTGTGTGGGTTCATTTCTGGCTCTTCAACTGTATATTTATGTTAAGCCAATATATAATTGGACAGGGAAAGGAGGTAGGAAAAAGGAAAGGAAATGGAAGAGGAGGAGTCAGGGAGTAAAAGGGAAAAGGAGAAGTCAAAAGAAAAGCAGATACTGATGAACAGAGACAGGAGGACAGCTAATGGCAAGTGATAAGGGATCTCCCAGGAAAGGGAATAGAGAGTGTAGTGGGAAATATGCCCAAAATATAGGCACACCTTGTTTTCCTAATTACTGAGTTGTGTTTTTATTGAATATGTTTTTTTTAGTGGTAATAATAAAATTTATTTTTAAATTTTTAAAAGAAAATGTTTAATGTTAGCGCTTGCCAAAAGCATATGAGAAAAAAAGAAACCTTTAAAAGCTAAAACTACAACCAAAAATTAATAATGTTCCATATAATCAACATCCATATAAAAAAAATCTTAGGTCCAAGTACTAGGTGACACTCAGAAAACTACAGTAGAAGGCACATGAGTAGAGAATCCTAAAGCCATTTCTTCTTAAGTCATGCTTGATACATACATGTGTCAAGCTAAACAGACCACAAAAACTCACATTTACTCCTAAGCCCAGGAGACAGATCCCCATAATCTACTTTACAAGTATATTCAGACTGCACAGCTATGGATGAGCTAGCTACAGGATGGACTACGAAGCTGTAACTGTCAGCAGAACTCACACCTCTTTCTAGCTTAGACTCCTGTGTGTGGTTCACTTCTGCAGTGGCTAACACCTTCATATCCCACTAAGGAGACTGCAGCCTCATGGCCTCTATTTTCTTTTCTTTTTTAAGAATTATTTATTTATTTTTATGTGTGTAAGTACACTGTAGCTGTCTTCAAACACACCAGAAGAGGGCATCGGATCCCATTACAGATGGTTGTGAGCCACCATGTAGTTGCTAGGAATTGAGCTCAGGACCTCTGGGAGAGCAGTCAGTGATCTTAACCACTGAGCCATCTCTCCAGCCTCCCGTGGCCCTTATTTTCAAGGACAGCATTCAGGCTCTGGGAGGAACAAGCATTACCTTCAAGGCTCCTAGGAGGAAAGGCAGAGCTGCTCTAAAACAATGTCTTCTCACTCCTTACCCACTGCTTAGTTTGTTCAGGATGCTTCACCTGTTTGAAATTTATTTGAAAATAGGTCCCTAAATTATTTAACATGCTTCTTTCCAAAGAACAGAGCATGAATTCTCTCAAGTGTGGGCTGTATCCTTCCAGGTTCAAGCTTATGTTTCCAGGGGTGAATCACAAAAGGTACTGCTGCCTCCTCTGGTCTCGACACTCCCAAACACTGCTGACAAGCTATAAGGACACTCAAAGGACAACCCCACAGTGGATGCAAGGCCTCCTCAGTCAAGAGGCAGAGAGGCAGGAAGTAGATCACCTGGCCCAGCTACCAGATCCAGAACAAACCTGCTTGGCCACTTTCACAGTTCTGTGCTACACAGAACCTTAGAGAGGAAGAGTGCTATCAAGCTACTGCATTGACGATGACAGACTTCTGTCTCCTTAGCCGGGGCAAGCGGTCCTCAATTTTGCTAAGTAACTGAAGATGGCCTTGAGTCTCTGACCTTCTAATTTACCTTTGCCTCCTACAAGCTGCGATCACAGGCATTGGCCACAATGCCTAACCTTGGTAATCTGTTCCATGACAGTTTCACTAAGAAAACATATCCAATATCATTAAATCCCTTCACTCCATGCCTGTCACAAACAATATCAGGTACAATGGAAGGTGCCAGGGACACATGGCACACAGGACAAGCCTGCTGCTCCCAAGGAGCTTGTCTGTCATGGATTCTAATAGCTGTTTAATTCTAGTAAGCCCACTCATGCTGAGAAACATCCACCCCTCCCATTTCTACCACAACTGAGTCTCACCTAGACACTGCAATAACATCACCACCCATACGTCTTCAACCCCTGTTCTTCCTCAATCCTCCCTTCATATAGTTTTTCTCAAGCAAGAGATCTGGCCACAGAGCTTCTCAACTCTTTGCAATCTGGCAAGATGGCTTCATGTTTGTAAAGCTCTTGCCATGCCTGTCGACCTCAGCTCCCTTCTTAGAATCCACATAAATGGGAAGAAGACACACAGACACACACACACACACACACACACACACACGCGCGCGCGAACACTTTTTTTAATGATCTTCTGTGTTTCCCACTAACAGAGAAAGTCAGCGCTTCCTAATTTGCAACCTGCTGCATACACATGTACAATGAGACATTCAGGATCTCAACTCACTAATGCTTCCAAATGTCACATTCTCTTTAAAAATGCTCTTGTGTAGTCATCAGAACTAACTCACCCCCTCCTTACTGTCCACAGCACAATGCCTCTACCCCTATCTGCTAACATTCCACTCCATTTTACATTACTGGGGACTTGCCTGTCCTTGTGGTCATAAATCTAGCTGTGATAACTAGCTAGGCCATGACTGAGTCAGCGTATTAGCTGAGGCTCAAGATTCTCATCAGCAACATGAAGGGAGTAGATCAAGTAACTACTGCTCAGCAACTCCCAACTCCAAGTTCCATAAGATTCTTTTTTATCCTTAAAGAATCAGTATAGCACACATGTAATTTTGAATCCCAAATTCAAAACTCTAAAACCTACCAGATCTCAGTAATAAGTGTGTTGCTTAACATTTATGGACCTCCGTTTCTCATCTATAAAATGAGAAGTGTTATCTATTTAAAATTCTTTCCTTTTTTTTAACACTTTTATGAGCTATAATACACATAAATTTCATCCATTTAAAGAATATAGATTAATAATGTTCAGTATATTAAAAAGACTTCTATAAACATCAACCTAATCAAATTTAGAATTTTCATCAACAACTCATCAGCCAAGCATGCTAACTCATGCCTATAATCCCAGCACTGGAAAGGCAGGAAGTCTCAGGCCTGCTGGGTTCAGTATGAGACCCTGTCTCCAAAAAAAAAAAAAAAAAAAAAAAACAGCCAGGTGTGCCACTGAAAGCACTGTAATGGAACTAAGTGGCTACATTACGATTCCTTATAAGACATCACTTTTCAATCTTGCCAAAACTTCATTTACGAAATAAACCACGTGAAACAAAAGGAAGTCCACAGTCCACAATGTCGGTCCTCCTTTAGATCCTTGGCAAACACAGGACCCCACAATAGAGTCATCTGTTCCTCTCACTCCACAGGGCTCCTGCCGTGGACAATGAACTCCTAGATGTGCTGTAGCTATGTTGCTCAATCCATTTTGTGAAGCTAGACAAGGCTGTGATTCAATACCTCAGAGGCAGGAGATCAGGAGTTCAAGGGCATCCTTATCCACTTTAAGGACAGTCTGGGTGACATGAATCCTTTTTCGGATGTTTGTCTCTTTTCGGCCTCCGTTTTCGGGCCTGAATGGCCAGCACTTTCCTGGAGCTCATTCAGACTCGGGGCAGCCGGGCAGGGGGCTCCACGGCAGAGGCGGCGGCGACGCGACACTCAGCCGCACCGGGATGCAGCCTCCCTCATTGAATATGTTTATTTGGGTTGAAGAGGATATTGCAACAAATTGACGATTTGATTTCAAAAGCATATTGCAACATTCAACTCTATTCCATTGATCTGCCTGCCTGTCTATATACCAATACCATGCAATTTTTATCACTATTGCTTTGTAATACAGCTTGATGTCAAGGATGGTGATTCCACCAGAAGTTCCTTTATTGCTGAGAATAGATTTTGCTATCCTGGGTTGCTTTTTTATTTTTTATTCCAAATGAATTTGAAAATTGCTCTTTCTAACTCCATGAAGAATTGAATTGGAATTTTGGTTTTGATTGTGTTGATTCTGTCAATTTAGGCAAGATGCTCACTTTTACTATATTAATCAAGCCAATCCAAGAGCATGGAAGATCTCTCCATCTTCTGAGACCTTCTTGAATTTCTTTCTTCAGAGACTTGAAGTTCTTGTCATATATATTTTTCACTTGCTTTGTTAAAGTAACAAGTTGTTTTATATTAGTTATTACTGCTGTGAAGTGTGTCATTTTCCTAATTTCTTTCTCAGTCTGTTTATAGTTTAAGTAGAAGAAGGCTAATGATTTGTTTGAGTTAATTTTATATCCAGTCATTTTGCTGGAGTTGTTTATCAGCTTAGGAGTTCTCTGGTAGAATTTTGGGGGTCACTTAAGTATACTATCCTATCATCTGCAAATAGTTATATTTTGACTTCTTCCTTTCCAGTTTGTATCCCTTTGACCTTTGTGTTGTCTAATTGCTTGAGCTAAAACTTCTATTACTAGATTGAATAGGTAGGGGAAATGTGGGTAGCTTTGTTTATTCCCTGATTTTAATGGGATTATTTCAAGTTCTTCTCCATGTAGTTTGATGTTGGCTACTGATTTGTTGTATATTGCTTTTACTATGTGTAGGTATGGGCCTTAAATTCTTGATCTTTCCAAGACTCTAAGATGAAGGTATGTTAAAATTTGTCAAATGCTTTCTCAACATCTAGTGAGATAATAATGTACATTTTGTTTTCTCTGAGTTTGTTTATGTACTGGATGACATTGGTAGATTTCCATATAATGAATTATCCCTTCATCACTGGATGAAGCCTACTTGTTCATAATGGATGATCGTTTTGATACATTCTTGGATTCTGTCTGCAAGAATTTTATTCAGTAATTTTCCACCAGTATTCATCATTGAAATTGGTTGGACATTCATCTTCTTTGAAGCCACAATTATGCTTAAACCCAAATTACAAAAATGCCGACAAAAAGGGAGTTTCTCTTTTTTTAAGTTGGTAGTCATTTGCTAAGAACTGCATTTATATGTTGAGATATATCTTTTTTATGTGTAATTTTAATTCGATTTTTTTCTATCTTTTAGCAAATTTACCTAAAGTTTTGCCCCTCATTTGCTATTGTCCTATATCAAACTTTGTTTCATTGATTTTTTAAATTTATTTTATTTATTTTTCTATGTTATTTCTTTCACCCTTTGGTTTCATTATTTCTTGACATTAACCTTTTTAGGGTGTTAGTTCTTGCTCCTAATGCTTTCATTTAGGTTATAAAGTTAATAGTATGATGTTGCTCCAGTTTCTCTGTAAAAGCATTTTGTGGTATGAACTATCCTAATTGAATAGCTTTAATATTTCCCAGTAAGCTTGGATTGCTTAAGTATTACTTTTTCATTTAATCTAGAACGTCTTTAGTACCACCTTAAATTTCTGATTTTACCCATTTTTTATTTTGTAGTGACTTCAGTTCGCAGCAAGAACACACCTACAACAACAAGTCCAGGCCTTCTGATAGTGCCACTCCCTGGGCCAAGTATAAACAAATAGTCACAGGAAGAGACAAAGGGACACTCAAAGGGCCTGGAAGGAGGAATGAAGTGGCAGAAGAAAGTGCTAGACAGTCGCAGAGATCTGAGATGTGAGAGGCCATCAGAACTCAATGATGATGACATTAGACAAAATACACAACACTGGGGTTATGAAACCAGAAGAGACCACCACAGTAAAGACAAAGATCCCATTTGTGGCAGGAGCCACCTACCCATCTTCAAAAGTTTTCATCTTGAATTAGTCCTGTCTAAAGGTAATGCAGGGGGAAAATGGAGCAGAGACTGAAACCCAGGCCAACGAGTGACCAACCCAACTTTGGATCCATCTCATGTAAACAAAACACATCCTGACAGTACTACTGAGGCCATATTGTTTGTGCTAACAGGAGGCTGGCATGGCTGACATCTGAAAGGCTCTACCAGCAACTGATAGAGCAAACTGCAGATACTTTCAGCCAACCATTAGATTGACATCAGATACCATAATAACATTAGAGGAAGGAATGCAGGAGCTGAAGGGGATTGCAACCCCATAAAAAGAACAACAGTGTCAACTTACCAAGACCCTTTATGGCTGTCAGAGAATAAGCCAAAATCAAGAATCATACATGGGCTGGTTTGTGACCCTGGGCACATGGATAGCAGAGGACTGCCTTGTATGGCCTCATTGGGTTTGGGATGTTCTTAATCCTGTGGAAATCTGAATCCCAGAGAAGAGAAAAACTGGTGGAAGTGAGGTGGAGGTGAGTGGGTGTGTGGGCAAGCACCCTCTAAGAGGCCATTTGGTGAAGAACTCAAGGAGGGGAACCAAGAAATGAGAACAACTTTTGGAATATAAGTAATATAATTTAACAAACATGATGTTACTTCCCTCCTTAATTATTTAATGGTGAGATTTCCTCTGAGGTTCATGTTCTAATACCTAATTTTTTAATTTCCAGAATTCCATCATTTTGAGATTTCTTTATTGAATCTCTTTCTACTTTTAGGTGTTAAGCTATTTTATTCATTTCCTTTGTAATTTTTCTGTCTTCATTAATTTCTTCATTTCTATCATATGTGGCTCGATAAGATGTTTACAAGCTCTTTTCAACACCTTGTCTGTGCTTTTGCTTTGATGCCTTTAGCAAAGCCTACTGTAGTATGGTTTTTGGGGTTATTGGAAGCTAATACACATTTGAAGTCATGGAAAAGGGTCACAAAGCAATGCAAAGCAGTACATGGTGACCTTTCTTTGTACAGAGGGGCTAAGAGTATATAAAGGGTAAATGTGTGTTAGCTGAAAATGTCCAATTCAGAAATTATCACAGAGTTTTTCAGAGAAGTTTCTGGAAGATATATAGAACTTTGCATTCAAACAACAGCCAATGAAGAAAAGCATCTATCCCAGAGGATCAACCCACCTTTTCTCCTGAATACCAGACCAACACTCAATCCCAACTTTAACATAAGTTTCATTTCTTACCACAAAAAGTAACTGCCCAATAGATATAAAAGGTAGAAAATTAAAATTTTAAAGGCTTTTATTTGCACATCCATTAAAAATGAAAATAAAGTTGTTTTAGGATGCATGAGTATTCATTAGTAAAAGGAAAAATTACATTGCTCATGTCAAATATTTGTAAGCTCCCAGAATTCATATCACAATGTATATTTTGTGGGATGTAAGGGTTCAACATACTCATCAAAGGCTGTTCACTGAAGTGGAAGACACCCCTCTGGAAATCAAGTTTCAGGCTACATGCTTCCTGGTGACCATCAGGCTGCTCACACAGTAGGGTATTGGGCAAATGAAGCAATTGCACAGTGGTTGTTCTTGTCTTTGGCGATCTTCATATATCCCTCCAGTCCCCATCCTTTACCCCAGCTGAAAGAAATTCTATTTTCCATTTAGTAGAAATAATGACACATGATAGACATACTACAGTAACTGGCAAGAGTCAAACATAACAGAAGTATCAGAGAAAGCAAAACATCTACTCCTAAGTATCAAGTGGTGCCTCAAACATGATGGGAGGACTACAGCAGAGAATGGGAATTTCTATACATACATGCATCAAAGCTAAAACATGTTTTACCCAAGACAAGATTGATGCCAATAACATAACAATAACAACCTAGATACCAGAGCAAGAATGAAATTCACAATAGTATATATTTAGCGAGCTTTTAGTGACATAGGAAAGCTCAGAGTATAATGAGTGGAGATCAACTTTAAGGGCCATTAAAAACAAAATTGACATTGCCGTGTACCTGTTAAAATGTTTTTAGGACATGGACACGGGGTATACATGTAGAAATCTGGCAAGGTAGAATAAATTATAAATTCCTAGATTAGCCAGAAACACTGCCCCAATATGGAAGTTTTGTAATGATTGAGAAACAACTGATGGAACTTCTACACAGATGGACTTGCACACACACACACATGCATACAGACATGCATATGGGCAGACACACCACACACATATATATAGAAAAACAAGAATAAAATTTGTTTACCTTAATTGGGTCAAAATTATCCAGGCTGTGTATCAAAATACTGACTGCAACATTAAGTCTCTTCACGAATTGCCTGTTAGAGGGTCCAGGCTCTTTACCACTAAACCACCTCATTAGCCCCTGGAATTTTAAATATGGATTTTTTGTCAGTTTATACCTGTTCTTGATCAGCCAGTAGTTATTGCCATCTGTTTCATTTCCTTCAAACCCAGAAACAACCACCAGAACTGCATGATTCACAGAATAACTGCTAGAATTTGGCTCATGATAAATGCCTGAGAGATAAAATGGAAGCTGACATGAGATGTAAAGGACACATGACAGTGAGTGCTGCTACCGACAACAGGGAGGCATTTTCAAAGATCCTTGAAATTATATAAACTACAATGAGATAATAAGATTTCTAAATTTTACATAAGAATATATCTGTATATATCAGTAACATGTACATACATACATATATGTGTACATACACAAACATATATATACACACTACATAAATATGTACACATACATACATATACATGTGTTATAAATACCAAGAAAATAAAATTAGTGAGATTTGTTGATCTCTATAAACATTCTTTATAAACATATGAGATGACCTCTTAATATTGGCTACTTTTATTACTAGAATCTATGTCAAATTAAACTTACAGACATAAATAACTAATTCAAAGGCTCAGTAATAATTTTATTTCAGATACTGTCTCGACATATATATAAAACTTCTGTTGAAAATTTAGGAAGCCAGTGATTCTTTATTAAGTGTGTCATATTAATTTTCATGCAGAGATTTATGTCAGATGAAATGCAGTACTCAGAAGTATTGCATGAAGTTAAGTAAAATCCAGAAACTCAAACATTTACATTATATGTATTATATAACAGCTTGTCTTTGAACATGCCACAGTGTAGGTATGTCACAGTTTTTTTCTTCATATCTACAAATATGAAGAAATATACAAACCCTTCTTGTAGAATCTAAAACTCCCAGAGCCAACATGAATTCCAGTAGCAATGGGCCCTTTAGTTGATACAGCATCCATCGGGACATCTTCACTTTCTGGGAGAACCACAAATCCTGTGAAGTTAGCAGATGAATACTTAGGGTTGTACCTGCATTGTCCTTCCTTTGAAAGATGAAGAAGTGGAAACTCAGTTACTTCCACCTACCGCGTAGAAGCAAGAGTCACAACCACATCACCCTGCACTTTGCAAATGAGCACATTTAAGTAAGGAGTTTTAAAAATAATCCTGGGCAGTAAAATATTACTGCATGTTTAGGAACTAAAAATAAGCTCTTTTCTCTTCAACTACAACCAATAAGTCATCCCATTCATAAGAAATTGGGTGACACAGAGTTCTGAATTATGTGTACAAATGTTTCCATATTCTCCATGTACATGAAAGAAAAAAGTTTATACTGATATTCTCACAACAAAACCTGTGGCCAACATTATATAAAGAAATAATCGATGGTGTATAAAGAGATTCTACCATATAATCTAAGCTCTGACGATAGTGTATGATCTCTAAAATTGTCACCTACTTACAAGGTGAGCTGAAATGACAACTTAGGAAGTCTTACATTCTGTTCATATGGATAGGTTGCTTCAGCCTCCAGACCTCCATTATGAATAACATATTGGAAGGCATTGTATGTATTACCCCAAAGACATCCTCTATTGCCTTGAGGTTTAGAACAGTCTATTAGGCTCTGTACACTCAGTGGGATCAGTTTGCCTATTTCCTTGAACATCTGTCCTTCTATGGCACCAATCACAGGAAAAGCCCAACAATAATTACAGTTTCCCTTAGTAGAGGAGAAAATATGGTCATTCATAAACAAATATTAACTCAAGAAACAACATAGACAGCATAATAATTAATGAAAATGAAAAACTGACAGTTGATAGATCCACAAGAAAGAGTGTTCTGTCTCCTAAGAGGACTTGGATGCTGTCAATATGCACTTACTCCAATACACACACACACACACACACACACACACACACACACACACACACTCACTCACACACACTCAAACACATCTGTGCAGGAGTTATTGGTTTTATGGGTTATTAATGACCCATAATTGAAGGTAGCCTGTATTCTACATTAAATGAAGATACTAATATTTGTGGAATGCATATGGCAGTCTGCTAAGACCAATATACACTGTAAAATGTATAAAGATTTCAAAAGAGAAAATGTTATTTAAAAAACAACTGCCAATTCCCTCACATTCAATTTGAATACATAGACATGTCCTGTTTTGACATTCATGTTGTTTAAGAAAATGGGCACAGCCTGGCATGATGGTACATGTGTTTAATCCCAGTACTCCGGAAGCAGAGGCTGATGGATCTCTGTGGATTCAAGTCCAGCATTGTCTTCAACTGAGCTTCAGAGCAAACAAAATTTTTGAATTTAAAAATTCCTGTCTCAAAATAAGCAAGTAAGCAAGCAAAAAACTAGCAAAAGCAAAAAAGAGAAGAATCAGGAGGAGCAGAGAAGTTGAAGAAAGAGGAAGAGGAGGAGGAGGAAGAAGAAGAAGAATAAGAGAGGCATATGACACTGTCATACCTGTTTCCTCACATCAGTCACATAGCCTTCATTTCTCCAATCAACAAATTTGGGCAAAGCATCTCACCAATACCAAGAATTAGGAAAAATATTATGAAGTGCATGTTTCCAAACACTTCTCCCTGTATTGTGAACTGGCAATATAAACCCAGTTAATGTGTCCTTGAATTTTTCATCAGTCTTCTTCATCACTACCACAATTGCAAACTGAAAAAGAGTATTCTATTTTTAACTATTTAAAGTTGGATTATTACCTCTATAATGATTATGAGCCACTTTCATTATTAACAAAATATTGAAACAAAATTAAGAATATATATGTTCCAAAATTTTTACAAATATTTTAGATAAAATTTATGTCAATAAAAATTTTTAAAAAAACAATAACACAATAACATGAAAATGTTGTGTCAGAATTTACAGATACCTCATGGCATGCAACTTACAGATTTCATGTGTAACTGTAAGCATGACATATTTTCTCTTAGCACTTGCTACTTGTACACAGAGTGAGTCAAAAATTTGAATAAAAATAATGAAAGCCATGTATTATTTATTTGGTCTTTCTATCTCTGTCTCTTTCTCTCTGTCTGCCTGTCTATATGGCTCTAATATATGGTGGAAATATGAAGATTATGAACCAGGAAGGAACAATTAGAAACAGGAAGATGATAATGGAAAAAAGTGGTCTTGAGTAGGCTTTGCCACTAAACACGAACCTGTATTTCCAATAACACTCACATATTCACTATATTTTTAACATTTAATATGTGTAGTTTCTCTATGGAACTCAAATATTTTACTACTCATCTCTATAGAACCTTACCTAGACTTATCCTTTTTTCAAGTCTTTGGAAAGCTGGTGGTATTCTATTAAGGATTCTACACTCACATCTAGATTGTGTACCTGGATCAATAATATGGCTTCTTGTAAATACATTAACATTTTTTTCTAATTCTTCATCCTCATGTTTGCCCATAGGACAATTTAAAAGCTGTACATAATTAGAATAAGATGGCTGCCATTGGTATTTTTGTGTCTGAGATACCTTCTACCTACTTTAATACCATAGAGAAGCCAAAGAGAGGAGGTCCTCAGAAATGGGTGAGAAATTCTCAGGTGTATGTCTCATTATTCCAAGACCAGTATTTGCTTGGAACAACTCTGTAACATCAGCTTGACCAGTTAAATTCTATTAACATGTTTATCTTTAATGACACACATTAGTGAAGCTCTAGAGTCACTGAGCAGGATAAAATGACAGTAAGTCCTTCTCCTATGGAAGCTTTTCTTACTAAAGCACACAGACTTCTAAGTGAGCATAGAACAATTGAGTTGCCATTATAGTCTCTAACATATATTACTAAAAATTTTCTTTGGCAGAGTATGCAAGCTGTGGGTACAGAATGATCAGAAGAATACATGCAGACACATAAGTGACTTTGCATCTGATAATTACAGTGAACCCTACCTGGGAAAGATCAGCAGAAGAACTCCTCTTACTCTGTGTCCCACAGAACAATGATTCTAGACCTTGGGTCAGGCACTCTCTGTGCACGTAGTGAGAGACACAATCAGCAGGAAGATCTAGTCAACAGGAATAGAAGCCTTGGGCCAAAACAGAACACTCTTCCTGAGTCACAGCTACCTATATGCCCCATAATAGACATAATGACATGTGACCCTTTCTGTCTCATGACTCTGTCTTTCTTATACCCTTCCAATTCTCTATCTCTCTCATTAAAATGTGCTTTCTCTATTATGCACCAACAGAGAAAACTTATTCAGTAGAGTTATGCTCTCAGTACATTTGTTCATCAATAACAAACAAGGAACTTTTTCCACATTCTAAAAAAATAATCATATTTTGGAGATACCTCACTGTCTCTCATGAATACATGCTATCCTGAACCCCTATTAATAAAAAGGCAGTAAACTTTTAATGGCAAACATGTTAGTTCTTGGCATCAAGCATCATGCTCAACTACCAAAATTACCTCATCTTTTTTTATGTATTATATAGGTTTATGCGCTCAAAGGCAGTAGATTACTAGATGTCAACAAAATATTTGTCTTTTGAATATACTTGGTTTATTCACAAAAACATTACTTGTAATATTATACTAACATAAATGTTAAACAGACATTTCCCCAAGCATGGAAAAACACTTATGAAGAACTGCTGCTAACTGGTTCCACTGGGCATTTGTATCCAAGTCATGATGCTTTCAACGCTTTCAGACTTGAGTAATGGGTGCTTCAAAGTCCTTCCTCTGTGATAGGCTTAGTGATGTCATTGAGGAAGGTGTAGGAGGTCTAGGAAGGTGTAGCAGGTCCTTGTGAGGTTAGTCCATTGAGTATGACCAACAGAAAGGCTAGTGTATAGCCAGTAAGAGTGTTGAAAGCTCAATGGCCACTTAACTAAGGCAATGCAGATTTGCATATCTTCCTGCATATGTATATCAATATAGACCAGAGAATTCATGTTTCTAGAGAACATCAGCATAATCCAACAGACAATTCCCAAAGTTTCAATAGTTTTAACAATTTATTATGCAGAAATTCTGTATTATCAGATGTCACAACTTTCGGTTAGTTTACTGCCTTGTCAATACAACATGGCACTTACCACTTTAGCATACTGTAGATATGTTCTTGTTAAGTTCTTATTTGAGCTGACAAGTGCCAGAAGCTTGCTTCTAATACCTAGCTCTTACAAGGGTTTTCTGGTGGCAAATTCTATCTCATACCTGCCAAATCATTCATGTCCAAACAAAAAGAATTCTAAATTAAAAAAAAAAAAAAGCTGGGTTTAAAATTATGTTCCTTACACTCTAGTTAATCATACTGCTCAGATTCCTGTTTGTGAAATGTGTGTTTATTTCTAACCATAACATTTCACCTTTACCTTTTTGTTCTCTGATTGCTTTAGACATAAAATCTAGGAGATTTAAAACAATAGGTGACATCCCTTCTAGTCCTTGATCTTTTCATACACAATTTGTTGGAAACAACAACTCAATGAAGAATTGGGTTGGAATTTTGATGGGGATTGAATTGAATCTGTAGACTGCTTTTGGTAGGATGGCCATTTTTAAAATGTTAATCCTTCCAATCCATGACCATGGGAGATCTTTCCATTTCATGAGATCTTCCTCAATTTTCTTCTTTAGAGGTTTGAAGTTCTTGTCATACAGGTGTTTCACTTGCTTAGTTAGTCACACCAAGGTATTTCATAGTTTTTGTGACTATTGTGAAGGGTATATTTCACTCATTTCTTTCTCCACTTGATTGTCCTTTGAATGTATAAAAACTACTGATTCGTTTGAGTTAATTTTATATCCAGCCACTTTTCTGAAGTTGTTTATCAGCTGTAGGGGTTCTCTGGTGGAATTCGTGGGGTCATTAAGTACACTATCAAGTAATCTGCAAATAGTGATGTTTTTACTTCTTCTTTTCCAATTTGTGTCCCTTATTTTCCTATGGCTGTCCTATTGCTCTGGCCAAGACGGTAGGAGGAGAGTGAGCAGCCTTGTCAAGTCTCTGATTTTAGTGGGATTGCTTCAAGTTTCCCACCATTAAGGTTGATGTTGGCTGTTGGTTTGCTGTATATTGCTTTTATTATGTTTATGTAAGGGCCTTGGATTCCTCTTCTTTCCAACTCTTTTAACATGAAGGGCTGTTGATTTTTGTCAAATGCTTTCTCAGCATCTAGTGAGATGACCATGTTTTTTTTTTCTTTGAGTTTTTTTATATGGTGGATTACATTGATGGATTTCCGTATGTTAAACCTTCCCTGCATCGCAAGGATGAAGCCTACTTGATCATGGTGAATGATCATTTTGATGTGTTCTTGGATTCAGTTTGCAAGGATTTTGTTGAGTATTTTTGCATCAATGTCCATAAGTAAGATTGGTCTGAAGTTTTCTTTCCTTGTAGGATCGTTGAGTTGTTTAGGAACGGGGGTTATTTTAGCCTCAAAAAATGAGTTAGGTAGTAGTCCGTCTGATTCTATCTTGTGAAATATTTTGCAGAGTATTGGAATTACGTCTTCAATAAATGTCTGATAAAAATCTTCACTGAACTTATCTGTACCTGGGCTTTTGTTGGTTGGGAGGCTTTATTTCTTTAGCTGTTATGGAATTATTTAGATGGTTTATCTGGTCCTGGTTGAATTTTAGTATCTTGTATCTCTCTAGGAATTCATCCATTTACTCCAGACTTTACAGCTTTGTTGAGTATAGGCTTTTGTACTACGATCTGATGATTTCTTGAATTTCCTCAGATTCAGTCATTATTTCTACACTTTTTCTTCTGACTTTGTTAATTCAGATACTCTCTCTTTGCCCTCTAGTTAGTCTGGCTAAGGGTTTATCAATCTTGTTAATTTTCTCAAAGAACCAGATCTTGATTTTGTTTATTTTTTGGATGGTTCTTTTTGTTTCTATTTTGTCTATTGCTACCCTAAGTTTGATTATTTCTTGTTGTCTACTCTACTTGGGTGTGTCTGTTTCCTTTTGTTCTAGCGCTTTCAATTGTGCTGTCAGGTTTCTAGTGCATGTTCTCTTCAGTGCTTTTTGAAAGCATTCAGACCTATAAGTTTTTCTCTCAGTACTGCTTTCATTGCATCCCATAGGTTTGGGTATGTTCTGCTTTCATTTTAATTGAATTCTAGAAAATCCTTAATTTCTTTCTTTATTTCTTCTTTGACCCTGATATTTTTTAATAGAGCATTGTTTTGTTTCCATGTGTATATGGGCTTTTTATTGTCTTTGTTGTTATTAAAGACCAGCCTTAGACCATGATGATCTGAAAGGATGCATGGGAGTATTTTAGTCTTCTTATATTGATTGAGGCTCCTTCTGTGTCCAATTATGTGGTGAATTTTTGAGTATGTATCAGGAGGTGCTGAGAAGAAGGTGTATTCTTTTGTTTTAGGATGATATATTCTGTAGATATCTATTAATTCCAGTTGGTACAAAAATCTCTGCTACTTATAAAGTGTCTTTCTTTATTTTCTGTTTCAATGATCTGTACATTGGTGAGAGTGGGGTATTAAAGTCTCCTACTATTATTATGTGGGTTGAAATATATTTTTTCATCTTTAGTAGGGTTTCTTTCATGAATATGGGTGCTTTTCAATTTGGAGCATATATGTTAAGGATTGAGAGTCACTCCTGACAGATTTCCCCTGTAATGGGTAAAAAGGCTTCTTCCTTATCTTTTTCGATTTTTTGGTGGGAAATTTACTTTATTTGATATTAGAATAGCCACTCTAGCTTGCTTTCTGGGGCCTGTTGCTTGGAAGTTTTTTTCCCAACATTTTAATCTGAGATAGTGTCTGTTTTTGTCTCTGAGATGAGTTTCCTGTATGCAGCAAAATGCTGGATTTTGTTTATATACCCAGTGTGATAGCCTTTATCTTTTTATTTGGGAGTGATTCCATTTATGTTAATAGATAGAAAGGAATAGTGGTTGCTGTTTCCTGCTATAATTTGTTTTGTAGGTTGAATTGTGCCTGTGTCTCTTTCTCCATTTGGTTTTCTTGCTTAGGAGTTTTATTGTTTTTACTAGAATGTAGTTCCCCTCAATGTGTTGGGTTTTCCACCTATAATTCATTGTCATGCTGGGTTTGTGGTCAGATTTTGTGTAAATTTAGTTTTGTATTGGAATATCTTCATCTCTCTTCTATGGTGATTGATAGTTTTGCTGGGTATTGCATCTTGGGCTGGCACTTGTGCTCTCTTAAGGTCTGCATGATGTCTGTCCAGGCTCTTCTAGTTTTCATTGTTTCTGTTGAGAAATCGAGTGTGATTCTGATTGGTCTGCCTTTATATGTTACCTGACCTTTTTCCCTTACTGCTTTTAGTATTCTTTCTTTGCTTTGGGCACTTGGTGTTTTGACTATTATGTGTCTAGAGAAATTTCTTTTCTGGTCCAACCTATATGGAGTTTTGTAGGCTTCTTTTTTGCTCGTGGTCATTTCATTCTTAAGGGTAGGGAAGTTTTCTTCTACAATTTTGTTGAAGATATTTACTGTGCCTCTTAGTTGATATTCTTCTCAATCTTCTATTCCTATTATCCTTAGGTTTGGTCTTTGTGTCCTGGATCTTCTGGACATTTTGGGTTAGGAGCTTTTTGGTTTTTTGCAGCTTCTCTGACTGAATTGTCTGTTTTCAATGTTGTCTTCATCCCCCGAGATTCTCTCTTCCATCTCTTGTAGTCTTTTGGAAATGCTTGCATCTATGAATCCTGATTTCTTTATTAGGATTTCTACCTCTATGGTTGTCTCTTTTAGTGTTTTCTTTATTGTGTCCGTTTCCATTTTAAATTCCTTCTTCCATTCCATCATCTCTTTGGTTCTGTTTTCTTCTTGCTCTGTGAGTTCTTTGAATGTTTTTTTTTGTTGTTGTTGTTGTTGTTGTTGTTGTTTCTTCTTTAATAGCTTCTAGTTCTTTATTCTTTTTCCTCCCGTTCTTGTTTAAAGATCTCTATCATCATCTTGAGGTAGGATTTTTGGATTTGAGTCTTCTTTTTCTGGAGTGTTTGGCATTCTGCTGTTTGCTGTGATAGGAGAGCTGGGTTCTATTGTTGCCAGGTTGTCTTGGTTTCCCTGGGGTACATTCTTTTCTTTCCTCACCCCATCTTGTCAGTGATTGTCTCTCACCTTTCTTTTGCACCTGGTTTGTGTCCCTGGATCTCCACTGGTCCTGGTGGGGGATGGTTTGAGCTCTGTTCTGTACCCAAATGCCGCCAGCTGGGAACAGAGAGTCCAATGCTGGGTTCCTGGTCCCTAGATCAGGCAGGGTAGGGGCGCACTTTCTGAGTGCGCTAGGCAGAGATCTCTCTGCACCCTGGTTAATCAGAACTTCTTCTCACTAGGCCTGTATCTCTTGGTCTCCACTGGTCCTGGTGATGGATGGTCCAAACCCTCTTCTACACCTCCACCATCTTCTTCAGATTGCAGAAGCCTCCTTTATTCTCTGCCTTCTCCGCTCCTCAGTTCCACCTCCACACAACGGGGCTGCTGATCCTTAGAATATATTCTGGGAAACCTACCTCATTCTCCATAGAGTCTCTGAAGTATTGCCTCCAGAGTCACTTTCTATCTGCTTTGGTACACTCAAGGCTCTCCTGTGATAACTTATGCTGCCTCCACAGATGTACTGCATAGCTTTTCAGAAGTTGCTGAGGTTCAGGATCTGCCCAAAAATAACACCTTTAGCCTTCAGATTCCAAATATCAGTCAATACAGCTCTCCAGTTCTCATAAGTTATCCACACACATCTCACAGGGAAAGACAGATTATATGCAACAAGTGGATAAAGCCCCAGTGTTGGAAGCCCAACATAGTTACCAAAATATCCAGTGAAGAGGAGGATAAGATAAAAGGGCAGGTCCAAGAGTTTTGATATATAAGGCTATTTATCATCTACAGAATGATTTTTTCCTACAAGGTTAGTAGAAATTTTATCTTTCAGAATAAATAAAAACAAACACATTTTTGAAATGTATTCCATAACTAGATAACTGTTTCCTGAGGCAATTATATACAGAAATTGGAAGTGACTCAGGATATTAGGATGGTTCTGATATGTACTGGAATTCTAGAACCAATATTATGGACTTTAAAATGACAGAAGACTCATTTGTAAAATTCTCAAAACAGGATATAACAGCTCAATGCTATTCATCGATAATTCACCTCTTGGAGAAAACAAGTCAACAGGTTTAATTTCCATTAATGGGGTGATTTCAGTGACGACATACTCTTCAGCAATACCCTGACCATCATTTGTAGCAGTCCAATGAAAGTGAATAATGTACCAGTATACTTCATTACAAATATGCTTGTTCTACTTTCCTGAGGTTATAATAAACTCCAATATTTGTTTTTCTGTTTTGTTTTGGTTTTTTTTTTTTTTTTACTAAGCATGGGCTTAAGAGTGAGAACAGAGTAAGGTGGGGAGAATCTTTAGGAAATAAAAAGAACTGAAATATGGAGGCTCCTAGGATTCAATGTGGGTGACATAAGTTGAATTGTCTAACAGAGGGCACACAGTACTGGAAGAGGCCACATTCTGTAGCCAGACAGGACATTCATTATAGTGATGAGTACACCAAGTCACCCACAAAACTTTTGACTCAAAATTTGTCCTGATTAAAAGGAATGAAATGACAAAGTTGTAGCATAGACTGAAGGAATGGTAATCCAATAATGAGCAGAACTTGAAACTCATCTCATGGGCATGTACCAATTCCTGGTACCAAACTATATACTATCATACTTTATAATGTTTCTCTCATGAAGTAGGATTTTTGTATTAGTACATTGCTTAGAAGACCTGAACCATCCTAATATAAAACCCAGAAAAATGCCTGAGGTACAGATAATTCAGCTGACAAAATTGATCCCTGGAAGTCCAGTGGTAATATTTAAAATATTTAGAAGCAAACATTATGAAGTTGTTCCTACATCAGCTTCAATTTGTTATCCCTTTTTCCAGATTCCCCTGTGAGATCATTCTATTGGATCTCCAATCACCCCACATATAAGAGTGCACACACACACACACACACACACACACACACACACACACACACACACTCCCTTCCACTTTTCTGTCCTGGCATTCCCTGGCATTGGACCACTGAACTTTCAACGGACCAAGGGCTTCTCCTCCTGTTAATGACCCCATAAGGCCATCCTATGCTACATTCCTGGCTGGTGCTATGAGTCACTCCATGTGTACTTGTTTGTTGGTAGTTTAGTCTCTGAAAGCTCTAAAAGCTCCAAAAAGTTGATATTGTTGTTTGTCATATGGGGTTGCAAACCCTTTCAGTTCCTTCAGTCATTTTTCTAACTCCTCCATAGGGAACCACATTCTCAGTCCAATGGTTGGCTGAGAGTTTCTACCACTCTATTTGTCATACTCTGGCAGAGCCTTTCAGGAGATGGCTCTATCAGGCTTCCTAAAATTCTTAAGCAAGTGCATGGAACTAGAAAATATCCTGAGTGAGGTACCCCAATCACAAAAGAACACACATGGTATTCACTCACTAATAAACGGACATTCACCCCAAATCTCCAATTACCCACAAACCACATGAAGATCAAGAAGAAGGAAGACCAAAGAGTGGATTCTTCGGTCTTTTTTAGAAGGGGGGAAAATACTCACAGAAGAAAATACAAAGTGTGGAGCAGAGACTGAAGGAAAGGTCATGCAGAGCCTGCCCACCTTGTGATCCATCCCAGATACATTCTCCAAACCCAGACAATAATGCAGATGCCAAGAAGTGCAAAGCCTTACTTTCAATACATGAACACATTTTCAATAGAAAAAAAAAATTTCAAGATATTTAACACTCACCTTGCATTTACTGATACATGTCTCAAATATAATTGCAAAATGACATTATACACTATCATCTTATTATCACCTTTATTGTTTTTGATGAAAGTATTTAAACAAAACTGGGAATCCATAGTCCATATCTTTCCAAGCATCCCAAAGACAATTTATATCAGAGTTTATAGTAACTGGTAAAACATATATATCCACTGTATAACTGGAAATGCAACTGATTACCCTTCAATATTTACCAAGCCACCTGGATATTCTGTAAATCAAATTGCAACAGGAATTGTGATACTCATATATTACTTCCTTTGTCTCTGTCACAGGAATTAAATATAAAGTATATAAAGCAGAAACAAGAAAGTTGACATCAGGATGGTGACAATGAAGGAGAATAGTTTGACTTTTCTCTGATGCTATCCACCAGTCTGTATTGTATGCAACACACAACAATCATACTAAGATCATTTTAGATGTGTTATTTATTTGGGGAACTCTAAAGTTTCAAGAATATCTGCATGGAATTCTGCCTGGAGTGAGCCAGTTACCACATGTTTTCAATCCTGGTGTTGATGATATACATGAACAGAACCATGTCACAATATTCTGCCAATATTTGGTACTAGTAATAAAAAAGACCTTCTAGATATTTATTGGGTCATACTTTTGTATTATAAAATAAAGTCCTCTTTCATATAATACATTTCAACCAATTTTCCCCCTCTATTCTCCATAGTATGAAATACACCTTCCCTCTCTGACAAGAAGTTTTTGCCTCTGTTTCATAACAAGTAACCATTGCAAATGTTACACATTTGGTTCTCTTGTCCAGAAAATCTGAGTTCTACAAACCTCTCTAGGGTGACTAGAATTAGAGAAACAATAGAAACTACAGAAATGAAAAACATACATACAGAAATATCTGTGACCTCTTAGACTGTGTTCCCTGTGATCATAGTCACATACTAATCAGATATAACACTCAAAGTATTTAATATAAAAATGAAGGCATGTTTCATCAGGACTTTCTGTACTTGGGCACTCTCATGCTCTAATTATTGGGGAGCAGAGAGATGTGGTTGATAATTCTGGCATATACCCATGATTTTCAAAAAGGTTAATCATTCATTATCATAATTTCTTAGAACAGAGTAAGGTTGAACATACATATTTTCTATCCAGAGTGAAGTCTTTACCATTGCCATAGGTCTGAGGCACTAGGAAACTTAACATGACCATGTCTGTATCCACAGTGCAAACTAGGTCCAGATTTCTTGCAAGGTCAAAAGTATTGGCCAGTTTATTCTAGTAAGTGTGAGTGGAATAGACAGATACCAACAAGTATTGTTCGTGCTTCTTACTTTTATGATTATTTGTATTCTGTCCTTTACCAAGTACAGTACTACTCTTATGGGTGTGCTCTGATATTAATTAGTACACATGAGAATGATGCTGTCAGAAGAGCAGAGAGCACAGAGAAACCATATTTCTTAAAAGACTCAGGTTTAAAAAAATCAACCAAGTATTTCTTGCTGAAACATGAAAGAATATTCAATAGGATAAAGTCCATCAAGGTTTTTCCCTTAATCAGTTCTTGTCAGTATTTTTTCTTAGAGCCATTAGGGTTTCTCAGAATACCGACATAGAGAAAATATTGACACTGTATTCAGCTTCTTTGGGTGATACACAGGGAATTCTGTTGTTTTTGTTGTTGTCGTTGTCATTTTTCTTGTTGTTACAAGTTCCTATAAACCTAAATAAAATGCTGATTTTTTTTTTAATTGAGAAATAGTTTATTAAGCCAGACTTATGTAAAGGATCTTGGTGTAGGACCATTTAGAATTAGATGTTGTAGTTTTTTTTAAACAACTTTATTTTACAAAACAAAGATAAATGTACAGATTTTAAACATTTTTTGCTTAAAATTATACATTTTTGTCAGTACTTTTTTTCAGATTTTAACATAATTTTTACATAAAACTATATGAATATATTTTTTAGTCACTACTTGATTTTTTTAAAGGTTTGATAGTATGCCTTGAAAACTTAATAGTTACAATGAGCATAAAGTACATGTAAAACAAAAAGTAACATGGAAATAGTTAAAGTTTTCTTGTTTTCTAAATATTTTTTTGTTTTGTTTTGTTTTCTTATTTCTTGGACTTCATACAGGCTGTGAGTTGTTTCTGGGGGAGTGCAAGCCTCTGGGGTTAGCATCCCACTATCAGTGACTGCATATTATGTCTGTTCTTTTGTGACAGGGTTATCTCACTCAGGATGATATTATCTAGATGCAACCATTTTCTTAAGAATTTGGTTAAGTCATTGTTTCTGGTGGCTGAGTAGTATTCCATTGTGTATATGTTCCAAAATTTTTGTATCCATTCATCTTCTGAAGGACATCTGGGTTCATTTCAGCTTCTGGCTATTATAAATAAAGCCGCTATGAACATTGTGGTGCATATATCTTTGTTGTGTATTAAAGTGTCTCTGGGGTATATGCCCAGAAGTGGAATAGCTGGGTCTTCAGGTAGAACTATATCCAATTTACTGAGGTATCGCCAGACTGATTTCCAGAGTGGTTGTATTAGCTTGCAACCCCACCAACAGTGGAGAAGTGTTCCTCTTTCTCTGCAGCCTCGCCAGCATCTGTTGTCATATGAGTTTTGGATCTTGGCCAATCTGACTGGTGTGAGGTGGAATCTCAGGGTTGTTTTGATTTGCATTTCCCTGATGGCTAAGGATGTGGAGCATTTCCTCAGATGTTTCTCAGCCATTCAGTGTTCCTCAACTGAAAATGTATTGTTTAGCTCTGTACCCCATTTTTAATAGAGTTATTTGATTCTCTGGTGTCTAGCTTTTTGAGTTCCTTGTATACCTTGGATATTAGGCCTCTATCTGATGTGGTGTTGGTAAAGATCTTATCCCATTCTGTTGGTTGCCGTTTTGTTTTCTTGACAATGTCCTTAGTCTTACAGAAACATTGCAATCTCATTAAGTCCCATTTGTTAATCTTTGACCTTAGAGCTTGAGCCATTGGTGTTTTGTTCAGGAAATTTTCTCCTGTGCCTATGTGTTCTAAGGTGTTCCCTACTTTCTCATCTAATAGTTTCAGTGCATCTGGTTTAATGTGGAGATCTTTGATCCACTTACACTTGAGCTTTGTACAAGGAGATAAGAGAGGGTCTATTTTCATTCTTTTGCATGCTGAGTTCCAGTTGGACCAGCACCATGTATTGAATAGGCTGTCCTTTTTCCATTGAATGTTTAGTGCTCCTTTGTCAAAAATCAGGTGACCATATATATGAGGGCTCATTTCTGGATCTTCTATTCTATTCCATGGATCCACATGCCTATTTCTGTACCAGTACCATGCAGTTTTCAACACAATTGCCTTGTAATATAGCTTGAGGTCAGGGATAGTGACTCCCGCAGATGATTTTTTGTTGTTGAGTATGGATTTCGCTATTCTAGGTCTTTTGTTATTCCATATGAAATTGCACATTGATCTTTCCAATTCCATGAAGAACTGGGTTGGAATTTTGATGGGGATTGCATTGAATCTGTTGATTGCTTTTGGTAGGATGGCCATTTTTAAGATGTTGATTTTTCCAATCAATGAGCATGGGAGATCTTTCCATTTTCTGAGATCCTCCTCAATTTCTTTCTTTAGAGGTTTGAAGTTCTTGTTGTACAGGTCCTTCACTTGCTTAGTTAGAGTCACACCAAGGTATTTCATAGTTTTTGTGACTATTGTGAAGGATACCTTTTCCCTAATTTCTTTCTCCACATTTTTGTCCTTTGAGTATAGGAAGGCTACTGATTTGTTTGAGTTAATTTTCTATCCAGCCACTTTGCTGAACTTGTTTATCAGCTGTAGGAGTTCTCTGGTGGAATTTTTGGGGTCACTCAAGTACACTATCATGTCATCTGCAAATAGTGATGTTTTTATCTCTTCCTTTCCGATTTGTATCCCCTTGATCTCCTTTTCCTGTTTAATTTCTCCAGCCAGGACTTCCAGTACTATGATGAATACATAGGTTGAGAGTGGACAGCCTTGTTGAGTCCCTGATTTAAGTGGGATTGCTTCAAGTTTCCCGCCATTAATTTTGATGTTGGCTGTTGGTTTGCTGTATATTGCTTTTATTATGTTTAAGTATGGGCCTTGGATTCCTGTTCTTTCCAGGACTTTTAACATGAAGGGGTGTTGGATTTTGTCAAATGCTTTCTCAGCGTCTAGTGAGATGACCATGTGATTTTGATCTTTGAGTTTGTTTATGGTGGATTACGTTGATGGATTTCCTTATGTTAAACCATCCCTGCATCCCAGGGATGAAGCCTACTTGGTCATGATGAATGATCGTTTTGATGTGTTCTTGGATTCGGTTTGCAAGGATTTTGTTGAGTATTTTTGCATCAATGTTCATAAGTGAGATTGGTCTGAAGTTCTCTTTCCTTGTAGGGACTTTGTGTGGTTTTGGTATGAGGGTTATTGTAGCCTCAAAAAATGAGTTAGGTAATATTCCATCTGATTCTATCTTTTAGATTAGTTTGGAGAGTATTGGTGTTATATCCTTAATAAATGTCTGATAAAATTCTGCACTGAACCCATCTGGACCTGGGCTTTTTTTGGTTGGGAGGCTTTTGATGACTTCTTCTATTTATTTAGGTGATATAGGGTGATTTAGATGGTTTACTTGGTCCTGGTTTAACTTTGGGATCTTGTATCTGTCTAGGAATTTGTCCATTTCCTCCAGATTTTCCAATTTTGTGAAGTATAAATTTTTGTAGTAGGATCTGATGATTTCTTGAATTTCTCAATTTCAGTTGTTATGTCGCCACTTTCCTTTCTGATTTTGATAATTTGGATACTCTCTCTTTGCCCTCTAGTTAGTCTGACTAGGGGTTTGTCTATCTTGTTGATTTTCTCAAAGAACCAACTCTTGGTTTTGTTGATTTTTTCAATGGTTCTTTTTGTATCTATTTGGTCTATTTCTCCCCTAATTTTGATTATTTCTTGCCATGTCCTCTCTTGGGGTATATCTGCTTTTTTTTGTTCTAGGGCTTTTAGCTGTGCTGTCAGGTTGCTGATGTAAGCTCTCTCCAGTTTCTTTTTGGAAGCACTTAGGGCTATGAGTTTTCCTCTCAATACTGCTTTCATTGCATCCCATACATTTGGGTATGTTGTGTTTTCATTTTCATTGAATTCTAGAAAATCCTTAATTTCTTTTTTTATTTCTTCTTTGACCCTAAAATGCTGTTATTTGACAATGATTTTTTTATCCAAAATGGGAATGCTAAATATCAGGATGTATTCCAATAATTCCTTGGGGGAAGAGCATACAACTCAATGATAGTAGGTCCTACCTGAGAAACAGGAGGATATAAATGCCAAGATCAGAAAACAGCAAATAAAGAAATAATGTGAATACATGAAATTGTGCCTCATAAAACAGATGTTCTAGAAGACTAGATTATCAAACCTTTTCACTGAGCTTGCATATAAAGAAAATTGGCTCCTGACATCTTAGCCTTTGTCACTTATCCCTTGCCAAAAAATCCCTATTAAAAATATAACCTCGGTTTCTTCACCTTCTATATTGTAATTAGGGATAAAACACAAAAAAAATATAGTGTTGGCTATAACTTGAATACTTTTAACTCTTATTGTGATTGCTATATAGTGCTGCAGTACTGCTTTTTATACTTATTTCAATAAAGTTTCTCAATCCATTTAATATGGATTGGGCTTGTTTGGAATCCAGAACCTGCAACTAATAGGAAGAAAGATGGCCTCTTCTTTGTCTCTCCATGTCTGAGACACAACCAGGGTCTCTTATCTACATTGCCATGAAGAATTCAGTTCAAGAAGTTTAGAAGAAATGGGTGAGAAACATCAGTGTATAAGTCAATGTTTTCAGAGGCTTTGAAACTAGAACCACCTTGGTACAACTCTGAAAATTCAGGTAGATAATCATGTTTTATTAACATGCTTACCTTTCTAATGAATAGAACTCAGGTTTTTGAGTATGAAATAAAGACAAAAACTCCTTCATCTTCATCTCCATTAGCGTTTTTTTTTTTCTTTTTCTTTTTCTCAGTTTATTTTAATAGTGTAATTTTCTTGGCTTTGTTCTCACACATCAATTACTAGTACACAGAAAGACAGTTCATTATTGTTTAGTGATTTTGTAGACTTCATATTTATTTTCTGTTATACTTCCTATTTTTTAAACAACTTTATTTTACAAAACAAAGATAAATGTACAGATTTTAAACATTTTTTGCTTAAAATTATACATTTTTGTCAGTACTTTTTTTCAGATTTTAACATAATTTTTACAAAAAATTATATGAATATATTTTTAGTCAGTACTAATTTTTTTCAAGGTTTGATTGTATGCCTTGAAATTTTAATAGTTACAATGAGCTAAAGTACATGTAAAACAAAATGTAACATGGAAATAGTTAAAGATCCATTAGCGTTCTTAATTGTAAATCTCATACACCATCAATGTTACCATAGAGAAATTCGAGTTCACTCTTTAGTCTGAATGGATTGCTGATCCCTAGATTTGAATCTGGTTTTTTTTGCTTCTACTCCAGTGTACTGACACATTTGACAAACAATAAGTTATAGCACTAAGACTATCCTTTGAAATAATATGTGAATTTGGGCATCAAATATTCGGAATACACCCAGATACTTCAGTGGTTTTGTATCAGGCATTTATAATAAACTCAAATTTGGAATGATCTACTGCTCAAATTTCTCCATTATGTTTCCCATGACAAATGATTCTGGACCTTTGGTCAGGTACTCTTTGAGCACTAAGAGAGATACAATCAGCAGAAAAGAGCTCATCAACAGGAAGAGAAAGAAGCCTTGGGCCAAAACAGTCCACGTTTCCTGTGTCAAATCTTCCTACCTGAACTCTGAAATACATGAAGACCTATATCCTCTTTCTCTGTCATGTCTATACCTTCATGAACCTCTTTTAATTCTATAACTTCCTTATTGAAATGATATTTAACTGCTTTAAAAAGAATTGCAAAATCTTACTAAAAACCATAATATTCATTTATGAATAGGACACAAGGAATGTCTTCCACATTGTAAACCTGTAAAACAATAGCCTGGCTCCATGGGCACCGGACAGTCTTGGATGCATCACTGCTACTCTGAATCCCTGGACACACATGGGCCTTTCTCTTGTTAGGGAAACAGTCTATATCAAAGCTGAGAAAGAAAACTCACCCAACCCTTGTTGTGGAGTTCACAGTGCTAGGCTTTAGGGAGGTAGGCATTTTGAATATCCACTCAAGATTTGCATTTCAAATGTAATTCATTCATTCACACAAACATTCTTTATAGAGGGATAGAAATATACATGTTATGCAGAAATATCACCGAGTGATGAGGTTTGTTCTGCAGAAATGTTGGTATAGTGTTCTACTGGGAAATTTTCTTCAGTGATGGCACTTTAGAAGTTTGCAGACTTGACCAATATTTTCTACGAAATACTTCTTTGGTGGAAGATTGTGAAAATGGCAGTAATGGAAGTATAGGCAGTTCTTTTGATATTAGGCCTATAGCTTTGCCTGACTAGCTCCCGTATCCTGGTCCACTAACAGTGATGTAAGTTTAATTTTCACTCAGGCTGGGGCCATGCATAATGTCCTCTTGCAGATGGATCTCAACACAGAACCTAGAATGGTCTTGTCTTGGGAACATGGCAGTGTGACCCTCCAAGTCCTTCCCATGGTTTCTTATCATTTAAGTAATCAATAACTTCATAATGTCAGAACTTGCAGTTAGGTACTGGTTCACGAGCATATCAACACAACCTTGGGTTTAGCTCATAAGAATTTCATAGATAGATTCCTGTCTAGGTTCATATTTGAGCTGCCTGAAGTCCTGCCTACCTGGGGCTCTTATTGATCATTTCTTGCCAGGTCTTGCTTTTGGCCACCTTCTTTTTTCATTGGATATTCTCTGTATTTACATTCCAAATGTTATCCCCTTTTCCCCTACTCCCTTCTTCCCTCCCCCTCCACTTGTTTCCATGAAGGTGGTACCTCTCCCAACCACCCTCATGACCTCAGGGCCTTGGCATTCCCATACACTGAGAAAATGTGCCTTCAATGAATGAAGAGCCATTTCTTCCTATGAGGACAGACAATGTCATCCTCTGCTACATATGTAACTGGATCCATGGGTCTCTCCATGTGTGCTCATTGGTTGGGGTTAGTTCCTAGGAAGTCAAGAGGGTTTAGTTGGTAGATAATGTTGTTCTTCCCATGGGGTAACAAACCCTTTCTGCCCCTTCAGTCCTTTCTCTAGCTCCTTCATTGGATAACCTGTGTTCAATCTGATGGTTAGCTGCAAGGATCCTTAACTGTATCTGTATGACTGTAGAAAAGCCTCTAAAGAGGTATCCATATCTGGCTCCTGCACATAAGCACTGCTTGGTATCAGCAATAGTACTTGGGTTGGGTGGATCCCCAGGAGAGGCAGCTACTGAATGAACAATTTCTGCTCCATTATTTGTCCCTGTACTTCTTCTGTTGAGCGCTTTGTTCTACCTCCTAAGAAAGACTGAGGCATACAAATTCTGGCCTCCTTTTTTTTAAACTTCATGTGGTCTGTGAATTGTTTCTTGGTTATTCAGAGCTCTTTGGTCTAGTATCTGCATATTAGTAGTGCATACCATGTGTGTTCTTTTGTGATTGTGTTACCTCACTCAGGATGATTGCTTCTAGGATAATTCTATCCACTTGCCAAGGAATTTCATAAATTCATTCTTTCTAATAGAATAGTACTAATCTATTGTGTAAATGTACCACAATTCTTCTATTCGTTCCTTTATTTAAAGAAATCTGGGTTCTTTCCAGCTTCTGGCTATAATAAATAAGGCTGCTATGAATATGGTGGAACATGTGTCCTTGTTATATGTTGGGGTGTCTTTAAGGTATATGCCCAGGAGTTATATAACTGGGTCTTCTGGTAGTATTATGTCCAATTTTGTGAGGAACTGCAAGACTGATTTCCATACTGGTTCTACCATCTTGAAATCCCACAAACAATGTAAGAGTGTTCCTCTTTCTCTGCATCCTCATCAGCATCTGCTGTCACCTGGGTTTTTGATCTTAGCCATTCTGATTGGTGTGAGGTAAAATTTTAGGTTTGGTTTGATTTGCATTTTTATGATGACAAAGAATGTTGAATATTTCTTTAGGTGCTTGTCAGCCATTCACTACTCCTCAGTTGAGATTTCTCTGTTTAGCTTTTTACCGCAATTTTAATAGAATTATTTGATTCTATAAAATCTAACTTTTTGTGTCCTTTTTATATATGGATACTAGCCCTCTATCAGATGTAGGATTGGTAAAAATCCTTTCCCAATCTGTTGGGTGCCATTTTATCCTCTTGACAGTGTCCTTAGACTTGGAGAAACTTTGCTAGTTCATAAGGTCAGATTTGTCGATTCTTGATCTTAGAACTGGCATTCCCTTCAGAAAATTTTCCAAAATGCCCATGTGTTTTAAGCTCTTCCCCACTTTCTCTTCTATTAGTTTCAGTGTACTTTATTTTACGTGGTGGTCTTTGATCCACTTGGACTTGAGCTTTCTATAAGGAGATAAGAATGGATCAATTTGCTGCAGCTCTCTACTCCAATGCGGTTGTGGGCCCCAAGTGCGCTCAGAATAAAAATCCTCTTGCCATTTGCAAAAAAAGGGAAGGGAATGGATCAATTTTCATTCTTCTGCATGATAACAGCTAGTTGAACCTGCACCATTTGTTGAAGAGACTGTCCTTCTTCCATTGAATGTTTTCAGCTCCTTTGTCACAGATCAAGTGACCATAGGAGTGTGGGTGTATTTCTAGGTCTTCAATTCTATTTTATTGATCTACCTTCCTATCTCTATATCAGTACACCTTGTTTTTTTTTTACCATAATTGATCTGCAATACAGTTTGAGGTTAGGAATGGTGATTAACCCAGAACTTCTTATATTGTTGAGAATA
The DNA here is from genome assembly GCF_963924665.1 of Micromys minutus. Classification (NCBI taxonomy): domain Eukaryota; kingdom Metazoa; phylum Chordata; class Mammalia; order Rodentia; family Muridae; genus Micromys; species Micromys minutus. Next base: position 93,497,920 of record NC_137969.1, on the reverse strand, counting down.
GTTTTCACTATCCTGGGTTACTTGTTATTTCAAATGAATTTTCAAATTTCTCTTCTACTTGTATGAATAATTGAGTTGTAATTTTGGTGGGAATTGCATTGAATATATAGATTGCTTTTGACAAGATGTCTATTTTTACTATATCAATCCTGCCAATACATGAGCATGAAAGATCTTTCCAACTTCAGAAATCTTATTCAATTTCCTACTTCAGAGACTTAAAATTCTGGCAATACAGGTCTTTCACTTGCTTGGTTAAGGTCACACCAAGGTATTTTATATTGTTTGTGACCCAGCCACTTTGCTGAAGTTGTTTATCAGTTGTAGGAGTTCATGACAAAAATTGTTCTGAAGTTCTCTTTCTCTGTAGGATCTTTGTGTGGTTTATGTATGAAAGTAATTGTGGCTTGGAAGAACAAGTTGGTTAGCATTCTCTCTGTTTCTATTTTGTGGAATAGTTTGTAAAATATTGATATTAGTTCTTCTATGAAGGTCTGATAAAATTCAGCACTGAATCCATCTGGTCCTGACCTTTTTTTTGGTTGGGAGGATTTTGATGGCTGCTTAGAAGGTTTATTTGATTCTGGTTTAAGTTTGGTACTGGGTATCTGTCTAGAAAACTGTCCATTTTTTCAGAATTTTCCAGTTTTTTTTTTTTTTTTAGTATAGGCTTTTGTTGTAGGATCTGTTTACTTCTTGAATTTCTTCTGTTTCTGTTGTTATATCTCCCCGTTTATTTCTGATTTTGATAATTTGGATACTATCTCTGCCCCTTGTGGTTAGTCTAGTTTAGGGTTTATCAATCTCTTGATTTTCTCAAAGAACTAGCTTCTGGTTTTGTTGATTCTTTGTATAGTTCTTTTTGTTTTTACATGGTTGATTTCAGCTCTGAGTTTGATTATTTTCTGCCATCTACTCCTCTTGTGTATCGGCTTGTCTTTGTTCTTGAGCTTTCAGGTTTGCTCTCAAGCTGTTAGTGTAAAATATCTCCCATTTTCTTAAAGGTACTCAGAGCTATGAGTTTCTCCCCTATGTCTGTTTTCATTGCATACCTTAAGTTTGGGTATGTTGTGCCTTTATTTTTGATCTCCTTGTGTATCTTGAGTCATGTTTTGTGTCATATTTTATGGTCAATTTTAGAAAAGGTTCTGTAAGGGGCTGAAAAGAAGATATAATCTTTTGTTGAGAATGAAATATTCTATAAATGTCTGTTAAATCCATTAGGTAAATAACTTTTGTAAATTTTACTGTGTCTCTATTCAGCTTCTGCTTCCATGGTCGGTTATTTGATCAGTTTGAGGTGTTGAAGTCTCCCATTATTATTGTATGTGATACAATATATGCTTTGAGCTTTAAAAGAGTTTCTTGGGGACGCAGAACAGGGCTCTGCCCATATGCCACCTGGACCTGCAGTTCCCAAAGGTTAAGGCCTATTGAGAAGGAGATCTGAGTAGCCAGGGGGCAGAGAGATCTCTGCCTAGTGCGCACGGAAAGCGCGCCCCTGCCCTACCTTATCCAGGGACCAAGAACCCAGCATTTGGACCTCTGTTCCCACCCAGCGGCTTTTGGGCGCAGAACAGGGCTCAGACCATCTGCCACCTGGACCAGCGGAGATGCAGGGACACAGAACTGGTACAAGGGAAAGGCAAGAACATATCACTGACAACAAGATGGCAAGAGGAAAGTGAAAGAGCATATCCCAAGGAAACCAAGACAACCTGGCAACACCAGTACACAGCTCACCCATCACAGCAAACAGCGGAATGCCAAACACTCCAGAAAACGAAGGTGTAGACCTAAAATAATACCTCAAGACGATGATAGAAATGCTTAAACAAGAACGGAAGGAAAAGCAAAAAGAATAAGAAGCTTTTAAAGAGGAAACAAGAAAAACACTCAAAGAACTCAAAGAACTAGAAGAAAACAGAACCAAAAAGATGAAAAAAAGGAAGAAGGAATTTAAATGAAAATTGACACAATAAAGAAAACACTAAAAGAGATAACCCTAGAGGTAGAACACCTAAAAAAGAAATCAGGAGTAAAAGATGCAAACATTTCCAATAGACTATAAGAGAAGGAAGAGAGAGTCTCCGGAGCCAACGACAACATTGAAATCATAGGAAAAACAGTCAGAGAAGATGCAAAAACTAAAAAGCTCCTAACTTAAAATGTCCAGGAGATCCAGTACACAATGAGAAAATCAAACCTAAGGATAATAGGAATAGAAGAGGGAAAGAATATCAACTAAGAGGCACAGTAAATATCTTCAACAAAATTGTAGAAGAAAATATCCCAACCCTTAAGAATGAGGTGATCACGAGCATAAAAGAAGCCTTCAGAACTCCAAATAGGTTGTACCAGAAAAGAAATTCCTCCCAACACATAATAGTCAAAACACCAAGTGCCAAAGCAAAGAAAAAATACTAAAAGCAGTAAGGGAAAAAGGTCATGTAACATATAAAGAAAGACCAATCAGAATCACACTCAATTTCTCAACAGAGACTATGAAAGCTAGAAGAGCCTGGACAGACATCATGCACTCCCTAAGAGAGCACAAGTGCCAGACCAAGCTGTTATACCCAGGAAAACTATCAATCACCCAGATGGAGAGATGTAGATATTTCAAGACAAATCTAAATTTACACAATATCTGGCCACAAACCCAACACTACAATGAATTATAGGTGGAAAACCCAATACAATGAGTAAAAACAAGAGAAATCCTAAGCAAGAAAATCAAAAGAAGAAAGAGACACAGACACAACTCAACCTACAAAAGCAATAATATCAGAAAACAGAAACCACTATTCCTTGATATCTATTAACATAAATGGAATCAACTCCCCAATAAAGAGACATAGGCTATCAGTCTGGATACATAAACAAAATCCAGCATTTTGCTGCATACAGGAAACTCATCTCAGAGACAAAGACAGATGCTATCTCAGAGTAAAAGGGTGGGAAAAAAACTTCCAAGCAAACAACCCCAAGAAGCAAGCTGGAGTCGCTATTCTAATTTGGAATAAAGTAAATTTGCAACCAAAAGTTATCAAAAAAGATAAGGAAGGACACTTTTTACTCATTACCGGGGAAATCTGTCAGGAGGTACTCTCAATCCTTACCATATATGCTCCAAACACAAAAGCACACAAATTGAGAGAAGAAACCCTAATAAAGCTCAAAAAATACATTTCATAACACAATAAGAGTGGGAGACTTTAATAATCCACTCTCGCCAATTGACAGATCATGGAAAAAAAAATGTACAAGGACACTGTAAAACTAGCAGAGACTATGAACCAACTGGAATTAATAGATATCTACAGAATATATCATCCTAAAGTAAAAGAATACACCTTCTTCTCAGCACCCCATGGCACCTTCTCAAAAACTGACCACATAATTGGACACAGAACAAGTCTCAATAGATATAAGAAGATTTAAATACTCTCATGCATCCTCTTAGATCACCATGGTCTAAGGCTGGTCTTTAAGAACAACAAAAACACCAAAAAGCCCACATACACATAGAAACTAAACAACACTCTGTTAAATGATAGCAGGGTCAATGAAAAAATGAAGAAATAAATTATGGATTTTCTAGAATTCAATGAAAATGAAAACACAACATACCCAATCCTATTGGATGCAATGAAAGCAGTACTGAGAGGAAAACTCATATATCTGAGTGCTCCAAAAAGAAACTGGAAAGAGCATACATCAGCAACTTGACAGCACAGCTAAAAGCTCTAGAACAAAAGGAAGCAGATACACCCAAGAGGAGTATACAGAAAGAAATAATCAATCTTAGGGCAGAAATAGACCAAATAGAAACAAAAAGAACAATCGAAAGATTCAACAAAACCAAGAGCTGGTTCTTTGAGAAAATCAACAAGATTGATAAACCCCTAGCTAGACTGAGTAGAGGGCAAAGAGAGAGTATACAAATGAACAAAATCAGATAGGAAAGTAGAGACATAACAACTGAAACTGAGGAAATTTAAGAAATCCCTAGATCCTACTACAAAAACCTATACTCCACAAAGTTGGAAAATCTGGAGAAAATGAATGAATTTCTAGACAGATACAAGATCCCAAAGTTAAACCAGGACCAAGTAAACCATCCAAATAATCTCATGACACCTAAGAAAATAGAACTCATCAAAAGTGTTTAAACCAAAAAAAAAAAAAAAAAAAAAAAAAAAAAAAAAAAAAAAACCCAGGTCCAGATGAGTTCTGTGCAGAAATTTATCAGATATTTATTGTGGACATAACACCAATACTTTCCAAACTATTCCACAAGATAGAATCAGATGTAACACTACCTAACTTATTTTTTGAGGCTACAATAACCCTCATTCATAAACCATACAAAGAAGCCACAAGAAAAGAAAAATTCACACCAATCTCACTTATAAACATTGATGCAAAAATACTCAAAAAAATACTTGCAAAAAAATTCCAAGAACACATCAAAACGATCATTCACCATGACCAAGTAGGCTTCATCCCTGGGATGGAGGGATGGTTTAATACAAGGAAATCCATCAATGTAATCCACCATATAAACAAACTCAAAGAACAAAATCACATGGTCATATCACTAGATGCTGAGAAAGCATTTGACAAAATTCAACACACCTTCATGTTAAAAGTCCTGGACAAAACAGGAATCCAAGGCCCATAACTAAACATAATAAAAGAAACATACAAAAACCAACAACAAATATCAAAGTTAATGGGGGGAATCTTGAAGCAATTCCACTAAAATTAGGGACTCGACAGGATACCCACTCTCCCCCTACCTATTCAACCTAGTACTGTAAGTCCTGGCTGGAGCAATTAGAAAGCCAAAAGAAATCAAAAGGATACAAATTGGAAAGGAAAAAGTAAACACATCACTTCTTGCAGATGACATGATAGTGTACTTAAGTGACCCCACAAATTCCACCAGAGAACTTCTACAGCTGATAAACAAGTGCAGCAAAGTGGCTGAATATAAAATTAACTCAAACAAATCAGTAGCCTTCCAATATTCAAAAGACAAACATGTGGAGAAAGAAATTAGGGAAAAGATACTTTTCACAATAGTCACAAAAACTATGAAATACCTTGGTGTGACTCTAACTAAGCAAGTGAAGGACCTGTATGACAAGAACTTCAAACCTCTAAAGGAAATTGAAAAAGGTCTCAGAAAATTGAAAGATCTCCCATGCTCATAGATTGGAAAGATCAACATTTTAAAAATGGCCATCCTAACAAAAGCAATCTACAGATTCAATGCAATCCCCATTCAAATTCCAACAAATTCTTCATTGCGTTGGAAAGATCAATGTGCAATTTCATCTGGAATAATGAAAGACCTAGAATAGTGAAATCCATCCTCAACAACAAAAAAACTTCTGCAGGAATCACTATCCCTAACCTCAAGCTATGTTACAAGGCAACTGTGCTGAAACTGCATGGTACTGGTACAGAAATAGGCACATGAATCAATGGAATAGATTAGAAGATTCAGAAATGAGCCCTCATGTATATGGTCACCTGATTTTTGACAAAGGAGCTGTAAATATTCAATGGAAAAAGGACAGACTATTCAACAAATGGTGTTGGTCCAACTGGCACTCAGCATGCAGAAGAATGAAAATAGACCCTGTCTTATCTCCTTGTACAAAGCTCAAGTGTAAGTGGATCAAAAATCTCCACATTAAACCAGATACACTGAAGCTATTAGATGAAAAAGTAGGGGAAACCTTAGAACACATAGGTACAAGAGAAAATTTTCGGAACAAAACACCAATGGCTCAAGCTTTAATGTCAAAGATTAACAAATGGGACGTAATGAGATTGCAACGTTTCTGTAAGGCTAAGGACATTGTCAAGAAAACAAAATGGCAGCCAACTGAGTGGGAAAAGACCTTTACCAACTCCACATCAGATAGATGCCTAATATCCAATGTATATAAAGAACTCAAAAAGCTAGACACCAGAGAATCAAATAACCCTATTTAAAAAATGGGGTACAGAGCTAAACAAAACGTTCTCAATTGAGGAATATGGAATGGCTTAGAATCATCTAAAAAAGTTTTCAACATCCTTAGCCATCATGGAAATGCAAGTCAAAACATCTCTGAGTCTCCACCTCACACCAGTCATATTGGCCAAGGTCCAAAACTCAGATAACAGCAGATGCTGGTGAGGTTGTGGAGAAACAGGAACAATTCTCCATTGTTGGTGCGGTTGTAAACTGATACAACCACTTGGAAATCAGTCCGGCGATTCCTCAGAAAATTGGACATAGTACTACCTGAAGATCCAGCTATTCCACTTCTGGGCATATACCCCAGAGACACTCCAATATACAACTATGTTACATGCACCACAATGTTCATAGCAGCTCTATTTATGATAGCCAGAAGCTGGAAAGAACCCAGATGTCCTTCAGTAGGTGAATGGATACAAAAATTGTGGTACATTTACACAATGGAGTACTACTCAGCCATCTGTAACAATGACTTAACCAAATTCTTAAGAAAATGGTTGCATCTAGAGAATATCATCCTGAGTGAGATAACCCAGTCACAAAAGAACAGACATAATATGCAGTCACTGATATTTGGATGCTAACCCCAGAGGCTCGGACTGCCCTAGAAACAACTCACAGACTGTGTGAAGTTCAAGAAAACAAGAAAACAAAACAAACCATTATGCTCAATCCTTACACACCATGAAAACATTGACTAAATCTGGGTTACATCCTGTTTTACAGGTACTTGTTCTTCATTGTAACTAGTAAGACCTTAATGCATAGTATTAAACCTTAAAAAAAAATCCAAGCACTGACAAAAATGTATTTGTATACATTTATGCAAAAATGATTAAATTTTTTTCTTTTATCATTGTTTTTTAAAATAAAGTTTAACAAGAAAAGAGTTTCTTTTGTGAATGTGAGTGCACTCATATTTGGAGCATACATGTTCAGCATTGAGATTTAGTCTTGATAGTTTTTTTCCTGTGATAAGTAAAAAGTGTCCTTCCTTATATTTTTTGATAAATTTGATTGAAAGTTTATTTTATTCAATATTTGAATGGGTACTCCAACTTTTTTCTTGGGACCATTTGCTTGGAAAGTTATTTCAGCCTTTAACTCGGTTGTAGTGTCTGTCTCTGTTGCTGAGATAAGTTTCCTTTATGCAGCAAAATGCTGGATCCTGTTTACATATCTAGTCTGATAGTCTATGTCTTTTTATTGGGAAATTGATTCAATTGATGTTAAGAGATATTAAGGCATAGTGACTGCTGTTTCTTGTTGTTTTTGTTGTTAGAGGTAGAATTGTGTTGTGTGTTTTTCTTCTTTTGATTTTGTTGCAAGAATAATATTTTCTTTCTTTTTGTAGGGTGTAGTTTCCCTTCTTGTGATGGAGTTTTCCATCTATTATCCTTTGTAATGCTGGGTTTGTGGACATATATTGTGTAAATTTTGTTTTGTCCTGGAATATCTTGGTTTCTCCATCTATGGCAATTGAAAGTTTTGCTGGATATAGTAACCTGGGCTAATTTATGTTCTCTTAGTCTATATGATGTCTCTCCAAGGTCTTCTAGATTTCATAGTCTCTGTTGAGACATCCGGTGTAATTCTGATAAGTCTGCCTTTATATCTTACTTGTACTTTTTCTCTTACTGCTTTTAGTATTCATTGTTTTGAACATTTTGTGTTTTGACTATTATGTGCAGGGAGAAGTTTCTTTTCTGTTCCAATCTATTTGGAGTTCTTAAGGCTTCTGGTATGTCCGTGGTCAACACTTCCTTTAGGTTAAGGAAGTTTTCTTCTGTGATTTTTTTGAAGATATTTAGTGGCCGTTTTAATTGGAATCTTCATACTTTCTACACCTATTATCTTTAGGTTTGGTCTTCTCATGTGTCCTGGATTTCCTATATCTTTTGAGTTAGGAGCTTCTTAATTTTTGCATTTTTTCTGACTGTTGTGTCAACATCATCAGTGGCATCTTCTGCCCCTGAGTGTCTCTTGTCCATCTTTTGTATTCTGTTGGTGATGTGTGCATCTATGATTCCTGATCACTTTCCTGGGTTTTCTATCTCCAGAGTTGTCTTCTTTTGTGATTCTTTATTGTTTCCATTTCTGTTTTCAATTCCATAAACTGTTTGGATGTGTTTTCCTGTAGCTCTTTATTTGATTTTTCTGTGTCCTCTTTATAGATTTCTAGTTCTTGACCTGTATTCTCCTGGTTCTCCTGTAATTCTTTAAGGAGTTCATTCATGCACTTCTGAAGAATAACCCTCATCAGCATGAAGTATGATTTTAAGTCAAAATCTTTTTTACTGGTCTGTAGGGATATCCACTATGGTGGGAGAACTGTGTTCTGTTGTTGCCAGGTTGTCTTGGTTTACATTGCTTAGGTTCTTGCACTTGTCTCTTGCCATCTTATTATCTGTGATGATAGATGATCTTGTTGGCTCTGACTGGAGTTTGTCTCTCTTGTGGATCTGTGGGTCCCTGGGCTCGGGAGAAAGATTGCTTCTGGGTATTCAGCTCTCCATGTGGAGGCTGTGAGTTCTGATGATGGTGGGCTGGCTCTGGCTCTGGGCACAGTTGAGTGCTAGAATAGTCCATTCCTAAGCAGCATCCTATTAACTGCACCCCAAGTGTTTCCCGAAATCTCTTCCAGATAGGCAGTGGAGAAGAAATAGGGACTATGGATGTAGACACCACCCCCCCAGGCTCTTCTGTGTGCTCAGCAATTGGTGGACAGGTCATGAGTCTTTATGGGGGTGGCCTAGCTCTGTCTCTGGGTCAGAACAGACCATTCCAAGCCAGCATCACATTACCTGCACCCAGAGAGTTCCTGGTGATCTTTCCCTATAGTCAGTGGAGATGAAATGGGGACTCACACATGGGCTCAGGTGGAAGAAGACTCTTGAGGATCCTCTTCCTGCTCAGCAGTCTGCAGGCAGGCCATGAGTCTTGATGGCAGTGGCCCGGCTCTCTCTCCAATGACTTCAATTGTAAAGCTTGTAGACTGTAAATTACTGTGTTTTTATCATTACAGATCTGTTTAAATTGCTCACGTAACCATGATTTAACTTTATAGTGCTATATATCTAGAAAATAAGTCATTTCTTTTAGAATTCCAATTTGTGGGAGTACACAGTATTAATATGGTTTTCTCTATTTCACTCTTTTCTTTTATTTTGCACCCATATTAAACTAAAAATTATTAATTTGGATATATTCTCCATGCCTTTTATTTATTTTGGCTAATAGTTTGGTAATTGTATTAATTTTCGCAAAGTAAAAACACTTTGTTTCATTGATTTTCTTGATTTTATAATTTAAGGATTTGGTGCTGAGTCTGAATATTTCTTTACATCTACTCCTTTCAAGTTTGATGTCTTATTAGTCTTGTTGTTGTAAAGCTTTTTTCTTCTGCTGTTTATTTGATAGCGTGACATTTCTACGTTTTGAAAAATATAGGCACTTATGTAGTTCTATAAACTTGCTGCTTAGAAGCACCCTTACGTGCAGTACTGTGGTGGGATGCTAATTTGGCATACCAGAGTCTGATGACCTCTAGCCATCACCTTGCTCTTACTGTTCTGAGGTCCAAAAACTGATAACTTCTGACAACTGACAAGTGCTTATAGCTGCCAGGGATTAAGAAATTAAACTTAATTGCTTGGGCTCTTTACTCTTTAACTCAAGGGCCTCACACTGGTTAGTGAGAGGCTTAGAGCTCATTATCTATCAGTGAGCCTTAGAGAAAGAAACTAATTCATGTCTGTACACACACACACACACACACACACACACACACACTGGTGGGCCGAAACATCTTTCCTCTCAGTTTCACAAGTGCATATGCATACTTATATTCATACACATACACACACACACACACACACACATTTGGCAGATGGAGTGGAGCCTAAACAGTCACATTTAATTTTTTCTCACATCATTTTTATAGCTTCATAGATGACAGTTCTCCACAAATTACCTCACATGTAAAACGTTTCATTCTATAAGCTCAATATAAGTTCAAAGAAACAGTTTCACATGGCCTTGCCTTATAATGTTGCATACCTTTGACTTCATCGTTGGTTCTGTCCCAGGAGAAATTTTTTTTTTTGATGATCAATTTGTTCCAACTCTATTTTTCTTCCTAGTGCAATTTATGTGCTTGTGACATGGAACTTTATTTGCAGCTTTTTGTACTACAGAAGGCTTAACATTACTTGAATCTATTCAGAATTTCTTTAAAAAAACATTCTCAGGAATTATGAAATCATTAGCTTGTCTAAACACCATTATAACATGAAAATACATCTTCTTGATATTGCAGTAAATTTGCCCAACAAGGTGGGGTGACCCCCATGTCACTAGGTTATTTGATAGCAGTAGGAAAAGCATGTCAGTCAGAAGCAATCCTGGAATGAAGTCTCCTGGCTTTATACCTTGCAGAGCACTCCCATAGCAGACATGCTCAGTTATCTCCAGAAAACTGACTTGATTTCCTTAACATTTCCTACGTGGCTTGTGCCATTTCATTGGGTTCCATAAGTTTAGGTATAAAGTGTATTCATTTTCATTTATTTCTAGGCAGTCTTTAATTTCTTTCCTTTTTACACTTTTCTTTTTATTTTGTTATTACATTCTACTGGTTCTTTTTGCACTACAGCTTTCAGATATGCTTTTAACTTGCTAGTATAGAATCTCTCAAATTTTTTTATGAAGGTGCTCAGTGCTATGAATTTTCCTCCTACCACTGTTTTCATTGTGTTTTTCAGTTTTCATGAGTTTTATTTAATTTTTATTAGATACTCTCTGTATTTACATTTGAAATGTTATCTGCTTCCCCCACCCTCCTTTCATCCTCCCTTCCCCTACATTTGTCTCCACAAATGTGCACACACTCCTAATCACCACCTCAGTGCTTTGGCATTTGTTGTTTCTGTTCTTCTTTTATTGCATATTTTATTTATTTACATTTTAAATGTTATTCCCTTTCTCAGTTTCCTCTCTGGAAACTCCCATCCCATCTCACCTCCACCTGCTTCTATGAGGGTGCTCCATTTACTGTTTCTCCCTTCACTGATTGGATCTGCCCACAACCTTATGAACACCAGGATAACTTTCATTCTTAAGTTCACAAGGTATTGCAAGTATAGCCACAAAAAGTCATTTTTTTTAAAATGGGAAAGACCTAGGAAATATATTTCTATTTTGTTTTTAAAGCATTTTATTTGCATAATCTGTAAAACTGACATTTTCTGCAGGAATAATAAACACACATTAGTTTGATCAGAAGCAGTCATAAGATCAAAATAGTTGAAAGGCCCCAGAATTCACATTACAATGTAGCTCTTCAAGGACACAGATATACCAAAGATATACATGGCTGGTCACTGACAAGCAGGTAGTGCTCCACTAGGCATGCTTTCTTCTGCCAAATGCTTTCTTGTGACCATCAGCTGCTCATATTGTAGGGTAGTGAGCATAGGAAGCAATTCCACAGTGGTTGTTCTTGTCTTTGGCAATCTTCATGTAACCTCTGATGCCCCATTTTTTACCCCAGCTGGAAAAGATACATTTTTCATTTAGTAGAAATATCACTGCACATTGGGTTTATTTTAATAACCGGCAACTAAGCAACATAACGGACAAATTAGAAAAAGCACAGGATCTACACCTGGGTCTCAAAAGGTACCACATAGGATGGCAACATGACAAAAGAGAATGGGCAGGCTCACTTCTAAGAATTAATGTTTCAGAATTAACAAATTCATCATTTTTTAGAAAAGACAATGGCACAGACAAGCTGCTGACACCCAAGACACATGGGACAGAGTTTGGACGTTGTGATTAGACATTGTGAGTACATTGTGAAAGCTATCAGAAAATTCAGAGGCTAAGAACTGGAACTAAGTTGGATAATAATTGAGAAAATAGCATCAGACATCTACATATATGTATTTGCATTCACCTGTATCTTCAGACATGCAAAAATGTACACATGTACACGCACTTCCCACATGTATATAAAAAATAAGAACAACCATTATTCGATGTAAATGAAACAATTTTTTAGGCTGTGTATCCAATTACTGACTTGCAACAGGCACATTCCTTCAATAATCAATAATCCCCTTGAAATGTTACCCACTGCTTTTAACCACTGAAACATCTCTGCAGGTCTTTGAACTTCAGATCCACATTTTTTGGCAATGTTTACCTGTTTTTGATAAGCCAGTAGTGGTCACCATCCGTCTCATTTCCATCAAATCCATAGCCAACCACAAGAACTCCATGGGTCACAGAATTACTGCTACAGTTTGGCTCATGATAAATACCTGAGAAATGAAATGAAAGTGGTTGATATGAGATGCACAGGTCACCTGACAGGTAACAACACCACCAAGAGTTTTCAAAGAAGACATCTTCAAAAATCATGAAATGACACAAACTACCATAAGAATAGAGAGCTGGATGAAATGTTACCTAAAACATAGACATATAGGGTTTCACAGAAAAACTAAGAAATTCTAATTAGTGTATGTTTGTTGGTAGACACTTGTCTCTGTGCTTATGATATAAATTCATGGAATTTTTTGTGTGTATGTGGTTTTATTATTGTTGATGTTGTTTTTATCAGAATCTCATGCCATAATTAACTTGTAGAAGGTAAATTCTTTACTTCAAGTAGACTCTTGTACTTTGATTACAGACAATCAGTTTCTCTAGGTACCTAAAATGTCTACCAAATGAAAAGAAATATAATTTAGCTAAGTAATAAGTTTTAGAAATTTTAACATATTAAGCTTCATGTGAGCCACAAAAGGTGAACTATAAAAAACAGAATAAAATCCAGAAGCACAAATATTTACATCATATTTATACATAAATACCGATTTATAAGAATCTTGTAACATAAGAATGCAACTATTTTTTTCTTATATAGAAGAAAACGTGTACCTTTCTTATAGAACTTGAAAGACTCATGTGAAGCATCAATTCCAGCGGAGATGGGCCCAATAGTTGCTACAGCAACCATTAGGATATCCTCACTTTGGGGAAGGGACACAAATCCTGTGATTTCAGCAGATGAATTCTTTGGATTATATCTGCATGGTCCATCCTTTAAAAGACAAGTAAGAGGTTCAGTTACTCTCACTCACCTAGGGAACAAGAGGCAGAGCCACAGTGCTCTATACTATGAAGCTTACCACACTTAAAGTCAGGGTAGCAATAAATAATCTCAGGAAGTAAAATGCTACTGAGAAATTTTAGAGTTGAAAATTAGTTTGCATATCTTCAATGACAATGAGTTGGTCTTCTTATCTATTAGAAATTTTAATGGTGGAGAAATCTATATGTGTAGTAGTTTGCATATTCTTCATGTTTACAAAAGCAAATAGAGCTGCACCAAAATAAACTTATCAGAAAGCTATACAAATATTGAAAAACTAGTGACAGATTTGATGGTATGCAGAGTAATCCTACCAAATAATTTGTACTCTGAAGATGGTGGGTTATTGGTACAATTGTCTCACATTCCTAGTTGAGTTACAATGACAGTGTAAGATGTCCACTTACTTTCCCTTCATATGGATAGGTTGCCTCAGACTCCAGACCGCCATTGTGCAAAACATACTGAAAGGCATTGTATGTGTCACCCCCAAGACAGCCATTGTTGCCTTGAGGTTTAGAACAGTCCACCAGGTTCTGTACGCTCAAAGGGGTAAGTTTGCCAGTTTGCCAGATTGTCTGTGCTTCTATGGCACCAGTCACAGCAAATGCCCAACAAGCATTGCATTTGCCCTGAAAGGGGAAGAAAGAATTGTCATAGATAAATAACAACCTGGCAACAAGCTAGAAAACTTACTACTTTATGAAAATTACTCAGTGGCAAGTGATAGATCCCGGGAGATCGTCAGCCTCCTAAAAGACCTTAACACTGGCAGTTTGCTCATGCCCTAATCATGGCCACAACAATGAGCATTTGAAAGCGCCTATTTGTTTTGTGAATTATTAAGGGCAATTAAAGGGGGCAAAGTTCCACAGAAAGATGGGTGGACACTAATAAAGAGTATATGTGGTAAACTACTAGGATTAATATACATTTAAAATATATGAATCAGGCCCGGCCACGTGACCGCCCCGCCCGCCCTGCGGCCCTCCAGCCCGCTGCCCGCCCGGTTGCAGCTCCTGGCGTGCCCTGCACTCTCTGCTGCCTGCTGCCGGCCCCTCCTCGTCCCAGTGCCACGGAGCCGGAGCCCGAGCCGCCGCCGCTGCAGCAACCTCAGCGACGGGCACTATGGCATCTGGAGTTACAGTGAATGATGAAGTCATCAAAGTTTTTAATGATTTGAAAGTAAGAAAATCTTCTACACAGGAGGAGATCAAAAAAAGAAAGAAAGCAGTTCTCTTCTGTTTAAGCGATGACAAAAGACAAATAATTGTAGAGGAAGCAAAGCAGATCTTGGTGGGTGACATTGGTGATACTGTAGAGGACCCCTACACATCTTTTGTGAAGTTGCTACCTCTGAATGATTGCCGATATGCTTTGTACGATGCCACATACGAAACAAAAGAGTCTAAGAAAGAAGACCTAGTATTTATATTCTGGGCTCCTGAAAGTGCACCGTTAAAAAGCAAGATGATTTATGCTAGCTCTAAAGATGCCATTAAAAAGAAATTTACAGGTATTAAACATGAGTGGCAAGTAAATGGCTTGGACGATATTAAGGACTGCTCTACATTGGGAGAGAAACTGGGAGGCAGTGTTGTAGTTTCCCTTGAAGGAAAGCCACTATAAAATAATAGCCAAGTGCCATTTGATCGTAAGGGGCTTACATTTATTTCTCCAGCTCAGTCCACTGGAATTGTATTAGGTTTTGTTTTTTGTTTATTCCCTTTCCACTGGCCCCATCCAACACAATGAATGAATGAATATAAGAAGCCTGTCAGTAATTGCCATTAGACTGTTCCATACAGTTACTTTTCTGTAGCTTCCAAGGAATGCCTTCCAGTCTTATTTTAGCCAAAACAACTGGTTACATGCCTTCCTTGCAGTGAGCACTACAATGGATGTGGTTGTCAACGTGAATAGCTTAGGGTACTACCAAGAGTAAGCTAACTGAATGCCTTGAAAGTATTATCCACTGGTCATATGGGAAACGTAACTTGTTTCAGTATTATTTATAGTTGCACTTGATTACAGTTCTCTGAAGCACTGGAGCATCCATACACCTCACCTGCCTTGACAAGCCTATTTCTGTGACATGGCATCACAGATTTAACACTATTCATTAAAAGCACTTTTATTTTGCAATGCGTTTCATCCGTTATAAAGAATGACAATTAAGTTTCATTACCTGTTGACAATTTATCCTACTATCTCAGTGTCCATTCTTCTTACCTGCTATTTCCTTCAGAGAAATCTGCTGTGTTGATGTCTTTGGTTTCCCAATGAGTGTGCACTACTGTGTAATTACAGGAGTTTTATGTTTACCATGTGGGTCTTGAAACACTACAGATATTTTGAATATCAGTCATGATGGCAATTTCTGTATAAAAGAGCCTTAAATGGAACATTGTTTTTGAGATCAAACTCCTTGCCCTCACAAAAGTGGCCACGTTGCAATAAAAATTGTGGCAGATTACAAAAAAAAAAATATGAATCATTCAAAGAAGGAAATCTATTCCCAGTGTAGAGGAATGCTAAGGCACTGAGGTGGAGAGGGTGGTTTGGAGGAAGCAACTTCATGAAAGCAAATGGAGGGGGTATAAGAGTGGGGGTAAAAGGGATAATATCTGAAAGGTAAATACAGAAAATATCCAAAAAATACTTAATTAAAGAAATGAACTGCATATCACTCCATACCTAATGTACACACAAAACACCATGGGACACTGCCATACCTGTCTCCGCACAGGAGTCACGTAGCCTTTCTCACGCCAATCAACAAATTTGGGGAAAATACTACCAGCTGCGCGTTTTATGACTTTTTTCCCCTCTCTGTGAGTCTGGACTGGGAATTCGATCATCATTTTCCTGAAATCTTCAGCCGTCTGTGAGGAAAAGTACATAAGTGGTTATAAGCTAAAAAAAAAAAAAAAAAAAAAAAATGCCGTATGAAATACTGAAGAGAACACAGTGTGGAGCAACCCATGCACATTCACCGTGTCACCAAACTCATTCATTTCCATGGTAAAGCCATTTTTCCCCAGGCCGTCCTCGCCATTGTGCAGTTGGATCATTTTCCAGTTTTCTTCCCACACCCATCTCCTCAGTTCTCCTTCCCCCTGGAATCGAATGGAATGAATATTGTTGATTTCTGATTAAACTCCTTCCCAGTCTGACATTGAGGAAATGCAGGTACAGGTGAATAGAAGCCGTGGAGGGAGATGCAGAAAACTATATCCAGACATTTACCAAAGGGAATGTAGCCATCCTGTCCCCTCAGTGAATGTGAGATAGATAAACCTTTTTTAATTTGACATTTTTATTTACATTTCAAACATGATCCATTTTCTCCTTCAGAATTCCTCTATCTCACCCCCCACCTGCCACTATGAGGGTGTTCACCCACCCACCCCTCTTGTCTCCCTGCCCTGGCATTTCCCTACATTGGGGCAATGATCCTTCACAGAATCAAGGACCTTTCCTCCTATTTATGCCCAATAAGGCCACCCTCTTCAACATATGTGGCTAGAACCATGGTCCCTTCATGTGTACTCTTTGTGACCTCTAATATGCTTTGTCACTTGCAACAGCAATTGGACAGCTTCCTTACAGAAACAGAGTACCAACCAGGCTATATGATTTGTTATATTTCATCTTCCACTCTTGCCATTCAGCATCCAAGCTGGGATCAAGTACTGGAACACCTGAGGCCACTGCCACACACAGGCTGGCTATGAAGAAAACAGGAGCCATATCTAGTACCTAGAGAGGGGAGAGAAATTGCAATATGCCTACACAAATGCTTTAAAAATGTCTTTTTCCTCCCCTTTCTGCACAATGAAACCATTTATTGTTGATAAAATTCCTCCAAATGCATTTCCAAGATTATGGAAAAGGTTAAGGATATGTTTGAACTAAGTCATTCAGTGCTGGTCATGAGATTCAATGAAAACCAAAGAGCCCAAGACCAAAACTCTAGCAATGGAGGTGTCAGGTATATGGTATCTTATTATTTCGGAAAGATCTACCTACACAGTGAGGTTCAGAAGCTAAAAATAAAATAAATAAAGGAAAGAAAGAAAACCAATAATAATGATAAGCCATGAACTCTATCCAGCACAACATCTATCAGGTGATATTGGGTCCTACTTTTATAGTAATACCAACGTTTTGGGCACATATCATATCTCTTCCTCATCTAGAGCACATATTGAGCTTGTCTTGAACTCTTGTTGCTTAAATGAAAACTTGCATGACGTCTCTTATTAGTATATGGGAAGAATCACAAAAACTATTTCTTCTGTCCTATACTTGGAATTATGCATCCAAACTCCTCATGAACTATCTCAATGATTACAGTGTTATATAGAAGCCAAATAACGGTGTGAAACACATTTAATCCCAGAACTTCAGGTAGGCAGATCTCTGGGTTTGAGGCCAGCTTGATCTACAGAATTATTTCCAGCACAGCCAGGGCTACACAAAGGATCTTTGTCTCAGAGGGAAAAGAAAGAAAGAAAGAAAGAAAGAAAGAAAGAAAGAAAGAAAGAAAGAAAGAAAGAAGACAGAGAAAAAGGAAGGAAAGAAGGAAGGAAGGAAGGAAAGGAATGAAGAAAAGGAAAGGAGAAGAAAAGTCACAGGACACCAGATCCAAGAGTAAAGGTTATGTACAATAGAAAACCTCTCCTGGTAAGTCATACTCAGAACTTTCTGGGTCACTAAATCACCACAGCCTGTCTAACCTAAATAGGGTCATGCCGATTGCAACTATTCTAGTACTACATCTACACATGTCAACTATAAATAAATGTATCCAGGTGTTTTGTGCAAGAGAAAAATCCAATTTTCAGGGAGTGACAATGATAGTTACTGGTGTACATTACACCTACTGTCACTCCCTGTAGGCACACCCAGTTTAGCACTTAATGGAATCTTATACCAACTTGGAGGCAGAGGATTAAAAGATTGAATTCTTCTTTTCCATCTCCACTCCCTCCCCTCTACCTCCACAAGCATGGCTGCCAAGGCTTACAGTATATTTTCTTTCTTGAGGATCTGCCTTATTCCCAGTAGGGTCTTTCAAGTCTCCCCTTCATGGCCACTTCAGATTCAGCCTTGGCAGGGGCATGGTCTCACCTGTGGTGACTTCTGCTGCCTCAATCCGCTCCACAGACCCAACTCTTCAAACGTTACTGAAGTCTTTGGACGATCCCAGAGACACCTCTCTCGGTCTTTAAATCCCAAATGTCTAAACAGTTGACCCAACCCTTCAACTCTGGCCTCTTTTTGATTGGCTGTGTTGGTGGCTGGGTTAAGCCTCCAGGCACTCCCACCACAGGCTCTTTCTGAGATATAATCTAAAACTGTATCTCAACAGTGGGTGAGAACTTCCTCTGTGGACTTTGAAACATTATTTTGTTAACCTTGTCAGGGAAAATTAGACATCCTATCCTGTAGACTTTGCAACATGTTACACCTGGTATTTTCCTTGCTGATTGTGTTTCCTAGCAAACCCGAACTGTATTTTGCCCTACATTTTAGAACTGGGGTGGGTTGGTTACCGTAGCTCTTTGGGCTTAGTCAGTACATTCTATTTTGTGTTCAGTCCATTACTAGAGTTGGGTCCTGTGAGAACACAGACCCTGAGGATATTCTCCTTTCCGGTTTCAGGGTGAAACACAGCTGGCTTCATTAGAATTTTTAGCAAGACCGTGACTCAAAGAAGAAAGTGATGTTTAAGGCTGAACCCTAAACAAAAAGTGAATGGCCTGCTATTAGGCATCTCTTGAAATTCTCTGCTTTTCACTTGGAAATTAAACTGAGCTGTCATCTGGAGGTGGCAGATACCTAGAATACTTCATTGTGCCAACTGTGGCATCAACTGGAAGTTTCTATATTTACAGTTTTCAGGACATATGCTGAGGATCTTAGAGATACAACATTGTGTTGCAACCAGAACCAGGACATATTTAAAAGGAATTATCCTTCGAAGTAGCTCTGAGCACTAAATACTAATCATGTATATTCTTTCCTCTTACCTTGGCATGCAATCGCCTTCTTTTGGGGGGGCAGAAATATTTAGCTCATGCTTTTGGTTGATTCTTCTTCATAATACAAATCCCGATGGAAGATAGTGTGTTTTCACCAGTATTGAGATGAGGAACCATTAAGAGGTAAAGTATCTAAAATAATTGCTATCACATTTTTTGAAGTTTTCTCTGATTGTATCATATCATATAGGACAAAGATACAGTACTTGATTTGTTAATTTATTTTTGCATTTTCTGACTTCCTTGGCTCAGAGAAGTAATATATGATACTTATGGACCCTTTAAGCTACTTCTCCTAATGTGCGTAAAAGCCAAAATGAATAGATACATTACTAAATATAGTAGAAATAGAAAAAAATATGATTTTCATAAAAGATTATTTTAGCCAATTTACAAAACCATGCAGTGGCATCAGATTTTACTGTATTGTTATTGCACAATGCTGAAGGCTCTGTTTAGCTCCTTTTACTATTCAGACATTCTATTTACTTTGCTTTGTTTATTTATTCACTCTATATCAGGATCACAGCTCTCCTTACTCCCCCAGTTCCATCCTCACAAATCTCTCCTGCCATTACTGCCTCCCCTTCTCTGAGGAGAAAGAGACTTTATTTATTCACTTTACCTTCCTATGACTGCGCCCCTCCCTTCTCTTTTCCCTGCCCCCACTGACCCCTTCTCTTCCCCTTAGACAAAGGTTGATCTGTAGCTGTATATATTTAAAAGGGTGGCTTATCGCTTTGTCGGTCCCTGCCATCTCACTCCACAGACACCGATCAAGTATGGAGCTAAAAACATGGATTCTGTCACTTGGCTCATAAGCTGTTAACAACTGGGGATTCCTTACCTAGGTGGTTCACTGTGCATACCCTACTGGTTCTGTTCAGGGATTGATACAGCTGCTCCGGTGTTTTCTTTCCTACACTACCCATCACAAACATATAGAATCCCTTAAAAATAGTCATATCTACCTATCACCAAGAAGGCCACCAGGATCTAGGTCTGCTTTCTCCTGCTCCATTTTGATTTCTCTGAAATCTCCTCTTCTTCCATTTTCCTAGGCTTTTCCCTCCCTACTTCTCCCATGTCCAATCATGTATTGACATAACATAAATTTACAAGTCACCCTTTTTGTTTACTTAAAAAACAAAAACAAAAAAAAAAAACTTTACCTTTAAATGTAAGCTGTGTACAAATATCACCAATAGAAAATATTCTAAATGACTATGTTTTCTCAAAGTTAATTATCTTGGGTAGGCTATAAAACTAAAATAGTCTTCAACTTTGTCAGAAATCTGAGAGTGGACAAATATCTAAAAACATAGGAAGCCTAACAGAGTTTCCAGAGCTGAGAGAGGTTTTAGAGACAAATCTCCACTAGCAGTCTCCAGTTCGTGACATGTGAGAATGAGTCTTCAGCGTTCAGCCCAGGATCACTGACAGACTTTGAAATGTAGAAACCTTGAAGAGTTGATCATTTTGGCTGAGATTACTTTGGCAAAGATTATCAGTTGACTATTTTGTATAAAGTGTCCCTTTCTGGACGGTATTAGTCTGTAGACAAAATTAGCAGTTTCTGCCCAGTGGCTGCCTAGCCACAAAGTATACCTCACCTGGAGGTAGAGATGCTGAATTTCTTCATTAAATCTACCAGAGTCACCATAAAGAGCAGATATGCCCCAACAAAAGTTAAATAACATTAAATGTCATAATTTATGGGTTTCTGATGGTTTTGAAAAACATCCAACTACAAAAAGCATTTCTCAACTGTCAAGCCTTGAATATTTTTGGCCATTTTTAATTGACATATTTCAAAACCATGATTTTATTGACTCAGAAGAATGAGTTTGTTATCTAGCCCTTAACTAGTATTGTTTAATCAACTAAAAACAATGTATAAACCTTAAATCTATATCAAATACATTTTATAGCACTATAAATATTATAATTTAACTATTTATCAATTAGAAGGAATCCTACCAGTAAAAATATGACTTTAGTTTTGTTACCAAAAGAAGATTACGGCTATATAATTTAATCTGGCTAATTCCTCCCTGTAAGGTTATGACCATTTCTAAATTCTTCATAAAAACAAACTTACAATGACAACTTTCAACCCCCAATTTTAGGTAATGGGCAACAACTCTTGGTAGATTCTTCAAGGTGAATATATGGACATTGAGAATTTAGAAATGGGGAGGGGAATGAGGAAACTGGACAGGCCTCCAGAAGGAAACCCACATTGACAGTTGTTGTCTCTGATGTCTGGAATAAGGCCAGTTGAGCGTTCTGATGACAAGCGTCACCACAGTTGTACATTCTGTAATATATTTAAAATTCAACAGAAAACATTTTAGTATTGAGATATATTTTACTTGATCTTCTTGAAATTACATTCTTAGGTGTTAATTCTCAATCCACAAAGCCTCTACGCAATATAATTATATCCAATAGACAAAGATACAAACTGCCCTTCCATTTTTTTTATTTTAAAATCTGTACATTTATCTTTATTTTTTAAAAATAAAGTTGTTCAATACAAAAAATGGAAAAAAAGAATTTCAAACAGAGAAGGTACAATTATAAAAACCAATGATATAAAGAAAAGAAAGCATACAACTAAATACCCACACCCTCAGTTTCTGGTATTTTACCCAAGTTTAGAAGTAATAATAAAATAATCATATAAATGTTACAAACATTTTTTTTGTTTTTTTTAACAACTTTATTTTACAAAACAAAGATAAATGTACAGATTTTAAGCATTTTTTGCATAAAATTATATAATACATTTTTATCAGTACTTTTTTTCAGATTTTAAAATAATTTTTATATAAAACTGTATGAATATACTTTTTAGTCAGTACTTGATTTTTTTAAAGGTTCGATAGTATGCATTGAAAACTTAATAGTTACAATGAGCATAAAGTACATGTAAAACAAAATGTAACATGGAAATAGTCAAAGTTTTCTTGTTGTATAAAGATTTTTTTGTTTCGTTTTGTTTTGTTTTCTTTATTTCTTGGACTTCATACAGTCTGTGAGTTGTTTCTGGGGCACTCCAAGCCTCTGGGGTTAGCATCCCATTATCAGTGCATATTATGTCTGTTCTTTTGTGACTGGGTTATCTCACTCAGAATGATATTCTCTAGATGCAGCCATTTTCTTAAGAATTTGGTCAAGTCATTGTTTCTGGTGGCTGAGTAGTATTCCATTGTGTAAATGTACCACAATTTTTGTACAAACTGCCCTTCTATATGAGATAAAAAAAAACCTATAGAATCCCTTAAAGTATTTATACCTACCTATCACCAAGGATCTAGGTCTGCTCTCTCCAGCTCCATCTTGATTTCTCTGAAGTCTCCTCCTCTTTTCTTTTTCTAGCCTTTGCTCCACTTACCTCTCCAATATCCAATCATGTATCAACTTAGCATAAATCTACAGAGATCTGTCTGATTACCACCCTACCTGGCACATCTAGTCCCAGGAGAGCTAGGCACATTTAATATCACTGAGGCCCAACCAGGCAGTCTGGGTAGGGAAAGGAAGATCCAATGGTCAGAAACAGAGAATGAGACAGCACCAGCTTCACTTTTTAAGGACCCCACATGGAGACCAAGCTGCAATTTTGTTACAGATGTGTAGAGGTTCTAGGTCCAGCTCCTGCATGCTTTCTGGCTGGTGGCCCAGGCTCTGTGAAGCCCCCTTGTCGTAGGTTAGGGAATTGACCCCTCTGACTTGTTCATGTGTATTCCACACTCTTGCATAGGATTCCCTGGGCACTCTCTGATGTTTGTCTGTGGGTTACAGCATCTGCCTTCCTCTGATCCTGGATGGAGCATTTCAGGAGACAGTGATGCTACATTCCTATTTATTTTTAATTCATTCTGTTTCCTTCCTTTTCTCCATTCTTCCTTGCATCCATCCCTTTCTTCCTTTATCCTACATTCCCTCCCTGCATATTTCTGTTTCTCTGTCTCTCCTTTTCTTTCTTCTTTCTTTATTTTTCTCTCAGTTTTCCCTCCCTCTACCCCTCCTAGTTCCTACTGCTACCTTTCTTCCATACTGAGTTTCTTTTGAGAGAAAAAAAGAAAAACAGGCTACCCAGTTATATCAAATGAACATGGAATAACACACAATAGGACCAGGCACATACCCTCATATTCAAGCTGAAAGAGGCAGGCCAGTGGGAGGAAAACGGGTCTCAAAAGCAGGGTAAAGTTTCAGAGACACCTCCATGCTCACTGGTAGGAGTCTGACAATAACCCCAACCTACACAACCATAACATATATCCAGATATCCTAGGTCAAACCCACACAGGCTCCCTGATTCAGTCTAATAAACCCTGCTTACTTGATTTTGTGGGTTTCCTTTTGGTGTCATTGACCTTCTGGTTTCTACAAGTTCCACAAAAAAACTTCTGCAGAATTTCCTCTGCTTCTCCTCATGTTTGGCAGAGAATTTCTGCATCTGTATCAGTCAATTGCTGGATGAAACATCCCTGGTGATGATGTGTTAATCTATATTGTATAACAGTGATAAAGAATACAACAATATAACAGAGTATAACAGAATATTATTAGGAACCATTCCATTAATTATTTGGCAGGTTGTATTTTGGTCTATATTTTTTTTATCATTTTGCCAGATTTAATGTCTCCCAAATGCCCTTTACTCTAACAGCCTCATGTGATTCTTTTCTCTAAAATGAGAAAATAGCCACTACAAAATACAATGTGCATTGGTGTTCACAGTTACTCAGGAGAATGAGGCCTGCCCTGGAACTAATGTGAAATTCCCAGTGTAACATCTTTAAAGAAATCTGTTTTGCTTGTGTATTTGTTGGATTTAAACATTTGATCACTGTCTAAGAGCTTCTAAGTGTACATAACCAATTGTGGTGAAAAATGGTCTTTTCTCAAAATCATTTGTCATCTCTAGTTCTGACAATCTTCCTATACCCTAGTCCACATAAATCCCTGAGTGTAGAAGGAAGTCATGTGGAAAAGACTTCCCATTCAACACTAAACATTTCAGAATATTCCAGTCTCTTTATGTTGTCCAATTGTAGGTCTCTGTGTTAATTACCAGCAGTTAGTTTCTCCATATCAAGAAGCTTCTCCAGGAAGGACTGAGCCACAAACCAGTCCATGGTATAGCAATAGGCCCTCAGGAGTCTTTTATTGTTATGCTCTTCTAGCAGGATGATAGCAGTAAGTTTTCTCCTGGGCTTGTGAACTATCTGTCTAAACATTTCTTATTAACAATATCATGTATAGGACCCATCTCACAGGATCATTTCATCAATAAAGCGTAGTTGGGTACTGCCCTAATAGGTGTTACACCATTCCTCCATTGGTTGCCTCTTTTAGGGAAGTTATCCCTGTATCTCTCACATTTTTCCAACATTCTCCTCAGTAAGCATGCACAGCACCTTCTAACGCTATGAGCACTGTTGCCATAGCAAGGATGTTTCCAGTGGAAAACCAAATGTCCCCATATTATACACCAGAAGATGTGCTGTGTTTATGAAAAAAGCTGTACCCTGAAAAATACTCAAATACAAGTGAGTCATTATTAGCACTAGGGGTTTATTTGAGTGTGTGTGTGTGTGTGTGTGTGTGTGTGTGTGTGTGTGTGTGTGTCTGTGTGTCTGTGTGTGCTTGCGCGCACACGTGCGTGTATGTATGCAGTATTCTGTCCCTCAATATATATTTACCCCATTTAAATTTTTATGAATATTTTTCAGATATTTCTACAGTAATACATTTTCAAATGTCTTTGCAAAAGTTTTTGGTATAAGATGTCTCTCCATATATTCCCTTCTCTGCCCACATTGAAGGATGTTTAAACCAGATAAAACAATATACCATATGTTCATAAGTGATTGAAGTAGATAATTTTCAAAATAACTAATATCTGAACAGTAATACTTAGCCATAATCAATTCAGAGTTCCAAGTGTCTGTTAACTCTGTCCAAATCCTTGTATCATCTCTTTTCTAATGGTAGGTCTGACAAATCAGGGGAACACAAACTATAATCATTTTTTATCTGAGCACTATTCATATCTGATTAGGATCCTGCCAAACCCTGGACAAGTGAAATCTGCTCAACTTGTCCACAGAAAGGTACTGTACATATGAATATTCCAAATCCCTTTACCCCAGATGTTTCTGTTACTCTATAATATGATGAATCTGTGGAGCACCAATATTCCCCTGACATGGGGTTATGCAACAGTAAGACCTCAGCTTCAGTGTAGACATGTCTGTGTGTATTTTCATGCTTCTCAATGAAGTCATCATGGCTATGAATCAGGGGTGTTCTCAGAATATTTTTTTCTTATAGAGTATCTTATTTCGATATATTTCTAATGTTCAACTAGGAAAGTGGGTACCTTTACAAAATGGACATCACATTGTTTTAGAGATTTGGATCTTATCCCTGATAGCACGGGAAATCATATCCTCTCTTGTAGATGTGAGTTCCTAGAGTTTGACAAGCAAATCATGAAGATCTGGGATGAGGATGAGAGATCTGTGGCTCAGGTTCCTTTCTAATGGTGGCAGATATAATGTATATTCAAACTATTTTCTCACATAAGAACTTTAGATGGCAGCCTCCTCCATATACAACCTCTACTACTGTGAACACCTCCATGTGTAAGATTAATCATATAAGGCAGCTGTCATCCACTCAGTGACTCTGTCCTATGAGGTCATAGTCAGGTAGCAATATCATTATTTGGAATGCTATGAAAACACATTCCTGAAGAGTATCCTATATCTACTAAATCATATCTATGGGGAATTATATCCAGACATTGGAGTTTGTTCAAGACTATTGAGTTTGGGAACAATTGTTATGAAGTTGTAAAATGACAAGAGGGATGTGTGTAAATTACTTATATTAAGACAGAGTAGTTTGGTGGTTGTTCATCTATAAGTCCCTTCTGGAAAAAGTAATATATTAGGAATAATTTTTAGGGGGCTGGTGAGATGGCTCAGTGGATAAGAACACTGACTGTTCTTTCACAGTTCCTGAATTCAATTTCCAGCAACCACATATGGCTTACAACCAACTATAATGGGATCCTACACCCTCTTCTGATGTCTCTGAAGACAGCAGTAGAGTATTTACATATATTTAATAAATAAATAAATAAATATTTTTAAAAGAAATAATTTCTATTAGTTATTTGATTTGTATGAATGCCTGTTTCTCACAAATGAGGAATACCTCCTTGTGGTTCAACCTCATGACAGTACATATGTATCTGCATCTCTCAATAAAAGTATAGCTATCTTAATTTCCACTAATAATAATACTTGAGAACTAATTTTCTCTAAGCATATTTTTGAACATACAAGTTCATAATAAAACATACAAATTATGGGAACAAGGAAGAATTACAAAAAGCATAGGGAATCTGGGATTTCTGTGCAAACATATGTCATAAGTAGAGGAATAATTCAGAAAATATGGCAAAAATAAAACAAATGCCTTCAAATGAAAACTATTAACTCCCGAACATCCAATAAAATAAAATGCCACACATATAATATATAAACAATGAAATGCTTTATTCAATATCTTGATTCTTCATGACTAAATAATGTAAGAGCATCTACTTTGTGGCATTTATCAAAACTATTTTATAACCAAAGAATTTCACTGTGTGTGTATATTTTACACATATATTCTTGAATTAACAGTAATCTATCACAATTCTTGGCTGGTTTGAGAAATTATTTTATAATGCCTGTGTTTTTTAATTTTCCAAAATAAACATCTTTATTTCTTCTTGGTGTCTACACAGAAGTGTAGGTCATATGAACAATTACTTGAGAAGAGAGCACAGAGGTTTTCTATACTTCCGCTGTAGTCTAAATTTCTACAAAATAAATAAAAATGTCTTCTGAATAGGTCTGGCAAAATTAATCAAACAACCAATCAACCAAGTCAATTAATCAATCAATCAATTAATCAAATCAATTAATCACCAATCAATTACATTTTAAACTTTTTTGTCTGACTTTATGCTTCAACGTATTCTTAAGTTCTTGCTGTCACCTTTAACCATCTCCACTTCATTCCTTATTTTCCAAATAAGGAGTTAAAATATTCTGTAACTAAACTTCATGAATGGAGCTATTTGGGTCAAGGATTATGCCATAATAACACTCAATCAATTTTCTTCAAGCCTGAATTTTTATTCCTATCAGACTAGGTTTTATTTTAATGTTTAACAGACATAAAGAATGTTATGTTTGTTATCTTTGTATTTTTATTATAATTGAGGAGTTAATGGGTGTTTGTAAAAAAAAATATTAGTTTTCTAGAACTCTGTGAGGTGACCATAAATTTAGAAATATTTTTGAAATTTCATTTCCTACTCTTTCTACAATAAATCTATTATTGGCATTTTTAGAAAAAAAATGTTTAATGCAATTAAGAGAACTCAGTCTTTCAATATTTTAAAACTGTATTCATTAGCCTGTTTTGAGATATAGATAAAACCAACAAAATTGCTTCTAGGACTATGGTGACCTCAGGACAAAGGTACATTGTAAACAGACTCAGCTAGAGATGCTGAGATGTTGAAGCTAATAGAACTCTGCAGCCCCCAGTCCAAATCACCATCAGAATATGTAAAACTTAATAAGTAAATATCATGTTTAATAACACACTCTATACAGAACCATCTTCTGTCTAAAACTGATGAAGAAACATAATGTGTAGCTGTTACAAAACAAATAATTGTTTCTGAAAGTACATAGCCATAATGTGTAAGATATTCAGAGGCTTTAACTTATGGTATGCTTTTCTTTTTCAATTTTAATACTATTTGGTTGGTGTATTAATTTCAATGCATGAGTGTCATCCCAATGTCAGACAAATCTAAACACATTTCACAGTTCTTGTGCCCACATTGATGCACATCTCAGACTATGCTTTTCACCACAATGGGGATTTTGCTTCTAATCACCATGTCCAATTAGATTGATAATTGCTTCTAAAAACACAAACAGAAAAAGCTTTGACTCTCAAGAATGATTCTTCTTGTGATGGACACAGGCCCTTTCTTTGTAAAAGGTCCCTATAAACCTGACACAAATTCAAAAGCATCTAACAATCAAATATAAGTGAGAAAGTGGAAGCCTGAATGCAATTAAATGAACAGATAATTCTTTGATAAAATTGTTTACATCTCATTGATACTGGTTTTATAATATATTCCAACCTAGAAACAAGAGTAAGTCAATAGAAAGAACACTAAATAACAAAGGGAAGGAAAGAGGAGTGTCTATCCTTGCACCTAAAACCTCATGAGCTCTCTAGAACCGACATCCACAGTCTGCCCATTCATATTAAACAAAAAGTGGCATTTTAATTTCCAGTCTTCTCTTGACACATGAGCAAAATGAATATTTATTGTCAACAATACTAATCAAAATATAACCTGCATTCCCATTGATTTCATTCAGATATTTGGTATAAATCCACCAAGTAATCCCAGTACTGTTATTTATCTCTTAATAATTATTCACTCCCTGATTCACATGTGACTCTGGTACTTCAGGGCTCTACTTCCCAGGGAGGTCAAATCTCCTAACCTAGCAGCAGTCAGATCTGCCGGTGAGGGTTTCTCGGAATTTACTAATGTAAAAAATCTTGCAAATTTTTTTCTCAAGGGCTAAGATTGCCTTTTCCTCCCAAAATAATTTCTTTCACTGCTTCTGTTTTTATTGATTTCTTTCTTTTTTCAGTAAGGAACTCTATCATACTTATAAAGGCTATTTTAAGCTTTTTATCTTGTGATTTCAGACATATTGAATTTATCAGGGCCTCCTGTAGCAGGGTTGCTGGGCTTATTGTCAACTAGTACAGGCTTGATATCACAGAGAATGAGAAGTCCAACCCTGCACTACACAGTGGAGGCAAGCATGAAGCCATCTCACTGCACAGCTGGCCAAGAATTGAAACTGGGTGAATTTGTGTCAGTTAACAATGGCAAATCCAGAAATTTTCATGTAGTTTTTAAGAACAGGGTTACAGGTGGATAAATGGAACCCTGAAAAAATGACAACCAATGGTAGAATATCATGCAGTACTAAGGAGTAACCCACCCTTTCTCCTGATCACTAGCAACATATTCACTCCTGAATTTAAGATAAATTTTATGTTTGACCACAAAAAGTCCCTACAGAAAAAGAAACTGTATGAGAACTTCATTTTAAAAGTATTTTATTTGCCCAAACATTAATGGTGAAAATTGAGTTATCACAAAAAATCATGAATATTTTTGGTTGTGAACCTAGTCTTTAGCAGTTGAGCCATCTCTCCAGCCCTGTTGGTGGGGCTGTAAACTGGTACAACCGCTCTGAAAATCAGTCTGGTGATTCCTCAGAAAATTGGACATAGTACTACCTGAAGACCCAGTTCTTCCACTTCTGGGCATATACCCCAGAGACACTCCAATATACAACAAAGACACATGCACCACAATGTTCATAGCAGCCCTATTTATAATTGCCAGAAGCTGAAAATAACCCAGATGTCCTTCAGTAGATGAATGGATACAAAAATTGTGGTACATTTACACAATGGAGTACTGCTCAGCTATCAGAAACAATGACTTAATGAAATTCTTCAGAAAATGGATGCATCTAGAGAATATCATCCTGAGTGAGATAACCCAGTCACAAAAGAACAGACATAATATGCAGTCACTGATAACGGGATACTAACCCCAGAAAGCTCTGAACACTCCAGAAACAACTCACGGAGTGTGTGAAGTTCAAGAAAAGAAAAAAAAAGAAAAGAAAAAACCATTATGATCAATCCTTACACACGAAGAAAACTTTGAATAATTCCAGGTTACATCCTGTTTTACATGTACTTTCTGCTCATTGTAACTAGTAAGACCTTAATGTACACTATCAAACCTTTGGGGGAAAAAAAAAAGCCAAACGCTGACAAAAAAAAAAAAAAAAAAAAAAAAAAAAGACTGGTAACATCCATGTTAAAGGGTTGTTTACTATTCTGTCACTTGTTAACTGAACTGTGGCAAATCTATTCATCAAAGCAGTGGTTAGAATCACCCAAAAAAATCATGAATATTTATTAGTGAGAACAACAGTTCTGATTCATAATGTCAAAAAATGAAAGCTCCAAGAATTCAGATGGCAACAGAGGGTTTTTCTAGGACTCAAATCTTTATTTAACAAAGCAAGGGAAGGCTGGACACTGAAGTGAATAACATTACTGTGGAAATGCATCTCCTGCCAAATTCTTCCCTGTGTACATCAAACTGATTATACAATGGGATAATGGGCATATAGAGAAATGGCACAGAGATTGTTCTGGTCTTTGGCAAGCTTCATGTAGCCTCGAACTCCCCATCTTCTACCCCAGCTGAAAAAAATTATGATTTCCACTTACTAGAAGTATAGCAGCATGAATAATTCATAACAACACCTGACAAAATGACAACTTCACAAATCTGTTGAGAAAGGAAGAGGTTCTACTTCTGAGTACTAAGGATGATATCAAGAAGACTGTAGATTCTACAACATTAAAAAGGCATTTTTTTCTACCCATAGGTAATTCAAAACTAACATGGCTCAAATATTAGAAAAGCACTAGCACAAACATGATACTGACACCAAGAAATCAGTGTAGGAATGAGAATGGTATGCTAAAATATTTTGGGAAGTTGTTCAAGATAAAAAAAGGGTCAGAGGTTAAGGACTCAAGAACAAATTAATGAGCCATTTAGAAGCAAGATTGACATTACACTGCTCCTATTAAACAAGTGATGGGCACAGAGCATTCCTAGATAACCAGCCTAGAAAAATTAGACAGTGACCTATATTAGCAGGAGACCCTGTCTAAATATAGAAGTTGGATAATGCTTAAGGATAAAAAAGTATCAGACTTTCACATGTGTACACATGCTCCCCCCCCCCTCTCTCTCTCACACACACACACACATACACGTGTGTGTGTGCATTCACAATCATGAAGAAGTGTAGATATTCATATATGTATACACCACTCCACATGTAAATAGGAAAATAGAAGCATTTTTTTTCAACAAGGAGTTTTCTAAAGTAGGTATCCAGTTACTGACTGCAACAGGCAATCTGTCATGAATACACTGGAAGAGTAGTAAATATTCTTAACCAGTGATCGATCCATCTCAGTAGTGCCTGTAGTTTTAGGTATAGATTTTTTGGCAGGTCATACCTGTTCTTGATCAGCCAGTAGTTATTGCCGTCTGTTTCATTTCCCTCAAATCCATAGCCAACCACCAGAACTGCATGATTCACAGTAGTGTTGCTACAATTTCGTTGACGATAAATACCTGAAAGATAAAAATGGAAGCATGTGTGAGACACAATGACCACTGCCAGAAACCATAGGTAAGCATTTTTTAAAGTTCCTGAAATTAGGTAACTATCATTAGATTTGATATTTGGATAAATTATTACCAGGATTACTAACATGTATAGAGTCTCACAGGAAACTGAAGAAATCAAATCAAATTTGTTAATAAACACTTGTTTATATGGACATGAGATGAGTCCTTGTAACCTTGTGTTTTTTGCTACTATACTTTTATAACATCTTAAACTCACAGGATATAAGTTACTTAATTCAAGATACTATGTAGAATTTTGATTGATTTCAGATAATCATTCCTTGTGGCAAGGACTTTCACCTAATGAATAAAAAATTTCAGGGGACCAATCACTGGTCAAAATGTACATAGGACTTCCAGGTCAGAGGGGGGAAGAGAGGAGCAGAAAAAAAGAGTATAAAAAGGGGGGAGGAGAAAGATGGAGAAAGAGAAGGATGATCCAGATTCATGTAGCTTTAAATAGACACAGATGGCTATGAATATCTTATAAGGGATGGATAATTAATTACAAGACAGTTTGTCTTATCTAGGTGGGCAGATTACATCAATATAAATTTGCTCTGAGTTTATTGTGTGGACATTTTGTGAATTGAGAATTTACTGATATAAATCTGATTGATAAATTACATGCTTCTAGAGTTTTGACTTTGCTGGGTTACTGGGAATTGTGAATATAACCACAGGGGATAGATGGCTTCATGGGGCTGACATGACAGTAACCCACCAAGGAAACTTGGTGAGTTGGGTAGAGACATTTCAAGAGCTATGGGCCAGAGGTCTGCCAAGATGGGAACATGCCACTGATGCCATGTGTCCCAACCGTGCCAGCACTAGTGTAAGATGGTGTTGCTTTTTAAACATTTCCCACTACAATTTCCTATAATTATTTAAAGCATCCAGCAAATGGAGGAGAGTTGAAACCTTAGCTAGCCAATAAATTTTAGGAATTATGATGTATTAACATGAATTGGGATGATCAGATGAAAAACAGCCCTCAGGATAATTGAGTGAACTGAAGGGTAATCCAGAAACCCACACATTCATATCACATTTTATACAGAAAAGAGAACCCACAAGTATTTAGTAGTATGGGGATAATACAAGATTTTTAAAATTTCACCACATATGCTAACCTCCTTTGTAGAAGCCAAATATGTTAGAGGAAGCATCAATTGTAGCAGAGATGGGCCCAATAGTTGCTACAGCTTCCATTAGATTATTCTCGCCTTGTTGGAGGGACACAAATCCTTTGATTTCAGCCTGAGAATTCTTTGGATTGTACCTGCACGGCCCTTCCTTTAAAAGAAAAAAAGGAATATGAGAGTCCATTACTTCCACAACCAGCAGTGAAGCAAAAGTTACAACCACAAAACTCTGCAATTTTCAATGTAGCAGAGGATACTACATTCTTGGCTATTATGAGTGATCTCAGAAAGTGAAAGTATTCTAGGAGATTTGAAACAGAAAATTAATTCTCATGCCTTCAGTGATGACAAATTGGTCTTCCTATGTACAAGTACTTTTAGGACTTTCTTTAAATAATTTATTTATTTTTAGTTTATGAGCATTGGTTTGTGCTTTGGCTGCAATATGTCTGTGCATGTGTATTGGATGCCTGGAAATGGGATTACTGACATCTATGAGCTGCCATGTGGGTGCAGAGATTTGAACCTGGGTTTTCTGGAAAAAGAAACAATGTTTTTAATTTCTGAGCCATATCTCTGGGCCCCATAAAATATTTTTCTTTTATTTTATTGGATATTTTCTTTATTTGCATTTCAAATGTTATCTTATTTCCTGGTTTCACCTCCAGAAAACCCCTATCCCATCCTCCCTTATTCTGCTTTTATAAGGGTGCGCACCCACCCACCCACCTACTTCCTCCCATCTCCCCATTCTGGGGAGCATTGAGCCTCCACAGGACCAAGGGCCTCTCCTCCCATTGATTTCCCCAAAGGCCATCCTCTGCTACATATATGGCTGGAGCCATGGGTATTCTTTGGTTGGTGATTTAGTCCCTAGGAGCTCTGGGGGGTCTGGTTGGTTGATATTATTCTTCCTTTAGGGTTGCAAACCCCTTCAGCTTTTTTAGTCCTTCCACTAACTCCTCCACTTGGAACCCCATTCTCAGTTGAATGGTTGGCTGTGAGCATCCACCTCTGTATTTGTAAGGCTCTGGCAAA
Source organism: Micromys minutus (assembly GCF_963924665.1). NCBI lineage: Eukaryota > Metazoa > Chordata > Mammalia > Rodentia > Muridae > Micromys > Micromys minutus. The sequence goes on along the minus strand of NC_137969.1, from coordinate 93,464,052 downwards.
GCATCTCAGAAGACAGCTATATACTGACAGGAGCTGATAAGAAATTTTAATGAGAAATGTGTATTGTATGTACAATAGTTTGCAAATTCTCTCTATTCACAGAACCAAAGAGAGCTGCATGGAAATAATCACACTTGAAAGCTATGCAAAAAAATGATTATTTAAGGACAGCACTGATGGTGTACAGAGAGATTATACTAACTAATCTGAGTTCTGACGGTAGATAAATGACCCCTACAATTGCCCAACACTCCAAGCTGAGTTGCCATGACAACATGGTGTGTCAACTTACTTTTCCTTCATATGGATAGGTTGCCTCAGCCTCCAGACCTCCATTGCCCACAACATATTCATAGGCAATGTATGGATCTCCCCATTGACAGGCATCATTACCATGAGTTCTAGTACAGTCCACTAGGTTCTGAACACTCAGTGGGATTAGTTTGCCAGTTTTGTTGAACATCTGTCCTTCTATGGCACCAGTCACAGCAAAGGCCCAACAAGAATTACAGAATTTCTAAGCAGAAAACAAAATATGGTCATCCACAAACAAATACTTACTGTACTGACAACAAAGGCAATACAACAACTTATGAAAATTATATACTACCAGTTGTTAGATACCTAGGAAGGGATGATAACTCTCCTAAGGACATAACTTCTGGCCCCAATTTGTTTTGTGTGGACCTATTGGTTTTATGTGTTATTAATTATAAAAAATGAATACAAATTTTACAGAGGTTAAGGAGAAGAGGATGTTTGTTAAAAAGTGTGTGTGGTGACTACTAAGATCAATATATATTATGAAATTATACAAATCATACACAAAGAAAAATATTATTTTAAAAAGTTAAGATGATATCAGAAAATGAAAATGGCCATCCTACTGAAAGCACTGTATAGAGTCACTGCAATTGGCATCAAAATTTCAACACAATTCTTTCCAGACCTTGAGCGAGCAATTCTCAACTTCATATAAATAACAAAAAAAAAACCTCAGGATAGCCCAAACAGTACTGAACAATAAAAGAACTTCAGGAGGAATCACCATCCTTGACCTCAAGCTGTACTACAGAGCAATAATGATAAAAACTGCATGGTATTGATATATAAACAGACAAATTAACTAATAAAGTAAGAATCAAAGATACATAAATAAACCGACATATCTATGAACACTTGATTTGTGACAAAGAAACCAAAATATACAATGCAAGAGGCAGAGCATCTTCATCAAATAGTGCTGCTCTAACTAGAAGAATGAAAATAGATGAATATTTATCATCCTGCACTAAATTGACGTCCAAGTGAATCAAGGACCTCTAAATAAAATGGCACACACTATATCTAATAGGAGAGAAAGTGGAAATATCCTTGAATGCATTGGTACAGGAAACAACTTCCTGAACAGGAAATCAATGGCTCAGGTTTTAAGATCAATGTTTGATAGGGAGGATCTCATTAAATTGAACAGCTTTTGTGAAACAAAGGACATTGTCAATAGGACAAAACAGATACCAATAGATTGCAAAGAGCTCTTCACTAATACTACATCTGACAGAGGGCTTATATCCAAAATATATAAAGAACTCAAGAATGTAGGCCAAACTAATTAACCCAATTTAAAAATAGGGTACAGAGCTAAACAGAATTCTCAACAGAGTAATCTCAATGGCCAAGTAGCATTTAAAGAAATGTTTAGCATCCATAGTCATAATGAAAATGCAAATAAAAGCAAGCTTGAGATTACACCTTATACCAGTCAGAATGGCTAAGATAAAAAACTCAAGTGACATCCTGCGCTGGTGAGGATGTGGAGCAAGGGGAACACTCCTACATTGCTGGTGGGATTGCAAACTTGGACAACCACTTTCAAAATCAATTTGGCAGTTACTCATAAAATTAGAAATACTTCTACCTAAAGACCCAGCTCTAGTGCTTCTGGACATATATGCAAAAGATATCCCACCATATCAAAGGACATGGGCTCCACTATTTTCCTAGCAGCCTTATTTGTAATAGCCAGAAACAGGAACCATCCCAGATGTCCCTCAGCCAAAGAATGTATACAAAATTATGGCTCATTTACACAAGGAATACTATTCACCTGTTCAAAACAAGGACACCCTGAGTTTTGTAGCCCAGTGATGAAAACTAAAAAATATCATTCTTATTGTAGTAACTCATACCCAAAAGGACATGATACATACTCATTTCTCAGTGTATATTAGCCATAATATACATAATACCCATGATACACCCCACAGACCCTAAGAAGTTAACAAAACAGAAGACCCAAGTGAGGATGCTTGAATCTCATTTATAAGGGGAGACAAAATAGTCATGAGGGAATAGAGAAAAATTCTCTGTGATGGGGAAATGGGATAGGGGCAGCATTTGGGAGGTAAATTAATTTTAAAAAACAGACTGCACATTTTTTCCACATTCGTTGTTCACACAGAATGCCCAACTCCTTTTCTACTTCAACATAGTCCAAGGACTTGGACTTCTGATACTGCCATACCTGATTCCGTACTCGAGTCACATAGCCTTTTTGTCTCCAGTCTACAAATTTGGGTAGAACATCACCAACTGCACGCTTCCTGATGATTTTCCCATTCCTGTGACTCCGGATTGGAATATTGGTCATCATTTTTCGGTATTCTTCAGCAGTCTTCAAGAAAGACCCACAAAGAAGTATAAAACGAGAGAGTTCATGTAAACCACTCAAGAAGAACACAGTATGAAGAATCGCATGTCTGACTCACCATGTCACCAAATTCATTCATCTCCAAGGTGAAGCTATTCTTTCCCAGGCTATTCTCCATGTTGTGCAGTTGGATCATTTTCATGTTTTCTTCCCACACTGCTCTCTTCTGTGCTTCTTCTGCCTATAAATGAAGATAAGGCTTCATATTTATTTCGAATTAATTCCTGCAGGTAGAATTGCAGCTGCAGCTGAATAGAGAAGGGGAAGGATGTCAGGACATCATAACGATTCTCTGTGTACTGAGGAAAGGAAAACCTGGACATCGTTTACTCACAATGACCGTAATTAGATAATCTCCGAGTGAGGGTGGAGTGTTTAACTGATAATGCACCTTGACAAGTCAAGAGCAATGCTAATTCATTTGTGTGTCTTTCTGGACCATTTCCACCTTACTAACCACAGTGTATGATTTCCCATGTTGTGTCTTCCAGTCTTGCCATTCAGCATGCAAATTGGGATCAAGTGCTAGGGCACCTGAGCCCACTCCTAAACACAGGATGGCCAAAAAGAAAGTAGAACTCATGTCTCAAAACCTGGAGAGAAAAAGGGAAGATAAGTTAAGACATGAATGTATAAAAATTTACAGTGTCTTCTTACTTCTTCCTCAGAAATAAAGGCATCTGTGGTCAGTAAAATTCTTTGAACAATTCTTTCAGATAACTTTACAGAGGTTGTAGAAAAGGGCTGAGGATTCATTTGAAATCAATCAGCCACTGAGTCTTATTAGGTCTAATTCAGATGGGGGGAAAAGGAATGCACATGTGTAGAATTCCAGCAATGGATATGTAAGGTACAGTGCACAGTATTCTTTCAGAAAGGTCTCAGTACACAGAGAGGCTGAAAAGTGAAAGCAACAATGAATTTATGGTATTCCTAAGTCAATATTTTTGCCATGTAAAACTTGTTATGTGATATTAGCTCCTAAACTCAAGATTAGCTCAAGGTTTGGGCAATTTGCCATCATATTCCTTTCTAATATAAAGGTGGTGGATTTGTCTCTAACACTTCCTTCTTGGATGGAAACTTTGTGAAATATCTCCTATAAAGAATGTGGGAAGAACCATGTACTATTCTGCCCCATTGTTGCAACCATGATACCAACCTTCCCACTCACTTCATCGATTAGAATAGCATTCATGAGGAAACCATACAAAACCAGATAGGTATCAAGCTGCAGTACAAGTGAAAGCATTTAATGAGGTGCTCTGGTTGCTACAGAAAAGTCTCCATTAAACCTGGGAGTGACCTTCTGCCTTTTAATACATGTGCACATATCAATTTAAGCACTTGCACATGGATATTACAAAAAAAAAATATCTATTGCCCAGGAGGCAACAATGATGATTACAAGTGTTTGAGGAACCAGATGTAACACTCTGTGGACAGACCCACGCTTGCACTTAATGTGAACTTATACAAACCTGGACCAAGGTAGAGCCTAGTTTCCTCTTTGTCTTCTTCATCTCCCAACCCTGCATCCCACCCACCCACAACAGTATGTCTGAGCCATAGAATATATTCTCTTTCTTGGGGATATGTGCGATCCTCCATGAAATCTCTCAAAGTTCCTTCCAAAGGTCGCATCTTATTCTGGCTCTGTATTAGCAGGGCCTTACCTGTGGTGGTTGCTGTTGCCTCGGTGTGTTTCAGAGTCAAGTCTTCAGAAACTGCTGAAGTCGCAGGATCTGTCTTGCCAGCCTCTCACGCAGGCTTTAAATCCCAAAGTTGAGCCCATCCCTCAGTCCTGGTCTTCTTCTGATTGGTTGTGTTGGTAACTGGATTAGGCCTCCAGACTGTGGGAATTCAGGCCTTTTTAGAGACCTAATCTTAGTCTGTCCTTCTGGGGTGGGTGTGTGCTACCTTTGCACAGTAGGGAGCTAAATTTGTGAACCTGGCCAGAGGAAGTTAGATAGCAATCTCATGGCCTTTGGATCACATTGTACCTGACAGTTTGCTGGCTGGTGGTGGTCCTTGGAAAAGCTGTGTAGCATTGTACTCTCATGGTTTAGAATGGAAAGTTTTGGTTACTGATCCTGGCATGGGCACAGTTAATACATTCTATTTTGTGTTTATCTCATAGCTAATGGTGTGATCCTGTGAGAACAGAAATCTTGAGAGGTTATATTGATCTGTATCTGGGTGGGACACAACCTGAACCTAGCAGAAATCTCTAGGAGACAATGATGCCCAAAGTTGAAAATGTTATTCAAATTTGAAGACTAAGAGGGAAAATAAATAGTTTGTTTGGCGAGGGTTGTCTACTGAAACTTTCTCTGACGTTTCTCTTTTGGGGGTTACACTGAACAGCCATCTAGAAAAACAATCTTATATATCATTCTTTATCATGGAACACACAACAGGAAGTTCCTAATATTTGACACTTTCATGACACACCCAAGTGTACATGGGGGCATCCACATTGTTTTGCAACCAATACAAGAGATATTCAGACAGATTTCCTCTTCAAGGTAGCTCTAAATAAAATTCCCCTAGTCTACCCTCTCCCTTAGAACCAGCCCTTTCTTTTTTTCTCTCTATGTATATTTGGCTACTACTTTGTACTGTGTGATTTTCCTTACAAGAGTCCTGATGGAAGTAATTTCCATGCACTGGCATTAAAAAGTGGGACCATTAAGACAATTTTGTTATTGCAAAATAATATCGCCCACATTTTCTTTATTTTCTCAGGTTGTATTTTATTGTATATTGGGATACCATACTTGATTGGTTCATTATTACTGCATATGCTGGCTTCTTCGGGTCAGGAAAAAATGTATCATATTCTTGTACATTGTAACCTGCACACCTCTTTTGAAAGTTGCTTAAGGTCACAGAGCAGAAAAAGAATAATTTTTAGGCTCACATGAGTTTATTTTAGAGAAATCAGGATGAACTAATAAGAGGCATTGGGATTTACTCTATTACTCACAGTCCCGTGTGCTCTGGTCACCCTTTGCTTGTTTCATTGTTTAAAATTTCTATTTATTTTAAATCAGTTCTTTGAATTTTATACAATATATGTTTAGTATCCATTTTCCATTCCCTGAACTCCTCCCAGGTCCACACTCTCCTAATACAAATACAAGTTCAAGTTCCTTTTCTCACTTTATTTATTTATTTATTTGCTTTTGCAAGGGACTGAGGCCTTGGGGTCCTTAACATTCCCATGTCAACAGCTCACATTCAGTACAAACACCGTCTACTCTCCGGAGTTTTTTTTTTTTTAAGTTTATTCTAGTAAGTGGGACTTGAGTAGGCTGAGTCCCATAGGTATTCCTCCTACAGTTTTTTATCCATATGATGGAACTTAAAAGGTAGCTTATCTGTGAAGACTTCAGGGTTCCTTTTGGACTGTCGAGCACCAAGTATAATTCCATACTCACGATCAGGACTCTGACATTTATTAGTTGCAACTAGGTGAATAATGCCGATAATCACAAACCACAGAGTTACCTGAAAAGACTTTGGTACAAAAGCAGTGTAGTGTGTACACTTCAAAGAGAAAATTTTTGTGCCTCAACAGTGATTTTTTCTTCATCAGTGCTGATCACCATTTCCCTTTAGAGGCCTAATAGCTTTTCTGAACACAGACATGGAAAAACCATTGACTTCATAGGCTAACTCTTAGTGTGATTGACAGGGCACCTTTCTTTATTACAAGTCTCTATAACTTAATCCAAATTCCTCAGAATCTGTCAATCAAATAAAAACAGTGAAAGTAGAAGAACAAATGTAAGGATATAAACAAGTAATTTTTTGGTAATAAAGTTAACAGGTTACTGATACTGGTTTTGTAATGGGATCAAACTAAGAAGCGTTAGGAGGTAAATGAGAAGAAAAAAGTGAAACTGCAAATGGAGAAGGAAGACTGATGCACACACACTTGAACCTCAAAACCAGGTCTTCTTGGGAAGTAGAGTAAAAAACATTCCCCAGAGCTTGGATAGAACAAAAATGGCTTATAATGTTCTAGTCTTCTATATACATAACTACTCTGCTGATCTCTTTAAAAACACCAGCAGAGGACCTTGGATCCTAAAACAGATGGTTGTGGGTCACCTATAGTTGCTGAGAATTGAATTTAGAACAACTGGAAGAGCATTCGGTGCTCTTAACTGCTGAGCCAGCTCTCCAGCCCCCCTTAATTTTTTATATGTCATCTAGAAATTGAAAAAGCTGGCTCATCGAAAAGCTTTACTACCTCCAATATCATACATAGTGAAGCCTGAACTGGGAAGTTATAGAAGTAGGTGAATGCTTCTCATGTATTTGTTTCTATTTCCTGAATCTAGAGTCAACTTGGCACAATTCTGTAATATCAGGCAGGCTAGTTAAATCCTATTTATACACTTACCCTTTAAAGATAATTATAAATTAAGAACTACTGACTCCAACTTGGCAGGAATGGCAGGAAGCTCTTCCTCATCTTTTCCACTAGAATATTTTTAACAGTAAATCATGCACAGCATTGGCCTCAATAGAATGTTGACTTCACATTGTAGTCTCAATTGACTTGCTAATCTAAATGTATAAACTCACACTTAAAGCCCTAACATATACCACTAAGTTCCTCCTCTGGCAAAAAATGTGAGATGCATGGACAAAATGTATAGGACATATGAAGAAAGTGTAATAATCTTGCATGAGGCAATTACAATAAACTCTAGCTTGAGAAGACCTTTGTCCACCACTTTATGTCCCAGTGACCAATGATTCTGGACTTTGTATCAGTTGCTCTCTGAGTGCTAAGATAGTATCAGGAGTAAAGAATCAACCGGAACAGAAATAAGCCTTGGGCCAAACAGTCCACCCTTCCTGAGTTACATCTACCCAAGTTCCCACTGATGACATGATATGAACTTATATCCCCATTCTCTGTCAAGTAACTACCTTTTCTATACATTTTCATATCTGTATCACTGAAATGTACTCTGATTGTTAAAAGTCATGAAGAGAGAAATTACTCAGCATAGTTATGACCTACACATAATATTTGTTTATAAAGAAGCCACAAAGAATATCCTTTACTTTTTAAATCACTGACCAAGTTTCAGGAGCTTATTCCTGCACTAGAAAAAACACTCAACTCAGAAACCATAGACACAGGAGGCATCTCACCCTCAAGGGCCAATAAGCTGTTTCTTAACACCAAGGTTGGAGCTTAGGCAACAAAGCAGCACCACCTTCATTGTTGAGTGCTAGCCATTTAGAATATTCATATAAGACTTCTCCCATGAAGATACATGTTTTATCACACCGACATTCCTTATAATATCATGGTGATATAAAGAGACATTACACCAAAGCAGGAAGAATTGTGCAAACATGGTACAAGTTCTACTGGGGAATCCTTTCCAGTGAAGACACTTTGGAAGCATGCATGCTTGACCCATATCTGTTATAAAGACATTCATTTATGGCAAGCTGGGTGATGGCACTAATGAAGGTTCAAAAGATCCCTGTGAGCTTTTGCTATGGATTACATACAAGCCTCTGTGGGCCCAGCTACAGACAGAAAGTTCATTGGCCATTCATATTCTCTCACTCCCTTGTAGATGGTTATAAAGACGCAGGCAAGATAATTCAAGTCTTGGGAGCACGGACGTGTGATTCTACAGCCCAATCCCAAATATACTGTCATTTTTACCATTTCATTAGACAGTAACTTTTCAATATTAGATTGGGGCTTATTTACCAGTTCATTAAGAACAACATGGGTTTAGCTCATTAGCATTTCATAGATAGGTCCTAGGCTAGTATTGTATCTAGACTGCTAATGGTCTGCCTTGAGCTTGCTTCTGAGGCCTACGTTTCAACTCTGTCAGATTATTTTGCCGAGTATCTTAGTCTTGGTCGGTGTTGCTGAAGACTGAGAACTTGGAACCCTATGGCTTTTAAATCTTCCATTGAGAAGGCACATGTTATTCATATGGATTTGTTCAAATTTGTGATTTGTTTTCTGTATAGTCAATATTTTAACTATTATATGATATATTGATTTTCCCCTCTAGCCCTATCTATTTGGTTGTCTGTGTGCTTCTTATATATTAGTCAGTATATCTTTTCTCAGTTTGGGGTGTTTGGGGGAGTTTTCGTCTACAGTTTTTGGTGAGGATTTTATGTGTACTGTTACCTTGGCATTCTTTTGCCTTCTTCTTTGAGGTTCCTGTGAACTTGCTGGGTTACTGTTCTGTACAGAATAACCAAAAATGTCTAGTCCAATTAGGTTCCAGTTAATCATAGCCTGATTCCAGTGTGAAAATCTATTATGAATATCTGGTGCATAACTGTTCTAAAGGATATTGTTTTGTGTAATATATGTGTCTTTAGTGTACATTTCAGCAATATATAAAAAGTAAGATCTGTGTACAGAGGATGCAACCAACTACCCAGTGTCTTGGTCAAACTGAATGTTTTGACCAAGCTGGTACAATGGAATGAATTGGAGCATTGGTGAAACTCCTGCATTCAACCGACCAGCTCCAGGAGCTGAATTTGCTCCAAATAAGTGCCTCTTATTAGTTCATCCTGATTTCTCTAAAATTGCATTGTCTAGTTTCCTGCAGCCCTTACAAAAAAAGGGCCCTTTTTTGGACTAGCCAGAATTCTACCCTGGAAACATGTTAGGGGTTCTTTCCAATAGATAGGTCTTCCCTGTGTGTATTACTCTAGGGAGTTGGCTTGAAGGCAGAGGATAAGGGAGGCATGTTGTTTAACAAAGTATGTGGCATAGTGTGTTGTTAATATGACTGCTGCATTCATGAAGTATATTGATGGTTGAGGGCCTGGAGAACCATAGGAAAATGGACTCAGAGTTCCATTAATCTTGATCATCACCCCCATCTCTCTCTCTCTCACTATCACTCTCTTGCTCTCTCTTGCTCTCTCTCTTGCTCGCTCGCTCTCTTGCTCTCTCACTCTCTCTTTTGTTCTCGCTTTCTCTTTCATTCTTTCACTCTCTCTCATGCTCTCTCTCATTCTCTCACTCTCTCTTGCTCTCTCTCTCTCTCTCTCTCTCTCTCTCTCTCTCTCTCTCTCTCTCTCTCTCTCTCCCCTTCCCCTCGATGTTAGAGGCACTGCCATCTATACCAAAAAACCTAAACATCCTCCAATGACCCAGCCCGGTTCCTCTGTTCACTCCCAGGAGAGAATTCAGACACATGTCCACAGAGGTTACAGAATACATACGGTTCTGTTACAGCTCAATATGACCCTTCATGTCCTAAGGAAGACATTTTCTCTTAGAGGTTTTCATTTTAGTATATCTTTAAAAATATCTTGTATTAACTTGCCACCATCTTCTTCTTGAGTAATGTCTACACTTCTGTGTCTCTGCTGCTGCTGTTTGCTTACAGCTTTTCTTGATAGGCCTAGTACAATTTGGGAACAGGGTTGCTATGTGCTGAAGGTCTGGTAGTAATTCTTAAGTCTTGTGAATCTTGTATAGTTACGCTGTGCATTTTTATTGGTGTACTATAATTTGTTCCAGTCCGAAATCAGGCACAAGAGAAATGGTAATAATAAAGCTCTTTGGATATGCTGATGCTTCTTTTTATCAGTCTAAGTATATCTATTCAAATTGTACATACTGGGACTGAAGAAATAACCATGGGATGAGTAAAGCACTCATTGGCCCTACTGCTAGACTTCAGCCAAACCTCCAATAATCTCCTGATCTCCACCAGCCCCTACATTAACTAGAGGGCCACATGGTTTCTTGAGGTCTCCTGCAGTCAGGGTCAATTCAAAACCAGTATCTAATAGGCCCCAGAAAGTCTGATTGTTTCCCCAGTGTTCTCTTGCCCATGTAAATCTCAATAGGTCTCTTTCTGGAAGAAATGGAGAAAGGTTAAAAGTAAAAGTTTTAGGTATTTTATCACTGTCTTTTCTTGGGGAAACCTGGCCTTCCCTTCAAAGGGTTCTGGGTCTAAACTGGCACAAGACCAGTTAGTCCATGGGTCACCAGGTCATGGTTCCTTTTGGCATGATCCAACGGATACGTTTATATCATTTGTTAGATTTTTTTTTTCATTTATACAGACCAAACAAAAATGCAGTCATCTTCTTATCTATTTCATGCCTGAAAACCAAGATTGATTAGCCAGTATCAAAGGTCCCTAGTACTCATTCACCATAACATTCACATTGCCTATGATAACTGAGTTAGGTGATGCAATTAAAAACGTTTGCTTTGTTTGTGATGCCCATTATGGTAATTACAAATGCTTAGCCAGAAACAGAACTGCAGGAGCTAAAAATTTGTACATCTGCAAACTTTCTACAAACTATGGAGGTCTCCATTTGCATTTTGGCAGGTGATGCTGTCTGCATGTTGAGTTTTACAGCCTGACTGATACCTCCACATGGAGTAAATTGTGTTAAGTTCTTGGGGCCTACTAAGGTCTGGGGCCCTATTAGATTCTAGGGAGTCTGATAAGACAAGATAGAAGAATGCCTCTACTCTCTTTGTCAGGTGTGTCAAGAGCCTTCACTTCCAGCTTTACCAGTGAGGAGTCTGAACAAGGAATTGATGGGGAATTGGAGAGAGACTTGTTGCTTCACATCTATTCCCTCACCCTCAAGTCTAGAATCAGTTCATAAGCACTGTGACTATGGATAAAACATTTAAATTCTTTAAGATACTCCATTTACAGTTTATTCATGGCCAGAAAGAGGACGTGCAGGGAAAAATCAGGAGTAACATGAACTCCTGTCCTCTTGCCCACTTATAAGAAGACTTATGCAATAAAGATTCTCATACACTTTCTATTTGGCACATACATAGGAGTGAATTCACACTCTTGTCTCATTTCACGTTTAAACCTCTAAAGACATCTGATTTTTAAAAATATTTACTACCTGTAACACAGTCTTCATAATCAACATATGTAGCTCAACCCCACATTGAAAAAAATATAAAGCTGTAAACACAGGTTTCAGATAATAGAGAAAGGCACATAGGAGAAACATTACCTGCAGCACAAATGGAGAATGGTAGCTTAGAATAACCTATAGAAGAATCCGATTACTCAGAGTCCCAGGGACCCATGAGTCTGGCCTCTAAAGTGAGATAGTCATTGGTCACTGAGCCTTAAGAGAGAGAGAGACAAACAATGGGGGAAGGGGCAGGAAGAACGCTACCGAACAGTAAAAGATTCCCTGGGATACAGGACACTCCAGGTCTGGTGAGTCATAGGAACCCAAATAAATTCTCTCATTGTTCTGAACAACATTTGTAAGTATATTAAATTCTATACTTTTCTTTATTAAAATGACAGTGATATGTGAATTATCAGTGGTATTGCCCAAAATATAGCACTTATTCATTAAGAAGTCATGAGAAAGAAACTCTAACATCTGTGCACCTCAAGAACATGGGCTTATGACTGCTTCCCCAAAGCTCTGGTTGTGAAAAGGCATTTAACCTGTAAGGATAAACAAGCTATTTCTTGCTACAAATAAGTTCAGCCATCCAAATGTCCCTCACCCCATCTTTTATTGATTACATGCAGAGCTATGACGTTTATCAAAATAGTCAGCATCTCTTCTTACCACAGGACTTATTTTTTGGCATGTATAATTCACTAGTGTAAAGATGAATAGTTATTTTTAAAAGAGTCATAAAAACTTTCTCAGTCCAGGTTTGCTTTGGGATGTGGTAAATGTTACCTTTTATATTTTGATAATTTAAATTTTTATCTCAGTATAAGTATCCCACATGTCAGTCTCCATGAGTCCTGTATATGTGTAGATCTGTAAATACCATCTTTAGATTTTATTTTCAATAATATTTCTAATTAGTTAACAAGGTAATTTATTATTGAATAACAAATACTACAGTGCTCTCTAGTAAATGTAATTATATTACATGTGCTCTATCTTCTTTGTCAGTCTGTGGTCATAGTATTTAAATTAATATAAATGTTGACAAATATAGTTGTTTATCTTTTCTGACTTTGCCCAGGATAATTAAATTTCAAAAGGCTAAAAAAATCTCAGAGTTGCAGTAAGGATTATAGTACTATTTGTGTATAGAGAAAAAATGTTGTCTTCATCACACGCCAAATAGTTCTAAGCTCTTCATATAAATGATGGCTGGGGTATAAGGCCATTGCAGTCTATGGTATTTTATTGATTTCCCTCTATTTCAGTGAAAATATGCCATGAGAAAGGCAACATATAGAAATAAAAGTTTGTTTTGCTTTACATCCAGAGAGGAAAAGTTCCTGGTGGTAGAACAGAGGAAGCAGATATTGAGGCAACTCAGAACTCACATCTCAAATCATGAACCAGAAGCAGAGAGAGACCATCAAAACTGAATCTTTTGAAAGCATAAGACATCCCAAAAAACAGCCTTTCTCTAGCTTGGTCACAATTCCTTCTTCCCTACAAAAGCCAAAACCTAGGGACCAATTATTCAAATGCCCCAAACTTATAGACACATTCATTCAAACCATTACAGGTGGCATGGAGCATCCCATCTTAAAGTACCCTATTGAGATAGACTTCAATAGCTCTTCTAGAAGTTTTATGTGAGACTGTTTGTGCAGTCACTTGGCGAACTATGCTCATGGAGTTAGAGTGTGGAAGAACATGTAAAGTGGATTACTCAACTGTCTGAAAGGAAATTCTGTTAAACAGTAGTCATATGGCCTGGACATTAAGGCAGGAACAGCAATATTCTGTAGATTTCTTTCCTGTTTGATGTTACTTTGATGTGGGAAACCAAGTTACCTCCAGGTTCTAAATTGACTTGGATCTTGACGAATTGGAACAAGGTAGAGGTTCCGGTGCCCATAAAACATGTTATTTTCTTTCTCTCAACCAGTGTCTTACATGAATATTCCACAAAGGTGAGAAATGTTCCACAACTTGATTCCTGACTACACCTTGGAGATTCTCTAAAAGCAAGAAGAGAAGTACTCAGAAATTCTGAAATTCTGTATAGTTTTTCTATGACCTAAGAAATCAAGTAATGGCTAAAAACTGCAGCATGACCTTTCAGATTTGAGTAGCAGTGTTGTCCAACACTGATAGCAATATTGGATGAAAAACCTATGATAGAAAGAGAAACTGACCATGAGCCGTGATAAAAGTGAATGTGACATAAACGAGCCAATGAGCTCTGAATATTCTGCAACTCTTATTCTCTGTACCTTAACAAGTTTTTGGTCTGTTTAATAAAATCCACTGCAAAGAGAAGGTCCATGAAAGGGATTGAGATAGGGTTGATCAATGGGTGTAAACATTTTATAGAAATCAGTTGCATACTGTTCTCTCTTGGTAGATTAATAGTAGCAGGTTATTTCTAGAGTCTATGACCTTTCTAGCATTGTTTTCATTGCTTTGAAAAACGGTGGTATGGAGCTCAGGCCATCTGCCACCAGGAACAGCAGAGACCCAGAGACACAGGCCTGATGAGACAACGTTCCAAGTAGCCTGGGTGCAGAGAAGTCTGTGCTGAGTGCATGGAAAGTGCGCCCGCCCCGTACCCTGATTGGTTCAGGGAAGCAGGTACCACGCTTTAGGGTGTCTGTTTCCAGCCAGCAGCAGCCTGTGCATGCAGAACAGGTGCTCAGGCCATCTGCCGCCAAGAACAGCAGAGATCCAAAGACACAGGCCTGGTGAGACTGCATTCCTAGTAGCCAGGGAGCAGAGGGATCTCTGCCTAGCACGCAAAAATTGTGCCCCCACCTGCTTCAATCTGGGAACCAGGAACCCAGCATTGGGCTGGCTGTTCCCAGGCGGCGCCCTTTGGGTACATAACAGGTGCTCAGGTCATTCGCCACCAGGAAAAGCAGAGATCCAGGGACACAGACTTGGTGAGAAGGCATTCCGAGTAGCAGGGGAGCAGAGAGGTCTAGGCCGAGCACACAGAAAGTGCAACCCCCCCCCCCACACCGCTTGGTTCAGGGAACCAGGAACCTGGCATTTGATGTCTGTTCCCAAACAGCAGCCTTTGGGTGCAGAACAGGCCTTCAGACAATCTGCCACCAGGAAGAGCAGAGATCTAAGACACAGGCCTGGTGAAAAGGCATTCCAAGTACCTGGGAAGCAAAGGGATCTCTGCCAAAGACAGGGAAAGTATGCCTCACCCCCCACTGCCCACTTAGTTCAGGGAACCAGGGACCCTGCATTGGGCCTTCTGTCCCTAGCTGGCAGCCATAGGGTGCAGAACAGACAATCAGGACATCCACCAACAAGAACATTCAAAGATTCAGGGACACAGGCCAGTTACAAGGGAAAGGTGAGAACCGATCCCTGACAACAAGATGATAAGAGGAAAGTGAAACAAATATACCCCAGGGAAACCAAGACAACCTGGCAACACCAGAACCCAGCTCTCCCATCACAGCAAATGGCAGAAAGCCAAAGATTCCAGAAAAAGAAGACTCAGACCAGAAATCATACCTCAGGATGATGATAGAGATCCTTAAACAAGAATAGGAGGAAAAGGCTAAAGAATTAGAAGCTTTTAGAGAGAAAATAAGAAAAATACTCAAAGAACTCAAAGAACTAGACTAAAACAGAACCAAAGAGATGAAGGAATGGAAGAAGGAATTTAAAACGGAAATGGACACAATAAAAAAAACACTGAAAGAAACAACCCTAGAGGTAGAAAATCTTAAAAAGAAATCATGAGTCAGAGATGCACGCATTGCCAACAGACTACAAGAAATGGAAAAGAGAAGCTCAGGGGAGGAAGACAACGTTGAAAACATAGACAAAAAAGTCAGAGAAGATGCAAAAACCAAAAAGCTCCTAACCCAAAATGTCCAGGAGATCCAGGACACAATGAGAAGACCAAACCTAAGGATAATAGGAATAGAAGAGGGCAAAAAATATCAACTAAGACACACAGTAAATATTTTCAACAAAATTGTAGAAGAAATCTTCCCCACCTTTAAGAATGAGATGACCATGAGCATAAAACAAGACTACAGAACTCCAAATAGGTAGAACCAGAAAAGAAATTCCTACCCAAACATAATACTCAAAATGCCAAGTGCCCAAAGCAAAGAAAGAATACTAAAAGCAGTAAGGAAAAAGGTCATGTAACATAAAAAGGCAGACCAATCAGAATCACACCCAATTTCTCAACAGAGACTATGTAAGCTAGAAGAGCCTAGACAGACATCACACAGACCCTAAGAGACCACAAGTGTCAGCCCAAGCTGCTATTCCCAGCAAAATTCTCAATCACCATAGATGGAGAGACTAAAATATTCCAAGACAAACATAAATTTACACAATATCTGACCACAAACCCAGCACTACAACAAATTACAGGTGGAAAACCCAATACAAGGGGAACTACAACTTAGTAAATACAGAAAAACTCCTAACAAGAAAACCAGAAGAAGACACATGGTCACAATTAAACCTCCAAAAGCAAAAATAGCAGGAAACAGCAACCAGTATTACTTGATAACTGTTAACATAAGTGGACTCAATTCCCCAATAAAAATATATAGGCTATCTGACTGGATACATAAACAAAACCCAGCATTTGGCTGCATACAGGAAACTCATCTCAGAAACAAAGACAGACACTATCTCAGAGTAAAATGTTGGGGAAAAAACTTGAAAGCAAACGGCCCCAAGAAGCAAGCAGGAGTGGCAATTCTAATATCGAATAAAGTAGATATTCAACCAAAAGTTATCAAAAAAGATAAGGAAGGATATGTTTTACTCATTACAGGGGATATTTGTAAGAAGGAACTGTCAATACTTAACATATATGTTGCAAATACAAAAGAACCAATATTCATAAAAGAAACCCTACTAAAGCTCAAAAAATACATTGTATCACAAACAATAATAGTGGGAGAACTCAATACCGGACTCTTACCATGGACAGATCATGGAAACAGAAACTGAAGAAGGACGCAGTAAAGCTAGCAGAGGTTATGAACCAACTGGAATTAGTAGATATCTAGAGAACATATCATCCTAAAACAAAAGGATACACTTTCATCTCATCACCTCACGGCAACTCCTTGAAAATTAACCACATAATTGGTCAAAAAACAAGCCTCAATAGATATAAAAATATTAAAATACTCCCGTGCATCCATTCAGGTCACTCTAGTCTAAGGCTGGTCTTTAATATCAACAAAGACCACAAAAAGCCATATACACATGGAAACCAAATAATGCTCTATTAAACAATAGTGGGGTCAAAGAAGAAATAAAGAAAGAAATTAAGGATTTTCTAGAATTCAATGAAAATGAAAACTCAACATGCCCAAACCTGTGGGATGCAATGAAAGAAGTACCAAGAGAAAAACTCATAGCACTGAGTGCTTCCAAAAAGAAACTGGAGAGAGCATACACCAGCAACTTCACAGAACAGCTGAAAGCTCTTCAGCAAAAGAAAAAAGATACACCCAAGAGGAGTAGACGGCAAGAAATAATCTAACTTAGGGCAAAAATCGACCAAATAGAAACAAAAAAAAAAAAAAAAAAAACATTCAAAGAATCAACATAACCAAGAGCTGGTTCTTTGAGAAAATTAACAAGATTGATAAACCCTTAGCGAGACTAAATAGAGGACAAAGAGAGAGTATCCAAAGTGACAAAATCAGAAATGAAAGTTGAGACATAGTAACTGAAACTGAGGAAATTCAAGAAATCATCAGACCCTACCACAAAAGCCTATACTCAACAACAATGGAAAATCAGAAAGAAATGGATGAATTCCTAGACATATACCAGATATAAAGAAAAACCAGGACCAGGTAAACCATCTAAATAATCCCATAACACCTAAAGAAATAGAAGCAGTCATCAAAAGCCTCCCCCACAAAAAAGCCCAGGTCCAAATGGGTTCAGTGCAGAATTTTATCAGACATTTATTTACGACCTAATACTAATACTCTCCAAACAATTCCACAAAATAAAATCAGATGGAACACTACCTAACTCATTTTTGAGGCAACAATAACCCTTGTTCCTGAACCTCACAAAGACCCTACAAGGAAAGAGAACTTCAGACCAATCTCACTTATGAACTTTAATGCAAATATACTCAACTAAATTCTTGCAAACCGAATCCAAAAACACATCAAAACGATCATTCACCATGATTAGGTAGGCTTCATCCCTGGGATGCAGGGATAGTTTAATATACGGAAATCCATCAATGTAATCCACCATATAAACAAACTCAAAGGAAAAAAACCACATAGGCAACTCACTAGATGCTGAGAAAGCATTTGACAAAATTCAACACTCCTGCATGTTAAAAAGTCGTGGAAAAAACAGAAATCTAAGGCCCATACTTAAACATAATAAAAGCAATATACAGCAAACCAACAGCCAACATCAAACTTAACAGTGGGAAACATGAAGAAATCCCACTAAAATCAGGGACTCGATAAGACTGCCCGCTCTTCCCCTACCTATTCAACATACTACTGGAAGTCCTGACTGGAGCAATTAGAAAGCCAAAGGAAATCAAAAGGATACAAATTAGAAAGGAAGAAGTAAAAACATCACTATTTGCAGATGACATGGTAATGTACTTAAGTAACCCCACAAATTCCACCAGAGAACTCCTACAGCTGATAAACAAGTTCATCAAAGTGACTGGATATAAAATTAACTCAAACAAATCAGTAGCCTTCCTATATTCAAAGGACAAACATGTGGAGAAAGAAATTAAGGAAAAGATACTCTTCATAAAAGTCACAAAAACTATGAAATATCTTGGTGTGTCTCTAACTAAGCAAGTGAAGGCCCTGTATGACAAGAACTTCAAACCTCTAAAGAAGGAAATTGAGGAAGATTTCAGAATGGAAAGATCTCCCATGCTCATGGATTGGAAGGATAAACATTGTAAAAATGGTCATCTTACCAAAAGCAATCTACAGATTCAATGTAATACCCATCAAAATACCAACCCAAATCTATATAGAGTTGGAAAGAGAAATGTGCAATTTCATCTGGAAAACCAAATATCTGTAATAGTGAAATCCATCCTCAACAACAAGAAAATATCAGCGGGAATTACTATCCCTGACCTCAAGCTGTATTACAAGGCAATTGTGCTAAAAATTGCATAGTACTGGTACAGAAATAGGCACGTGGATCAATGGAATAGAATAGAAGATCCAGAAATGAGCCCTCACAAATATGATCACCTGATTTTTGACAAAGGATCTGTGAACATTCAATGGAAAAAGGACAGTCTATTCAACAAATGGTGTTGGTCCAACTGGAACTCAGCCTGCAGAAGAATGAAAATAGACATTTCTTATCTCCCTGTACAAACCTCAGTCGCAAGTGGATCAAAGATCTCCACATTAAACCAAGTACACTGAAACTATTACATGAGAAAGTAGGGAAAACCTTAGAACACATAGGCACAGGAGAAAATTTCCTAAACAGCACACCAATGGCTCGTGCTCTAAGGTCAAAGATTGACAAATGTGACTTAATGAGATTGCAAAGTTTCTGTAAGGCTAAGGACACTGTCAAGAAAACAAAACAGCAGCCAAAAGTGTGGGAAAAGATTTTTACCAACCCCACATCTGATAGAGGCCTAATATCCAAGGTATAAAAAGTACTCAAGAAGCTAGACACCAGATAATCAAACAACCCTATTAAAAAATGGGGTACATTGAGGAACACCGAATAGCTGAGAAACATCTGAAGAAGTGCTCGACATCCTTAGCCATCAGGGAAATGCAAATCAAAACAACCCTGAGATTCCACCTCACACCAGTCTGATTGGCCAACATCCAAAACTCAGATGACAGCAGATGCTGGTGAGGCTGCGGAGAAAGAGGAACATTCTCCACTGTTGGTGGGGTTGCAAGCTAATACAACCACTCTAGAAATCAGTCTGGCGATACCTCAGAAAATTGGACATAGTACTACCTGAAGACCCAGCTATTCCACTTCTGGGCATATACCCCAGAGACACTTTAATACACAACAAAGATATATGCACCACAATGTTCATAGCGGCTCTATTTATAATAGCCAGAAGCTGGAAGGAACCCAGATGTCCTTCAGAAGATGAATGGATACAAAAATTGTGGTACATATACACAATGGAATACTACTCAGCCACCAGAAACAATGACTTAACCAAATTCTTAAAAAATGACTGCATCTAGAGAATATCATCCTGAGTGAGATAACCCAGTCACAAAAGAACAGACATAATATGCAGTCACTGATAGTGGGATGCTAACCCCGGAGGCTTGCACTCTTCCAGAAACAACTCACAGACTGTATGAAGTCCAAGAAATAAAGAAAACAAAACGAAACAAAACAAAATATTTACAAAACAAGAAAACTTTAACTATTTCCATGTTACATTTTGTTTTACATGTACTTTATGCTCATTGTAACTATTAAGTTTTCAAGGCATACTATCAAACCTTGAAAAAAATCAAGTACTGACTAAAAAATATATTCATATAGTTTTATGTAAAAATTATGTTAAAATCTGAAAAAAGTACTGACAAAATGTATAATTTTAAGCAAAAAAATGTTTAAAATCTAAAAAAACGAACAGCATTTAAAGATTAAATAAAAAATTTACAATTCTTAAAAAAAAACTTAATCAGAATTAATAAAAAATGGGGTACAGAGCTAAAAAAAAGTTCTCAATTGAGGAATATCGAATGACTGAGAAGCATCTAATTAAGTGCTTGACATCATAGCCATCAGGTAAATACAAATCAAAACAACCCTGAGATTCCACTTCACACCAGACAGATTGGCCAAGATCAAAATTTCAAATGACAACAGATCCTGGCGAGGATGTAGTGAAAGAGGAACACTTCTCCACTCTTGGTGGGGTTGTAAACTGGTACAACCACTCTGGAAATCAGTCTGGTGATTCTTCAGCAAATTGGACATAGTACTACCTGAAGACCCAGTTATTCTACTTCTGGGCATTTACCCCAGAGAAGCTCCAACATACAACAAAGACACATGCACCACAATGTTCATAGCAGCTCTATTTATAATAGCCTGAAGCTGGAAAGAACCCAGATGCCCTACAGTAGATGAATGGATACAAAAATTGTGGTACACTTACACAATGGAGTAGTACTCAACTCTCAGGAACAATGACTTAACCAAATTCTTAAGAAAATGGATGCATCTTGTTAATATTATCCTGAATGAAATAACCCAGTCACAAAAGAACAGACATAATATGCAGTCACTGATAATTCGATACTAACTCAAGAAAGCTCTGAACACTCCAGAAACAATTTAATGACTATATGAAGTTCAAGAAAAAAAAAGAAAAGAATAAACTATTATGCTCAATCCTTTCACACCAAGAAAACTTTGACTAATTCCAGGTTACATCTTGTTTTACATGTACTTTATGCTCATTGTAACTAGTAAGATCTTAATGCACACGATCAAACCTTAATTAAAACCTAGTATTGACAAAAATGTATTTTTATACTTTTATGCAATAATGCTTAAAACCTGTACATTTATCTTTGTGTTTTAAAATAAAGTTGTTCATTTAAAAAGAAAAAGAAAATATCTTAAGCCTGAATATAAAAAAAGAAGAAAAACAATAGTGCTAGATATGATACTCATCTTGTAGAGCAGAAGTTAAATCTAATTATGAGTTAGTTAGTAACTTCAGTGGTGTGCAGGACACTATTGAATCAGAGGTGTTGTCTTCTCAGCCAAAAAAAAATGTACATATCCAACATACATCACAGCTTGGTAAGAGTCATGTCTACTTTTCATCTCTGGTTGTGTGAGTAGCATCTTTCTGCGCTATGAAAGGTAGCCAGGAGGAGCAAGGTTTCAGTTCAGTGCTTGCTTGATTTTCCCATGCTTTGTGACTCAGTGCATTGTTCCTGCTAAAATATTGCATTTGTGTGTAAACTTTTGGGAAGTTTTAGGATATATTTCCATAAGATTTTTTCAGAATGTTTTGGTGTTTTTTAATCCCTGTATCCTCTATCTTGCCTTCCAATATCTAATCAGAATTTAAACTTTCTTTCTCCATTTATTTCCCTCTAGTATTTTACACAAGTGTATTCTATTTCCTCTCTTCAAAGCTCCCTCTAACATACACACATGCACACAAACTGCTTCTTACTAATTTTCTGACCTCCATGGGTATTCTGAATGAAACAGATGAAAAGAAGATTCAATGGAAAGATCTACAGATGTTAGAAAACAGATAAAATTTGTCTTTTTAATAAAATTGTGCTATTTAGTGAAAAACACTCAGACATGAATGCTGACATATAGTTATTTAACAATTTCTTTTGCTCAAGAAATTCCTATCTTCCTCACTCAAATAGCAAGCCTTAAGAAATTTTTCACTACCTAACACAGTAGAAATTTCCTAAAATAAAACATATCTGAGGTCTATCTAAATAAAATTACAAAATAATGGGAGAGGCAGACAACCAACTTGTTATCTTTTATCACAAAACCAAGCTTCTAGGATTAGATTATATCTAGTTGACTTGGTGATAAAGGTGTCCCACAGGAATCCCTAAGGAACCCAAACAGTTGTCCAGATTGTAAGTTGTTCTTAATATACTGACATTCAGGACCCATTGGTGAAGACAACTCACTAAACATAAAAAAGTTGAGCTGGTGCCTACAAAGACACTCTTCCCCTATAGCTCAGGATCACTGGTACAGAAACAAACTCCACAGTCTGTCAAAAGAGAAATATAAACACTAAACCAGTTTCAACCCCTTTATATACAATGTTGTACTGCTTGCATGATATGCTAGGGTATTGGGGATGCAAAGCTTATGGGAGTAACCAACCAATAACTGATTTGAATTAAGGTCCACTCCATGATATTGAACCTACCTCCAACATTGAAACTAGATAGCAAGAGACCTAAGACAAACCAAACACAACTAGTCTTTCAAAAACTGTAGTAATTAAATGACTCCTAATGACAGTTATACTCATAGGTGAGCATCTTTATTCAGCTATCACTGAAGAAACCTCCTTCTGAAAAAGATGGAAGCAAATATAGTGTCTCACAGCCAGGCATTATACAGACTTTGGAACACAAAGCTCTTAATGGGGTGTTTATATCTAATCTCTGCCTTCAGAGATTAAGGATCCCCAAGAAAAAGGAAGCAGAATGAGGTAAAAGCTAGACGTGATGAAAGACACCAAGAAAATAAGGCCCTCTAAGTCAGAATGAGCAAAGGTCATATGAACTCATATTGACTGAGGCAGGATGCACAGGTGTGCAGGGATCTGCACCATGTTCTCTTCGTTTATATTATGTCCTGCAGTTTAATGACATTATGGAACTCTTGAGTATGCAAACAAAGGGTCTGTTTCTTGTCTTCTCTCAGCCTGTTTTCTTTGGGTTTACTTTCTCCAACTCTGATGTGATAGTTTTGTTTTATATTATATTTTATTTTATTATCATTTTTAAAATGGCTGAATGAATGAAAATCCAGCAACTAGGGTAAAGGTTAACAACAGACTTGTTACTTTTACTTGCTATGAAACTGAATATTAATTTCTCCTAGTAGAATGACAACTACTCCAAGTCAAGACTCATGTTCAGAAGTAGTTGATCAACCTATAATGGACTCCACATCGTGTGTGTAGGTGGGTGAGTGTGTATGTGTGTGCTAGTGCTTGCACATACACACACACACACACACACATACTTTTATTTGATTACAATTTGAAAGCATTTTTACTTGTGCATGTTTGTCTTCTTTAACATATGGTTTTATTTTGTTTTCTTGGTTGTGGGGGTTTGCTGTATTAGGTTTTTG
Source organism: Micromys minutus (assembly GCF_963924665.1). Classification (NCBI taxonomy): domain Eukaryota; kingdom Metazoa; phylum Chordata; class Mammalia; order Rodentia; family Muridae; genus Micromys; species Micromys minutus. The sequence goes on along the minus strand of NC_137969.1, from coordinate 93,440,516 downwards.
TTTCCTTGTTTTGAGAAAGAACTTAAAGTTGGATGGGGAAGAGGATATGAAAGGACTTGGGGGGAAGAAGGAAAAGGAAGATGAGGAAAAGAAGAGGAGTAGAGGATGGAGAAGAAAAGATAGAATAAAAAGAAAAGAAGAAGAAGAAGAAGAAGAAGAAGAAGAAAAAGAAGAAGAAGAAGAAGAAGAAGAAGAAGAAGAAGAAGAAGAAGAAGAAGAAGAAGAAGAAGAAGAAGAAGAAGAAGAAGAAGAAGAAGAAGAAGAAGAAGAAGAAGAAGAAGAAGAAGAAAAAGAAAAAGAACTTCACATGCCATTCCCAGAAGAGATATTCCCTGTCAGGAAGTTTAAATCCAATCAAAAAGAGGGTAGTGGTTTTCATTATGTAGATGCTTCTACGATACCAGTGGTGATGTCTTTGTAAGCAGTCATTCTTGGAAGGTAAGAGGTTAGCACAACAAGGATGGTACTATCAAGAATTTTCCTGGAAGAGAGCTAAAGATCAGAGCAATTCTGATTTCCACTCTTCTGACAAAAAATGAGTTTCAAATGAGCTGGAAAGCTGCACCAATAAAGCAGGTAGAAATATCAGTCATTTGAGCAATTAAACACAATATATGAACCGTCTTAGAAGGAATGCTTGTTACTGATAGAACAGACTGGCATCTTTAGAAAGATTAGTTCAGGCTACAACAACCAAAATAAGCTCCCTGCTCATGAAAAGGCAAAGACAAAAGGTATGTTCTCAACCATAAAAATCATCTTCATTAAAATCCTGAATACAGATCAAAGACTAGGGATGAATGGCTGAGAGGACACCTTTTCTACTAAATTGCAGATGATCATAAAATGCTAAAGTAAACCCTTTCAGCTTTTTTAGCTACCCAACATACTTCAGAAAGGCAGGGAAGCAACCATAACCTTTCTCAAAGTTTAATGGTGCACTTATATTGAGTGGACTTTTGAGTCCCAACAGCTTCTCCAAAAATTCACAGAGCTACTAAGCAAGGATTCTGCCTTAGGTGTGCCCACTTAGCCCATCATCCACTTGTCATAACTGAGCCATAGGGTACATTCCTGGTGGTAATTTCTCTATCCATAGGCCCCTCTACCATGTTGGTAGGACAGCTAAGCAAGCTGCCTCACTAATCTATTCACAAAATTGATTCTAGCTCCCCTGAGATAACAAGGGAACCCTAAAGTAGCATATGTTCCAGTTGTTCCTGTGAGACATTGTGTGACCACAGCATATTCAAGTGTCATGTCACTTGACTGGGCCAAATTGCTTAGGAGCTGCATGTCTCGTTGCATCATCCATTTGTTACTTTGTCTGTGATACTATGAGGGAAACTTTTCCCCCAGGTTATTGATGAATATATCGTAAATGGACAAGGACTACCCTGAAACTTCACAAGGATGACATTCTAGTCTCCTCCCAGTTGCTGAGTTATAATTATCCTATTCAGTGACTGCATGACAGACATTTACAAGCATTATAATAGCAGTCATAACATGTCTGTTTCATAGTCAATATGACGAATATTTCCAAATAAAATCAGTTGCTCATGGTCACAGTTCACTGCCTCTGTGCCTGTAGTGACCATAGCACTTGCCACTGAAAGTAGCCTGTCAGACATATGTACTATATGGATGAGACACACAGAGAGTCATCCATCTATTTAAAGGCAATGCTCACTGCTTTTACTTTTCATGGGTCTTCTCCAGGTTCACCAATTCAATTATAATTATACCTGGGCCATGACACTCCTAAGAGAACAATTGCCCTGATAGGTTTCCCAGAACTAGCTTTTATACATCCAATGAGACTGAGAGCCACATATTACTATTGTAACTCACAAGCCACACTTAAAATCCAGAGACAAACAACCCATAAGCCAATGTCCATAAATGGTCAGCTTTCCTTGGTCATGTCCAGAAACTTTAAGCATCTTCTGAGTGTAGGAGAACAGGATCACTTACAGGAATATGGTCTGGCCTGGCACTAGCTGAACACATATAAAGATATGTGTTCATATATAGAGTGTGTGGATGCATATATATGTATGTGTGTGTGTGTGTGTGTGTGTGTGTGTGTGTGTGTGTGTGTATTCAAGATATATAGAGGTAAGGATAGATAGAAAATTAAGAAAGGCATGATTTAGAAATGGATTTTTTTTTCTAAAATAGACCAGAGGTTGAACTATTTTTCTAAAAGAAAGGAAAAGGTCAAAACATCTTAACCAAAAACAAAAGTCAGAATTACAAAAAAGGCTACAACCTGCTAGAAAAAAATCTGCAAAAGTATGCCTCAAAGTTTGGTTGAGAGGGAGCCTACACACAGACTCAACAGTGCCTGCTACAATATTTGGCCAATGACTTACCATCTTTATTGAGACTACTTAGTCTAGAATTATATGGACTGTTTATAGAAAACTCCATGCAATATACCATCTCACAGCTATAATATGCCTTCCTACATTTATGTTTGGTCTGTTGCTATATGCTGTATGCTTAATTCTGTACCTTAAGGTATATTTACCTCAAGATGACTAAATTCTCATGTATGCCAGCTTTAGTTGGGCAAAACTTTCTCCCTAATTAAAAACTACAGGTTGAATAAAAATACCTACAGCCTTCCTTGGGCAGAAGAGAAATAGGCAGGGCTTCAGTTCCTAGGCTTGGGATCACAGGCAGAGACCACCCATGAAAAAAGGGAGAAGAGTGGAGGAAGAAAGAAGATACCATGAGGTAGGTTGATAATAAGAACATGGCCATAAAGGCCTGCCAGTTTGAGTAGTAGAGTTTCAAACAAATGTGGCAAGTTATATATCTAGGTTAATGACAGGGAAATAGACAAAAATAGCATAGATGTTGATATTTCCCAGATATAGTGCTTTAAATATAAATATAAAAGTTTGTCTCTTTTATTTAGGAATTAGATAATCTAATATAGGATAAAACGCCTCGATTAATATTTAGCACAACATTCCTTCACAAGAAACACCATGTTCTATGATTGAACAATGTCTTTAGAGGGCATGTTATCAGACTCAACAAATTGGAACAAAATATGATACTCAAATTATATTCATAGGAAATTGTCATATATCACAACATACAAAGCTTAGTGGGATTTTATCTCTGTCTATGGTCATCAGTTATATGCCAACTTATGACTGATCCCTAATCAAGGAAGAAATTTGTATTTTAAAGGACTTTGGCTTGTAGTAAGCCCCTACCGGACATTAGGTCTAATACATGGATTGGAGCATCTCTGACTGGAAGGGCAGTGGCACTGGGATAGTTGCTTTAGATAAATTATTAAAATTTCCCGGCATTGAGATTCCTATGAGGTAATCTGGTATAACAAAGTCAATACCACAATGAGACTTTGATCTGGCCAAAGATCTAGGTAGTGAGAGGGCCACTTTGCTGACCCCATCCTATGTATTCTCCATGTAGTGAGAGTCAGTAGAAACACTGATTTCTCTCCAAAGGAAAACCACTGGGAAAGTAAAATAGGAAAACACTAACTCATCATCTTTTATACACTCTGGATGCGATGCATTCTAAGATCTACACTAGACAGTAGAGTATAGAGTTGGTACTAAACAATGTGTATGTATATTTGTATGTTCCACTATAAACATATATGAATGTATGCATTCAATGTGTGTGTACATGTGTGCCATATTTTTCATATACATACATATGTTTATAGAAAATCTCAGTGTATCTGATAGATAAATTTAACATTAACAACAGAAACAAATGATGCAATAGAACAGTGATTCCAGCTATTTTTATTAAAAAGGCATGTTTGAGTTCTCTTACATATTGAGGCACTGAAACTTCTGAAAGTGTCATTTGAATAATAATCATATAATTGCAGAGCCAGTTGTGCTGATGTCTTCAATACATTCACAGGGACGGTGCTACACAGCATTGAGGTAAGGCAAGTGAGATTCACAGTGATAGTAGATACACAAAATATCATTTCACACACACACACACACACACACACACACACACACACGTATAACCAAAGATAGAAATTAAACTATAACAAAAGTGCCACTCCCTGTTTTCTAAGAACACCAACATCACACAAATGCATATCTTCATACTGAGATATATATATATATATATATATATATATATATATATATATATATTACAAAAAGTCACTGTATTAGTTACCTGTAGCTCAGTAATTAATATTAATGGTGATAACTCTCAAGATGTTTCTCATTCCCAGTTGGTAAGGCTACTGCATTGTCATTGTATGTATATTGCTTAAGCAGCCATTTTTAGGACATACAGTCTTATTGCATAGTTCATAATCCACTGGATCTAAGTCATTCTGCCCCATCTTCCACAGTATTCCCTGAGTCTTGCATGCAAAAATTATAAATACAAAAAAGAGGAGAATGAGCTCTTCCAGGGACGAACCTCTAATCAACTACCCAATAAAATGTGATTAGTTCTGAAGTCATGACCACAGAAAGAACAAAAATGGAATACACATACATCATGTTTTATTATGTATTCATGAATATATACACATATACGCATATGTATATATAATGATAATCATCAAAAAATTGAAAATAAATAAATACTCAGTTTGAGAGTAAATGAGGGTGGAGGTATGTGAGGAGTTAGAGGGAGGAGATGTTGGAGGGAGGAAAGTAAAGGGGGCAATGTAATTATATTTTGACTAAAACATACATTAAATAAAATAAAGTACATAAAATTTAAAAGTAACTACTTTCGAAACAAAAAGAAGTCATACACTCCATTTGAACTTAAAAATTCTTTAAAGATATTATTTTGTATAATCATTAGACAGACGTAAAGTCAAGCTATTGTGGGACACAAATTCAAATCAGTGAAGCACTTCAGTTGCAGTAGTCATTGTGTCTTGCTGGAGTAAGCACATAACAGATTTCAATTCACATCAGAGCATGGTCTATGGTACTTATGTGCTCTCTCCTTGCAGTACTGGCTGCTCATGGTGAAGAGGAAGTGCCCCCACTTTACAGGTTGTCTCCACTCCAACCCTTCCTTGTTACCATCAGATAGTTTACACTCTAGGATAAAGGGCAAATAAAGCGATTCCACAATGGTTGTTCCAGCCTCTGGCAAGCTTCATGTAGCCATTCATGCCCCATCCTTCACCATAACTGAAAGGAATCATATTTTCCATTTAGTAGAAAGAACATAGGACAATGGATTCATTACAATAACTCCATGTGTAAACCCAGCTCTAAACAATGATCCAAAAAGGCAGAGCATCAGCCTTTCAGAAGCAAAAGTAATCTCACATATGACTGTGAAAATTGTAGCAGTGAAAAGTCAGGATATTTTTACACCTACAGACCAACAATATGCCAACTTTTAGAAAATAGGTGTCACAAGCATAATAGTACTCAGTGACACTAGTGACTAAATCTGCACAACCCACATACTATCAGTTGGTTACCCAGCTATAATTTTCAAAGGGTCAAGTGCTGGTCATAAAAGAGAAAGGTGTGTAATTCAAATCCAGGATCCCATTTAGGCCTTGAGTTGGACCTGTGCCAAAGAACATGGACTTTTCCACAGAACACTTGTTCCTTTCCCAGCTCCCAAGTCAGTCAGCTCACAGACTCCTGAAAATGTATTTTCAGATACTCTAATATCCAATTCAAATCTCCATTGGCAACTGCTTACATGTAGAATAAAAAATTATACAAGCACCCTTACATGAGTGAAAGTAATAATTTTTTAAATGTGGGGTTATCGTTTCAGCTTGCCAGAAATACTGAAAAGTGAGGCCACACTTTGAGAAGCTGGCTGAGGAACAATGATACCTCTAGCATCAATGAAATATGTTGCTTCTCTGGTATGCAGCTAAGGAAAACAACTGATCTCAGCATTGGATGCACACACACACACACACACACACACACACACACACACACACAAATAGGAGCACTACACACATACAACTGGTCACAAAAAAATCGTTCATTGTTTATTGTATGTTGGAGAACATTTATGGGGACTCATCCCCATTCTGACTCTAAGTAGAAACTTAAATGTAAATAAAAATTGCAGTTTATACCTGTTCTTAATCAGCCAGTACTTCCTGCCATCTGACTCTCTTCCTTCATAGCCATAGCCGACTACCAGAACTGAGTGGTTGATGGCATTGCTGCTGCACTTTGGCTCATAATAAATACCTGAAAAATGAAATCAAAGGTGTGAAAGGTTATCAGAAATCTAATTGTGATGATGGTCAATAGAAACAAGCAAGGCATTTTCTAATTGGACAAAAAATGTTCAGTCAATATTGTACCTATTTTTGATAGGAATTCTGATACATGTTTTCATCTAAATGCAATGAGAGACAAGAAACATAACTTTGTTAATAAATACTTCCCTACCTACACATCCAAATTCTTTTCTCCTTGCATTTTTACTGAGAACCACATTTCAGGAACTTTACATAAATAAATAAATCAAGGCACTCTTTAATATTTTGTTCTCAAAAGGAAACCTTTCCATAATTTAAGACACATCAAGTGGAGAAAGCTGAGTAATTTAAGCATAATAATAATTATTTATTATGATTATGGGAATAAAATGTTTCCCAATTTATTTCACTTTCTCAGCTGATTGACAGATACTCAACAGCAAAGTGCTCACATGTATTCGAGCATATTCTTACTAGCTATTTCTTAGTTATTTACATCAAATATTGCTAGTTATGTACATCAAATGTTATACACAGTAAAATCTATCAGGGGTGTCACAAGCATTCTTAATTGTATCTAGAAGAGTGGTTCATAGAAATCATTAGATCCTTCAGTAGAGTTCCTCATGTTTTGCTGACCCCCAACCATAAAATTATTCTTTGTTATTCATAACTGTAAACTTGCTACTGTTATGAATCACAATGTAATCATATGATATGCAGGAAATCTTATATTGCAACCTCATGAAAGTGTCCATTGACCTGCCCCAATGGGGTTACAACCTACAGGTGGAAAACCACTGAAGAACACATGCTTACCTCCCCTATAAAACTTGAAGGATTCATGTGCAGCATCAATTCCAACAGATATGGGCCCTACAGTTGCTACAGCATGCATTAAGGCTTCCTCGGTCCTTGAGACAAAAGCAAAGCCAGTGACATTAGCAACAGAACGTTCAGGGCGGTAGCGGCAGTGTCCTTCCTATAAAAGGTAGAAAGGTTAAGAGAATCAGCTATTTCCATCCACCTGCAGGGAAACATGAGTCAAAATCACAATGCTGCATTTTGATTGAGAATCCTCAAGTCTGGGCTGTTATAGAACATGCCAGGAAGTGAAATAAACTGAAAGATTTGAAACAAATATCAGAGCTCATGTCTTCAATGACACCTCATACATCTATAGGAAATTTTCACAGGAAGAAATATGTGTTATATGTGTAATGAGTTCCAGTATTCTGTGTGTGCAAGAAGCAGGAAAAGCTACATAGAGCCTCCTCATCATAAGGGTGTGCACAGGCTGAGGCCTTGATGGTCTACAGTATTCTACCTTCCAGTGTGAGTTCTGAGGACTGGATTATCTCTACAGTTTTCTCTTGCCTGTGATGGGTGAAATGACAATAGCATAGACAATCCACTTACCCTGTTTTCATATGGATATGTTATCTCAGCCTCCAGACCTCCATTGTTCTTCACATACTTTAAAGCATAGAATGTACTGCCCATATGACAGCCATAATTCCCTTCAGGTCTAGAACAGTCCACTAGGTTTTGTGGACTCAGTGAGACCAGTCTGCCTGTTTTCCGGAACATCTGTCCTTCTAAGGCACCAGCCGCAGAAAAAGCCCAACAAGAATTACATCTGCCCTAAGTACAGAAGAAAAGACAGTCATACAAAAACCATCCAAACAAAAAAAAAATCATTGCAACTCCAAATCTTATAGCTGAATACTGTGCCAAAGAATGAGCTGTTTGAAGGTTATTGGTGCAAAGGGAGGAAGTTTCACTCTTCCTGCGAACCTGACTGTCCCCAGCTTGTTTGTTACCAAATTCTTGGCTACATACACATATGCATGTATGTGCATGAACATATGGGCAGAACATGAAATTGTCTGACTGCTATTACCGGAAATAAATAAGGCACACAACCTGGAGAGGGATTGGATGGGACCACTAGGTAGAGGTAGATAATGGTTGGTAGATATGATCCAAACACATTGTACAACATATGGAACATTCAAAAATGTAAAAAGATAATATTAAAATTGAACTGTGGTTATTATGAATAAAGCTGCTATGAACATAATTGAACAATTTCCTTTGAGAGACTTAGAGCATCTTTTGGGTAAATGCCCAATAGCTGGGTCATGAGGTAGAGATATTCCCAGTTTTCTAAGAAAATACCAAATTGATTTCCAAAGTGCTTGTACAAGTTTTTACTCCCACCAAAAATGAAGAAGTGTTCGCCTTGTTTCATATGCTCTCCAGCATGTGGCCCCTCTTTGAGTTTTTTATCTTAGCCACTATGATGGGAGTAAGATGGAATGTCATACCTGTTTTGATTTCCATTTTCCTGATGACTAAGGACTTTAAACATTTAAGCTCTTCTTGGCCACTCTAGATTCCTCTGTTGCAAATTTTCTGTTTAGTTCTCTCACTGACTTTGTAACTGGGTTATTTGTGTTGTTGGTGTCTAACTTCTTGAGTTATTTCTAAATTTTGTATATTAGCCTTCATTCAGATGTAGGGTTAGTAAAGATCCTTTCCCAATCTGTGAGCTGCCAGTTTGTAATATTGACACTATCATTTGCCTTATAAAACTTTGCATTTTCATGAGGTCCCATTACTCCAGAGAAAGACCAACTTGAGTCAAATAATCTGGATCCTTAGGGTTCTCAGAGACTGAACCACAAATCAAAGAACACTCAGGCTACACCTAAGACTCTCCACTTAAATGTAGCAGATAGGTAGCCTGACCTTTATGTGTGTAGTGAACAACTAAACAAGGGCTATCCAGAAATCTGCTGCATGTATGTGAGATATGTTCTACCAGGAAGACTGCCTTCTCAGGCCTCAATGGTAGAGGAAGCACCTAGCCTTGCAGAGACTTGAAGTGCTGGTGCGGGAGTATACTCAGGGGCTACCACCTGCTCAGAAGGGAAGGAAGGAAGATAATAAAGGCATTGTGTGAGAAGGTGACCAGGAATGGGGGCAGAGTACTAGATGTGAAGTGAATGAGTAAAAAACGTAAATTAAAAAAAAAACAAATTGAATAAGTAAAAAAATGAAATTAAATTATTAAAAACTAGATTGTGGGCCACTCAACAGTCAACACAAAAAGAAGTAAATGCTATTTTTTCTCCCCAGTGACTGAACAAGACAGTCGTGTGATACTGTTATACCTGATTCTTCACAGAAGTCACATAGCCTCGACTTCTCCAGTCCACAAATTTGGGGAGGTGACCAAAATGAGGTTGGCGGATACTTTTCTTCTTCCTAAGATTCTGGACTGGAATGTCAGTCATCATTTTCCTGAATTCCTTATCAGTCTTAAAGGAAAAATGCATGAATCATTAGGGAGCAAAAGATTTCATTTAAAAACTGGAAAACAAAAATTGTGATGCGGTCCTTGTCAAACTCACCATGTCACCAAAGGCATTGACCTCCATGGTGAAGTTATTTTTTCCCTGATCATATCCCATATTATGCTGTTTGACCACCTTCATGTTTTCTTCCCATACTGCTCTCTTCAGTTCTTCTTCCTCCTGAAAATAAATATAATGCATGACATTTCTTTCTAATTAAACCTGTCCACCAGCTGACAAAGAGGACTCACTGCCAGAGGTCATGAGACAAGTCTCAGGACACTGTAGAAAAAGCCACTCTTCACATTTTAAGATCAGAAATTTTAACCATCCTGTATTTTTGGTGTATGACTTTCAGCAATTCCCTAACCAAGGATGATTTCTGTTGCACCCATGAGTCTCAACATGGACCATTCTCCACGAGGTTCAGCTGAATAGTGTTCTTAGTACTAACCAGGCTGTAGTTTTTGTTATATTTTATCTTCCACTCCTGCCATTTGAAATCCAAAGTGGGATCAGATGACTGAGTAGTTTTGAGTATTCCCAAGCCCAGGATGGCCAGCAGGACAGCAGTACTCATGTCTCAAGCACCTAGTGAGGAGAGAAATAAAATCGATCAACTGATGCTATTCCAAAATGCCTGTCACTCTTCTGAGAAATAGACACGTGTATTGGATAAAATTACTTAAAGCACTTTTTGAAAATATCTGTCCACAGATTCTGAAAATGGATAAATATATACTTGTGGTTAAATATCCCATGAATGGTGTTTAGTTACTCCTCCAAAATGCACCACATGTATCCCAAATTTTAGGAGCAGAAACATCCTGTTTATTGTAAACTTACCTTATCAGGAAAATGTCCATAAAGCTCAAAATTTAAATGTTACACAGTCAGGAATGTAGGACGTGGGTTTTTATGAACTTATCTGGTGTCTGATTTTTAGCTCAACGTAACCCTGAGAGCTATGGCCAAATGACTTTCATACCACTACCTACTAGTCACTATGTGGGCTTGTCTTCAAAACTCCCATCTTGAATGAAATTTTTCTCAACTATTGTCATTAAAAATATCAAATAAAATCAGTAATATTCCCTTGGTTACATCTTTGTCGCTATACACTATAACCATTACTTCAGTAATAAAAGTGTCATAAGGAAAAGCCAGTGGATACCAGTGTAAGTGGAATACAAGAGAGAAGTACCTACAGGATTAAAATTATAACTTAGTGTGCCTCTTAAACTACACTCACTCTAGAGCCTCATGAGGACTATGTCATCTGCTAATACATTTGCACAGGTCAATGAAGAAATGCAGTTTACACAGTGGCAAAATGCAAGGCAAAAGAAATGATACCTGAGGCACAAGGGGCCAGCTCTTTCTCTTTGCAAAAAGACTCATATTTTTATTTTAAGAGATCAAATGTCAAGTTAACAAGGTAGTGTCTGTTATTCACCTTAATTTTTCTACATTCTTCCACCTCCAAACAATAACACTATAGATATTGAGAAGATAGATAGTCTCATTCATGGAGGTTATACCAGATTCTCCCAGTTTTCGTATCCATTGTCATTTCCTGTTCTGTCTTAGGAGAGGCAGGACCTTACCAGGAAGCCTTCTAACGCCTTTATGCACTCCACAAACTCAGATCTTCAGATGTGGCTGAGATCCCAGGATCTGACTCTGCTGTGTTTCACTTGAGCTTTAAATACAGTTTCAGGCCAGGAAGTCAGACTTGCCCTTCTGATTTGCTATGCTGGTGACTAGATTAGGCCTCCAGGCTCTGGAACACATAAGATCTGATCCCACCTATCCTGAAGGGCTGAGTGTGTGGTACTTCATGAGATGTCATGGAGCTGACCCTGGGGATCTTAACAGAGGAAGAAGAGGACCAGCATTTCCTCCTTGTATCACATGATACTTACTGCTTTTCACTCCTGAGTGGCTCAATAAAAAATGTTTTCCTGGTAAAGCCGTATGGAGGTTTCGTCTGACAATGTCTAAGTGTTACATTTGCTGTGATAACACACCCACCATGTCAAAAGAAACTTGAGAAGGGATGGATTTTTAAAGCTTACTCTTCTGCCTTACAGTTTATCAACAAAGGAAGTCAGAACAGGAACTCAAGTAGAGCAGTAACCTGGAGGCAGGAGCTGATGCAAAGACCATGAAGGAGTGCTGATTATTGGCTTGCTCATTGTGGCTTACTCAGCCTGCTTTCTAATAAAACCCATGACTGCCATACCAGCAATGGCATCATTCATAACCCCATACCCTCTATCCCCCATTAAGTCAATAATTAAGAATATGACCTACAGGCTTGCCTACAGCCCAATCTTATAGATTAAATTTTCTCATCTGAGGATTCTTTCTGATGACAAGCTTACATTAAGTTGACATAAAACTATCTAATATAAACAATCACTTTATACTAGACTGGGACACTTTGCTTGGCCTCCATGGAATGGACTGAGTATGTTCATTCCAGTCTAGTATTTCATGATTACTCCATAGCTGCCATAGGATGTTGTACGATTATAGACTCTGGGATGGGTCTCCCTTTCTGAAGGTAGAAAATAACTTCCTCTCAAAAATAGCTTAAGTATGGGTGATACTCAATCTGGAAAGTGATGTTTGTAGCCAAAACCTAAAGGAGAAATTGAACGCCCTGGCACTCTGGATCTCATGAGATACTCTGGTAATTTTTGTATTGGAGATTGCATCAGACACTCATCAGCAAGTATGAATTGAAGTTTGCATTGTGTTATATGTTTCTTACTTTGTGTGCACACAGTATTGATGTTCGGTACTTGCCACTTTTGTGCATCTATTTACAAGTACCTCTATTAATGGGTTTCCACTTTTGGCAGCAGACTCTGGACCCAATAAACAATAATCCTCTACTCCTTCCCCAAAACTCAGCACCTGAAATTATGTGTTCTCGGTGTACTACTCTGTCTATGTCTGTGGATTGCGTAGTTTCTTACCTTAGGCATTTTGAATGAAATTTCCATTGTAGTTATATTAAAAGGTGTGATTGTTTAGAAATAAATGAGTCTCTAATTGCTATTGTCAACATCTCTTCCTTTACTCAATCTATGTAGTTTGATGATAAATGTAAGCACCTTATCTGATTTGACTGTTGATTACTGCGTCTTTTCCTTCTTCAGACACAGGATGTAAGATATGATACATGTCAACCATACAGCCTATACCATCCAACATTCAGAAAAAAACTAAACTCAGCCAAGAGATTTCTAAAGGTAGGAAAATGTTAAAAGATATTTATGTAAGGATGAACAATTAATTTCTGAATTATTTCTGGGTCTGAGTTACCTTAGTCTGAATGATTTTTTTTCTAATTGAATCCACTTGCCTGCAAATTTTATGACATCACTTTTTAAATAGTTGTTGAGTAATACTCCATTGTGATAATTACTGCATTTCCTTTATCCATTCTTCAATTGGGGAACATTTAGGTTGTTTACAATTTCTAGTTATTATGTATAAAGGTACAATGGTCATAGTTTAATTGATGCACCTATGGGCATTCTTTGGTATGAAGCAATCTTTGGGTATATGCCAAAAAGTGGTATAGCTGGATCTTGAGACAGATTAATTCCCAGGTTTCTGAAGAGTGAATATATTGATTTTCATTGTGTTGTATAAGTTTACATTCCCACCAGTAATGAAAGAGTCTTCACCTTTCTCCATATTTTCTCCAGCACGGGCTGTTGCTTGTGTTATTTATCTTAGCCATTCTGACAGGTGTGAGATAGAATCTCAAAGTTGTTTTGATTTGCATTTTTGTTATGGCTAAGGGTACTGAGCATTTATTTTAATGTTTTTCTCGGGCATTTGACATACTATTGAAAATTCTGTTTGCATCTGTACTTCATACTTTAGATTACTCAGCTTGTTTTTTGGTAACTAGTTTACTGACTTATTAATATATTTGAGTAATAGCCTCAAATAATATGAAGTGTATTTAGGTCACTCTAGCCAAACAATTAAAAGTCTTGTATAATAAAATTTTCAAGTCTTTGAAAAAGAAAATTAATGAAGATATCAGAAAATGGAAAGGTCTCCCATGTGCATCAGTAGGATTGGCATAGTAAAAATGGCTATTCTACCAAAAGTAATCTACATATTTAATTTAATCCTTATTAAAATTCCAACTCAAATTTTTACAAACCTTGAAATAAAAATTTTCAACTTCATATAGAAAAAACAAAACAAACAATTTTTTAAAAGACAGAATAGCTAAAACAATCCTGAACAATAAAAGAAATGCTGTAAGTATTGTCTGTTGCAGTAAATATTTTTTTTAAAGGAAATGGGCTTATTTCTGTATTGGCCTCACAGTCTATGGGCCCGCTTCTAGTATGCAGCCACACACACCTCTGTAACTTAGTCCAAGCCACACCCAGGGTCTCACTCCATCAACATGACTCCCTTCCCTGGCAGTTTTACTTCACCCTCATTTCAAGCTGTACTTCAGAGTTTGGTAGTAAAAATTGCATGGTGTTAGCATAAAAACATACATCTTGATCAACAGAATCAAGCTGAAGACCGAAGCAAGATCCACACACCTATGAAAAAACAATGTGCTAGCATGCCATACCTCTTTTTCAAATTTTACCTTAACTATTATTTGAAATTTTAGGCTTTCCCATAGTATAAGGCAAAAGTGAAAATATTATGTTAATATTTCTTCTTTAACTTTATTCAAATAAAAAAATCAAAGTGTTTATACATGAGATTGTTTGGAAATTGAAATGTTTGAAGCCCAATTTTCAGAATGTACTAGCATTATATTTGTGTCCTTTCTATTTTGCTATGTCTACAAAAAAAATTAGGTAACAAAAACTGAGAAGTCAATAGAAGGAAGCAATTATTATTCCATATATCATTTCTTTCTTACACTTATAACTGAATCACTAAAATTTTTAAATTAAATAATTCTGATACAAAAAGTTATATTAAGAAATTCTTTTTCAAATGATGATTTATTCTTTAGAAACTATATTTTATCCAAAGGTAAACCATATCAGCAACTGGAAACTCTGAGAAGTACACAGGAATTTTGTTATGGCTTTGGACATTCTCAACCATATGGGATCCTACTGTATCATGCTGGAGGATGTAGGACTTGGGTTGATTCATGAATTCAGAAAAAAAGCCTCTGTAAGAAAGACATGATGCAGCCTAATGTACCAAATAGAAGGAACTCTGCAAGCATTCTTTCCTTTTTACTCTATTGTCCTGAAAGTTCACATTCCAAGGAAGTTCGGAGGAGGTAGGTAATAATGTTGCAACCCTCCAAAATGGAGGATAAACTATAAAATGTGCATTCAAATCCCAGGAAATGTGATCAATGTGAGAGAGATGACTTGTTATATAGGTTTGATTCACTAGATGATAGCTTAGGGAGGAACAAGTCTGATTGCATAGTGACACATTAACAGATCTTTGCCTTACCTATAATCCAGGGTGCATCAGTGGGACTAAGTATTGGTACCAATACTTCATGTTTAGTAATTCTCCACTGTTCCCACTGAAAAGGATAAAACGCTGAAGTAAGAACTCATAGAGCTTAGGATTTAAGAGGCAGCACAGCCAGTGAAGAAAATGACATTTGTGCTGGTGTTCCTCGGTGTTTTCTTCTTGAATATCTGTTAGATTAGGCTTTGTACAGAGGAATCATCATGAAACAACTGTTTTGCATCCTAAGATTGGAAACTCACAGTCATATCAAATGTGGGGAGTGAAAAACTCCTTTGTTGTAAACAGAACGAATATAATTCTCTTCCTGATAATTGTTCTAAAATTCTGGCAAGGGTTGCATTTTGAAGGATGCTGACCATGTCAAAATATCACACCACTGTCCCCATTGAAGGGACACTTAATGAGCTAATTAATCCCTTTTCTGTATCTTATTAAGAGAAAGAACTTGTGTTATTCATCATCTCAAAAGCTATTCTGGTCAAAACTTCCTAGTGCATCAATCATTCATGAAGGTTGACTATTGCATATTTCTCATGTTTACGAAAACCTGAATGTCTTACCTCAACTCAGTTATGCTTGAAGTGGCCTGGACTTGGTCTTAACTCTCAAAAGTGGCCTGCCTTCTGCCTAGGTCATCTACAATATAAGAATCAGTGTTTATCTCAAAGATAATAGTTAGGATTTCATCTGAGAGAATAGGATACAATAGGTTTTGGAACTCGGCATCTTCAAGTCTATCACAGGCCTAACATCAGATTTTGAAGGGTTTTACACAAAATGAAATAATCACATTAGCATATTGGTTATGGTAATTCTGCTGTCTTCATTAATAAAGATAGTTAAATCTAGACTGTAATCAAATTATAGAGATGGCCTCTTTCATAGAAATTATGCTTTTTTATTTTTATTGAATATTCTCTGTATTTACATTTCAAATATTATCTCCTTTACCCCACTCCAGTGACCTCTCCTCTTGTTTCCACAAATGTACTTCCTTTCCCAACCACCCTCTTCCACCTCAGCACCTTGGTGTTCCCCTACTCTAGAAAAATAAGCCTTTATTGGACCAAAGGTCTTTCCTCCCACTTATTCAAGACAATGCCATCCTCTGCTATATATGCAACTGAAGCCCTGGGTCTCTTCTTACGTACTTGTTGGTTGGTGTTTTAATCACTGGGAACTTTGGAGGGGTTGGTTGGTTGATAATGTTGTTCTTCCCATGAGGTTGCAACCCCTTTCAGCTCCTTCAGTCTTTTCTCTAGCTCCTTTATTGGGGTCACCGTGCATGGGCCACATGCTTAATTATGCTATTCTTAATTAGTCCTTTGAGAATTTCATGCAATGTGTTGTTTTAATTGAAAACATTTTTTATAAATATGTTCTTATCATGAATATCCTCCCTCATTACCTCCTCTATTCACAATTCCCATCTACCCAACCCAAGGCGGCCTTTCTCGCTTTTATAAAGTAAAAAATGCAGTAAGAAAAATTAAAGAAAACATAATTTTTAAAAGTCAAAGAAAAAGCACAAAAAATACACACACACACACACACATACACACACACACGTGAACACACACAAACTCACACATAAACACCACAAAACACAAAATATGAACATATAATGTTCAAGCAAAAGGGCAATGAGTTTAAAACACCAATATAAGACTTCACAAAACACTACTGAGTTTCCTTTTGTTGACTACTGGCTTCTGGACATAAAACCTGTCCTTAAATATGGTTTATGTGCCCAGTAAGACTCCATTAAGAGCTTTTTTTCTTTACAAATCACCATATGTTAGAAAGGGCTTCTAAATTAGAGGTCTGAGCTCTTGTCTACTTCTTCCACTCAGTCCTAGAACACTATCTGAAACTTGTTCAGATCCTGTGACTGTTGTCCCTGTATCTGTGAGTTCACATGTGTGTCACCTGTAGTGTCTAGAAGACAGTTTCCTTTGTGTCATCTGTCCCCTCTAGGTCTCATAATCACTCTACTTCCTTTTCCACATAGCTTCCTGAGCCCGGGGGCGGGGAGATCTTGATGAAGACATCCCATTTAGGACCGAGTATTCCAAGATCTCTCATTCTCTGTACTTTGTCAAGCTCTGAGTCTCTTTATTAGTCTCATCTCCTACAGGATTAACCCTTTTTTATGGTGGCTGAGAAACACAATGACCTATGGGTATAGTAGAATATTGTTAGGAGTTATTTTAGAGATCTGTTCCTTTAGCAGAAGAAGAGTATTCAGCTTTTCATTAGGCCCATGACTATCTACTCTCCGGTTCTTGGGCACCTGAGTAGTGTCAGGCATGAATGCTATCTCATAGAATGGATCTTAAATTCAATGAGATAGTGGTTAGTCAGTCTAGCAATGTTTGTGCCACTATTACACTAGCATATCATTCAGGCAGGCCAGCTTTGTAGATTTCGTGTTTTGTAACTGAGTTAATAGATATTAGTCTCATCTGATAATATGTAGTGCACCTTCAAATACCATAAACAATACTCTGTAGGGAAGAAGGACATAGATAGACACCAGGTCATTTCCTCTGATCAGAGAGATATGTGTGTTGTCTTTAGGAATAGAGCCTTACCATCAGTTTGTGCAGAACAGCTAATAACCTTGGAAATAAGTTGTATCTTATGTTGTGATTGAATCCCTATGGCCAAACAATTAAATGCAATCTATTCCTAGCACTGTAGTTTTCAATTGTTGGTGAAACATATGTGGTTGGCATTGTCTCTTCTAGTCCATAAATATTTTAGGAAGCCAGTTTCCATATATGCAGTCAAATGGCCATTACTGTTGTTAGCCATCTTCCATATTCCCTCCTTTACCCATTTCCTTTATTCCTTCCCCTTTAATCCACCCATTGTAGTCTTCCATAACAATATTTCTTATCTCTCTTTCTTGGTTATCCTCCAGAATTTCATAGTAAAACACATATGTGGGTAACAGAGCCAGAGAAAAACACAATAGAGGCAGTGCATGAGAAATGGACAAAGAAGTTTCTTCAGCAGTAAGCCTAAATGTCCACTATAGAAAGAGACAGAAAATGATGCCAATATTCCTGTTTCACAATCAGTGTTCAAGGAAAGTCATGAACACCATTCTATTAATTAATGAATCTTAAATCATTTAACAAGTTCTTTTGCATTTATGATAAAAATGTGTTACTATGCTCAAACAATAGTCTAATGAATATCCTAAACTGTGTTTAGTGGTATTCAGAAAAATGATGTGATAAATTAGTTTCTAGAAGTGAGGCATATTATAAAATAATTTACCTTTACATGTAGTGATTGAAAATATCAAATCCTAACAATTTATGAAGCAATAAAATGTTTGGGTCTTTATTTACCTTTTGTACTTTTACAATTTTACTTGTAAGTACTATGTTTACATCCTTTTGACCCCTATCTCCCTGCCATATCTCCAATGTCTTCCCTACTTCCTCTCAATTTGATAACCTCTTTTTATTATTTTTAAATATATACATACATGTATGAATCTTTACATGTACAGATATATATTCTATATTTAGTTCATTTAGTGTTCTTTGATATACATGTGCTTGTGGCTAGCCACTTCAGATTGAATAACCTACTAAGAAACTTGTTCCTGGAGAAAACTGATTCTCCATCTCTTAGCAGAAATTGGCTGTCTCTAAATTTGATCAATGGTAGGCAATTCTTGTATCTACATTGGCAAATCAATGGGTGATGTCATTATACAGCTGTTATTTACTTAACTATATTGTTGAGATTTCAATGGCGTAGCTTCAATGTCATGTTGGAAATCACTACGAAGCAGCACAATTACTATTCTTAAGGCTCTTATCATGTTCCTTCCCCCATTTTCTTTCCTTTTTTCTTACTTTTTATAGAAGAATAGATGGAGCAACCACATTATAGGTGCATCTGTTAGAATTGCTCCATGGTCTCATACTCTACATTTTCACAAGTGTTACTCTCTGTAATAGTCCTTTAATGACAAAAGACGTTCCTTTGATACATGGTGAAAGTTAATGGTTTTCTATGTTTAGGAGAAAAACTAATTAGAGAAGAATTATAAATTATATTTTTCTAAGAAAGTAGCTATAGGAGATTCTCCTTTAGAATCTATGACCCCTCTGGCTACAGGTAGTTAGCTAGATTTACAATACCAAGTAAGAATTTCCTTACTAATAAATCCTTAAGTACATTTCAAGAGAAGTTGATTTTCACCATGATAAAAGTGTCACCATCATAATTCTGGGCAAATCTTACAAGGAAGATGATTGTTATGATGTGTAGGAATTACAGCTAGGTGATATGCTCTCTCTCTCTCTCTCTCTCTCTCTCTCTCTCTCTCTCTCTCTCTCTCTCTCTCTCTCTGTCTCTGTCTCTCTCTCCCTCCATCCATCCATCTGTCTCTGTCTGTCTCTGTCTCTGTCTCTCTCTCCCTCCATCCATCCATCTGTCTCTGTCTGTCTCTGTCTCTGTCTCTCTCACTGTGTATGTATGTGTGTGTGACTGTGTGTGTGTGTGTGTGTGTGTGTTTCAATGGAGTTATATCACATACAGTGTCTCCCTCACAGTAGTCACAGACTAACATAATCCTCAGTGCCATATAAGAAAACAGTTCATTTCTCACCCTGCCTGTGTCACTGGGGGCCAGCTCTGTGGTGAGCAATGCCACGCTTTCCAGGCTTGATGGCTCCCAGACCAGCGTGAGTTGGACCATGAGTGGGAACATGAAGAAGCCTGCTGTCCCCGAAGGGGTGACCAAACACCAGTTCCCTCACTTTCCGAAAGAAAATAAGATTGTGGTCAGCTAAGGAGGAAGAGGCCGCCCTAGTGAGATTCTAGGATCTGCTTCATTGTTTAGTTTCGATAACCCATCTCCTTCCTGAGCCCCCCTTCTTCCTGATAAGCAAGTGATATGGCTTGTGACCATATGGTTGACATACCCTTGGAAAATCCTACAATCTCTGTAATTGGGCTGCTTTCCAAAAAAAGTGAAAATGAACGGAGAAAAAGTGAAAATAACAAAACCAAAAAAAAAAAAAAAAAAATCCCAGAAAAACAACAAAAACAAACCAAAAAAATACCAAAAAAAAAAAAAGAAAAAAAAAGAAAAAAAAAAGAAAATCAGACTTTTTTAATATAAACATTTTGGAAAGAAGCGGGTTTTTTGAAAAAATAGTTTTGTTAATTTGGGACATACTAGAAACTTTGTGTGACCTCATGGCTGTTTCCAAAGACTGTCCCCTGTTTAGAAGTGAAACAGTTGGGACTCAGTTGGACCACAGTGGAAGTGACAAGTGCTAACCCGGTCCTGGGGTGAGGGCACTGTGTCCTTCCATGGTGACTAATGCGGGAAAATGTAGGAATCTGGTTTTATGCCTCCCGACCCTGTCTTCATCTTCTGCTTATTTTTGTTTTTATTTTTTAAATGTACTTTAAGAGAGAAGAATGCCAGAAAACTAAGGTGGTTCAATTAACCCAACCTTGGATAGGGAACCGTCCGCGTACACGCATACCCTGGTCCCTGGTAGTCCCTGGGGAGCACACAATTATCCTGCTTATTTAAGAGTCCTGAGTGCCACCTACACCCTCCTCATCTCCCACTAACCACCTTCCCAGACTCCCGGGTGGACAGGCATCAGAGTGGAGCACCTCAGGAGATACTATGTGGTTGTCTTTAGTGTCTGCTGCATTGGGGGACTGTGTTTCTTCTTCGGGGGAAACTCCCAGCAGCGCCAGGATGGTCTCCTCTCTCTTCCACATGATATCCTTTCTGTTTATTTCGATTATTAAGATGTTCACACTCACCGCCTGACCCCTACCGTCACGAAGGCTATAGAGTTGAGGCCATCAAGTGTTAGATGTGAGGGCTTTAATTTATCTACCTCAATTATCTATTTTTGTAGCTAAAAAGTCTCTATTTTGCTATTTTTGTGACCACCCAAGTATTGCCAGGTCTTAAACCTAAGAGTTGTACCGGTGAGAAGGACCTTCTCCCCCCCCTCCCCCCGAGTTCAAAAAGTCTTCGTGGTTGGTTCTTTGGAACTTTTGTTTATAATTATATTTTTGTTCGTGTGATAATTCTGAACAGCTGTTGTAAGAGTGTTCCCGATGGTTTGATGAGGAAGGAGAGACTGACATCTCCAGTTTCCGGGAAGAACATTCTTCCTGCCGTGTTTAAATGCTGTTGCCAAAAAAGATGGAGACGCCCGCAGCGTCTCCTGAGTTGTTGCAATTGATTTTAGGATCCAAAACTTTTGTTGCTATTTTTTGTTTGTTTGTTTTTTTGGATTTTGCCAAGTCGTGCCTTTCCTTTTGGGATTGTAAGTGAACCCCGTGATAAAGTGCTCACTGGTTCGTCTGCTTACTTGTTTACACTGTGAACACACCAGCCGTGGCTTTCTCACACCCCGAGAATGAATGTGTGGACTACGCCATAGTTTTACTTGCTGATACTGTATGTCTGAAAATAAACTGAATGTTTTTTTCCCCTCAAAAAAAAAAAAAAAAAAGAAAGAAAGAAAGAAAGCAGTTCATTTGAGTTGTTGATCAGATAAAACAAACGAAAAATACAGAACAAGGAGCTTTGGGTTAGGGCAGGGGAACTAATAGTTATAGGGTATAATAGGACAAAGTAACATTTTATAAGCAAATCACCATCAAATCTATTACTTCAATTTTAATATTTACCTGAATGTTGTTTTAATATGTACACTATCATCCTTATAAATTCAAAGGGTTATTATTTCTACTGTCATGATTGACCATTGATTATTATCACAAAACTACTTCCATTAAATTGAGAGACTATCTTCCTGGCATTTCTAAAACACTTTTATCAATGTAAAAATCAACTTATGTTTAAGTGGACTTAAGAACCCATCAGTATAAGGAAATTTCTGCTTCATATTCTAGATCTCGCTAACTACCTGTGGCCAGAGAGGTCCTAGACCTGAGATATACTTTACTTCTATTATACTCCTCAAATAACCTCAAAAACTAAAGAGTACCTATGTGGCTGAAAATCTCCACACAATATTCCTCCTGATTTTTAGATTTATTTATTTATTATATATAAGTACACTGTAGCTGTCCTCAGATATACCAGAAGAGGACATTAGATCTCATTACAAATGGTTGTAAGAAATCATGTGGTTGCTGAGATTTGAACTCAGGGCCTCTAGAAGATAAGTCAGTGCTCTTAACCACTGAGCCATCTCTTTAGCCCAATATTCCACATTCTTATCAGGCTGCTGGGTCACTGAGATTTCTATTTTTAACCCCAAAATATGCATATCATATATTCTCTATACATTTTTATCAGGTACATGAAGAATATGTAAAGGATATAAAGTAGTTAAAAGAGATGAAGTTAGTGATGAATGAGGAAAATGGCCATGTTTTAGCTACAGTGACAACTTAATACACTTATTACTAAAAGCAATTAGATCATCATCGTTACTAAAAGCATTATGAAACTTCAAATTCTCATTGACTTATTCTCTAGGTGATAGTTAATCAATCATACCTTTAAAGACATAGCAGTTCCTCACTGATATTACAATAAATTATTCTGAAGACTTCACTTTTTGATTAAGAATAGACCACCCTCATTTATCATGAAGTCTGCCAAAGAAACACTGAATCTTGCCTATTATGAAGAGAGCACTTCATGTGTTTTCTCGTGTTTTACTGCAATGACCATTGCAAGAATAATGGTGTGTACTGTTGAACTATTCTTACTAACTGTGATGCTACAACTCAGTTATTGGTTCTATTCCTTATTGACATGAAGGAGTTTAAAGTACTACCTTATCTCTATTCCTTTGACTGCCTTATATTCTGTGAAGCAAGTATGATAATCCCCAAAGTGCTATGATAAGGGTGATTAGTGAGGTCCATGAGAATGATTCTGACAGATGGCCCCGGAACACCTAGGACCTAGGAGCAACAGTTAAGAACTGTGGCATTCCCAAAGTGATAATGCTTTTCCTCCTCAGCAGGTGATTCAGCAGCATTAGTCAATATTTCCAGACATAATCTAATAGCATCTCCAAACACAGATCTTTAAAACCCAGTGACCTGTATACTGATGTTTCTAGTGATGAAGAGAGAAACTTCCTTTAGTCCAGGTATAGTAACCAGATCTACTGAATCTTGCAACCAAACAAAAAAAATGCAATATTCTCAGACAATAAAAGAAAAAATGTACCCAACAGAAAATTTAATATCTGACTTGTTCTAACATTTTATCTAACCAGGAAATAAAATGTAGAAAAGGAAAATATAAAACAATAAACCAAGAAATATGGTCAAAGATAACTATAACAGCTAAGTAGCATTCAATATAAGTGTGGAATCAGTACTCAGCATGGTGAGTTGTTATTAAAAAAAATTCTTCCTACTGACAAATCTGCACCATGACATATCAACCAATGAAGTATTCATTGCAAAGTCACATTATGAAGAATATAACCCATGATTCATTCTTTCTGGCACAATTGTGAGGCTTAATATAAAGCCTGCACCTCCTAACCTATAGTATCTGCCCTCCCTTAAGGAGCACTGAACTACTGACTCCTTGAACAGGTTCTTTGATCTGTAGCCAAAGTTCCTCCAAATTCATCATCCGTCTTCTTCCAGAATTTTCTTACATTAATTCAAGAAGTTGAAAACACTGGATAAAAAGATGTCTCTACTGTTCTCTCTTTGTCTGAGACTTCTATAATCTTTACTTCTCACACTATTCAGCAGCTGGAGTAAGTACTTCAAGAGGAGTTGTGAGAGATTGCTAGTGTAAGTATAACTCAGAGGTTAAAATTAACTTCTCATAACATGGTGACCACAGGGCAGTTAATGTCTACTGGGCAGTCACCTCTCAGATGTTGTGGGAAGAGAAAGGGAAATCACAGTGTGGGAATAACATGAACTTCTAGCAGTTATGAGAAGGTGGGCACAGTAAAGATGCTCATGTAGTGACTACCTGGGTACACACATAGTACTGAATGCACACGCTAGTCTCAATCCTCTTAATGCTATCTAAAGGCGTTTGTCATTATTTTGTTTGATATCTTCTTCATTTTTAGACACATTTTCCCAGTTCAAACAATATCACCCAAACCTACATTTGGAAAAAAATATGAGCTGTGGGTAAAGATTTATAGAATAGATAAAGACACACTTGAATGGCATTGCTTTGGGTACCCACAGAAAATACTAGATTAGAGGGTCTATAGAATAATATCTTCCACAGATTCCCCAGTGACGTCCCCAGTGATGATCCTGGCCCCTGCAGTGAAATAGTCTTCGATCTCTAAGAGATAGTTTGGCTAATGCTTTACCTATCTTTTTGATTTTCTCAAAGAACCATCTTCTAGTTTCCCATCGGACTAAGCACAGGGACCCCTGAAGAGTTAAGGCACCACTGAAAAAGCTGAAGGGAACTGAAACCCCCTAGAAGAATAAAAATATCAACTAATGGATTCCCTGGAGCTCCCAAGCAGTAAACAAACAACCAATGAGCACAAATGAAGAGACCTGTGGATCCAGCTGCACATGTAGGAAATGGCCTTATCTGGCATCAGTGGGAGGGGATGCCTTGGTCCTGTGAAGACTGGATGCCACAGCATATGGGAAAGCTAATACAGTGATGGAGGAGTACATAGGTGAATGGGAAGCAGAGATGTAGGGGAGGGGCACAGGTTGGGGTGTTTGTGAAGGGGAAACTTGGAAAAAGGACAATATTTGAAATTTAAATAAACAAAATAACCAATAAAAATCCAAAATAAAAGAAAGACAGTAAGCAAGCTCCACTCTGGGATAGACTGCTAAAAGAACTTGACGTGTGGAGCATTTCTTTACAACAAAAAGAGACAAGATACCTCTTTTTCCTCACTAAAAAAGCATTAGGATCAGTATTTCTGTCACAGTGGCACTGAGCTAGTGCTCACCGAAAAGATTACTGGAATTACGTATGTCACTAGGTCACTCATCACCTCACATAAGCAGAGACCTCCAATCATCAGGAAAGTAGGAGGTTGATCTTGCTAGTATGCTGTGGGAGTAAGCAGGACATTCTGGCTCCTCCTCACCTGCTATTAATAGCTTTTCCAGAACATAAAGGGTTAAGAATACACAAAAGCCTAACTTCTTTTTTCTTTAATAATGCTGGAGAGAGATGATTACTAAATTCACTCTTACTTTTATTTCTCAAAGACCCAAGAATTTGCCAAATGGCAAGTTAGTCCAAGAAAAGATTAACAAAAAATGTGAAAACCAACACATTTTCTTACAGTCTCTGAGACGAAAGACTTCCTCTGAATGTTGTTGTGTTCAAAATTATGATCTTGTAAAAGCCTTCGTAGCAAGGGTTACCCTCTGACCAGCTAGACCCTGATCAGAAAGAGACTGGTCAAGTCCTTTCAAATAAGGTTCTTCTGCTTTTTCCACCCCTGACTCCTGATTGTCAGCAATTCCTTTGTGATCCCACCGCCTGAATATACAAAGTAGCAATGTGAGACATTTACTAAATAAGCCATATTTTCTTTTTTGCAATAAAGATATGTGCTTATGGGCCATTGCAGTCATCTTCCAGTTAACTCACCAAAATGAAGAACACAAAAGGAAAAAGAAGAGGCACTTGCAATAAGTTCTCTAGGCCATTTAGAAAACATGGAGTTGTTCATTTGGCTACATACATGGGAATCTACAAGAAGGGTGATATTGTAGACATCTAGCGAATGGGTGATGTTCAAAAAGGAATGCCCTGAAAGTGTTACCACGGCAAACTGGAAGAGTCTACAATGTCACCCAGCATGCTGTGGGCACCATTGTAAACCAACAAGTTAAGGACAAAATTCTGGCCAAGAGGATCAATGTGCAGATGGAGCACATCAAGCACTCAAAGAGCAGAGACAGCTTCCTGAAGCAGGTGAAGGAGAAGGATCCGAAGAAAAAGGAAGCCAACGAGAAGGTCACCTGGTCTCAGCTGAAGTGCCAGCCTGTGCCCCCAGAAAAGCTCACTTTGAGAGGACTAAGGGAAAGCAGCCTGAGTTTCTGGAGCCCGGACCCCATGAATTCATGGCCTAATGTGCAAAAAGGAATAATGGACCTGGACTGCAAAGTGTATGCCTTAAAAAAAGTGCATATCATTTACATATAAGTGCACCAAATGCATGACTGGTAACCTCAAAAGCAAAAATAGGGTTGCAGATCCCTTAAACCTGGTGTTAAAGAAGGTTGTAAGCTGCCATGTGGACACTGTGAAATGAACCTGAGTAGTGTGCAAGGTCAGCCAGTGCTGCTAAACCATGGTCTGTCTCTTCAACTCCAAAGTTTACTTTCCAATCAATTCTTTGGCACAGATATAATCTTTCTATTTTATAAGAAGAAATATTTATATACTAATGAAAAGAATGTGATATTTATTTTCTCATAAGAATTAATCATGGATGAATACTTGATACTGCAGAAAACACATTGTTTTTATCAGCTTTTAAAATGTTCAATATAACCCCATAGAAAGAATGATATCAACCAAGCAGACACCCTAGAGCTCTCAGGGACTAAACCACCAATTAAAGCATACACATGGCTATTACAAACAAGGCTGCTATATTGTCTGTTATTTGTTGGAGCATCTTTTGGGTATATGCCCAGGAGTGGTATAGCTGGGTTCTCAAGTAGTATTTCTTTGAGGGTATATAAACTATTTAATAGCAAAGACTCAGAGACTCATTTCTTCTTGGATACACCCACAATATGGCCCCTGTGGCCAGTGGTCTTGGCCCCAGAAGTGGCGCAGCCCCTTACAGGCTCAAACTTTCTTTAGGTGCTTCAGGTTTTCACACAGCTAGTTTTCTAGACTGTTAGCCAGAACCTGGCTGTATTTCCATCCTCCACATCATTCTGTCTGTTCAGGAACCAGTCTGGGATCTTGTACTGTCATGGGTTCTGCATGATGGTGATCACACGCTCCACCTCATCCTCCGTGAGTTCTCCAGCCCTTTTGGTGAGCTCAATGTCTGCTTTCCTCAACACCAGGTGAGCATATCTCTGCCTACACCCTTAATGGCAGTAATAGCAAAGGCTATCAAAAGATGTGCTGGAACTTCTCAGGGATCATTAGAGACGTGGTGGCAGCACAAGCAGCAGAATATAGGTCTCCTTGTTTATAACAGTCAGAATCTGGAAAGAACCCAGATGGTCTTCAACAGGGGAATGGATACAGAAAATGTGGTACATTTACACAATGGAGTACTACTCAGCTATTAAAAACAATGACTTTATAAAATTTTTATGCAAATGAATGGAGCTAGAAAATATCCTGAATGAGGTAACCCAATCACAAAAGAACACACATGGTATGCAGTCGCTGACAAGTGCATATTAGCCCAAAAGCTTGGATTACTCAAGATGCTTCAGTCCTTCTTAGATGGTAACTAAATATCCACAGAAAGAAATACCAGAACAAAGTGTGGAGCAGAAAATGAAGGAAAGGTCATCCAGAGACCACCCCACTAGGGGATCCAGCCCATATACAGTCACCAAACCCAGACAGTACTATGGATGCGAAGGAGTTCATGCTTACAGAAGCCTGATATAGCTGTCTCCTGAGAGACTCTGCCAGAGCCTGCCAAATACAGAGGCAGATGCACTCAACCAACCATTGGATTTAGAATGGGGTTCCCAATGGAGGAGTTTCAAAAAGGACTGAAAAAGTTGAAGGGGTTTGCAACCCCATAGGAAGGACAATAATATCATCCAACCAGACACCCTAGAGCTCACAGAAATTAAACCACCAACGAAGTGTACCTATGGAGAGACCATGGCTCCAGCTGCGAATGTAGCACAGGATGGCCTTATCAGGCATCAACAGAAGGAGAGGCCTTTGGTCCAGTGAAGGCCGAATGCCCCAGTGTAGGGGAATGCTAGGGCAGAGATGGGGGGGGTGGAGGGTTGTGTGGGGGACCACTCTTATAGAGGCACAGAGAGAGTATCCAAATTAACAAAATCAGAAATTAAAGGGGAGACATAACAACAGAAATTGGGGAAATTCAAGAAATCAACAGATCCTACTACAAAAGCCTATACTCAACAAAACTGGAAAATCAGTAGGAAATGCACAAATTTCTAGACAGATACCCAGTAACAAAGTTAAATCAGGATCAGATAAACCATCTAAATAACTCCATAACCCTTAAAGAAATAGAAGCAGTCATCAAAAGCCTCCCAACCTTAAAAAGCCCAAGACCTGATGGGTTTAGTACAGAATTCTATCAGACCTTCATAGAAGACCTAATATCAATACTCTCCAACTATTTCACAAAATAGAAACAGAGAGAACACTAACCAATTCATTCTTTAAAGCCACAAGTACGCTCATTCCTAAACCACACAAAGACCCTACAAAGAAAGAGAACTTTAGATCAATTTCCCTCATGAACTCAATAAATACTCAATAAAATTCTTGCAAACACATAGCTCTAAATGGGTTGTCTTTACCAAATCCCTCCCTCCAGATTTCAGAGAATACCCTAGAGAAATGGCAGAAACACTATAAGAGCTACAGGGTATAGAGGACAGCAAGAGAATAAAGCCCTC
Organism: Micromys minutus; assembly: GCF_963924665.1. Lineage (NCBI taxonomy): Eukaryota > Metazoa > Chordata > Mammalia > Rodentia > Muridae > Micromys > Micromys minutus. Next base: position 93,411,797 of record NC_137969.1, on the reverse strand, counting down.
TGAACCAATTGTGCAAGGCTCGTATGAGTTCACAGAGACAGAAACAGTATGTACATGGTCTGTATGTGTCTGTACCAGGTCCTCTGTACATATTTTATAGCTTTCAATTTAGTACTATTATGGGACTCCTCGGTGTATGAATAAGGGTCCCTTCTCTTGGGGCCCTTATTTTCTTTCTGTTGGTTTGCCTGGTCCAAATTAAATGTGGGGATTTAGTTTCATCTTATATTTTATTTTGTTATAGCTCTTGTTATCTCTTAGACATGTGTTATTTTTCTAATGAGAGACAGACAGGGAATTGATCCAGATAAAATGAAAAGTGGGGATGAATTTCAAGTTCAGGATAACAGCAATAGGATAAATTTTGCTTTGACTTGTAGCTGCAATCAAGTATAGGAAAAAATGTCACTATAAAAGTGTACCACCCCTTCCAATTCTATTGCAGTTAATCATATGCCCAACCACAAATTTGTTGTATTAATAATGCAATGTCTTTATAAAAGTAATAAGTAGGATAGATTTAAACAAAAAAAAGTGTGAAGCAAAGCAAATTCTGGCTAAGCAGACTTACTTGTCAACCTAGATATTAAGAAGATTACTTCCCTGAACTATCTCTAGATAATGGCCATGCAAGTAAGGTTATTGAAACCCAAAAGCCAATCTCTCAAGTCATGCACTGAGAAGCTGAAATGAGACCTGACTACACTGGGGATATAGTCTAATGCCTGCCCTAAACTCTTGAGCCCACAGATAGTGATACATAGAATATCCCAATGGGATAAGTATTAAGAAGTATGTGTTGCTATTTTTCTGTAAATACATGCCTGTGGCAAAGCAAACTGCATCAGATAAGTATGCCCAAGCTATAAAATCTATAAGCAGAAATATACTAGTTCTGTGCATGTGAAAGCCTGGTTATAAATGACCATGTCAGCACTCAGTATGGTAAGGAAATAGACTTCTCAAAGTGTATTCCTGTAGCTGAAGCTAGAACTACCTTGATGTCTCTGACTCAGTATGAAGAAGGTCATAAAAGATTGAAATGGTGAAGGGGGATAGTCACAGCCAAGTACCGTACAATGGAGCAGCAAGTGGCTCGGTTTCATGCACAGAGAGGCAATAACTGAAGCTGAGTTAAGTAATGTCAGTTAAAAATGTCAAGCACAGACATTTCATGTAATTCTCTAGACTAGAGTTGTTTGTATAAACAGACAAAAACCAACTATGAAGTAGTGTCCATTAAAAAAGACCCACCCACTCCTCCACTTATAACATCAGAACCACAATAAGTTCTATTTTCAAGAAGACTTAGGGTTATCTAACTGCACAAAAGTAGAAATGATAGATTCCTTTGTAGTTAAATTTTATTTTTAAGAGCAGCATTTGGTATAGTGAAAAAAACTAAAATCACATCATTACAGGAGTCACTTATACAAATCAGTTCAGAACATGGTTCCAGAAGTGGTCATGACTTACTAAAGCAAGCATACCACAAATTTCCCATCCTACCCTGCTGTTCATTGACCCAAATGTCTTTTATACAGCACAGGCTGGCCATTTTGAATAGGATAAGGTTCTTCTGTGTCTGTTGCCTTAATATCTTTGTTCCTTGATACACAGAGGCAGCTCACAGTGCAGGGTACATGGCATAAGAAGCAATTCCACAGTAGTTCTGACCTCTGGGAAGCTTCATGTAGCCCTTTTCTCCCCATCGTTCACCATAGCTGAAAGAAATCAGGTTTTTCATTTAGAAAAAAAGAAACAGTAGAATGGGTTGTTACAACAAATCTGCATCTGAGCACTGAACTACAGGCCAACTGAACAGAAAACATCAGAAAGGGCAGATGGTCAACTACCAGAGTAACAATAATTATCTCATAGAAGACAATAAAAGTCACAGCATGGAAGATTGAGATGTCTTTCCACCAACAGGTTGTTCAGAAATAACAATTGAAAAACAGAACATCAATGCCACAAATATGATATTGGGCCCCACAGAAACCAAAAATAAAATCTGAACTCAGTGGCCATATATGTTAATTGATGCAGTAAAAGAGAGAGTTCAGCAAGGTTACATATATGTAAGTTCTGGAGTTTAATCCCAAGTTCTACTTAAAGTTAAGATAAGGCTGAAGATACAGCTTCAGACTAGGGTCACCTTAGACTTCTTCAACAGAAAAAAGAAATTTCTGCCCAGCACCCATGTAAGTAAGCTCACAGTCCTCTATAATTGGATCACTGGGGGGAATTTATGTTTTCTGGAATAAAGAAGCATCTATCTCCACACACAAAAAAAAATCATTCATACAAGCACACAATTTGCAAATAAATGAAAATAGTATTTTTGTAAAGATAAGAAGTTTTCAGTCGAACTGTAATTGCAGAAACCAGGACAAAACTGGAATAAACTCAGTAAGCATAACCCCAAAATAAAAAACTCTAGGATCAGAGAAACTTGAGCCTCAGTACATAAGATGGAAAGCACCGAGGAAGACAACGAATATCAATATCACACCCCACACTCACACACACACACACACACACATACTCACAAACACACTCACACACACACTCACACACACACTCACATACACACACACACACATTTGAACAACAAGAAACGTGTTCCTTTTTCAGTTTAATGCAACAATGCTTTCTGTGACTAGTATCTGAAATCTAACTACTAACAAAAAGCTCATTTAGATCTTAAAACCAAATAAGTTTTGGAACTTATACCTGTTCTTTAGCAGCCAGTACTTTCTGTTCTCTGACTCACGGCCTTCATAGCCATATCCAACCAATAATAAACCATGGCTGAGAACATCAGTTCTGCACTTTGGCTCATGATACATACCTGAAAAATAAAGTTGAGGGAATGAAAGGTTCCAGGAAGCTGATAGTGACCACAGGCAGTAACAGTAAGTGAGACATTTTCTGACTTGATTGGAATGACAAAGAATCATTCCTTAAACCCATATCAGAAGACTCTTTGACATCTTATAGTTTTACTAATAGAAAGTCATTTCAGGAAATCATAACAGAACACAAATTACTTAATTCAAGGTACTCTTTAGAATTCAGTTCTAGAAAGGCAAACTTAAGATATATCAAGTGGAGAAAGGTGGAGTTTACAAAGCTAAATAATAGTGATAAATAATGAAGTGCTCATGTGCATCGAAATATCACGTCTCCTAGAAACAATATAGTTGATTAGTGCATGGATAAGCACAAAAGCTTACATACATTAGATAACACACAATAATTGGACATCAACATGGTACATCCCAAAGAGGTACTAGCAGTCTTCATTACTATTAAGAAGAAAACATGTTTACCTCCTCGATATGTTTTAAAAGATGGATGTGAACCATCAATTGCAACAGCGATGGGCCCATGAGCTACTAGAGCTTGCATTAGGGCTTCTTCATTCCTTGGGACAACAAAAAAGCGGGTGACCTTAACAACAGACCGTTCAGGACGGTACCTGCAGTGCCGCAGCTATAAAAGATAAAGTTACAAGACTTGGTGACTTCAATCTACCCTCTGGAAAGCATGATCCAAAAACAATAGCACTCTATACTTTGCAATGAAACACCTTGTGTCTGTGCTTCTGTATTCATGATCCCAGGCAGTGAAATGTTACAAAGGTCTTTGGAGCTGAAAATCAGCTCTCATGTCTTCAACAATATCTCTTATCCATAAGAAAATTTCATGGTGCAGAACTGTATTATATGTGGAATGGTTTGCCCATTCTCCATGTGTATAGAAACTGGCACCTTGGATTCAAACAACTGTGCAGTGCTGGGTACTGTAATGGCAGCACTGATGGTGCACAGAGAGATTCTACAGTCAATGTGAGCAAAATTTTAATAGTTTATTTTTCTAACATTTTCCTCTTGCCCACATGAACTGGAATGACAATCCAGGAAGCTCACTTACCTTTGCTTCATATGGATAGGTTGCCTCGGCCTCCAGACCTCCATTGTTCTTCACATATTGAAAGGCAGCATAAGGTTTGCCTCCAGTACAGCCATTATTGCCATAGGTTACTGTGCAGTCAATTAAATTCTGTACACTCAGTGAGATCAGTCTGCCTGTTTTCTTGAACAGATGACTTTCTATGGAAGCCGCCACAGAAAAAGCCCAACATGCACCACATGCTCCCTGAGCAGGGAAAAACAGAATGCCATATACAAAAAATAAAAAATTCTAACTGGAACAATAACTCAACCAGTTCTATACTTTGTCAGAAAAGTGAACTCTAAGCATTTAATGGATACCTAGGTAAGAGAGGTCAGTCTCCTTAGGGAGGTGTCTCCTGCTCCAGTGGGTAGCCCAACAAGCATACACATATACACATAAAGCTATGATCTATGGAACCACTAGGTGGAGATTCAAAAAAAGTAAGGCAAGGAAATGAAGCTGTACATGTATGGGCATGTAATTGCTAAGGAATGTATTGGGGTTTCCTCATTATTTGGGTCAACCAAGAAGCACTTGTTACTAGCAACAGAATGCTAAGGACAGTACCTGTGGCTTTCGGGTTATAGAAAAGTGTTAAGTGAACAGCATGTCATACCACAGTCAAATGAGACATGTCAATAGCATGTTGTATTCTTAGTAGTTGGGTAATACAAACATGTGATGCTATCATACCTGGACTCTCACAGGAGTCACATAGCCTTCCTCTCTCCAATCCAGCACACTGGGGATTTTGATGTTGCGTTTCTGGATGCGTTTGCCATTTCTTAGAGTAAGAGATGAACTATCTGCCATCACTGTTTTCATTTCTTCACCGGTCTTCACAGAAAAGAACATCAAGACTCCATGTAAACAGCAAAAAAAAAAAAAAAAAAAAAAAAAAAAAAAAAAAAAGCAGAAGTGTAAAACAATTCAAGTCACACTCACCATGTCACCAAATTCATTCATTTCTACAGTGAAGTTGTTCATCCACAGGCCATCCTCCACCATGTGCCATTTGATCATTTTGACATTTTCTTCCCACACTGCTCTCCTCTGTTTTTCTTCCTCCTGAAAATGAATGTAATGGTCAGCATTTACTTCTGATTACGCCTCTGCCCTAGCTGACCAGGTGAACTCATTACTACAAATGTCTAGAGATCATATAGAGCAATCCCAGTGTAACACTCTAAGCCACTCTCAACACCCTGATGAACAGACATGGTGGCCATCTTGTATTCAGCCCATATTACATTACTACCTCAGGTAGTATCTTCTATGACTGCTATTATACCCTTGAAAACCCAACATCAGAGAGAATTCTCTATCATGACCCTCTTTTCATGTCCATGTGACCTACTGGACTATATGTTTTTGCATTGTTCCTCTTCCATTTCTCCCACTCAACATCCAAACTGTCATCAAGCGTAGGAGCAGCCAAGGCTACTCTCAAGCATAGAATGGCCAGAAAGACAGCAGGAGTCATATTCCAAGTACCTAGAGAATAAAGAAAAACAAATCAGAGACTACACCAACAATCTTTATAAATTATTCTATCCATGCTGGATTTAAATTCTAACTACTCTGCTAGATATTTACTCAAATAATTTGGAAATGGCTAAATATTAATTTGGACTAAAATTTTTCTGGATGGCATTTAGTTTTATCATAAAATTATACAGGGTGTAGGTTAAATTCTAGCCATGAAAACTGGCATGCACTGGAAATGTAGCATGTGATTGTACGTCAGAAGTTTCTTCTGGGCTAGGGGCTTAGATTGTGTCACATCCGTTTCTAATACAGAGCTAGAGATGAGTTTGTTTGAGACATTCTCTTTCCAAAGAAAATATCCTAGATTTCCCTCCTTAGAAATATACAGATGAAAGCTACAAGTACTTTATTCTACCTTGAGACACTGGCATACTTTCAGTACCTCAGTGAGAGAAAAAAAATCTCACATTGGAAGGATATTGAAAGCCAATGCTACCAGTGATGATGAGGCAATACATAAAGACATTTTAGGATTTCATGATCAGGACAAGCCAGGTTTCATAAGCCAGGCCTCCAATAGTTATTGCCTAGAGAAATCACACTGACCATTTCCTTTGCATATAAAAACCATGAAAATAAGCTTCTATCTGATGGTGATGTTTAAAAATTATATATCTATGCTCAGGGTGAAATGAACATATCCTACTGTGCCTTCTCTCTGAACATTACCAGACGTGCAAAGGACCGGAAATGATAAAAACCTGGATCCAAGAGTGACTTGGTTTCCCCTCTGACATCTATACCCTCCCCAACTTCCACCCAATATGGCTGCTGAAGTTTAAAAAATATTTACGGGGGCCTGCCTTACTTTTCAAGGACTCTCCCAAGGTTTTCTTCCAGCAGAAGCAGAAGCAGGGCCGCACCTGTGGAGATTCCTGCCGTCTTGGTACACTCCACCAGCTCCTCAGAGGTTGCTGGGCTGTCAGGATCTGGCCTAGCAACACCTCATTCAGAATTTAAGTACCAAGTCAGTCCTCCTCATCAACCTTTTCCTTCTTCTGATTGGCCAAAAGGATCACTGGATCCGGCCTCCAGGCTTCTACTGAGATCATCTTACCTGTCCTGGAGGGGTGGATGTGGGTTGCCTTTAGTGGACAGTTAGACCTTCACGGAGCGTGTAACAGAAACAACCTTTAGGCTATAGAGCACATGATAGCCAGTCATTTTTGTCACAGCGTACCTCAAAAAGAGAGTTCGGAAGTTTCCTAGACACTGTGAGGACCTCTTCCTAGCACTTCGTTTAGAGTAAAATATGTGTTGCCAGCACGAAGTAGGCTGAGATAGTATATTCTACACTTGTATTTCATGTTTAATATATAGCTTTATCGGGATCCTATGAGAACACAGAACAAGGCATGCATTCTTTCCAGTGTCACGGAAGAACACAACTAATACTCATAAAAAAGGCTAAACTTGCAGGGTAACTGTATAGAAAGTGTTGTTCGAGGCCAAAGCCAAGTGGAGAAATGAAGGCCCTAGTACATGTGCTCTCATGAAACTATGATGTTTCTCTACTTGGCATTAAGTGGAGTACTGATTACTAAGCACCATCAGACCTGTCTAGTTTCTCATTCAGTAACACATATTGTCTAAATTTTCCCATATTAACATTTTAGGTATAAAATTTAATGACTTTTGGGACACCACCATTGGTATGTAAACATCACCAAGTATATAGTAGGAAAGATTTTCATCTACCTTCAGAAAACTACAGACATAATAATCCTGTAAACCATGTTTTTAACCCCAACACTGGTCACTTTATTTTCTCTGTTTAGGGATTTGCTTGCTACCATAGGTGGAATGGTTTTGTTTTTGTTTTTACCATAGCCATGTTGGAAGTAATTTCCACAGTACCAGTATTAAAAGGGTGTATATAAGGAAATAAGGTAGTCCCCAGAATGTACATTCAAATTATCATTCTCTTCTCAAGTTACATTATTTTTATTACATGGATACACCACATTCTGTTTCTGTATTCAATGTGGAGTTTTGTTGCTTCCTTTAATCAATAAAGTCATGTATGATACCTTTCTACTCTACACCCTATACCCAACTTGTACAAAATCTGAACATAACCAATAAAATTTAAAATATAACATAAACTATGAAAAATATTTTAAGTCATAAAGAGTAATACAGTATTACGATCTTAAGTCTTTGAAATGCCTAATCATTCGTTTTCTACTTAATAATACCTGGTGTGCCCCATTCAGAATTCTGAAACTCTGATAACAATGTTATGCACTTCCTTCTAATATTCTATTTCTGTAAAGAATCATGATATGTCATCACTACAAGTCATTATTGTTATCTGATCACCCATCAAATCTAATCAACTTTCTCTTCCTCCATGGTGACCACTCATCATTACCTGTCTGTAGAAAACAGCTTCAACATGTATCCAGCCAGAGAGCCCTTCCACTCTGATACCGTTTTGCTGCAATACTTTTGCAATTTTAGATCCCAAGCCTCCTCCTTGACTTTAAACTCTGTTATGTGAACATGTGTTGAGTTGGGCAGCTGTCCTCATTTTGATAGCCTTATATACAATAGTCCTTAATAAAATATTCCTAGTTATAATCTAGTGAGTGTCACAGGATAAGTTCTTAGGCAACAGTTTACCTTTTTATCCATTATTGTACCAGATGACCAGGCACATTCATCAAATCATGACTGCCTTCTTATATAGCCTTAAGGAATCTCTGAGATGCCCTCAAATATCAACTGTGATCAAGGAATCAGATTGTAGCTCACCTTCCCTTTAGAAGCTGCTCTGTCTTGACTTGACTTGATGTTATTGCTCTATACTAGAAAGGTAGTTAGTACCACCCTTCGTCTGCATGCTTCACCACTGTGAACATTTTCATGTATAAGTTTTATCATATAAGGTAACTCATCACCTATGTACTGGTTCTTTCTTTTTTGTTCTGAGACAGTAGTTGTTATGCATCTTCATTTCAGAGATTGTGTCCCACATGTCCAGTTTCCCTTACTTTACGTTCATTCCTCTGCATTATTTCCTTCATGCAAACTCATTTCCTCTGTGACCTATAATTGAACTTTTGAATATTGAAAGATATTACAGACGGATAAACTGCACATAACACTCACTGAACATTTCTAATTACAGTGGATGAACACAACTGTGCATCTGAGTATGCTGGCCTGCTTGGAGTGACGAATCTCCGGAATGTACATTGAGATTAATAGGATCTGGAGAATACAAAGATTCTAAGTTAATGAAATGCTTTAGGAGTGTTTTGGACCAGTTTAATCTTTTTTTTTAATTGGATACTTTATATATTTACAATTCAAATGATATCCCCTTTACCTCTTCTTCATGCCCCCTCACACTTCCCCTGCTTCTATGCAGATGCTTTCACTCCCACCACCCACTCCCACCTCAGTGCCCTGGCATTAACCTACACTGGGAAAACTAGCCTTCACAGCACAAAGGGCTTCTCCTCCTATTGATAACAGACAATGCCATTCTCTAATACCTATGTGGCTGGAGCCATGGCTCCCTCCATGTGGATTCATTGATTGGTGTTTTAGTTCAGAGAAATTCTGGGGGTAGGAGTTGGTGGGTTGATATTGTTCTTCCTATGAGGTTGCAAACTTCTTCAGCTCCCTCAGTCCTTTCTATAGCTCCTCCATTGGAGTCCCCATGCTTAGTCTGATAGTTAGCTGCAGGCATCCTCATTTGTATTAGTAAGGCTCTGGCAGAGCCTCTCAGGAGACATCTATATCAAGCTCCTGCCACCAAGTACTTCTTGGCTTAAGCTATAGTCACTGGGTTTGGTGGCTGCATATGAGATGGATGCCAAGGTGAGTGATTCTTTCTTAAGTCCCTGCACCAATGTTTATCCCCATATTTCCTCTCGTGAGTATTTTGTTCCCCTTCTTAAAAGGACAGAAGCATCCATACTTTGGTCTTCCTTCTTGGGCTTCATGTGGTCTGTGAATTTTTTTCGTGGGTATTCTCAGCTTTTAGGCTAGTATCCACTTGCCAATGAGTGCATACCTAGTGTGTTCTTTTGTGACTGGGTTACCACACTTGAGATGGTATGTTGTAGTTCTAGCCATTTCCCTAAAATTTTATGAAATCATTGTATTTAATAGCTGAATAGTACTTCATCGTGTAAACGTACAACATCTTCTGTATCCATTCCTTGGTTGAAGAACATCTGGGTTCTTCCCATCTTCTGGTTATTATAAATAAGACTCCTATGAAGATAGTGAAGCATGTGTCCTTGTTATAAATTAAATCATCTCTTGGGTATATACTGATGAGTGGTATAGCTAGGTCCTTAGGTAGTACTATATCAAAATTTCTAAGAAATCATGAGGCTGATTTCCAGAGTGGTTTTGCCAGATTGCAATCCCAACAACAATGGTGTGTTTCTCTTTCTCTACATCCTCCACAACATCTGCTGTCACCTGTCATTTGATCTTAGCCATTCTGACTGGTGAGAAGTGAAATTTCAGGGTTGTTTTGATTTGCATTTCCCTGATGACTAGGGATATTTATTGATCATTTATATGCTTCTCAGCTATTTTGGTATTCTTCAGTAGAGAATTCATTGTTTAGGTCTATACTTCATTTTTAATAGGACTTTTAATAGAATTTCTTTGGAGTATAACTTTTTTAATTGTTTGTGTATATTGGATATTAGCCCTCTATTCGATGTAGGAGTAGGAAAACTCTTTTCCCGGTTTGTTGGTTGCAGTTTTTGCCTAATGACAGTGACCTTTCCCTTACAGAGGCTTTGCAATTTTATCAGATCCCACTTATTAATTCTTGATGTTAGAGCATAAGCCATTAGTGTTCTGCTCAGGACATTTTCCTCTGTACCTATGTGTTCTAAGCTCTTCTCCACTTTCTCTTCTGTTAGTTTCAGTGTATCTGGTTTTCAGTGGAGGTCTTTTATCCATTTTGAGTTGAGCTTTGCACAAGTCCTTTATTTCTTTCTTTATTTCTTCCTTGACAAAATTGTCATTGACTAAAGCATTGTTCAGCTTCCATGTGTATATGGGTTGTTTTCTGCTGTTTTTGTTGTTATATAAGACCAGCCTTCGTCCATATTGATCTCATAAGATGCATGGGAGTATTGCAATCTTCTTGTATCTGCTGAGGCCTGTTTTATGACTGAGTATATGGTCAATGTTTTAGAAGGTATCATAAGGTGCTAAGAAAAAAATATATTCCTTTGTGTTAGGATGAAATGTTCCAAAAATATGCTGCTGTTAATATTTTTTTTTTTGTTCATTTGGGGTGTTATGACTATAATGTGACAAGAAAAGTTGTTTTTCTGGTCCAATCTACTTGTAGTTCTGTAGGCTTGCATGTTCATAGGCATCTCTTTATGTTAATGAAGTTATCTTCTACAGTTTTTTTGACATTATTTTTAAAAACAAAGATAAATGTACAGATTTTTAAGCATTTTTGCATAAAAGCATACAAACACATTTTTATAAGGTTTTGATAAAGTATTTGTGGGTACCTATACATACATATATGTATATATGTAACAATACTATAAAAAAAGAGGTTATTAATTTGAGGAGATAGGAGAGAAACTGTAAGGGGCTGTAGGAAAAAAGGGGGATGTGATACAGTTCTAATTTAATTAAAATATATACTTTTTTTCTTTTTTCTTGATCTTCACACAGTCTGTGGGCTGTTCCTGGGATGTTCAGGGCTTTCTGGAGTTACTATTTCATTATCAGTGACTGCATGTTATGTCTGTTCTATTGTGACTGGGTTATCTCACTCAAAATGATATTCTGTAGATGCATCCATTTTCTTGAGAATTTCATTAGGCTATTGTTTCTGAGAGCTGAGTAGTACTCCATTGTGTAAATGTACCACAATTTTTGTATCCATTCATCTACTGAAGAATATCTGGGTTCGTTCCAGCTTCTGACTATTATAAATAGAGCTGCAATGAATATTGTGAAGGGTATCTTTTCCTTAATTTCTTTATACACATGTTTGTCCTTTGAATATAGGAAGGCTACTGATTTGTGTGAGTTAATTTTCTATGCAGCCACTTTGCTGAACTTGTTTATCAGCTGTAGGAGTACTCTGGTTGAATTTGTGGGGTTACTTAAGTACACTACCATGTCATCTGCAAATAGTGATGTTTTTACTTCTTCCTTTCCAATTTGTATCCCTTTGACTTTCTTCTGCTGTCTAATTGCTCCGGACAGAACTTCCAGTACTATGTTGAATAGGTAGGGGGGGAGTGGGCAGCCTTGTTGAGTCCCTGATTTTAGTGGGATTGCTTCAAGTTTTCCACCGTTAAGTTTGATGTTGGCTGTTGGTTTGCTGTATATTGCTTTTATTATGTTTAGGTATGGGCCTTGGATTCCTGTTCTTTCCAAGACTTTTAACATGAGGTGGTGTTGAATTTTGTCAAATTTTTCTCAGCATCTAGTGAGATGACCATGTGCTTCTTTTCTTTGAGTTTGTTTATATGGTGGATTACATTGATAGACTTCTGTATGTTAAACCATGCCTGCATGCCAGGGATGAAGCCTACTTGAACATGGTGAAAGATCGTTTTGATGTGTTCTTGAATTTGGTTTGCAAGGATTTTGTTGAGTAGTTTTGCATCAATGGTCATAAGTGAGATTGGTCTGAGGTTCTCTTTCCTTGTAAGGTCTCTATGTGGTTTAGGAATGAGGGTTATTGTACCTTCAAAAAAAATGAGTTAGGTAGTTTTCCATATGATTCTATTTTGTGGAATAGTTTGGAGAGTATTGGTATTATGTCATCAATAAATGTCTCATAGAATTCTGCACTAAACCCATCTGAACCTGGGCTTTTTTTGTTTGTGAGGCTTTTGATGACTGCCTCTATTTCATTAGGTGTTATGAGATTATTTAGATGGTTTACCTGGTCCTAATCTAACTTTAGTACCTTGTATCTGTCTAGGAATTCATCCATTTCCTCCAGATTTTCCAGCTTTGTTGAGTATAGGCTTCTGTAGTATGATCTGATGATTTCTTGAATTTCCTCAGTTTCAGTTGTTATTTCTTCACTTTCTTTTCTGATTTTGTTAATTTGCATACTCTCTCTTTGCCCTCTAGTTAGTCTGGCTAAGGGTTTATCAATCTTGTTGATTTTTCTCAAAGAACCAGCTCTTGGTTTTTTTATTCTTTCAATGGTTCTTTTTGTTTCTATTTGGCTGATTTCTGCCCTAAGTTTGATTATTTCTTGCCATCGACTCCTTTTGCGTGTCTGCTTTTTTTTTTTCTAGAGCTTTCAACTGTGCTCACAAGTTGATTATGTATGCTCTCTCCAGTTTCTTTTTGGAAGCACTCAAAACTATGAGTTTTCCTCTCAGTACTGCTTTCATTGCATTCCATGGGTTTGAGTATGTTGTTGTTTTTTGTTTGTTTGTTTTCATTGAATTCTAGAAAATCCTTGATTTCTTTCTTGACCTTGCTATCATTTAACAGAGCATTGTTTAGTTTCCATGTTTATGTGGGCATTTTGTTGTCATTTTTGTTGTAAAAGACCATCCTTAGACCATGGTGGTCTGAGAGGATGCATGGGAGTATTTCAATCTTCTTATATCTATTGAGGCTCATTTTGGGACTAATTATGTGGTCAATTTTTGAGAAGGTGCCATGAGATGCTGAGAAGAAGGTGTATTCTTTTATTTTAGGATGATATGTTCTGTAGATATCTATTAATTCCAGTTGGCTTAAAACCTCTGCTAGTTTTACAGTATCCTTGTTCAATTTTTGTTTCCCTAATCTGTCCATTGGTGAGAATGGGGTATTGAGGTCTCCCACTATTATTGTGTGGGGCACAATGTACCTTTTGAGCTTTAGTAGGGTTTCTTATATGAATATCAGGGCTTTTGTATTTGGAGCATATAGGTTAAGGATTGAGAGTTCCTCCTGACAAATTTCCCCTGTATTGAGTAATAAGTGTCCTTCCTTATCTTTTTTGATAACTTTTGGTTGAAAATATATTTTATTCAATATTAAAATGACGACTCCAGCTTGCTTCTTGGGGCCATTTGCTTAGATAGTTTTTCCCACCCTTTTACTCTGAGATCATGTCTGTCTTTGTCTCTGAGATGAGTTTCTTGTATGCAACCAATTGCTGGGTTGTGTTTATGTATCCAGTCTGATAGCCTATGTCTTTTTATTGGGGAACTGAATCCATTTATTTTAACAGATATCAAGGAATAGTGGTTGCTGTTTCCTGAATTTTTTCTTTTGGAGGTTGAATTGTGCCTGTGTGTCTTTCTTCTTTTCTTTTGGTTTTCTTGCTTAGAAATTTTCTTGTTTTTCTTGGGATGTAGATCCCCTCGTTGTAATCGGTTTTCCACCTATAATTTGTTGTAGTGTTGGGTTTGTTGTCAGATGTTGTGTAAATTTAGTTTTGTCTTGGAATATCTAGTCTCTCCATCTATGTTGATTGAGCGTTTTGCTGGGTATAGCAACTTTGGCTGGCACCTGTGCTCTCTTAGGGTCTGTATGATGTCTGACCAGGCTCTTCTAGTTTTCATAGTCTCTGTTGAGAAATCGGGTGTGATTCTGATTGGTCTGCCTTTATAAGTACATGGCCTTTTTCCCTTACTGCTTTTATTATTTTTTCTTTACTTTGGGCACTTGGCATTTTGACTATTATGTGTCGGGAGGAATTTCTTTTCTGATCCAATCTATTTGGAGTTTGGTAGGCTTGTTTTATGCTCATGGTCATCTCATTCTTAAGGGTAGGGAAGTTTTCTTCTACAATTTTGTTCAAGATATTTACTGTGCATCTTAGTTGATATTCTTCATTCTCTTCTATTCCTTTTATCCTTAGGTTTGGTCTTCTCATTGTGTCCTGGATCTCCTGGACACTTTGGGTTAGGAGCTTTTTGGTTCTTGCATCTTCTCTGACTGTTTTGTCTGTTTTCAATGTTGTCTTCAGCCCCCGAGATTCTCTCTTCCATCTCTTGTAGTCTATTGGAAATGCTTGCATCTGTGACTCCTGATTTCTTTTTCAGGTGTTCTACCTCTATGGTTGTCTCTTTTAGTGTTTTCTTTATTCTGTCAATTTCCATTTTAAATTTTCTTCCATTCCTTCATCTCTTTGGTTCTGTTTTCCTCTACTTCTTTGAGTTCCTTGACTTTTTTTTCTTGTTTCCTCTTTGAAAGCTTCTAATTCTTTATGCTTTTCCTCCCGTTCTTTTTTAAGGATCTCTATCATCATCTTGAGGTATAATTTTAGGTCTGTGTCTTCTTTTTCTGGTGTGTTTGGCATTCTACTGTTTCCTGTGATGGGAGAGCTGGGTACTGGTGTTGCCAGGTTTTCTTGGTTTCCCTGGGGTACGTTCTTTCCCTTTCCTCTTGTTGTCAGTCTTGTGTCCCTGGATCACTGCTGGATCACTGCTGGCTCACTGCTGGCTCACCGCCAGTTCACTTCTGTTCCAGACCTGTGTCCCTGGATCACAGCTGGCTCACCGCTGGCTCACTGCTCTTCCTGGTGGCGGGTGGTCTGAGTACAGTTTCTCACTTCTGTGTTGTCTGGTGCTGGCTCACTGCTGATCCTGATGGAGGGTAGTCTGAGTGCGTTCCTCACTCCTTGTTGTTCAGCTGGGAATAGCCAGATGCAGGGTTTCTGGTTACCTGGAGCAAGCAGGGACGGGGAGGGGAAAGTGGGGGACCACAAGCTAGCTCACCGCTGTTTCACTCTCTTCTATAGTTTTAAAGAAGATATTTATTGATCCTTATAGTTGAGAATATTTGTTTTTTTCTATACCTATTATACTTAGGTTTGGTCTTCTCATTGCATCCTGCATTTCCTGGATGTTTGGGGTTAGGAGCTTTTTAGCTTTTTGTATTTTCTTTGACTATTGTGTCAATGTTTTGTATGGTATCTTCCACCCCTGAGATATCTTCTTCAATCTCTTTTATTCTGTTGGTGATGCTTGCATCTTGATTCCTGATATCTTTTTTAGGTTTTTCTATCTCCAGGATTGTCTCTTTCTGTGATTTCTTTATTAATTCTATTTACATTTTTAGATCCTTCATGGTTTTGTCCAATTCCCTCACCTGTTTAGTTGTGCTTTCCTTTAACTCCATAAGGGATTTTTGTGCTTCACCTTTAAGGACATCTCCTTATTTAGCTCTGTTCTCCTGTATTTCTTTAAGGGATTTATTTATGTCCTTCTTAAAGTCTTCTATCATCATCATGAGATGTGATTTTTAAATCCAAATTTTGGTTTTTTGGTTTTTTTTGGGTTTTTTTGTTTTTGTTTTTTTGGTGTGTAGGTATATTCATAACTTGCTGTAGTAGGAAAACTGGGTTCTAATAATGCCAAGTTTTCTTCATTTCTGTTGCTTGTGTTCTTGTACTTGCCTCTTGTCATCTTGTCATCTCTGATGTTAGCTGGTCTCACTGTCTCTGACTGGAGCTTGTCACAGCTGTGGGCCTGTGAACCTGTGACCTTAGGACTGAGTGTGCTCCTCTGAGACCAGCTCTCTCTGGGCAGGTTTTGGGTCTGGAGGATTATGTGACAGCTTTAGCTCTGGGCACAGATGGAGAAAGGAATAATCTTATACCCGGCCACCACACAGCTTCAGGGCCCTACAAATTCCCAGTAGGTCTCTCCTTGGACAGTCAGTGCAGAGAAAGTGGGGTGTCACCTATAGACTTAGGAGTGAGAGCACTCCTGAGAGAGCAATTCTCTATGTGCAGGTTTTGGGTCCACAGGGCCATGGGACAGACTGAGCTCTGGGTGCAGATGGAGACAGGATGCAAACTGGTTCTTTCATGTGAGGTCAGGATCAGTGTCAGTTTCATCCACGAGATCTAGGAAGACTTTTTTTTCTTTATTCTTCCCTCATACAATACATCTTCATTGAAACCTCATCTGCATTTGGTCTTTCCTGTAACCCTCTTCCCACCTCCCATTTTCCCTGAGTCCAGTGCTCCTCTTCAGAGCTGAGCATGACTCACGGAGATATCAACTGAACCCATCATAAGAGAGAATAAGACTAGACACAGACACTCAGGTAAAGATGGAAGAGACAACCCAGGAGGAGGAAAGGTGTCCCAGGTGTAGATAGGTAAGTCAGATACAGACCCACTCAAACTGTTAAAAGTCCTACAAAGGCCCAAAGCTAATTAACCACTGCATGTATTCAGAGGGCCTAGTTCAGATCCATGCAGGCCCTGTGATTGCTGCTTCATTCTCTATGATAAGTATAAAAGCATATATAGTAAAGTGTAAGTTTATCCTACATTTTATAAAAGAGAACCTCCTGGAAATGAAATCTAAAACATTTAATTAAATAATTTCCTTAGCCTGCTTCTTAAAATTGTTTAATTTTTCATATGCAAAAAAACTTCATATTGTGTAATAAGAAATGTAAATATTCAGTTTTAGATACAACTGCTTCATAATACTTTTTGACTTGTGAATTTAAATATATTAACATTATTTATCTATATCCAAATTTGAAGTGTAGTTTAGAGAAAGATATCATTTTTTGTACAGAAAGTTTGTGAATCTGGTCTGTTGTCCTAAAAGTCTGCCAAGAATTTCTCTTTGTGAGGCCCTGAACAGGGTCTCATATATGTAGTAAATGTTTGTATCCAATGGAGGTACTCTGAGACAGAGACAATTCTTTCCCAGAGTTTTTGGGAGAAAAAGAAATCTATAATAGCATTAATGAAAGGCCAGTGTGTCACTCATTGACTGATAGTAGGGTCTGGCCAAAGCTTGCTGGTGTCCTTCATTATGATGCATGAAGGATGAGCCTGATACTCAGAAGTTTCCCTAAACCATCAGACTCTCTCACCTTTGCTGCAAGTCGTTATTCAGTGATCTTGCCTGAATTTTTAATGAGTCCTTATTGCTATTCTACCACAGACACTCAAGGACAAAAGTACAATTCTCAGAAGAGAATAAAAGGAGATTGTAAAGCTTTTCAACCTCTACAGGATCAGGTCTCACCAAGACAGCATCAAGCTTTAAACAACTTTCTCAGTGTATAATATGTTCACATCAGCACACTGCTTACAGGACCTTCCCCATTACACCACTCTAGAGGATGTTCTAGAACAGTAAGAAGCAACTGAAATGATCCCTAGAATTATGTTCATTTTTCTGATTAGATCCTTGAGAGTTTCATGGGAGCTCTTAGCTGACACTTACCCCACTCTATCTTTCCTTCCAAGATCTGAACATCCTTAGTTATACAACTTTCCATGACACTTTTTTTTTTTAATGAAGACTAATTATTGCTCTGCAAAAATTTGTGGGTGTATGGAAATTTCCCAAAGTGGCTGGATTACCAGAGCCTATAGTCTTAGAAATCGATAATTCTGCTTCCTCTAGAAGATAAAACTTTCCAGGAGCTCCATGTCCAAGAATACCATTTCATGCCTTGCTGCCTTATTTATGCGGGGATTCATTTTGTTTGTCTTAGATGTGTCTACTCTCTGTTTTTACATTAAATGTGAGTTCATCTGTACAGCTCTCCTAATGTGCCCTGAAAATTTTGTTTCCTTGTAGTCATCAATTGTCTCTGGGTCTTACACCATATCCTTTCAGTGATATCTGAACCAGAAGGAAGAGTAGTTGTGTATCTGTTTCATTTCCCACTGAGCACTTTGCAGGCTCTTAGTATTCTTGACTAAGTGTCTTTGTCTTAATGACTATCTGCTTCAAGTAGTAGCAACCATAAGTGGGTTGACAGATACATTAATTTGGGGGATATAATAAGTCATTTTAAGTTTATTAATATCATGGTGATTTGGTAGCATTTTAGAAGTATATTTTATGTGAATAATGGTCTGAGGTATTTATTTCATCTTGTGAATCAGATATTAATATAGACCCATGAAATTCATGCTACTATTGCATAAGTGGGCATGTAGTATGATGCTAATCACTATTGTACATCCCAGAGTTCCATTATGAGTAATACTAATGTTTACTTTTCTACAGTATTAGTGTGCATAGCACCTTCCTGCACTATGAAAGCTATTCAGTAGGAATGAAACTTCTAGGTTAGTACTCTACTCATATTTCTTACCTTCTATGACTCAGGTATGTAAAACTTAGGGTCTTACAATCAACTTCTGTTAGGAACTAAGACTAATGGTTATAGCCTAGACAGTTGTAGAAGTATATTGGACCCCTTAGACTAGTGTTTGTAAGAGAAGTAACCCACCAAACACTCAGGCCATCTGCCACAAGGAACAGCTAAGATCCAGGGACACAGTCCTGCTGAGACTGAGCTGCCAGTATCCGGGGCACAGAAAGGTCTGGGCCAAGTTTGTGGAAAGTGGCCCCCATTGGTTCAGGGGAGCAGGAACTATGCCTTAAAGACTGGAATTCCACCTGGAGGGCCCGTGCATGTAGATCAAATGCTCAGGCCATCTGCCACCGGAAACAGCAGAGATACAGGAACACAGGCAAGATACATGGGATAGATAGGAACGAATCACTGACAACAAGACCACATATAATCACAAACAACAAGATCGCAAGAGGAAAGTGAAAAAACATACCCCAGGGAAACCAAGAAAACCTGGCAACACCCGAACCCAATCTTCCATCACAGAAAAAAACAGCAGAATGCCAAACACTCCAGAAAAGAATGACTCAGACCCGAAATCATACCTCAAGATGGTGATAGAGAACTTTAAACAAGAACACAAGGAAAAACATAAAGAAATAGAAGCTTTTAAAGAGGAAACAAAAAAACACTCAAAGAAATCAAAGGACTAGAGGAAAACAGAACCAAAGAGATGAAGGAATTGAAGAAGGAATTTTAAATGGACATGGAAACAATTTTAAAAAAACACTAAAAGAGACAACCCTGGAGGTAGAAAACCTAAAAAAGAAATCAGTAGTCACAGATGCAAGCATTTCCAACAGACTAGAAGAGATGGAAGAGAGAATTTCAAGGGTCAAAGACAACATGGAAATCAGAGAAAAAAAGTGAGAGAAGATGCAAAAGCCAAAAAGCTTCTAACCCAAAATGTCCAGGAGATCCAGGACACAATGAGTAGATAAAACCTAGGGATAATAGGAATAGAAGAGGGGGAAGAATATCAACTAAGAGTCACAGTAAATATCTTCAACAAAATTGTAGAAGAAAACTTCCCTGCCCTTAAGAATGAGATGATCATGAGCATAAAACAAGCCTACAGAACTCCAAATAGAGTGGACCAGAAAAGAAATTCCTCCCAACACATAATAGTCCAAATACCAAGTGCCCAAAGCAAAGAAAGAATACTAAAAGCAGTAACAGGTTGGAAAGAAACCTTCCAAGCAAACAGCCCCAAGAAGCAAGCTGCAGTGGCCATTCTCATATCAAATAAAGTAGATTTTCAACCAAAAGTTATCAAAAAAGATAAGGAAGCACACTTTTTACTCACTACAGGGAAAATTTGTCAGGAGGAACTCTCAATCCTTAACATATATGCTCTAAATACCAGAGTACACATATTCATAAAAGAAACCCTATAAAGCTCAAAAATTACATTGCAAACCACAAAATAATAGTGGGAGACCTCAACACCCCACTCTCGTCAATGGATAGATCATGGAAACAGAAACTGAACAAGAATGCACTGAAACTAGCAGAAGTTATAAACCAATTGAATTTAATAGACATCTACAGAACACTTCATCCTAAAACAAAAGAATACACCTTCTTCAAAGCACCTCATGGCACCTTCTCCAAAATTGACCATATAATCAGTCAAGAAACGAGCCTCAATAGATATAAGAAGATTGAAATACTCCCATGCATCCTATCACGTCACCATGGTCTAAGGATGGTCTTTAATAACAACAAAAAAAAAGAAGCCCATATACACTTAGAAACTAAACAATGCTCTATTAAATGATAGCATGATCAAAGAAGAAATAAAGAAAGAAATTAAGAATGAGATGATCAAATGCCCCCCCACGTGCGTCCGTGGGATGAAGTCTACTTGATCATGGTGAATGATCATTTTCATGGGTTCTTGAATTCAGTTTGTGAGAATTGTATTCTGTACTTTTTGCATTAACATTCATTAGGGAAATTGCTTTGATGTTCTCTTTATTTTTTGTGGGTTCTTTGTGTGGTTTAGGTACAAGCATAATTCTGGCTTCAAAGAATGAATTGGATAGTGTTTCTTCTGTTTCTATGTTGTGGAATAGTTTGGAGAGGATTGGCATTAGGTCTTCTATGAAGGTCTTATAGAATTCTGCACAAAACCCATCTGGTCCTGGGTCTTCTTTTTGGTTGGGAGACTTTATTTTTGTATAAATGAGAGTGTTTATAGAATCATATTAGAGCAAGACATATTTACATGCAAGCAGCTACTGAATGGTGCTTCTATTGAGCTCATTTCATTTTCCAACTGCAAAGTAATGATCCATTGACAATACAGGACAGGCACATAAAGCAGTAGTTATTCACACCACCTCAGTCATTCTTCCTTGGTGTTTAGGACAGGGGTAGCCATCTTGCCACTTGGATGAGAGCAGGACAGCTCTGACAGCACATCTTCTAAAGAACTTTCTTGTTTGATGTTTGCCTTAAATTGATGCTTTTTATTTCATCTCCCATGAAGAGACTGCTTGGTAATATGATGACAGAGATACTCCTGATTTCCTGAATGACACTCACCATGAGGTCTAAGCCCAAAAGAAATAATGAATTGTCCACCACATGTTAGCATAAGAATTAATGGTGACCTGCAAGGAGAAGCCCAATAAAGACAACTGATACCACTGGAAGAATCCAGAAGTCTGTTGGCAGAAAGCTAGGCTTTGGTTGGACTGAAGCAAAATTCTTAGAATAAAATAGAAATGGACGCATGGGAGCTGCGTGGGGCATCTCGTGACTCTAGAAGAAACTGCTGAAATAACATAGTAATCAGATGTGAAGCGTAGTAAGAGTCTGGTGACAGGAAGAATGCTCACCACAGAGCCTGAGTCTAGAGCCTAAGGCCCTCAGCCCTTCAGGTTTCCTGGGAAGCAAGAAGATATGAAAGACCAACCCTGACAGCCAGGAATGCTGGGCCAATTTTCATATCATTTACTGAATTTGTGCCATGGAAGTAATTGGTAATATAAAATGTAAATCCTACTAATTATAGATACAAACAATTGCAGCTGGTAATATTTGCATTATATGGGTTTCACTTAGCCAAGAGTCTTTTTAAAAGTTAGCAGTCTATCTTGTCATAACAGTTTTCTTAATGGTCAAACCTCCTGTGATGATCAGTCTTAAAGGCCAACTTGAAAAGATCTGAGATCGCCATGGAAACAAGCCTCTGAGCATCCATATGAAGGATCACCTACATTATGTAATCAATGTAAACACAAGCATTCTGTAGGCTAGAATCAAGTTCCTGACACCACATGATGGACAGCTATCCTGAAACTGTAAGCCAAATTAGACCTATTTTTATTGGATATTCTCTGTATTTACATTTCAGATGTTATTCCCTTTTCCCCAATCCTATCCCCTCTACTCATCCCATTGTCTCCATGAAGGTGCTCCCTCTCCCAACCACCCTTTCCCACCTCAGTGCCTTGGCCTGCCCCTACACTGGAAAAATGAGCCTTCGCTGAACCAGAGGTCTCTCTCTTCTCATTAATGCTGGACAATGATATCCTCTGCTGCATATGCACCTGGAGCCATGGGTCTCTCCAACTGAACTCAGTGGTTGGTATTTTAGACTCTGGGGGCTGTAGTAGGCTTGGTTAGTTGATTATTTTGTTCTTCTCATGGAGTTACAGACCCTTTCAGCTCCTTCAGTACTTTCTCTATCTCCTTCATTGGGGTGCCCGTGTTCAGTCCCATGGTTAGCTGTAAGCATCCTCCTCTGTATCAGTATGGCACTGACAGAGCCTCTGAAGAGGCATCCATATCAGGTTTCTGCCAGTAAGCACTACTTGAGGTCAGCAATAGTGTGTGGGTTTAGTGGCTGCATATGGGATGGATCCACAGCTGAGGCAGTCTCTGGATGATCTTTTCTCCAATTCCTGTTCCTCTATTTGTCCCTTTATTTCCTGGTTGGGAGACTTTTAATGACTGCTTCTATTTCTTTAGGGGATATAGGACTATTTAGATGATTTATCTGATCCTGATTTAACTTTGTTACCTGGTATCTGTCTAGAAAATTGTCCATTTCTTTCATATTTTCCAGTTTTATTGAGTATATGCTTTGTAGGAGAATCTGGTGACTTTTGAATTGCCTCTGTTAAGTTTCTGTTCTTATGCCTCGCTTTTCATTTCTGATTATATTAATTTGGATAATGTTTCTGTGCCCTGTGGTTAGTCTGGCTAAGGGTCTATCTATCTTGTTGATTTTCTCAGTAAACCAGTTGCTGGTTTTGTTGATTCTTTTTAGAGTCCTTTTTTGTTTCTACTTGGTTGATTTCAGCCCTGAGTTTGGATATTTCTTGCTGTCCTCTACAGTTGGGTATATTTGCTTCTTTACGTTCTAGAGCTTTCAGGTGTTCTGTCAAGCTGTTAGTGTATGCTTTCTCCAATTTCTTTATGCAGGCACTCAGAACTATGGGTTTTTTTCTCTAAGCATTACTTTCATTGTGTCCCATAAGTTTGGGTATGTTTTGCCTTTGTTTTCATTAAATTCTAAAATGATTTTAATTTCTTTATTTCTTTCTTGACCAAGTTATCATTGAGTAGAGCATTGTTCAGCGTCCATGTGTATGTTGGCTTCCTATTGTTTTTATTGTTATTGAAGGCCAGTCTTAGTCCATGGTGATCTGATAGAATGCATGGAATTATTTCAATCTTCTGGTATCTTTTGAGGCCTGTTTTGTGACCAATTGTATGGTCAATTTTGGAGGAGGTACCATGAGCTGTTGAGAATAACTATATTCATTTGTTTTAAGATGGAATGTTTTGTAGATATTAGTTAACTCCATTAATTCATAACTTCTGTTAGTTGTACCGTGTCTTTTTTCAGTTTCTTTTTTCATTCTCTGTCCATTGATGAGAGTGGAGTATTGAAGTATCTCACTACTATTGTCTGTGGTGCAGTGTATGCTTTGAACTTTAGTTAAGTTTCTTTTATAAATGTGGGTGCCCTTGCATTTGAAACATAGATGTTCAGAATTAAGAGTTTATCTAGGTATTTTTTTCCTTTGATGAGTAAAAAGTGTCCTTCCTGATCTTTTTTTATAACCTTTGGTTTAAAGTCAATTTTATTTATTTATTTATTTATTTATTTATTTATTTATTTATTTATTTAATGTGAGTAAATTGTTGTTGTGTTCAGATACAACAGAGGAGGGCATTGGTTTTCATTACAAAGCATTGTGAGCCACCATGTGGTTGCTGGAAATTGAACTGGGAACCTTTGGAAGAGCAGTTAGTGCTCTTAACTGCTGAGCCATCTGTCTAGCCTGATTTTATTTGATATTAGAATAGCTACTCCAGCTTGTTTTTTGGGACCATTTGCTTGGAAAAATATTTTCCGGCCTTTTACTCTAAGGTAGTGTATGTCTTTGTCACTAAGGTGCATTTCCTGTATGCCGCAAAGTGCTAGGTCCTGTTAATATATCTAGTCTTTTAGTAAAATCAAAGATATGGAAAACTATTATCACAAACAAAAGAACTTCTGATGGAATCACCATCCCTGACTTCAAGCTGTATTACAAGGCAATGGTGATAAATAATTCATGGTTTTGGTACAGAAACAAGCAAGTTGATCAATGGAACAGAATTGGAGACCCAGGAATGAACCCAAACACCTATGGTCATTTGATCTTTGAAAAAGGAGCTAGAACCAACAAGTGGATAAAAAGGAAGCATTTTCAACAAATTGTGCTGGTTCCACTGGCAGTCAGCATGTAGAAGAATACAAATTGGTTTATACTTATTTCTTGTACAAAGCTTAAGTCCAAGGGGATCAAGAACCTCCACATAAAACCAGGTACACTGAAATTAATAGAAGAGAAATTGGGAAAAGTCTTGGATACATGGGCAAGGGGGAAAATTTCCTGAACAGAGCACCAAGGGTTTATGCTCTAAGATCAAGAATTGACAAATCAGACTTTATAAAATTGCAAAGCTTCTGTAAGGCAAAAGACACTCAGTAAGACAAAACAGCAACCAAAAGACTGGAAAAAGTTTACAAAACTTACATCTTATAGAGGGCTAATATCTAATGTATACCAAGAACTCAAGTAGTTAGAATCTAGAGAACCAAATAATCCTATTTTTTAAATGGGGTAAAAAACTAAATAAGAATTTTTAAATAAAGTATATTGAATGGCCAGAAAGTACCCAAATAAATGTTCAACAACCTCAATCATCAGGGAATTGCAAATCAAACAACCCTGAAATTCCATCTCACACCTAAGATAATGGCTAAGATCAAAAACCAAAGTGAAGGCAGATGCTGGTAAGGATGTAGATACAGAGGAACACTCCTCCATTGTCAGTGGGATTTTAAGCTGTTACAATTATTCTGATGATCACTCTGGAAGTTCCTCAGAAAACTGGACATAGTACTACCTGAGGACCCAGCTAGACATATACCCAAAAGATGCTCCAACATATAACAAAAACACATTCTCCACTATTTTCATAACAGCATCATTTGTAATCACAGAATATGGAGAGAACCCAGAAGTCTTTCAACAGAATAATGGAAACAGAAAATGTGGTACATTTACACAATGTAATATTACTTAGCTGTTAATAACAATGACTTCATGAATTTCTAAGGCAAATGAATGGAACTAGAAAACATCTTAAGGGGACTGCCAGCCCCTAGGGGTTGAGAAACTGGTGAGTGGAAGATCTGGGCGGCCAAAAAGCAGAGAGATCTCTGCGGAGTGAGCATGTGGAGCGCGCCCTCCGACCTGCCTGATCCAGGAACCAAGAACAGAACTTTGGAACTTCTGTTTCCACCTGGCAGCGACTTCAGGGCGCGGAGATGAGCCGGGCCCATCTGCCACGCAGACCGCCAGCTCCTACAGTGGAGAGACTGGTGAGTGGGAGATGTTGGCGGCCGGGGAACAGAGAGATCTCTGCGGAGTGCGCACGCGGGGCACATCCTCCGACCTGACTGATCAGGGGACCAGGAACAGAACTTTGGAACCTCTGTTCCCACCCGGTGACTCTGAGGCATAGAACAGGGCTGGGCCCATCTGCTACCTGGACCAGTGGAGATCCAGGGACACAGACCAGATACAAGGGAAAGGCAAGAACATATCATTGACAACAAAATGGCAAGAGGAAGCGAAAGAGTATATTCCAAGGAAACCAAGACAACCTGGCAACACCAGAACACAGCTCTCCCATAACAGCAAACATCAAAATTCCAAACACTCCAGAAAAAGAAGACACAGACCTGAAATCATATTTCAAGATGCTAATAGAGATACTTAAACAAGAATGGAAGGAAAAGCAAAAAGAATCAGAAGCTTTTAAAGAAGAAACAAGAAAAACACTCAAAAAACTCAAAGAACTAGAGAAAAACAGAACCAAAGAAATGAAGGAATAGAAGAGGGAATTTAAAACAGAAATTGACAAAATAAAGAAAACACTAAAAGAGATAACCCTAGAGGCAGAACACCAAAAAAAGAAATCAGGAGTCACAGAAGCAAGCATTTCCAATAGATTACAAGAGATCGAAGAGAGAATCTCGGGGGCAAAAGACAACATTGTAAACATAGAAAAAACATCCACAGAAGATGCAAAAAACAAAAAGCTCCTAACCCAAAATGTCCAGGAAATCCAAAACACAATGAGAAGACCAAACCTAAGGATAATAGGAATAGAAGAGAGAGAAGAGTATCAACTAAAAGGCACAATAAATATCTTCAACAAAATCGTAGAAGAAAACTTCCCTACTCTCAAGAATGAGATGACCATGAGAATAAAAGAAGCCTTCAGAACTCCAAATAGGTTGGACCAGAAAAGAAATACCTCGCGACACATAATAGTCAAAACAACAAGTGCCCAAAGCAAAGAAAGAATACTAAAAGAAGTAAGGGAAAAAGGTCAGGAAACATATAAAGGCAGGCCAATCAGAATCACACCCGATTTCTCAACAGAGACTATGAAAGCTAGAAGAGCCTGGACACACATCATGCACACCCTAAGAGAGCACAAGTGCCAGCCCAAGCAACTATACCCAGCAAAACTATCAAAACCATAGATGGAGAGATGAAGATATTTCATGACAAATCAAAATTTACACAATATCTGACCACAAACACAGCACTACAACGAATTATAGGTGGAAAACCCAATACAATGAGGGAAAATACAGCCTAGTAAAAACAAGAAAATTCCGAAACAAGAAAACTAAAAGAAGAAAAAGACACAGACACAACTCACCAACAAAAGCAATAATGGCAGGAAACAGAAACAACTATTCCTTGATATCTATTAACATAAATGGATTCAACTCCCCAATAAAGAGACATAGGCTACCAGACTGGATACTCATCTCAGAGACAGACACTATCTAAGAGTAAAAGGGTGGGAAAAAAACTTCCGAGCAAACAGCCCCAAGAAGCAAGCTCGAGTGGCTATTCTAATATCGAATAAAGTAAATTTACAATCAAAAGTTATCAAAAAAGATAAGGAAGGACACATTTTACTCATTACCGGAGAAATCTGTCAGGAGGAACTCTCAATTCTTAACATATATGCTCCAAATAAAAAAGCACACACATTCATAAAAGAAACCCTACTAAAGTTCAAAAAATACATTTCACCCCACACAATAATAGGGGGAAACTTTAATACCCCACTCTCACCAATGGAGAGATCATAGAAACAGAAACTGAACAAGGACACTGCAAAACTAGCAGAGACTTTTAACCAACTAGAATTAATAGATATATACAGAACATATCATCCTAAATTAAAAAAATACACCTTCTTCTCAGCACCCCATGGCACCTTCTCAAAAATTGACCACATAATTGGACACAGAACGAGCCTCAATCGATATAAGAAGATTGAAATACTCCCATGCATCCTCTCAGATCACAATGGTCTATGGCTGGTCTTTAACAACAAAGACAAAAAAAGCCTAAGTACACATGAAAACTAAACAACACTCTGTTAAAGGATAACAGAGTCAAAGAAGAAATAAAGAAAAAAATTAAGGACTTTCTAGAATTCAACGAAAACGAAAACACAACATACCCAAACCTATGGGATGCAATGAAAGCAGTACTGAGAAGAAAACTCATAACCCTAAGTGCTTCCAAAAAGAAACTGGAGAGAGATTACATTAACAACCTGACAGCACAGCTAAAAGCCCTAGAACAAAAGGAAGCAGATATACCCAAGAAGAGTAGACGGCAAGAAATAATCAAAATTAGGGCAGAAATAGACCAAATAGAAACAAAAAGAACCATTGAAAAAATCAACAAAACCAAGAGTTGGTTTTTTGAGAAAATCAACAAGATTAATAAACACTTAGCCAGACTAACTAGAGGGCAAAGAGAGAGTATACTAATTAACATAACCAGAAAGGAAAGTGGAGACAAAACAACTGAAAATGAGGAAATTCAAGAAATCATCAGATCCTACTACAAAAACTTATACTCCACAAGTTGGAAAATCTGGAGGAAATGGACGAATTCCTAGACAGATACAAGGTCCCAAAGTTAAACCATGACCAGATAAACCATCTAAATAACCCTATAACACCTAAAGAAATAGAAGAAGTCATCAAAAGCCTCCCAACCAAAGAAAGCCCAGGTCCAGACAGGTTCACTGCATAATTTTATCAGACATTTATGGCACATATAACACCAATACTCTCCAAATTATTCCAAAAGATAGAATCAGATGGAATACTACCCAACCTATTTTTTGAGGCTACAATAACTCTTGTACCTAAACTAAACAAAGATCCTACAAGGAAAGAGAACTTCAGACCAATCTCACTTATGAACATTGACGCAAAAATACTCAAAAAATCCTTGCAAACCGAACGCAAGAACACATCAAAATGATCATTCATCATGCCCAAGTAGGCTTCATCCCTGGGATGCAGGAATGGTATAACATAAGAAAATCCATCAAAGTAATCCAACATATAAACAAACTCAAAGATCAAAATCTCATGGTCATCTCACTAGACACTGAGAAAGCATTCAACAAAATCCAGCACCCCTTCATGTTAAAAGTCCTGGAAAGAACAGGAATCCAAGGTCCGTACCTAAACATACTAAAAGCAATAAACAGCAAACCAACAGCCAACATCAAACTTCACGGTAGGAAACTTGACGCAATCCTACTAAAATCAGGAACTCGACAAGGTTGTCCACTCTCCCCCTATTCAACATAGTACTGGAAGTCCTGGCTGGAACAATTAGACAGCAAAACAAGATCAAGGGGATACAAATAGGAAAGGAAGAGATAAAAACATCACTCTTTGCAGATGACATGATTGTGTACTTAAGTGACCCAAAAAATTCCACCAGAGAACTCCTACAGCTGATAAACAAGTTCAGCAAAGTGGCTGGATACAAAATTAACTCAAACAAATCAGTAGCCTTCCTTTACTCAAAAAACAAACATGTGAAGAAAGAAATTAGGGAAAAGATACCCTTCACAATAGTCCCAAAAACTATTAAATACCTTGGTGTGACTCTCACTAAGCAAGTGAAGGACCTGTATAACAAGAACTTCAAACCTCTAAAGAAAGAAATTGAGGAGGATCTCAGAAAATGGCAAGATCTCACATGCTCATTGATTGGAAATATCAACATTTTAAAAATGGCCATCCTACCTAAAACAATCTACAGATTCAATGCAATCCCCATCAAAATTCCAACACAGTTCTTCATGGAATTGGAAAGATCAATGTGCAATTTCATATGGAACAACAAAAGACCAAGAATAGCGAAATCCATCCTCAACAACAAGAAAACATCTGCTAGAATCACTATCCCTGGCTTCAAGATATACTACAAGGCAATTGTGCTGAAAACTGCATGGTACTGGTACAGAAATAGGCATGTGTATCAATGGAATAGAATAGAAGATACAGAAATGAGCCCTCATATTTATGGTCACCTGATTTTTGATAAGAAGCTGTAAACATTCAATGGAAAAAGGACAGCCTATTCAACAAATGGTGCTGGTCCAACTGGCACTCAGCATGCAAAAGAATGAAAATAGACCCTTTCTTATCTCCTTGTACAAAGCTCAAGTGTAAGTTGATCAAAGATCTCCACATTAAACCAGATACACTGAAACTATTAGATGAGAAAGTAGGAAAACCTTTAGAACATATAGGCACAGGAGAAAATTTTATAAACAAAACACCAATGGCTCAAGCTCTAAGGTCAAAGATTAACAAATGGGACTTAATGAGATTGCAAAGTTTCTGTAAGGCAAAGGATATTGTCAAGAAAACAAAACAGCAGCCAACAGAATGAGAAAAGATATTTACCAACTCCACATCAGATAGAGGCCTAATATCTAAGGTACACAAAGAACTCAAAAAGCTAGAAAACAGAGAATCAAATAACCCTATTAAAAAATGGGGTACAGAACTAAACAAAACGTTCTCAGTTGAGGAATATTGAATGGCTGAGAAATATCTGAGGAAGTGCTCAACATCCTTAGCCATCAGGGAAATGCAAATCAAAACAACCCTGACATTCCACCTCACACCAGTCAGATTGGCCAAGATCCAAAACTCAGACGACAGCAGATGCTGGCGAGGTTGTGGAGAAAGAGGAACACTTCTCCACTGTTGGTAGCGTTGCAAACTAATACAACCACTCTGGAAATCAGTCTGGCGATACCTCAGAAAATTGGACATAATACTACTTGAAAACCCAGCTATTCCACTTCTAGACATATACCCCAGAGACACCGAAGTACACAACAAAGATATATGCACCACAATGTTCATAGCAGCTCTATTTATAATAGCCAGAAGCTGGAAAGAACCCAGATGCCCTTAAGAAGATGAATGGATACAAAAATTGTGGTACTATTACACAATGGAATACTACTCAGCCACCAGAAACAATGACTTGACCAAATTCTTAAGAAAATGGCTGCATCTAGAGAAAATCATTCTGAGTGAGATAACCCAGTCACAAAAGAACAGACATAATATGCAGTCACTGATAGTGGGATGCTAACCCTCAGAGGCTAGCACTGCCCCAGAAACAACTCACAGACTGTAGAAAGCCCAAGAAATAAAGAAAACAAAACAAAACAAAAAAACTTTACACAACAAGAAAACTTTGACTATTTTCATGTTACATTTTGTTTGGCATGTACTTTGTGCTCATTGTAACTCTTGGGTTTTCGATGCATACTGTCAAACCTTTAAATAGATCAAGTACTGACTATTCATATAGATTTATGTAAAAATTATTTTAAAATCTGAAAAAAAGTACTGACAAAAAATGTATTGTATAATTTTATGCAAATAATGCTTGAAAATTGTACATTTATCTTTGTTTTGTAAAATAAAGATGTTAAAATTAAAAAAAAAGAAAGAAATTGAGGATTTTCTAGAATTCAATGAAAATGAAAACACAACATACAAAAACCTATGGGATGCAATGAAAGCAGTACTTAGAGGAAAACTCATAGCCCTAAGTGCTTCCAAAAAGAAACTGGAGAGAACATACATCAAAAACTTGACAGCACAGCTAAAGGCCCTAGAAAAAACAGAGGAAGCAAATACAACCAAGAAGAGTGGACAGCAAGCAATAATCAAAATTAGGGCAGAAATAGACCAAATAGAAACAAAAAGAACAATTGAAAGAATCAACAAAACCAAGAGCTGGTTCTTTGAGAAAATCAACAAGATTGAAAAACCCCTAGCCAGATTAACTAGATGGCAAAGAAAGATTATACAAATTAACAAAATCAGAAAGGAAAGTGAAGACATAATAACTAACACTGAGGAAATTCAAGAAATCATCAGATTCTACTACAAAAAACTATACTCAACAAAGTTGGAAAATCTGGAGGAAATCAATGAATTCCTAGAGAGACATAAGATCCTAAAGTAAAACCAGGACCAAGTGAACCATCTAAATAATCCCATAACACCTAAAGGAATAGAAGAAGTCATCAAAAGCCTCCCAACCAAAGAAAGCCCAGGTCCAGACAGGTTCAGTGCAGAATTTTATCAGACATTTATTGTGGACATATTACCAATACTCTCCAAACTATTCCACAAGATAGAATCAGATGGAATACTACCTAACTCATTTTTTGAGGCTAAAATAACCCTCGTTCCTAAACCACACAAAGACCCTACAATGAAAGAGAACTTCAGACCAATATCACTTATGAACATTGATGCAATAATACTCAACAAAATACTTGAAAACTGAATCCAAGAACACATCAAAACGATCATTCACAATGACCAATTAGGCTTCATCCCTGGGATGCAGGGATGGTTTAATATAAGGAAATCCATGAATGTAATCCACCATATAAACAAACTCAAAGAACAAATTCACATAGTCAGCTCACTAGATGCTGAGAAAGCATTTGTCAAAATTCAACACCCCTTCATGTTAAAAGTCCTGGAATGAACAGGAATCCAAGGTCCGTACCTGAACATACTAAAAGCAATATACAGCAAACCAACAGCCAACATCAAACTTCACGGTGGGAAACTTGACGCAATCCTACTAAAATCAGGAACTCGACAAGGTTGTCCACTCTCCCCCTACCTATTCAACATAGTACTGGAAGTCCTGGCTGGAACAATTAGACAGCAAAAGGAGATCAAGGGGATACAAATAGGAAAGGAAGAGATAAAAACATCACTCTTTGCAGATGACATAATAGTGTACTTAAGTGACCCAAAAAATTCCACCAGAGAACTCCTACAGCTGATAAACAAGTTCAGCAAAGTGGCT
Organism: Micromys minutus; assembly: GCF_963924665.1. NCBI lineage: Eukaryota > Metazoa > Chordata > Mammalia > Rodentia > Muridae > Micromys > Micromys minutus. The sequence goes on along the minus strand of NC_137969.1, from coordinate 93,379,401 downwards.
GGATACAAAATTAACTCAAACAAATCAGTAGCCTTCCTATACTCAAAAAACAAACATGTGGAGAAAGAAATTAGGGAAAAGATACCCTTCACAATAGTCACAAAAACTATTAAATACCTTGGTTTGACTCTAACTAAGCAAGTTAACGACCTGTATGACAAGAACTTCAAACCTCTAAAGAAGGAAATCCAGGAAGATCTCAGAAAATTTTCTGAACAAAACACCAATGGCTCAAGCTCTAAGGTCAAAGATTAACAAATGGGATTTAATGAGACTGCAAAGTTTCTGTAAGGCTAAAGACATTGTCAAGAAAACAAAACGGCAGCCAACAGAATGTAAAAAAGTCTTTACCAACTCCACATCAGATAGAGGCCTAATATCTAAGGTATACAAATAACTCAAAAAGCTAGACACCAGAAAATCAAACAACCCTATTACAAAATGGCGTACAGAGCTAAACAAAACGTTCTCAATTGAGGAATATCGAATGGCTGAGAAACATCTAAGGAAGTGCTCAACATCCTTAACCATCAGGGAAATGCAAATCAAAACAACCCTGAGATTCCACCTCACACCAGTCAGATTGGCCAAGATCCTAAACTCAGATGACAGCAGATGCTGGCTAGGTTGTAGAGAAAGAGGAACACTCCTCCACTGTTGGTGGGGTTGTAAACTGATACAACCACTCTGGAAATCAGTCTGGCGATTCCTCAAAAAATTGGATATAGTACTACCTGAAGATCCAGCTATTCTGCTTCTGGGCATATACCCCAGAGACACCGAAGTACACAACAAAGATATATGCACCACAATGTTCATAGCAGCTCTATTTATAATAGCCAGAAGCTGGAAAGAACCCAGATGCCCTTAAGAAGATGAATGGATACAAAAATTGTGGTACATTTACACAATGGAGTACTACTCAGCTATGAGAAACAATGACTTAACGACATTCTTAAGAAAATGGATGCATCTAGAGAATATCATCCTGAGTGAGATAACCCAGTCACAAAAGAACAGACATAATATGCAGTCACTGATAATGGGATACTAACCCCAGAAAGCACTGAACACTCCAGAAACAACTCACAGACTGTGTGAAGCTGAAGAAAAAAAGAAAGAAAGAAAAGAAAGAAAGGAAAAAAATCATTATGCTCAATCCTTACACACCAAGAAAACGTTGACTAATTCTGGGTTACATCCTGTTTTACATGTACTTTATGCTCATTTTAACTAGTAAGACCTTAATGCAGCGTATCAAACCTTTGAAAAAAATAAAAGCCAAACATTGACAAAAAAAAAAAAAAAAAAAAAAAAAAACTTATGCTTCAGGAAAGGTCAATAAAAAATGAAAAATTAAAAAAAAAAACTGTTCTGTTGTTATTGAGTGTTTGGGGGTGAAGATTGGACATGATGTCATGTACTGGGTATATGTGAGATACTAAAAAGGGGGACATCTGTTTCCTGTAAAAAAAAAAAATGGTTTGCTGGGAAAAAATAAAATAAAATAATAGCCAGAAGCTGGAAAGAACCCAGATATTCTTCAGTAGATAAATGGATACAAAAATCATGGTACATTTACACAATGGAATACTACTCAGCCATCAGAAACAATGAGTTAACCAAATTCTTAAGAAAATGGCTGCATCTAAAAAATATCATCCTGAGTGAGATAACCCAGTCACAAAAGAACAGACATAATATGCAGTCACTGATTGTGGGATGCTAACCCCAGAGGCTTGCACTGCCCCAGAAACAACTCACAGATGTGTGTAGTTCAAGAAGTAAAGAAAAGAAAAGAAAAAAAAAGAAAAGAAAAGAAAAGAAAAGAAGAGAAAAGAAAAGTCATGCTAAATCCTTACACACCAAGAACAGGTTGACTAATTCCGGGTTACACCCTGTTTTACATGTACTTTTTTCTCATTGTAAATAGTAACACCTTAATGCAGAGTATCAAACCTCAAAAAAATAAGAAAAAAATAAAAAAAAAGCACTGACACAATTGTATTTGTATACATTTATGCAAAAATGTATAAAATTTTTTTATTTTATCTTTGTTTTTTAAAATAAAGTTTAAAAAATAAAAAAATAAAAATAAAATAAAATAAAAAACAAAAAAAGACTTAACAATTCACTGTTGATAATTCTGATATAAGTTTTAACCAGGAAATAGTGGTCAAAATGTGAAAGATTAAGTTATAGCCTAAGACAAGATAGTGTCTAGATGTAGGATCAGTAACCAAGCTGAGGTGGTCTTAAAGAATATGACTCCCACTTCCCAATATGCATCTTGACACATCAATGAATTAGATATTTCTTGCAAAAACAAATCACTCTCCTTCTATAATTCTTTCATAGTGTCAAAAAATTCCTTGGAAATAAGGGTAGAAGGATGTCTCTACTTGATCTCTTTCTTTGAGACCACTTAAGATTTACATACCTTTAACACTATTGTGGCCCCAGAGTAAAGCATGTATTAGAAATTGTTGAGGGACTTGCAACTGCCAGTAAATTTTTTCTGAGGATAGAATTAGCTTTTCAAAACACTGTGATCCTAGGTACTCCTGTATAGTTCTATTAGAACATTCACAGCTTAAAGACATTCATAACGGATGTATGGGATTATGGAACAGGAGCTAGCAACATGCCTCTGGTCTTGTTCACTGTAAAAAGATATACATAGTGAAGCTGATCATACACCATCCATCAGACTACACACATAAGGCTGAATTAATACTCTAGTCATAATACTTTTTCTAATGTATAAAGGTATCTGCACTGTTTTTGTACACATATTCTTCAACCTCATACAAATGTAGCTAATAGCCATCTTAGAACACATGATCTATGCGCTACGGTTAGGCAGGAAGTATACAGGAACTTCCACCATTCTGAGTCTCAGTGACTCATAAATTTTATTCCTAAAATGAGGCACTCTCTGAGCTCTAAGGGATAGACACAATCTACAGGAAAATAGTCATCAACAGGAAGAACATCACGGGAGCAAAGGACACACCTGCCCTGCTGATTCAGAGTCATGCAAATCCTCACGCACACAGTTCAGATTGTGTGAAGGTCCATATCCGACTTCCCTCTGATGTACAACCTCACTATTCACATTCACACCTATAGTCTACTGCAGTGAAATAAACTCGCCTGCAAAATCAAACAATAAAAAATTAATCTTGGGGGTCTTGCCATAAATATAAGAATTGTTCATGGATGAGTCACAAGAAACATTTTCCACACTCTAAAACCATGACCATCCTTCATGTGTACCCCATTTGCCATGGTCTTGTCTGAAGCCCTGGCTACCAAGAACCATTACACATGCAAAGGAATGCACCCTGTTTGGGATGCAATAAATGCTCAGGTATCAAATGGGCCTTCCCTTATAGAATAAAATGATAAATCCTATGAGGAAGTTCTCGTAGGCCTATCCTAAGCAGACTCATTGCTGTCTTCCTTCCAAACTTTTCTTTTGGGAACATATACAAACAAAAATCAGGGTGATTAATTACCACAAAGGATTACATCCCTTCTTACTCATGAACTCCAACTTAATCAATGCAATACAGTAGTGTAAAGGAGAAAACTATATTTTAAATTCTACAAAAGATAATACATTCTTAATTTGATTTTGCTTTTGAGTTCGGCAGGTGAGTCACATTGTCTTGGATCTGTTGATTATTTCTCAGTTGGGTATTCCATTTGTTTGGCTGCATTAGCTCTTCACCTGTGTGAGGGATGCAAACTCCCTCTTAAGGCTTGTATTTCCTATAATCTCTTCTACAGATTTAGAAAAGATGATTTATTATTAAATAACAAACTAAACGGGTCTCTGGGAGAATATAATCTTATGGCATGTGTTTTCTCTTTCATCTCAGCCCAAACTCGTGATTTATAATATCCAATTTCACTTCACTGCAGATAGGTAGATTTGTTTGTTTCTCTATCTTGATTTGTTCAAAATTATTGAAAATAGTCATAAATATGATGGGTATAATAAAGTTTCTATCAAGATTTATCCACAGACTAAAAAGGGGAAATCCTTGCACCATTTTACGATAGATAAATCTAGTAGGCTGGGATCACCACATAGTTAGTGGCTGGTATGTGATGAACAAAGCCTATGGTTACATGGGGTTCCCCACCTGAAAGACATACTACTTCTGTTTGGAAATGAATTCCTATATACAGATTGTCTTGCTATTATGTGGATGCATAGCTTGTTAATTAAAAATTCTATGACCGAGAGAAGAGAGTACAATAGAAGTTGGACATCTGTGAGGCAAAAGGAATTCTGGGACAGAACCAGGCATGGGAGATTCACATGGACAGATATGAGGATACATAAGTTATGCTACCTGAATAGAGGTAACCAGTCACGTAGCATAATGTGGATTAGAATAAATAAGTTAAGTTATGATACAGTCAAAGAAGAGTCTAGATGTATGGCCAAGATATCTGTAAATATATTGTGAGTCTAGACATTATTTCTGAGAGCATGGGCCTGGGGAGAGCTGGAATATTTTCTTTGAACTCCACTAGTTCCCATGCTGACACTGGGATAACTATGCCTACTGGTGCCTCGGCTTTTCACAAAATATAAATGAACTATATGCCCCACTGATAACTACATAAAATTAAAAATTCATGCTAACCAGTGCCGTAGCTTAAACAAATTCCCATTGCTGGCTGCTGTTTCAAGCAGCAAGGAGAACATTGGAAACAATGAATCATATAGCAATATTGTTTAGTCACTTCTTCCCTTTAAAACTGAGAGTTGGTGTTGTGCATGTTAGTTAAAATCCATGTTGTACTTTTGAATACCTTTGAGTAGGGTGAATGTGAGAAACCCTCAGAATTTAATGAGAAGCTTTCCTTCTGACAGTCTATCTGTTGTCTGTTTCTATTCCTCTGCTGCCTCGAATATGCAAATCTTTATGGACTACTGTTCTTCCCAGGATGTTCAGCTTAATGCAGACAGAGGTTTAATACCAGTAATACCTGAGTGAGTTGCCTGGTTTATATTAAGATGACACAACTTTGAGTTAACTGAAAGGAGAAGAGCCCCAACTGAGAAAATACCCCCATATGAACTGGCTGCAGGAAATTTTCATAATTGGTGGTTGATGTAGGAGGTTACAGCCCATTGTGGGTGCTGGCATGCCTGGACTAATGATCCAAAGCAGACTGAGCAAGCCATGATGATCAAACCAGTCAGTGGCACCCCTCTGTAGTCTCTTCTCAAGCTCCAGACTCCAGAACTCTTTTTGAGTTCCTGGCCTGACTTAATTTGCTGATGAACATATTGTGGAAGTGTAAACTGAATAAACCCTTTTCTTGACAATATGCTTTTTGTTTGTTTCATTTGTGTTTTTGTTTGTTTGGATGGTTGGGTTTGGTTGCTTTGATTATAATGTTTCGTTATATCAATAGAAAGACGAAGACAAATGCCAAACTTAATTTTGGTAATGGACTTTGATCAGAGCAATAGAAAATAAATCAAAATAATCAGCAAAAAGGGTAAAACTTAAATTTTCTTGACTGTTTTACATGGTTTAAAATGTACCAAAGAGTGCACCAACAGTCATTAGTAGGTAACTAGAAAGGTCCACCTTTTATTCACTGTTGGATGGGATTCACTGTTGGACAGACTGATAAAAGACCTAGGAAAATGATGGATTTTTTTTTGAAACAGCAGAAATTAACTATCTGCATTTCCTCAGTAAAAAGAATTGGGTCCATCATTTCCTTACCACTAGTACTGAATTTTCGCTCACAAAAGAGATGAACTTAAAGTTTTCTATGACCCTGAGATCCCTCATCACCTACATGACAGTGAGACATAGTCAGCTGGGAATTTAGTGGTTAACTCTATTCTTTTAAAGGCATTTTGTGAGGCTGAGCAACTGTGACTGGGAACAGATCTTAGGAACTTCTGTTCCCACCCGTAGACGACTTCAGGACACAGAGCGGAGCCTGGCCCAACTGCCAGCCGGAAAGGAGGCTCGTACAGGCTGAGCAACTGTGACCGGGAACAGATCTTAGGAACTTCTGTTCCCACCCGGAGACGACTTCAGGACACAGAGCAGAGCCTGGCCCAACTGCCAGCCAGAAAGGCGGCTCTTACAGGCTGAGCAACTGGTGAGTGGGAGACCTAGGCTGCTGGGGAGCAGAGAGATCTCTGCGGAGTGCACACGGAAAGGGCACCCCCTGCCGTGACCTGCCCTGTCCTCCCGGATCCAGTGACCGGGAACAGATCTTAGGAACTTCTGTTCCCACCCGGACACGACTTCAGGACGCAGAGCTGAGCCTGGCCCACCTGCCAGCTGGAAAGGTGGCTCGGAGAGGCTGAGCATCTGTGACCAGGAACAGATCTTAGGAACGTTTGTTTCCACACAGAGGCGACCTCAGGACGCAAAGCGGAGCCTGGCCCAGCTGCCACCCGGAACCTGGGCTGCCGGGGAGTAGAGAGATCTCTGCGGAGTGCACACGGAAAGTGTACCAGGGACACAGACCAGATACAAGGGAAAGGCAAGAACATATCACTGACAACAAAAATGGCAAGAGGAAAGAGAAAGAGTATATCCCAAGGAAACCAAGACAATCTAGCAACACCAGAACCCAGCTCTCCGATAGTAGAAAACATCGGAATTTCAAACACTCCAGAAAAAGAAGACACAGACCTGAAATCATGCCTCAAGACGCTGATAGAGTTACTTAAACACAAAAGGGAGGAAAAGCAAAAAGATTCAGAAGCTTTTAAAGAAGAAACAAGAAAAACACTCAAAGAACTAAAAGAACGAGAGGAAAACAGAACCAAAGAAATAAAGGAATGGAAGAGGGAAATTAAAACAGAAATTGACACAATAAAAAAAACGCTAAAAGAGATAACCCTAGAGTCAGAACACCAAAAAAAGAAATCAGGAGTCACAGAAGCAAGCATTTCCAACAGATTACAAGAGATCGAGGAGAGAATCTCGGGGGCAGAAGACAACATTGCAAACATAGACAAAACAGCCAGAGAAGATGCAAAAAACAAAAAGCTCCTAACCCAAAATGTCCAGGAAATACAAGACACAATGAGAAGACCGAACCTAAGGATAATAGGAATAGAAGAGGGAGAAGAGTATCAACTAAGAGGCACAGTAAATATCTTCAACAAAATCATAGAAGAAAACTTCCCTACCCTCAAGAATGAGATGACCACGAGCATAAAAGACGCCTTCAGAACTCCAAATAGGTTGGACCAGAAAAGAAATACCTCTCGACACATAATAGTAAAAACATCAAGTCCCCAAAGTAAAGAAAGAATACTAAAAGCAGTAAGAAAAAAAGGTCAGGTAACATATAAAGGCAGACCAATCAGACTCACACCCGATTTCTCAACAGAGACTATGAAAGCTAGAAGAGCCTGGACAGACATCATGCACTCCTTAAGAGAGCACAAGTGCCAGCCCAATCTGTTATACCCAGCAAAACTATCAATCACCATCGATGGAGAGACAAAGATATTTCAAGACAAATCAAAATTCACACAATATCTGACCACAAACCCAGCACTACAACGAATTATAGGTGGAAAACCCAATACAAGGAGGGAAAATACAGCCTAGTAAAAACAAGAAAACTCCTAAACGAGAAAACTAAAAGAAGAAAAAAAACACAGACACAACTCAACCCAAAAAAGCAAAAATGGCAGGAAACAGAAACAATTATTTCTTGATATCTATTAACATAAATGGTCTCAACTCCCCAATAAAGAGACATAGGCTGCCAGACTGGATACATAAACAAAATCCAGCCTTTTGCTGCATACAGGAAACTCATCTCAGAGACAAAGACAGACACTATCTCAGAGTAAAAGGGTGGGAAAAAAACTTCCAAGCAAACAGTTCCAAGAAGCAAGCTGGAGTGGCTATTCTAATATCGAATAAAGTAAATTTCCAACCAAAAGTTATCAAAAAAAATAAAGAAGGACACTTTTTACTCATTACCGGGGAAATCTGTCAGGAGGAACTCTCAATCCTTAACATATATGCTCCAAATAAAAAATCACCCACATTCATAAAAAAAACTCCACTAAAGCTCAAAAAATACATTTCACCCCACAGGATAATAGTGGGAGACTTTAATACCCCACTCTCACCAATGGACAGATCAGGGAAACAGAAACTGAACAAGGACACTGCAAAACTAGCAGAGACTTTGAACCAACTAGAATTAATAGATATATACAGAACATACTATCCTATAGTAAAAGAATACACCTTCTTCTCACCACCACATGGCACCTTCTCAAAAATTGACCACATAATTGGACACAGAACGAGCCTTCATCGATATAAGAAGATTGAAATACTCCCATGCATCCTCTCAGATCACCATGCTCTATGGCTGGTCTTTAACAACAACAAAGACAACAAAATGCCCACATACACATGGAAACTAAACAACTCTCTGTTAAAAGATAGCAGGGTCAAAGAAGAAATAAAGAAAGAAATTAAGGACTTTCTAGAATTCAACGAAAACGATAACACAACATACCCAAACCTATGGGATGCAATGAAAGCAGAATTGAGAGGAAAACTCATAGCCCTAAGTGCTTCCAAAAAGAAACTGGAGAGAGCTCACATCAGCAACCTGACAGCACAGCTAAAAGCCCTAGAACCAAAGGAAGCAGATATACCCAAAAAGAGTAGACGGCAAGAAATAATCAAAATTAGGGCAGAAATAGACCAAATAGAAACAAAAAGAACCATTGAAAAAATCAACAAAACAAAGAGTTGGTTCTTTGAGAAAATCAACAAGATTGATAAACCCCTAGCAAGACTAACTAAAGGGCAAAGAGAGAGTATCCAAATTAACAAAATCAGAAAGGAAAGTGGTGACATAACAACTGGAACTAAGAAAATTCAAGAAATCATCAGATCCTACTACAAAAACTTATACTCCACAAAATTGGAAAATCTGGAGGAAATGGACGAATTCCTAGAGAGATACAAGGTCCAAAGTTTAACCAGGACCAAGTAAACTATCTAAATAACCCTATAACACCTAAAGAAATAGAAGAAGTCATCAAAAGCCTCCCAACCAAAAAAAGCCCAGGTCCAGACGGGTTCAGTGCAGAATTTTATCAGACATTTATTGGGGATATAACACCAATATTCGCCAAACTATTCCAGAAGATAGAATCAGATGGAATATTACCCAACTCATTTTTTGAGGCTACAATAACCCTCGCACCTAAGTCACCCAAAGACCCTACAAGGAAAGAGAACTTCAGACCAATCTCACTTATGAACATTGATGCAAAAATACTCAACAAAATCCTTGCAAACCGAATCCAAGAACACATAAAAACCATCGTTCATCATGACCAAGTAGGCTTCATCCCTGGGATGCAGGGATGGTTTGACATAAGGAAATCCATCAATGTAATCCACCATATAAACAAACTTAAAGACCAAAATCACATGGTCATCTCACTAGACGCTGAGAAAGCATTTGACAAAATCCAACACCCCTTCATGTTAAAAGTCCTGGAAAGAACAGGAATCCAAGGCCCATATTTAAACATAATAAAAGCAACATACAGCAAACCAACAGCAAACATCAAACTTAATGGCAAGAAACTTGAAGCAATCCCACTAAAATCAGGGACTCGACAAGGCTGCCCACTCTCCCCCTACCTATTCAACATAGTACTGGAAATCCTGGCTGGAGCAATTAGACAGCAAAAGGAGATCAAGGGGATACAAATCGGAAGTGAAGAGATAAAAACATCACTCTTTGCCGATGACATGATAGTGTACATGAGTGACCCCAAAAATTCCACCAGAGAACTCCTACAGCTGATAAACAAGTTCAGCAAAGTGGCCGGATACAAAATTAACTCAAACAAATCAGTAGCCTTCCTATACTCAAAGGACAAACATGTGGAGAAAGAAATTAGGGAAAAGGTACCCTTCACAATCGTTACAAAAACTATGAAATACCTTGGTGTGACTCTAACTAAGGAAGTGAAAGACCTGTATGACAAAAACTTCAAACCTCTAAAGAAAGAAATTGAGGAGGATCTCAGAAAATGGAAAGATCTCCCATGCTCATGGATTAGAAAGATCAACATCTTAAAAATGGCCATCCTACCAAAAGCAATCTACAGATTCAATGCAATCCCCATCAAAATTCCAACCCAGTTCTTCATGGAATTGGAAAGATCAATGAGCAATTTCATATGGAATAACAAAAGACCTAAAATAGCGAAATCCATCCTCAACAACAAAAAAACATCTGCGGGAATCACTATCCCTGACCTCAAGCTATATTACAAGGCAATTGTGCTGAAAACTGCATGGTACTGGTACAGAAATAGGCAGGTGGATCAATGGAATAGAATAGAAGATCCAGAAATGAGCCCTCATGTATATGGTCACCTGATTTTTGACAAAGGAGCAGTAAACATTCAATGGAAAAAGGACAGCCTATTCAACAAATGGTGCTGGTCCAACTGGCACTCAACATGCAAAAGAATGAAAATAGACCCGTTCTTATCTCCTTGTACAAAGCTCAAGTGTAAGTGGATTAAAGATGTCCACATTAAACCAGATACACTGAAACTATTAGATGAGAAAGTAGGGAAAACCTTAGAACACATAGGCACAGGAGAAAATTTCCTGAACAAAACACCAATGGCTCAAGCTCTAAGGTCAAAGATTAACAAATGGGACTTAATGAGATTGCAAAGTTTCTGTAAGGCTAAGGACATCGTCAAGAAAACAAAACGGCAACCAACAGAATGGGATAAGATCTTTACCAACACCACATCAGATAGAGGCCTAATATCCAATGTGTACAAGGAACTCAAAAAGCTAGACACCAGAGAATCAAATAACCCTATTAAAAATGGGGTACAGAGCTAAACAAATCATTTTCAGTTGAGGAACACCGAATGGCCGAAAACCATCTGAGGAAGTGCTCGACATCCTTAGCCATCAGGGAAATGCAAATCAAAACAACCCTAAGATTCCACCTCACACCAGTCAGATTGGCCAAGATCCAAAACTCAGATGACAGCAGATGCTGCCGAGGCTGCGGAGAAAGAGAAACACTTCTCCACTGTTGGTGGGGTTGCAAGCTAATACAACCACTCTGGAAATCTGTCTGGTGATACCTCAGAAAATTGAATATAGTACTACCTGAAGACCCAGCTATTCCACTTCTGGGCATATACCCCAGAGACACTATAATACACAACAAAGATATATGCACGACAATGTTCATAGCGGCTCTATTTATAATAGCCAGAAGCTGGAAGGAACCCAGATGTCCTTCAGAAGACGAATGGATACAAAAATTGTGGTACATATACACAATGGAATACTACTCAGCCACCAGAAACAATGACTTAACCAAATTCTTAAGAAAATGGCTGCATCTAGAGAAGATCATCCTGAGTGAGATAACCCAGTCACAAAAGAACAGACATAAGATGCAGTCACTGATAGTGGGATGCTAACCCCAGAGGCTTGCACTCCCCCAGAAACAACTCACAGACTGTATGAAGTCCAAGAAATAAAGAAAACAAAAAAATATACATATATTCACAAAACAAGAAGACTTTGACTATTTCCATGTTGCGTTTTGTTTTGCATGTACTTTACGCTTATTGCAACTAGTAGGTTTTCAATGCATACTGTCAAGCCCTTGAAAAAAATCAAGTACTGACTAAAAAATATATTCACGTGGTTTTATGTAAAATTTATTTTAATGTCTGAAAAAACAGTACTGACAAAAATGTATAATTTTAAGCAAAAAATGTTTAAAATCTGTACATTTATCTTTGTTTTGCAAAATAAAGTCGTTTAAAAAATAAAAATAAATAAATAAATAAATAAAGGCATTTTGTGAGATTGTTTGTGAGGTGGTGGACTGTGACAGGAAATTTGGTAAGACTGAGTAGGTTCAGAGATACTGGTATCTAGGCACTCACCTGAGAGGGTAGGTGGATCCATGCTCCCTATCATTTTCCTGGCCTTGTAACATGTGCCACTCTCCCCACATATATGACCCATGGTCATATATATCAGAGAAAAGTTCTTCATGCTAATAAGGTATCCAGATGGGTCCTGAGAGTTTAGACAATAAGTGTCCCTTCTGATCTTGGGTCTACACTGAGGAGATGATATGCAGCCCCTTTTCCACAAACAATCAATAAACAGTTTGAATCCAAGTCTTTCTCATCAAAAACTAACATGGGGAGCATGCAGAAAGCCTTCCTGTATAGAGCTGCACTGTCTTAGTCTCCTGTAGATGGGTCCTCCAGGCTTAGCCCACCAAGCTAACGATAATTGTCAGTAAGTTCTTGTTCCCAATGCCCCATAACCCAGTGGCATTCGATTTCCAAAAGCTTGGGAAAGTCAGCCACAAACTCATCATGAACCTCTAGGTTCTCCTCCATTCTGAATCCTCCATGGAGTTTCCAGGATTGTCTGGATGCCCAGGAGACAGGGAACCCTAACTTCAGCCTCAACCTATGTCATTTCACATTCAAGCTGAGGTCCCCTCCTTAGGCTGCATGTTCCCACTCCCTGAGTAGTGTATTATTGGAAATTCCTTTGAGTGTAGGGTAAATGCAGGCTAGCATTCCACACTTTGTCTACATGAGCAGAGTTCACATACCCCAGTAGTGAGGCAGAACACATAAAAAAAATGTTGGATTTTTTTAACAGTCTGCTATAAATAGGCCTTCTGGAGAAAAAAATGGTGGGAATACTAAAACCCTTATCGTTTATTGATGGTACAGAGAAACTTTTTATAGATTTGAATTTATTTAAACACCATGGCCTCGAGATGAGAATAATTTAAATAAAAAAATAAAGTCTGACAAGATCATAAGAAAAAGAAATTTGTTACAGATCAGAATCTTGGAGAAGCATTAATTCCTTTGCCTATTAGAACAACAATGATACCATCAAAAGTCAAATTAAAAAATAATGGTCACATCTGAGTTTTTGATCTTAGCCATTAGGTTGAATCTCTGGGTTGTTTTGAATTGCATTTCCCTGATGTCTACGGATGTCGAGCACCTCCTTAGATGCTTCTTAGCCATTCAATATTTAATTTTTTTATATTTTTTAACTTTATTTTAAAAAAACAAAGATAAATGTATAGATTTTAAGCATTTTTGCATAAAAGTATACAAATACATTTTTATAAGGTGGTAATTAAATATTCATGGGTACATATACATACACAAATGTATATATATAACAATAATATAGGAAAAGAGCTTATAAATTTGAGGAGAGGGGAGAGAAACTGGGAGGGGCTGTAGGAAGGAAAAAGGGATGTGATACAGTTCCATTTTAATTAAAATGTATTCTTTTTTTCTTTTTTTCATTATTTTAACACAGCCTGTGGGTTGTTTCTGGGGTGTTCAGAGCTTTCTGGGGTTAGTATCACATTATCAGTGACTGCATATTATGTCTGTTCTTTTGTGACTGAGTTATCTCACTCAGGATCATATTCTCTAGATGCATCCACTTTCTTAAGAATTTCATAAAGCCATTGTTTCTGATAGCTGAGTAGTACTCCATTGTGGAAATGTACCACAAATTTTGTATCCATTCATCTACTGAAAAACATCTGGGTTCTTTCCAGGTTCTGGCTATTATAAATAGAGTGGCAATTAACATTGTGGTGCATGTTTCTTTGTTGTATGTTGGAGCATCTCTGGGGTAAATGCCCAGAAGTGGAATAGCTGGGTCTTCAGGTAGTACTATGTCCATTTTTCTGAGGAAGCACCAGACTGATTTCCAAGTGGTTGTATCAGTTTACAACCCCACCAGCAGTAGAGAAGTGTTCCTCTTTCTCCACATCCTCAACAGCATCCATTGTCATCTGAGTTTTGGAACTTGGCCAATCTGACTGGTGTGAGGTGGAATCTAAGGGTTGTTTTGATTTGCATTTCCCTGATGGCTAAGGATGTTGAGCACTTCCTTAGATGTTTCTCAGCTATTCAATATTTTTCAATTGAGAAATTTTTTGTTTAAGTCTGTACCCCATTTTTAATAGGGTTGTTTGATTCTCTGGTGTCTAGCATTTTGAGTTCTTTGTATACCTTGGATATTAGGCCTCTATCAGATATGAGGTTGGTAAATATCTTCTCCCACTCTGTTGGCTGAAGTTTTGTATTCATGATAGTGTCTTTAGTCTTACAGAAACTTTGCAATCTCATTAAGTCTCATTTCTCAATCTTTGACATTAGAGCTCCAGCTATTGGTGTTCTGTTGAGGAAATTTTCTCCTGTGCCTATGAGTTCTAAAGTTTTCCCTACTTTTTCATCTAATAGTTTCAGGGTACCTGGTTTAATGTGGAGATCTTTGATACACTTGCACTTAAGCTTTGTACAAGGAGATAAGAAAGAGCCTATTTTCATTCTTCTGCATGCTGAGTGCCAGTTAGACCAACACCATTTGTTGAATTGGATGTCCTTTATCCATTAAATGTTTACAGCTCCTTTGTCAAAAATCAGGTGACTGTATATGTGAGGGCTCATTTCTGGAGCTTCTATTTTATTGCATTGATGCACTTGCCTATCTCTGTACCAGTACCATGTTTTTTTTCAGCACAATTGACTTGTAATAAAGCTTGAGGTCAGAGATAGTAATTCCCGCAGATGTTTTCTTGTTGCTGAGGATTGATTTCGCTATTCTGGGTCTTTAGTTATTCCAGATAAAATTGCACATTGATCTTTCCAAGTCAGTGAAGAACTGGGTTGGAATTTTGATGGGGATTGCATTGAATCTGTAGATTGCTTTTAATAAGATGGCCATTTTTAAAATGTTGATCCTTCCAATCCATGAGCATAGGAGATCTTTCCATTTTCTAAGATCTTCCTCGATTTCCTTCTTTAGAGGTTTGAAGTTCATGTCATACAAGTCCTTCACTTGCTTAGTTAGAGTCACACCAAGGTATTTCAGAGTTTTTGTGACTATTGTGAAGGGTATATTTTCCATAATTTTTTTCTCCATATATTTGTTCTTTGAATATAGGAAGGCTACTGATTTACTTCATTTAATTTTATATCTATCCACTTTGCTGAACTTGTTTATTAGCTGTAGGAGTTCCCTGGTGGAATTTGTGGGGTCCCTTAAGTACACTATCATGTCATCTGCAAACAGTGATGTTTTTACTACTTCCTTTCCAATTTTTATCCCTTTGATTTCCTTTTGCTGTGTATTTGCTCTAGCAAGGACCTCCAGTAATATGTTGAATAGATAGAGGAAGAGTGGGCAGCCTTGTTGAGTCCCTGATTTTAGTGGGATTGCTTCAAGTTTCCCACCATTAAGTATGATGTTGGCTGTTGGTTTGCTGTATATTGCTTTCATTATTTTTAGGTATGTGCCTTAAATTCCTGTTCTTTCCAAGACTTTTAACATTAAGGGGTGCTAATTTTTCCAAATGCTTTATCAGCATCTAGTAAGATGATGAGTTGGTTTTTTTTTTTTCTTTGAGTTTGTTTATATGATGGCTTACATTGATGGATTTCCATATGTTAAACCATCCCTGAATGCCAGGGATGAAGCCTTTTGATCATGGTGAATGATCATTTTAATGTGTTCTTGGATTAGGTTTGCAAGGATTTTGTTGAGTATTTTTGCATCAATGTTCAAGAGTGAGTTTTGTCTGAGGTTTTCTTTCCATGTAGGTTTTCTGTGTGGTTTAGGAATGAGGGTTACTGTAGCCTCAAAAAATGAATTAGGTAGTATTCCATCTGATTCTATCTTGTGGAATAGTTTGAAGAGTATTGGTATTATGTCCTCAATAAATGTCTGATAAAATTCTGCACTAAAGCAATCTGGACCTGGGCTTTTTTTGTTGGGAGGCTTTTGATGACTACTTCTATTTCTTTAGGGGTTATGGGATTCTTTCAATGGTTTACCTGGTCTTGATTTAACTTTAGTACCTTGTACCTGTCTAGGAATTCATCCATTTCCTCCAGATTTTCCAGCTTAGTTCAGTATAGGCTTTTGTAGAATGATCTGATGATTTCTTGAATTTCCTCAGTTTCAGTTGTTATTTCACCACTTCCTTTCTAATTTTGTTAATTTGGATACTCTTTCTTTGCCCTCTAGTTAGTCTGGCTAAGGGTTTATCAATCTTGTTGATTTTCTCAAAGAACAAGCTCTTGGTTTTGTTGATTCTTTCAATGGTTCTTTTTATTTCTACTTGGCCGATTTCTGCCCTAAGTTTGATTATTTCTTGCTGTCTACTTTTTTTGGGTGTATCTGCTTCCTTTTCTTCTAGAGCTTTCAACTGTGTTGTCAAGTTGCTGATGTATGCTTTCTCCAGTTTCTTTTTAGAAGCACTCAGAGATATGAGTTTTTCTTTCAGTACTGCTTTCATTGCATCCCATAGGTTTGGGTGTGTTGTGTTTTCATTTTCATTGAATTGTAGAAAATCTTTGATTTCTTTCTTTATTTCTTCTTTGACCCTGCTATCGTTTAACAAAGCGTTGTTTAGTTTCCATGTGTGTGTGGGCTTTTTGTTGTCTTTGTTGTTGTTAAAGACCAGCCTTAGACCATGGTGATCTGCGTGGATGCATGAGAGTATTTCAATCTTCTTATATCTATTGGGGCTCATTTTGGGACCAATTATGTGGTCAATTTTTGAGAAGGTGCCATGAAGTCCTGAGAAGAAGTTGCATTCTTTTTTTTATGATGATATGTTCAGTAGATATCTATTAATTCCAGTTGGTTTATAACCTCTGCTAGTTTTACAGTATCCTTGTTCAGTTTTTGTTTCCCTGATCTGTTCATTGGTGAGAGTGGAGTATTGAGGTCTCCCTCTATTATTGTGTGGGCACAATGTATTTTTTGAGATTTAGTAGGCTTTCTTTTATGAATATTGGTGCTTTGTATTTGGAGCATATATGTTAAGAATTGAGAGTTCCTCCTGACAAATTTCCCCTGTAATGAGTAAAAAGTGTCCTTCCTTATCTTTTTTGATAACTTTTGTTTGAAAATCTACTTTATTCAATATTTGAATGGCCACTCCAGCTTGCTTCTTGGGGCCATTTGTTTGGAAAGTTTTTTTCCCACCCTTTTACTCTGAGACAGTGTCTGTCTCTGTCTCTGAGATGAGTTTCTTGTATGCAACAAATTGCTGGGTTTTGTTTATGTATCCAGTCTGATAGCCTATGTCTTTTTATTAGGTAACTGAGTACATTTCTGTTTGCAGATATCAAGGAATAGTGGTTGCTGTTTCCTGCTATTTTGGGTTTTGGAGGTTGAATTATGCCTGTATGTCTTTCTTCTTTTGGTTTTCTTGCTTAAGAGTTTTCTTGTTTTTATTAGGATGTAGTTCCCCTCATTGTAATTAGTTTTCCAGCGGTAATTTGTTGTAGTGCTGGCTTTGTGTCAGATATTGTGTAAATTTAGTTTTGTCTTGTAATATTTTAGTCTCTCCATCTATGGTGATTGATAGTTTTGCTGGGCATAGCAGCTTTGGCTGGCACCTGTGCTCTCTTAGGGTCTGCATGATGTCTGTCCAGGCTCTTCCAGCTTTCATAGCCTCTGTTGAGAAATCGGGTGTGATTCTGATTGCTCTGCCTTTATATGTTACATGGCCTTTTTCTCTTACTGCTTTTAATATTTTTTCTTTACTTTGGGCACTTGGTGCTCTGCTATTATGTGTTGGAAGGAGTTTCTTTTCTGATCCAATCTATTTGGAGTTTGGTAGGCTTCTTTTATGCTCATAATCATCTCATTCTTAAGTGTAGGGAAGTTTTCTTCTATGATTTTGTTGAAGATATTTACTGTGGCTCTTAGTTGATATTCTTTGCCCTCTTCTATCCCTATTATCCTTAGGTTTGGTCTTCTCATTGTGTCCTGGATCTCCTGGACATTTTGGGTTAAGAGCTTTTGGTTTTTGCATCTTCTCTGACTGTTTTGTCTATGTTTCCAATGTTGTCTTTGGCCCTTGAAATTCTCTCTTCCATCTCTTGTAGTCTATTGGAATTGCATGCATCTGCGACTCCTGATTTCTTTTTTAGGTGTTCTACCTCTAGGGTTATCTCTTTTAGTGTTTTCTTTATTGTGTCAATTTCTGTTTAAATTCTTTCTTCGATTCCTTCATCTCTTGGTTCTGTTTTCTTCTAGTTCTTTGAGTTCTTTGAGTGTTTTTGTTGTTTTCTCTTCAAAAGCTTATAATTCTTTATGCTTTTCCTCCCGTTCTTGTTTAAGGATATCTATCATCATCTTAAGGTATGATTTTAGGTCTGTGTCTTCTTTTTCTGGTGTTTTTGGCATTCTGCTGTTTGCTGTGATGGGAGTGCTGGGTACTGGTTTTGCCAGGTTGTCTTGGTTTCCCTGGGGTATGTTCTTTCCCTTTCCTCCTGCCATCTTGTTTTCAGTCTTGTGTCCCTGGATCACTGTTGGCTCACTGCTGGCTCACCACTGGCTCACTGCTGTTTCACTGCTGTTCCAGACCTGTGTCCCTGGATCACCACCAGCTCACCTATGGCTCACTGCTCTTTCCGGTGGGGGGTGGTCTGAGTGTGCGTTCCTCACACCGTGTTGTCCCCTGGAAATAGCCTGATGCAGGGTTACTAATTCCCTGGAGCAAGATGGGGTGGGGAAGAGGAAGTGGGGGACAGCATGCTGGCTCACCCCTGGCTCACTGCTGTTCCTGGTGGATGGTGGTCTGAGTGCATTTCCTCACTCCATGTTGTCTGGCTGGGAATAGCTCGATGAAGGGTTACTGATTCCCTACAGCAAGCTGAGGCAGAAAGGGGGAAGTGGGTGACCGCACGCTGGCTCACCACTGACTCACTCCATTCAATACTTCTTAGATGAGAGTTTTTTGTTTAGCTCTGTACCCCATTTTTAATAGGATTTTTTGATTGTCTGGAGTCTAGCTTCTTGAGTTCTTTGTATATATTGGATATTAGACCTCTATCAGATGTGGGGTTGGTAAAGATCTTTTCCCAATCTGTTGGCTGCTGATTTATTTTCTTGACAGTGTCCTTAGCCTTACAGGAACTTTGCAATCTCATTAACTCCCATTCTTGATCCTTGGTCTTAGAACACAAACCACTGGTGTTCTGTTCAGGAAAACATTCCCTGTGCCTTTGTCTTCTAAGGTTTTTCCCAATTTCTATTTTCTTTTATTTTTCTTTTGAACAACTTTATTTTAAAAAACAAAGGTAAATGAACAAATTATTAGCATTTTTGCATAAAAGTATAAAAATACATTTTTGTCAGTACTTGGCTTTTTTTTTCAAAAGGTTTGATAGTTTGCATTAAGGTCTTACTAGTTACAATGAGCAAAAAGAACATGTAAAACAGGATGTAACCCAGGAATAGTCAAAGTTTTCTTGGTGTGTAAGGATTGAGCATAATGTTTTTTTTTTTTTTTTTTATCTTGAACTTCACGCAGTCTGTGAATTTTTTTCTGGGGTGTTCAGAGCATTCTGGGGTTAGTACCCCATTATCAGTGACTGAATATTATGTCTATTCTTTTCTGACTGGGTTATCTCACTCAGAATGATATTCTCTAGATGCAACCATTTTCTTAAAAATTTCGTTAAGTCATTGTTTCAGATAACTGAGTAGTATTCCATCGGGTAAATGTACCTCAATTTTTTTATCCATTCATCCACTGAAGGACATCTGGGTTCTCTCTAGCTTCTGGCTATTATATATAGAGCCACTATGAATATTGTGGTGCATGGGTCTTTGTTATATATTGGAGTGTCTCTGGGGTATATTCCCAGAAGGGGAATAGCTGGATCTTCAGGTACTACTATGTCCAATTTTCTGAGAAATCTCCTGACTGATTTCCAGAGAGGTTGTATCAGTTTGCAACCCCACCACACAATCTTGCTAGCATCTGCTGTCATCTGAGTTATGGATCTTGGCCTATCTGACTGGTGTGAGGTGATATCTCAGGGTTGAATGTATTTGCATATCCCTGATGGCTAAGGATGTCGAGCACTTCGTTAGATGCTTCTCTGGCATTCCATATTCCTCAATTGAGAACTTTTTCTTTAGCTCCGTACCCCATTTTTAATAGGGTTGTTTGGTTCTGTGGTGTCTAGCCATTTAATTTCTTTGTATACCTTGGATAATAGGCCTCTATCTGATGTGGGGTTTGTAAAGATATTTTCCCACTCTGTTGGCTGTCATTTTGTTTTCTTGACAGTGTCTTCAGTCTTACAGAAACTTTTCAATCTCATTAAGTCCCATTTGTTAATCTTTGACCTTACAGCATGAGACATTGTTATTCTGTTCAGAAATTTTTTTCTGTGCCTATGTGTTCAAAGGTTTTTTTTCTACTTTCTCATCTAATAGTTTCAGTGTATCTGGTTTAATGTGGAGACCTTTCATCCACTTACACTTAAGCTTGAGACAAGGAAATAAGAAAGGGTCTATTTTCATTCTTCTGTATTTTGAGTGCCAGTTGGACCAACACCATTTGTTGAATAGGCTGTTCTTTTTCCATTGAAAGTTTACATCTCCTTTGTCAAAAATCAGGTGATCATATATATGAGGGCTCATTTCTGGATCTTAGATTCTATTCCATTAATCCACATGCCTGTTTCTGTACCAGTACCACGCAGTTTTTAGCACAATTGTCTTGTAATATAGCTTGAGGTCAGGAATAATGGTTCCTGCAGATGATTTCTTGTTGTTGAGAATGGATTTTTCTATTCTAGGTCTTTTGTTATTCCAGATGAAATTGCACATTGCTCTTTCCAAGTCAGTGAAGAACTAGGTTGGAATTTTGATGGGGATTGCATTGAATCTGTAGATTGCTTTTAATAAGATGGCCATTTTTAAAATGTTGATTCTTTGAATCCATGAGCATAGGAGATCTTTCTATTTTCTGAGATCTTCCTCGATTTCCTTCTTTAGAGGTTTGAAGTTCATGTCATATAGGTCCTTCACTTGCTTATTAGAGTCACACCAAGGTATTTCATAGTTTTTGTGACTATTGTGAAGGGTATCCTTTCCCTAATTTCTTTCTCCAAACGGTTGTTCTTTGAATAAAAGAAGGATACTGATTTATTTGAATTAATTTTCTATGCAGCCACTTTGCTGAACTTGTTTATCAGCTGTAGGTGTTCTCTGGTGTAATTGTGCGGTTAAATAAGTGCAGTATCATGTCATCTGCAAATAGCGATGTTTTTACTTCTTCCTTTTCAATTTGTATATTTTTTATTTCCTTTTGCTGTCTGATTGCTCCAGCCAGTACTTCCAGTACTATGTTGAATAGGTAGGGGGAGAATGGGCAGCCTTGTCGAGTCCCTTATTTTAGTAGGATTGCTTCAAGTTTCCCAGTGTTAAGTTTGATGTTGGCTATTGGTTTGCTATATATTGCTTTCATTATGTTTAGGTATGGGCCTTAGATTCCTGTTCTTTTCAAGACTTTTAACATGAAGGGGTGTTGAATTTTGTCAAATGCTTTCTCAGCATCTAGCGAGATGACCATGTGGTTTTGTTCTTTGAGTTTGTTTATATGGTAGATTACATTGATGGATTTCTGTATATTAAACAATCCCAGCTTTTCAGGGATGAAAGCCTACTTGATCATGGCCAATGATCATTTTGATGTGCTCTTGGATTTGGTTTGCAAGGATTATGCTGAGTATTTTTGCATCAATATTCATAAGTAAAATTGGTCTGAAGCTCTCTTTTTTTAGGGTCTTTGTGTGGTTTAGTAAAGAGGGTTATTGTTGCCTCAAAAAAATGAGTTAGATAGTACTTCATCTAATTCTATCTTGTGTAATAGTTTGGAGAGTATTGGTATTATGTCCTCAGTAAATGTCTGATAAAATTCTGCACTGAACCCATCTGGACCTGAACTTTTTTTGTTTGTGAGGCTTTTGATGACTGCTTCTATTTATTTAGGTGATATGGGATTATTTAAATGATTTATGTGGTCCTGATTTGACTTTAGTATCTTGTATCTGTCTAGGAATTCATCCCTTTTCTCCAGCTTTTCCAGCTTTGTTGAGTATAGGCTTTTCTGGTAGATTCTGTTGATTTCTTGAATTTTCTCAGTTTCCATCCTTATTTCTCCACTTCCATTCTTCTTTTGTTAATTTAGATAACTCTATATTTGCCTTCTAGTTAGTCTGGCTAAGGGTTTATCAATCTTGTTGATTTTCTAAAAGAAACAGCTCTTGGTTTTGTTGATTCTTTGGATGGATCTTTTTGTTTCTATTTGGTCTATTTCTGCCCTAAGTTTGATTATTTCTTGCCATCTACTCCTCTTCAGTGTATCTGCTTCCTTTTGTTCTAGAACTTTCAATTGAGCTGTCAGGTTGCTAGTGCATGCTCTCTCCAGTTTCTTTTTGGAAACACTCAGAGCTATGAGTTTTCCTCTCAGTACTGCTTTCATTGCATCCCATAGGTTTGGGAATGTAGTGTTTTCATTTTCATTGAATTCTAGAAAATCCTTATTTCCTTTCTTTATTGCTTCTTTGATCCTGCTATTATTTAATAGAGCATATTTAGTTTCGATGTATATATGGAATTTTTGTTGTCTTTGATGTTATTAAAGATCAGCCTTAGACCATGGTGATATGAAATGATGCATGGGAGTATTTCAATTTTCTTATATTGATTGAGGCTCATTCTGTGTCCAATTATATGGTCAATTTTTGAGAATGTGTCATGAGGTGCTGAGAAGAATGTGTATTCTTTTGTTTTAGGATGATATGTTCTGTAGATGTCTATTAAATCCAGTAGGTTCATACTCTCTGCTAGTTTTAGAGTGTCCTTGTTCAGTTTCTGTTTCCATGATCTGTCCATTGGTGAGAGTGGGGTATTAAAGTCTCCCACTATTATTGTGTGGCATGAAATGTATTTTTTGAGCTTTAGTAGGGTTTCTTTTATGAATATGGGTGCTTTTGTATTTGGAGCATATATGTTAAGGATTGAGAGTTCTTCCTGACAGATTTCCTCTGTGATGAGTAAAAAGTGTCATTCCTTATCTTTTTTGATACCTTTTGGTTGGAAATTTACTTTATTCAATATTAGAATAGCCACACCAGCTTGCTTCTTGGGGCCATTTTCTTTGAAGTTTTTTGCCCAACCTTTTAATTTGAGATAGTGTCTGTCTTTATCTCTTAGATAAGTTTCCTAGATGCAGCAAAATGCTGGGTTTTATTTATGTATCTAGTCTGATAGCCTACATCTTTTTATTGGAGAGTTGTGTCCATTTCTGTTAGTAGATATCAGGGAATAGTGGTTGCTGTTTCCCGCTATTATTGCTTTTGTACGTTGAATTGTTCCTGTGTCTCTTTCTCCTTTTGGTTTTCTTGCTTAGGAGTTTTCTTATTTTTACTAGGATGTAGTTCCCCTCGTTGTATTGGATTTTCCACCTATAATTTGTTGTAGTGCTGGGTTTGTGGTCAGATACTGTGTAAATTTAGATTTGTCTTGAAATATCTTCATCTCTCCATCTATGGTGATTTAGAGTTTTGCTGGGTATAGCAGCTTGGGCTGGCACTTGTGCTCTCTTAGGGTGTGCATGATGTCTGTCCAGGCTCTTCTAGCTTTCATAGTCTCTGTTGAAAAATCAAGTGTGATTCTGATTTGTCTGCCTTTGTATATTACATGACCTCTTTCCCTTACTGCTTTTAGTATTCTTTCTTTGCTTTGGGCACTTGGTGTTTTGACTATTATGTGTTGGGAGGAGTTTCTTTTCTCATCTAACCTATTTTGAGTTCTGTAGGCTTCTTTTATGGTAATGGTCATCTCATTTTTAAGGGTAGGAAGTTTTTTTCCAGGATTTGTTGAGGATATTTACTGTACCTCTTAGTTGATATTCTTTGCCCTCTTCTATCCCTATTATCCTTAGGTTCGGTCTTCTCACTGTGTCCTGGATCTCCTGGATATTTTGAGTTAGGAGCTTTTTGATTTTTGCATCTTCTCTGACTGTTTTGTCTATGTTTTCAATGTTGTAGTCTGTTGGAAATGTGTGCATTTGTGACTCCTGGTTTCTTTTTTAGGATTTCTACCTTTAGGGTTTTCTCTTATAGTGTTTTCTTTATTGTGTCAATTTCCATTTTAAATTCCTTCTTCCATTTCTTCATCTCTTTGCTTCTGTTTTCTTCTAGTTCTTTGAGTGTATTTCTTGTTTCTTCTTTAAAAGCTTATAGTTCTTTATGCTTTTCCTCCTGTTCTTGTTTAAAGATCTCTATCATCACCTTGAGGTAGGATTTCATGTCTGAGTCTTCTTTTTCTGGAGTGTTTTGCATTCCACTGTTTGTTGTGATGGGAGAGCGGGGTTCTAGTGTTGCCAGGTTGTCTTGGTTTCCCAGAGGTACATTCTTTCACTTTCCTCTTGCCATTTTATTGTCAGTGATTGGTTCTGACCTTTCCCTTGTACGCGGCCTATGTCCCCAGATCTCTGCTGTTCCTGGTGGCTGATGTTCCAAGTGCCTTTTGTGCACCCAGGAAGCGGCCGGCTGAGAACAGAGGGCCTGATGCCACCAGGTTCCTGTATCCCTGGATCAAGCTAGGCAGGCAGGTACACACTTTCTGAGTGCTCCGCTGAGATCTCTCTGCCCCCTGGCTAGTCGGAATCCATTCTCACCTGGTTCTCACCAGTCCCGTGTTGTCTCGAAATGGTCTATTTTCATTCTTCTGCATGCTAAGTGCCAGTTGATCCAACACCATTTGTTGAATACGCTGTTCTTTTTTCATTGAATGTTTTCAGCTCCTTTTTCAAAAATCAAAAAATATCAAAAATGGCTGCATGTGTGAAGGTTAATTTCTGGATCTTCTATTCTGTTCCATTGATCAACCTGCTGATCTCTGTACCAGTACCATGTGGTTTTTAACACAATTCCGTTGTAATATTGCAAAAAAAAGAGGAACACTCCTTCACTGTTGGTGGGGTGGTAAGCTGGTATAGCCACTCTGAAAATCAGTCTGGTGGTTTTTCAGAAAATTGGACATAGTCCTACCTAAAAGCCCAGTTATCCCACTTCTGGGCATATACCCCGGAGGTGCTTTAACAAACATTAAGAATATATGCACTACAATGTTCATAGCAGTCCTATGTATAATAGCCAGAAGCTGGAAAGAACACAGTTGTCCTTCAGTAGATGAACAAATACAAAAATCGTGGTATATTTACACAATGGAGTACTACTCAGTTATCAGAAATAATGACTTTATGAAATTCCTAAGGAAATGGATGTATCTAGAGAATATTATCCTGAGTGAGGTAACCCAGTCACAAAAGAGCAAATATAATATTCAGTCACTGATAATTGGATACTAGCCCCAGAAAGCTCTGAATACCCCTAAAACAAGTCGCAGACCATATGAAGCTCAAGAATAACAAAGGTCAAATAGTGAAAGCCTCAGTCCTTCTTAGGCAAAACATTAAGTATATAGCACCCTTTCGGAGTGTGGTACACCTGGACCTTAAATCATTAATAATCTAAGAGGTAGAAATATACCCTTGTGGCAATTTTTGGTATTCAAAGATCATTATGTTTAATCTACACACCAAGAAAACTGTGACTTTTTCCATGTTACATTCTGTTCTACATGTACTTTATGCTTATGGTAACTAGTGGGATTTCAATTCATGCTATCAAGCCTCTAAAAGAATGCTTTTAAAAATCTGTACACTTATCTCTCTTTTTTAAATAAAATTGTAAGGATAAATAAAAGATGGTTTTAGAATTTGGTATTTGTCATACTGGATTTAGGTGCTATTAGTGGTTTTGCTATCACTATCTCTTCCTTTCTCCTTTTTGGATTTGGGGGTATACTCTCAATATTGTCTTGGCTTCTTTAATGAGAGCAATGTTGGGAGAGTTTGTTGAGTCTTGGAAGAAATTTTGGGCAATTGGACATTTTTGGGACTAATAAGGACTACAGATTCTTAGATGGACTGGGTAGGTTTTTGCACCACCAGAGAAAATGCATTTTTAAAGTATGAGAGTCTATGCTCAGTCATATGAGTTTGTTTTTAAAGTTATTATGGGGATCTTATAATATCAAATTTTTTTATAAATGTAATGAAGACTAGTAATCTCCATGAGCATGCATCTCTGGCTATGCTCTTGGGATGTTTGTTAAATGGTTTAGCATGGTGCACAAGATCCTGATGTGGATGAAAGCATTCCAGTGGTCTAGGATTCCAGAGCAAAAGAACTGAAGTCAATGGTGGGACAGAGAGTCACCCTCCAGAAATGACAGTGGGGTCACATTGTTTAGCACAGCACCTACTCAGTTCATTGAACATAGAGGTTAGAGGTGGTGCTCACATGAAGCTTTCACCCCTACATTCTAGTCTATTTCATGTGGGAAAGTACTCTGCATACCACTAAAATTGAAACCTGTACATCAACCCAAACAAAAATTTTGACCTACAATCTGTCTTGCCTGCAAGACATGCTAGGGCTATAATGGTTTAGAACTTGTGGGTGTGGTCAACTGATATTTAACTTTAGGCCCACTCTACAAAACCATATTCAACATGACTTGGATATCTAGAAACTGGAAATTGGTAGCCTAGAGATGTAAAGTAGAATCAAACATAACTAACAATAAAAGAAAAAGAAAATCAATGAAATGATTCCTACTACAGTCACAGATCAATGCCTTCTCTATCACCATCAGAGAGACTTTGTGGATGCAAAAACTCACAGCCTTACATTATCAGGACAGTATTAAAATTGGAGGTCTCCACTGTGCCCTTCTTCACATCTTGGGGAACCCAACAGAAGATAGGCAGGAGTCCCAGCAGATGGAGGATGCCAGGAGAGCATGACTCACTTAGTTGTTTCAAACTAAACAGGGTTCACATGGGCTCACAGGGACTGATGCAGCAGTCATGCATTCTGCACATGGATCTGTACCAGGCCCTCTGTACATGTTAGATGTTAATTTTTATGTTTTTGTGGGATTCCTAACCGTGGGAGAAGGTATGTCTCTGACTCTTTTGCCTGCTCTTGGAACTCTTCTCTTCTATCGGATGCATTGCCCAGCCTCAATATTAGGGCATGTAATGGCTGTTTTTGTGTGTCAACTTGACATAAGCTGGAGTTGTCACAGAGAAAGGAGCCTCAGTTGAGGAAGAGCCTCCATGAGATCCAGCTGTAAGGCATTTTCTCATCTAGTAATCAGTGAGGGAGGTCCCAGCCCATGGTGGGTGGTGCCATCCCTGGGCTGGTCCATCTGGGTTCTACAAGAAAGCAAGCTGAGCAAGCCAGGGGAGCAAGTCAGTATGTAACATCCCTCCATGGCCTCTGCATCAGCTCCTGCTTCCTGACCTGCTTGGGTTCCAGTCCTGACTTTCTTTGGAGATGAACAACAATGTGGAAATGTAAGCTGAATAAACCCTTTCCTCCCCAACTTCCTGTTTGGTCATAATGTTTGTGCAGGAATAGAAACCCTGCCTGAGACAAGTCTTTTGCCTTTTCTTACTGTATTTTGTTTTTTTTCTCCTTTGTTATTTTCTTTTAGAGGTCTGCTTTCTTGTGAAGGTAATCACAGGAAGAATGAATTTATAGAAGAAAGAAGTGGGGCAGATGAGAGGAATGAAGGGAGGTGGAAGAATGGTCAGGGTGTAATGTACAAGAGACGAATCTATTTTCAATTTTTAAAAAATGGAGATAGTGATCTGAACACAAACATTTTTTTGTTTTTAGCTTCTTACTCTGAAGACAGTAGGACCAGATTCACCCACCTATGCAACCATGATTTCCCTTCTATGGTCTCTACCTTCAGATTATGAGGCAAATAAAATCTTTTTTTTCTAAGTTGCTTTAGTAAAGTGTTATCTCAGCACAGTGATAAAAGTAAATGTAAGTTCAAGGAGCCTAAAATAACACCCTAAGGATAAAACAATTAGCTGAGTGAAATCATAGGAAAGATGTAGCTCCCTCCCTGCTATTCCCACAGTCATGAAAAACAGTCTTAAGTAGAAGAAAGGTTTTGGTTTTAGTTTTAGATTTAATTTTGGTTGTTGTGGATTTATGTTGTTCCTGCTGCCATTGTTGTTTTACACAATTTACAATGTTTAACTTCATGGTCTTCTACACCCAGATACTAAGCAGAGACGGAAAGACAAAAAAAAAAAAAAAAAAACAGCTCCCATAGGTTGTCTTCATGCCATTCCTTTACTCAAGACTCGGGAATCTATGCAGTGGAGGAAATGGGAAGATTGCAAGAGCTGAGGTGGCTGACAACTTCGAGGAAACTGAGTTTTCTGACATGTCACAGATGATGTATGTATGGACTCACACTGTGTCAGTTTACAGAATCCTACACAAGCTCAAGTAACACAAAATCCCAGCACAGAAATAGGAAAGTAGGCACAATGTCCCATCCTTGACAAGAAGCTATTTTCAACTGATAGCTGCTCACAGAGGGGAAACCAGCTTTCCTCAATGGAGATCATAAACACTCCAGAAGTAGTGAGCAACCAAAAACTGAACTACTTTACTTTTTGTGTGCTGTTTCTGGTTTGCTTTGGTTTTATTCTGGTTTTGGGAATTTGTTTTGTTTTGTTTTAATTTCATTAAAGCAAAAGCTATGATGGGGTTTGAGGTGGGATAGAAGTATGTGGTAAGAAGGAGTTGGAGAATGGGGAAATGTAATGAAAATATACTATATGGAACACTCAAAACATAAACAAACATGGATGAAAATAAAAATAATTTCATCTACTAAAGAGATGGTAGTTTTCTTTAACATGGCACAGACCTCTCCTGCTTTCTTGGACTGAGTTTTTGATCTTAGCCATTCTGACTGATGTGAGGTGGAATCTTGGGGTTGTTTTGATTTGCACTTACCTGATGACTAGAAATGTTGAACACTTATTTAGGTGCTTCTAAGGCATTTGGTCCTTAGTTTAAAAATCTTTGTTTAGCTCTTTGCACCATCTTTAAATAGGATTATTTGATTCTCTGGAGTCTAACTTATTGAGTTCTTTGTATATATTGGATATTAGTCCTCTATTGGATGTAGGATTGGTAAAGATCTTTTCCCAATCTATTGTTTGTAGTTTTTTCCTATTGACAGTGTCCTTTACCTTACAGAATCTCTCCCCCTACCTATTCAATAAAGTAATAAAAGTCCTACCCAGAGCAGCTACACAACAAAAGGAGGTCCAGGGATACAAAATGGAAAGGAACAAGTCAAAATATCTCTGTTTGCAGATGATAAGATAGTATACTTAGGTGACCTCAAAAATTCCACCAGAGAACTCCCAAACCTGATAAACAACTTCAACAAGGTGACTGGATATAAAATTAACTCAAAGAAATCAGTTGCCTTCCTTTACCTAAAGAATAAATAGGCTGAGAAAGAAATTAGAGAAACAACACCTTTCACAATAGTCACAAATATAAAACACCTTGGTGTAACTCTAACCAAGCAAATGAAGGACCTGTATGTATGACAACAACTTCTATTCTCTGAAGAAAGAAATTTAAGAAGATCTCAAAAGATGGAAAGACCTCCCATGCTCATGGATTGGCAGGATTTATAGAGTAAACATTGCCATCTTGTTGAAAGCAATCTACAAATTCAGTACAATCCCCATCAAAATTCCCACTCAGTTCTTTATAGAGTTAGAAAGAACAATTTGCAAATTCATTTGGAATAACAAAACCCCAGGATATCAAAAACTATTCTCAACAATCAAAGAACTTCTGGGAGAATCACAATCCCTGACCTCAAGCTGTATTACAGAGCAACCGTGATACAAACTGCATTGCATTGGTACAGAGACAGGAAGGTATATCAATGGAATAGAACTGAAGACCCAGAAATGAGTCCCCAGAGCTATGGTTACTTGTTCTTTGACAAAGAAGCTAAAAACATACAATGGGGGGAAAACAGCATTTTCAACAAATGGTGCTAGTTCAACTGACAGTCGGCATGTAGAGGAATGCAAATCAGTCCATTCTTATCTCCTTGTACAAAACTCAAGTCAAAGTTGTTCAAGGACCTC
Organism: Micromys minutus; assembly: GCF_963924665.1. Lineage (NCBI taxonomy): Eukaryota > Metazoa > Chordata > Mammalia > Rodentia > Muridae > Micromys > Micromys minutus. Next base: position 93,349,398 of record NC_137969.1, on the reverse strand, counting down.
CACATAAAACCAGATACCCTGAAACTAATAGAAGAGAAAGTGGGGAAGAGCCTAGAATACATAGGCACAGGAGAAATTTTCCTGAATGGAACAGCAATGGCTTATATTCTATAATCAAAATGAACAAATGGGACCTCATAAAATTGCAAAGCTTCTGTTAGGCAAAGGACACTGTCAGTAGAATCCCAATCTTATAGGCTGAGTTAGACTCTGGCTGAATTTCCCACTGCTTCCCAGCATTGTCCCTTTGCATGTTATGGCATGACATTTGGTATGTTTTGATCACAACATATTATGACAAATAAAGTGGCTTTGTCTATCCTGCCTTTATTTGTGTGTATTATGAAGAAGTGTATGTGAGTGCAGGTGCCCTGAGATCAGAAGTGTCAGATCCTCCAAGAGCTTGAGTTACAAGTGGTTGTAAAGGTCATGATAGCCATTGAACTTGTGTCTTCTGTAAGAGCAGTATGTGCTGTTAAATGCCAAGATATTTTTCCATTCCCATGATAGGCTTATTATATGGCCACATTTTGAAGAATTGTTCTGAATGCATTCAAGGTAAATACATGCCGTGCAAAACTTGAGTGGAACTGGAATTAGCTTACTTTATTCTCTACAAAAGCACCTGAAAATAGAAGCACCCATCCAAACAGGGACTGGCCTATTAATACGCTGATCATTTGATTTCCTTTCTTCCCCTAATGAGGAAGGACTTTCCTCAGATCCCACCCCCAGTTGTAATATTTTTGTATGGAAGGGCAACAGAAGTATTTGATAGACCTTACAGAAATACTCTATTTGCAGCCAGACTTGTGGATTGATATTGATGATGTCCTGGAATTCATCACTAACTCTGGGCTGCAAGGAGATTTCACGAATTTTATCCCAGAGGAGAATGCTTTTCTAACTCATCCTAGTAAAAGTAAATGAATGTTCTCCAGCATTCTGTGTGTGTCTCCATTTTCACTATGCTTGTTTGAATCAAAATAAACTGAGTCATTAATTTTTCTTTGTTAAAATGTGCAAAAGTATTTAAGCAAGCTAAGTTATTTGGCGATTTTGACGATAATATTAAGTATCAAAAACTGACTAGAGAGCAGAAACCAAGCGCCCCCTACTGAGCCCTGGCTTGCACTCTAGCGTAATCTCTCACCTTTTATAGTGGTGATAGCTGATTTGGATGCTGGAAGGAGAAAGATCACCAATTTATGTAGATCAAAGGCAAATTTTTAAAGGCTAGAAAGAAATAGTTTCTGCACTGTGAAGTGCGACAATCTGTGATAAATTGGTCAGAGACTAAAAAGATAACATTTCTTAAGGAAATGAGAGCACACTGTCCTTGAAAGCAAGGTATTATGTTCTGTAGAGACACATAAGAAAATACCACTAACTGGGAGACAGCAAGGGACACTGGTTCGTTGTTTGTCAACTATACCACAATATTTGCCTATCCTTTTCAATATCTGAAAGAAATTGGACAAGGAACCAGTAAAAGCCCAAGGAAAATTTTTTTTTACTTATTTGTTATTTATTACTTATTTATTAGGGCATCATAAGCCTTTCCCCATCCCCTCAGGAAGCCAAGAAGTTTCACAGATAGTGCCCATCTAAGAGCCTGGTACTTTCTTACTAGTTAATAACTTGACCAACCTGTTATTTATCATATAGTAGGCAATCCAATTTGCATGTGATGAGAAATTGCAATAGTTTTCACCAGACAAATAAAATGATCCTTATGCCTCTCTATAGAAAATATCTCTCATCTTTCATCTCTCTCTCTCTCTCTCTCTCTCTCTCTCTCTCTCTCACACACACACACACACACACACACACACACACACACACACACACCAAGCTAGTCTTACATTGACAAATCCTTCTACAAAAAATTCTAAAAGGAATTGATATTCTGTCTGGAATGAAGACATCACCCATATCTAAGCTACAAGTAAAAATAGCAAAAGTAATCTTGAGAAAGCACGTACCTCAAGCCACATCCATCATGTAAACTTATTACAAGGACATTAAAGTGGATAATGCTCATAGCCTCCCACACCACGTTGGTCACAACAGCCTTCCTGATCACATGATTGGGCCAACAAGGGACCTAGATGTTGAGGTGCTTAGAAACCATGCTTTAGACTTTTCTGTCCTTTTTTTTCTTTTAGTTCTATGGCTAGACTGAGCATCATCTGGATGGGTGGCAGGAGGAAAGTAACTTAGGCTTAAGGCAGGGTTTTTTGTTTGTTTGTTTGTTTGTTTGTTTTTCCATATGAAGTAATTGCCCTTTTAATGTCTAGACCAATTGTTCTTGGGGTCTTGATGGGAATTGCGTTTTTTAATGCTTACTTTTAAGTTTATTTGTGATGTGGTTGTGTGCATGTTTTGTAAAGTGTGTTAAGGGCTACACTAAGAACAGTACAGTTCAAACTAGTCCATTCTACATGGGTGCTTCCTGTGCCAGTTGAAGTCATAGAGAGAGAGGCCTTGACCTTTCTCTTGGTCAGGTCTGTGCTGCTAGTCAGTCCTGCTAAATCTCCAGGGCCTTCTTTGTTGATACAGATCATCAGTCCCATACAAAGAACAAGATACTGAACACCTCACCTCAATGTAGTTCACAAGTTTAGCACAGCATATTTCTTGTACAAAAATCCAAGAAAGCACAAAAGTGAAAGTACCAACTTTCTTATTTATAAACACAGATGCATCAGTCTTAAACACTAGACAAGTACACAACTGAATACATTGCATTACAAGGTATATAAGCATTGTGTGGGAAATTATACATGAAATAATTATACATGAAATAATGCACTGTGAATCCGGAATACTCTAATGAACCAACCCCACCCTTATGCAGCCCTAGTATGGGTCAGAAACTATCAATGTGCCCCTGGACCTTTTTAGTCCTCAGAGACACTGCTGCAGGGTTGGGTGTGGGGAGAGCTGGGCAGCAAGATTACCCTCCAGCGAGCTCTGGCCTGCTCCAGAGCCTCTCTGTATTTGGAAGGCCAAGCCTGGGGATCCTTCTTAAAGACTCTGGCCAGGAACTTCATGATCTGCATCTTGGTGATTTCACTGGTAGCTCTGAACCCCCCAGAAGAACTCGTACTTGAAAGGCTTGATGTGGGGCACAAGCTGGCACTTCATATAATTCTGCTGGACAAACTCCTCCATGATAATTTTTCTCACACCTCTAAAAGTGCAGTACTTCTTCAAGAGCCTCAGTCCCAGGATGCACAGTACATCCCAGACCTCACCCTTTCTGGTCCCATGGCCCTTCACATAGATGAGGCTCAGGATCAGGAGCAGAAGGCCTGTCATGTGCATGTGGTTGTTCAGCACCACCCAGTCCAGCTCTTCTGTGCTAAGTGCTTTGACAAGGGAAAACTCCCTGGTGTGGAGATTGCTCAGCCTAGGGTGCAGCCCTAATACTCTGTGCAGGAAAGTGGTCACCAGATGGCAGTGTTTAACAAAGCTGTCACACAATTAGGCGTATTCTGTAGCACAAAAAGAAGCCTCAGAAATGTTGAAAATAAGCTCACGTCTTGACCTATAAGCCAACCCAGAATTAATCAAAACCTGGAGGACAAATTCTCAAGTTTTAGCTGCAGAGTACTCAGACCTAAATTAAGTTCTAAGACGCAACGATGAGGAATAGAAGGAGAATCCTCATCTTACAAGATGTCATCACTCAGTAAAGAGATCCTCATACATCAACCTGACTTCCAAAAGTTTCAAAATTTCCCTAATCAGGAGAGGCCTGTATCTATTATTCAAGGGCAAACTAGTCAAATATTCATTCACATCTCCTTCCCCATCCCCACTGCCAGAAAGATGTTCCCTGACAGAAAAATGCCTAGAAGAAAGATTGGGATAACAGTGATCTACATCCCAGTGGGAGAAGTAAAGAAGTCAAACTAATCTGGGATGCTATACCAATAACCCAGAGCATAATGCCATATTATTTGAGCACCTAAATGAGTGAATTAGCTTTGCCAAATAGGATGTTACTCTAGGGGGAAAAAGTATAACACATTCTAATAGGGTAAGTAAATAGAAATATATATATATATATATATATATATATATATATATATATATATATATATATATATATATATATATACATCTCACTACTTAGAACAAAGGAGAAAGGGCAGATAATAACTCAACCAGGACAAAGCTATTCCACATTCAACTCAAGAATAAGGATCAAACAACAGAGAGAAATGTCTGCATAGTAGTTTTATTTACTAAACCATAAAGAGTCTCAGAAATGTAAAATCGAAACTCTTCAATTATTCTCAGATATCCCACATTAGATTATGGGAGGATGTGAGAATTTATACTAGCATAGAGCCATGATACAAAAAGAAAATGATCTCCTAAAAGACAAACAGTTGCACCCAGACTTTCATGGGAAGTATGAAGAGCTGATGGTTAGACCAGGCATTACTTTGAGTGATTTATTTCATCATTTATGGTCCAAAACAGGAAACTTTGAATGTCAAAGACATGGTTATAATGAAAAACAGTTTGACAAAGGTTGTCCTCCTGAGAACATAGTGTAATCTATGAATATGATTCATCTCTAAGCTGAAAGAAAATTTTCAATGGCAGTGTCCAGAGAAGCAAGAACTACCTTTGTGGATCCTGCTCAAACAGCAAGGGAGAGGGTTGGAAGAGTTGATGTTCTCACAACCAAGTTTTTCCCCATTAATATCTTCTTCCTAATGACTGGATTCAGACAGGCTACCACTGCAAAGTAAGTTAAGCTTAAGGTAGGTGAACATTTTAATATTGAAAGCAACCCTAAATATCTCAGAATTCCAAGTCTTGCTCCTGTCAACGCTCTTCTCCCTCAGCTATCGTGAGGAGAGAAACAGACCTGCTGGAGCAAGCCTCCGACATAAGGACACCTATTTCTCACTGTTGTTTATGCCTTTGCTTAACTTGGGAAAGCTTTGTAAGGCATGATACAAAATCTGTTTCATTTTGTTATAATCTTAGATATGCCAAGACCTTTGATAAGAAACAATGCCCTTGTTTAAGCAAATGCTCTCAAAAATTGATGTTTGCCTTCTAATGTCTCATATTCTACTGGGGTAGCAGAAATCTCTAGGATGCCCTAGAGACCTGAGATAAAGAATGCCATGATTTGGATACGCTTGGCCTGGGGAAGTGGCACTATTTTGAGGTTTGGCCTTGTGGCAATATGTGTGTCACTGTGGGCATGGGCTTTAAGACCCTCATTCTAGCTGCATGGAGGTCAGAATTCTCTAAGCAGTCTTCAAATCAAGATGTAAACCCTCTCAGCTCCTTATGCACCATGCCTACCTGGATGCTGCCATGTTCCCACCTTGATGATAATGAACTGAATCTCTGAACCTGTAAGCCAGACACAATGAAATGTTGTCCTTAAAAGAATTGCCTTGGTCATAGTGTCTGTTCACAGCATAAATCCATAACTAAGACAAAAGTTGGTACCAGGGACTGGGACATTGCTGTGATAAGCCTGACCATACTTTTGTCTGGAAGAATGTGGATTTTGAGACTTTGGATTTGGAGAGCAGTAGAATGCTTTAAGTGAAGCATAATCAACAGTAGAAATATGACAGACTTTGTTGCTGAGACTGATTTGAGCTGTGCAGACCTGGCCCAAGAGAGTTCAGTGGAGAAGAGTTTCAGTATGTGACCTAGAGACCGGATTTGTGGTATTTGGGAGAAGACTGTGGCTGCTTTTTGTGCTTGTCTAAAGAGTCTACCTGAGTCTAAGGTAAAGAGACTTAATTAATTGCATTGACAAAGAAAATCTCTAAAATGCCCACTAAAGGCTTTGTTCTCTGGTTAAGTCTCATGAAGAGCATATTGAACAAGTGTAGCAAGTTTAAAAAGAAAGAATATAAAATATATGCTTCAAGTATTAAAGGGGCACAAGGAAGTGAAATGGAGTCCAATCCTGTGTTCTAGGAGAAAACAGATTAAAAAATTTGAGGGTAAGATCCCATTCAGCTACGTTTAGATCCAGGGATAGTGGTATACACCTTTAATCCCAGGAGACAAAGCCATGCAGATCTCTGAGTTCAAGGTCAATCTATATAGCAAGCTCCAGGAAAGCCAAGCTTAGGCAGTGAGGGAGTTGGAAGGCAGAAAGCTGGTAATAGAAAGGGGGGGGGGCAGGGGCATGTTCCAGCCCCAGCAAGCATCAGAACAAGGCCGCTTTGGCTATGTGGTTCTGGATTTTGAGTGAAAAATAAAAGGGACTACTGGGACAATTGATACTGGTTAGTTGGGGCTAAGAAATTGGTGGTGATTGAAAGGAGACCAGCATCACTGAGGTGACATTTTGGAAGTGTTTTCTGAGAAAACAAAGAAGCTGTGTTCCAGAGTTTGCCAAGGTTGTAAATTGGTTGCCACTGTACTTAGTAATGTTTAAGAATCCCCCAGATGGTACCATTTCTGAAGGCATAAAGGAGTCCTAAAAAGCAACTGAGGCTTGGCACTGAGAGGTCAGGGACAGCCATTGGTGAAGGTGCAGCCTCAGTTGTAGTTGGTGCCCAGGACTGAAGAGGTCATGCAAAGAAGTTGAAGAGAGCCTGTGAAAAGCTATTGTTAAAGACTAGTTGCAGTGGAAGACCCCAGTGTATTGTGGGATAATCACCAAGAACAGCAGTGGCAGTGGAGTGTATCAACCTGAGCCTACAGTGCTACAGAGGGCAGAGCTGGAGAAGTGACACAAGTCCTTTGGAGGATCCCAGATCATGTGTGGTTACAGACACTGAAAGCAGAAGCTGTAACACAGAAGTTGCCTTTGAAACCTGAAGATTTTTTGAGAAGCCAGAGTCATAGGCTGTCTCCTGAGGAATGCTGCTAATAGGAAGTGGAACAAGCCCAGCAGAAAGAAGTTCATTGTAGTCAACAAAAATTAAAAAGCAGCTGAAGATCTGAAAACATTTTGACATGGAGATGCAGAGTTTGGGGTTTGCCCAGCTGGTTCCTGTCTTGATTCAGGGATTACAGTTAAGGGATTGGATGGATCTCAGAAGCGATGTTGTAAGACCCCGCAGAGTCTTAGCTCTGGAGCTCAACCCACAGAACACAATTAGACTTTAGACCACTGTAATGGTAAGAGGTTTTATTCCATGTGCATGGGTTGCTCATCCTCGCAGGGAGAGCCAACCCTGAACTCAAAAACTACACATCTTTTATACTTTTTTGTGAGCGGGTTGAACTACTATTTTACCAGTGGTCAGCAGTATAATTTTCAAAAAAAAAAAAGAGAGAAAGAGGGAAGAAAACGGGGGGTGGGGGGGAACTATGGCAGTAAGGTTGTTGACAATTTGCATGCTCCTTGAAATTCAGTACAGGGAAGGGTAGGGGAGCTATTCCTAAAGCAGTCATTTTTGTTTTGTCTTAACTCAGCTTGGTCAGTATAGCTTGACCTGTCCACTAAAACTTTTACATTTTCAGAACCTTGTTCATATATGTCAAAACTTTGAGTGGTTTTATCCTAGTTTTGTTTCTCAGAATTGGGTGATTAGAGCATGAGTTAACTATGGCATGTGTCAGGACCCTATCTAGGGATTTCTAGAGAGCCAGGTGGCTATCATTTGGTATATGTGGTTTTTGTTTTTGTTATTTTGTTTATTTCTGAGAATTACTCTGAGCCATTGTTTTTTGTTTTGTTTTTGTTTTTGTTTTTTGTTGTTTTTGTTTTTGTTTGTTTGTTTGTTTGTTTGTTTTGTAAGGCACAGGCTAGATCTCATAGCCTTGAGGTGACTGGAAAATCTCTGAGTCTGACTAACCATTTCTGTGTCTTTAGGGTATTTTGAAAAAGTCTCAGAGGCCCCAAAAACCTTTTTTTTTTACATCAGAGACATTGGACTTTGGACTTTAACATTGCTGACACTGCTATAGACTATGGGGACTTTGGAAGTTGGACTAAATGTACTTTTTGCTATGGCCACCATAAACCTGTGTGTTTGAACTAGACTATGAGGACCGTGGAGTGGAATGTCATGGTTTGAACGTGCTTGGTTCAGAGTGGCACTATTTGGAAGTTTGACCTTGTGGCAATAGGTGCGTCATTATGGATCTGGACTTTAAGACCCTCATTCTAGCTGCCTGAAGGTCAGCATTCTCTTTGCAGCCTTCAGATAAAAATGTAAAAACTCTCAGCTCCTCCTGTATCATGCCTACCTGGATGCTGCCATGCTCCCACCTTGATGATAATGGATTAAACTTATAATCTAGTTTCAATTAAATATTGTCCTTATAAGAGTTGCCTTGGTCATTGTGTTTGTTCACAACAATAAAATCCTAATAAGACAGGGAGGCTCCAAGAAGGAAATGCATGTGACCTTAGCTAAGATGCCAAACAGTAGAGACATAAAATCAGAAGAGGCCACCTCCTTGTAGCAAGGCAGCAACCCCAGAACAGGGATGAGAACATCAACTCACTGGCAAAAATTTGATCCAAAATTTGTGCTGTCTGAAAGAAATGCAGAGACAAAGGTAGAGCAGAGACTAAAGGAATACCCAACTCCTCCAACTTGAAAAACATCACATGGGCAAACACAATTCCTGACACTATTAATAATATTCTGTTATGCTTGCAGACAGAAGATAGCATAACTGTACTCTGAGAAGCTCTACTCAGAAGCTATCTAAAACAGATGCAGATAACCACAGTCAAACATTGGACAGAGGGCAGGACCCTTATAGAAGAGTTGGAGGAAGTTTTGTAGGCTCTGAACGAGATAGAAACTCCACAGGAATACCAAGAGAATTAGTCAACATGGACACAAACCATAGAGCATACTCAGGCTGGAAAGAGGATACTGGCACATAAGTAGCAAATGTGTAACTCAGTTTCCATGGCTGTCTCCCAACAACTGGATTGCAGGCTATCTGTTCCTAAAGCTGCACCCTGACTGTGGAGTCTGGTCTCCAATAGGAAATCGTTGTCTGGCCACAGTGGAAGAAAATACATTTAACCGTGCAGAGTTTTTATGTGCTAGGGTGGAGGAATATACAAGAAGGGCCCAACTTCTCTGAGAAAAGGGAAGGCAGAATGAGGAGAGCGTCTCTGAGGTGAGAACTGGGAGGGAGCACTGGTTAGAATGTTAATTAATTAATTAATTAATTAATTAATTAATTAGAAAATAGATATAGGCTGATATTCATGATGAATATAGATTTTAAAATGCCTGCCAACAGAATGCAACCATACAGCAAAAAAATTATATACCATGACCATGTTGGCTTCAACCCTGAAATACAAGGATGGTTCGACATATGCAAATCTATAAATGTAGTAAAGAATACATAATCATGTAAATAAATGCAGCAAAAACTTTTGACAAAATTTAGTAAATCTTCATGTAAATATAAAAGATAATATACAGCTAGAGAGAACTTACCTCACCATACTAAAAGTTATACATAAGAAATCTACAAGTCATATCATCCTAAGTAGAGAAACACTTGAAGCAATGGAAATTAAGTCAATAACATGAGATGGCTGTCCACTCTTCACACGCACATATTTTTAATCTTCTCTCTGTGCCTGCTGGTTTGTATTCCAACTTGATGCAAGCTAGACTCATTAGAAAGGAGAGAACTTGAACTGAGAAAATGCCATAAGATTGTCCGATAAGTAAGTTTGTAAGGCATTTTCATAATTAATATAGGAGGTCCTAGAACAAAGTGACTAAGGTTAATCTTGAGCTGGTGATCCTGTGTTCTGTAACAAAGCATGCTGAGCGAGCCATGAAGAGTTAGCAAGTAAGAAACATTCCACAATAACATCTGCATCATCGCCTGCCTCCATGTTTCCCTCATGTTTGAGATTCTGTCCTGACTTTTTTCTATGATCAATTAAATATAAGGAAATTAATTCCTTATCTTTCCAAGTTGTACTTGGTCATCACAGCAATAGACACCCTAACTATTGCATGCTTAAGCTTGAGCTATAAGGCAAGAGATGTAAACTGAAAAGATAAATAGAAAAAGGAGGCAAACTATCTTTATTTTCAGATGACATGATATTATGCATTAGTGATCCCAAAAGTTCTACAAGAAAACTTCAACATACTGGGGCATGTGTCATTGTTATATGTTGAAGCATCTTTTGAGTATATGACCCAGGAGTGGTGTAACTGGGTCCTCAGGTAGTACTCTGTCCAATTTTCTGAGGAACCGCCAGATTGATTTCCAAAGTGATTTTACCAGCTTGCAATCCCACCAACAGTGAAAGAAAGTTCCTCTTTCTCCATATCCTTGCCAGCATCTGCTGACACCTGATTTTTTGATCTTAGCCATTCTGACAGAGTGAGATGGAATCTCAAGGTTGTTTTGGTTTGCATTTCCCTGATGACTAAGGATATTGAACATTTCTTTAGGTGCTTCTCAACCATTCAATATTCCTCAGTTGAGAATTCTTTGTTAAACTCCCTACCCCATTTTTGGGGTATCTGGAGCCTACCTTCTTGAGTTCTTTGCATATATTGGGTACTAGCCCTCTATCGGATGTAGGATTGTTTAAAAAAAAAAAGAAAGAAAAGTGTTTCCCAATCTGTTGGTTGCTGTTTTGTCCTGTTTACAGTATCCTTTACCTTACAGAAGCTTTGCAATTTTATGAGGTCCCATTTGATGATTGTTGATCTTGAAGCATAAGCCATTCTATTCAGGAAATATTCCCCTGTATCATGTATTTGAGGAACTTTTGTACTTTCTCTTCTATTAGATTCAGTGTATCTGGTTTTATGTGGAGGTCCTTGATCCACTTGGACTTGAGATTTGTTCAAGTAGATAAGAATGGATCAATTTGCATTCTTCTAATATCAACAGCCAGTTGAGACAGCCCATTTGTTGAATATGTTGTATGTTTTCCACTAGATGGTTTTGGTTTCTTTGTCAAAGACCAGCTGACCATAGGTGTGTGGGAATTCTATTCTATGCCATTTTGATGTACCTTGTGTGTGTACCAATATCATGCAGTTTTTATCACTATTGCTCTGTAGTAGAACTTAATTTCAAGGACGGTGATTCCCCAGAAGTTCTCTTATTGTTGCGAACAGTTTTCACTATCATGGGTTTGTTTTTGTTTCAAATGAATTTGGGAATCGCTCTTTCTATCTCTGTGAAGAACTGAGATGGAATTTTGATGGTGTTTACATTGAATCTGTGGACTGCTTTTGGTAAGATGACCATTTTTACTGTATTAATACTGCTGATCCATGAGAATAGGGGATTTTTACAGCTTCTAAGGTCTTCAAAATATAACAAGGGCACTTGCTCCACTATGTTTATAGCAGTCTTATTTATAATAGCCAGAAAGTGGAAACAACCCAGATGTCCCTCAGCAGGGGAATGGATACAGAAAATGTGGTATATTTAAACAATGGAATATTACTCAGCTATTAAAAACAATGACTTTATGAAATTTATAAGCAAATGGATGGAACTAGAAAACATAATTCTGAGTGAGGTAACCCAATCACAAAAGAACACATATGGTATGTAGTTACTGACAAGTGAATATTGGGCAAAAAACTAGAAATACACATAATACAAAAGACCATATGAAGCTCAAGGAGAAGGAAGACCAAAGTGTGGATGCTTCAGTTCTACTTAGAAGGCAAAACAAAATAATCACAGGAGGTAAAGGATGGGAGGGTATTGGGAGGAAGAGAGGAAGAGAAGGGGAAAGGGGGACAAGATCAAGTATGGGAGGAGACAGTGAAGATGGATGTACAGAGTCAGTAATTTGTACAGAGGTGTATAGCAATGAGGGGAATGGAGAACTGAGGGTAGCCACTGGAAAGTCCCAGATGCCAGGAAAGCAAGAGTCTCCCAGGACCCAACAGGAATACAGTAGCTAAAATGCACAACAAAAGAAAGAGAAAACTGTAGAGACCATATCCAGAGGTTAGGCATAGTCAATTGTTCCTGCCTAAAGGAAATATATGGACAGAGTAGATGGAGCACAGCCTGAAGGAAAGGCCATTCAGAATCTGCTCCACTTAGAGATCCATCCCATATACAGTCATCAAACCCAGACACTATTGCTGATTGCCAAGAAGTGCTTACTGACAGGAGCTTGATATAGATGTCTCCTGAGAGGATCTGCCCGAGCCTGACCAATACAGATGCAGATGCTTGCAGCCAACTATCAGATTGAGCACTGGCACTGAAAGAGCTGAAGGGGGTTGCAACACCATAGGAAGAATAACAATACCAATCAACCAGAACCTCAGAGCTCCCAGGACTAAACCACCAACCAAAGGGGTGGCCCTAGCTGCATATGTATCAGAGGATGGCTTTAACTGGAACCTATGGGAGGGGAAGCTCTTGGTCCTGTGATGACTCAATGCCCCTGCATAGGGGAATCATAGTGCAGTGAGACAGGAGTGGGTGGGGGTGTATCCTCATAGAAGTGAGGGGTGGTGTTTGTGTAGGTGAAACCAGGAAAGGGAGATAACATTTGAAATGTAAACAAATAAAATAACTAATAAAAAAGAAAACTTCAAGAAATATAATAAATACAGCAAAGAATAAAATATAATCAGCTGGCCTAAATCAATCATTTTCCTATACACAAACATACAAAGTAAGATACCATGGATGCATTCCCATGCACAATAAGTTCAAACAAAACAAAATACATAGGAATAAACCTAGTGGGGAAATAGAACAACCTGAAATAAAAATTAAATCTCTAAAGAAAGAGATAGAAAAAAACACTTGAAAACAGAAAGACATCCTATATTCTGTGGATAGGATAAGATGGGATAGGATAGGGTAGAGTAGGTAATGTTAGGGTAGGGTAGAATAGGAAAGGATAGGATAGAAAAATAACACCTTTTAGCCAAAAGATGTTTACAGATTTAATGCAAGTCACAATTAAAATTCCAATATGATTCTTCATAGAAACAGAAAAACTATCCTAAAATTCACATGAAATGACAAAAGATTCAAAACAGCCAAAATAATCCTGAGTAAAAACATAACAGGGCAGGAGGGATTACCACTCCAGAACTCAAGATATATTAGAATCATTATAAAAAAATTGAATGAGACCACCAACCAACAGGAACAGCAGTGAGCAAGCAGTGAGCCAGCATGCAGTCCCTCATTCTCCCTCCCTGCCCCAGCTTGCACCAAGGAACCAGTAACTCTGCTTCCTGCTATTACCAGCCAGACAACAAGGTGTGAGGAACACTCAGACCACCCACCACCAGGAACAGCAGTGAGCCAGTGGTGAGCCAGTGATGATCCAGGGACACTGTTCTGAAACAGCATTGAGCCAGTAGTGAGCCAGCAGTGAGCCAGGGATGAGCCATCTGTGAGCCAGTGGTGAGCCAGCAGTGATCCAGCAGTGATCCAGGGACACAAGACTGACAACAAGATGGCAAGAGAAAAGGGAAAGAAAGTACCCCAGGGAAACCAAGACAACCTGGCAATACCACTAACCAGCTCTCCCATCACAGGAAACAGTAGAATGCCAAACACACCAGAAAAAGAAGATGCAGACCTAAAATCATACCTCAAGATGATGATAGAGATCCTTAAAAAACAACAAGATGGCAAGAGGAAAGTGAAAAAGTATATCCCAAGGAAACCAAGACAACCTGGCAACACCAGAACCCAGATCTCCCATAAGAGCAAACATCAGAATGGCAAACATTCCAGAAAAAGAAGACTCAGACCTGAAAGCATACCTCAAGACGCTGATAGAAATCCTTAAACAAGAACAGGAGTAAAAGCAAAAAGAATCAGAAGCTTTTAAAAAGGAAACAAGAAAAACACTCAAAAAACTCAAAGAACTAGAGGAAAACAGAACCAAAGAGATGAAGGAATGGAAGAGGGAATTTAAAATGGAAATTGACACAATAAAAAAAACACTAAAAGAGATAACCCTAGAGGTAGAACACGTAAAAAAGAAATCAGGAGTCACAGAAGGAAGCATTTCCAATAGACTACAAGAGATGAAAGAGAGAATCTCAGGGGCAGAAGAAAACATTGTAAACATAGACAAAACAGCCAGAGAAGATGCAAAAAAACACAAAGCTCCTAACCCAAAATATCCAGGAGATCCAGGACACAATGAGAAGACCAAACCTACGGATAATAGGAATAGAAGAGGGAGAAGAGTATCAACTAAGAGGCACAGTAAATATCTTCAACAAAATCATAAAAGAAAACTTCCCTACGCTTAAGAATGAGATGACCACGAGCATAAAAGAAGCCTTCAGAAATCCAAAAAGGTTGGACCAGAAAAAAAATTCCTCCGGACACATAATAGTCAAAACACCAAGTACCCAAAGCAAAGAAAGAATACTAAAAGCAGTAAGGGAAAAAGGTCAGGTAACATATAAAGGCAGACCAATCAGAATCACACTTGATTTCTCAACAGAGACTATAAAAGCTAAAAGAGCCTGGACAGACATCATGCACAACCTAAGAGAGCACAACTGACAGCCCAAGCTGCTATACCCAGCAAAACTATCAATCACCATAGATAGAGAGATGAAGATATTTCAAGACAAATCTAAATTTACACAATATCTGACCACAAACCCAGCACTACAACCAATTATAGGTGGAAAACCCAATACAATGAGGGGAACTACATCCTAGTAAAAACAAGAAAACCCCTTAGCAAGAAAACCAAAAGAAGAAAAAGACACAGACACAACTCAACCTACAAAAGCAATAATAGCAGAAAACAGAAACCACTATTCCTTGATATCTATTAACATAAATGGACTCAACTCCCCAATAAAGAGACATAGGTTATTAGACTAGACACATAAACAAAAACCAGCATTTTGCTGCATACAGGAAACTCATCTCAGAGACAAAGACAGACACTATCTCAGAGTAAAAGGGCGGGAAAAAAACTTTCAAGCAAACAGCCCCAAGAAGCCAGCTGGAGTGGCTATTCTAATATCCAATAAAGTAAATTTCCAACCAAAAGTTATCAAAAAAGATAAGGAAGGACACTTTTTACTCATTACAGGGGAAATCTGTCAGGAGGAACTCTCAATCCTTAACGTATATGCTACAAATAAAAAAGCACCTACATTCATAAATGAAACCCTACTAAAGCTCAAAAAATACATTTCACCCCACACAAAAATAATGGGAGATTTTAATACTCCACTCTCACCAATAGACAGATCATGGAAACAGAAACTGAACAAGGAGACTGTAAAACTAGCAGAGATCTTGAACCAACTAGAATTAATAGATATATACAGAACATATCATCCTAAAGTAAAATAATATACCTTCTTCTCAGCACCCCATGGCACCTTCTCAAAAATTGACAACATAATTGGACACAGACCGAGTCTCAATCAATATAAGAAGATTGAAATACTCCCGTGCATCCTCTCAGATCACCATGGTCTAAGCAGGTCTCTAACAACAACAAAGACAACAATAAGCCCACATACACATGGAAACTAAACAATGCTTTGTTAAACAATAGCAGGGTCTTGATTTGCATTTCCCTGATGGCTAAGGATGTCGAGCACATCCTCAGATGTTTCTCGGCCATTAGGTGTTCCGTAACTGAACACGTTTTGTTTAGCTCTGTACCCCAATTTTTAATAGGGTTATTTGATTCTCTGGTGTCTAGCTTTTTGAGTTTCTTGTACACCTTGGATATTAGGCCTCTATCTGATGTGGTATTGGTAAAGATCTTTTCCCATTCTGTTGGTTGCCGTTTTGTTTTCTTGACAATGTCCTTAGCCTTACAAAAACTTTGCAATCTCATTAAGTCCCATTTGTTAATCTTTGACCTTAGAGCAGAGCCACTGTTGTTTCCTTCAGAAAATTTTCTCCTGTGCCTATGTGTTCTAAGGTTTTTCCTACTTTCTCATCTAATAGTTTCAGTGTATCTGGTTTAATGTGGAGATCTTTGATCCACTTACACTTGAGCTTTGTACAAGGAGATAAGAAAGGGTCTATTTTCATTCTTTTGCATGCTGAGTGCCAGTTGGACCAGCACCATTTGTTGAATAGGCTGTCCTTTTTCCATTGAATGTTTATTGCTCCTTTGTCAAAAATCAGGTGACCATATACATAAGGGCTCATTTCTGGATCTGCTATTCTATTCCATTGATCCACATGCCTATATCTGTACCAGTACCATGCAGTTTTCAGCACAATTGCCTTGTAATATAGCTTGAGGTCAGGGATAGTGATTCCTGCAGATGTTTTTTTTGTTGTTGAGGATGGATTTCGCTATTCTAGGTCTTTTGTTATTCCATATGAAATTGCACATTGATCTTTCCAATTCGATGAAGAAATGGGTTGGAATTTTGATGGGGATTGCGTTGAATCTGTAGATTGCTTTTGGTAGGATGGCCATTTTTAAGATGTTGATTTTTCCAATCCATGAGCATGGGAGATCTTTCCATTTTCTGAGATCCTCCTCAATTTCTTTCTTTAGAGGTTTGAAGTTCTTGTCATACAGGTCCTTCACTTGCTTAGTTAGAGTCACAAATCAAAACAACCCTGAGATTCCACCTCACACCAGTCAGATTGGCCAAGATCCAAAACTCAGATGACAGCAGATGGTGGCGAGGCTGCGGAGAAAGAGGAACACTTCTCCACTGTTGGTGGGGTTGCAAGCTAATACAACCACTCTGGAAATCTGTCTGGCAATACCTCAGAAAATTGGATATAGTACTACCTGAAGACCCAGCTATTTCACTTCTGGGCATATAACCCAGAGACACTTTAATACACAACAAAGATATATGCACCACAATGTCCATAGCGGCTCTATTTATAATAGCCAGAAGCTGGAAGGGACCCAGATGTCCTTCAGAAGATAAATGGATACAAAAATTGTGGTACATATACACAATGGAATACTACTCAGCCACCATAAACAATGACTTAACCAAATTCTTAAGAAAATGGCTGCATCTAGAGATTACCATGCTGAGTGAGATAACCCAGTCACAAAAGAACAGACATAATATGCAGTCACTGATAGTGGGATGCTAACTCCAGAGGCTTGCACTCCCCCAGAAACAACTCACAGACTGTATGAAGTCCAAGAAATAAAGAAAACAATATATATATATATATATATATATATATATATATATATATATATATATATATATATATATATATATATACTTACAAAACAAGAAGACTTTGACTATTTCCATGTTACATTTTGTTTTACATGTACTATACGCTTATTGTAACTATTAGGTTTTCAATGCATACTGTCAAGCCCTTGAAAAAAATCAAGTACTGACTAAAAAATATATTCACATGGTTTTATGTAAAAATTATTTTAATGTCTGAAAAAACAGTAATGACAAAAATGTATAATTTTAAGCAAAAAATGTTTAAAATCTGTACATTTATCTTTGTTTTTTAAAATAAAGTCGTTTAAAAAAAACAATAGCAGGGATAAAGAAGAAATAAAGAAAGAAATTAAGGATTTTCTAAAATTCAACAAAAACGAAAACACAACATACCAAAACCTATGGGATGCAATGAAAGCAGTACTGAAAAAAAAAACTCATAGCCCTAAGTGCTTCCAAAAAGATAGTGGAGAGAGCATACATCAGAAACTTGACAGGACAGCTAAAAGCCCTAGAACAAAAGGAAGCAGATACACCCAAAAAGAGTAAACGGCAAGAAATAATCAAAATTAGGGCAGAAATAGACCAAATAGAAACAAAAAGAACCACTGAAAAAAAGCAACAAACCAAGAGCTGGTTCTTTGAGAAAATCAACAAGATTGATAAACCCCTAGCCAGATGAACTAGAAAACAAAGAGAGAGTATACACATTAACAAAATCAGAAGGGAAAGTGGAGACATAACAACTGAAACTGAGGAAATTCAAGAAATCATCAGATCCTACTACAAAAACCTATACTCCACAAAGTTGGAAAAACTGGAGAAAATGGAAGAATTCCTAGAAACATACAAAATCCTAAAGGTAAACGAGGACCAGTTGAACCATCTAAATAATCCCATAACACATAAAAAAATAGAAGAAGTCATAAAAAAGCCTCCCAACCAAAAAAAGTCCAGGTCCAGACAGGTTCACTGCAGAATTTTATCAGACATTTATTGTGGACATATTACCAATACTCTCCAAACTATTCCACAAGATAGAATCAGATGGAATACTACCTAACTCATTTTTTGAGGCTAAAATAACCCTCGTTCCTAAACCACACAAAGACCCTACAAGGAAAGAGAATTTCAGAACAATTTCACTTATGAACATTGATGCAAAAATACTCAACAAAATACGTGAAAACCGAATCCAAGAACACATCAAAACGATCAATCACCATGACCAAGTAGGCTTCATCCCTAGGATGCAGGGATGGTTTTAGATAAGAAAATCCATCAATGTAATCCACCATATAAACAAACTCAAAGAACAAAATCACATGGTCATCTCACTAGATGCTGAAAAAGCATTTGACAAACTTCAAAACCCC
Organism: Micromys minutus; assembly: GCF_963924665.1. Lineage (NCBI taxonomy): Eukaryota > Metazoa > Chordata > Mammalia > Rodentia > Muridae > Micromys > Micromys minutus. The sequence goes on along the minus strand of NC_137969.1, from coordinate 93,330,896 downwards.
TTCATGTTAAAAGTCCTGGAAAGAACAGAAATCCAAGTCCCATACCTAAACATAATAAAAGCAACATACAGCAAATAAACAGCCAACATCAAACTTAACGGTGGGAAACCTGAAGCAATCCCACAAAAATCAGGGACTCGACAAAACTGTCCACTCTCCCTTTACCTATTCAACATAGTACTGGAAGTCCTAGCTGGAGCAATTAGACAGCAAAACAAGATCAAGGGGATAAATATCTGAAAGAAAGAAGTAAAAACATCACTATTTGCAGATGACATGATAGTGTACTTAAGGGACCCCAATAATTCCACCAGAGAGCTCCTACAGCTAATAAACAAGTTCAGCAAAGTGGCTGGATACAAAATTAACTCAAACAAATCAGTAGCCTTACTATACTCAAAGGACAAACATGTGGAGAAAGAAATTAGGGAAAAGATACCCTTCACAATAGTCACAAAAACTATGAAATATATTGGTGTGACTCTAACTAAGCAAGTGAAAGACCTTTATGACAAGAACTTCAAACCTCTAAAGAAGGAAATCGAAGAAGATCTCAGAAATTGGAAAGATTTCCAATGCTCATGGATTGGAAGGATCAACATTTTAAAAATGGCAATCCTACCAAAAGCAATCTACAAATTAAATGCAATCCCCATCAAAATTCCAACCCAGTTCTTCATTGAGTTGGAAAGATCAATGTGCAATTTCATATGGAATAACAAAAGACCTAGAATAGCGAAATCCATCCTCAACAACAAGAAAACTTCTGCGGGAATCACTATCCCTGACCTCAAGCTATATTACAAGGCAATTGTGCTGAAAACTGCATGGTACTGGTACAGAAATAGGCACATGGATCAATGGAATAGAATAAAAGATCCAGAAATGAGCCCTCAAGTATATGGTCACCTGATTTTTGACAAAGAAGCCATAAACATTCAATGGAAAAAAAAACAGTTTATTCAACAAATGGTGCTGGTCCAACTGGAACTCAGCATGCAAAAGAATGAAAATAGACCCTTTCTTATCTCCTTGTACAAAGCTCAAGGGTAAGTGGATCAAAGATCTCCACATTAAACCAGATACACTGAAACTATTAGATGAGAAAGTAGGAATACCCTTTGAACACATAGGCACAGGAGAAAATTTTCTGAAGGAAACAACAGTGGCTATGCTCTAAGGTCAAAGATTAACAAATGGGACTTAATGAGACTGCAAAGTTTCTGTAAGGCTAAGGACATTGTCAAGAAAACAAAACACCAGCCAATAGAATGGAAAAAGTTCTGTACCAATTCCACATCAGATAGAGGCCTAATATCCAAGATATACAAAGAACTGAAAAACCTAGACACAAGAGAATCAAACAACCCTATTAAAAATGGGGTACAGAGCTAAACAAAATGTTCTCAATTGAGGAATATCGAATGGCTGAGAAACATCTGAGGAAGTGCTCAACATCCTTGGCCATCAGGGAAATGCAAATCAAAACAACCCTGAGATTCCACCTCACACCAGTCAGATTGGCCAAGATCCAAAACTCAGATAACAGCAGATGCTGGCGAAGTTGTGGAGAAAGAGGAACACTTCTCCATTGTTGGTGGGGTTGTGAACTGATACAACCACTCTGGAAATCAGTCTGGTGATCCCTCGGAAAATTGGACATAGTACTACCTGAAGACCCAGTTATTCAACTTCTGGGCATATACCCCAGAGACACTTTAATATACAACAAAGATACATGCACCACAATGTTCATAGCAGCTCTATTTATAATAGCCAGAAGCTGGAAAGAACCCAGATGTCCTTCTGTAGATGAATGGATACAAAAATTGTGGTACATTTACACAATGGAATACTACTCAGCCACCAGAAACAATGACTTAACCAAATTCTTAAGAAAATGGCTGCATCTAGAGATTACCATGCTGAGTGAGATAATTCAGTCACAAAAGAACAGACATAATATGCAGTCACTTATAGTGGGATGCTAACCCCAGAGGCTCGGACTGCCCCAGAAACAACTCACAGACTGTGTGAAGTCAAAGAAAAAAAGAAAACAAAACAAAAAAAAAAGTTGAATTAGTAAACCTATAATAATTTTGGTCATATGTAGAAATGTGTATTTTTGATTCATTAGTTATAATTACAATTTTATTTATTTGTTTTTTCTTTGAAATATTCATTCATTAAAGATTTTTATATCATGGCTCTAAAAAAAAACCCAGGACAAGATGGGTTTAGTGCAGACTTTTATCAGATATTTATTAATGACATAATACCAATACTCTCCATACTATTCCACAAAATAGAATCAGATGGAACACTACCTAACTCAATTTTTGAGGCTACAATAACCCACATTCCTAAACCACACAAAGACCATACAAGGAAAGAGAACCTCAGACCAATCTCACTTATAAACATTGTTGCAAAAATACTCAACAAAATCCTTGCAAACCGAATCCAAGAACACATCAACATGATCATTCACCATGATCAAGTAGGCTTCATTCCTGGTATGAGGGATGGTTGATCATATGGAAATCCATCAATGTAATCCACCATATAACCAAACTCAAAGAAAAAAACCACTTGGTCTTCTCCCTAGATGCTGAGAAAGCATTTGACAAAATTCAAAATCACTTCATGTTAAAAGTTTTGGAAAGAACAGGAATCCAATGCTCATATAAACATAATAAATGCAATATACAGCAAACCAACAGCCAACATTAAACTTAACACTGGGAAACTTGAAGCAATCCCACTAAAATCAGGGACTCAACAAGGCTGCCCACTCTCCCCCTACCTATTCAACATAGTACTGAAAGTCCTGGCCGGAGTTTTTGGACAGCAAAAGAAAATCAAAGGGATACAAATTGGAAAGGAAGAAGTAAAAACATCACTAATTACAGATGACATGATAGTGTACTTAAGGGACCACAAAATTACACCAGAGAACTACTACAGCTGATAAACAAGTTCAGCAAAGTGGCCGGATATAAAATTAACTCAAACAAATCAGTAGCCTTTCAATATTCAAAAGACTAACATGTGGAGAAAGAAATAAGGGAAAAGATACCCTTCACAACAGTGACAAAAAATATGAAATACCTTGGTGTGACTCTAACTAAGCAAGTGAAGGACCTGTATGACAAGAACTTCAAACTTCTAAAGAAGGAAATCGATGAAGATCTCAGAAAAAGGAAAGATCTCCCATGCTCATGGATTGGAAGGATCAACATTTTAAGAATGGCAATCCTACCAAAAGCAATCCCCATCAAAATTCCAACCCAGTTCTTCACTGATTTCATTTATGCAATGTGCAATTTCATTTGGAATAACAAAAGACCTAGAATAGCGAAATCCAACCTCAACTACAAGAAAACATCTGTTGGAATCACTATCACTGACCTCTAGTGATATTACAAGGCAATTTTTTATAATATTACAATTAAAATATTACAAGAAAACTGCATGGTACAGGTATAGAAATAGGCACGTGGATCAATGGAGTAGAATATAACAATCCAACAATGAACCCTCAATGATATGGTCACCTGATTTTTGACAAAGGGGCTGTAAACATTCCATGGAAACACAAGAGCCTATTTAACAAATGGTGTTTGTCCAACTGGCACTCAGCATGCTGAAGAATGAAAATAGACCCTTTCTTTTCTCCTTGTACAAAGCTCAAGTGCAAGTGGATCAAAGATCTCCACATTAAACCAGGCACACTGAAAGTATTAGATGAGGAAATAGGGAAAACCTTAGAACTCATAGGCACAGGAGAAAATTTCCTAAACAGAACACCAATAGCTCGAGCTCTAACGTCAAAGATTGACAAATGGGACTTTATGAGATTGCAAAGTTTCTCTAAGGCTAAAGATACTATCATAAAAACAAAATGGCAGCCAACAGAGTAGAAAAAGATATTTACCAACCCCACATCAGATAGAGGCCTAATATCCAAGGTATAAATAGAACTCAAAAAGTGAGATACTAGAGAATCAAACAGCCCTATTAAAAAATGGGGTACAGACTTAAACAAAGAGTTCTCAATCGAGGAATGTCGACTGGCTGAGAAACATCTAAGGAAGTGCTCAACATCCTTAGCCATCAGGGAAATGCAAATCAAAACAACCCTGAGATTCCACCCCATACCAGCCACCTTGCCCAAGATCCAAAACTCAGATGACAATAGATCTACCGAGGATGTGGAGAAAGAGGAACACTTCTCCACTGCTGGTGGGGTTGTAAACTGATACAACTACTCTTTAAATCAGTCTGGTGGTTCCTCAGAAAAACGGACATAGTACTTTCTGAAGACTTAGTTATTCCACTTCTGGGCATTTACTCCAGAGATGCTCCAACATACAACAAAGATACATGCACCACAATGTTCATTGCAGCTTTATTTATAATAGCCAGAAGCTGGAAAGAATCCAGATGTCCTTCAGTAACTGAATGGATACAAAAATTGTGGTACACAATGGAGTACTACTCAGCTATCAGAAACAATGGCCTAACAAAATTCTCAAGAAAATGGATGTTTCTACAGAATATCATCCTGAGTGAGATAACCCAGTCTCAAAAGAACAGACATAATATGCAGTCACTGATAATGGGATATTAACCCCAGAAAGCTGTGAATACCCCAGAAAAAACCCAGAGACTGTGTGAAAATCATGAATAAAAGAAAAAAAGAATATATTTTAATTAAAATAGAACTGAATCACATCCTTCTTTCCTCCCTACAGCCCCTTCCATTTTCTCTCCTATCTCCTCAAATTAATAACCTCTTTTCCTATATTATTAGTACATATATACATATTGGTATGTACATGTACCCACAAATACTTAATTACAACCTTATAAAAATATATTTGTATACTTTTATGTATAAATGCTTAAAAATCTGTACATTTATCTTTGTTTTTTTAAAGAAAGTTAAAAAAATAAAATAAAATAAAATGAAAAACAAATGAATGCAGTACTGGTACAAAACCAGACATATCAACCAATGGAAAATTATCAAAGACTGAAGCATTGTAATTGATTTCTGTCCCAACAATTATGTCATGCATAGATTTCATCCTGTGTAGAAGGATTTAGTCCAATTTAAAAGATAGTTGATAACTAAAATTGTGCTTGTGCCACTATTGCACCCATGGGTTGTATTTCCGGGTTAAGCGTTACTGGAGCTCATATGATTCTCTAAAGATGGTGGCTACTTTTCTTCTTCAGTAGTGTGCACAGTCCATTCCAGCACTGTGAAAGCTAGTTAGAGGAATCAAAGTTTCATGTCAGTACCAAGTTGATATATCGTTGTTCTGAGACTCAAGGTGTCTTCAGTAACAGGATCTTAGCATCTAGTTGTTAGGGGCAAGAAAATGCATGGGCAATAACCCATGATGTTTAGGATTCTATCAGAACTTATTGAAAACTTCTACAATAGTAGGCAGAATTGATAGCGCAGAAGAAATGCTAGATGCTTCTAACCAGAATGACTCTTTACAATGAACATTGCAATGCACCTTACAATGTAGTAAATAAAGCTGGATAGACAAAAAAAAATCATAATATAAAACACATTGACAAAGAGACATACTGTGTCACACATTATAGAATGATGTGGTTTCCACAATAAGATTTTTTATGCTTTGATTTGGTTTTCCTTCTTTTATTTTGTTTTAATATTGTATTTTTAGCCTGAGTTTGCAAGGGTGGCCACAAAGGAACAGGAAGATAAGTCAGATTGGGGTGCATACTTTGTAACTGACAAAGGAACAACAAAATGTTTTTTTTGGCTTCTTGTGAGTCTATATTACTGAACATAAATAAAGTCATTACTGTTTAACTGAGAAAGGTTTTTACAAAACTGCACATCCAAAATTAACATTTTTATTAAATCAAGTTAAAAAATGTTCATTGTAGAAAAGTCAACAAGGGTATTAAGAAAATCAAAATATACCTTTTGTACAATATATGTATATATTAGCAGCAAACTACTTCAGAGATCTTCTTTTGCGTTTAGTTATTTTAAAGCATAACAGTGTTATGTTAGTGTGGAATGTCAGAATTCCCTCTTCACCCTTTACTCTGTGAACTGGCCTTCTCTACAATACTTTATACCAAAGATTAAGAGCAAACTTGGTTTTGACTAAAATGTAGTGAACAGTAGCTGGTAAAAATCTCTCACCACACATCAGCTATGAATCATTTTCAAATATAACAACTGAGCACCATTTAACACATTTTTCAGGTGTAATAACAGCCAACTGTACCATATATTTGGCTTACTGTTTTAAAAACTTGGTAACATACAAAATTTTAAACAAATGAGATAAATACTTCAATCCTATATTGCTTGTCCATTATTAAAACTCTTTAATAGAAATTCTATACATAACCTGACAAATTCTAGGCAAAGATATATATGTGTATATATACATGCAAAAGTCTATGTACATATCCTCATACATCTGCAACTTTGGATTTTTAAAAAACAAAGTGTATGTATCACTCACTGACTAAAAGTTTCATCAGCTAGTGAGAAACTCTTACTACAAAGGACTGTCCTATAACATATTTAGTTTACAAATTACTCAACCTAGATTGAAATAACCACCAAAGAAAACTTTTCCTCTTTTACTGATATGTTCTTCTAATAGCAAAAAAAAAGAAACATTTGTACAATACGCTTTCAAAGTCAAAATTATTAAAGAAATCTCACCAGTCTTCAAAAATACTAAACATTATATAAATACAATTTTCTTATTGTATTCCTCAGTTAGAATCTCTACTTTAAAAAAAAATCCCTTTGGATTATCCCACTTAGCGTTTCAAGTTTCCATTCTGCAGTTCTGACAAATGGCTCAGGTTTATCAGGTTTATTAGTTTTATAGGAATCACATCGTTCAGAATTTGCTGTTATCTCTGTACTAAATAGAAGGAACTATACCAAATATCAAAGACAACTTAAAGAAACATTCAGAATATGTAATACAAGGAATTAAAAAACAGATTCCCTTGTCACCACACAAGTGAAATACAACCCTTTCCACGCTGTTAAAGTATTTGTCTAGAAAATGGAATTAGGGTGGCCCACCTTTATTTTCAATTGAAAACCTAATACAGTAAGTAGACTGATTATTATTTTTATTAATAAGCACAGCAAATTACTGAAAACGGTGACTTCATGTCTTCTCCTTAAAGATGGCACTTGTAGGTAGCAAGGAGGCAGAGATGTCTATACACATCACGTTTACTTGAAAAGACTCTTCCACAGCCGTTTGATACTGGGTTTCCTCATCTAGCTGAAGATTCACAAATTCTCCATAATCAAACTGATGTCTTTGATTTAGATGACTAATGAAATTTCTAGTAATCTGGCTAGGATCTCCCCAAGGAAGAGACACACAAATAGGACATGTCACAGGAACTATCTGAAATAGGTGGTTACTATTACAGTGATCCAATAAACGTTGTCTGGTGAAATTTGACTCTTGACATAAGGGACACTTAAAGGTGGGATGCACAGTAGAACTTGTATCCTCTTGATAAGTTTCTGTATTATCAGATGCAGATGTGTCACTCCTATTACTGCTCCTTACTGAATCTTGAGAAATCTTAAAGTTTGGAATGACAGAAGAAACACCATATTCATCCTGATACTTCTTACAAGATTTGTAATGATGTCTCATGCGATAGAATTTAATCTTTTTTGAACAGCATCTGCAGCTACCAGAAACCTTCCTCATAATTTCTTCAAGATATACGGCCCGTTCAGTACATGCTCTTTCTCTTCTAGTCACACTTCCTCGACATAGGGGACAATGTATTCCACTTTCTCTCGTTGCAGTCAGGAAACACTTTCTACAGAAAACGTGCTGACAGGCCGCGGTCCGCACCAGCGTCTTGAGCACCTCCTGACAGACAGGGCAGTAGAAGTCATTTTCCGTGTAGGACGTGGCCACCGAGAGCTCCTCGGACATGGCGAGGGGTGGGCGGGAGAGGCGACGGCGGTGCCGGCAGGAGCTGAGGTGGTGGTGGTGGTGGTGATGGTGGTGGTGGCGGCTGTGGCCCAGAGAGAGCCCGACGCCCGGAGAGAGCCCTGAGGGGGGAGGGAATCAACAAAATGTTTTTTTTTTAAAAAAAAAAAAAAAAAAAATCTTTCCAAAATTTTCTAGCTCAGAAGTTAGCAGATATTATGAGATGGATGCCTGGCTGTGGAAACTAAAGTCGACTTTCTCATTAATTTTTCAAGGAGCAAGAGCCTTAGTGTGAGAGCAAGACAGATCTACATTGGTCTTCTCATATCCCCAAACACTTAAGACAATAGAGAATTTCTGAGAGTAAGGACTTACCACAGTTCTCCATTTCTAGTTCTGCAAAAGTAGATGAGCCTCTGTATCAAGTTGCCAGGGAATCTCAAATACAGGGGAAAAAGCTAAGTTACTAATCAAGGATATCCCAGTGGGTTTGCTGTATAAGCAAACTATCACATGTTTATATTGAGAGACAGGAGTAATTTCCCAATTGAGGCCCCCTTCTATCAAACCTGGAGGGTAGCTAAGCAAGAAATCACATCATGAAGCAGAAGGTCAGCCTGCATGCCTAGGAGCAGTTACTGTTTCAGTATTGCTCAACCCTGGTCAGCTTTGTGATCCTATGAGATAACAATGGAGCACCAAATAATTACCATCCCCAGCTATTCCTGTGAATCAGGAAAGGACCTCAGATGAGTCTTCAAATGTCAATGTCTTCTGAATCAGTTAAGTCCACCTGAAAAAGCCTCTCAGCTTAGCATCACTGTCTTCATTTTGTCTGCTACCATTATTGTTCTCTCATATTTTTATCCCAAAATAGTCTTTACTATTAATTGTATAAATGTTCAACTTCGTCAAAATTCTTTCCTTTTAACTTTATTTTTTTTAAAAAAAAGATAAATATACAGATTTTTAAGCATTTTTTCATAAAAGTATACAAATACATTTTTAAAGGTTGTAATTAAGTATTTGTGTGTACATATACATACACATATGTATATAAGTAACAATAATATAGGAAAAGAGGTTATTAATTTGAGGATATAGGAGAGAAACTGGGAAAGGCAGTAGGAAGAAAAGGGGGATGTGATACAGTTCTATTTTAATTAAAATAGATTATTTTTTTCTTTTTTTCTTGATCTTCACACAGTCTGTGGGTTGTTTCTGGGGTGTAGAGCTTTCTGGGCTTACTATCCCATTATCAGTGACTGCATATTATGTCTGTTCTTTTGTGACTGGGTTATATCACTCAGGATGATATTCTGTAGATGCATACATTTTCTTGATAATTTTGTTAGGCCATTGTTTCTGATAGCTGAGTAGTACTCCATTGTGTAAATGTATCACAATTTTTGTATCCATTCAGTTACTGAAGGACATTTAGGTTCTTTCCAGCTTCCGGCTATTATAAATAGAGCTGCAATGAACATTGTGGTGCATGTATCTTTGTTGTATGTTGGAGCGTCTCTGGGGTAAATGCCCAGAAGTGGAATAACTGGGTCTTCAGGTAGTACTATGTCCATTTTACTGAGGAACCACCAGACTGATTTCCAGAGCAGTTGTATCAGTTTACAACCCCACCAGCAGTGGAGAAGTGTTCCTCTTTCTCCACATCCAAACCAGCATCTGTTGTCATCTGAGATTTGAATCTTGGCCAAGGTGACTGGTATGAGGTAAAATATTAGGGTTATTTTGATTTGCATTTCCCTGATGGTTAAGGATGTTCAGCACTTCCTTAGATGTTTCTCAGCCATTCAATATTTTTCAATTGAGAAATTTTTGTTTAAGTCTGTACCCCATTTTAATAGGGTTGTTTAATTATCTGGTATCTAGCTTTTCGAATTCTTTGTACACCTTGGATATTAGGCCTTGATTTATGGCAAAGGAGCTGTAAACATTCAATGAAAAAAGGACAGCCTATTCAACAAATGGTGTTGGTCTAACTGGCATTCAGCATGCAGAAGAATGAAAATAGACCCTTTCTTATCTCCTTGTACAAAGCTCAAGTGTAAGTGGATCAAAGATCTCCACATTAAACCAGGTACATTGAAAGTATTAGATGGGAAAGTAGGGAAAACCTTAGAACTTATAGGCACAGGAAAAAGTTTCCTGAACAAAACTCCAATGGCTGGAGCTCTATGGTCAAAGATTGACAAATGGGACTTAATGAGATTGCAAAGTTTCTCTAAGGCTAAAGACACTGTCAAGAAAACAAAATGAAGCCAACAGTGTGGGAAAAGATCTTTACCAACCCTACATCAGATAGATGTCTAATATCCAAGGTATACAAAGAACTCAAAAAGCTAGACACCAGATAATTAGACAACCTTATTAAAAAATGGGGTACAGACTTAAACAAAGAGTTCTCAATCGAGGAATATAATAGCTGAGAAACATCTAAGGAAGTGCTCAACATCCTTAGCCATCAGGGAAATGCAAATCAAAACAACCCTGAGATTCCACCTCACACCAATCAGATTCGCCAAGATCCAAAACTCAGATGACAACAGATGATACCTCAGATGTGGAGAAAGAGGAACACTTCTCCACTGTTGGTGGGGTTGTGAACTAATACAACACTCTGGAAATCAATCTTGTGGTTGCTCAGAAAAATTAACATATTACTACCTGAATACCCAGTTATTCCACTTCCGGGCATTTACCCCAGAGACGCTCCAACATACTACAAAGATACATGCACCACAATGTTCATTGCAGCTCTATTTATAATAGCCAGAAGTTGGAAAGAACCCAGATGTTGTTCAGTAGATAAATGGATACAAAAATTGTGGTACATTTACACAATGGAGTACTACTCAGCTATCAGAAACAATGGCTTAACGAAATTCTTAAGAAAATGTATGCATCTAGAGAATATCATCCTGAGTAATATAACCCAGTCAGAAAAGAACAGACAGAATATGCAGTCACTGATAATGGGATATTAACCCCAGAAAGCTCTGAACACCCCAGAAACAAGTCACAGACTCTGTGAAGTTCAACAAAAACAAAAGAATATATTTTAATTAAAATAGAACTGTATCACATCCCCCTTTCCTCCCTACAACCCCTCCTAGTTTCTCTCCTATCCCCTTAATTTAATAGCCTCTTTTTCTATATTATTGTTACATATATACATATGTATATATATATATATGTACCCACAAATACTTAATTACAACCTTTAAAAATGTATTCATATGCTTTTATGCAAAAATACTTAAAATTTGTACATTTATCTTTGTTTTTTAAAATATAGTTTTTCAATAAAAAAGAATCAAAAAATAAATATAATATCATAAAAAAAGATGAACTTTGTGTTTGCTCCAAAAAAAAATACATGCCAGATCCCATATTTTAATTTGACTTTTATTTCTTAAAGACATCATTTGGTACAATGAAAAATAAAATAAGATCAAGTGATTGCAAAAGTTCTCAGTACAGACCAAGGCAAAACATCAATTACACCAGCAGCCATGTCTTACTAGAGGAATCACATCACAGAATTCACATCTTACCCTAGCTTTCTAATGACTGACGTGTTTTCTACACACAGCAGAGTCACCACTTGGAAGAATACAAAGCTCTTCTGGATGTGTTGCCCTTTCCTACACGGTTATCTCCAGGCAGCTCACAGTACAGGGTACATGGCATAAGAAGCAATTCCACAGTAGTTGTTCTGACCTCTGGGAATCTTCATGTAGCCCTTTTCACCCCATTGTTCACCATGACTGAAATAAAACATGTTTTCTATTTAGTAGAAAAGACACAATACAGTGGATTGTTACAATAAATCTTAGTTTGAGTATGAGGCTAGATACCAAATAAATTAGATTGCATCAGAAAATTTGGAGGATCGATTCTGGGGTACCGATGGTGGTAAATTTTTCAGCACAAAAATTTAGGACATCTTTCCATTCACAGGTTGTTCAGATATAACAAATTCCAAACAGGACAAATATGTTATTTGTCCCAACGAAACCAGTGACAGAATCCAAATTATGTGACAATGTATTATATAATTATTCTTCTAGGCATAGAAAAGTACTGAAAAGTAAAGGCAGATTACACAACTGTAAAGTTTTGAGTTTGAGTTTAAGTTTTTCTTAAAGCCAAAATGAAGCTGAAGATAGGGATTGGTATCTAGGAGCACTTGGGCATTCTTCCACAGGAAAATAGTTTGCAGAAGTCAGGAAACAAATAGGAGGTACTAGACAAGCACACTACCCAACATAGAAAAATACAGCATCAATAAAATTCACCACATCAATACATAATGTGGAGAACAGCTTAGGAAGATGATTGATGTCAACATCAGGTCTATACATAAATGCATGCCCTTGCACATGCGTGCATGCACACCCACACACACCACACACATTTGAACAAAAAAAAAAAAAAAAAAAAAAAAAAAAAACGGGTTTCTTTTTCAACTTAATTTCAACCATGCTTTCTGTGACTTGTATGTAAACTCCAACAATAAACACGATGTATATTTGAAACCTAAAGTAGGAATAAGTTTAGCAATTCCTACCTGTTTTTTACCAACCAATATTTTCTGTCCTCTGACTCTTGGCCTTCATAGCCAAAGCCAACCAACAGCACAGAATGGTTGGGGGAATCACGTTTGCAGTTCGGCTCATGATATATACCTGAAACAGAAGATCAAGGGAATAAAAGACACCAGGAGCCTGATAGTGATCATGGTCAACAGCAGCAAATGAGACATTTTCTAATTCAATTGAAATGACAGAAATTACAGTAAAAAATCAAAATCATTGCTGACAGAAATCCTCATTCAAGTTCTCAACAAAATATAAGAAATGTAAAAATGAACATAACTTTGTTGACAAACACTTCTTGTGTTTTCTCTAACAAAACACCACTCCAAGAAACCACAATAGAACATAATTAATTTAAGATGCTTTCTGTAACTTAGTTCTAGAAAGAAAATTCCTTCACATCTTGAGATACACCAAGCAAAGTGGGGTAAATAAAACTAAATGATGATAATAATAAGTAATGAAGTGCTCATATGCATCAGATGTTATATCACAAAGAAATGCCACACATGATTTTTTTTCATGGGCAAGTGCCAAAGTAACAAAGCCTCAAGTTTTACACAATATTAAGACATCAACCTGGCATGTCCCAAAAAGTCACAAGCATCCTTTTTCAATATCTAGAAGAACATAAGCTTACCTCCTGTATATTTTTTAAAAGATTCATGTTGAGCATCAATTCCAACAGCAATGGGCCCATTCATTACTAGAGCTTGAATTAGGGCTTCTTCGTTCCTTGGGACAACCAAAAAGCGAGTGACCTTAGCAACAGAATGTTCTGGATGGTACCTACAGTGTCCTTCCTTTAAAGAGTAAAAAGTTAAGAGACTTGGTTAACTCCATCTACCCTCTGGATATCATGAGTCAAATGCACAACAAAGGATGTCTGTTCTTTGCGCTGTACTTTGACATACCTACCTCTGGTCTGTATAAATTATTTGAGGAAATGAAATATTTCTGGGCGATTTGTAACTAAGTCAATATTATTTATAAAGTGATTAACATATTCTCCATGTGCATAGAAGCAGAAACAACTACATAAGATTCTACAGTCAATATGAACCCTGAATACAGTGTATTTAACTAACATTTTTCTCTTGCCCAACCTTAACTGGAATGACAATACAAGAAGCTCACTCACCTTTGCTTCATACGGATAGGTTGCCTCAGCCTCCAGACCTCCATTGTTCTTCACGTATTGGAAGGCATTGTAGATCCTGCCTCCTTTACATCCCATAGTGCCAAAAGATTTAGAACAGTCTACTAGGTTCTGAACACTTAGTGGGGACAATTTGCCTGTTTTTTTGAACAGCTGTCCTTCTATGGAACCAGCCACAGCAAAAGCCCAACATGCACCACATGCTCCCTGAGCAGGGAAGAAAAGACAGTCATCTATGAAGAAACATACTGGAACAATAATTTGTACAATGGAGTTCTTTATCAAATAATGAACTGTTAACATTTGATGGATGCCTAGGAAAGAATAATCAGTCTCCACTGGGCAGTGTCTCATGCTACAATGGCTAGCCCAACAAACAAACGCAAGCATCTGAATAAGCAGCCATGATATACTAGTCTCTAGGTATGATGAATGTCCTTAAATAAAGTCTGAAAAGAAATACAGTTGAACCATAGGTGGATATTTAAGAGTAAGTAATTCATGAAAATGACACTATGCGTGTACAGACCCTGCAAGTGCTAGGGCATGCATGCATTAGGAATTCCTCATTCTTTGGGACAATCAAGAAACATTTGTTACTAGCAACAGAATGCTAAGGACAGTACCTGTACCTCTCAGATTGTAGAAAAGAGCTTAATGAATAGCATGTCATTTTACAGTCAAATAACAAAGACTGCCAATACTGTGTTGTACTTTTAATAGTTGGGTAATACAGCCATGTGATGTTGTCAAACCTGGCTTCGCACAGGAGTCACATAGCCTTCCTTTCTCCAATGCAACGTTTTGGGGATTTTGATGTTGCGTTTCTGGATGCGTTTCTCATTTTGTAGAGTCAGAGTTGAACTATCTACCATCATTTTCATTTCTTCACTGGTCTTCACAGAAAAGAACATCAAGACTCCATTTAAACAACAAAACAACAAAGGCAAAAGTATAATACAATTAGAGTCACACTCACCATGTCACCAAATTCATTCATTTCTACAGTGAAGTTGTTCATCCACAGGCCATCCTCCACAGTGTACTGTTTGATCATTTTCACGTTTTCTTCCCACAGTGCTCTCCTCTGTTTTTCTTCCTCCTGGAAATAAATGTAATGGGCAGCATTTACTTCTGATTATGCCTCTGCCCTAGCTGACCAGGTGAACTCATTACTACAAATGTCTAGAGATCACATAGAGCAATACCACTAAAACACTGTAAGCCACTCTCAACACCCTAGTTAAGAGAGACAAGAACTACCATGTGCTCACCCCGTATTACATTCCTACTTCAGGTGGCTGTGGCATCTAAGGATGCTATTATATCCATGAGCCCACAACAGAAATTAAAATTTTCTACAGGGACCCTCTTTGTGTGTCCATTTGACATACTGGGCTATATGTTTTCTCATAGCTTCTTTTCCACTCCTCCCATTCAGCATCCAAATTGTAATCAGGTGATGGAGCAGCCAAGGTCACTCCCAACCATAGTATAGCCAGAAAGGTCACAGGAGTCATGTCCCAAGCACCTAGAGAGTGAAGAAAATCAGTCAGAGTATGACTTAATTGAGAAATTAAGTCATTGATGCTGGATGAAAATATTCAAACTACTCTCCCAAATATTTACTCAAGATTTTGGAAATTGCTAAATATGAGTTTGGACTTCTTGTGCAGCTATTTTAAAATTACACAGCATGTGGGCAAAATTCTAGAAATATAAACTGGCATGTTCTATAAACTTACATGGTCAGAAATGGCATAGGCATAAAATTTCAAATTCTACTTAATTGGGGGCTTGTAATAATTAACTAAGGATTTGTAATATACAAAACTTCTCTTGTGTGTCATCTGATTCTATGTACAAATTTTCCCCAAAAGTTGAGATTACATTTCATCATAGACTTTCTTAATACAGAGCAGGATCTGGGCTCATTTAAAACTTTCTCTCTTGAGTGAAGACATTCTAAACTGTCCTGCTTTAAAAATATTAGAAAAATCAAAATTCCTAGTACTCTATCTAACCGTTGCATTTTGCCTCACATTCATTAACTCAATAAGAAAAGGTTCAAATGGAAAAGTCATAGGAAACCAGAGATACTGTGATGATGGAGTATTAAAGATACTCTGAACTTTCAGAATCAAGCCTTGCTGGGACTCTTAACCAACACACCCCATAAGAAAGAATCAACAAGTAGCATGCCACCTGCTCCTCCTTCTGCCCATCTCAATCATAAAAAAGAACCATTTATCCAGGGGTGATGTGCAATATAATGATCGTTGTGGGCTCAGGATGAAATGAGCATGAACCTGGTGTGCATGGTACCAGCTGTCATTCTCCTTTCTGGACAAAAATTTACACTAAACTGGAACCTATATAAACTTGGACACAGGAAGTGTCTGGTTCCTCTCTGGTTTCCCCACCCTCCTCTACCTGCACACAGTAGGGTCATGAAAGTTAGGTCATTCTCATTTCTGGGCCTCTGCCTGATTCTCCAAGGAGTCTCTCAAGGTTCTCCTCCAGGCTCACTTCTCTTTCTGCCTTGACAAAGGTAGGGCCTCACCTGGGGTGATCACTGCTGCCTTGCTGTACTCCAGAGTTCTTCAGAGGTTGCTGAGGTGTCAGAATCTGACCAGGCAACACCTCACTCGGGTTTAAATCCCACATCTCAAGCTACTAAGCCCTCCCAATCATTATTTCCCTTCTTCTGATTAACTACCGGGTCACTGGACTGGGTCTCCAAGGTCATACTGAGATCTGATATTATCTATCCTAGAGGGGTGGGTGTGGGCTCTCTGAGTGGTCTGTGTGAAGGGGAACTTAGAGTCATTCACACAAGAAGTTAGGAAACAAACATTCCTGGCTTAGACAACATAATAAATGGGTATTTTATGTCAACAGTGTCATCAAGTGGAGGTGAGGAGTTTCCATGTAAAGCAATGTAAGATTTTGTGTTAGGACTTATTTTAAAATAAGAGGTTTAGTTTATCATCTTGGAGTTGACTAGTCAGGATATTCTAGTCTTGTATTTCATGTTTAATTCAAAACAACATTGGGATCCTTTGTGAACATGGACCTTTGCATGCCTTGTTAAACTGTCATGAGGAAAATATTAGGTCTCAGAAGTTCAAGGTTAGATGGATATCTTTATACAGGAAGTATTGTTCAAGGCCAAAACTAAGGAGGGAAATGAATGCTCTGGTGCTTGTAGTCTCACAAAACTGACTCAAATTTTTCTGCTTGATGTTAAATTGAGCATCCATCATAAGGTAACAACAGACCTATCAATCATTTCATTGAGTAACATACGCATTACCTAAAATTTCTGACATTTACCATTTTAGATAAAAATCTCAGTGACCTAAAGAACACCATCATTGGAAAAAAAAAAAGAAATCACCAAGTAGATCTCTGGGAAGATTCTATTTGCTTTCAGGAAATCAGAAAATGATTAAACAATAATCCTCCAAACCTTGTCCTCAGTCTCAGCATTGCTTGCTTTGTTTAGGAATTTGCATGGCACTATAGACAGTGTATTATACCTCACCATTTTCACTGTGAAGTAAATTTCTACTATGCTAATATTGAATGCACAACCAGTCACCAGTAGCTAATGTCAAAATATTCTCTTTATCCAAGTAATATGACTTTTCTATGACATTCATACCCCATATTCTGTTTGTACATTCATTGTAACATTGTTGTTCCCTTTGATCAGACAGGATATGTATGATACCTATCTATCCTGAATCCTACACTAACAAATTTGCATAACATTTAAACTCAACCAGTCTATTTCTAGAGATGTTTCTAGTTTTGCATAATGAGTATCACAGTTCCTTTTAGGCAACAACTTAGAGTTTCTTTATCCAGTGTAGCACCAGTTGTGCAAAGCACATTCATCAAAT
Source organism: Micromys minutus (assembly GCF_963924665.1). Taxonomy (NCBI): domain Eukaryota; kingdom Metazoa; phylum Chordata; class Mammalia; order Rodentia; family Muridae; genus Micromys; species Micromys minutus. The sequence continues at coordinate 93,313,219 of NC_137969.1, read as the reverse complement.
CATGACCATGTTCTTGTACAAACTTAGGGATCTTCTCAGATGGCCTCAAAAACCAAGTGTGGTCAAAAAATATAGTTGAAGGATTCAAAGCTCACCTGCCTTTTCTAAACTGTTCTATCATGGCCAAACTTAATATTATTTCATCACATTAGGAAGGTAATAAGGATCGTTTTTTTTAAAAAATCACTTTTAATCTGCATCTTTTGCTTCAGTGAACACTTTTATGTATACATTTGTTCATATAAAGCAACTCATCATTAATGCACAGTTTCATACCTGTGAGTTCATAATCAGTGGCAACTTCATCCCCTAGGGAAGCTAATTTTTAAACCTACCCATGATCTACCGAACCAGAACTGCAGAAAATTACATTCAGATATTTAAGGTTTCTCAAGTTCCTAGGTTGGTATTAACCTAACTGAAGTTTAAAAAGGCCCATGAATAGTGGTTATAAGACTGACAGGAAGACAATATGTAAGTATCTCACAATACTTGGTAACTCATTGCCTGGAGCCAGCCTGGCCTGAATAATTTGAAGTGGGACACAGAGTTGGACCTAGTTTTCAAGGCTGATCATCTCAGAGGTAGCTTTAAACACTGATGGATGGTGGCAGCATTACTGCCTCTTCCTACAGTGACCTGGTAAAGGGGAATCTTCATAGTGAGCAGAACACTGGTCAGTACCCACAGTACTACAGTTTGTTTGGAAGAAGAAATGGCCAGATGTATAATTATTGACATGTGGTCTTTAGTCATTGGAGTGTCTGGATGGTCAGGGACTTAGAAAGATTGCAATTAGGAAAATTGGTGAGAAAGACATCTGGAAAGAATGTATGTGAATAGATTTTTCTAAATGTATAAAGGATAAGAAGATATTTATGTCCCGTATAAATGTTTAACAAAAGATGACCTCAACTGGAGAGGAGCTCAGTAATGAAATGGATGAAATGACCTGTTCTGTAGATACACATATATTTTCTAGTAAAAATTAATATCATGCTTTTTGAATCTAATACTGTGCCAAATATTGCTATATCCATTTTTGGCATAAGAGAAAGTAGAGTAAAGTATAAGTTTATGCTATATTTTTTAAAACCTCTTGGAAATGAAATTTAAAACATTAATTAAATAATTTTCTTGGCCTTATCCTAAACATTCATTAGAATTTCCATATTCACAAATCTTCATAGTGTGTATTAAGAAATTAAGGTTTCAGAAGTTTTAGATACAAGAACGCCATAATATTTTTGACTTGTGAATTTAAATGTATTAACATTGTTTAGCTATATTACTAATTTTAAGTGGAATTAATTTAGGGAAAGATACCTTCTGTATGTACAGAAAGTTGGTGAATCTTGTCTTTTGTCCTAAAAGTCTGTCTAGAATTTCACTTTGAGGGGCTCTGAATAGTGGTATATATATGGAGTACAAGCTTGTCTTTAGTGGAGGTACACTGAGATAGAGACTCTCTGTATTTTCCAGAGACCTTGAGGTGGGGGAGTAATCTATAATAACATTAATGAGAGGCCACTATGTGACTCTCAAAGGAGGGTCTGGCCAAAGCTTGCTGGTGTCCTCCATTATGACGCATTAATGGTGAGTGCTGCTTGGTGCTTGGAAGTCTGTCTAAACTATTAGACTCTCACCTGTGCTGAAGTTAATCACAGTTCATTATACACTGATCTCACCTGAATTTTCAACCCGTTCTTACTGCTATTCTACCACAGACTCTCAAGGACAACAGGAAAGTGCTCGCATGAGAGAAAATGAGACTATAAAGCTTTTCAAACTCTACAGAATTAGATCTAACCAAGACAGCATCAAGCTGTAGATGACTCTAGTATGTTCACATTATCACATTGGCTACAGAGACTTTCACACTCCATCCTGACAGAGGAACCTCAGTAACCAGAACATTAAAAATCTATAGACCTGATCCCTGGAATTCTATCTTTCCTCTAATTAGTTCTTTGAGATTTCTTGTGTCTTATTAGCTCACACTCATCCCACTCTACTTTCCTTCTGAGATCTGAGCAACTTTAGCTACTCACTTTTCTGTGACATTTTCTGAAATATCACAACTAATTGTTGATCCTCAAATATCTGTGGGTGTGTGGTCTTTGACTGATGTGGTTGATCTATCAGAGTATATAGTCTTAGAGATCAATGATTCTGCCTCTTTCAGAAACTAAAATTTGCTCCATGTCTCAGAAGGGGATTTTATGCCTAGCTGCCTTATTCATGCTGGGATTCATTTTGTTTGTCTTACACATGTGTGTTTCACATTAACTAAGAGTTCATATGTACAGTTGTCCTGCTGCATTCAGAAGACACTATTTCCTTGTTGTCATCAACCACCTCGGGCTCTCACACATCCTTTCAGCTTTCCACAGTAATATCTGAACCACGGAGGAAGGCGTGTGTAGAACTATTCCATTGCCTGATTGCCTCTCTGAAGTATCTTAGTCTGCTTGAGCTATTATAGTTCTTTGTGTCCATTGACATCCACCTCAAGTAGAAGCTTCCATAAAAGGTCTGAGAGATCCATTAACTTGAGAGTATAATAAGTCATGAGTTCATTTAATAGCTTTGGTTTTAACAGCATTACAGTAGTAGATTATCTCCTCAGGCCTATGATACAATCAGCAGGAAAATGAGCAAAAGGAAGAGCAGCATAGTAAATTATCTCCTCAGGCCTATGATACAATCAGCAGGAAAATGAGCAAAAGGAAGAGCAGCACCTGGCCTCAAAACATCTGCGCTGCTGCTTCAAAGCCTTGCAAGTATTCCTACATACAGTTCAGATCATCCGGATGCTCATATTCAACTTCCTTCTGCTGTACAACATCCATACACATGTTCACACCTACTCTATTCTTGAGAGAAAAGAACTCACTGGCCAAACTGAATAATGAAAAGATAATCATGGGTGCCTAGCACTGGAGAGCATAACTGTTCAGGGCTGATTTACAAGGAAAACCCTACAATTCGAAAATAATGACCAGGTTTCAAGGGCACCTTACTGCCTATATGCATAGCACCATGTCAATGAAAGTCATTTCACATGTAAATGAAAGTTTTTTCTTCCTTGACACAAAGGATAGCAAGGCTCCAAAATGGCCTGCCATTGTGGAATGGGATTGGGTAGTTCTATTAGGAAGTTCCTGTTAATTTCTTCCTAAATGGACCAGTTGCTTTCCTAGCTCTCTTGTTTTGAGTGACACACAGAAAAAAGCCAAGAGACAAGACAAAAAAAAATCATCCTTTATTATCTTAAGACTCTCTCTTGATATTTGGGTTGTTATTGTATCTTTTATTATTTAAAACAATTTTAAATTTAAATATGTTGATTATTGTCTTCCACTCCTCCAAGTTCTTATTCTTCCAACCTTCCTCCCTCCACAGGTTGCTCTATACAGGTACCCAACTCCCTGAGAAACCACAGGCTACTCCTGAAAGAAAGGCATGTAGGCTAACAGCAAACCTTTACCCTTCCACCAAGTCTAGTATTACAGTCTCATCCCTAGCTATACAGTAGATCATCTGTGGCAGTTCCCAGAAACTCATCTCCAGTGATCTGCAGAGATATTATCCTCATAACCTCCCCCAATCTCCTTTTTATCCTACCCCAAAACTCTACCAAGCACTCCCTCTGAACCCATAAGCCACTAATGCTAGAAAGCAGATAAGCTAACTGCAGAATTTATCTCTCTTTTTGTTACCCCTCATTAGGAAAAGACTCCCCTAACCCTCGAGAGACTAGAGACCCCAGAGAGTAGAGAGACACGGGGGAACATCCTCTTGGAGACAGGAGGATGAGTAATGAGATGAGGAACTTGAACAGACATAATATGTGGTCACTGATAATTGGATACTAATACCAGAAAACTCTGAACACTCCAGAAACAACTCACAGACTATATAAAGTTCAAGAAATTCAAAGGCCAAAAAAAAAAAGGAAAAATGAAAAATTATTATGGTTAATCTTTACACAGCAAGAAAACTTTGACTATTTCCAGGTTCCATCTTGTTTTACATGTACTTTATGCTCCTTGTATGTAGTAAGATTTTAATGCATACTATTAAAATCAAGTACTGACAAAAATGTATTCATATACTTTATGCAAAATGCTTCTAAATTGTACATTTATCACTATTTTTAAAATAGTGTTGTTCAATTAAAAATATAAAATAAATAAAAATAAAACTATCACATCAAAGGTGGAAAGCACATATCATCAGAATCAAAAATGCCCAAGTGAAGGCATAACTAATACAGCTCCACTAATTCACACACTCAGAAATTTCATAAAAACACTATCTTGGAAGCCATAATATATGTCCAGTGGACCTGGTGCAGACCTTTCCAGGCCTGAGCCAACATCCCCAGTCTCTGAATTCAAATAAACATTGTTTCTCTCTCTCTTTCCCTCTCCCCTTTCCTCTCCCTTCCCCTCTCCCTCTCCTTCTCACTCTCTCCCTCCATCCCTCCCTTGCTTCCTCTTTCTCTTCCTCCTCACCTTCTTCCAGTAGAGTTGTTTGTTCTATATTGTTTTGTAAACATCATATTATTCAGATGTTGTAGACATCCAGTTTTAATATGTGATGATCACTTAGGATGCAGGAAATTATTCCATTATTGTTATTATTAATTTATCTTTGGTATCTATCAAAAGTTGCTTTATGTCTGAGTATATGGGCAGTTCTGAAGAAAGTTTTGGAAGGTAGTGAGAAGAAGGATTACTACAGAAAGTCTTGTGGTATGAAACTGGGGATGAGATTAGTGTTTTTTAAATTACTTCTTTTTTAAACACTCCAGCTGTTACTCTCCTTCTTGTCGAGCACTTCCTTATTTGCTTCTCAGACATTCAATATTCCACAATTGAGAACTTTTTGTTTAGCTCTGTACCCCATTATTTAAAAGGGTTGTTTGATTCTCTGGTGTCTAACTTCTTGAGTTCTTTCTTTACCATGGACATTAGGACTTTATCAGATATGAGGTTCATTAGATCTTTTCCCAATCTGGTGGCTGCCATTCTGTTTTCTTGACAGTGTCCTAGACTTACAGAAATTTTGCAATCTTATTAAGTCCCATTTCTCGACATTTGACCTTAGAGCATGAGCCATCGGTGTTCTATTCAGGAAATTTTCTCCTGTGCCTTTGTGTTCTAAGATTTTCCCTGCTTTCTCTTCTAATAGTTTCAGTGTATCTGGTTTAATGTGGAGATCTTTGATGTACTTGCACTTGACCTTGGTACAAGGAGATAAGAAAGGGTCTATTTTTGTTCTTCTTCATGCTGAGTGCCAGTAGGACCAACACCATTTGTTGAAGAGGCTGTGTTTTTCCACTGAATGTTTACAGCTCCTTTGTCAAACATCAGGTTACCATATAAGTGAGGGCTCATTTCTGGATCTTCTATTCTATTCCACTGATCCACGTGCCTATTTCTGTACCAATACCATGCAGTTTTTAGCAAAATTGTAATATAGCTTGAGGTCAGGGATGGTGATTCTCACAGATGTTTTCTTTTAGTTGAGGTTAGATTTAGCTATTCTAATTTTTTTTTGTTATTCCAGATGAAAATGCACATGGCTCTTTCCAACTCTATGAAGAATTGGGATGAAATGTGATGGGAATTGCATTGAATCTGTAGATTGCTTTTGGTAAGAGGGCCATTTCTACAACGTTGATCCTCCCAATCCATGAGCATGGGAGATATTTCCATTTTCTGAGGTCTTTCTAGATTTCCTTTTTCAGAGAGTTGAAGCTCTTTCATACAAGTCCTTCACTTGCTTAATAAGAATAAGAGTCACACCAAGGTATTTCATATTTTTGTGACTATTGTAAAGGGTATCTTTTCCCTAATTTCTTTCTCCACATATTTTCCTTTTAGTAGAGAAAGGCTACTGATTTGTTTGGGTTAATTTTATATCCAGACACTTAGCTGAACTTGTTTATCAGCTGTAGGAGTTCTCTGGTGGAATTTTTGGGTTCCCTTTGTACACTATTATGTCATCTGCAAACAGTGATGTTTTTACATCTTCCTTTCCAATTTGTGTCCCTTTGACTTTCTTCTGCTGTCTAATTGCTCCAGCCAGGACTTCCAGTAATATGTTGATTAGATAGAGGGAGAGTGGGCAGCCTTGTTGAGTCCCTGATTTTAGTGGGATTGCTTCAAGTTTCCCAACATTAAGTATGATGTTGGTTGTTGGTTTGCTGTATATTGCTTTTCTTATGTTTAAGTATGGGCCTTGTATTCCTGTTCTTTCCAAGACTTTTAATGTGAGGGGTGTTGTATTTTCTCAAATGCTTTCTCAGATTCTGGTGAAATGACCATGTGGTTTTTTTCTTTGAGTTTGTTTATATGGTGGATTACATTGATGGATTTTCATATATTAAACCATCCCTGCATCCCAGAGATGAAGCCTACTTGATCATGTTGAATGATCATTTTGATGTGATCTTGGTTTGCAAGGATTTTGTTGAGTATTTTTGCATCAATGTTCAAAAGTGAGACAGGTCTGAAATTCTCTTTTCTTGTAGGGTCTTTATATGGTTTAGGAACAAGAGTAATTGTGGCCTCAAATAAGGAGTTAGGGAATGTTCCAACAGATTCTATTTTGTGGAATAGTTTGGAGATTATTGGTATTAGGTCATAAATATATGTCTAATAAAATTCTGCACTGAACCCATCTGGACCTGGGCATTTTTTTGGTTTGGAGGATTTTGATGACTGCTTCTATTTCTTCAGGTGTTATGGGATTATTTAGATGGTTGACCTGATCCTGGTTTAACTTTAGTATCTGGTATATTTCTAGAAATTCATCCATTTCCTCCAGATTTTCTAGTTTTGTTGAGTATAGGTTTTTGTAGTAGGATCTGATGATTTCTTGAATTTCTCAGTTTCAGTTGTTATTTCTCCACTTTCCTCTCTGATTTTGTTAATTTGGATACTCTCTCTTTGCCCTCTAGTTAGTCTGGATAAGGGTTTATCAATCTTGTTAACTTTCTCAAAGAACCAGCTCTTGGTTTTGTTGATTTTTTTCAATGGTTCTTTTTGTTTCTATTTGGTCAATTTCTGCTCTAAGTTTGATTATTTCTTGCCATCTACTACTCTTGGTTGTATCTGCTTCCTTTTGTTGTAGAGCTTTAAACTGTGCTGTCAGGTTGCTAGTGTATGCTCTCTCCAGTTTCTTTTTGAAAGCACTCAGAGCTATGAGTTTTCCTCTCAGAGCTGCTTTTTTTGCATCCCATAGGTCTGGGTATGTTGTACTTTCATTTTCATTAAATTTTAGAAAATCCTTAATTTCTTTCTTTCTTTATTTCTTCTTTGACCATTCTATCATTTCGTAGAGCATTTTTTAGTTTCCATGTGTATATGGGCTTTTTGTTGTTAATAAAAAACAGCTTTAATCCATGGTGATCTAATAGGATGCATTGGACTATTTCAATCTTCTTATTTCTATTGAGGCTTGTTTTGTGACCAATTATATGGTCAATTTTCGAGAAGGTGCCATGAGGTACTCAGAAGAAGGTGTATTCTTTTGATTTAGGATGAAATGTTCTGTAGATGTCTATTAATTCCAATTGGTTAATAACCGCTGCTAGTTTCGCTGCATCCTTGTTCAGTTTCTGTTTCCATGATTTGTCTATTGATGAGAGTGTGGTGTTAAGGTCTCCCACTATTACTGTGCAGGTGGAAATGTACTTTTTGAACTTTTGTAGGGTTTCTTTTATGAATATGAGTGCTCTTGTATTTGGAGCATATATGTTAACAATTGAGAGTTCCTCCTAACAATTTTTTCTGTAATGAGTAAAAAGTGTCCTTCATTTTTTTTTTTGATACCTTTTGGTTGAAAATCTACTTTATTCAATATTAGAATGGCTACTCCAGCTTGTTTCTTAGGGCCATTTCCTTGGAATGTTTTTTCTCAACCTTTTACTCTTAGATAGTGTCTGTCTTTGTTTCTGAGATGTGTTTCCTCTATGTAGCAAAATGCTAGATTCTGTTTATGCATCCAGTCTGATAGCTTATATCTTTTTATTAGAGAATTGAGTCCATTTATGTTAACAGATATTATGCAATATTGGTTGCTGTTTCCTGCTATTTTTGCTTTTGGAGGTAGAATTGTGCCTGTGTGTCTTTCTTCTTTTGGTTTTCTTGCTTAAGTATTTTCTTGTTTTTACTAGGATGTAGTTTTCCTCATTGTGTTGGGTTTTCCACCTATAATTTGTTGTAGTGCTGGGTTTGTAGTCAGATATTGTATAAATTTAATTTTGTCTTGGAATATCTTGGTCTCTCCATCTATGGTGACTGAGAGGTTTGCTGAGCATAGCAACTTGGGCTGAGACTTGTGTTTCTTAGGGTCTGCATGATATCTGTCCAGGATCTTCTAGCTTTCATAGTCTCTGTTGAGAAGTAGGGTGTGATTCTGATTGGTCTGCCTTTATATGTTACATAACTTTTTTCCCTTACTGTTTCTATTATTCTTTCTTTGCTTTGGACACTTGGTGGTTTGTCTATTATGATTCGGGAGCAATTTCTTTTCTGGTACACTCTATTTTGAATTCTGTAGGCTTCTTTTATGCTCATGGTCATTTCATTTTTAAGGGTAGGGAAGTTTTCTTCTATGATTTTGTTGAAGATATTTATTGTGCCTCTTAGTTGATATTATTTGCCCTCCTCTATTCCTATTATCCTTAGGTTTGGTTTTTTTCATTGTGTCCTGGATCTCCTGGACATTTAGGATTAAGAGCTTTTTGGATTTTGCATATTCTCTGACTGTTTTGTCTATGTTTTCCATGTTGTCTTCGGCCCCTGAGATTTTCTCTTCCATCACTTGTAGTCTGTTTGAGATTCTTGCATCTATGACTACTGATTTCTTTTTTAAGTTGTCTACCTCCAGGGTTGTCTCTTTTAGTGTCTTCTTTATTTTTTCCATTTCCATTTTAAAATCCTTCCTCAATTTCTTAATTTCTTTGGTAGTTTTTTTCTAGTTCTTTGTTTTCTCTAGTGTTTTTCATGTTTCCTCTTTAAAAGCTTCTATTTATTTATGCTTTTCTTCCCGTTCTTGTTTAAAGATCTCCATCATCATCTTGAGGTAGGAGTTCAGGTCTGAGTCTCCTTTTCTGCAGTGTTTGGCATTTCGTTCTTTGGTGTGATAGTAGAGCTGGTTTCTGCTGTTGCCAGGTTGTCTGGTTTCCATTGGGTAAGTTCTTTCACTTTCCTTGTGCCATCTTGTTGTTGTGATTATATGTGTTCTTGTTATCAGTGATTGGCTCCCGTCTCTCCCGTTAACCTGGCCTGTGTCCCTGTATCTCGGCTGTTTTTGGTGGCAAATGGCTTGAGCTTTTGGTCCGCACATAAGGGCCTTCTAGGTGGAAACAGATTCCCTATGGCAGAGTTCCTGCTGTCCTGAATCAATCTGCAGGCCGTACTTTCTGTGTGCTCAGCCCAGACCCCTCTGTGCCCCGGCTACTCGCAGCACAGTTTCATTAGGCCTGCGTCCCTGGATCTCTGCTGTTCCTGGTGGCAAATGTCCTGAGCATTTGGTCTGCATGCAAGGGCCTTCTGGGTGGAAACTGAGTCCCTACAGCAGAGTTCCTGTTCCCCTGAACCAGTTGGGGGAGCCTGTGCTTTCCGTGTCCTCAGCCCAGTCCTCTCTGTGCCCTGGGTACTCGCAGCCCAGTCTCACCAGGCCTGCGTCCGTGGATGTCCACTTTTTCCGATGTCAAATGGCCTGAGCCTTTGGTTTGCACGCCAGGGCTTTCTGGGTGGAAACTGAGTCCCTACGTCAGAGTTCCTACTCCCCTAAACCAGTGGGCGATGGGAGTGCTTTCCATACGCTCAGCCCTGACCTCTCTGCACCCCGGCACCTCGCAGTGCAGTCTCACCAGGCCTGCATCCCTGGATGTCCACTTTTCTTGTTGGCAAATGGCCTGAGCATTTGGTTCACATGCAAGGGCCTTCCAGGTGGAAACCGAGTCACTACAGCAGAGTTCCTGCTCCCCTGAACCAATCGGGGTTTCTCGCTTTCTGTGCGCACTCAGTCTAGACCTCTCTGCGCCCCGGCTACTCGCAGCACAGTTTCACCAGGCCTGCATCCATGGATCTCCCTTATTTTTATTTCATTTCATTTTATTAATATCTCTTAGAACATGTTTGTTTTAACTTGTTCATTAACTCTGGAATTAATTATATGTTTAACCCCAAAGATACCAAACTAAACTATGCATTCAGATCATTTTAATTTACTGCATGGCCAACATTTACCTTAAGCTATACAAAACAGAAACACAAACTCACCATTCCAGCAACTGTACTTAAAATGTGTAGGGTCTTATATGTGCTCAGGATATATACTTGAAGCTTAGTTCAGAAGGCAAAGGACATAAGTGATGGCCAGTGCTTTTTTTCTTTTGCCTTCCTAGGTCACCCTGTATTTAGAGAAAGATAGGATTCTTTAAGATGTCATAAAACTCCTGAAAGGACACATTTATATGACAAAAACATGGTTCAGAGGCTGGGGATCTTTAAGTAAATGGTCTAAAAGTAAGAGGATATCATTGAAAGAAAAATGCTCTGAACACTTACAAGTAAAGCAACATGTCAGTAAGTTCTCTGTCTACTTCTCCACACTGGTTTGGTTCTACCTGAGTTTACACATGTCTACTACAGGATGTTGCAATCAGTAATTTCATCTATGCAGCTGTGCTGCTGTGTCACAAAGACACTTCCTTCTTACCATCGACTGCCTTGGGCTCTTACTCTCTTCCCATCTGCTCTTCAACACCGATCCCTCAGCTGTTGGAGAAGAGTGTGAAATAAATATTTTTCATTTAGGCCTCAATATTCTGCCTGTTTCTTGTTCTATGCATTTGGATAGGTTGTAAATATTAGTGTTAATCATCATCTACTGCAAATAGTTATATCTATAAAAGGGGTGAGGGATGCAGTAACCTATGGGTATAATGATAAATCATTAGACATACACTTAATACTAACTCCATTTAGTAGTATATTGGTATGCATTCTATGATCTGTTCACTAACAGGTAACCAAAAGGATTTGCTATAACCTGTATTCTGATGGCTATATGGGACCTCAATAACTCAATCCTATGGAGGGTACTTCTTACTGATACTGAATGTTTTATTTGTTAGCCTCCAGTGACCTATAGTAGCACTGTTCCACCATTATACAATAACTGTTTTATCCTCTCTCTCTCTCTCTCTCTCTCTCTCTCTCTCTCTCTCTCTCTCTCGATTGATTCTATGCATTAAAAAATGAATGTTCTTTGCATGTCTTACATCCAGGATATTAAGAAACCTCAAGACATGCAAACGCTCTGATTTCATATTCACTATTGTTCTATGGAATCCTTTATTTTAATGCATTACTAATCCCTTGTCTTATATATGGCAATCAACTTTGAGTATATTGGCAGACACCTGTAACATTTTGTTAATATTTTCAAAACAATATTATAATAAATGTCATAGCTCATATAATTTAGAGTAATGAGAAAATAATGTAATAAGTCAACTCCTAGAAATGGAACAACTTCCAGAAAGAAAAATAAAGGGCAGCTGAAATGTAGTGATTAAAAATGTCCATTTTCTCAATGTTTACAAGCTAGTACATTTTTTAACTTTATATTTTTCTCAAAAGTTCATACATGAGTATTGTATTTATATCATTGTACCTTTCATTTTCTCCCTGCAACCCTTACATGCATCCCACTTCTACTCAAATCCATGACCTCTTCCTTAATTATTATTGCTACATATGTAAAAATACAAACACACATATACACACAAGCACACAAATACATACCACATCACATAGCTAGTTGAATTTGATGATCATATGCATCTGTATTTGAGAATGAATACTTGGGACTAAATAATCACCCTAGAATGTTCCTGAAGAAACTGCTCCTCCACCTCAGTAGCCATTGATTGCCTTCGTCTCTTAATCTGGCCTTGTGGAATTTGCTCCATACATACTGACAAAATAACTATAGTTCCCTGTGCAGGCCTTTAAAAACACTTAATATCCATTACTAAAAACAGTAACATTATATCTTAAAAAGACATATCTTAGATATGTTGTTCCATTATTTAACTCTCCAAGTTTTCTGTATCTGAATCCCATGGAGTCATCTCTGAAATCTGCCAATTCCTTAAACATTTTTAAAGACTTATTTATTTTATACACATGTGATTACACTGTTGCTGTCTTCAGATGCACCAGAAGAGGGCTTCAGATCCCATTTCAGGTGGTTGTGTACCACCATGTGGTTTCTGGGAAATGAACTTAGGACCTTTGGAAGAGCAGCCAGTGCTCTTAAACTCTGAGCCTCTCTCCAGCTCTAATTCCTTAAAATTTTAAAACCCAGTTAATCACTAACAAAACAATGCAAAGGAGCTTCAGTTACTGAAATGCTTTGATTAACAAAGGGTTTCTAGATTTAAATTGGAATTTGCCAAAGAGACACTAAATCCTTCTTGTTATTTATTACCTTAGGAAAGCCACATTTTTTGTCTTGTGATTCAAATCAAGTAACCACTGGAAATTCTAATGGTGAATATTGTTCAGTTCATTTTTCAAAGCATTATGGAGGCTGGAGGTGGGGAGGTGCTTGAACTCACAGTTACTGGTCTTTTTCTTGTTCAAATGACAGGCTCCAAAGGCTACCTTACCTGAAGATCCTTTTTCTTACTTATATACCATCAAATGCCAGATACAGAATCAGCATCATGCTTTGAGCACTAACAATGATAATCAGATATGAGCTTGAGAATGATGCTGACAGGTGGTCCCTGAGCAAGTCAGCCGTGATGAACAGTTTTGAATGACAACCTTTGAGCCTATGTATTCCCCTAAAAGGATAATGTTTTCCACTTCAGCAAGAGGCTTTGTGTTCACTAATCCTAGTCCTTATCTTCAGGAAATCCTCATGGCTCCTCTAAGCACACACATTAAATACATACATGCATACATACATACATACATACATACATACATACATACATACATACATAAATACAATGATGCTGTTGACTAAAGCTCCATATAATGGACACTAGTGATTCTCTTAGTCCAGGCAAAAGAGACCTCGCTAAAATCCAACAGCAGCTGGCAATTAAGAAAAAGAAAATGATGAAACCTCAGTCCCATAATAAACAAGTTGATAGACTATCTAGAGAGAAGACATGAGAGTTCGCTGGTGCTGGTTCTAGCATAGGAGTTTGGCCAGGAAATAGGAAGAGGTGAAAATGTGAAAGATAAAGTTACAGCCTAAAATCATATAGTGTCTGATATGGGATCAGCAGTCATCAAGCTGAGCTGCTGTTAAAGAAAAACAGGTCCACACATCTCAATCTCCACCTTGGCACATTAAAGGATTAGATATATTTTGCTTCTTTTTTCATACTTGTTTCTCATGTGCTCTTAAGAACCTGGAAATATAGGGTGGAAGGATGTTTCTACCTGATCTCTGTCTCTTAGATCTTGTAAGGTTTAACTATGTTTAACACCACTGAAGACTCCGAGCAAGGTGTTTGTAAGAAATTGATAAGAGACTATCAATGGGCACTCTACTTCTGTTGCAACCTTAAAGACTTCCATGGCATGAGAGTGGGATCACTGAGCATGTGCTAGCAACACAAACTCCTGTCCTATATACTTCAAGAGGATGTGCATCGTAAAGCTTGGCATTTGTCTGCCTACAAACATAGGGATGAATTAATATTCTAGTCTCAGTTCTCTCTAATATAGACTTCTGTACTGTGTTTTTCTGTTCAGTATGGATACACATTCTTCAACACCAAACAAATGTAACCAATAACCAGCATAGTGGCACATATGAGCTGCGGTAAAAGGACCAATGGGAACAGTAGAACTTCCATCACTCTTAGATCAAATGATGGGTGATCTGGGCCCCTGAGGTGAGACAATTTCCGGGCTCTATGTCATAGACACAGTCAACAGGAAAATGGTTATGAACAGGAAGAGCAGCCCTGAAGCAAAGGTCACAGCTGCCCTGATGATTCAGAGTCATGCAGATGTTCTCACACAGAGTTGAGATTTTCAGAAAGTTTACATCGAACATCTGTCTGCTGTACAAACTCCCTACATACATTCACAACTATGCTCTTCCTCAGTGACATAAACTGACCTATACAATCAAACAACAAAGAAATGTCCTGAATATAAGAATTGTTCAGGAATAAGTCACAAGAAACATCCTCTATATTCTAAAACCATGACAAAGATTCATAGGCACCTCACTGCCCTGGATGCATCTCTTGATGTGAAGCCCTGGATACCAAGAGCCATTGCAAAAGAAAGGCCCACTATTTTTGGCACTAAAAATGCTCAGGCACCAAAATGGACTCATATTATGAAAGGTAAAACCAAGTTCATTTCAGTTTTTTCCTGAACATATTGATTGATTGATTGATTGGTTTCTTACTTTTATTTCTTTTATTTAGCTACACACAGACAAAAGACAGGAAGCTGTACACAAAGGACAACACCTCTCCTTACTCTAGAAGTCCTCCCTGTTCTTTATGATCTTGCCCGAAAGGGGAAAATTATATTTTAAATACTACAGAAATGTTTCATCTTTGATTTACTTTTGGTCTTGGGTGTGACACATGAATTCTGCTGTCTAGGGTTCACTATGAGTTTCATTTCTCAGCTGGATGTTTCTATTCTGAGGGTGCATTAACCATTTACTTGTGTGTTACAAATGTAAACACCCTCTTTATATTGTATTTACTATAATCTCCTCTGATGATTTTTCAAAGATAATTTTTTTATCTTATAACAAATTTTGAAGCTGCCTCTTCATTGACAGGATAGATTCATTTTGCAAGCACTATTTTGGAAGATTGTCCTAGACACAAAATGGAGAGAGACTTGACAGAATGGATATTTACTGTCCTCTCTTGAAAATGGGAGAAGCGGCCACCAGGAACAGCAGAGATCCAGGGACACTGGCCTCGTGAGACAGTGCTCCGAGTAGCTGGGGAACAGAGAGGTCTATACTGAGCGCGCAAGAAAATGCCCTCCTGTTGGTTCAGGGGATCAGGAACCCTGCCTTAGGGTATCTCTTTCCAGCTGGTGGCCCCTGCGTGCAGAACAGGCACTCAGGCCATCTGACATCTGACAAGATGACTTATAATCAAATACAAGATGGCAAAAGGAAAGCAAAATAACATACCCCAGGGAAACCAAAACAACCTTGCAATACAAGAACACAGCTCTCCCATCACAGCAAACAGTGAAATGGCAAACACTCCAGAAAAAAAAGGCTCAGACCCAAAATCATACCTCAAGATGATGATAGAGATCCTTAAACAAGAACGGGAGGAAAAGCATAAATAAATAGAAGCATTTAAAGAGAAAACAAGAAAAACACTCAAAGAACTCAAAGAACTAGAGGAAAACAGAATCAAAGAGATGAAGGAATGGAAGAAGGAATTTAAAACAGAAATGGAAGCAATAAAGAAAACACTAAAAGAGAATGTAAAAAAACCTAAAAAAGAAATTAGGAGTCAAAGATGCAAGCATCTCCAACAGACTACAAGAGATGGAAGAGAGAATATCGGGGGTCGAAGACAACATTGAAAACATAGACAAAACAGTCAGAGAAGATGCAAAAACCAAAAAGCTCCTAACCCAAAATATCCAGGAGATCCAGGACACAATGAGAAGACCAAACCTAAGGATAATAGGAATAGAAGAGGGCAAAGAATATCAACCAAGAGGCACAATAAATATCTTCAACAAAATTGTAGAAAAAACTTCCCTACCATTAAGAATGAGATGACCATGAGCATAAAAGAAGCCTGCAGAACTCCAAATAGAGTGGACAAGAAAAGAAATTGCTCCCAACACATAATAGTCAAACGCCAAGTGCCCAAAGCAAAGAAAGAATACTAAAAGCAGTAAGGAAAAAAGGTCATGTAACTTATAAAGGCAGACCAATCAGAATTACACCCGATTTCTCAACAGAGATTATGAAAACTAGAAGATCCTGGACAGACATCATGCAGACCCTAAGAGAGCACAAGTGTCAGCCCAAGCTGCTATACCCAGCAAACCTCTCAATCACCATAGATGGAGAGACCAAGATATTCCAAGACAAAACTAAATTTACACAATATCTGACCACAAACCCAGCACTACAACAAAATATAGCTGGAAAACCCAATACAATGAGGAAAATAACATCCTAGAAAAAAACAAGAAAATACGTAAGAAAGAAAACCAAAAGAAGAAAGACACAGAGGCACAATTCTACCTCCAAAAGCAAAAGTAGCAGGAAACAGCAACCACTATTCCCTAATATCTGTTAACATAAATGGACTCAATTCCCGAATAAAAAGATATAGGCTATCAGACTGGATACACAAACAATATGTAGCATTTTGCTGCATACAGGAACTTCATCTCAGAGAAAAAGACAGACACTATCTCAGAGTAAAAGGGTGGAAAAAAAAAAAAAACCTTCCAAGCAAATGGCCTTAAGAAGCAAGCCAGAGTGGCCATTCTAATATCAAATAACATAGATTTTTCAAATAAAAGTTATCAAAAAAGATAAGGAAGGACACTTTTTACTCATTACAGGGAAAAATTGTCAGGAGGACCTCTCAATCCTTAACATATATGTTCCAAAAACAAGAGCACCCATATTCATAAAAGAAACCCTACTAAAGCTCAAAAAATACATTGAACCCCACACAATAATAGTGGGAAACCTCAACACTGCACTCTCACCAATGGACAGATCATGGAAACAGAAACAAAACAAGGACACAGAAAAACTAGCAGAGGTTATGAGTCAATTGGAATTAATAAATATCTACAGAACATAACATCCTAAAACAAAAGAATACACCTTCTTCTCAGCATCTCACAGAACCTTCTCCAAAATTGACCATGTAATTGGTCACAAAACAAGCCTCAATAGATATAAGGAGATTGAAATACTCCCATGGATCCTATCAGATCACCATGGTCTAAGGCTGGTCTTTAATAACAACAAAGACAAGAAAAAGCCCATATACACATGGAAAGTAAACAATGCTCTATTAAATAATAGCAGGATCAGAGGAGAAATAAAAAAAGAAATTAAGAATTTTCTAAAATTTAATGAAAATGAAAACACAGCATCCCCAAACCTATGGGATACAATGAAAGAAGTACTCAGAGGAAAACTCACAGCTCTGAGTGCTTCCAAAAAAGAAACTGGAGAGGGCGTACACTAGCAACTTGACAGCACAGTTGAAAGCTCTAGAACAAAAGGAAGCAGATACACCCAAGAGTAGTAGATGGCAAGAAATAATCAAACTCAGAGCAGAAATTAACCAAATAGAAACAAAAAGAACTATTCAAAAAATCAACAAAACCAAGAGCTGGTTCTTTGAGAAAATTAACAAGATTGATAAACCTTAGCCAGACTAACTAGAGGGCAAAGAGAGAGTATCCAAATTAACAAAATCTGAAATGAAAGTGGAGACATAAAAACTGAAACTGAGGAAATTCAAGAAATCATCAGATTCTACTACAAAATCCTATATTCAACAAAACTGGAAAATCTGGAGGAAATGGATGAATTCCTAGACAGATACCAGATACTAAACTTAAATCAGGACTAGATAAACCATCTAAATAATTCCATAACACCTAAAGAAATAGAAGCAGTCATCAAAAGCCTCCAAACCAAAAATAAGTCCAGGTCCAGATGGGTTCAATGCAGAATTTTATCAGACATTTATTGACAACATAATACCAATACTCTCCAAACTATTCCACAAAATAGAATCAGATGGGACACTACCTAACTCTTTTTTTGAGGCTACAATAACTCTTGTTCCTAAACTGCACAAATACCCTACAAGGAAAGAGAACTTCAGACCAATCTCACTTATGAACATTGATGCAAAAATACTCAACAAAATCCTTGCAAACCGAATCCAAGAACACATCAAAATGATCATTCACCATGATCAAGTAGGCTTCCTCCCTGGGATGCAAGGATGATTTAATATATGGAAATCCATCAACACAATCCACCAGTAAGTTCCCAGGAAAGTGGGACGATGAAAGCTCTATGTTTGAGATAATAAAGTTCCCCAGTACAGGGACAAGTTTCACCCAGCACTATGGGAAACACAACATCAGTTCAGACAGTTCGCCAAGCTCTGAAGGATTTGCTAAAAGTGAAAGGAATTGGGCTAAAACAGGAGACTGTAAAGAATTTTTTAAAAGCAGTGAAAGAGCAAGGGGTACTAGCTAAAAGAGTGCTTCCAGTATTGAAATTGGTAGAAACTATATAGGAGATGAGGAACAGTGTAGTACAGAGCTGGAGAAGGGAAATGAGGCTCTGAATCAAGTTAGGGAAGAGTGCTCCCAGTATTTAGAGGCAGGGGAAGTGTTTAGTGATGGAAAAATGTTGGAAGATGATTTAGAGAGCATAGCTGACAGTTTGGAGAAACTGCTGGTGCTCAGAGATTCATGCAGTGCTAGTCCTGCCAGTCTGCCCTAGCTGGCCCTTGTTTATCACCTTAACAAAAAAAAAAAAAAAAAAAAAAAGTTAACTGTTTCTGAGTTCTTCAAGTGGGAAGTTGAAAGTCAGGAGACGTCCTAGTTTCCTAGTTGTCACTGGAGAAATGTCTAGTTCTGATTCTGGGTCCCTTAGAATATCAGGGTCCCTTTGACACATGTAGTTCTCTTCTCTTGTGTGTTTGTCTCTTGGTGCACCAAGCTGTCTGTCCGTCCACGTGTCAATTTATGTCCATGTTTTCTTTGTTTAAATGTTACTCGTGTTTCATGTTCAAAAGAATACATTAGGTGTTTGTCTCTTGATTCAGCTTTAACTTGAGTCTAAGAGGATAAAATCAAAGATAAAACAAAAAAACAAAAAAACAAAAAAAAAAAAACAGGCATTTAGGGCCCTGCACCTAATGTTAGTAGTTTAGATCAGTTGAAGACATGCTGGAAGCTGATTTTTAGGCTGCTCCTAGAAAAGGGTGCAGGCAACTTACTCACTTGGAGCTGTTCCATTGCTTCTCCTAGAAAAATATGTGTTTGTGGAGCTCAACAGGTGACAAAGTTCCCATCTCTTAAAATTACAGCTAAAAAAAGTAAAAATTTATCTAGTTTAAATATATATAAGAAATGTGGTTACTTCATGTCTGCTTTAGACTGGTTTTAAAAGGTATAAACATTCTCTGCATGTCTTGGTGGTAAATTATTTGCTTAGAAGTAATTGGGTATGATTCAAAAATTGTAATATTAGTAACAAAAAATTTGTTTAAAACTAGTAACTTGGTTAAAGTCACTCTAAACAACAACACATGACATAAACCAACCCAGGGAAACAAGTTTTTAAAATACCTGTAAATTGGATTATAATATATGTAAAAAAATAAGATTTAAGACAGTATTGCTGCACTGTAGTGTGTTTGTGTGCAGGAAACTAGCAGCCAGACTTCATAGCATGAAGCTAATGTACTCTGACGCACACTATGTGTTGATTTTGGAGAGACTAGATTGTTTAGAGGTTAAGTTTTGCTTTCTAAACTTTTTCAAGAGTTCGTTGATAGGCTAATTAAAATGTCTGAAAAAGTGTTCAGAGCTGCTAATGTTAAAATTCTTTTGGTAAAAATGGGGATGCAGGCTCTTCCTAATGGAAAAAGATTTGGCCCTTCAGATGCTTATATTGGGTGCAAGCTATAAAAGCTGAAAGATCTGAGTTAGCCTTACAGGAGTCCTTTTATATAGACTAGGTAACTATGTTACACAACAAATGTTTAACTGTGGTTACCTGCCTAATAAAAAGTTTGGAAAAGCAAAATCAAGACTAAATTAGAGCCCGCTGCAGTTACCCCTAGAAAAGGAAAAACTGATCTAAAATATTTTTAATTGGCAAGCCTGCACACCATTCAGATGAAATTATTTTAAAATGTGATATCCCTATATGGATTAATCAGCTTCAGAAAAAAATCTGGCCACTCAATACCTAGTACAGGAGCAATTGCAAGCTGGCCACATTAAGTAAGAATCAAACAGGTAAGAATTGCTTCAGCTTTGTGAAGGGTTGAGACTGTGAAATTTACAGCCTGGTTTATTGCTTCAGTTGCCATTCCAAAGAGTTATTATAGATTTTCAAAGATCATTTCCATATTATTCCTTTGCATCTGGCTTGTCTGCTTGTGGTTTTGAAGAGCTCCTTGAGACAATTGGTGTCTTTGAAAACCTTTGCCTCAGAGAATGGCTGATGGTCTTTTATTATTTTACTACTGCCTCAATGTCAGGAAGCTGAAACTTAAAACCCTCAATGTTTACTTGCCAAATAATTGGGTTATCAGTCTTCCTAGCCAGATTGTGGCACAGAAAGTTCATAAAGATAATTTACTTTTCAAAAATCATCAGATAACTATGGGTTCAGTGACTCCCCCAAAAAATCCAAATTTGTACTGATAAGTTAAAAATGCTAAATTATTTTCAAAAATTATTAGAAGATATTCAATGGGTTTGACCCTATTTATCTCTGACCAATAGACAGCTGCAACCACTCTATGATATTCTGCCAGGTGATTCTGCTCTTGATTCTCCCAGACAACTCACTGATGCTGCCCGAGGTGCATAACAACTGGTAGAGCAGGGCATCCAGACTGCGGCCTTAAAATGCCAGGATGAGTTACAACCTATTTTGCTGTGTATTCTGCCCACAGAGGCACAGCATACAGGAGTTCTATGGCAAGGAGCTCCTTTGCTTTGCATACATCCCAAGATTTCCCCGGCCAAGACACTTGTGCATTATCCCACTTCAGTGGCACAATTGGCTTTGCAAGGCATTCAACAATGCATACAGTATTTTGGCAACCCACCTAAGGATCGTATAATCCCTTATAATGTGAGACAACTAGAAGTATTGTCATCTACTATAGATGACTGGGCTATTCTGAGATGCAGTTTTCAAGGTAACTTTGTTAATCATTTCCCTAAGCATCCTATCCTACAGCTGATTACCACTCATCCTGTAGTTTTCCCTCGCATCACTTCAAAGGATCCTTTGCCAGATGCCCCCCTTATCTTTACAGATGGTTCCAAGACAGGACAAGGAACATATGTGGTGGCAAGTTCCTCTCTGGTTACCATACAATTTCCCCCTGCATCACCCCAAGTTACTGAATTGCAAATTGTGATTAAGGTATTTGAGTTGTTTCCAAGTCCATTTAATTTGATTTCTGATAGTATGTTGTTAACATGTTGCTCTGCTTGGAAGTAGTGGGTAAAATTAATTCAAAATCTACTATTGGACATCTTGTTGTCACCTTACCTGACTTGATTTTAAAAAGAACTTCACCCTTTCTTATATAGCATATCTGTGCCCATACTAACTTACCTGGTCGCCTAGCAGATAAAGCCACCAGGGCTTGCTTGATTTTTTTCGATACATCACCTATTTCATTGGCTCAAGAATTTCATTCACAGTTCCATGTTAATTCCAAGACCCTGTCCTCACACTTTAAGATCACGCGTGATGAGGCACAGGATATTGTAAAAGAGTGTCAGAAGTGTGCCCCTATGCTACCCCAGATTGGGTTTGGGGATAACCCACGTGGGTTGCGCCCTCTACACCTCTGGCAAATGGATGTCACTCATTTCCTTGAATTTGAAAAATTAAAGTATCTCCATGTTTCTATTGATTCAGCCTCTGGGATCATTTTTGCATCTCTACATACAGGAGAAAAGGCACTGTCGTGTAATTGCACATTGTTTTGAAGCATGGAGCGCCTGGGGGCAGCCCAAAGAATTAAAAACAGATAATGGGCCTGCCTATACTTCTGCTTCTTTTGTGTCCTTCTGCAAAATGATGGTCGTTCAAGTAACTCACAGACTGCCCTATAATCCTCAAGGACAAGGAATCATTGAGCGTGCTCACCGCACCCTCAAAGAGTGTCTAGTTAAACAAAAGGGGGAAATTGCCTCCACAGGTTCTTCCCCTAGGGAGAGACTGGCTATTGCTCTTTATGCCTTAAATTTTTTAAATGAAGACAAGCATGGGTGGGTTGCTGCTGAGCTTCATGCCAATCCTGATGTTTCTCCCAAAGGCCTGGTTATGTGGAAAGATGTCCTGAGTGGCAAATGGCAGGGTCCTGATCCAGTTTTGGTTTGGGCGAGAGGGTCTGTTTTTGTGTTTCCTCAGGAACATTGACATCCACTGTGAGTCCCAGAGAGGTTGACCAGAATGGTCCAGGATGAGCAGAGCAACAACCCTGTGGATGAGCCGGAAGCTGCTGAAGCTCCCGGTGGTGAAAACTGAAGATCTGTGATCACCTATCAGTGTTTCCAAGATTGTTATGTTTTCAGATGATTATCATTTTCAGGATATAATTGGACATACGAAAGTCCTGCTCAGGCAATTGCCAGCAATCCCTTTAATGTATGGTTGCTATGTGGTGTTAATGGTAGCTGCACAGATTTATCTGCTTTAAGTATGCTATTTCAGAGGGGGTTGGGGTTATGCAAGCTTTCATTGGAATGGGACTGTGGGATTTGAGACCTCTGTTTCTCAGTTTGTTCCCTGGCCTGTACAGGCCCCCTCAGCTATAACCTTATTCAGGCCTAATAGGGATTTTGTATCACTACCACCACCTCAAGGCTAAAACAATGGGCTAGACTAGCTGGATTAGCCCTTTGCTTGGTCCTCATAAGTGTCCTGGAGTTCTGGTGCATGTGCCGTATACAATTTCAACAATGCAGAACTCAAGCCTTAATGATACAGGCTTTTGCAGCGGTGGAGACTGGGCAGTCTCCACAAGTGTGGCTTGGCATGCTAGAGAAGTAGTCAGTGACAGGTAAGACTCCCTGAGCGTGTCACCAACCTAAGACAGGGATTGAACCAATGCAGTTCATTCTCCCAGTGACGGGTAAGGGGCACTGCCACAGGGGGCAACCTAAGGTAGACATTGTCTCGGCCAAAATTATAAAGAAGGGGGAGATGTGGAGAGCGGGTGTATGGCGGCAGTCCCAAGATGATGCTGGGGACTCCAGCACTAGCACCTGACTTTATCCTCGCCCCGAGATTAGCCACTCCCACCATGCAAGCTGCGCAGGTACACTCATGACTCAAGCTCAGGACTGTGCTTGGGGGCAGGGGAAGGAGAAAGAGAAACCGAAAGGGGAGCAAAAAGAGAAACAGAAAGAGAAACTAGATAGACAGAAAGAGAGACAGACAAGGGAGAGAAAGATTTTCATGAGCATGCTGTAAGGTTCCTGAATAAACCACTTTGAGAAGAAAGATGTATTGTCGCTCCTTTTCTGTGGGTCAGAGACAGCGGCGAAAATAGAGTTGGAAAGAGCAATGTACAATTTCATCTGGAATAACAAAAGACCTAGAATATCAAAATCCATCCTCAACAACAAGAAAACATCTGCAGGAATCACCATTCCTGACCTCAGGCTATATCACAATTTTGCTAAAAACTGCATGGTACTAGTACAGAGATAGGTACATGGATAATGGAATAGAATAGAAGATCCAGAAATGAGCCCTCACATATATGGTCTCTTGATTTTTGACAAAGGAACTGCAAACATTCGATAGAAAAAAAGACAGCCTATTCAACAAATGGTGTTGGTCCAACTGACACTGAGCATGCAGAAGAATGAAAATAGACCCTTTCTTATCTCCTTGTACAAAGTTCAAGTGCAAGTGGATCAAAGATCTTCACATTAAACCAGGTACACTGAAATTATTAGAAGAAAAAGTAGGGAAAACCTTAGAACACATAAGCACAGGAGAAAATTTCCTAAACAGAACACCAATGGCTCGTGCTATAAGGTCAAATGTTGACAAATGGGACTTATTGAGATTGCAAAATTTCTGTTAGGCTAAGGACACTGTCAAGAACACAAAACAGCAGTCAACAGAATGGGAAAAGATCTTACCAACCCCATATCTGACAGAGGCCTAATATCTAAGGTATACAAAGAACTCAAGAAGCTAGACACCAGAGACTCAAACAACCCTCTTAAAAAATGGGGTACAGAGGCAAACAAAAAGTTCTCAATTGAAGAATATTGAATGGCTGAAAAGCATCTAAGGAAGTGCTCGACATCAGTAGCCATCACGGAAATGCAAATCAAAACAACCCTGAGATTCCACCTTACACCAGTCAGAATGGCTAAGATCAAAAATTCAGATGACCGCAGATGCTGGCGAGGATGCGGAGAAAGAGAAACACTTCTTCACTCCTGGTGGGGTTGTAAACTATCACAACCACTCTGGAAATTAGTCTGGCGATTCCTCAGAAAATTGGACATAGTACTACCCGAAGACCCTGTTATTCCACTTCTGGGCATATACCCCAGAGAAGCTCTAACATACAGCAAAGACACATGCACCACAATGTTCATAGCAGCTCTATTTATGATAGCCAGAAGCTGGAAAGAACCCAGATGTCCTTCAGTAGATGAATGGATACAAAAATTATGGTATATTTACACAATGGAGTACTACTCAGCTATCAGAAACAATGACTTTATGAAATTCTTAAGAAAATGTATGCATCTAGAGAATATCATCCTGAGTGAGATAACCCAGTCACAAAAGAACAGACATAATATGCAGTCACTGATAATTGGATACTAACCTCAGAAAGCTCTAAACACCCCAGAAACAACTCACAGACTATATAAAGTTCAAGAAAAAAAAAAAGGGAGAAAAAGATAATGAAAAACCATTATGCTTAATCTTTACACACCAAGAAAACTTTGACTAATTCCAGGTTACATCTTGTTTTGCATGTACTTTATGCTCATTGTAACTAGTAAGATCTTAATGCACACTATCAAACCTTTAAGAAAACCAAATACTGACAAAAATGTATTTGTATACTTTTATGCAAAAATGCTTAAATTCTGTACATTTATCTTTGTTTTTTAAAATAAAGTTGTTCAATTAAAAAGAAGAAAGAAAAATAATGAGAGACACCCTTCCAAAGGAGACTGATCTATATCCAGGCTAATCATTTGATTTTTTTCATCTCTCTAACAAGAAAGATGTTTGTTTGTTTATTTGTTGACATAATTCACAACTCTGATATCTATCTATGAAAGGGCAACAGAATTATTTCATAAAGTCCTTATAGAAATATTGTATTAGAAACCAGACTAGGTTGATTTCAGTGAACACAAAGTATATAAAATATCTTGCTGTATATTTGATCTAATGCTACATGGGTTAGGCTAATTGAGTCTCCAAAACTGCAGAAAAATCCATGCTTAAGATGCTGAGGGTCCCTGCCCCTCCTATTTGGTTATGAATGGTAAATAAATTTTCTGGTGGCCAATGGCTGGTCAGGAAGACAGAGGCAGGACTTGAGACTTCCTGAGCAGAAGGGAGAGAGCTTCCTTTATCAGAGAGGAGTAGCTACCACACCTGAGAAGTGCAGGACAGAGAGACATGTTGGTAAACATGTAAGAGCTAGGGAAGAACATCCTCAAGGGGCTCCGCTAACTAGTGAAAAGGCAGCAAAAACATAGATTTTAGTAAGCAATAACACAGGAATATCAAAGGTGAGTGTGTTAGTCATAGAGAGATTTCTAAGTGACCCAGACATTGAACTGTTTAAAGCATATTAAAATACAGCCTGTGTGTGTATGTGTGTGTGTGTGTGTGTGTGTGTGTGTGTGTGTGTGTGTGTGTGTGTGTGTTCCTTTCTTTTGGAAACCCAGAGCATTGGGGTGGGAATGCAGGTCAGCTGCCACTGGATCAATTTGAATATTGATAACTGAATGGATAAAAAAAACATGGTACACTATAAAATATTGCTAGGCCATTAGAAACAAGGACATCATGAAATCTGCAGGGTAATGGGTAGAAAAATAATATTGAATGAGGTAATTCATCTCAGAATAAAAAACATGGTATGCACTCACTTATAAGTATATATTATCCATAAAGTACAGGATAATTGTGCTACAAATCAAAAATCCACAGATGCTAAGTAAGAAAAACAGCCCAAAGGGAAATGCTTGTATCTCAATGAGAAGAGGAAATAGATTAGACATCAGGGGTGGATGGAGGGAGGGGACTTGTTAGGGGAGGCTGTGGAGATGGGAGAAGGAAATATAATGTGTGGAGAAGGTGGAGGGAACAAGTACTGACAGAGACAACTAGATTCAGTACAGGATATGTCTGGAACAAGCTGGAAACTTAGGACAATGGAAACTCCTAGGAATCTACCAGAGTGACCTTACTTAAGACTACTAGCAATGGGGAATATGGAGCCTGAAACAGCCATCTCCTATAACCAGGCAAGTCTTCCACTGGGGGGATTGGGATAGCAACTCAACCATAAACCTTAAATCTACAATTTTCCCTGCCTACAAAGATGGAGCAGTTTTGGAAAGAATGACCAACAAATGACTGATCTAGCTTAAGACTCATGCCATGAGAGGTAACCCTCTCCTCTGCTTGCAAACAGGAGCCTACCATAACAGACATCAGGGCGGGATTACCCTGATGAAACTGATAGGAGTGGAAGTAAAGACCCAGCGCTAAACATTAAGTGTAGCACAGGGAATCTTGGGGAATAGGGGGAGGAACAATTAAAGTAGCCAGAGGGGTCAAGGACACTTCAAGAAAACCAACAGAATCAGCTAACCAAGGCCAATAGAAGCTCATGAATACTGAACTGTCAAACAGAGAGCATGCATAGGGTGGACATAGGACCTTTGCACATTAGTAACAGTTGTCCAGCTGAATCTTCATATGGGGCTTCAAAAGCAGGAGTAGGGTCGGTCTGTGACTGCACTGGCTGCCTTTGGATACCTTTCTCCTAACTGGGCTGTCTTGTCTAATCTCAATAGAAGAAGATGCACCAAGTTTTACTGCAACAGAATATGCCAAGGCTGGATAGAATTTATGGGAGTCCTCACCTTTTCTGAGAAGAATGGATAGAGGAATGGTGGAGGAGGAAAAATGAAGGCACTGGGAGGAGAGAATTGATGGAAAACTGGGTCTGGCATGCAAAGTATATAAGCAACATCATTAATAACATAAAAGAATAAAATGAAGAGGATGTCAGAAGATGATAAAAAAAATCCTCCATGTTTATGGATCAATAGAATTAACACAGTAAAAGCCACCTCACCAAAAGCAATGTAGAGATCTGGTACACTCCTCATCAAAATCCCACACAATTCTTCACAGACATTGAAAGAGCAATTCTCAACTTTATATGGAAAACCAAAAATCCACATAAACAAAAGAGTGCTAAATAAGTAACCCTAAGTCTCACTGTTTATTATTTCAAACTATATATACAACTGTAGTAATAAAAATGACTGGTGTTGGCATAAAAACTGATATGATTTTCTCTTATGAATAATTTTGTTCTCCCTTCTAAGAAGGACTGAAGCATCCACATTTTGGTTTTCCTTCTTCTTGAGCTTAAACATGTTCCACTATGTTTATAGCAACCTTATTTATAATAGCCAAAAGCTGGAAAGAACCCATATGTCCTTCAACAGAGGAATGGATGCAGAAAATGTGGTACATTTACACAATGGAGTACAACTCAGCTATTAAAAACAGTGACTTCTGCTCTTGTTCTCTCCTCCTCCCTCCCTCCCTCCCTCCCTCCCTCCCTCCCCCCCTCTCTCTCTTTCTCTCTGTTGCTCCCTTATCCCTGCTCTTCTCCTTCCCTTCCCCCCTCTCTCTCCACATGCTCATGACCGACCTCTACTCTTTTACTCCTCTATCCCTCCCTTCTCTCTCTCTGCCTCTACTACCCTCTTAACTCCTTCGTGACCTAAATAAACTCTATTCTACACTATTTAAAAAAACTAACAAAACAGTGACTTCATGAAATTTTGAATGAAACTAAAAAAATATTATCCTGAGTGAGGTACCCCAGTTACAAAAGAACACACGTGGTATACACTCACTGATAAGCCCCAAAGCTCAGAATACCCAAGAAACAATTCACAGACCATATGTAACTCAAAAAGAAAAAAGACCAAAATGTGGAAGCTTTAATCCTTCTTAGAAGGGAGAAAAAAAATACTCACAGGAGGAAATACAGGGACAAAGAGTGGATTATAATTTTATAGAACTCTTTTAACCAATACAAGTAATTTAAAGCCATCTATAGAATAAAAGCTGTAAAGAGAGTTCTGTAAATTTTCACGTGTGACAGGGTAATTGTACTAGGAAAAGAAAGCAAGCTTGGAACAAATTCACAATCAAGTAAAACATTCCTTCTAGATTAGATATGAGACCATGATCTGGTAACTGAAGATCATATACTGGAAATGGACAATTCACTGCAAGTACAAGGACAGGAAATAAAATACTGACCAGTTTATCTATACATAACTACAAAATAATAAGACACAAGGCAAATGACTTGTCTCTTGACAAGACAGTACTAACTTGTGACATAAAAATTATTTCTTTGAAATTATAATGAACTGACTGCTTTTTCAGTGGTCCTGATTCCAATTCCCAGCAACCACATGGTTTCTAACAATAATGTGTAAGGGATCTGATGCCCTCCTCTAGTGCTTCTGAAGACAGCTACAGTGTACTCATAATCATTAAATAAATAAATAAACTCATGTTAAAGCAATGAATCTAGAAGATAGATGATGAATATTTAGTCAGACAGTAGTCCAATGAAAAGACATGTAAACAATTCTGTTGAAAGTCGTTAAACCTTACTGATCTATGACCTTAAACTTATTATGAACTTATGAATGAAAAAGTGTTTAGAAGATCATGTAATCAGTTGTCCTGCTATACCAGTTCTACCTGATAGTTATATGAGGTACATTTTTACAGGAAGTATAAAAACTGAAAACAACAATACAGGATTGTTGCA
Organism: Micromys minutus; assembly: GCF_963924665.1. NCBI lineage: Eukaryota > Metazoa > Chordata > Mammalia > Rodentia > Muridae > Micromys > Micromys minutus. The sequence continues at coordinate 93,284,301 of NC_137969.1, read as the reverse complement.
GCTTTTCTTTCTCCACTTCACCCAAAGTGTGTGTGTGTTTGTTCTGTGTGCCTTTCTTTCTTTTTCCTTCCCTATGCTTCAAAAAGAGTTAACAAACTCTTGAGCCACTTATCTAATTAGTGTGGGGGGGATCAGGAGTCAAAGGGAAAGGAGCCAAAGCAGCTAAACTTTCCTTCTGAATTCGCTACTGCTATAAGCAGGAGCTAATTGCCAGAAGCATTTAAGCACAGAATAGCAAAGAGTAAAAGAGATTAATCCCCAAAAGTCATCAGCTTTTGTCCCTGTTCTCACCAATGCCACCCTTCCCTGCCTTCCCCTGATACCCAAGCTGGATGCCAGGCTGAACCCTAACAGAAAGGGAAAAGATTTTTACCAGCTCCACATCTGATAGAGGACTAATACTCCAAATACATAAAGAACTCAAGAAATTAAATACCAAAAGTCATCCAAGTTAAAAATGGAGTACAGATCTAAACAGAAGATTCTCAATCTAGAGAAAACCCAATTGGCTGAGCAATATTTGAAAAAAAAAAACTTTATTTTTAAAGACTTAATTTGTTACAGGAAAATAAAAATAACATTGTATGGAAAACAAATACAAATCAGTTACAGTAGGGGTCATGTCTTAAGAGAGTAAATACGTCACAAAATTCACATCACAAGTGTCTTTTCAGTGACTGCAGTGTCTTATGTGCACAGCGATGGCCAGTTGTTCTAAAGTGGAAGTGCCTCTTCTCTGCATGTTGCCTTCTGCTTATTCATCCATTGTCACCACCAGGCAATTCACACTCTGGGGTAAAGGGCATATGTCGCAATTCCACAGTGGTTTCCCTGGTCTCTGGCAATCTTCATATAGCCTCTGTTGCCCCATCTGTTTCCCATGCTAAAAAGAAATCATTTTTTTCCATTCAGTGAAGGAAATTACACAGCACAGTGGATTGCTATACTAACTCCTCTTTTGGGCATTGAGCCAGAAGCCAACTTAATAGAAAGCAGAGGGTGAACTCCTCGGAACCAAGAATTATCTCACACACGACCATGAAAATAGCAGCGAGAAAATAATAAGGCAACTCTCTGCTCGTGGGTGGTTCAGAAATAATGATTGTGTCATATTTTAGAGAAGCAATGACACAAACAGGATATTAGCACCCAAGGAAACTAGTGGGTGAACATTGAGATCTTGCAGTATGAATTTGTTGTTCTAGCTGTCGAGAAACCATAGAGGGTCATGCTCTGCCATACAAAAAAGAAAGACTGAAATTCAAATCCAGGATCCCTTTGAAAGCCAATATGAGGACTGGAGATGGCTCAGTGCTTAAGAATATGAGGACAAGGACTCCTAACCAGCACCAATAGCATTTAGATCACACCCCCTCTTACTGGAGTTTCAGATAATATTGTAACATTTATAGGTCTCCATGGGCATTTGCCAACTTTAAAGCATTCATTCATACAAACTTTTATATAAATAAAAGTAATAAAATGTTATCAAATGCCAGGTAGCCTTAACACCCTGTCTAAATTCCCAAAGGCAGGACATAACCGGGGTACAAAGGGCAGACCTACTAACCAGGAGAGTGACCTCTGGGATCATCAGGATTCCCTGCCTCTACTGATAAGTGGGGGACAACTTGGGAAGACAACTGATATGAATTTATGGCCTTTATATAAACAAACACATAGACAAGCATCTATAAACATTATGTACACACACACACACACACACACACACACACACACAAGCACACAGTCCCATGGCTCCATATGCACACATACCATTTACATACAGAAGAGAAAGTAAAAGAAAGTGTTTCTGTTTAACTTAAGTGGAACAACATTTTCTAGGACTTCTGCAAACTCTCACTGGAAACTGACAAGTATCTCTTTCCAGCTCCAAATATAAACACTTAGCAGTTCATACCTGTTCTTGACCAGCCAGTACTTTCTGCCATCTGATTCTCTTCCTATAAAGCCATAGCCAACCAGTAACATAGAATGTGTAACAACAGAACTACTACAGTTTGGCTCGTGATATATTCCTGAAATATAAAATCCATAAAGCAGTGAGAGATGTGGGAACCTGATTAGGACAGTGGTCACCAACAATAAGTGAGATGTTTTCTGATTTCACTGATGTGACAGAAATTCCAGTAACCATAGGATCGGTCATTGACAGGAATCCTGATATGGGTCCTCATTAGACTCCAGAGAAATTCAAGTAATCATGAATGTGCCTCGAATATGATTCATTCACATTTTATGTTTTCACTGATAGAACCCCTTTGCAAGCAAGCACACCTGACCATAAATTACTTAGTTCAAGACTCTCATCACATTATTCTAGAAATTCCATTTTACTAAAAGTCTGAACCCATACCACAAAATGAGAAATGGAGTTAAAACAGTGAATTTTAAGGATTATGCATTGCTCACATGCCAGGGGGAAGTCATATCAAGTCCAAATGAGACACAAGATTATTGAAGGGATAGCAGTAATATATGCAAACCCACATGAATACATCATGTTTTATATTTTGAAAAAAAATGTTCTGTTGAACAAAACTGCCATGGGACATCACAGATTTTTCAACTAATATCTAAAAGGACACATGCTTACCATTTTTATAGAACAGGAAAGATTCGTGCCTTGCATCGATTGCAACAGAAATGGGCCCAATAGTTGCCACGGCATTCATTAAGGCAACCTCATTCTTTGGGACAAACTCAATGTCTGTGATACTGGCAGTAGAATTATCTGGATTGTACCTGCAGGATCCTTCCTTGAGAATGTAAAGAGTTAAAAGATCAGGTTACTTTTCTCTGGGCCCTGTGGAGCAAGAGTCAGAACCACAATCCAACTCATACTTGCATTTGAGCCTCTCCACATCTGGGCTTTTATAATAGCCAGAAGTTGGAAAGAACCCAGATGTCCTTCACCAGAGAAATGAATACAGAAAGTGTGTTACATTTACACAGTGGAGTACTAGTCAGCTATTAGAAACAATGACTTTATGAAATTCCTAGGCAAATGGATGGACCTAGAGAATGTCATCTTGAGTGAGATCCCCCAGTCAAAAAGGAACACACAGATATGCAACCACCGATAATTGGATACTAACCCCAGAAATCTCTGAATACACAAAAAACAATTCACAGACCATATGAAGCTCAGAAAGAAGGAAGCCCAAAATGTGGAAGTCTTAGTCCTTCTTGGAAAAAAAAAGACAAAATTGCATATTCATCATATATTATTATGTAACAAATTTTGTGAGCTATAATAGTATTTTATAAAATAAAAATAAAATAATAATAAAGAAAAAAAATCATGCCAAGAAATGAAAAGCTACTGAGAAATTTAGAACTAAAAATTATGTTATCAGTGACAGCCATTTCTGTCTCACTGTCAATAAGAAATTTCCATAGTGAATGTATATTTCATATAAAGGTTTCACGTGTTCTCCATGTGTGTAGAAGTAGGTTCAGGTACATGGAAACCATATCAACAGGCAAGCCTGCAAAGACAATACTGCAATGACATCCCTGACATGAAAATAGCATAAAAATCCACTTACCCTTTCTTCATATGGATAGGTTGCCTCAGATTCCAGACCTCCATTTTCCTTCACATACTGAAATGCAAGGTGTGTATCGCCTAAATAACAGCCCATGTTGCCTTGAGGTTTAGAGCAGTCCACTAGGTTCTGAACACTCAGAGGGATCAATTGACCTGTTTTCCGAAACATCTGTCCTTCTATGGCACCAGCCACAGAAAAAGCCCAACAAGAATTACATCTTCCCTAAACACAACAAGAAACAATTATTCACAAAAAAAAAAAAAAAAAAAAAAAAAAAAAGCAACTCCAAATCAGAGAGCTGAATACTGTGTCAGAAAATGAACAACTGACAGCTGCTCGAAGCCTGTCAAGGGAAGGCCTGTCTTCTTTGGCGATGTGTCTCCTGGTGGTTTGCTCATGCCAAAGTGCTCATCCACATGCGTAAGGGCAGGTTACAAATAGTAATGAAAGATGACATGAAGTCTAAAGATAGGATGGGGGACAAACGGGGAGATGTAATGCTAAGAGAATGATGGGTGGAAATGGTTGATATGCCTTGTATAAAAGCGCAAGAAAAATAAAATTTTCATAAACATGAACTCAATCCATCTACACAGACATGCCCCTTCCCCATTTCCTCAGCAACTGAGGAAGATGGGCATGTGACTTAGTAATACCTGTCTCCGCACAAGGGTGACATAGCCTCTCTTTCTCCAATTTACAAACTCAGGTATTTTAGTAGCCAGACGTTTCTGTACACTTTTCTCTTTCTTGTCAGTTGGAATTGGGATTTTGATCATCAATTTTCTGAATTCTTCAATTGTCTTTAAGGAAAAAAATAATACATAAATCATTGAAAAGCAAAGGACGCCAATGAACTGAGGAGAAAAACGCATTGTGATGCTGTGTGTGTCACAGTTACCATGTCACCAAAGGCATTCATTTCCATGGTGAAACCGTGCTTCCCCTGGCCATTTTCCCCATTGTGCAGTTTGATCTTGTTCAGGTTTTCTTCCCATACTGCTCTCTTCTGTCCTTCTTCCTTCTGGAAATGAAAATAATGGATAACTTGTTTATAACCACTGCAGACGCTGACCAAGCACTTGCAGCTATAGCTGAAGAAACGCCAGAGAGAGACCTCAGGACACTGAAGAAAACCATTTACATCATGTCTAGGAACAAAGATCCTAATGACCCTATGCTCTCCTGAGTTTATGCAATTCTTCAGAGAAAAGGCAGTCTCTATGACCTCTATTATGCCCATTACCCCATCTGCAAGTTCTCTGGGTTCCCTCTGTACAGATCCAAAATTACCAACCAGACTGTATGTTTTTTCATATTTCATTTTCCACTTCTGCCATTCAGCATCCAAAATGGGATCAGGTGCTGGTGAAGATGAGGCCATTCTCAAGCACAGGATGGCCAGGAAGACAGCAGGAGTCATATCTTAAGAATGCAGAGAAAGAAGAGAAATGAAGGCGTGACTACACCAACACTTCTAAAATGACTTCTTACTCCTTCCTGAGAAACAAAAACATCCATGGTAGATAAAATTATTTGAGCTATTCTTCCAAATATTTAACCAAATATTTTGAAAATGGATAGATATATATTTGGACTAAAGGCTCAATGAATGACAATTTGTCCATAAAGAAGTACAGCATCTGGACAAATTAAAGGAATATACATAATAGGTAGGCAGATGATAGATAGATAGATAGATAGATAGATAGATAGATAGATAGATAGATAAATAGGTAGATAGGTAGGTAGGTAGGTAGATAGATGATAGATGATAGATAGATAGATGATAGATAGATAGATAGATAGATAGATAGATAGATAGATAGATAGATAGATAGATAGGCAGGTAGATAGGTAGATAGGTAGATAGATAATAGATAGATGATAGATAGATAGATGATAGAAGGATAGATAGATAGATAGATAGATAGATAGATAGATAGATAGATAGATAGATAGATGGATAGATGGATGATATATAGATAGATAGATAGATAGATAGATAGATAGATAGATAGATAGATAGGTAGGTAGGTAGGTAGATAGATGATAGATGATAGATAGATAGATAGATAGATAGATAGGTAGATAGGTAGATAGATAATAGATAGATGATAGATAGATAGATGATAGAGGGATAGATAGATAGATAGATAGATAGATAGATAGATAGATAGATAGATGGATAGATGGATGATAGATAGATAGATAGGCAGGTAGATAGGTAGGTAGATAGATAGATAGATAGATAGATAGATAGATAGATAGATGATAGATAGATAGATAGATAGATGATAGATACATAGATAGATAGATAGATAGATAGATAGATAGATAGATAGATAGATGACAGATAGATAGGCAGGTAGATAGGTAGATAGGTAGATAGATAATAGATGATAGATAGATAGATAGATAGATAGATAGATAGATGATAGATAGATAGATAGATAGATAGATAGATGATAGATACATAGATAGATAGATAGATAGATAGATAGATAGATAGATAGATAGATAAAGAAAGAGGGTGAGAGATGCATCATATGGCAACAATTCTAGGATTGCAAACTGCATATCTACTAGAAATTCATCAAGATAACAAAGTTCAAAACTTATGCAACTATGGACTTGTGACATAGGTAACCTAGAATTTGTAATAAAGCAAAGCTTCTCTTATATACCACAAGGTTTCCTCTTGAATTGGGGCCACACAACATCATATTCCTGCCTGACATAATCAGTAGATGGGATTACTTAACATTACTTCTTGACATTTCCTTACAAATTTGGAGAAGTTCTACAACTTTTAATCCATCTGTCCCACCCTTAGATTTTTGGAATAACACATATTACCTCAGTGGGGAAAGAGTTACACAGAAGAGTCATTGTGAAACAGAGACACCAGTGAAGACATGGTATAAGAGAAAGCCACTGCTGGGAGTTCAGATCAAGATATTTGAGTCTCTTCAGCCATTCCTCTATAGCTCTTGTCTAGAGGCATACCACCTGCTACTACGTCTTCTCATGCCAACCATGAAAAGCGGCTTTTATCCAATGGTGATATGCAAGAAAATTATCTCTGTAGGCTCAGAATGAGATGAACGTGTCCCTGCTCTATATGGTATCAGATGTCACTCTCTCCAGACAGAACCAGACTTTTAGGTAATAGGAACCTAAACAAACCTGAGCATAGGAGATGTCAGGTTTCCTTGCTCTATAGCTTCCCCACCCTTCTCTACCTTCACACAGCAGGGCTACTGAGGTAAAAAAAATATTCTCTTTACTGGGCTACTGGTTGAGAATCCATGGAGTCAGTCATGGCTCTCTCTCTCTCATGGACGTTTACTTTTCTGCTCTTGTGGATGCAGTACCTCACCTGTGGTGACTGCTGCTGCGTTGGTGTACTTCACAGCTTTCCAGTGGTTACTGAGTTCCCCGGATCTGGGCCAACAACACTTTATTCACGCTTTAAACCTCAAGTCTCTGGCTAGTCAGTCCCACTCTGCAACCTTGGCCGCCTTCTGCTTTGCTGTACAGTGATATGATTGGCCTTCAGGCTGAAGACTGACAGCCTCCAAGACTCCAAACACTAGGCTATAACTAGATCTTATCAGACTTGTCCTGAAGGAATGGCTGTGGCCCAGATAGCCTTTCTACAGTCAATCACTTCATACATGACATTTTGCAAGAAAAAAAAAATGGTTTTCTTCAGAAACCAGTACCACATTCCCTGTTTAATCCACAACTAGAATGAGATCCCATGAGAACACAAACACTGGAATGACTTTTTTCTACCCTCAAGGTGTAAGAGGCATGACTTTGTAGGAATCATTAGGGGAAGTTGATTCTCAAACAAGACAACAACATTTAAGACTAAAACCTAAGAGGCAAGGTGAATTTCCTTGCTCTCAGAATCTCCTAAAACTGTCTGGCTCTTCTTTACATCAATTTAGATGGAGGACCTATTGAAAAGAATGACAAAATGTCAATCTTTTCACTGGGTAGCACATAAATCACCTGAAAGTTTTCATTTTTACTATGTATATATACATCTTGTGACCTTAGGGACAACAACATTGCTGTGAAACATCAACAATCAGCTCTCTGGAAGATATACTCTCTTTAGAGAAACTCTGGACTTCTTAAACAATAATCCTATGACCCACGCCCTCAACCACAGGACCCCTCACATTAATTTCCCTGTTTAGGAATTAGTCTTACCGTCACCATATTGAAAATAGTATCCTCTGTACTAGTGTTGAATGTGGACCACTTGGAAAAAAAGTTAGTCCCCAGTAAATACTGTCAAAATAACATCTTTTAATAAGGTTTTATAATTTTCTATTATATTGTATCTTAGTTAGGGGTTCTATTGCTATAAAGAAAAAACATGACCATCCCCGTTCTTATAAAGGAAAACATTTAAATGAGACTTGCTTATAATTTTAAAGTTCATTTTAGTCCATTGCTCTCACAGTGACATGCAAGCAGACATGGTGGGAGAAAGACCAGACAGTTCTAGATTTTGATCCACAGGAAAAGAGTGCCACATGGGTTTGGCTTGAGCATCTGAGACCTCAAAAGAAGAACCCCTAAAAAAAGTCAGACCTATTCCTACAAGGCTACACCTCCTAATAATTCGATTTTCTGTGAGACTATGAGGTTAATTTAAATGCAAACCAGCACACATAAAAATTTCATATTCTGTTTGTGTATTGGCTGTGGCATTTTCTGCTTCCATAGATCAGGAAAGCAATATATGTTACCTGTCAACCTTATAACCTACACCTGAACTTAAGCAATCTGTTCCTAAATATAGAAGAAGAAAAAAAACAGTGAAGGAACTTGTCTTTGTCAGGGTTTCTATTCCTGCACAAAGCGTCAGGACCAGGAAGCAAGTTGGGAAGGAAAGGATTTATTCAGCTTACATTTCCACATTGCTGTTCATTACCAAAGGAAGTCAGGACTGGAACTCAAGCAGGTCAGGAGGCAGAAGCTGATGCACAGGCCAGGGAGGGATGCTGCTTACTGGCTTGCTTCCCCTGGCTTGCTCAGCCTACTTTCTTATAGAACCCAGGTCTACCAGCCCAGGGATGGCACCACCCACAATGGGCTGGGCCCTCTCCCCTTGATAACTAGGTCTTCAGGCCATAATATACATGCCACATTTTCCTTAATGTTAGGTAACAATTATGAAGAGAAAACATCTGGGATAATCACTCTGGGAAATTTGGGTGACATCTACCTCTATACCAAAGGTAAGGGAGGTCTGCCACCACAAATAGCAAAGAACTCACTAGGTTAATAAAATTTAAAAAACTATCCACGTGCATCTTTGGGACTCAATGAAGGTACTTTTATATCGTTCACAGCAGTGAGGCCCCTTCTATACTTTCCTAGTTATCTGTGGATGCTTTGTGATCCCCAAGTCCTATCGAACATTAAAGGGTGGAATTCTCCCTCAAGTAGGAGAATTAACCCCCCCGGCAATAAGTTCCCTACTAGGTTAATCAATGCAACAAGGCCAGTTTTTCAACCTTGTACACACAACAAATAAAAATGCAGGTCGCAAGTTTTGCTTATGTATTTGAGGGCTCATAGTCACACAAACATTACAAGAAATTGGAAGAAGTTTGTTTGGAAATGGGAGAAGTAAGGGGGTAAATTGTGAAAGATATTTGATTATGGATAATAAAAAAACCTAATTGGTTGTACAATACCCAAGTTTAGGAAGATATTACCTTTCAGATGCAGCTAGGCTAGTCCTGAAAAGAAGTAGTTTCGGTGTGCCTCTGAAAGCCAAAGCCTCAGGAGAATAGAATGCTAAAGAATGGAAAGTTCCTGCCTATTGTAAAGCTAATTGCTTGGGAGGGTCTTGTGCTCTTTGTTGGATGACTTGAGGCAAAGTCTGCTGGGTGGCTTTTGGGGTGTTTCTTAGGAAAGGTGAAAAGATTTGGCTCCTTACTGACCTGACTGGGATCATCCCACTACCACCCCCACGTACTGGCATGCTTCAGCCTGCCAAGGGTGTAGTGAGAGAGATGGAGCATCTCTTAGAACAATTAGACATCTGAAAACTCTCCTGGTGGACATTCTCTTTGATTTTATTTCTGTCTCTTGGAAGCAAAGTTGTACAGGCCACAGATGAAACAAGATTTGAAGAAAGAGCAAAGGAGCCCACAAGACCTTTGAGCAGCTCAAGAGAAAAGAGGACCACCTACGTAAGTGAGCATAGATGAAGATTTCTGAGCAGTACACTCAAGCCTGTAAATACCTATTTTGCACATAATTAAGAAAATGAGCTTATCTCAGTTGGCTAGTATGTTCTTACCAAACCGCCCACCTCATTTGCCATTATTAAAAATACATATTAGAAAAATGTAAATAGTTAAAGGTTATAGAAAATTATATATTATGTTTTAACTCAAATATATAAAATTCATATTAAAAGAAAAATATTTTATGTAAAAAGTTTTCTTACTTATGAGCACTTTACGTTGTTGATGATGGTACAGGTTTCATTCCCTAAAACCACAGGCATTAATCCAGCTGCTATAACTGCAATCCCAAGGGATTTAATGCCCTCTTCTGACCACAGCAGGTACTGCACAGAAACAAGTGCCAGGAAAAACACTAATGCATAAAATAAATGTTAAGTATAAAAAATGAAGTCTTCTTCACAGATGTAACAGCCTTCAAACAGAGAGTATTCGGGACAAGGTATGATGCTTTTCAGGTCAGATAACTGTAGTTAATTACCCAATACTGAAACAGGTGGACACTGTGAGGGTTTTAATTATTTGGAATATTTAATAAGGGAAAAAGAACCTTGTTTATTCTGGAGCTTTTGAGTTGATAGGAAAAAATCTTTTATCTAGGTCACAGCTTCTGGTAGCAGCCAACATCTATGAAGAATATTAAAGATAGTAACTCATTCTATTTTTGGTTGGACATTATCTGGCAAGAGAGACCACTTTATTTTTCTGGCATTTGAGGTTCCTCCTTTTGAATTCCGGTATATGCTGAAGACCAGATGAGACACAGCCACTATTGTATTCTTTAACTTGCCCTTGGCACACAGTCTTTGGTTTACCAGTTGGACCACATTCTGTGGACCATTCTTTTATATCCACTTTCTGCATATATCAAGAGATCCATGCTATGAGTTCTGTTCATCTGGAAAACAGTTACTAAACACATATGATTTCTCCCCTTCCCACTGAGGAAGATGTGCTGGCTAACAGTAATGCTCCACAGTGATCGGCATCCATTTCCTGTTTTTTTTTCCTCAGGGTTGTCTGGAGTCTCATACTGAAAGGGAAATATAAACCACAGACATCTCCAATTAAGTACCTTTTTTTTCTCTATTGGGAGGACCAGGTCTGATTGTAAAAACAACCATAAAACATCAGCTTCCGGAATAGGCTATAAATCCAAGAAATTAGGTCATGGGACTTCAACTCTATGAACAGAATATAAAGTCCAGTACAAGAGCATAAACCCCAACCTCCAGAGACTAGCCCAGGGATACCACAAACAAAAAGGAGGAATATTTTATCTCAGAATGGGCCATCTGCACTGGGCAGCCCTATTTCAGCCTATGGTTAGAAGTTTATGATACAGGCATGCAGACCACTGACAACCTGTTATCTGCTAGCACACAGCAATGGAATTTATGATTATTCTAGCAGGTTTCCTTGGTTCCTTATAAAAAGCTTTTGTACCTTTGTCAGAAGTTGCTATTTCAAAGGATGGTTTACCCATATATGATGATTGTGAAATAGATACTCTTTTTTTTTTAATTTTTTTTTTTTTTTTTTTTTTTTTTTTTTTTTTTTTTTTTTTTTTTTTGCATTCTGATACTTGGGACTTCTTTCAGAGATTTCAGACCCTTACATAATTTAGAGGATGAATATTGGCTTCAGTTTTCATGGTGTCAGTGTGAAAGCACAGAAACAAATACTTTTTGTACCCTAAAATCTGTCTTTAATTGTCAGTATCCTTGGAACTGTTCTGCCAACGGATCACATAGTTCACTCTGCTCCAACGTGAATAATGAACAGTTAAAGCTGTCCATGTTAATTCTGTGAGGATTAGCATGAGAGGAAGATAAGGAGGGTGAGGAGAAGAAGGTAAAAAAGAAGAAGAGGATGTAGAAGAGGAAAAAGGAAAAGGAACAAAAAGAAAAGATGAGGAGGAAGAGGGAGGAGAAAGAATAGAACAGAAAGAGGAGAAGCAACAAGAGAAGGAGGAGCAGCAGCCTGAGGAGAAGGAAGAGAAGAAGGAGTTAAAGAAGGAGGGGGAAGAAATTTCACTTAGTGCTGGAAGACAGAAAAGAAGGCTATTGGAGACAGGCAAAAGTGATACTGAAACAGAAATCTTGTAGATCTGAAAAGGGCCAGCTCCAGGACTAGAATACTGGGCCAGGAAACCTTTAACCTGCTGTGTGCCTTCAGGATAGTCTACCCGGAGGGTCATGTCACTCAAAATCACTGGCCAATCAGGGCTATAGGAAAACCTTTCAATCAGAGGTTGAGGAGGGTGCTTCCTGGTTCTTTGTTTCTTTCAGCAGGTTCGACTTCATTGCCGGGAAGGTTTGAATCTTGGTGTGAAGTGCTTTGTACTCTGCTGCTGAGTCCCTTACTGGAGTGCCGGCTGACAGCTACTAAGTCTCATCGTGGTGAGCATTGACTACTACTCCTAAACTTATTAGCCCTGGACTGAGTGTTGTGAACCCGTGTGGTGGCCCTCCTATGGGCTGGGTCGAAACTAGCATCCACTGGTGAGGTTCCTTGTGGTCCGAGCTACTAGTTATTCTCATGGGTTGCAAATAAATAAAGTCGTTAATGATACCTGCATCAGCACAAAGCATTTGGAGCAGGAGATATCATGTAGTTACATCCTTGGCTGGATGCCAAATTTGGAGATGTAGTTTCTCAGTGTCTTGTAGAATGTGTGTCCTTGCCATTTAAGATGCTTTTGGAGTTAATTTTGTGGGGGATATAAACCTAATCTTTTGGATGGGTCCGCTCCAAATGTAAGCTGTGTTGAGAAGAGTAGAATCTGTGATGTAAAGGATTGTCCAATGCTTAGGAAATAGTAAGATGCACTGAGGATCGCTATGGAGCTCTTTGTATTTTGATGATAATTCTGCTTCCCAAGAGGGGCTGCCTAGGATGAGGAGTGTTTCACATACTCAGGTGACTTAACTGGAATCTTCTCCCCATTTTAACTTGTAAACTAAAGGCTAGAGCAGGTGATTGGGCAGGGGAAGGGAATGTGGAGCTGAAAAGGTTTAGGGAGACAAAAAGAAAAGAGGAAAGAGAATAAAAGAAGAGAAGGTGGAAGGAAAATGGAGTTGAAGCACATGGCCTGGATCTCATAGCTGGGGAATAGAGTAGTGCAGTGTTTGATCTACCCAATCGAGGTGTGCAGCTTTAATTTATATTAATTGAATTGTGGTGGGGTTTTTTTGTTTGTTTGGTTTTTGGGGGGGTTTTGGGGGGTTTTTTGTTGTTGTTGTTGTTTTGTTTTGTTTTGTTTTTTTGCACAAGTTTGTTTGAGTTGGAGAGTTTAAAGCAACAATGCACAAGTAGAATTTATCTGAGGGAGGGACTGCCTGTCCAACACCCACAGGTAAGTAGCCTGGTAACCAGGAATCTCAGAGATTGGGAAGCTAGGATACACATGGTTCTTCACCAGAAATCTGGGGAAATATGGCGCCAGATCAAAACAAAGGAGACAACCCTGATTAACTAACAGGCACTAGACCCATCCCCAGATCAAATTCAGTATTTTGAAAGTCTGCTCAGTGGAGTATTTCCAAGTCACAACCACCACTGAGGCCTGGTGTCCCTAAAGGACAGTTTTTGTTCTTGAGAACAGCATAGTTCTGCTACATGGGCAAGGCAGTGAGGGAAATTGTTTGAAAGGGGAAGTCTCTGTGGTGGTGAGGACTGGCCTGATCAAGCAAGGCTTTCTCTGAGGCCTTCGTGGATAGAGAATTACATAGCTCCTTCTCAAGCCCAGCCACATGCTTGGCAAAGTCTATAATATCCTGGGGACTAGGGCCTGGGGACTTTCCCTAAGCTCTTGAGGTATTTATTAAAAACAAAACCCAAAAAAGCTCTTTTTCTAGAAGGAGCTATGTACTTTTGGGGGCTGTTAATGGCCTGGGGCCAAGTCCTTTAGAAATGAGAATTTCTGATCCAGAGATTCCAACATTTCTTACCACATGTGGAGGCTGATATCAGTAGGCATGGTCACCAGTGTTGATGAGATTACCCTGTACTCAGTGAGCAGCATTGTTTGATTAGATGCCTCTTTAGTTTGTCCCATTATATGGTAGTTTTGCTGACCTCATGGAAGTCTCCCAATTCTTCCCATTCCTCCCCACCCCCCCGAGGAAGTGCACAAGCTGGTATCCTTCAGAAGCTGCCTTAGCATAAGCCTTCTCTTCTACCCAACTACCCTAACATTTATACTTTCTACCTTCTACTTTTCCATCTATTGAATCCTCTGAGACCCTCCACTTAGGACTGTGTCACTGAGCAGTGGCCTGCTCATCATGGTATTAGCACAGTTGAATAACTGATGAAATGTGTTTTCTATGTGAACCTCCCAACCAGTGGCTAATCCAAGTAGTCTCCACGCCATCTTTAAATTGTTCTCAGTATCACCTAGGCTATCAGTTTTTTAGACATAGGATGACATCATATGTGGAGTTCAAAATCTCTTGTGACCTGATTCTTCTTTCAGCATCAGCCAGAGCTGGATGAGTGTTATTGTTACAGATATTTCTTTCTCTTATTTAATATTTTTGTTGTGTCCTGGTTAATTTCCTCCCTGGGAATACATATTAACTCTAAACAGTTGATTTCTCTATGAATTGTTGCAGTGCGATTCATTTTCCCCAAAAGTCCATTGTTGGCAATACTTTTTACATTTTATTTTTTAAAGAAACACTGCCTAATCCCTTATTTGTTTTAATTCCCCAATGTATCTTTATCCCAGCTGTTCTTTTATTGAAAGACTTTTTTTTATTTTCTTGGTTTTTTTTTTTTTTTTTCCTTTCCAGATGTATTTGTGAAATGCTTTTTTAATTTCTTTAAAAATTTGTTGGGGTTTTGGTGGGGATTGCATTGAATCTGTAGCTCTCCTTTGATAGTATAAATATTTTTACTATATGAATTCCGACAATCCTAGACCATGTGAAATCTCTCCGTTTCCTGAGACCTTCTTCATTTTCTTTCTTGAGAGATGTGCAGTTATTGTCGTACACACATTTCACTTGTTTGGTTAGTGTTGGCCCAAGATATTTTATATTTTTTGTGTTATTATCAAGGAAGTTGATTTCCCAATTTCTTTCTCAGCTTGTTCATCATTTGTACAAAGGAAGGCTAGTGATTTATTTGAGTTAATTTTATTTAAGTTAATATCCTTGGAGCCCTTCTGCCTGCTCTTCATGAAGTTCCCTGTGCTCAAAGCTGTATAAAGAACTGTGAAAGCCAGCTATCTGATTCAAGGAGGAGATGAAGGGGAGGAGGGGGTGAGGAGGAAGAAGAAAGGAAACAGAAGGAGCAGCAGTAGCAAACCAGGATGAGAAAGAAGAAATTTCTGCAGAGGTGTGGAAGACAGAACGATTGGTTATTGGAGGCCAAGCACAAGTGATAATGAAATAAAATCCCTGCAAATCTAAAAAGGATCAGCTCTTGCACTAAATCCTGGGGCAAGAAACCCTTTACTGAGCCTTCCGCACACTCTAACTCTGAGGGAGGTGCCCATGTCACTCAAGATTCCCCAGCCAATCAGGGCCTTGAAGAGTTTCCAATCAGAAGAAGAGGGAGGTTCTTCCAGGTGTTTCCTCCCAGGGGCGGGTTCAGCACAATCTAAGCCTAAGGGAGGTGCTCCTGTCAGTCAAGATGCCCTGGTCAATCAGGGTCCTAAAAAGACTTCTCAATCAGAAGAGCAGAGTGCTTCTGGGAGTTTTGCTGCTTGATGCAGTTTCAGCTACATTTCTGAGCAACCTTTAGGGGTTGGTGAGTACTTTGAACTGTGCTGGTGTGTTGCTTATAGGAGGGCTGGCTGGCTGAGCTACTAAATCACAATATAGTGAGCATGTGACCACTGCCCCTAACCTGGAGGATAGGTGGTCTAAGAAGTGGGAGTGTGGGTGATGGGCCCTCACTTGGCTTGGGTGGAAACTACCAGACACTCGTTAGGTTCCATGTGTTCTTAGCCACTAGATGTGCTCAGTGGTAGCATCTTAACTTGGGTACGCGAGCTGCATCAGCAAAAATCATTTGGAGCAAGGGCTTGCATGTAGAATCATCCTTAACAGGATGCCAAATTCAGAGAGCCTTCCTTTGGGTGGTGTCTTCTAGACAGTGTGCTGTGGCCATTTAGGGACTCAGGGACAAGATCCAAAAGTATTTTACTAATGCCATTGCCTCTGCGATAAAATGGCCTGCTCTATATTTCATAGTAAATATACCTATGTGATGTTGGTATATACATTTTACCCAAAAGAGTATTATTGGCATACTTTTAAATTATCATTTGTAAGGACAAACGGCCTAATATCTTGTATATATTCTTTAATGCTTCCCAGTCACTGATATTTTCAATTGCTTCATTTGTCCCTATTCATAGCAGTACCATCTGCACCTCAGGCTTGACTTATGCTATATAATTGAGAAGTTCTGTGAGCACTCAATCTTGACTATTCCACCCAGTTCTTGAAAGACTGTCCTGCAACACCCTCTGGGATGTACCATGACTGGTCAATGGGAAGGGAAAAAGACCAGTGCACAGGTGTGTTCTGAGGTCTCTGTCCTTTTGGGGGTAAAGACAAATAAAGAGGAACCTTTGTAAGAACTGACTTCACTGACAGCATCATATGGAAGTGTGGATCTCAGAAGACCTGATTTATTTATCGGTAAACCTCCAATAGGTTTACTGATAAAGCTAAGTAAGTAGAAAGCTAAGTTCCTGAGTCCTAGGTGTGTGGTCCAAGCTAATGAGGGAAATGTGCAGGCCTAGCCGTCAGAAGCACCAGTGGGAGATAGCATGCAGTTTCTTCTAGGATTTTCCTCAGACACAGTCATTTGTAACTCTGAGGGAGACCACATTACTGCCATGGCCAGTATAGGGACAACTGACTCCAGACCAGGAAGAGCATGCACGTTGGTGGAGCATCAGAGTCTAACCTGCTGGAAGTAGCGTGAACTGTGAGCCATACTGTTCTCTTGGTACCTGTGTTGATCTGGGTAGAGGCAGTTGGCTTTCTTTCTTCCCTGAGTGGACTCCTCAGGGGTAGGCTCTGCAGTTATTGCCATGGTAAGCTGTGGGGCTGATACTCTCACTACCCAGTGTGCACACAGAGGCTTTTGATGTGCAGTATGAGGACATGTAGGGAAACGTTGGTTTGTAGACGTTCTAAATGTTTTATTCCACAGGTCCGTTTCATTGTATATATTTCAACAATAGTTTGGGAACTGGTGAATGGAGGTGCTTTTCCTCTGCTGGCCTTTCCTGATTAGAATTCTTACAAGTTTATGCTACTAGCAGAAAGTTGGCATGATTCAGGCAAATTCACTTCCATGGTTCAAAGAGAGTTTCTGTGATACGCAGGTATTAGATCTCTCATGGTGTTGTGCTGTGGATAGGGCAGATTCTACATCTGTGCCATAATTCATGTGACAGGAAGCAGACATTAAATTATTCTTCAACTTTGTTTTCTGTGTGGGCATCAGAATGGTTGGGTTTGACTGTGACCCCTAGGGTCCAGGAGTGGTTATAAAGCCATAGCCCACCTTTCTGCTCACTTCTGTTTTCAGAGAGAGCTCTAGAGAATGGGACCTCTCTGTCTGTGAGAATGATCAGGAATAAGTGGAGGTGCAGAAATATAACAGCTTAGGGGTCTTGTTGAGTTATTTTTTTTCTGGGAATTGTGAGTCTATTTTTCTCCTAAACATATATAACCATAGTTAACATTGTTGATATTCTAATTCATTTTGGATGAGATTCCTTATGGCTTTTGATAAAGACTTGAATGTATTTGGGCCTTTTATTTTTGTAATTTTCTCTACACACAGCAGTATAACAAGGGCAGTGGAAGATGCTGCACTAGCAAACCCCTGATTATTTGGTCTAATATTGTGGTCACTGGGGATTGTCCCAAGGCCCCTAACCTAGTTTTGTAACTAATAGTTTTGTTCAGATACACCTAAGTGTCTCCTGAAGAGTGGTAGTGTGGTGTGCCACTAAAAACCAAAGCCTCAGGAGAAGAGAATGCTAAAGAATAGAAAGTTGCTGCCTATTGCAAAGCTAATTGCTTGGGAGGGTCTTGTGCTCTTTGTTGGATGACTTCAGGCAAAGTCAACTGAATGGCTTTTGAGTTGCTCCTCAGTAAAAGTGAAAAGATTTGGCTCCTTTCTGAACTGGCTTGGATCCTCCACCACCACCCCCTTATACTGACCTTCTTCGGCCTGCCAAGTGTGTAGTGAGGAAGATAGAGCCTTGTTTTAGAACAATTAGACATCTGAGAACTCTCCTGGTGAGCACTTTCTTTAAAATCTATTTCTATCTCTTGGCTTAGAATAGCACCATGGAGGCAGAGGTGTAAGGACTACAGACCACAGATGAAACAGGATTTGAGGAAAAAGAGCAAAGGAGCCCACAGTGCTTTTGAGCAGCTCAAGAAAGGAGGACCATCTAGGTAAGTGAGCAAAGATGAAGGAGATTTCTGAGCATCTAGCACTTTAGTTGTACATTCAAGCTTTTAAATACATATTTTGCATACATCTATGAAAATGCACTCAGCTTACTAGGCTAGTATGTTTTTACCAAACCTCCTACCTCATTTGTCATGAGTGATTATATATTAGAGAAATGTAAGACAGTTAAAGGCTGAAGAAAGTGGTATATTTTAAATCTTTAAAAATCAATTTAAGGCAGAACAGGGCTCGTCCCATCTGCCACCCGGACCACCAGTTCCTAAAGTTTTAAAGACTGGTGAGTAGGGGATCTGGGCAGCCAGGGAGCAGAGAGATCTCTGCCGAGTGCGCACGGAAAGAGCGCCCCTACCCTGACTAATCCAAGGACCAGGAACACAGCATTGGAACCTCTGCTTCCACCCGGCGACTTTGAGGTGCAGAACAGGGCTGTGCCCATCTGCCACCCGGACCAGCAGCTCCTAAAGGTTTAAAGACTGGTGAGGAGGGGATCTGGGCAGCCAGGGAGCAGAGAGATCTCTGCCAAGTGCGCACGGAAAGCACACCCCTGCCCTGCCTGATCCAGGGACCAGGAACACAGCATTAAAACCTCGGTTTCTACCCGGCAACTTTGGGGCAAAGAACAGGGCTCAGCCCATCTGCCACCTGGACCAGTGAAGATCCAGGGACACAGACCAGATACAAGGGAAAGGCAAGATCATATCACTGACAACAAGATGGCAAGAGGAAAGCGAAAGAGTGTATCCCAAGGAAACCAAGACAACCTGGTAACACCAGAACCCAGCTCTCCCATAACAGCAAACATTGGATTGCCAAACACTCCAGAAAAAGAAGACGCAGACCTGAAATCATACCTAGAGACGCTGATAGAGATACTTAAACAAGAACGGGAGGAAAAGCAAAAAGAATCAGAAGCTTTTAAAGAGGAAGCAAGAAAAACACTCAAAGAACTCAAAGAACTAGAGGAAAACAGAACCAAAGAGATGAAGGAATGGAAGAGGGAATTTAAAACAGAAATTGACACAATAAAGAAAACACTAAAAGAGATAACCCTAGAGGTAGAACACCTAAAAAAGAAATCAGGAGTCACAGAAGCAAGCATTTCCAATAGACTACAAAAGATGGAAGAGAGAAACTCCGGGGGCAGAAGACAACATGGTAAACATAGACAAAACAGCCAGAGAAGATGCAAAAAACAAAAAGCTCCTAACCCAAAATGTCCAGGAGATCCAGGACACAATGAGAAGACTGAACCTAAGGATAATAGGAATAGAAGAGGTAGAAGAATATCCACTAAGAGGCACAGTAAATATCTTCAACAAAATCGTAGAAGAAAACTTCCCTACCCTTAAGAATGAGATGACCACGAGCATAGAAGAAGCCTTCAGAACTCCAAATAGGTTGGACCAGAAAAGAAATACCTCCCGACACATAATAGTCAAAACACCAAGTGCCCAAAGCAAAGAAAGAATACTAAAAGAAGTAAGGGAAAAAGGTCAGGTAACATATAAAGGCAGACCAATCAGAATCACACCCGATTTCTCAACAGAGACTATGAAAGCTAGAAGAGCTAGGACAGACATCATGCACACCCTAAGAGAGCACCAGTGCCAGCCCAAGCTGCTATACCCAGCAAAACTATCAATCACCATCGATGGAGAGATGAAGATATTTCAAGACAAATCTAAATTTACACAATATCTGACCACAAACCCAGCACTACAACGAATTATAGGTGGAAAACCCAATACAATGAGGGGAACTACATCCTAGTAAAAACAAGAAAACTCCTAAGCAAGAAAACCAAAAGAAGAAAAAGACACAGACACAACTCAACCTACAAAGGCAATAATAGCAGGAAACAGAAACCACTATTCCTTCATATCTATTAACATAAATGGACTTAACTCCCCAATAAAGATACATAGGCTATCAGACAGGATATGTAAACAAAATCCAGCATTTTGCTGCATACAGGAAACTCATCTCAGAGACAAAGACAGACACTTTCTCAGAGTAAAAGGGTGGGGAAAAAACTTCCAAGAAAACAGCGCCAAGAAGCAAGCTGGAGAGGCTATTCTAATATCGAATAAAGTAAATTTCCAACCAAAAGTTATCAAAAAAGATAAGGAAGGACACTTTTTACTCATTACCGGGGAAATCTCTCAGGAGGAACTCTCAATCCTTAACATATAGGCTCCAAATAAAAAAGCACCCACATTCATAAAAGAAACCCTAGTTAAAGTCAAAAAATACATTTCACCCCACACAATAATAGTGGGAGACTTTAATACCCCACTCTCTCCAATGGACAGATCATGGAAACAGAAACTGAACAAGGACACTGTAAAACTAGCAGAGACTTTGAATTAATAGATATCTACAGAACATATCATCCTAAAGTAAAAGAATACACCTTCTTCTCAGCACCCCATGGCACCTTCTCGAAAATTGACCACATAATTGGACACAGAACGAGCTTCAATCGATATAAGAAGATTGAAATACTCCCATGCATTCTTTCAGAACACCATGTCTACGGATGGTTTTTAACAACAACAAAGACAACAAAAAGCACACATACACATGGAAACTAGACAACGCTCTGTTAAACAATAGCAAGATCAAAGAAGAAATAAAGAAAGAAATTAAGGATTTTCTAGAATTCAATAAAACGAAAAAACAACATACCCAAACCTATGGGATGCAATGAAAGCAGTACTGAGAGGAAAAGTTACAGCCCTAAGTGCTTCCAAAAAGAAACTGGAGAGAGCATACATCAGCAACTTGACAGCACAGCTAAAAGCCCTAGAACAAAAAGAAGCAGATACACCCAAGAAGAGTAGATGGCAAGAAATAATCAAAACTAGGGCAGAAATAGACCAAATAGAAACAAAAAGAACCATTAAAAAAATCAACAAAACCAAGAACTGGTTCTTTGAGAAAATCAACAAGATTGATAAACCCCTAGCCATACTAACTAGAGGGCAAAGAGAGAGTAAACAAATTAACAAAACCAGAAAGGAAAGTGGTGACATAACAACTGAAACTGAGGAAATTCAAGAAATCATAAGATCCTACTACAAAAACCTATACTCCACAAAGTTGGAAAATCTGGAAGAAATGGATGAATTCCTAGACAGATGCAAGACCCTAAAGTTAAACCAGGACCAAGTAAACCATCTAAATAATCCCATAACACCTAAAGAAATAGAAGTCATCAAAAGCATTCCAACCAAAAAAAGCCCAGGTCCAGGTGGGTTCAGTGCAGAATTTTATCAGACATTTATTGCAGACATAACACCAATACTCTCCAAACTATTCCACAAGATAGAATCAGATGGAATACTACCTAACTCATTTTTTGAGGCTACAATAACCCTCGTTCCTAAACCACACAAAGACCCTACAAGGAAAAAGAACTTCAGACCAATCTCACTTATGAACATTGATGCAAAAATACTCAACAAAATACTTGAAAACTGAATCCAAGAACACATCAAAACGATCATTCACCATGACCAAGTAGGCTTCATCCCTGGGATGCAGGGATGGTTTAATATAAGGAAATCCATCAATGTAATCCACCATATAAACAAACTCAACAAAATCACATGGTCATCTCACTAGATGCTGCAAAAGCATTTGACAAAATTCAACACCCCTTCATGTTAAAAGTCCTGGAAAGAACAGGAATCCAAGTCCCATACCTAAACATAATAAAAGCAATATACAACAAACCAACAGCCAACATCAAACTTAATGGTGGGAAACTTGAAGCAATCCCACTAAAATCAGGGACTCGACAAGGCTGCCCACTCTCCCCCTACCTATTCAACATAGTACTGGAAGTCCTGGCTGAAGCAAATAGACAGCAAAAGGAGATTAAGGGGATACAAATTGGAAAGGAAGAGGTAAAAACATCACTCTTTGCAGATGACATGATAGTGTACTTAAGTGACCCCAAAAATTCCACCAGAGAACTCCTACAGCTGATAAACAAGTTCAGCAAAGTGGCTGGATACAAAATTAACTCAAACAAACCATTAGCCTTTTTATACTCAAAGGACAAACATGTGGAGAAAGAAATTAGGGAAAAGGTACCCTTCACAATCGTCACACAAACTATGAAATACCTTGGTGTGACTCTAACTAAGCAAGTGAAGGACCTGTACGACAAGAACTTCAAACCTCTAAAGAAGGAAATTGAGGAGGATCTCAGAAAATGTAAAGATCTACCATGGTCATGGATTGGAAATATCAACATTTTAAAAATGGCCATTCTACCAAACGCAATCTACAGATTCAATGCAATCACCATCAAAATTCCAACCCAGTTCTTCATGTAATTGGAAAGATCAATGTGCAATTTCATATGGAATAACAAAAGACCTAGAATAGTGAAATCCATCCTCAACAACAAGAAAACATCTGCGGGAATCACTATCTCTGACCTCAAGCTATATTACAAGGCAATTGTGCTGAAAACTGCATGGTACTGGTACAGAAATAGGCACGTGAAGATCCAGAAATGAGCCCTCATGTATATGGTCACCTGATTTTTGACAAAGGAGCCGTAAACATTCCATGGAAAAAGGACAGCCTATTCAACAAATGGTGCTGGTCCAACTGGCACTCAGCATGCAAAAGAATGAAAATAGACCCTTTCTTATCTCCTTGTACAAAGCTCAAGTGTAAGTGGATCAAAGATCTTCACATTAAACCAGATGCACTGAAACCATTAGATGAGAAAGTAGGGAAAACCTTAGAACACATAGGCACAGGAGAAAATTTTCTGTACAAATCACCAATGGCTCAAGCTCTAAGGTCAAAGATTAACAAATGGGCTTTAATGAGATTGCAAAGTTTCTGTAAGGTTAAGGACATTGTCAAGAAAACAAAACGGCAGCCAACAGAATGGGAATAGATCTTTACCAACTACACATCACATAAAGGCCTAATATCCAAGGTATACAAAGAACTCAAAAAGCTAGACACCAGAGAATCAAACAACCCTATTAAAAAATGGGGTACAGAGCTAAACAAAACGTTCTCAATTGAGAAATATCGAATGGCTGAGAAACATCTGAGGAAGTGCTCGACATCCTTAGCCATCAGGGAAATGCAAATCAAAACAACCCTGAGATTCCACCTCACACCAGTCAGATTGGCCAAGATCCAAAACTCAGATGACTGCAGATGCTGGCAAGGTTGCAGAGAAAGAGGAACACTTCTCCACTGTTGGTGGGGTTGTAAACTGATACAACCACTCTGGAAATCAGTCTGGCGATACCACAGAAAATTGGACATAGTACTACCTGAAGACCCAGCTATTCCACTTCTGGGCATATACCCCAGAGACACTTTAATATACAGCAAAGATACATGCACCACAATGTTCATAGCAGCTCTATTTATAATAGCCAGAAGCTGGAAAGAACCCAGATGTTCTTCAGTAGATGAATGGATACAAAAATTGTGGTACATTTACACAATGGAGTACTACTCAGCCACCAGAAACAATGACTTAACCAAATTCTTAAGAAAATGGCTGCATCTAGAGAATATCATCCTGAGTGAGATAACCCAGTCACAAAAGAACAGACATAATATGCAGTCACTGATAGTGGGATGCTAACCCCAGAGGCTTGCACTGCCCCAGAAACAACTCACAGACTGTGTGAAGTCCAAGAAAAAAAGAAAACAAAAAAAAAAAGTCATGCTCAATCCTTACACACCAAGAACACATTGACAAATTCCGGGTTACACCCTCTATTACATGTACTTTTTACTCATTGTAAAAACAAAAAAGAAAAAAAAAAGCCAAGTTCTGACACAGTTGTATTTATATACATTTATGCAAAAATGTTTAAAATTTTTTTTATCTTTGTTTTTTAAAATAAAGTCTAAAAAAATCAATTTCAAATGAAAATACAGTAAGACAGAGATGGTGTAGTTATGACTATTGCAGGTTGTAACTGGGGACAAAGGTTGCATCCCCTAAAACCATGAGCATTAAACCTGCTGTTAAAACTGCAATCCTAATGTCCTCTTCTGACCACAGAAGAAACTGCACTAAACTAGTGTCAGGAAAACACTAATGCATAAAATAAATGTTAAGTATTCTTCTTCACAGATGTAACAGCATTCAGACAGAGTATTCGGGACGAGGTATGATGTTTTTCAGGTCAAATAACTGTAGTTAATTACCCAATACTGAAACAGGTGGACACTGTGAGGGCTTTGATTATTTGGAATATTTAACATGGGATAATCCATCTTCATGGACTGGAGAGAGGGATCAGTGGTTAAGAACCCTGACTGCTTCTCCAGAAGTCCTGAGTTCAAATTTCAGCAACCACATGGTGGCTCACAACCATCTTTATTGTGATCTGATGCCCTCTTGTGGTGTGTCAGAAGATAGCTACAAGGTACTTATTTAATAAATAAATAAAAATCTTAAAAATCAAAAAACTTCTTTATTGTGAAGCTTTTTAGTTGACAGTAAAACTCTTTTATCAGGGCAACAGTTTATGGTGGGAGCCAGCATCTATAAAAAAACATTGAAGATATCAATTCTTTCTTTTTTTTTTTTTTTTTTAGAACATTTTCTTTTTCTAGCAGTAGAGGCTCCTTCTTTGTAATTCCGGTATATGTCTAATATTGAAAGGAAAAGATAAACCCCACACATCTCCATTTAATGAACCCATTTGTCTCCATTTAAGGGACCAGGCCTGTTGTAAAAACAGCCATAAAACACCAGCTTCAGAAATAGACCATGAGTCATGGGATACCAGCTCTAGGAACAGAACATAAAATCTGGAACAAGATCATAAACCCAACCTCCAGAGACCTGCCCAGGGATACAAAAAAAAAAAAGATAACCCTAGATTCCCTACAAAAATGCTTTTGTTCATTTGTCAGAAGTTGCTATGACACATATATGGTGATTGTTTCTGGGCAGTAAGTGTACTGGCTGGTTTTGTGTCAACTTGACACAAGCTGGAGTTAATCACAGAAAAAAGAGCCTCATTTGGGGAAATGCCTTCATGAGATTCAGCTGTCAGTCATTTTCTCAACTAGTGATCAAGGGGAGAGGGCCCATCCCAATGTGGGTGGTGCCATCCCTGGGCTGGTAGACCTGGGTTCTATAAGAAAGCAGGCTGAGGAAGCCATGGGAAGCAAGCCAATAAGCAACATCCTTCCATGACCTCTGCATCAGCTCCTGCTTCCTGACCTGCTTGAGTTCCAGATCTGACTTCCTCTGGTGATAAGCAGCAATATGGAAGTGTAAGCTGAATAAACCCTTTCTTCCTCAACTTGCTTCTTGGTCATGATGTTTTGTGCAGGAATAGAAACCTTGACTAGGACAGTAAGCAATCTTTGTTTTGCATATTAGCAAGTCTTAGGATTTCCTTCAGAGATTTCAGACCCTTACATTATGTAGAAAATGAATATTGGCTACAGTTCTCCAGCTGTCAAGGTGAAATCACAGAAACAAATATATTTTGTATGCTAAAATCTCTTATTAGTATCCTTGCAACCCTTCTGCTGATGGATCACATAGCTCACTCTGCTCCAACGTGAATAATGAACAGTAAAACCTGTCCATGTTTATTCTGTGAGCTTTAGCAATAGAGGAAGAGAAGGCGGTTGGGGAGGATGAGGAGGTAGAAAAGAAGAGGAAGAAGAAAAAGAAAAATTTTAAAGAAAACAAGAACAACTAGAAAAAGAGGAGGAATAGGAAGAGAAGCAGCAGCCTGAATAAGAGGAAGAGGAGAAGGAGGGAGATGA
The DNA here is from genome assembly GCF_963924665.1 of Micromys minutus. Taxonomy (NCBI): domain Eukaryota; kingdom Metazoa; phylum Chordata; class Mammalia; order Rodentia; family Muridae; genus Micromys; species Micromys minutus. The sequence continues at coordinate 93,258,191 of NC_137969.1, read as the reverse complement.
AATTTCACTTAGTGCTAGAAGACAGAAAGGGAGACTATTGGAGGACATGCAAAAGTGATACAGAAACAGAAATCTTGCAGATCTGAAAAGGATCAGTTTCTGGACTAGAATGCTGAGCCAGGAAACCTTATGCTGCAGTGTGCCTTCAGCACAGTCTTCACTGAGGGAGGTGTCCATGTCACTCAAAATCACTGGCCAATCAGGGCTTCCAGAAAGACCTACCAATTAGATGTTGAGGAGAGTTCTTACAGGTGCTTTGTTGATTTCTGCAGGTTCAGCTCCCTTGTTAAGAAGGTTTGAATCTTGGTGTGAAGTGTTTTATCCTCTGCTGCTGAGTGCCTTGTAGGAGTACCAGCTGAGAGCTACTAAGTCTCATCATGGTGAGCATGTAACCCCTGACCCTAAGTTTTTCTAACTGAACTGAAGATCATGAAGTCAGGTGGTGGCAGAAACTAGCATCCACCAGTGAGGTTCCTTGTGGTCCTAGCCAATAGATATTTTCATGGGTTGCAAACGAATAACTTTATTATGATAGTTGCATCTGCACAAAGCGTTTGGGGCAGGGGATTTCGTGTAGGAACATTCTTGGTTGCATGCCACATTCGGAGATCTAGTTTCTTAGTGTCTTCTAGAACATGTGCTCTTGCCGTTTAACTTTCATTTGGAGTTAATTTTGTGGAGGATATAAACCTAATCTCTAAGTAAAAATAAACCTAAAAAAAAAAAAAAAAAACATTTTAGGGGCTGGAGAGATGGCTCGGTGGTTCAGAGCACTTGCTGCTCTTCCAAAGGTCCTGAGTTCAATTCCCAGCACCCACATGGCGGCTTACAATCTGCTGCTGTCTTCTGGTGTACAGATGGACATACAGACCAAGTACCTATATACATAAAATACATAAGTAAAAATAAACCTAAAAAAAAAAAAACCTAATCTCTTGGATGGGTCCACTCCAAATGTAAGTTGTGATGAGAAGAGTAGAATCTGTGATATAAAGGATTGTCCAATGCTTAGGAAATAGTAAGATACACTGAGGATCGCTCTGGGGCTCTTTGTATTTTGATGATAATTCTGCTTCCCAAGAGGGGCTGCCTAGGATGAGGAGCATTTCTCAAACTCAGGTGACTTCATTGGAATCTTATCTTCATTTTAACTTGTAAAGTAAAGGCTAAAGAAGGTGATTGGGCAGAGGAAGGGAATGTGGAGCTGAAAAGGTTTAGGGAGATAGAGAGAGGAGAGGGAAGAGGAGAATGAAGTAAAAGGAGGTGGAAGGAAAATGTAGCTGAAGCTCGGGGCTTGGAGAAACCATAAGTTATAAGGGATATAACTTATATCTGGGGAATAGAGTAGTGCAATGTTTGATCTTCCCAAAGGACGTGTGCAGCTTTTATTCATATTAATTGAGTTGTGTTTGCTTTGCACGGGCTTGTTTTGGTTGGAGAGTTTAAAGCAACAATGCACAAGTAGAATTTATCTGAGGGAGGGACTGCCTCTCCAACACCCACAGGTAAGTAGCCTGGTAACCAGGAATCTCAGAGATTGGGAAGCTAGGATACACATGGTTCTTCACCAGAAATCTGGGGAAACATTGCTCCAGATCAAAACAAAGGAGACAACCCTGATTAACTAACAGGCACTAGACCCATCCCCAGATCAAGGTCAGTATTTTGAAAGTCTACTCAGTGGAGTATTTCCAAGTCACAACCACCACTAAGGACTGGTGTCCCTAAAGGACAGTTTTTGTTCTTGAGAACAGCATAGTTCTGCTACATGGGCAAGGCAGTGAGGGAAATTGTTTGAAAGGGGAAATCTCTGTGGTGGTGAGGACTGGCCTGATCAATCAAGGCTTTCTCTGAGGCCTTCCTGATTAGAGAATCACATAGCTCCTTCTCAAACCCAGCCACATGCTTGGCAAAGTCTATAATAGCCTGAGACTATAATATCCTAGGGGCTTTCCCTAAGTATTTATTAAAAACAAAACAAAACAAAAAAGGAGCTCTTTTCTAGAAGGAGCTATATACTTGTAGGGACTGTTAATGGCCTGGGGCCAAGTCCTTTAGAAAGGGGAATTTCTGATCCAGAGATTCCAACATTTCTTACCACATGTGGAGGCTGATATCAGTAGGCATGGTCACCAGTGTTGATGAGATTACCCTGTACTCAGTGAGCAGCATTGTTTGATTAGATGCCTCTTTAGTTTGTCCCATTATATGGTAGTTTTGCTGACCTCATGGAAGTCTCCCAATTCTTCCCATTTCCCCTCTGTAGAAGTGCACAAGCTGGTATCCTTCAGAAGCTGCCTTAGCATAAGCCTTCTCTTCTACCCAACTACCCTAACATTTATACTTTCTACCTTCTACTTTTCTGTCTATTGAATCCTCTGAGACCCTCCACTTAGGACTGTGTCACTGAGCAGTGGCCTGCTCGTCATGGTATTAGCACAGTTGAATAACTGATGAAATGTGTTTTCTATGTGAACCTCCCAACCAATGGCTAATCCAAGTAGTCTCCACACCATCTTTAAATTGTTCTCAGTATCACCTAGGCTATCAGTTTTTTAGACATAGGATGACATCATATGTGGAGTTCAAAATCTCTTGTGACCTGATTCTTCTTTCAGCATTAGCCAGAGCTGGATGAGTGTTATTGTTACAGATATTTCTTTCTCTTATTTAATATTTTTGTTGTGTCCTGGTTAATTTCCTCCCTGGGAATACATATTAACTCTAAACAGTTGATTTCTCTATGAATTGTTGCAGTGCGATTCATTTTCCCCAAAAGTCCATTGTTGGCAATACTTTTTACATTTTATTTTTTAAAGAAACACTGCCTAATCCCTTATTTGTTTTAACTCCCCAATGTATCCTGATCCCAGCCGTTCTTTTATTTTTAAGACTTTTTTTTTATTAAGAATTTCAGATTACGTATTTCAGACTTTTAGAGGAGAATAGAACCATTTGGGGACTGACAGATGTCATAATAAACACTGATCCCTGAAGCTCCACACAGCACTTTCCCATTATACAAGAGCCAGCTACCTCTTCACTTTGGCAACAGCTACTCCTAAAGAAGGAAGGGAAGACTGCGCTAGTCTGTAAGTCACTAAAAATGAGATTATTCTATCTTTAGGTTACAAACTTCAAAGTTCAAGAAAATAGGCTGTGTTTAAATGAACTATGATTGCAGAAAATAGCACAAACCATCTAAGAAAGAGCAACCAAAGCATTTTCAAGATAAAGAAAATATAATTAATTGGTTAAGGATTTCTAGTAGTTAAAAATTCTCAGGAAGATTTCACTATATAATGTGTTCACATTCTAAGAGCTTAATACTAAAATCTCACAAAAAGAACTATCACCTTCAAAAAGAATTTTTCCTCAATGTCAATTTTAATAACAGCAGGAACTTTTCTCCAAGTACAATTCTAATCAATATACCCTGTCAAGAACTATTCCTTCCCTCAAAGTGAACAATAATTAGCCTGAGGTATTTTAAATGTGGCTCTAATGGTCTAAAACGTAATGCCACCCTCCCCTGCCTCATTACCACCTTGGGATTTATTACAATGTGGTCACTTGAAATATCTGAAGGGGAGTAAAAAGCTAACTCGAAAAACCCCAAACCCTTCGATCTCTTAAAAGCATATACTACTTTAATTCATCCCCACTAAAATAGGAGCCACATGCACAGAGGTAGATAGAAGTGTTTAAACTTCATTCTCCAGTTTAGTCATCAAAGCTTGGTGTGAATATAATGCTGAATATCACACTTTTCAATATTTTGAAATTTTTGAGGCCCAATTTTTTGAGCATTTTGTAAGACTTAAGAGTTTGTGAGATTTGCCCCAATATGCCTTAACAGAGCTGAGGTAGTTGAACCAACAGTACCACCCACCTTAGTGCTGCACAGTAAACAGCAGGGCTCATGACACTCCTCATCCTCAACACTGAGGACAGAATAGAGTCAAAAGGTATTCAGTTGTAACAAGTGCAATTTTACCTTTCTGTTCAAACAATAGCACATCACTTTTTTAAAAGCACATGCGTATTGCCTCCTCTAATGTTGTTCAATATAGAAAACTAGGCACCCCTGAATTCCAACTAACCCTCTACAATAGCCTCAATCAGTACAAACTGAGACAGCATCCCGAAAGAGCTAAAACTGTGTCATATTTTTATTCTAGGCTATAAAAACAAAATAAGGCAAACAAACAACAGAAAAACTCAAAATAGGTTCAAATGATGTATATTCATCTTTTCCAGGAAAGCAGAAGGTAGGCCCTACCACAAAGAAACTATTTAATTAATGGAGGTTAATTTTCACAGTACATTAAATACTATCAATTAACATCTGAAGAGAACCTAGGGTTTGTTCACCTTGCTTTATAAGCATGAGTTGACTTTTGTTATATCATCAAACACATCAAAAGACCTTAATAATCTCAGTTATTAAGTTTGATCTTACTGGAAATTCTTAACCACAGTTTTCCTTTCTCAAATGATGTTGTGCCTTGTGCATTCGTCTAAACATAGCGGAAAGCACAGCCGATGCGGGCAGACCTCAACCTGTTCTACCAGCTGAAAACAACTTTGGTTCTTTAGGAAAGAAACAGCTTCTCCGAGTATGTTCAGCAGTTGGTTTTCATAGTTGTACTTCATAGCTACATGATGAAAATAATCCAGAAGAACCAAACTGCAGTAAGAAATGAACATGCATTAGAGGATGTATGCATTAATGTATCTGACAGAGCTAGACTTGGGATGCTCGGTAGAACAAACTGGTCTTTAAAATATCAATTTCCTTTCCCTTAAAAACTTGCTGATTCTACCAAGAAAACACGAAACCACCAGGCTGTAAGTAACTGAGTCATGTTAGGCTATTGCAGGGCAGCCGTCCTCAAGGCCTGGCTGCTCACTGCTGCTTGCACTCGGCTGGGTTTTGGTCCTTCTTTGGGTCATAGTCTGGATTGTTTTCCTCATCTCCTTTTTCCCCTTCCTTGTCAGCTTCTTCACCTTCTTCATCATAATCATCATCGTCATCCTCAATAGCTTCTCCGATGAAATATAACACTGATCTTGGGATTATACGTTCACGTAAAAAGTGGCCAATTTCAAAGTCTGCAGCCAGGATCGCCTCAGCATCATCATCCAGGTCTCCATTCTCAGAAACTTCAGGAGGAGCAAAAAAAAATTAAAGAAAGAATCATTGGAAACTGTTTTAGTCACAGAACGAACTGTCCCACGTCCCTTGTGTTTCTGCTTCTCCTTAATGGTTTTCAAAGCACCATTCTTTCCTTTTTTCCTATCTATCTGGCACCCTGTACAACCCATAATTTCTGGTCCATCAAAAGAAAAGGGCTCAGAATCATCCGGTTCTGACCTCATCCTGTAAGTCTTTGTTAACACTTCATTTGTGAAATGTTCATTGGGTTCAATGTGAATTTCTAGGATAAAACTCATAGGCTGGCCAGCATCCGAAAACTTCATTTTAATATCTTTCAAGTGCTTCAGAATCGGTTCATCGTGTTCCTGAACCATATCACTGAGCAAATCAACATTCTTAAAAACTGTCAACCAAAATTCCGGAATTCCTTTAGGGTCTTCTTTCTCTTCATCCTTTTTCTCATCTTCAATCTTGACCTTTTCTTTCAGCTCCTCCGAAATTTCATCTTCCTCACCTGGTTTCCATTCACATTCTCCTTCTGTGGGTTCATAAATTGCATTAATGATCTCAAATCACTTATCAAATAAAGGCTGATAGAGAACAGCATACTTTCGAGATCATGAACTTCCTCATAGAATTTGGCTTCTATCTGTGCACACTTAACTTGCAGATTCTTGAGAGCATTCACTTGTCTTTTGACTACCTTAGGCAAGCTTTCAATGTATCCTGTTGGTGTGTCTACCAGACCATCAAGTCTTTCCTGAAGAGCTGCAAGAATCTGAGGATTCTGCATCATCTGAACAGTTAGCTGACATGCTTTTATTTTTGTTTCTTTACCCATTTCTTCTTCTTCTTCAACATCTTCCAAATCTTGATCAAGTTCAAACTGTTCTTTGTTGTCGATGTCTGCCATCTTGTAAGAACTCCAAATATCGTTCCAGGAGGCTCCGACACATAGCTGGCGCTACCAGAGCTGCTCAGGCAGTGACTCAGGGCGGCAGTGGAAGGCAACGCCTCAAGCACATGATGCTAAAAAAATTTTTTTAAAAAAAGCTTAGGATTTTTTTCTATTTTCTTGAGGTTTTTTTTTTGTTTTTTTTTGTTTTTTTTTTTTTTTTTTTTTTTTTTTTTTGCCTTTTCAGATGAATTTGTGAAATGCTTTTTTAATTTCTTTGATGAATTTTTTGGAATTTTGCATTGAATCTGTAGCTCTCCTTTGATAGTATAAATATTTTTACTATACGAATTCCGACAATCCATGACCATGGGGAATCTCTCCATTTCCTGAGATCTTCTTCATTTTCTTTCTTGAGACGTGCAGTTATTGTCGTACACACATTTCACTTGTTTGGTTAGTGTTGGCCCAAGGTATTTTATGTTATTTGTGGCTATTGTCGAGGGAGTTGGTTCCCTAATTTCTTTCTCCACTTGTTCATCATTTGTACAAAGGAAGGCAACTGATTTATTTCCGTTAAATTTATATCCAAACACATTTCAGTAGTTTTTTATCAACTGGAAAATTTCTCTGGCAGAATTTTTGTCGTTGCTCATGTATGATGTCATATCATCTGCAAATAGTGATACCTTTATTTCTTCTTTGCCAGTCTGTATCCCCTGGGTCTCTTTTTGTTGTGTTATTGTTCTAGCTAGCAGTTCCAGTACTGCATTGGATAAATAGGTAGGGAGTGGACATTCTTGTCCCTGATTTCAATGGGACTGCATCGAGTATCTCTCCATTTCAGATGATACTGGCTGTTGGTTTGCCATGAGTTGCTTTTGTTATGTTTAGCTATGGGCCCTGAGTTCCTGATCTCTCCAGTACCTTTAACATAAAGGGTTGTTGTATTTTAACAAATGCTTTTTCTGCATCTAAAGAGATGATCACATTATTTTTTTTCCTTTGAGTTTGTTGATATAGTTGATTATGTTAATGGATTTTTTAAAGTTTTATTCATTTATTTTTTGTGAGTACACTGTAGCTGTTTTCAGGTTGTAGGGTGAAATGTTCTGTTGATATTGATTAAATCCATTTGGTTTGTAACTTCTCTTAGGTTCACTGTGCCTCTGTTCTGTTTCGCTTTAATGACCTGTTTATTGTTCAGAGTGGGTGTTGAAATCTCTTTCTATTGTTGTGTTTAAGATGTGTTTTGAGCTTAGTAAACTTTCTTTTATGAATGTGGGTGGCCTTGCATTTGGTGCATAGATGTTGAGAATAGAGACTTTCTCTGGGTGGATTTTCCCTTTGATGAGTATGAAGTGTTCTTCCTCATCACTCTTGATAATTTTGGTTGGAAGTCCATATTATTGGATATTAGGATTTTAACTCCAGTTTATTTCCTGGGACCATTTTTTTATTAGATACACTGTATTTACATTTGACATGTTATCTGTTTACCAGCCCGCTCCCATTCCCTCTCCCCCTCCAGTTGCCTTCACAAAGGTGCATTCCCTTCTGATCCCCCTTTCCACCCCATTGCCTTGTCATTCCCCTACATTGGAGAAACGTGCCCTCTCTGGAACAAAAGCCTCTTCTCACATTGATGCCAGACACTGCTGTCTTCAGCTATATACACAACTGGATCAATAGGTCTCTCAAAGTGCACACAAAGGTTGGTGTTTTACTCCATGGGAATTTTGAAAGGTTTGGTTGGTTGATAATGTTGTTATCTTCCAATGAGGTTGTAACCCTTAAGCTCCTTAGGTCCTTTCTTTAGCAACCTCATTGGGATCCCCGAGTTCAGACCGATGGTTAGCTGCAAGCATGCTCAGCTGTATCTATATGATTCTAGCATAGTCCCTGAGGGGGCATCTCTATCTGGTTCCTGCTAGTAAGTACTTTTTGGGATCAGCTATAGTGCTTGGATTTGGTGACTTCATATGTAGTGGATCCCCAGGTGAGGCATCTTAAGTGTAATCTTTTCTTCAATCCCTGTCCCTGTATTTGACCTTGCATTTCCTCCCATGAGAGTTTTGTTCTCTTTTCTAAGAAAAACTGAGGCATTTCCATTTTGGACTTACTTCTTTTTGAGCTTCATAATGTCTGTGAATTGTTTCTTGGGTATTGGTTATTCCACTGCCCCCCTACCTATTCAATATAGTACTGGAAGTTCTGGCCAGCATAATTGTGACTTTGAAGAACGAGTTAGGTAGGATTTCTTCTTTTCATATTTTGTGGAATAGTTTGGAAAGTATAGGTATTAGGTCTTCGATAAAAGTCTGATAGAATTCTGCACTAAACCCATCTGGTTCTGGGCCCTTTTTGGTTGGGAGGCTTTTGATAACTGCTTCTGTTCCTTTAGGTGTTATGAGACTATTTAGATGATTTATCTGATTCTCATTTAACTTTGGTATCTGTCTAGAAATTTTTCCATTTCCTCAAGATTTTCCAGTTTTGTTGAGTATAAGCTTTTGTAATAGTATATGGTGATTCCTTGAATTTCCTCAGTTTCTGTTGTTATGTCTCCGCTTTCTTTTCTGATTTTGTTAATTTGGATACTCTCTCTTTGCCCTCTAGTTAGTGTGGCCAAGCATTTGTCAATCTTGTTGATTTTTCTCAGAAAAAAAAAAAAAAAAACAGCTTTTGGTTTTGTTGATTCTTTGAATGGTTCTTTTTGTCTCTGTATGGTTGATTTCAGCTCTGAGTTTGATTATTTCCTGCCTTATGCTCCTCTTGGGTGTATCTACTTCTTTTTGTTCTAGAGCTTTTAGCTGTGCTGTCAAGTTGCTAGTGTATGCTCTCTCCAGTTGCATTTTGGAGGCACTCAGAGCTATGAGTTTTCTTCTCAGTACTGCTTTCATTGCATCCCATAGGTTTGGGTATGTTGTGCTTTCATTTTTATTAAATTCTAGAAAATCCTTAATTTTTTTATTTCTTCTTTACCCATGCTATTGTTGAGTAGAGTATTGTTCAGTTTCCATGTATGTGGGTTTTTTGGGGTGTTTTTTTTTTTGTTTTGTTTTTGTTTTTGTTTTTGTTTTTGTTTTTTTTTTTTTTTTGTCTTTGTTGTTATTAAAGACCAGCCTTACTCATGGTGATCGGATATGATGCATGGGAGTACTTCAATCTTCTTATATCTATTGAGGCTTATTTTGTAACCAACTACATGGTCAGTTTTGGAAAAGGTGCTGTGAGGTGCTGAGAAAAATATGTATTCTTTTGTTTTAGGATGAAATGTTCTGTAGATGTTTGTTAATTCCAATTGGTTCATAACCTCTGCTAGTTTCACTGTGTCCTTGTTCAGTTTCTGCTTCCATGATCTGTCCATTAATGATAGCTGGGTATTGAAGTCTCCCACTATTATTGTGTGTTGTGCATTGTATGTTTTGAGCGTTAGTAGGGTTTCTTTTATGAATATGGGTGCTCTTGCATTTGGAGCATATATGTTAAGGATTGAGAATTCATTCTGATAAATTTTCCGTGTAATGAGTAAAAAGTGTCCTTGCTATCTTTTCAATAACTTTTGATTGAAAATCTACTTTATTCAATATTAAAAAGGCTACTACAGTTTAGTTCTTTGGGCTGTTTGCTTGGAATGATTTTTCCCAGCCTTTTATTCTGAGATAGTATCTGTTGTTGTCTCCAAGATGAGTTTTCTGTATGCAGCAGAATGCTGGATTCTGTTTATGTATCCAGTCTGATAGTCTATGTCTCTTTATTAGGGAACTGAATCCATTTATGTTAACAGATATTAAGGAATAGTGATTGCTGTTTCCTGCTATTTTTGCTCTTAGAGGTAGAATTATGTCTGTGTGTTTTTCTTCTTTTGGTTTTCTTGATTGGTTATTTTCTTGCTTTTTCTAGGATGTAGTTTCCCTCCTTGTATTGGGGTTTCCATTAATTATTCTTTGTAGGCCTGGATTTATTTTCAGATATTATGTAAATTTAGTTTCCTCCTTGAATATCTTGGTCTCTCCATCTAAGGTGATTGAGTGTTTTGCTGGATATAGCAGCCTGTGCTGACATTTGTGTTCTCTTAGGGTCTGTATGCTGTCTGTCCAGGATCTTCTAACTTTCATTCTCTCTGTTGAGAAGTCGGGTGTCATTCTGATTGGTCGGCCTTTATATGTTTCATCTCTTTTTTTCCTTACTGCTTTTAGTATTCCTTTTTTGTTTTGAACACTTGGTGTTTTGACTAAGGTTGCAATTCCTTCATCTCTTTGGTTGTTTTCCTGTAGTTCTTTGAGATCTTCGAGTGATTTTCTTGTTTCCTCTTTAAAAGCTTCTATTTATTTAGGTATGTCTTCCTGTGCTTTTTAAGGGAGTTATTTGTGTACTTCTTGAAGATCTCCATCATCATTGTGAGGTATGATTTCAAGTCTGTGTCTTCTTTTTGTGGAGTGTTTGGCAATCCACTGCTTGCTGTGGTGGGAGAGCTGGGATCTGATGTTGAAAGATTCCCTTGGTTTCCACTGCTTAAGTTCTTTCGTTTTCCTCTTGCCATCTTGTTATCTGTGATAACATGTGGTCTTATGGTCAGTGACTGGCACCTATGTCTCTTGTGGCTCTGAGGGGCCGTGGGCTCAAGAAGAAAATTGCTTCTGAGAGTTCAGCTTTTTGTGGGCAAACAGTGCATCCTAGTGGCAGTGATTCAGGTCTGTCTTTGTGGGCTCAGGTGTGGGAGCTCTCGTGAGGCTGTTCTGGGAGCTCAGCCATCTGCTCACAGGTACTAAGTACTACTGGCAGGGACGTGGCTCTTTCTCTAGTCCAAAACAGACCATTTTTTAGATAGCAGAGTACTTTATGCTCTCTGAGGACTCCCAGTATGCTCTTCCTGGGCCTATGCATCTGGTTCTCCTCTGGATCAGGTGTAAGAGGGTCTGTAGAGTTGAACTTCAAGCACTGCCTTTCTCGGGCAGACCCCAGTTCCCACTGACAAGGGCCTGTGCCTTACTGTGGACCTGTGTGTTTAGTCTTTCAGGGCGGATCCTGAGTTCCTTTGCCAGAGGCCTGTCCTACTGTTTGCTAAAGGGGAACCTTCTCCGGGAGCTCTGCCTACCTTCTCTGTGCTTTAATTCCTCACAGCGCGATCTCTCCAGGCCTGTGTCCCCAGATCTCTGCTGTTTTAGGTTGCAAACGGTCATGATTCCTTTAACAGGGGAGCTGCTACAGTCCTGAGGCCTAGCTGGGTGGTTCAAGCTAATGAGAGATACTGAGCAGACCTAGCAATCAGAAGTACTAGTGGAAGACAGTATGCAGATTCTTCCATGATTCTCTTCAAAAAGTACCATTCGTAATTTGGGGGAGACCACAGTCTTACCATGATGAGGGTGAGGACCACTCATCCCACACTAGGAAGAGCACTTTGATGAAGCTATAAAAGCCCAATCGGCTGGAACTAGTATTGCCTGTGAGCCACAGAGTACTGTTAGTACATATGTTGATCTTCACAGAGGCCCTTGGCTCTCTTACCTCCCTGAGTATGGATGCTTTAGGGAGGATAGGGAAGACAGTAATGGCCACAGTAAGCTGTGGTGCTTAAAATATCACTATCTAGTATGCACACAGAGGCTTTTGGTGTGCATTAGAACACATGTAGGGAAACTTGAGGTATGGTTTCTAGAAGGTCTGAATTATGTATTCCATAATTCTGATTCATTGGATAAATTTTACAAATAGTTTAGGAACTAGTAGAATCAAGGTGCTGAATTTCCTTCAGACTCACTCAAGAAGAATCTTTTAATTTTCTCTTACTACAAGTGTCAATAGCATGATGCCACCAAATTCAGTTCCATGGTCCAAAGAGTTTCTATGGTACAGAGTTGTTTGATGTATACATGGTGTTGGCCTCTGGATAGGTCAGATACTATGTCATGTGTCCTAAGGTGTAGCACTGGAAAAAGACATTAAATTATTCTTCAGCCATGTTTTTTGGTGTGGGCATTAGAAGGGTTGAGTTTGAGACCAGTAGGATATATGAGGGGTTATAAAGCTATTGCCCACCTTTTGATGACTTCCATGTTCAGAGAGAGCTTTAGAGAATGAGGCCTCTCTGGAAGAAAAATCAGAAGTAGGTTGGGGCAGGGCAGAAACATAACAACTTAGTGATCACAAAGAGTTATTTTCTTCTATGAGTTTTGAGTCTATTTTAAGTAAATACAATCAAAGGTAACGTTGTTGAAACTTTAATTTCTCTTGTCTGAGTTTCTTCATGGCTTTTGATCAAGACTTGAATATATTTTGATCTTTCTTTCTTGGCATTTTTTCTGTACACAGCAGGTATGAATGAGGGCAATGGAAGATGTAGCAGTAGAGAAAATCATGATCTCAGATAACAATCACTGGAAATGATCCACATGCCTCTCACCTGTGTTCCCAGCATTCATTTATTTACCTCTTTATTAATTTAAATTTGTGTTTTTGTTAATCTATGAAAATCTTTTTCTTCATTGGATGAAAAGTATTCTATGAGCTGTCATTCTATAAACATTTTGTGAGGGTTACCTGAGTTAGTCACAGACACAGACACACACACACACACACACACACACACACACACACACACTAATATTTTTAGCCTGGCTTGTGTCTCAGTGGCTGGGCTTTTCCAAGCCTCCCACACTTTTGTGTCCTTTCCTTTACTGCTTGCACAACACATTGTATCTGCCCTCAGCTTAGTTTCCCAGTTACCTTCTTTTTGCTCATCACCCTAAATATGTTCTCAACTTAGTTGCATTTCTAATCTCCAGCCTGGGAAACAGCCAATGACCATTCCTCCAGACATCTCACATGCCTGGTGGCTCTCCCTTCAAAGCATAGCAACCCTCTCTTTTCTGTGTCCTGCTTCTATTTACTGATCTTTGGGATCCTGAAATTCCCACCCCTTCCACCCACCTATTGGCTGCTGTCAACTTCATAAATGGATTAAAATCCATTTAGAGATAAGGGACATGCAGAATTTATAAGCAGATTCCCATGAAGCATCAGAACCATGTCCTATGTTTCACTTCTGAGCTATCCCTCCTGCCCTATGTTTTTTATATTGAATTAACATTAACATAGCTAATATTTTCTTATGTGCAATTGTAACTGTTTAAACATATATTACCTTTGGTAATATCTTGTTCTCATTTGAACCTGTGCACCTCAAGTTTCAGGAAGATAAATAGAGAACTAAGATTTACATAACATTTTATAAGGAATGTAAGTAAAAACCTGAGTTCTATCTATTTTTCCTGTGTGGTTGGTTAATTCAGGCAGGGAACACAGGGTCATACTGTGTACCTTTGTCTGTCCTAGAATTTACCGGATACAGCAATCTGACATCTGACTCAATGTGATTCTTCTGTTCTGTCTCCTCATTGCAGTGTTAGAGTCATAAGATAATAGACCCATCTTGAGTACAGATTTTTACAGTTAGCAACGTTAATGTGAATGCAATTCTTTGAGGTGTGGAAAGCACTATTGATTTTGTAGAGCTGGTCTCCTCTTTATATCTGTGATTGGCATTTTTCTAAGAAGGCTATATTGTATTCAACAGGCTGAGAAATGACAATGGTGAAACTCATAATTAATTTAGCTCCTAAAATAACTTGATAGTTACAGTAGAACTATGGTGTGAGGAAATATGTGGGTCAGGCCCCAGAAGCATAAGAGCACATGGTCTATGAAGTGTACATGCCGAGTGTTTCCTCTATTGTGCTTTATTTCTGTTCACATGTATGGGATACTGTAGAATGCAGTGACTTGTGAGGATGTGCTGGTGAACTTCACTCAGGAAGAGTGGGCTTTGCTGGATTCTTCCCAGAAGAAGCTCTACAACGATGTCATGCTGGAGACCTACAGGCACCTCCGTGCCATAGGTAAGACTTGTGAATCCCCTTTCTTCTTTTCAATTTCAAGGAAACAGTGTCTTTCTTCTGATGCACATCTTTCATTTCAGTTGAGTCAATCATGCATGACTCTACAGTTCACTGTAAGACAGTGACTTACATTTACCTGATTTCAATACTTACCTTTTCTTTTCTTTTATTATATTTTAGGCTTTAGTTGGAAAGACCAAAATATTGAAGAACATTGTCATGTACCTAGAGGACATGGAAGGTAATTTTTATGTGAAATCTCATACAAATATTCCTCTGAAGAAATATTAACGTGTGCTAATACTTTTAAAGAAAAGCAACAGCATAAATAAACAGCTTTAAATATATTGATGATAGTTACATTCTAAGAAAACCATGGCATTCAATGTCCTGTTTCTGATTTGTTCTTGCAAGACATTCTTTTATGATAGAGGACAGTCAAAATGATGCCTTAGCATATATCACTATTTGAAACATACCCTATCAGAGCTATACTCTACAACTAGCCATTTGCTTTTTCTTATTGTGTAAAAGCTATACACATTTAATCATTAATAAATGTATGTTAAAAGTCTTGTACGAAGCACATAGTCTATACTAAAGTTAATATTGCTTTTATATTAGTAGTGATATTGCTATGTTCAGTGATACTGGCAACTTATGGGAGACAAGACAGATGGTGTACAGTAAGTTAATCCCTATGTCACATGTCTATGATGAATAAAGTGTCAAGCTGTGAATGCAGTGTTCAAACACTTTGTTAGTCTTCCTTTTATAGGGATATCATATATCATAATGGATAGAAATTATGTATACAAAGTACTGAAGGAAATGGTGTCTTTCTCTCTCCCATAAGGATTAGAAGATACATTGTTGTTTGCAGTTTAAGTGTATGCATTTGAAAATGATACAAGTTTCCATTTATTGTTCTTTACAACTTCAATGGCAATACATCAGCAAATTCATTCTGTAGAAAATTATCTTGAGTACTAGAAATGTGGAAATGCTTCTATTTCTCCTGGTTTATTTTGTGAATATAGTATGATCCTAAGTATAGGAAGAAATTGGAATAACATAGTGTGGTAATGGTCTAAGCCCTTCTACCTTTCTTCAAATATGTGAAAAACCTTTTATAGAAAAAGAATATTAAAAGGTGAGCAATGTAATAAATGTTCACACCATCCCATGTACCTTAAAGATAAAAAACAACCCATTATGAAGGTGAACAGCACACATGTAAACAAAGTGATACAAGGTTTAGGATCTGATTCCTCTTTATATTTAGACACATAGTAACATTAAATTACACAGGTGAAAGTATTCATCAGTGTGGTATAGCTTTCATTTCTGCTCTTTTTATTCACAGGCTTGAAAAAAGTCAGAGTACAGAGAAAACCTTTGAGAATACTAAATGTGATAAAGCCTTTGTCTTGCATGCTTACAGTCATGCTCAGAGGGATGTCACAACTGATACAGAAAAGAAATGTAATAGAGTCATTCAATATGTTGAAGCCTCTGAACATTACACTAGTCTCCAAACACATAAAAGAGCACAAACTCAAAAGAAACCCTATACATGCAATCAGTATGAAATACATACTAAAAAGAAGCCATTCAAATGTAATCAATGTGATAAATTCTTTTCAAGCCACAGTTCTCTGAAAAGACATGAAAGTGTTCATACTGGAGAAAAACCCTACAAATGTAATCAATGTGATAAAGCTTTTTCACAAAACAGTAATCTTCGAAAGCATAAAAAAACACATACTGGAGAAAAACCCTACAGATGTAATTTATGTGACAAAGCCTATCCTGTAAACTGGTATCTCCAGATACATAAAAGGAAACACACTGGAGAGAAACCCTACAAATGTAGTTTGTGTGACAAAGCCTATTTCCAAAAGACTTGTCTCAACAAGCATAAAAGAACACATACTGGAGAGAAACCATACAAATGCGATCTATGTGACAAAGCCTATTCCAACAACATGACTCTCCAGATACATAAAAGAATACATACTGGAGAAAAACCCTACAAATGTATTATATGTGATAAAGCCTTTTCACAAAACAATTATCTGCAAAAGCATAAAACGACACATATTAGAGAGAAACCCTACAAATGTAATCTATGTGACAAAGCCTATCCCGAAAATTGGTCACTCCAGATACATAAAAGGACACACACTGGAGAGAAGCCATACAAATGTAGTTTATGTGACAAAGCCTATTCCAAAAACCATTGTCTCAACAGGCATAAAAGAGTACATACTGGAGAGAAACCATACAAATGTAATCAATGTGACAAAGCCTATAACGACAACGTGAATCTCCAGATACATAAAAGAACACATACTGGAGAGAAACCCTACAAATGTAATCTATGTGACAAAGCATTTTCTCAACAAAGTAATCTCCAAAAGCATAAAAGAACACACACTGGCGAGAAACCCTTTAAATGTAATCTATGTGACAAAGCCTATTCCAATAACAGTTATCTCAAGATACATAAAAGAACACATTTTGCAGAGAAACCCTTCTAATATAATCAATGTGATAAAGCCATTTCACAATGAAGTTCTCTGATGTGTCATGGAAGAATTCATACTGGAGAGAAACCCTACAAATGTAATATGTTTGACAAAACTTATTCCCCAAACTGTAATCTTTACATACATAAAAGAACACATACTGGAGAGAAAACCTAAAAATGTAATCAGTGTGATAAAGCTTTTTTACAAAACAGTGATATGCAAAAGCATAAAAGAACACATACTGGAGAGAAACCCTACCAACGTAATTTAATTTATGTGACAAAGCCTCTTTCCAAAAACAGTAATCTCAAGATACATAAAAGAACACATACTGGGGAGAAACCCTTCAAGTGTAATCAATATGATAAAGCCTTTAAAGAACACAGTCATGTGAAAGGCATGGAAGAATTCATACTGGAGAGATATCCTACAAATGTGATCAATGTGATAAAGCCTTTTCTCAAAAAGAAATAATCTTCAAAACTATAGAAGAACACATATTGGGGAGAAACTGAATAGTGTTCAATATCATAAAAGAATACATACTGTAGAGAAACACTCCAAATGTAATTAATGTGAGATAGCCTTTTTGCAACACACTTATCTCTGAATGCATTCAACACATACTGGAAACAAACCCTCTGAATGGTGGAAAGCAGTTACATGTCACAGTCATCTTGAAAACCATACACAACTTCATATTGTATGAAAAGCTTGTTGATATATCTTACATCAGATTAATTAGTGAAGTTTATGTATCTCCATACTATTCATCGTCTTAAACATTATGTGTATTGGTGAGAAATCCTCTGTCATGGTTTGCATATACTTGGCCCAGGGTGTGGCAGTACTAAAATGTGTGGCCTTGTTGTAGGAAGTGTGTCACTCTGGGGCTTTCCTTGGAGATACTCGTCCTAGTTGCCTGTAGATGTTTAGTCTGTTCTTGGCTTCCTTTGGATGAAGATGTAGAACTCTCAGATCCTCCTGCACTATGCCTGCCTGGATGCTGCTATGCTCTTATCTTGATGACAATGTACTGCATCTTTGAACCTGTAATCCTGCCTCAATTAAATGTTGTTATTTATAAGATTTGCCTTGGTCATGGTGTCTGTTCACAGTAATAAAACACTAAGTCATTCTCTGAATATAATCTATGGGATAAAGCTGTTACCTAGCACAACTATCTCCTAATGAGTAAAGAACACATACACACACACTCTCTGTGTCTCTGCCTGTCTGTCTCTCTACCTGTAATTTTTATTATGTTTCATTTGTATATTTATACTGGTTATAATATCACTGCTCCATGTACACACAGGTATTGCATTTGATTACAGTGGAAATGTTACTAAATGCTCTTTATCTTTTTGTCTCTAATTTCTATTATCTTTGGTGTGTTATTTTTTATATTGCTTATAATGTCACTGCTCTATATACACACAGATACAGCATTTGATTAAAGTGGAAATGTTATAAAATTCTTTTTACTTCTCTAATTTTTATTATATTTAGTTTGTTTTTTATATTGATTATAATATCACTGTTGTATGTACAAACATGTATTGCATTTGTTTGCAGTACAAATGATATAAAAAATGAAGGTTAGGTGTCTAGAAGTCTGAAGATTGCATTGCACAATTAGTTTTTCATGTTCAGTTTTATAATGAATGTAGATACCTGTAGAAGGTTATGATTGGAATCATCCTTTAGCAGTATTTGACACGAATCCTTTAACATTTTACTACCACCATTCAAAATGTTGTGCTTCCTGGAAGTAAAGTTCCAGAGTCCAAGGATCACACCAGAATATTAACAGAAGTTATTTGTTTTGTTTCTTTCTATGATGTCAGGACAAACAAATGATAGCCATTAGGGAATGGCTACCTGTACTGATGTCCACTGTCTGTCAGGTCCTTATTTTTCTGGGGTTTTTTTTTTTTTTTTTCAGTTCCTTCTCCCCCCATCCCCTGGGGAAATGAAATCCAACTATTTTATTTTAATGAGCTGTGTTTTCTAAATTTGTTTTTTTTTTTTCCTGTTTTCATATAATATTGAATACAAAACACAGCACATTCACTTTTTCCCGAGGAACTGTAAAGATGATCTCTACAGGGATAACGTGGGAAAGCCTGAAGCTCAATCAAATGATGTTGAAAACTCTCAGAGGGAGTAGAGGCTTGATCTGAGTGGTCTACAACATGTACTGCAATTTAACAGCAGAGATGGTTGTCTTAATAGTATGATTTAAACAAACTTCCCAGTCCATTCGAAGAGTACAGTCCAGGAATAAATCAAATTTCTGAATGCATTTTATGCTATGTATGTGTATACCTTGTGATCCTCCAGTGTTTGTGCCAAATATTCTCTCAATAAGTCCTTTAATGCATTTCTTAATACCAACTGGACTGGGTAAGAACCGAGCCTTCAGTTGCTGAGTTACCTCTGCTATTAAAAGATTGTGCTGTATCTTCTTCCAAAACTTCATTGTTCACACTATAGCAGCTTCTATCTCATGTTTTCTGTCATCATCTACTTTCTGTCTTGTTTCTTTCCTTTCTGGGTTGGATTCACCTTGTTTGGCTGCAACTGTTTGAATCTTGACTCTGTGTAGTTTGGATGTGAATTGATCATTAACTGTAAATATGTGGCCACTTTCTATCTCCTTGGACTTGGGTTCTTTTGTGAGGACCCGCTGGGTTGGTTTACCACAGGTGAGGCACTGGAGGGCTCTAACAAGTTCTCTTTCAGGGATATCTGTCTTTTGTTGAATTTCCTCTAATGTTTATCTCTCTGTGTTATTTAAAAGCATTAATATGGTCATCTAGAAAGTGGAGACTTGCAGTATGTGCTTCCGTGTATTAGAACCAGTTACTTGTGCACCACTAACACCCACCTCAGATCCATCCTCTTTTTTTAACTGGATCCTAAAAGGTGGCATTGAGATCTTCAAAGCCCATGTGATGCTGGGGTGTGAGCCGCCAACCACTGGTTAAATTACTTAAAACAAAACAGATGACCACTGTGCGAGCTTTTGGGTTGATAACAAATTATTTGCAACATTTATAATGGAAAAAACCTTCTTTAATCTGGAGCTTTTGGGTTGATAACAAAAGAATTTAATCTAGGCCACTGCTGCTGGTGGCAGCCTACATATAGAAAGCACACTGAAGATGGTAGCACCTTCTCTTTTTAAGCTTGCTACACTAAGGCTAGCAAGATCATTTATGTTTCTGGCATTAGAGGCTCCTCCTTTCAAATTCTGGTACATGCTGAGGACCAGCTGAGACACACAGAGACTACTGTATTCTTCCACTTGCCATCGGTACACAGTCTTTGGTTTACTAGTTGGACACATCTGTGAGCCATTCTTCTATATCCACTTCATGTGTACATGGAGAGATTCATGCTATCAGTTCTGTTCATCTGGAAGACATTTCCTAATACAGATATGACTTTTCATCTTCCCTCTGAGGAAGGTGTGCTGGCTAAAAATAGTGCTGTACTGATCAGTATCCATTTCCTGCTTTTTTCCCAGGGTTCTCTGGTTCGTATTGAAAGGTAAAGATAAACCACATTATTCTCCATAAGGACCTTATTTGTCTCCATTTGGAAGACCAGGACTGGTTTTTATATAAGCCATGAATGCCACCTTCCAGAGTAGACCACAGGTCCCTGAACGTAAGTTATAAGGTGCCAGCTCTAGGAACAGACAATAAAATTCAGAACAAGATCATAAACATCTGCCCCCAGAATCTAGTCTTAGGATACCCACAAGAAAGAAGAAATATCTTACCTCAGAATGTGCCATCTGTATTGGCCCTATTTCATTATATGGTTAAACGTTCATTACATAGAAATTGAGATGACTAACAACCTGTGATCCCTGAGCACCAACCAATGACATTTTAGATTTCCTAATTCTAGAGAGTTCCACCTATTCTCTAAAAGAAGGTGTGCATGCCTTTCTGTGGGGTCGCCATTTCATATCCACATGCTAATGTTTTTTTTTTTTTTTTTCTGTAGAAAAAGTGCTTTTGGTTTTGCATCATATCTTAGTCTATTGTCTTTCTTCGGCAATTTTCAGATCATTACAATATGGAACAGGTGAATATTAATCCCTGTTTTTTCTGATATGAGTGAGAAATCACAAAAACATATATTTTATTTTGCATCCAAAGTATCTCTTGAATTGTTACATCCTTGGGACTCTTCTGCCTGTGGGTCATAAAGTTCACTCTGTTCCAAGATGTATAGAGAACTGTTAAAACTATCTGATTCAAGGGAAGCAGAGTAGGAGATGAGGTGTAATGGGAGGGGGAAAGGAAGATGAGGAAAGAAAAACAAAAGAAGGAGGAGGAGGAGGAGCAAGACAAGGAGTAGAAAGAATAAATTTACTGCTGTGTGTAGGAGACAGAAAAATAGTTTATTGGAGCCAGGCCCATGTGACTGAAACAAAAATCTTGCACATTTGAAAAACGGTCCATTCCTACACTAGAATCCTGAGGCAGGAAAGCCTTTACTGTGCCTTCAGCTCACTCTAACCCCGAGGAAGGTGCTCATGTCACTCAATATTCCCCAGCCTTAAGGACCTCCAGGAAGACCTTCCAATCAGAGTAAGATGGAGATTCTCACAGGTGACTCCCTCCAAACTGCAGATTCGGCACAACCCAAGCCTAAGGGAGGTGCTATTGTCAGTCAAGATTCTCCAGCCAACCAGGCACATAAGAAGACCTCCCAAGCAGAAGGGGAGGGTGCTTCTGGGTGCTTTGCTGCATGCTACAGGTTCAGCTCCATTACTGAGCAACCTTAAGGGGTGGTTATGATGTGATTTGGCATGTGCTAGTGTGTGCCTTAGAGGACGGCCGACTGGCTAAGTTACTAAATCTCAATATGGTGTGCATGTGACCACTGCCCTATTTTGAGAGGTAGTCAGAGAAGAAGAAGTGTAGGTAGTGGTCCCTCACTTGGGTGGGGTGGAAACTAGCAGCCAATCTTGAGGTTGGTTCCATGTGTTCTTAGCCACTAGATGTGCTCAGGGATAGCATCTGAATAACTTGGGTATGGGAGCTGGATCTGCACAAATCATTTGGAGCAAGGGCTTGCATGTAGAATCATCCTTAGCAGGATGCCAAATTTGGGAAGTACTCCTTTGGGTGGTAAATTCTAGACAATGTTCTGTGGCCATTTAGGAACTTATAGGGGCAAGATCCAAAGTATTTTACTAATGCCATTGCCTCTGCTAGAAAATAGCCTCCTCTGTTTCAAAGTCAATATTGCTATGTGTTTTAAGTATAGATATCTTACCCAAAAAAGTATTATTTGCATTACTTTTAAAGGAATACAGCCTAATCCATTGTTTCAATTTTTCTATGTTTCCCAATCATTAATATTTTCGATGTTTTTTTCAATTGCTTTGATTATTTGTCCCTATTCACAGCAATACCTCTGTACAAATCAATGTAAATGGATCAATCTGAACCATATACCCACAACCAATAGAAGTGCAACAGTAAGATGTATTTATATAGGTTTCATTTTCACACATACATAACAAGGAAGGCATTGTGGAGCAATAAGTTAGGATGAAGAGTGGAGAAGTAAGGGGGTAAATTGTTGAAGGATATTTGGTTATAGATTCATAGAAAACCTAATTGGTTGTAAAGTATCCAAGCTTATGTAGATACTGTGTTTTCAAAAGCAGCTAGGTGTGTTCTGGAAAGATGTTATGTGGGTGTCCCTGTGAAATACAAAGCCACAATAGGATGAGAATGCTAAAGAATGGAAAGTTTTGCCTATTTTAATGCAAATGACTTTGGAGGATTCATGTCCTTTTTGCTGCTTTTTTTTTTTTTTTTTTAGTTTCTCCACAAAACAGTGAGAATTTGTACCCCTAAACAGATGCATCTTGGATCCCCAGTACTCATCCACCCACAATAATGGCCTAGTTCATCCTGCCAAGAGTATAGTAAGGGAGCTAAGATCTTTTATAGCAGTTACACATTTGAGAGGTCTCCTAATGGGCATTTTCTTTGGACTCTCTCTCTATACTTAGCACAGCATCATGGAAGAAGAGGCATAAGAAACAGCAGGAGAAAGATGAACCAGGATATTAGGAAGAAGAGCAATGGAGTCCAAATTGGTTTCAAAGAGATCAAAGAAAAGTAGGATTGCTAGGAAAGAGAACATAGCTAGAAGGAGACTCTGAGCAGCTAGAAGGTCAGTCGTAGAATAGAGCTTATGAATAGATGTTTTACATATAGTTAAGAATGAAGTTAACTCACTAGGTTAGCATGTTTTTACCAAACCTCCCACCTCATTTGTCATTATTAAGAATATGTTATTAGAAAAATGTAAAAGGTAAAGGTTATAGAAAGTGATATATTATGTTTTAACTCAAATGTATAAAATTTATTTTAAAAGAACAATATTGTATGTAAGGAGATGGTTTAGTTATGAGCACTGAATATTGTTACAGATGATACAGGTTTTATTCCCTAAAATGATGGGCCTTAAATTAGCTGTTTTAACTGCAATCCCAAGGGATCAAATGCTCTCTTCTGTCCACTGCAATACTGAGCACAGACTAGTGCCAGGAAAACACATACTTAAAATAAAAATAAAATATGAAATATGGAATTTTCTACATGGATGTCACAGCCTCGTGACACACAACATTCAGGATAAGGTACAATGTACTTCTTTCAGGTCATACAGAGAAGCACATTTTCCTGTCCTCTGAACCACATTGCTCAGTAAGAAAAGCATCCTATTGTGAGGTTAGACTAGCACAGCAGACTGTGCTGTTCTAACATGTTAATGTAAGAACAATAACCACAGTACTGTTAGGTGATGTTTTCTTGATTTTTTTTTCTGTAGTTTTGATCTCTGTCCTTTGTATATGGGAGAGTTGTAGCATTGATATATCTGTTGTTCTGTCTTGTAGATCATACATTATGGAATAGAAGATAAGTTTTATTCTGATAATCTCCATCTCCCTCAGTAACTAAACTTGCAATGCTCAGTCCCCATTTAAATTGTTCAAAGTATAATCTGGGGTCTTAACCTAAAAGAGACTTACAGATGATGGCATATGTGGAACTCAAACTGTGTTCTAGGCTGGCCTGCTTTGGGCATCATCAGAGGTGAATGAGTGAACCCCCTGTATGTAAGGAGATGGTTTAGTTATGAGCACTGAATATTGTTACAGATGATACAGGTTTTATTCCCTAAAATGATGGGCCTTAAATTAGCTGTTTTAACTGCAATCCCAAGGGATCAAATGCTCTCTTCTGTCCACTGCAATACTGAGCACAGACTAGTGCCAGGAAAACACATACATGAGAAAGGATATTAATTCTACACCAGCTGTGCCTGGAGCATGGAAAACAAGTTTCTGAGACAGTTTCCCATTGAGTCAGGCAGCAGTCATTCACCACTCTTATTTCCCAGGGCTACGACATTGCTCTCCTATTGATGAAACCAATGAAATACTTGCAATTAATTCTCTACTGCCACTGTGTCTTAAAATTACTTTCTGAGACATGTTTGTAATCAAATTTTTATTGCAGTAAGAGGAAAAGGCTTTGTATGAGGGGTAGAGCTTCAGCATTCACACCGGAACTGGAGGAAGTTTATGTGCACTGTATTAGGGGCAATAGAGTAGGCCATCAACTGCTGGAGTTGCCATCATGAGAAAGACCTAATTATGGAAGAAAGGTGATTTTACAATTTTTCACCAGGTATTAATTCATGTTCTGTGATAAAGACTGACTAAATGGGTGGGTGTTGCATTTGTGAATGTCAGTTAAGACAATCAGTACGCAATTTGCACTTAGGATACTGTTGTATGGATATGTATGGAATCTTCAGGGACATCATTAAGTCTGATCAAGACTTGGAATGTAACCTATTGGGTGTTAAGTTACAGGTCTCAGCAGCTAACAGTCCACATAGTGTAAGTTCAAATAGTATTGGATTAATGTTCTTCCTGCTGTGAGGAAAGGGGTTGCTTTTTTAAAATGTAAGTATGGTTGACTGGCCATTATTCTGCTCCACCGGAAAGACAATCATGAATCTCTGAGTGTATTTTTTGGACAGTTCTGGCCACAGGAAGCACTGGTACTTAAAACATCACTATCTAGTGTGCACACACAAGCTTTTGCTGTGCATTCCAACACATGTAAGGAAACTTGATGTATGTTTTCTAGGTCTGAATGTTGTATTCCATCATTCAGTATCATTAAATAAATTTTACAAATAGTTTAGGAACTAGTAGAATCCTTGTCCTGAACTTTCCTCATACTTACAAGAGAAGAATCCTTTTAATTTTTTCTTACTACAAGTATAGCAGCACAATCCTGAAAAATTCAATTCTGTGGTCCACCGAAAGTCTCTACAGTACAGAGGTGTTTGATGTATGCATGGTGATTGGCTGTGGATAGGTCAGATACTACATCGTGTGCCATAAGGTGTAGAATAGGAAGCAGACGAATTATTCTTCAACATTTTTTATGTGGGCATCAGATGTGTTGTGTTTGACTGAGACCCCTAGGGCCCTTTAGGGGTGTTATAAAGCCATAGCTCAGCTCTCTGATCATTTCCATTTTCAGTGAGAGATCTAGGGAATGGGGACTCTCTGTATGAAAGAAAGATCAGAAGTAGGTGGAGAGTGGGTAGGAATGAAACAACACAGTGGTCACTTTGAGTTCTTTTTTTACTGGGAGTTTTGAGACTGTTTTTTTTTTTTTTTTAAACAAGTACAATCAAAGATAACATTGTTGAAATTCTCATGTTTTCTGTCTGAGTTTCCTCATGGCTTTTGATCGAGATATGAATATATTTGAATCTTTCATTCTTGGCTTTTTCCCTGTACACAGCACGTATGGACAAGGGCAGTGGAAGATGTAGCAGTGGCGGTAACCATGATTATAGGGAACTCAGATAACACTCACTGGGAATGATCCACATGCCCCTGACTTGGGTTCCACAGATTAATTTCTTCACTTCCTTATTAATTTGAGTTTTTGTTTTTGTTAATGTGTGACAGTTTTTTTCTCTATTGGATTAAAGTATTCTGTGAGCTGTGCAGGTCACTCTAGAGAATTTTGCAGGGGATGACATGAGTTGAGATACCAACACCCATATTAACTACCTACTGCTTCAGACCCAGAGGATCTCACACCATCTTCTCTGTGTGTGTGTCTCTCTCTCTCTCTCTCTCACACACACACACACACACACACACACACACACACACACGGAAAGCATTCTTTCACAAAAAAACATAAAAATATGGACAGACATGTTTTCAAATGCTAATGCCTTATAATGCAATTAAAGCAAAAGAAGCAAGTTTATGTGTAGCAGAGAAATCATACTTTTTTCTTTTTTTGTTTAATTTTTGTTTATCAGATACTTTCTGTGTTTACATTATCCCCTTTGCCCTCCCCACTCCCATTCTCTCTACACCTCTACTTGTCTTCAGCACTAGCTCCCAATCACCCTCTCCACCTTAGTGTCTTAGCATTTCCCCACATTGAGAAAACATACCCTCACTGAACCAAAGGCCTCTTCTCACATTGATGCTGGACACTGCTACTCTTTGCTACAGATGCAAATGTAACTATGGTCCTCTAGATACATACTCATTGGTTGGTGTTCTATTCCTGGGAGCTGTGGAGGATTTGGTTGGTTGATAATGTTGCTCTTCCCATGAGACCCTTGCTATTTTTCTTACTCTGGTATTTTATATATTTTTAAAGTTTCCATTTTATAAATATAGTACATGGGTAACACATGATCAGCAACCATAGACAACAACATGGGTTTGGAAAAATCCTGATAGATATTCTATATTCTTCACATAAACAAGTGAGATCAACCCTGTGTCTTCCATATTTTAAATACCAGAATGCTTAGTCTCTTCAATTTATTGGAATAGCCTTCATCCCCAAATCATCTCACATTATTGCCAAAGGAGAGAACCATATGAGCAGGATGAGTGCTGGCATGACCATGATAGATTCACAGGTCTGTGTTTGTATTTCTTTTTGCCAATGCTGCCATTTATGGTGTGTCATTAATTAAAATACTGTTGCTTCCCTAGGACATCATAAACCTTCTCCTCTTTTTTTATTTCCATAATTTACTATATTATAAATTTCTTGAGTTTTTATTAGTTTGGCAACTCTCTTTGGGAAAAAAAGGATTGGTTTTCTCTTCTTGACCTGAAAGTGTTCACTTCTCATTTCTAAGAAAATCTCTATTTTCCAGTTTTTGTGTCAATTTTTGGATTTTTAACACTTAAGTGACTGATGTAATTTTGGGTTTTTTAAGATGTGTCTCTTTTATGTATGTGAATACTGTCCTTGTCTTCAGACACACTAGAAGAGGGCATCAGATCCCATTACAGATGGTGTAAGCCACTGTGTGTTACCTGGGAATTGAATTAGGACCTCTGGAAGAATAACCAGGTTTTGGCATTCTTAATACTTTCTCATATATTATTATCTCTGTCTCCTAATTTGCTTAAGTTCTCAGCATATCAGAGCCCAAAATTACCTGAGGAAACTAAATTTGGGGGGTTGTCTCAATCAGAATGGCTTATTGCTATAGCTATGAGAGATTTTAGTGATCAACAATTTCCTAATGAAGGTTCTTACACAGAGTGTGCAAGAATCCCTTAGGAAGTGGGCCTGGGCTGGATGAGCAAGGTAGCTGAGCATGAGACAGTATCAAGATAAAGAGCAAGCCAGGTAACAAAGTTTGCTCATGGATTTTGATTTTATTTTTGAATTTAAAATTCTATAATAAACTTCCCAAATAATGGAATATGGTCTGAAAGAAGCAACAAAATAAACCTGTGTGGTCCTTGAGACATATGGGTTTTAAAAATTAAACACAATAGTTCAGATATGCAAATTAGACAAAATAAAACAGTAAGCAAAACGTGACTTTGCAGCTGAATAGAACCTAGGAATGTCATTTGCAGGTATGTTGAAAATATGGTATCTTTGGGCATTGGAATTTATATTTTTAATGCACTATCCTCAGAGTACCCTGCAGATTGGTGAGTTAAGGGTAAAGCATGCAAAGGAAATCAATGTCAAAGGATTTCACTGGAAAATAGACTCCATAAAAATTAAGCTACAGGTCATTTTGGGGATATTTTGGCTCCAAATTCTTCTCATTCTGCTTATACCCTGGAATATTGAGTAGGGCACAATTAAAAAGATAGAATAATAAAGATATAACATGTTTTCAAACTTTAGAAGATGTGGCAGTCCATTGACGGTCACAGTATACTCTGGACATTGAGCAAAGCATAGGCTATTGTGACTTTAAGTGTCCTTATCATGGAATGACCATGAGTCTATAGTGACCAAGGTCAGATCATGGTTAGGTAAATGAAAGACAATCCTGATAGTATGTTGTCTATAAACACTTGTCACTTCTTGGTGGCTTTGATGGGTTTCCTATGCTTGGCCTAGGGAGTGGCACTATTAGATTGTCTGACCTCTTTGGAGGAAGTTTGTCACTCTGTGGGTGGGCTTAGAGACACTCCTTCTAGCTACCTGAGGATGCTCAGTCTCTTCCTAGCTTCCGTTGGATGAAGATGTAGAACTCTCAGCTCCTCTTGCACTTTGTCTACCTGGATGCTGTCATGCTTTCACCTTGATGATAATGGAAAGATATATTTCAATGACCCAGTTAAATGTGGTCATTTATAGGGCTTTCTTGGTTATGGTGTCTGTTCACAGCAATAAAACCCTAACTAAGACAATAGCCTGCCCAGCTAAGAATATGGAAACTTTGTAAACAAAGATCTACTAGATACAATTTCTTATTGGATGAGATTTGAGTTGCTATAGACTTAAATCCTGTCCTGTTTTTTGTGATTATTCTTTGTTGCTTATAATTCATTCTTTAGCTTCCTTCTCATGTCCTTCCTTGCTGTAATGCTTTACCCATAATAGACTCTGTCCTTAAATTGCATAACATACAGTAGAAGCAATAGCTAGTTATTCAATCCTAAACTATGTTGCTTACCTAATTTTTTCATTGTTTTACTTTTTTTTTGACTGTCCTAAATTGTTTATTGGATATGAATTTTACAAATACGTGTATTAGCGGTAACGGTGGAGCTGGAGAGTGTCGCGCCTTCTCCAGGCTGCACGGCGAGATCCACCAATAGTGTGGTGGAACTTGTGACCCTTTCCAAGGCCACGGCTCTTGCGGCCAGCAGATGTCAGCCCGAGCATCTCCCTGTGCTTGTGGACTGGTTTGGTGATCCACTGGGTGTCAGGATTTCTTCTGATAGCTTTATGGAATGGATCAATGAGGAGAACCTCACAACATTTATATGTGGAATCTTCACCAACCCAGTAGGAATTCAGGACTCTCAAAGCCCCACAATGGCGCCCAGCTCTCTCCTCAGCAACAGACTGAAGGCTTCGGGCAAATTTCAGCTGGTTAACACCATGGTGGACAGGCTTGCCGTAAGTTGCACCCTTAGGAACTGGGCGTTTGCGACCACCACGTCAGACACGAATCCTGTAGATAACATAACCTTGCTTAGCCTTGTACCCCAGCCTTCGCGCCTTATCTGGCCGGGTGGGGCGGGGAGCCCGGTGCAGCGCGGAGAGCTGGCGGTATTGCCAGCAGCGGACCCTCAGAAGAAAGCGCATCACGTCGGACTGCTTCTTCCTCCATAGCTCCTGGATGTACTTGTATGCGCCCATCTTGGCTCACCTGATGGCTGCCGCCAGAGGAAAGGCATTTGTTTTACTTTTTATTTGTTGTTTTTGAAGACACCTGGCTGCCCTCAGAGTAGGATGTTGACAAGGCATGTCATGATTTTTTTTTATTGATGTAAGTAATCAGATGAGTGTTTTGACTGTAAGAATGAATATACACCTCAGGTGTGCCACGTCCTCACAGTAGTCAGAAGATGTCCTGACACGTCCTCAAACTGAAATAAAGGAAAGCTGTGAGCTCTCTGTAAATACAGGCAATTGAGCTCACCTCTCTAGGACCAGAAAGAGCTCTTTACATAGCATGCAGTCTTTTAATTCTCCTGCCTTATATTTTAGACAGACACACTTTTAGTCCCTACACTGGTTCCCTTGTATCTGTGGATGAAAAGTCACACAACGTCACACATACACACTAATAATTTTAGCCTTCCTTATGTCTCAGTGACTGGGCTTTTCAAAGTCTCCCACAGTTAGTGTGTCCTTTAGTCCTTGCTCAACACTGTATATGTGCCCATAGCTTAGTTGTCCAGTTACCTTTTCTTTATTCAGTGACTTAAACCTGTCCTCAGCTTAGTCCAAATCTGTCCACAGCTTAGTCTGGTTACCTTCTCCTTGATTCATACCCTAAATATGGTCTCATCTGAGTTTGTTTCTAATCTCCCATCCTGGGAAATGACCAATGCCCACTCCACCTGACATTTCACATGTCTGCTGACTCTCCCTCCAAAGCATAGCAAATCTCTCTTTCCTGCCTCCTGCTTCTCTTTCCTCACCTTTGGGAACCTGGAAGTCCAGCCTGTTTAATTTACCAATTGGCTGGTGTCAACTTTATTGATTAGTCAAAAACAACTGGGAAAGACCTTCTGAGTTTATACGCAGATTCCCACTCATAGGATCAGAACATCCACCTACACTTCACTGCTGAGCTGTCTCTTCTGAGCTACGTTGTTTACATCTAATCAACCTTAACATTGCTAATAATTTCTTCTATTCACTTGCAACTGTTAAAACATATGTTCCCTTTCATAATATCTTATTAATGTAATACATTCAACCAGCGCACTTCAGGTTTATGTAAGATGGGTGCATAAACAGAATGTATGTACCATATGTAGGAGTCTATGTAGGAACTATGAGTTCTTTCTGTCCTTCCTGTTTGGTTGATTAATTCTCCAGGGATACAGAATCTTAATGTAGTGGTAAGCACTATTGATCTTGTAGAGCTTGTCGCTTTGATACCTATTATTTATATTTCTCTCCTCTTTTATGTTGCAATTAGTATTTCTCTAGAAAGGCTACATCCTGTTCAAAGGGCTGAGAAATGACAGGGGTGAGCCTCATTTTTAAGTTTCCAACTAAAATAACCTGGTAGTTACATTAGAACTTCAGGGTCAGGAAATAGTGGGACAAGCCCCAGAATTATAGAACACGTTGTCTATGGAGAATTCATACCCATTGTTGTCTCTGTTGTTCTTTTTTTGTTCACATGTACAGGATGATGTAGAATGCAGTGACTTGTGAGGATGTGCATGTGAACTTTACTCAGGAAGAGTGGGCTTTGCTGGATCCTTTCAGGAAGAATCTCTACAACGATGTCATGCAAAACACCTACAGGAAAGTCTATTCTATAGGTAAGACTGTAATTCCGTTTTCTGTTTTAAAATTAGAGAAAACTGTTTCTTTCCTTTGATGTGCTTAAACCATTTCCATTGAGATGGATGCAGAACCTGCTGAGTAAATCATGCAGGACCCTAAGGTTTACTTAAAATAGTAACTCGCCTTTTGTAAAATGTGTATACATTTTATATATATATTTACATTTTCTGTTACTGTATTTTAGGCTTCAATTGGGAAGACCAAGATATTGAAAAACTTCATCAAATATCTAAAAGACACACAAGGTAATTTTCATGTGCAATCTCATACAAATATGCCTCTGCAGAAATTTTAATGTATTCTTAAAGTTAAGAAAAAGCCACAATGTAAATAAACACAGCATTAAGTGTATTGATGATTTTTATATTCTAAATAGCAATGATCCTCAATATCCTATTTCTGATTCGATTTTGCAAAGCGTTCCATTCTGAAAGAGGACATGGGGAAAAAAAATGCCTCACCATATACCACTGTTTGAAACATAGCCCTATTAGAGCAAAACTTTATCACTGGTAATTTGCTTTTCTTACTGTGTAAAAGCTATTGACATTTAATCCTTAATAGGTATATTCCCCAAATCTTCTAAGAAACAAAAAGTCTCTATTAAGGCTAATATTACTCATATATTCGTAGTGACATTGCTAAGTTTGGTGAGATGGGAGGCAAGAAGGATGTTGTGCTATAAACTTAATCCCTTTGTCACATGAATATTAGGAATGAAAACTCAAACTTATTGAATGCAGCGTTCAAATTTTTATTTGTTAGTCTTTCTTTTATAGGTATATCATATATCATAATGGATACAGATGATGTATACAATAGAAATATTGGAAAAAACAATATCCTTCTCTCTTTATTTCTCAAAACAACTAAAAGATATATAATGGTTTTCAGTTGGAATAGGCTTTTTAGATGTGATACAAGTTTCCAGACACAGTATGCTCCAGAAGCACAAAAGAAATCATACTGGAGAGAAACCCTACAAATGTGAACAATGTGATAATGATTTTTCATGAAACAGGTCTCCAAAGGCATAAAAGAACACATACTGGACAGAATCCCTCCAGATGTAATCTATGTGATAAAGTCTTTTCTCAAGAAAATAGTCTCCAAAGCCATAAAAGAACACACACTGGAGAAAAACCCTACAGATGTAGTTTATGTGACAAAGACTATCTGAAGAACAGGTCTCTCCAGATACATTAAAGAGCACACACTGGAGAGAAACCCTACGAATGTAATCTATGCAATAAAGCCTTTTTTCAACAAAGTCATCTTCAAATGAATAAAAGAACACATACTGGAGAGAAACCCTACAAATGTAATCAATATGATAAAGCATTTTCACAAAATAGTTATCTGTGAAATCATAAATGAATATATAGTGGAGAGAAACCCTCAAATGTAATCAAGAGTTTCTGGGGACTAAACTACCAACCAACGAGTACACATGGATGAGCTCATGGCTCCAGCCCCATATATACCAGACAATGACATTGTCTGGCATCACAGGAACCCTTGGTCTTGTGAAGTTTCCTTTCCTCAGTGTTGGGGTGTGCCAGGGTGTTAAGGCGGGAGTGGGTAGATTGGAGTAGGAGCATCTTCATAGAAGTAGGGAGAGGAAGAAGGGCAATGGGAAAGGGAATATCATTTGAAATGTAAATACATTATGTTATCCAATAAAAAAAAAGTCCCCAACCAAAGAAATCTCAGGAACAGATGGATTTAATGCAGAATTCTATCAGATTTTCAAAGAAGACCTACTACCAATACTCTTCAAACTATTCCACAAAATAGAAACAGAACAAACCCTACCCAATTTGTTCTTCAACATCACAATTACCCTTATACCTACACCACACAACGACCCAACAAAGAACGGGAACTTAAGACTTACCTTATGAATATAGATGCAAAAATGGTCATTAAAATTCTTGCTAACTGAATCCAAAGAACATGTCAAAACCTTCATTCTCCATGATCAAGTAGGCTTCATACCAGGGATTCAGGGATTGTTCAATATTCAGAAATCCATTAATGTAATCCACTATATAAACAAATTCAAAGGGGAAAAAATGCATGATCATATCACTGCCAACATTTTAGAATTTTTCACTGATTCATCTTCTTATGAGGGGCACAATGACCATACCACTGGACAGAAGAACATGTAAAGTTGGAAAAACTCAGACTCCATGGGTCAGAATTGAGCATGGTAGGACTGGAATCTTATTTGAACTATCTTTATGTGCTCAGGGCCACATAACCATGACATCCCACTAAGAGGACCATGACAATTAGTCACATAGAAAAAATACAAGATTCCTTCCATATGCAAATAGAGCATCATTTACATCAAACTAAACAAATACAGACCATCTAAATCTTAATGAACTCAATGTTGACACAGTCCTTGTCTACCTGTAATAAAGCACACAAGTTATTTCACTGAAAAAATAAAATTAAAATAGAATACTACTTTGTCTCCCTTTGTAATGTGGCAGTTCAGTCTCAGAAGGAAACACTTATGTGTGGGCATGTTGTTGCTAGATAAGGCTTCTTTCTTTCTTTCTCTTAATGTGGGTAAATGGTTCAGTTTAACTTGTTAGGGTAGTTAAGATACAGGCTTTATCACTAATGCTAGTAACAGAAATCTTCCATCATATACAGCCCTCCTGCCTAAAACTCCACTGTCTTCCAACTAAGAGTGGTATTGTTTCAGTTTATCATTGCAACTGTTATAGTTCACAAAAACTACAGCAGAGTTCTGTCCTTATTCTACAGACCTCTGTGAAACCGAGGCTCACACAGTGAAGTTGTTTCTGAATATACTTAAGTGGAACTGTTCATCTTACATGTGGTGTAATTCTAATGCCTTATTTTTTTTTTTTAAGATTTATATATTTATCATATATAAGTACTCCGTAGTTGTTTTCAGACACACCAGAAGAGGGCATCAGATGTTATTACAGATGGTTGTGAGCTACCATGTGGTTGCTGGAATGTGAACTCAGGACCTTTGGAAGAACAGTCAGTGCTCTTAACCACTGAGCCATCTCTCCAGCCCTCTAATGCTATACTGGTTGGTTTTGTGTCAACTTGACACAGGCTGGAGTTAATCACAGAGAAAGGACCCTCAGTTGGGGCAATGACTCCATGAAATCCAGCTGTAAGGCATTTTCTCAATTAGTGATCAAGGGGGGAGGGCCCAGCCCATTTTAGGTGGTGCCATCTCTGGGCTGGTAGACCTGGGTTCTATAAGAAAGCAGGCTGAGCAAGTCATGGGAAGCAAGCCAGTAAGTGACATCCCTCCATGGCCTCTGCATCAGCTCCTGCTTCCTGACCTGCTTGAGTTCCAGTCCTGACTTCCTCTGGTGAGGAACAGCTATATGGAAGTGTAAGCTGAATAAACCCTTTCCTCCCCAACTTGCTTCTTGGCCATGATGTTTGTGCAGGAATAGAAACCCTGACTAAGACAGATGCCTTACTAATTGAAGTGGAAACCACCTAACCTAGGCATGATGGTACAACCCAATATTCATGATGCTTAGAGAGTGAGGACACCAGTTTCATGATTTCACAGTCATCCAAGATAAAAGTGGCCATCGGGGTGTGCTGCTATGCTAAGACAGCCAAGGCTAACTGCGATTGCCTCAGGCCAATATCCATAGTCTTCTCTGTAGATTCCGAAGTTTAGGATCCTGTCTGCAAGGATAAAATGATACCATTAATAATATGTTCTTGCCCATTGGATGGGTCTCAATTTGGGCCAGTCATTGAATAGCTACTCACCCCTTCTCTGCTCTTTCCTCATTACTATTTGTCTTATAGACAGGACAGAATTTAGATGGAAGATTTTGTGGGTGAAATGATGTCCTTATTTCTCCACTGGAAGATCTGCTTGAGTACAACCAGTGATCAATTTCTGATCCACATATCCCACTCCTAAGAGTTTTAGCTAGGGTCTTGCAATAGTCATCCTGGGGGCTCCCTCTGTCCCAGGTTTCTCTCAGGACCTAGAGATGCCTTCTGGATCCCTACACACCAATTTCCACTATCTCCTCTGCTTTCCCTGCACCTGTCTCCCCCCCTCACCTCCAGCTTCCTTCCCCATTTCTTCTCCCACCCAGTTCCTTTCCACTCTCCACCACTGAAATCCTATGAGAAAAATTCAACCAGCCTTCCTTGGGCCCTCTCAATTATTTGGTTTCTTTGGGTCAGTGGATTTTAGCATGGTTTTCCTATACTTTACCTGTAATATCCACTTACAAGTCAGTGAATACTATTTATGTGCTTTTGGGTCTGGGTTACACCACTCAGGATGACATATTCTTCCATTTGCCTGCATGATGTTTTTGTTTTTAATGCCTGAGTGTTCCTTGTGTAACTGAATGACATTTCCTTTATCCATTCTTCAGTTGAAGGATATAAAGTTGTGGATTCTTGATTTTCTGTTTATTACCAAAAAAGCTAATATTAACATAGTTAAGCAAGTGTCCTGGTGGTTTGGGGGAGCATCTTTTGGGTATATTTCCAGGAGTGATATAGCTGGGCCTATAGGAGAAATGAACAAAATTATTTTCAAAGTGGACGTACACGTTTACTCCCCCACCAGCAATAGAAAACTGTTTCCTTGGCTCCACATTCTCTCGAGCATTGGCTATTTTGTGGGGGAGTTGATGCTAGCAATTTCAATAGGTGCAAGATTGATCCTCAGACTTATCATTTGAATTTCCCTGACGACTAAAGACTATGACCATGTCTTTAAGTATTCCTTGGCCATTCACAATTTTTCTGTTGAGAATTCTCTTATTAGCACTATACACTATGCTTTAATTGGGGTATTTAGATTGTTGGTGTGTAAGCTCTTGAGTTCTTTAGAAATTTTGAACATTAACCCTTGATTGTAGCAATTGCCTATCTCGCCAGCAAGAAAGACTCGCCACAACAGGATCCTTCTACAGGCATTTATTGCGGGTTTGATTGCAGTGGCGAAAGACCCCGAGCCCAGAAATCAACCCTCCTTATATATGCTTAGGAGGAATGTGTCACTACCTGATTGGTGCATTCTGTGCGCCCTAATCAGCATACTCGGGACTAGAGAATGAGTCACCATGAGTCAGCAAAACAGGCATATGTGCATGTGCACTTAGGTTGTTTATCTCAAAACCGGCCATCCTCCCTTCAGGCGGTGGCTTCCCACACTTGATCAGATGAAGTGTTAGTGAATATTCTGTCCCAATCTATATTTTTTTGTTTTGTCTCCTGACAGTGTCCTTTGCCTTACAGAACTTTTGCAGTTCTATATAGTCCTCTTTCTCAGTTGCTAATCTTAGTGCCTTAAACGTTGCTGTTCTAGTCGGCAATGACTCCTTGACCACACTTTCCTCTATGAGAAATATTGTAACCGATATTATGTTGAGGTCCTTGATCCAGTAGTACTAGAGTTTTGTGTAGGGTGATAAGTATATACCTATTTGAATCCTTCTACGTGTAGATATCCAGTTAGCCTAGCAGCACTTTTTGAAGATGATTTCATCTTTTCCATTGTATTGTTTTGGTTTCTGTTGCAAAAGTCAAGTGTGCATAGTTGTGCATTGATCAACCTGTATGTTTTTGTACCAACACCAGGCAGTTTTTTCACTTTTCATCTATAAGGCAGCCTGGGTCAGGAACAGTGTTTCTTTCATCCAGATGTTCTTTTATTGTTCAGAATTCTTTTTCACTGTGTCAATCCTATATATTCATGTGCATGGGAGATCTTTCTATCTTATATCTTCTTCAGTTTCTTGTTTCAGAGACTTAAAGTTCTTGTCATACAAATCTCTCATTTGATTGATTAGCGTTACACTAAGATATTTTATATTATTTGTGAATATTCTGATGAGTGTTTTCTCCCTGAAGCATACATGAAATTATTCAACTTTGTTTTGTGTGTGGGCATCAGAAGGGTTGTGTTTGACTGAGACCCCTAGAGCTTATGAGGGGTTAGAAAGCCATAACCCACCTTTCTGATCACTTCCACTTTCAGAGAGAGATCTAGAGAATGGGACCTCTCTATCTAGAAGAAAGATCAGGAATAGGTAGAGAAACAGAAATATAACAACTTAGGGGTCTCCTTTATTTTTTCTGGCAGTTTTGAATCTATTTTTCTGCTAAATAAATATAACCATAGTTAACACTGAAATTGTAATTCATCCTAGATGAGAGTCCTCAGGGCTTCTGATGAGGACTTGAATGTATTTGGGCCTTTATTCCTGGAATTTTCTCTACACACAGCAGGTATGACAAGGGCAGTGGAAGATGCAGCCCTAGAAAAACGGTGATTATTTGGTCTCATATCATGGTTACTAAGGACGGTCCCCATGACTTTAACCTAGTCTTATAACTAGTATCTAAATACTGAGTTTCATGTTTCCTGGATTAATTTATTTGCTCCTTTGTTAATTTAAATTTTGGTGTAAATCTGTGAGAGTCTTTTTTGTAATTGGATGAAAAGGAGTCTGCAAGCTCTGCAGGTCACCCAGGAAGCATTTTGCTTGGGGTGAGCTGAGTTGAGATACCAACATTCATGTTAACTACCTACTAATGCAGATCCAGATCATCTCACACCTTCTCTCTGGTTTGTCATTCACACACACGGGAATATTCTCTCTCACACATAAAAAGATACACATGAAAATAGGGACAGCCATGTTTTCAAAAGTGCTTCTATCTTATAATGCAATTAAAGCAAACCAAGCAAGTTTATGTATATAATAGAAATAATCCCGTGTTTTTTAATCTGTTATTTTGTATTATTATAAAGTTTCCATTTCATAAATATGGTACACACTTAAATTGAATAATGTATAGCTGTGAGCCTCCTGTAAATATAAGCAATTGAGCTCACTTGTTTGTTAGACAAGCAAGACCTCTCTCCATTTAATTTGATGTTGGCTGTTGGTTTGCCATAAATTGCTTTTATTATGTTAGGTATGAACTGGTTCAGAGGTACATCCTAAACACTGTACTCTGTTTCATTCTCTTTCTTTCACATCCAACTCCCCTCCCTAACAGTTCATCCACACCCCATGACTCTTTGTAAATGCGGATTTCCCCAGTCTCAGAGTGACTTCTGTTTGAGGTTGGGGTTCCTCAGACAACACCTAGAGTAATCACCACTGAGAACTAACTGAATGTTTTGCTGGTATCAGGAATTCAGAACGTGGTTCTATGCAGAACGTGGTTCATGTTGGTAAGTACTTTTCTCTCCTCACAGGCAGCATAAATTACAGCAGGGTACAGCAGTCATTTCTGTCATTCTGGCTACAATGCTGCCAAAGAAGTCCAGAGCCCAGTCAAAAATTACACTAGAAAAACTTCCATCCTGTGAGACATGCTCTTACTTCTGGGATTTTTTTCTGAGAGAGAGAATATCTCTATAACATAGTTGTCCAGAAACTCACTGTGCACCAGGCTGGCCTCAAAGTCGGAGGGATTGGCATGCCACTGTGCTGGGATTACTGGTATATACTGCTTAGCCTGCTGAGATGTATAAAAATGAATTATCTTTGAATAGGAAAATGTAAGGATAAGGAATAATCAAAACAGAACCATTATGGTTTTGATGAATTTATTGAGTTTTACAATAATGATTTAAACTGGTAAATCATTTCTTATGTTGTCAATAATTAAAATACTTTCTGGGGCTGGAGAGCTGACTCAATGGTTAAAAGCACTGCTCTTCCAGAGGTCCTGAGTTCAATCTGCAGCAACACATGGTGGCTCACAAACATCTTTAATGAGTTCTGATGCCTTCTTCTGGTGTGTCTGAAGACAGCTACAGTGTACTTATATATATAATAAATAAATCTTTTTAAAAAGATATTTCCTGTGCTTCATTAATTTCTTATATTTAAACATGTTTGAAGTGTTTGTGAGTATATGTCTGTGCTGTGGTGTTAATGTGACAGTCACTGAACACCTCATAGGCATCTATAATCTACTTCCACTAAGAATTCTAGAAATAAAACCCAAGAAACATTTGGCTGCAAGTGACCTCATTGTTCCTTATTTGGGTTTACAAATAAATTATGTAACTACTGGTGTGTCAGCATATATATGCCAGGACCTAGGTGTAGAAATCAGAGAACCTTTCTACATAATATTGGTCTCTCAGAAACTTAACTCCGGTCATCAGGCTTACCAGTAACCAAATTTATTGTTTTTAGATAGGGTTTTGCCTGTATGAGTTTCTTCCTATTTCTTAACATCAAGATAATATTTAAAGTCTTTAAAATATTTAGAGGGTGTTATAGTCAGGGTTTCTATTCCTTCCCAAAACACTATGACCAAGAAGCAAGTTGGGGAGGAAAGGGTTTATTCAGCTTACACTTCCACATTGCTGTTCATCACCAAAGGAAGTCAAGACAGGAACTCACACGAGGCAGAAACTTTGGAGGCAGAAGCTGATGCAGAGGCCATGGAAGGATGTTGCTTACTGGATTGCTTCCCCTGCCTTGCAGAGCTTGCTTTTTATAGAATCCAGGACCTCCATCCCAGAAATGGTACCACTCACAATGACTGGGCCCTCCCTACTTGATCACTAATTGAGAAAATGCCTTACAGCTGGATCTCATGGAGGCATTTCCTCAACTGAGGCTCCTTTCTCTGTGATAACTCTGGCTTGTGTCAAGTTGATACATAAAATCAGCCAGTACAACTGACTCCTTGTCAACTTGACACACAAACACATCACTATTAAGCCTCAATCCTTACTTTCTTATTGATCCCCCATATCTAAATAACTTTTAAAAAGTTAGTCTTTACATATTACAATTTCAATCCATTTAAAATATCCAATATCTTTGAAATTCAGGGTTTTTTTTTGTTGTTGTTGTTGTTTTTTTACAATTCAAAGTCTTTTAGCTGTGGGTGAAAGTTAAAATTTCAAGTTAGCCCCCACTAACCCTGCCTTGAGGACAAGTACGTCTCAAGGCTGAGAACAAAAACTGCAGACCACCTGGTCTTGATAAGGTCTAACTCTGCAGTCCTGAGAAAAACTAGTATGAAGGTCAGTGTGCCCCAAAACAGAAAGGTCTGGAGTTGATTCATAATCCAAAAGCAGACAGAGTGTGCCCATTTGAATGAACCAATGAAATTGCTATGTGCTTGTTGCTAACTACCTATGTAATTTTTCCTATAAATATGTCCCCATAATTGAGTTCAGGGTCAACTCCTCTATCTCCTGCATGAGATATGTGTCGTCCCCAGTGCTCTGGCTTTTCCCCCTCCCCCAATAAACCTCTTGCTTGATTGCAGCAAGATTGGATCTCTGTGAGTTCTTGGGTTCGAGTTCTCCCGGTACTAGAGTGAGGGGCTTCCCCAATTTGGGGGTCATTCATGGGCTCCACAAAAATATTTTCTTAATTCAAGAGGGAAAGATATCAGGGCACAGTCACAATCATAAAGCAAAACAAACTCAATGTCTGGGATCTTCTGGGCTCCTCCAAAGGGCTGCTGTCACTCCTTTAGCACTCTAAGCTCAAGTTCATCCACTCTACTGACACTGCTGTTCTTGGTTATCATGACATTAGCATCTCCAACATACTGGGATCTTCTGGTGCAACTAGGCTTCACTAACAGCTGCTCATAGTCTCTCTTCATGGTAGTGAAAGGATAGAAAATACAGCCTAACCCTCCTATGACCTCAAGGAGTTAGAAGTTTAGAAATACTCCCTCACTCTGGAGGAACCCTAACTCCCACTCTTAAGAAGCCCTAAATACCTCAAATTCCAGACCCTGCTCTCTGCCAATAAATAGGTAAAAGGTCACTTCTTGCTGTTTCAGAGCCTGCTTTCTGTATGAAACTGGGTCAAAGGGCATAGGACAAGCCCTTGGACACATGATTCTGGCCTAATTAAGTTAACAGGAAATGAGCTAACAGCTTATCTGAATTCTATAAACTGCTTGCACTATAGACCCACCCACCCTGCCCTAGTGACCTATCGAAACTGCAATTGTCACCCCACCCATAAGCCCACACAAATTCATACCTTCAAGATGATTGGCCCCCAGAGCGTGGGCTTAGTTAAAATGATTGGCCTAGAACCTATTAAGTGGTACAATTTGATTGGCCCACACCTCGAAGGCTCTTAATATTATGAAGTAATTGGTTTATGCTGTGTGGGCTTTGTCGGAAACCCTATAAAAGCTGTCTCAATCCTGCACTCAGAGTCCGCAGTCCTCTACCCTTGCATGGTGTATGACTGTGGGCCCCAGTGCGCTTGGAATAAAAATCCTCTTGCTGTTTGCATCAAGACCAATTCTCCAGAGTGACTTTGGGTGTCGCCTCTCCTGGGATGAAGCATGGGGGTCCTAACTTTGAGGGTCTTTCAATGGCAAGTGTCAAATCCCTTGCATTACCCCTTCAGTCTTGGGCTGTCAACTGCAACTGAGTCTGCACCTTCACCAGTGGCCTTCTATGGCCTCTCATACTGCCAAGCCTCAGCTGCTCTTCATGACCCCTGCATGTCTTAAAAGCCAGTACCATCTGGGTAACTCTTTCACATTACCAAGTCCAGCTACAGGACTAGGTACAACCTTTGATATCTCTGGAACACAGCTTCTTTGTACTCTCAGAAAACACTTCCCAGAAGATTTCACCTCAGTGATGCTGGTCCTTCTTAATCACCACTAATTTCTTAGCTCTAGCTGACCAGCATCAATAGTCCCAGTAATGCAAAGGTTTTTCTTTAGTAGTTCTGGTATCTTGTTAATCACAGCTGATTCTTCAGTCCCAGCTAATCAAATCCACAGAATCTTCACAATCAAAACAGCAATGGTCCTGATAAATCTTTACTCTTCCCTCTGATACTTCACAAGCCAGGCCTCCATCTTCTGCACTATTCTCAACATTATCTTCCAGGCCCCTACAACACATGCCACTGAGCTCTTAACATCCCAAACCTGTCCTCCCCAAAACATTGTCAGGTTGTCACAGGAACAT
Organism: Micromys minutus; assembly: GCF_963924665.1. Lineage (NCBI taxonomy): Eukaryota > Metazoa > Chordata > Mammalia > Rodentia > Muridae > Micromys > Micromys minutus. The sequence continues at coordinate 93,216,296 of NC_137969.1, read as the reverse complement.
TCTACTCCCAGTACCAATTTGTCTTAGTCAGGGTTTCTATTCCTGCCCAAAACACTATGACCAAGGAGCAAGTTGGGTAGGAAAGGGTTTATTTTGCTTACACTTCAACATTGCTGTTCATCACCAAAGGAAGTCAGGACAGGAACTCACACAAGGCAGAAACTTGGAAGCAGAAGCTGATGGAGAGGCCATAGAGAAATGCTGCTTACTGGCTTGCTTCCCTTGCCTTGTTCAGCTTGCTTTCTTAAAGAACCCAGGATCACCAGCCCAGGGATGGCACCAACCACAATGGGCACAATGGGCTGGGCTCTCCCCACTTGACCACTAATTTAAAAAATGTATTACAGCTGAATCTCATGGAGGCATTTTCTCAACTGAGGCTCCTTTCTCTGTGAGAACTTCACCTTGTATCAAGTTGACTCACAAAACTAGCCAGTACACAGTGCTAGAGATGTGGCTAAACAATTAAGATAATTTTTCCCAGGAACAAGCTTAGCAGGTATGCAACAACATCCCATAATTCCCACTACTAGAAGATCTAAAAGTTTAATTTTCTTGGAAATCAGCATGTGCATGCATATACTCAAACAAAGACATACAACCATCTCAATTAAATTAGCACAAGTAGTAAAACTAAATTTTCCTCATGAATGTTCTTCTATATGCAATGCATTCATTCCTATAACACAGGGCTTGAAGCATCTCAAGGCCTACCCAGAGCTTTTATTCATGAAGAATTGGCTCATGTAACAGAAAGCAAGTATGTGGGCTTTAGGTCAGGGAAACCAATCCTTCTCAGCTCAGTTGGTGGTATCATTTAGGGAAATTTAGAAAATGCTGTTCTACTAGAGGAAATATGTCACTGGGGGTGGACTTGAGATTTTACACCCTCACACCATTTCTAGTTCTCATACTCTCTTTGATGCAACAGGTTGAGAATGTCTGCAAGTTTAACACTTGTTGCCATGACACCATCATGATGATCCCATATCTCTCTGGAACTGTAAGTCAATTGAAAGGTTTCTGTAAATTGCCTTAAACATTTTACCACAGCAAAAGAAAAAACACCAACACACTCCCATTACATCTATTATAGCTGAGTGAGGGTTTTTTTCATGTAATAGAAGGGAATTGTGAAATCTAAGCCAGTTACCTTATAGTTAAAATACTTAGGTTTTTGTCCATATGAGTTTGAAGATAGAAAAAACAGAGACATAATTACCTTTGATCAGATTGTTGACACTTGTCAAGAGATTTTTTTTCCTCAAAAGTAATCTTGTATAATTTAATGTGAGTAAGTTGGCTAAAGGCTACTGTAGTATACAAAATCTTTAACTGATTGTCAACATGCGAAATGTTTTACTCTTGTATAAAGAAAGCAGGAAGTGCAAAACTTTACCACACTCACTACATGCAAAGTGTTTCTCTACATTATGGCCTTTTCTCGTGACCTTAAAAACTACCAGTCCATGCATAGGTTTTACCACAGTGCTTATATTCATAAGGATTCTTACCATAATGTTATTTTATATATTAAAAGATAACTGTGACATGCAAAGGCTTTACCATATTGAAAGGCTTTCTCTCTAGTATATGTTCTTTTACGTACTCAGAGATTACTATGATATGCAAAATCTTCCACTGTGTTGAACACATTCACAGAGTTTCTCTCACCTCTGTGTTCTATGTTCTGAGATATATGTGAAAATCCCTTATTATATATATAAAATTTGTACGGTTTCTCTCCACTATGTGCAGTTTTATGTATTCAATCTTCATAAGATGTCTCTCCTGTATGTGCTCCTTTCTGCATTATGAGACATCTGTGTTGAGCAAATGCTTTACCACACTTTTTTATTTTCAGAGAAGTTTCTAGCCAATATGCCTATATTCTTGAGAATAAAAACTATGGAAATTGATAGACTTCACCACATTAAGTATATTCATAGGCTTTTTTTTACATCATGAATTCTTCTATGCCTTTGAAGACGACTATAACATGCAAAGGTTTTACCACATTGACAACATTCATAGGGTTTCTCTCCTGTATGTGTTCTTTTATGAATTCTGAGATGACTGTGTTGTGAAAAAGCTTTATCACATTGATTACATTTGTAAGGTTTCTCTCCAGTATGAGTTCTTTTATGCAGTTGGAGACTACTGTGCCGTGAGAAGGCTTTATCACATTGATTACATCGGTAGGGTTTCTCTCCAGTATGAATTCTTTCATGCATTTGAAGACTCCTGAGATACGAAAAGGCTTTGCCACATTGGTTACATTTATAGGGTTTCTCTCCAGTATGTGTTCTTGTATGCATTAGGCAATTATAGTGTTGTGAAAAGGTTTTACCACATTGGTTACATTCATAGGGTTTCTCTCCACTATGTGTCCTTTTATGTCTTAGGAGACCAGTGTGATTTGTAAAGGCTTTATCACATTGATTACATTTGTAGGGTTTCTCTCCAGTATGAGTTCTTTCATGCATTTGAAGACTCCTGTGATAGGGAAAGGCTTGCCCACATTGGCTACATTCATAGGGTTTCTCTCCAGTATGAATAACTTCATGCCTTTGAAGATGGCTATGATTTGCAAAGGTTTTACCACATTGACTACATTCATAGGATTTCTCTCTAGTATGAATTCTTTCATGGCTTTTAAGATGACTGTGATTTGCAAAGGCTTTACCACACTGATTACATAAATAGGGGTTCTGGAGAGTTGGTGTTCTTTTATGTACTTGGAGATGACTGTGATGGGCAAAGACTTTTACATATTGAATAACTTCACAGGGTTTCTTTTCAGTATGAATGCTTTCGTGCCTTTGATCATGACAGTGGTATGCAAAGGCTTTATACTGAGGATATTCATAGGTTTTCTCTCCAGTATGACTTTTTTCATGCCTGTGAAGATAAATTAGCACATGTGAAAGCTTTACCATTCATTACACTGATGAATCTTTTCATCAATATGAAATAATTTTACAGTTTGTCTAAATGTAGAAAAGAATCAACACAAAGTTGTATCACTTTGTTTAAATTTATGGGATTCCCTTTCATTATGGGTAGTTTTTCATCTTCGAAGATACTTGTGATGGTAAGAGCATTTATTACATAGCTCAGATTTATGCATTTTTCCCCTAAGGAAGGTTTTTTTTTTTTAATATTTTAAAGAAGTTGGAAGAACTGAAAGTTTTGCCACTCTGACAGCATTCCCAGATTTTCCTGTGGTTTGTGTCACTCTACATTTGCAAAGTGAACCAGAACAAATAGAGGACTTTCCACATTGCTAGCACTCAAGACTATGTTCTACAGTGTGAGCTTGTGGATGTATTCCTAATGAAGTTGGAAAAACATTTAACTGTAACCTCGTTTCAAACCCAATCAGTGTACTCTAACTGGGGACTACTATGAATCCTCTACTTCCTCTGGGGTAAAAAAAGAAGTTCATTGCTTCTGTCAATATCCGTTATTAAAGGAAGACTAGAAAAGAAAAGGATTCCATATTGAATCCATACAGTTTGACTTTTTGTTCTTCATAACACATGTGGTATGTGGATAAAGGCTACTCCACAACAACCTTATTCCCACTCATAAACTGCCCCTCTCAGTGCATTTAACAACATCACTCCAAGTATGTAACACCAGCTTTATAATACACTATTTGCTTAGTGGAGGTTCGTGGACATGTATTTTTCACCTATTCAATATGTATAGCTTTTACAGTATAAGGATGGTATTAGAAGAAATCAATGAAAGAGCGCCTTTAAAGTGTAGCTCTAAAAGTTCTATCATTCAAATGGTGATACTGATAAGGCACTGTTTCCATGTCTCATTTCTTAAAGGAATGCCTCACAAAGAAAATTCAGATACCTGAAATTGAATAACATGGTTTTGTGAGAATTTAATAATCATCAGTACACTTAAAGGTGTTCTGATTTACATGTTTTCTTTTCCTTAAACCTTCCAGGGCAATATAAAATTCCTTCAGAGGCATATTTTTATGGGCTTGCACATGAAAATTACCTTCCATGACTTCTAGAACTCTGATGATGTTCTTCAAAATTGTGGTCTTCCCAATCAAAGCCTATAATACAGTGCCAGAAAGTATATGATATAATATTGGAAACTATTTAAAACTTTTGTTATTATTTTCTGTGAAACTTAGAGCCATGCCTGATTTTTCCTCATTCCTCTTCCTCCTTAGTTGAAACTACAAAAGAGCATCAAAATACAGAAACAGTTGTCCCTTATTTTAAAAAGGGAAAGAAAATTCAGTCTTACCTATAGTATTGAGGTTCCTGTAGGTCTCTAGCATGACATCTTTATAAAGCTTCTTCTGGGAAGGATCCAGCAAAGCCCACTCTTCCTGAGTGAAGTTCACATGCACATCCTCATAAGTCACTGCATTCTAAAATATTCCAGAAATGTTTTTTTAAGACATGGCAATAATAACACTGAACATACACACTTCATTGACAGTATGTTCATATAATTCTGGTGCTTCCCCCACCAATTTCCTGACGCAGAAGTTCTAACCAAACTACCACCACATAATTTTAGAAAGAAACTAAAAATGAGGTTAACCCATCATTTCTGTGCCCTTGGGATGGGATTAACATAAAGAGAAAGGGGCAAGCCATAAGAGAAATAATACTTAGCACACATCAGAGAGATTATAAGAACAATTTCTAACTACCAAAAAGAATCAGCAAGATGGCTCTAATGGCTCAGGCCCTTTATCCCTGCATTTAGGACACAGAAGCAAAAGTATCTCATTTAGTTGGATGCCAGCATGGTGTATGCAGTGCAGATAAAAGGGAGGAGAAGAGCGAAGGACAAACTACAGATCTACCGGCAGAAGATGCAGAGACAGAAAACCAGAGTCCAGCCTATGAACAGAAAGCAGCCCAATCCGACTAAGCATCCATCACGTCTGACAGCGGTCTCTGCGTCCCTTCTTGTACAATCCAGAGGATTATTTTTATCAACTCTTTTATAAATTCGAGATTTTTAGTAGCTCTAGAAACATTTTTAAAAGGTGAGGGAATCCTACCTCATCCCATTTTTAAGTGTAAATTTTTTAAGAGGTTAAATCATTTGCTGGTTGTTTGTTTTAAAATAGCAGGATACTGAATCAGGAGAGGCTGTGACTGTCTCGGGGGTCACCATAACATTCCGTAGAGGGGGCTAGTTTTATATCCTATAATAACAAAGCATACTAAATGGCAGTTTGGGGTCTCAGCCGTGCATTCGTGTCTGGAATATTTTCAGTGATATCTGCTCCCGTGTTACTAGTAGAACCGTTTTGTAAGAAAGCCAGTCTTTGGTCCTTGACCTGTCAGAACTTGATGCCTGTGGTCATGTCAGTCCATTTTCCTAACTGTTGTGACAATGTGCTGAGAAAGATGGAAACTTTGAGTATGTTCTGTGTGTGGCATAAAATTGTGGGTCAGTGGAACTGAGCATTATGAGCATTTGGTTGTTATGTGAGGTCTTAGGGAAACTTGCCACATTTGAGGCTGGAACATCACTGGAATGAGTTCAAAGAAAAAACAAGATGTAGCTCTTTGTTTGCATACATGGACTCAATGTAGCTCTTCAGAGTTTGGGTACCTGGGATAAGAATTGGGATGACTGTGTACTCCTCGGCCAGTAAAATCTCAGTTATGAACAAGTTAAAAAAAAAAAAACAAAGCAAAAAAAAAAAAAAAACAAGCAAATAGAAACGAACAAAAACAAAAATACTAGGCTAGCAAAACAGCTGAGCACTGAATCGCTGCTACTGTATCTTATGTGATTTACAGAGTCTCCAGTGGTGAAAGCTTAGGAAGGAGGCTGAAGGATCAGTTTTATCCACAACACAGCGGACTCAAAGAACAAGAGATGGGTTTTGTCTATAAACACTCAACTCCCATCCTGAGAAGAAACTGCATCTAGAAGGGTTCTTCTACAAAAGCTTCCATATTTTCCCAAGGGAAGCCACCATGGAGAAGCAAAGGTTCAAAGACATCATCCTATCTGGGAGCTTTCTGATTCTGATTAACTGCATGGTAATGCTGGTCACAACAGGTGCAGGCTCATTCCACAATGAAAATACATACAGTTCAACTTGATTGATCCTCAAATTCTGCAGCAGTCACTATACTGTTCAAATATCCAAAGTCTCTTTCCATACTTGAGGTAGTCTTCACAAGTTGAACTGCTATAACTTGTAAAGTCAGAAAACATTATATTTTTTATAACATTCAATGACACAGTATTCCTTCCCTTTCCAATGGACAAGAATAGGTACATAGGAAAGATTATAGAAAGACAAGTCAGTCCGGTCCTCCGCTTCTCCAGGTTTCCTCGTGCGCGGCATCGCCGGCATGGCGCATTACAACTTCAAGAAAATTACGGTGGTCCCGTCAGCCAAGGACTTTATAGACCTGACGTTATCCAAGACTCAACAAAAGACTCCAACGGTTATTCATAAACATTATCAAATTCATCGAATTCGACATTTTTATATGAGAAAAGTAAAATTTACTCAACAGAATTACCATGACAGACTGTCACAGATCCTGTCTGATTTCCCCAAATTGGATGATATCCATCCGTTTTACACTGACTTGATGAATATTCTGTATGACAAGGATCACTACAAGTTGGCTCTAGGTCAAATAAATATTGCCAAAAACTTGGTGGACAATGTTGCTAAAGATTACGTGCGACTTATGAAATATGGTGATTCTCTGTACCGATGCAAGCAGCTGAAGCGTGCTGCCTTTGGACGAATGTGTACTATTATTAAGAGACAGAGGCAGAGTTTTGAGTATTTGGAGCAAGTACGTCAACATTTATCCCGCTTGCCAACCATTGATCCAAATACGAGGACTCTGCTTTTGTGTGGCTATCCAAATGTTGGGAAATCCAGCTTCATCAATAAGGTGACAAGAGCAGATGTGGATGTTCAGCCGTATGCATTTACCACCAAATCTCTGTTTGTTGGGCACATGGATTATAAGTATCTGCGCTGGCAGGTTGTAGATACCCCAGGGATTTTGGATCATCCCTTGGAGGATCGAAACACCATTGAAATGCAGGCCATCACAGCCCTGGCCCACCTTCGAGCTGCAGTTCTGTATGTGATGGATTTGTCTGAGCAGTGTGGACATGGGTTGAAGGAGCAATTAGAACTCTTCCAGAATATCAGACCCCTGTTTATCAACAAGCCTCTTATTGTTGTAGCAAACAAATGTGATGTGAAGAGAGTAGCTGAACTTTCTGAAGAGGATCAGAAAATATTTCTAGACTTGCAGGCTGAAGGATTCCCTGTCATCGAGACCAGCACACTGACTGAGGAAGGTGTCATTCAAGTCAAAACAGAGGCTTGTGATAGGCTTTTGGCTCATCGAGTAGAAACGAAAATGAAAGGAAACAAAGTGAATGAGGTTCTGAACAGATTGGACTTGGCTGTGCTGAACAAGAGAGACGATAAGGAGAGACCCCCTTTCATCCCAGAAGGAGTGATAGCTCGAAGGAAGAGAAGAGATCGAAGAGCCCAAGAAGAAGAGGGAACGGGATCTTGAGCTGGAAATGGGAGATGATTATATTTTGGATCTCCAGAAATACTGGGACTTAATGAATTCATCTGAGAAATATGATAAGATACCAGAGATTTGGGAAGGCCACAATGTTGCTGATTATATTGATCCTGCTATCATGAAGAAATTAGAAGAATTGGAAAAGGAAGAAGAGCTAAGAACAGCTGCTGGGGAGTATGACAGTGACTCTGAGAGTGAAGATGAGGAAATGATGGAAATCCGACAGCTGGCAAAGCAAATTAGAGAAAAGAAGAAGTTGAAAATCCTACAGTCCAAAGAAAAGAATACACAGGGACCCAGGATGCCTCGAACTGCTAAGAAGGTTCAGCGGGCAGACTTAGAGAATGAGATGCGCAGCCTTGGCATGGACATGGATGATAAAGACAATGCCCACTATGCAGTCCAGGCAAGGAGATCTCAGAGTGTCACTAGGAAAAGAAAATGAGAAGAATCTGTTCCACCCTCTTCCGTGGTCCGGAGTCGGAGCCGGAGTTGCTCTAAAACCCCTCGTGATGTTTCTGGTCTTCGGGATGTCAAGATGGTGAAGAAGGCCAAGACTATGATGAAGAAAGCTCAGAAGAAGATGAATCGCTTGGGGAAGAAAGGGGAAGCAGATAGACATGTGTTTGATATGAAGCCCAAGCATTTGCTCTCTGGGAAGAGGAAAGCTGGTAAAAAGGACAGGAGATAATGTCCTCTTCAGTTGGGATAGTGTAACCAGACGCCTGATTATTTCTGGGTGTGGTGTGGCTTGTTTTGTAGAATTTGGAAACATCATCTGTTAACCAAAAGAAACAATGGAAATGAAAAAAAAAAAAAAAAGAAAGAAAGACAAGTCACCCAGTAAGGCAAACACCAAATCCTGTGGCTCTGTCTCGGGCACAAAGAGTACCAATTATAAAGAACTCAGATGGCCCTATCCCTACAATCTCTCATATATCTCTCAGTTTGGTTAGTTCCACTCCCTATATACAGCTGTCTAAGGGAGATGCCTCATAGCTTGTGAATACCAACATCTTGGGATTTCAGTATGAACCTGAGACTGCATCTTCAGGGCTCTCTCACACTCTCTTAACTGGGGCTCTGACTCTGCCAAACACAGGTTGTTGGAACAGTGCTGAACTGAAACCACAGAGCAAGCGTCCATGACTTTAAATTTTGCATCACTCTTGTTTCCAGGATCGAAACAACATGGGTGATCCTGCCACATTTAGCTTCTAAACTGGGATGGACCCCACCATGCTTGGACCACAGTTGTAGCAGGCTTCGTATGAAGTTGCTTCCTGGGAATAGTAATCCTTTTGACTACTGTTTCTACTAATTGAAAGGTCAGCAAGACAGAGTTTTACTATTATGGTACCTTCTTAAACTTCCAGTTCAGAATAAGTTCCTTCACTTTAAGTGTAATGATCTCCTTTAATAACAGTTTAATTTCATGTATATGAGTACACTATTGCTGTACTGGTGCTGACACACCAGAAAAAGCATCGGTTCCCATTACAGATGGTTGTGACCCACCATGTGGTTGCTGGGAATTGAACTCAGGACCGCAGGAAGAGCAGTCAGTGCTCTTAAAGGATGAGCCATCTCTCCAGCCCCCATTTAGTCCTTTTTCCCCAACAAAGAAAAGGCCTTTCACATATTAACAACTACAAAAAAAAAAAAAAAATCTAAATGAAGAAACTGTCCCTGGGAAACTGAAGCTTTAGTATTTAGATGTTGGGTATGGAACAAGGCTGGAGGCCTGTGGACCATCCCCACTCTCTGTTAACTGAGACCCTAGTGCTGCATCTTCCTCTTCTCTTGTCTACAAGCCCTATAGAAATCACCAACCTGTGCCCCATGTGCTCTTCTCTTTCTGCCCCTTTTCTGTGTCCAAACCCCCAACTCTGGGCAGATACGTTCTGCTCAACCAACCCCATGCCATGCCAGCTGACAGACAGGTATCCACCAAACCACCACATTATTTGTTACCCTGGACACATTCTTCATATTTGCTCCTCTAGTACTGGAATACAACAGCAGAGGAAATTTCCCATCTCCACCTGAGGATCCCTAAGGTTATCTCTTCCTGGTGTCCCCTTCCCCAAGCCTCCAAACCCAGCAAGCATTACCTTATGGACACAACAGCCCATCAGGATAGTAAAAAAGGCCACCCTCACCCAACACACTCTCTGAAAAATGCAGACAATAAATAGAAATCCAGGGTAAAACTGTTATCCAAACATGTCAAAACCAGAAATCAGCACCTAGATCTATAATCACCCCAAACACTGAACACAGATGCATAAAGGTCAGCTAGGGACAGTAACAGCCAAGAAATATGTCACCAACAGAGCCATGGCATCCTACCACAGCAGGTCCTGAATATACCAACCTAGCTGAAGAACAAGAAAAAAAAAATCTGTAAAACCAAGTACATAAAGATGATAGAGGTCCTTAAAGAGAAAATAAACAAATAACTTAAACACATGAAAACACAAACAATTGGAGAATACTAATCTCCAAGAAATTCAAGTAAGCACAAACAAACAGGAGACCAACAAATATTTTAAGTAAAGCTGAAATTCTAAATAAAGCTGTAAAAACAAATAGTTGAAGCAAACAAACAGAACTGTTCAAGACTGGAAAATAGAAATAAAAGCAATTAAAAATAAATAAACAAAATATCAAAGAAAAATCACACACTGACTGAAAGAATCTTGCAACTGAAAATTTAGGACTGCAAAGATCAGCTACAGAGGCACAGTTCACCCAAGGAATCTAGATAGAAGAGACTCTCAGGCATTGAAGATTCCATAGAAGGAATTGATACATTAATCAAGGAAAATGGTAAATCTAAACATTTCTTGGCACAAATTATCCAAAAAATCTGGAACATTATAAGAAGACCAAAACTACATATGATATGAATAGATTAAAAAAAGAACACCAGCTCAAAAGCTTAGAAAATATTTTCAGCAAAATCACAGGAAGATAAATTTCCTAACCTAAAGAAAAATATGAATATCAAGGTATAAGAAGCACACAAAATACCAAATAGATCAAATAGATTGGACCAGAAAAGAAAGTCCCCCTCACCACATTATAATCAAAACAGTAAAAATACAAAACAAAAAAAGAGTATTAAAAGTTTCGAAGAAAAAAGATCAAGAAAGATAAAAACAGACCTATTAGAATTAGGCCTGTTTTTTTGTTTTGTTTTGTTTTTAATGGAGACTTTAGAAGTCACTGGGGCTTGGACAATGTACTGCATACTCTAAGAATCCAGATTACAGATCACTAGACCCAGAAAGCTTTCAAAAATCATGAATAAAGAAAATGAGACACTCCATGATAAAGTCAAATTTAATCATATCTATCTACAAATACAACCATACAAGAGCTACTAAAAGGAACATAGTAAATAAATAATCTCACCTTACCAGAAAAATACAAAAGGGAAATACAAACACTCAAACACACACACACACACACACACACACACACACACAAAGAGTTCACTGCTTACACCACCACAAATAAAAAATCATAGAAATTAGCAACCATTGCCCATTTCTATCTCCCAGTATCAAAGGCTACAGTGCCCCAGTAAAAAGAAACAGATTAACAGAATGGAAGTAACAACAGGGTCCATTCTTCTACCACATACAAAAATATAGTTCAATGTCAAGAATAGACATTACCTTAAAATAAAAGGCTGGAACAATATATTTGATGCAAATTGACCTAAGGAAATAGGGGATATAGAAGTTGAATATCTACCAAAATAGACATCAACAAAATTTGAATCAAAAGAGATGAGGAAGGGGGGCTGGAGAGATGGCTCAGTGGTTAAGAGCACTGACTGCTCTTCCAGATGTCCTGAGTTCAAATCCCAGCAACCACATGGTGGCTTACAACCATCTGTAATGAGATACCCTCTTCTGGTGTGTCTGAAGACAGCTACAGTGTACTCACACAAATAAATCTTACAAAAAAAGAGAGATGAGGAAGTATACTATATATTCATATACACATTATTGTCTCAATGGGTAGAACTTCTGAATGATAAATCAGCATAACATAGCCAACTTAAACAGACATACACCTAGTAAATGGAAGAACTCATAACAAGACCCAGAACCAAAAAAGCCCAGTGAAGGATGATTTTTGTGCAGAATTCAATCAGATTTTCAAGAAAGACTTAATGTCACTACTGCTCAAAGTATTCTACAAAATAGGAGCAAAAGAAATCTTACACAATTTGTTTATGAATCCAAAATTAACCATTATACCCAAAGCATATGAAGACTTGACAAAAAAGGCCAATTTCCTTCAAAAACATGGATGCATTACCATATAAATAACCTGACAAAAATAAGCCACAGAACTATCTCACTAGACACCAAATAAACCTACATCAAATTCCAACGCTGCTTCATGATGAAAGTCTTAGAGAGAGTAGGGATACAAGGGACCAATCTAAATATAATACAAAAAAAAAAAAAAAAAAAAAAAAAACCAATGACAGCAGTTCTATAGCCAACATCAAATTAAATGCAGAGAAAACACAGAAGTTTCACTAGAATCATAAACAAGACAAAAAAGTGTCTACTCTCTCCATATCTATTCAATATAGTACTTTAAGCTCCAGCCAGAGCAATAGGACAACTGAAAGTAATCAAGAGGATATAATTCGGAAAAGAAGAAGTCAAAGTTTCCTAATTGGCAGGTGAGATATTATATATAAATGACCAAAAAATTCTACCAATCCTCTACAGTTTCAATAAAGTGGCTGGATACAAGACTAATTCAAATAATATCAGTAACCCACCTATATCCCTCCTATGAAAAATGACAGATTGAGAAAGAAATCATGAAAACAACACCCTTCACAGTAGCCTCAAGTAATATAAAATATGTTGGAATAACTCAAAAGAAAGCAAGTAAAAAAGCAATCTATAGATTCAACACAATCTCCATTAAAATTTCAAAAAGAAAATAGTTTACAGACCTTGAATGGACAATTCCCAGCTTCATATAAAACCAAGATACCTCAAATAAGCTAATAGCTAAAATCATATTCTTGAAATAAGTTCCATTCTTTACTCAAATTCTAAATTGCCCTGGTGGGTGAATCTCCCATAAATGGCCAGTGTGAACTTTTAGTGATCATCTAAAATGATTACCTGGCTACTCATTGCCAATGTCAACTACTGTCACACAGGAAAGGCCTCACCTTCCTTCCTCCTCCTCCCTTGTGTTGTGACAATGTCAGCTTCAAGGGTTGGTTGTCAGTGAAGTCAAGTCTTAAACAGGTTCTTCTTTATCTGTATTTACTCCCAAAAGGGCAGAGACCACAGAACACACTCATGCACTGGTCTTTTGTCCTTCCCACTGACTAGTTAGGGCATGGCACAGGAGGTGTTACAGGACTACCTTCCAGGAACTGGGTGGCAGAGGCAAGACTGGGTGTTCAAGGTAATTCTCAATTATGAGTTAGAGAAGATATTGCTATGTACACAGACAAATAATCAAAGCACTTGGGAAAAAGAAATGAGATTCTTAATGATCAGTAAATGTTGGAGAATTGAAACAAATAAGAGATTAACCAGTAATGCATTTTAAAAATTGAAATTTAAAATGTAATGCCAACAACTGGTATCTGGGGGAGATAAATGTAATTGCAAAAATGCATAGGCATATTGACTTAGAAGAGCAGGCCATTCCCTGGCAGAGGAAATAGCAGTAATGAGATACTCTTTGACCTTTTGCCTTTGTGGACCATTAGCTGTTGAGTTCTGTAACCTGACACACACAGCTGCATCCAATGGCTTGTGTCTCACTGCACATACCAACATAGGACTGTGCTCTGACTGGAAACTCAGTACTCACTGGATCAACCCAATCTCCCCATATTGTGTGTTTACAGAAAAATATATGAATTAACACATGCTAGGAAATTACAAAATCACCTGCCCTGAGCGAATCAGCTCCTTCTTCATAATGGGGAGCCCTGCAGCAAAGTGCCTTAAACTTGAGTTAGTCTGTGATCTCGCTACTGCCTACCCTGGTTCCCTCTGCTCTATGCACAGGGCAGTGTTCAGAGAGGACACTGCTCCTCCTGTTGTGGTCTGAGGGCAGAAGCCATGCTCCACGTGCAAATCCTTCCCCTGTTACTGCAGTGCACAGTTCATACCATGACTCAAATGGGTAATTTTACAACTCTGTTGTGAGCTGAAAATTCTACCGTTCTAGAATTAGTATACTTTCCCAGGCAAGAAATTGCTCAACACACAATTAAAATATTAATTAAGAAAAAATTAATTAATTAACAATAGTACTCATCTGGTTCTGGTTAAGTTTGAAAGACAAGCCAGGTCAGAAGAGATTTTTTTGCATTACACATATGCTGTCATCTTTTCATCAATTTTAGGTTCTCACCTAAGGTTATATCCTCAACCATTTAAGGATGGAGCGGAGACAACTCCAGGTCTAGCCCCTTATGCAGATGGGAGTTTTACACAGCAAATATATTTCCAGGAATTCTCTCTTAAGTACACAAGTGCCTGGAAATAGCAGGCCCTTCAGCAATAAAAGAATCCTAAGTGGAAGGTCTCAGAGGAGGCAAAGACAGGAAAAGTAGAAGATAGAAAGTATAAAAAGCTGGGGTGGGGTGGCCAGGAGCTAAGGCTTTGTGCTAAGTAAGCTTCCAAAGAATAGCAGCATCTATATTACCTTCAGGGGAGGGGGAGGGGTAGAAACAGGAGACTTCCATTAAGAAACAACCACACAATGGGACAAACTAAGGAGGAATCTAATCAAATAGTGCTGAGAAGGGAAACACAGGATATCTCACCAACATGGCTGGTCATGCCTACAGTGGTCTGGGTACTGAAAATAAACACCATGTGGTAGGAAGTGCTGGTTTCCAAAGAGCATGGCCCCAGATCATTACCAGCGTTCCCAATCATATGCCTGGTTTTAGAAAAGGAGCTCTGGGATTTTACCAATACCTCATGGTGTTAGGAAAACCCTACAAGGTTGATAGCTTCTTGGCGACCTGGTCTTTGATCTAGGGAAGGGCCTAGTGGCTGGTGGTTAATCGGAGTTGTCTCCTTTGGTCTGATCTGGAGCCACGTTTCTGTACAATCCTGGTGAAGAATCATGTGTATCCTAGCATCCCACTCTCTAAGGGGCCTCGTTACCATATTACTAACCTGTAACCTGTTTTAGAGACAATCCTCCCTCGGGCAAATTCCTTGTGGTGTGACTTTCTATTTCCTAAGCATTGAAAAATCCCTTATATCACCGATTCTGCTCTTCTCAGCACAGCTCAAAATCAGAGCGCTACCCAGCCCAGGACATGGGGTTTATATCCACCACAAAATTAACTTCAAATGGATCTTCCATTTAAAGTTAAAAGTCAAGGGCACAACTTGTAGAACATACCAGAGAATCTAGCCTTCTAATTCGGCATCCTGGCAAGGATGTTTCTACACACAAGCCCTTGCTCCAAATGCTTTGTGCAGATGCAGCTCCCATCATGAAGTTATTCAGATGCTACCGCCAAGTTCATCGAGTGCCTGGGACCCACAAGTGGCTGCATCTGGCCACTGGTTCCCACCCAGCACAGGGTAGGTTCCACCACCCCAGCTCCCGCTGCGAACCCCTCTCGTCCACCTAGTTAGAAACAGCCGCCATACGCTCACCATGCTGTGACTCGGGAACTTGCGCTGCAACAGAGAACAGAGCACATCACGTCAACAACAGCAGCCTGCTCAGCAATGGAGCTGAACCTGCAGGAGCATGGCAGAGAGCAGCCGGAAGAACATTCCTCTTCTGCTGATCGAAGGACCTGCCTAAAGGTCCTGATTGGCCAGTGACTCTTGAGTGACATGAGCACCGTCCTTAGGGTTAGAGTGCTGCAGGCACACACTATAGAGTTTCAGTGCCCTGGGTTCTACAAAGAGCTGACCCTTCCAGTAGCACCTGTGCCTGCCTTTCCATAGCCTTTCTGTCTTCTAGCACTCAGCAGGCATTTCCTCTTCCTCCTCCTGGAATCAAGGCGGATAGCTTGTTCAGCCCATTATTCAGCTTGCAGCTGAGTGAACTATCAAATCCACAGGCAGACTCTTCTAACAATTAAAGGGAGATTTTAGGACACAAAATATATTTGTTTCTGTGGCTTCACACTGGTATCAGGAAAACCGCAGCAAGTATACACCTGCCACCTAGGGGCTCCAGATAACACTGGGAGAAAAGCAGGAAGCAGATGGAAATTACTGTGGAGCAGTATTTCGAACCAGCACATCTTGGTCAATGGGAAGAAACTCAGCTGTACTAGTTAAAATTCTATCAACAGAACTAATAGCACGGGTCTCTCTGTGGATGCAGAAAACAGATATATAAAAATGGCTCATAAGATGTGGTCCAATTGGTCAAACAATGGCTATCTACCAATATGAACTTGAAGAATCCAGTACTGGTTCAGGCCTTGTGCCTGGGATGTCTCAGCTGGTCTTCAGTATATATCAGAATTCCAAAGAAGAAGCCTCTTATGCCAGAAAAATAAAATGATATTGCCAGCCAAAGTAGAACATGCAGGAAAAAAAAAAAGAGAGAGAGAAAACCTGCCATGTTCAATGTCCTTTAAATATGTAGGCTAAACTCAAGTTGGATCTTATCAACTCAAAAGATCGGAACTAAAGAAAGGCTTTCCCATTTCTAAAACTGAAATTATGAAATAATCCTTTACAATACCCATCCATTTGGCTTTATTTAATTGAACTAGTGTAACTACAGTAAAATAAAGTGTTCAAACTAATGTAAACTACAGTTTACAATAAGTTCAGTTCTTTATCCAGATTCTTGATTGTCTGGTCTGTGGACCTGAGAAATGGTCAGTCTAGACAATGATCGATCAATCATGGAAAATTGATAATCCCACTACTCATTGTTACTGTCAGGTTCTGCCAAGGCTCAAAAGCTTGCACCCCCCCTGCTTACCCCTTTTTTTTCTGAACTGGGACCACACCTGCCTTAATATTAGGAAGTGACCTTAACTCTGACACAGGTCCCTCTTCATTTGCAAGTCCCCAGGAAAAGCCAGAGAGTTTGGAGGACACTCATTCGCTGGTCTCATTTTCCTTCTCCCTGACACCCAAAGCCCATCCTGGACAAGTTGCAGAACTGCCTTCCCAGGAAATCACAGTAGCGGCAGGATTGGATGTTCAAAGTTAGTTCTCAATTAGATGGGATGAGCCAGCCTGTGCTATGGGACACATTGTTCTAAACAGAAATATACAATCAGGCAAATCCCATCACCGGAGCAAGGGTCGGCCAGTACGAACTCGAAGACCCCTTAGAGTCCTTGGTAGCAGCGGTGTTGGCGTCAGCAATGGAGGAAGAACAGAAGAAAGGGATGTGGCAGATGCGGGCATCGGCAGGTTATCACAGCTGTCCTGAAAAGGACGAAGAGGTGACATCTGAGGACACTATGAACTGCTCTGATATTTACCATTCTGATGAAGAGTATTTCAGGAAACTCAAAGACCTGAAGGCTGCCCATGTAGAAACCATGGCAAAATTAGAGAAAATGTATTAGGACAAGCTAAATATAAAACACATTCAGGCAGCGCTCGCGGGGGACGCAGGGGACGATTCTTCTAGATCTGCATCAGAAAAGAGCTGCTCACATCATGCCTTCTCAGTGACCTCACTTTCAGAGTCTCACCTAGACGAGTCGCCCTCCTTGTCCACAACTACTGATGAGGAGTTGCCCAACCTAGAGACAAAGATTCCCATGGAAATCAGAGCGACCTATGCCAAGGAGCTCATAAACAACATGTGGGACGACTTTTCTGTTGAAGATTATACTCAGTATGACTCTGACCTCCAAACAGCCAAGAATAAAAGGAAGAAACCTAAATCCTGGACGCCCAGGATCGGAGAGAGAAGGCGTCGAGTGCTCGGTCAGATCTGGAAATGAGGCAGAAGCTGCTGAAGAGGGACGGGGACGATGCGGAGTGTAAGAAGAAATTCCGGGCCAATCCTGCTCCTTCCTGCGCGCTGCTTCCCCTGTATGAGGATCTAGTCAAGCAGAATAAGGAGCGTCGGAAGAAGGCTCGGGAGAGGAGCAAAGCCGAGCTCCTGGCCTCCCAGAAGCCCTTTAAGTTCGTTGCGAGGAAGGAGCAGAAGAAAGCAGTCTGTGAGAAGAAGCTGAGAGACCTGTTTAGGGCTAAAAAGAACAACGAAGCCGTTTAAAGCCAAACCCGTGCCTCGTTTTATTTACAGGCAAGCTGCGAATGACAAGTCAAAGGAAGAAGAGCTCTCTGGGGACAGCAGGATGCAGCCAAAGGCCAGAGATCTGCTCCGAACTTCGCCTCGGCCCAGTCGGTCATCCTGCAGACATTTCAGGGACCCCAGAAGTCCTGCAAAGCCAAGGGGCAAACACAGGCGGAGGTGCCTGAGCCCCGGTGATGGAGACTTGGAGAAATGGAAGGAACCCTTCTCTGAACCCAGCTTTCTGAAATGCCCAGTGCTTTGTGAACAGTGCTGTTATTACGAGGCCCTGTGTGACTCTGACAAAAGACAGAAAGTCTTGGCAGACATCAGAGCAGATGAAGAAAATCTAAGAGAAACATGCGGGCCTAATCTGTCTCCTAGGCGTAAATCACCCAGAAGAAGCGCGCACACAAAGCCCAGGCCTCAGGAATGCAGCCCTCCGATGCCCGCCACGTCTTCCCGAGGTTGGGAGCAAGCCATTAGGTAAGGCACCGGGATGGTTGCTGAACTGGCATAGGAAGCCCTGTGGGTTTTAGCTTGGTAAATCTGAATTTACTTAATTATGTGGAAGGTATTGTATGACATGGTAGAGAATTGTTTGCTAAGAACGTTCTTCTAAAAAACAAATATATATATATATATATACACAATCAGCAGCACTTGTGAAAAATGAAAAGAAATTCTTAATGACTGTGCAACACTGGAGAATGGAAACATGAAATCAGAGCAGTGCGCATTTAAGGAAAATCAAATGGAAAAAAAAAGGGAACCAATAACTGACATTTTACAAACATAAAATAATTGAAAAAACTGCTAGGTGCTCAGAAATCTCCCATCTATGTGCTTTTACCTACCTAGTCTAACCTTTCTCTTGAGCTCATTGAAACCCATGTGGGCTCCTTTGTTCTCCTTCTTCAAAACCTGTTTCTTCTGTGTTCTACTATTTCTTACCCCTCTTTCTCTATGATGCCCTTCTAAGCCACAAGTATAGATAGAGTGCAAAGAGAAAGTTCACCAAGAGAGCTCTCAAAGGTCCAATTGCAATGAAAGAAGACTACATCTCCCCCATTACACCTTTGGCAGGCTGAACTAAGTCATTGGAATGGGGGGTGGTTACAGTAGGCTAAACCGGTAGTGGTGGAGAACTATTTTTGCAGTGGGGCGTGTCAAAGCCATCCTGTTGACTTTGCCGCTGGGTATAGAACAAATAGCCCAAGGCCTCTCCCAAGAAATTTGACTAAAATAATCAGAAACTTCCCATTCTTTATCATCCTTCTCTATTGAGACTCTGGCTTTCAGAGTCACTCCCAAACTACATCTTTTTAAAAGGATACCTGTAACTTCATTAGGCAAAGGCAACATCTTTGTAAGCTTATATATTTTGTTACGAATTAGGTTTTCTATAAACCATAATAATATCCTGTAACAATTTACCCGCTTCCTTGTCACTTCTTCATCCCACTATTTTCCCACTAATTTCCTTATTATGTTTGGAAGTATGACTTCCCAAATATATTAATAAAACTTGTTGAGTGCATTTATATTGGTTGTATATATATGGTACCAGGACTGATCCTGTGGCATTGGATGGCCAAATAAGTAAATCATCCTTGCCTGCGGTTCCTTCTATCATTTGCTGGAGAAAACCACTCTTTGATAAACAATAGGATATTGGGAGCATGAATCACCTATAGATCACTAGGAAAATAAGGGTGGGAGAGAGGAAATAGAGAGAGACTTGGAGGGAGCAGTTCAGGGTCAGGTATGAGGAGGGCTAGAGGATATGGCCAGATGACCTAGAGAAGGAATGGAAATTTGCAACCAACTAGGGGTATGTAGGGGGCCTCTCTAGGAAGAGAGAGAGACCTGAGATACGGGAGGCACCCATGAATCAATGGGGGGTGTCCTTGCTGTGACTCATAATTTGGGGTTATGGAGCCTGGAACCAAAATGAAGAGATAAAGAAAGCAACCCACCTAATAAACTTTCCACCTAACATTTATCCTGTCTAAAGAAATTAATGGATTGAAGATGGAGCAGAAACTGAGAGGATCACCAAAAAATAAAACAGCCCAACTTGAGACCCATCATATCTTCAGTCACCGGTCCCTATTAATGATGTTCTGTTAAGCTTGCAGAAGGAGCCTAGCATGGCTGTCCTCTGAAACACTCCACCCACCAACCGCTTCTGAAAGAGGCTTACACCCACAGCCAAACAGTGGATGGAGCTTGAGAACACTTATAGAAAAACAGGAGGCAAGAATGCAGCCACCTAAGAAACAGGATGTCCAACAGAATCAACTAACCTGGAACTTTGGGCCTCTCAGAAAATGAACCATCAACCAAAACACATACAAGAGCTGGACCTAGACATCCAAGCAAGTATGTAACAGATGTGCAGTTTGGTCTTCATGTGGAACCTGAATAAATAGAGTGGGGGCTAATCCAAAAGCTGTTGCCTCCAAGTGGGATGCCCTGTCTGACCTCAGTGTGAAAGAAAGTGGCTAGCCTCCCATGGTCTTGAAGTGCCAGTGTAGGGGGGATACACATGGAGGCCCCCACCAGCTCAGAGAAGGAGGGTGGGAAATGAGGAAGGGATTATGGGAAGGGGTGACTGGGAGGAGGACAGTGAGCAGGAATGAAAGTGAATAAATAAGAAAATTATTTATTTTTTAAAAAGCAAGGAAGTGTTTTGTGTGTCAACTTGACAAAAGCTGGAACTATCACTGAGAAAAGAGCTTCAGCTGATAAAAGGCCTCCATGAGATCCAGATGTAAGGCATTTTCTCAAATAGTGA
Organism: Micromys minutus; assembly: GCF_963924665.1. Lineage (NCBI taxonomy): Eukaryota > Metazoa > Chordata > Mammalia > Rodentia > Muridae > Micromys > Micromys minutus. Next base: position 93,195,644 of record NC_137969.1, on the reverse strand, counting down.
TGGGGGAGGGCCCAGCCCATTGTGGATGATGTCATTCCTGGGCTGGTGGTCTTGGATTCTGTAAGAAAGCAGGCTGAGCAAGGCAGGGGAAGCAAGGCAATAAGTAACATCCCTCCATGGCCTCTGCATCAGCTCCTGCTTCCTGACCTGCTTGAGTTCCAGTCCTGACTTCCTTTGAAGATGAACAGCAATGTGTAAATGTAAGCTGAATAAATCTTTTCCTCCCCAACTTGTATCTTGGTCATGATGTTTTGTGCAGGAATAGAAACCCTGACTAAGATAGCTGCCATTTTGTCTTGTTGACTTTATCCTTTGCCTTACAGAAGATTTTCAGTTTCAAGAGGTCCCACTTATCAGTTGTTGATCCTAGAGCCTGAATCACTGGTGTTCTGTTTAGGAATTTTTCTTTTGTTCCAATTTTTCAAGGCTATTCCCCACTTTCTCTCATATTAGATTCAGTGTATCAGGTTTTATGTTGAAGTCCTTGATCCAGTTGGACTTGAGCTTCATGCAGGGTGACAAATATGGAACAAGTAGAATTCTTCTACATGTGGACTGCCAGTTAGAACATCATTATTTGCTGAAGAATGTTCTGGCTTGTCTAAAATTAAGTATCCAAATATGTCTATATTTATTTGTAGGTCTTTGCTTTTATTATATCGATCAACATGCCTGTCTCTACATATATGCAGGCTTTTATCACTATTGCTTGGTAGTACAACTTGAGGTAAAGGAAAGTGTTTCATCTAGAGGTTACTTTATTGTTCTACTTTTGGCAATCCTGGTTGGTTTTTTTTTTTTTTTTTTTTTTTCCATATAAAGTGGAGAATTGTTCTTCCAGTATCTACAGAAAATAGTGTTAGGATTTTGATGGGAATCTTATTGAATCTGTAAATTGCTTTTGGTAAGATGGCCATTTTCACTACATTAATCCTACCAATCTATGAGCATGGGAGATATTTCCATCTTCTGAGTTCTTCAATTTCTTTCTTCAGAGACTTGAAGGGCTTGTCATACTGATCTTGCACTTGGGAGTTAAAGTTACACCAGGAATCTTATATTATGTAGGGCTATTGGTAAGGGTGTTGTTTCCATTTTTATAACTAAGCCTGTTTATCATATGTATAAAGGAGGGCTACTGATTTCTTTGAGTTAACTTTGTATTCAACCACTTTGTTGAAGTTGTTTATCAACTGTTAAAGTTCTGTAGTAGAATTTTGGAGTTGTTCATGAACACTATCCTATCGTACACAAATAGAGATACCTTGATTTTTTTTTCCTTTCCAATTTGTATTCACTTGGCCTCCTTTTATTGTCTTATTGCTCTAGCTAGAATTTCAAGTACTACCTTGAATAGATGAGTGTGGTTGGGGCTGGAGAGATGGCTCAGCAGTTAAGTGCACCAACTGCTCTTCTAGAGGTCTTTAGTTCAATTCCCAGCAACCACATGGTGGCTCACAGCCATCTACAATGTGATCTGATGCCCTCTTCTGGTGTGTCTACATAAAATAAATAAATATTTTTTTTAAAAAACATGAATGCAGTCAACCTTGTCTTGTTGCTGATTTTTGCTTCAAGTTTCCCTCTGTCCGAAATCAGCTTGGGTAAACAACAGTAGTCCCCCCAGGCCAGAGCGAGGATTGAAAGAAGAAAGACTAGTTAGTTAAAGCTGCAGCATGACTTTGGCCTGACTTGAGGCCTAAACCTCTTAGCCGAAGCAAAGCTTGGTTTAATCCTTCCTCTTTTTAAATCATTTTAATTACATGCAAAATGGTAACGTCTGTTCTGAGACTGGGATCAAGTGAGATAACAACCAAAGATCCTGTAAACATCTTACAGAAGGTCAAGTAAAAAGGTCAGAGACAAAAATGGATACTGCTGTGCCTACATCCTGAAATCTGCCCTGCCCGGAGCTGCATTCCTAAGGATTCTGCCTGGAGCTTCAAATACAACTGTACTTCTCTATGCCACATTTTTTAAAGCCCTGCCCCAAACTTCGGATGTGGTTGTACTTCCTTATGCCACATTCTTGAGAGACTTTCCCTGAACTTCAGATGCAGACGTACCTACTTATAGCCTTATCCCAGGGGCTCTGCCTAGAGCTACAGATGCCAATGTGCTTAATACTAGCCCTAACAGGGCACAGCACACAAGCCAGTTTCCTGCTTACGATCAGCTTCAAGGTGTCCTGAAAAATTAATATTACTCTGCCACCAACTGATCAAAGGTGCCAAAAATGCTCTCCACGCCCTTAAATTAATGTTGGCTATTAATTTGCTGTCTATTGCTTTTGTTATGTTTAGGTGTATGCCTTGAATTCCTGTTCTCTCCAAGACATTTAACATAAGGGGAATTTAGAATTTGTTGAAGGCTTTTTTGGCATCTAATGAGCTAGATGAATGAATATGTGCTTTTTTCCTTTGAGATTGTTTATGTATTGGGTTAGGCTGATGGATTTAAACATATTGAACCATCCCTGCATCCCTGAGCCAAAGCATACTTCATCATGGTGAATCATGTTTTTGATGTGCTATTGGATGGAGTTTGCAAGAATTTTATTAAGTATTTTGTGTCAATTTTCCTAAATGAAATTGGTCTTCTTTTTGTTTATTCAGTCTTTGTGTGCTTTAGGTATCATGGTAATGAGGCCTCAGAGAACGTAGTAGGTAGTGTTGCTTCTGTTTATATTTTGTGGAATACTTTGAGGAGTACTGGTATTAGCTCTTCTTTGAAATTCTGGCAGAATTCTGCACTAAAACCATCTAACCCAATACTATTTTTGGCTGGCACATTTTTAATTACTGCTTCTTTTTTCTTAGGCATTATGAGTGTGTTTTGATAGCTTACTTACTATTGATTTAACTTTGGTTTGCTGTATCTGTCTAGAAAACCATCTATTTTGTCCAGATTTTCCTATTTTGTCACATATAGGCAATTGTATTGAGATCTGATAATTTTCTAAATTCTCAGTTTCTGTTGCCATGTGTCTTAGTCAAGATTTCTTTTCCTGCAAAAATATCATGACCAAAAAGCAAGTTGAGGAAGAAAGGGTTTATTCAGTTTACACTTCCAAATCGTTGCTCATCACCAAAAGAAGTCAGGTCTGGAACTCAAGCAGATCAGGAAACAGAAGCTGATGCAGAGGTCATGGAGCAATGTTACTGGTTTGTTTCCCCTGGCTTTCTCAGCCTGATTTCTTATAGAACCCATGTCTACTAGCCCAGGGATGGCACCACCCACAATGGGCTGGGCCCTTTCTGTTTGATCACTTGTTGAGAAAATGCCTTACAGCTGGATCTCATGGAGGCATTTCCCCAACTGATGTTCCTTTCTCTGTAATAACTTCCCCTTGTGTCAAGTTGACACAAAACCAGCCAGTACACCATGTTTCTCTTGTTTGCCTATATTGTTCATTATCTCGAAGAATAAGCTCTTTGTGTTTTGATTCTTTGTATTGTTTTCTATTTCTAAGTGGTTTCGATCAGCCCTGAGTTTGACTATTTCTAACCATGTACTCCCTTTGGGTATGTTCACATGTTTTTGTTAATTTCTTTCTTCCCTGACCAAGTTATTATTGAGTAGAGAATTATTTCTTTTCCATGATTATGTGTTCTTTCTGTTGTTTCTATTACTGTTGAAGTCTAGCCTTAGTCTGGTGATCTAACTTCTTTTATCTGTTGAGGCTTGTTTTGTGTCTGGTTATATGATCAGTTTTGGAGAAGGTCCCATGAGGTGCTGAGAAGGTTTTGTCTGCGAGTGACATGTTCTGTTGAATCCATTTGGTTCATGTTTTTTGGCTGCATGTGTTTTGGCCGCATGTGTTTTTGCACAGTATACGCTGAAGCCAGAAGGGGCAGCAGGTCCCTCACAGAGACAGGTAGCAACAAGGCATTTTGGAACCAGGACCTTTGTCCATTGTCACCATGTCATTGCAGCAGAAAAGTACCTATTACCAGGTGGAAGCATATTACAAGATGAACAGGGGCCACAGAAGGAATACAAGAATAGCTGACAATTTTCTGTGAATGGAGTTGTCACACACAGAACAATGTTAATATCTACTAAAAATGCTTCAAAGTATAATCAAGAACCACAACTGGAGGTCTCTCCAAAAATACTTGAATGAACATGGTAAATCATTTACTTCCTTCAAAGTTATTATGAAGATGATATAAAACACGTGGGTAGAATTTTTCTCTTTTATAAGTTTTATCCTATTTACTGACATTAAGTTGATATAAAAAGAAAATATTCCCAGTTCTAGAGACATGGCCAAGCAGTAAAGTTCATTTCCAGATCAAATTCAGGTTCTTGACAACTTCTGACAATTCCTGCTAAAAGAAGATCCAGTGGTTTAATCTTCTTTGAACTCAGCATGCACATCCTCTCAGAGAAACACATTGAGATCTCAAAATAAAAATTAAGAGAAGTTGATGAACAAATAAAATTTTCCTCATGAATGTTCTTCTTTTATAAGCATCCATTGCTGTGACTCGTTTGTTTAGGCATCTAAAGACTTATCCACAGAGTTTTGTTTGTTTTGTTTTTCATCACGAATTGGTTCATGCAACACAGGACAAGCATGTGTGCTTGAAGTAAAGATATCAATCCTTATCAGTTGGTGATATCACTTGGGAAGGTTAGGAAATGTTGCACTGATGGAGGAATTGTGTCACTGCGTGTGGACTGGAGAGTTTAACTCCTCACACCATCTGTAGTTCCCACATTCTCTTTAATACTGCAGGTTGAGGATGTCAGATCTGAGTTCCCTTTTATCACTCCCACATCTGACACTTGTTGCCGTGACAGTCAGAATAATCCCACATCCCTCTGAAACTATAAGCCAAGTTAAACACTTTTAAAAGTCATCATAAATATTTTAACACCAGCAACAGAGATGGTACTAATGCATAGCCATAACGTTTTACACCTGAGTTATTTCATGAAATTAAAGAGAATTGAAAAATCTAAACAGTTTACATTATCACTGAAATTAATAAGACTTTTTCCATGAGTTTGCAAATACAAACAAAATAGAAGAGGACATCTGTATACTTAAGAAGACTCTTGAGTCAGAGTTTTTCTTAAGAAAATATAATCATGTGTAACTTAATATAAGTTTAAAGATCATACCAAATTCTTTGGTGAATCGAACCAGATTTGCTTCAGAGCACCCACATATGAAAATGAAAAGCGAAGTCCATAAATCTCTGTTTCCACCTCTTTTCCCATCATGTGAGTCTGTCTCACATTCTTCAGAGAATGATTAGATGTAAACCATCTTTTGTTGAGCTTCATCAGATTCTGATCTGGCTCTACTGTGAAGACAATGTGGTCTTTAAACTGCAGTCTTACTATGCTGTCCAACCTGGGCAACTTTTCAACCGGGTCCATCGTCTTTGTTCCATTTCCCATAGAGAAAGGAGGCAATCTATGCATGATGAAGTCCTTCTTCATATCTGATGACAGCAGTTCTTTTCTGTCCTGGAGCTGGTCTGCAAGAGTCCTCAGAAAGCCACTCAACTTCCCTGTTACCTCAGCTGGGATTTCCACATTCACGAGCATCTGCCTGGGTATTCCAGTCCTTAATGCCACATCTTCCTTTGCAACGTCAAATACAAGACCCGAAATGAAATCCAAAAGGTAATCTCCCCATGAATTGTTCTGGTAGGTGCTAATAGTCAGGTGAATAAAGTGGGCCAGGCCTGAATGAGTTTCTGCCTGACTAATGGTCACTCTGAGGAAGTACAGCAAATCACCCGGCTTCAGCAGGAAGTCATGTGTCCGTGCGCCAATCTGGTCTTTGGGCTCCACACTGTACTCATGTGCTGGGGGCACAGCTGGGGAATACAGGTGCCAGTGTTTCTTCCTCTGCAGCTACAGGATAAAAACCTCAACATCGTTATAATACGAAAGAAGGCCCTGAGATCCTGCTGTAGTCATGCACACATTGGAGCCTACTAAGGAGCCAAAGTAACATCCCAGCTTTTCCTGGATCCTCCAGAGCTCAGCCTTGCACCTCTGTGGTTGGTGAGACTGAATTGTTGCCCTCTTCTGATCAAAATCTTTTCTCATCTGAAAAAACTGTACTTTGCCATTCTTATTTAAAACCTTCTTCTTCCCATGGATGCACCGGCAGACATTCACATCTCTTCCATAGTGTAGCCCTTGGTTGCAGAGACTCTTCAGATCTGAGAGACCGAACAGAGACTGGTAATACTCGGCCAGTGAAGGGTCATCCCTCTGAATGAGAAGGGCTTTTGTTCCCAGAATTCCTTGAAAAAGTCTCTACTTTGATGGGTGAAATTAAACTTTCAAAGAAACTACTGAAGCTGTCAAAGTTTAATACAGAAAGCTTGTCAGGTAACTCCTCCTTCACCTGCTTGCAAGGAACGGGCTCTTCCTCATTCTCGTCCCTCATGGGCTTCAGTTTTTTCGGCATTGTCCACAATTAGGGAGAAAATTCCAACCTGGCACGGCCTGTTGCGTGCTGCCTGCAAGTTGACAGGGCTACAGCCAGAAACTGTGTTCTCTGTAACAACATCTAATGCTCATAGCTGCTAAGTCATATCTCCAGCTACTATTTTATTTAATATTTATACTTTTGAATAATAGATTATTACATCCATTCCTATATTTACTTTTTCCAATGTATTATATTTATTCCCAGTACTGGAATATAAAGCTGGAACTGGTGAAAAAACCTGCAAGCCAGGTGAGGTGTCTTTATTTTCTTAACTAAGTATAAAATATCTATTTATAAGCTTGATCTACAACTGAACTGCCAGCTGTACTGGGCTCTTTTCCTGTGTCCTTTCCCCCAGCATCTCGCCCTTTCTCTTGAGCTAATCCAAAGTCATGAGGATCTATTGCAATCTCTTACTAAGAGATTTATCCATAAAGCTTTTCCAGAGAGAGGGGGGGAGGGAGGGAGGGAGGGAGGGAGGGAGGGAGGGAGAGAGAGAGAGAGAGAGAGAGAGAGAGAGAGAGAGAGAGAGACCGAGAGACCCGAGAGACTGAAAGAGAAGTGAGCATTTACCAAGAGAGCTCTGGAAGGTCCAAGTGCAACAAAAGTATTCTCTAGATCTTTCCCTACAGCCTTTACAGGCTGAACCAGAATACCTTTATGGTGGTAGGAAATGGTAGCCAATAGTAGTGGTCAGAAACATTTTATCTTTACAATGATACAGTTCATGGGCATCAAGGACACATTGGCTCAGGTCATAGACCAAAGACCACAAGACATCTGCCAAGCATTTTGCCTTAAAATTGGCAGGAAGATTCCTTTCTCTTTTTGAAAATTTATTTATTATATATGAGTATACTGTAGCTGTCTTCAGACACACCACAAGAGGGCATCAGATCTCATTACAGATGGTTGTGAGCCAACATGTGGTTCTTGGGATTTGAACTCAGGATCTCTGGAAGAGTAGTTGGTGCTCCTAACCACTGAGCCATCTCTCTAGTCTGAAGATTCCTTCCTTTAGCATTCTTATCTATTGAAACTTTGATTTTGAGAGGCACATCCAAACTGCATCTTTTCAGGATGAATCCATCAAATATGTTATCCTTCTGAGCTTGTTTGTTTTCTTTACAGGTTTTCTATGAACCATAATCAAGTGTCCTACAATAACCTCCCAATTTTTTTTATCCTCTCTCCATCCCAAATAGGTCCAAGCTAATTTCAACTTGTTATATACATGTGCAATATGTGTTCAAATATATGAATAAAATTTTACGAGTGCATTTATATTACTTGTGTGCATATGGTTCCAGGACTGACCACATTGCACTGCATAGTCAAATAGGTAACTGATTCCTGATTGAGGCTAAGTCCTCCCAATGCAGGAGAGTTCTCTTTTTAATAAGCAATCGGATTTGAGGAGGCTGAATTACCCACAGATCACTATGAAAACAAGAAATACGAAACACAAAGGGGCCTCTTTTCCACAAAGGAGATAAAACACCTGCATTCAATCCGAAAGGCTGCAAGTGGATTTTGTTATTGATCTGGTGACTTTTTTTTTTTTTTTTTTTTTTTTTGCAATATGTGGAGGCTACCATGTGCTATAAAGGCAGACTTCACCCAGTTTCCCCAGAATGATTTTTCTCAAACTCTTTCCTTCCTGATTTGTTACCTACCTTAGAAAACATGTCACCTGTACTTTGTAGCCTGCAGACCTCTATACTATTTGTCAGAGATCACATTAGATTCTAGGACTTTTAGCTATAGAACCCATCCTCATGGTCACATGTATTTTAAAAAAGCATTTCTATAGGGACATACCTTAAATTTTATCGTGTACCTGGAATTAGATGTATTGTACTGATTATTGCCTGGAAATCTTTTCCTAAATTGTACTCTGTTTTAAATATCCTGGCAATGATTCTCCTGGTATTGAAGTCTAGTCCAGGTTGACAAAGGCAATCTGTATGTGCATTCTCATATATTATTCTGGATCATTTCCCTGTCTGATAATTCCAGCCCTTACAAAAGTGGAATGTTTTTCAGATAGTAATGTTGCCCAGTTTGCATAAAATACCATCAACAATGGAAATGATTTATGATTTGGAGATCACAAGATTAGAGATGAATAAGAGGAAAAAGAAGTGGGCCTTTCACTTGGAATCAAAATTTAACATTATGATTAATTAATAAAAAGAAGGAAAAAAATGGAGTCAACTAGGTTGTCACAAATACAATCTTGATTTGTGTTCCTTGTTTGAAATAGGGTCTCATTTAGAACCACGGCTGTCTTTGATTCGCAAAACATAGTATAATGTATAATACATTTTCAGTAAGTAATAAAGAGCAGTATATATTTAAGCCTGTGCAACTGGAACAATATTCCTAACATGAGAATCTTCTAGAGAAGAGGGATTTGATGTTGGTTTTGTTAGACATAAAGGAGAATGTTCTTAACAGAACTGCTTCATCATCACAGTCTAAACTTGGCAATCTTGGCATCGTTTCTACCCTCAAAGTGATTGGTCTGATGCTAACAGCTCTAGACCTAATGCAGTGAATTAAAGGCATATCCTAACCAGTAGTTCTGGGGGAAAGATATCAAGTACAGCGATACAACATGGCTTTAACTAATGTTAGTTGTTATGTGTGTAAGACCTTAACTTACTGCTACTGCAGTTTATTCTGCACGCTAATATACAATCTCATGTTACAATCAGATTTAATGTTCAACTCTGGACCATGTTTTATTTTCCCTTTTTATTTTCTAAAGTCATGGTTAGTGGAATGACATCTATGTGACCATATGAATGTATTCTCTGTCACTAAACTCTGTACTAATGTCCTCTTTCTATTGCTTTACATATTACTTTCCAACAGTTTCTTTCACACACTTATTGTAGGTCACTAAATAAATGACTGTGTAGAATAACATTTTTAACGTCTTACACAACTACAACACCATTAAAATGTTGCATTTTCAAAAAGAGATGAAAATGTTGAGTATGCACAATTTGCAACATGAATTGAAAAAAAAAATCTCAAATACTTTATGACATGAAAGCTGGTTGTAAAGTATGTGCCATGGGGAAAAACTGCATTTTCAATAGAATTATAAAGAAACAGCAAGCACAGTGATATCACATGAACCAAAGCTACAGCAATCAAGACTGTCAGCAGTATTTGTGAAAGAAAAGGGGATGGGGAGTGAAAAAAGAAGAAAAGCACATAAAGTATACTGAAGCTTTCATCAAAAGACCTAAGAACTCTGCCAAATAGAATGAAAATTTGACCCATATTTCTTATGATTTTATGTGCATAGAAATTAAACAAAGACTTCACAACCCCCACAAAAATAACTCAAACTGACCCCTAATCTGTTATATTTCTGACCCTTCAGCTACTACTGAACTCTTCCTCACAGAGGGGGCCTATGCTCTAATATACATCCCTCTTGAGAAATGGAGATTATCAGAGATGGACTGTGGCTCTGCACACCCTCAAGCCCACTTATCGGGCTTTCAACTTTTCTCGACTGAAAATTAGGGTATCCCTTCGCCGCCACGATCCCACATGTGGGTTCATTTCTGGGTATTCCATTGATCTACTTTCCTGTCTCTGTACCAGTACCATACAGTTTTTTAAATCACTATTGCTTTATAATACAGCTTAAGGTCAGAGATGGTGATTCCCCTGGAAATTCTTTTATTGTTAAGAATAGCTTTCATTATCCTGAGTTTGTTGTTATTCCACACAAATTTGCAAATTGCTTTAACTCTATAAAGAACTGAGTTGGAATTTTGATGAGATTGCATTGAATCTGTAGATTGCTTTTGATAAGATGGCCATTTTTACTATATTAATCCTACCAATTCATGAGTATGGGAGATCTTTTCATCTTCTGAGATGTTCTTCAATTTCTTTCTATAGAGACTTAAAATTCTTGTCATACAGATCTTTCAGTTGCTTGGTTAGGGTTACATAGAGGTATTTTATATTATTTGTGACTATTTTAAATGGTGTCATTTCCCTAATTTCTTTCTCAGCCTGTTTATCCTCTGAGAAGAGGAAGACTACTGATTTGTTGGAGTTAATTTTATATCCAGCCACTTTGCTGGTGTTGTTTATCGCCTGTACTAGTTCTCTGGTAGACTTTTTGGGGTGACTTAAGTATACTATCATATCACCTGCAAATAGTGATATTCTGACTTCTTCATTTCCAATCTGTATACCTTTGACCTCCTTTTGTTGTCTAATTGCTCTGCCTAGGACTTCCAATAGTATACTGAATATGTAGGGAAAGAGTGGGCATCCTTGTCTAGTCCCTGATTTTAGTGGGATTGCCTCAAGTTTCTTTCCATTTAGTTTGACGTTGGCTACTGGTTTGCTGTATATTAATTTAACTATATTTAGGTACGGGCCTTGAATTCCTGACCTTCCCAATACTTTAACATGAAGGGGTGTTGTATTTTGTCAGTGGCTTTATCAGCATCTAATGAGATGATCATGTGGTTGTTTCCTTTGAGTTTGTTTTATAGTGGATTATGTTGATGAATTTTCATATCTTGATCCATTCCTGCATCCCTGGAAGGAAGCCTACTTGATCATGATGGATGATACTTTTGATGTGTTCTTGGATTCAATTTCTGAGAATATTATTAAGTATTTTTGCATCAATATTCATAAGAGAAATTGGTCTGAAGTCTTCTTTCTTTTTGGGTCTGTGTGTGGTTTAGGTATAATTGTAATTATGGCTTCATAGAAGGAATTGGGTCGTGTTCCTTCTGTTCTATTTTGTGAAATAGTTTGGAAAGTATTGGTATCAGGTCTTCTATGAAGGTCTGATAAAGTTCTGCACTAAACCCATCTCTTTCTGGGCTTTTTTGGGTTTGGAGACTTTGATGACTGCTTCTGTTTCTTTAGGATTACTGTTTAGATGGTTTATCTGATCCTGACTTAACTTTGGTATCTGGTATCTGTCTAGAAATTTGTCCATTTCCTCCAAATTTTTCAGTTTTGTTAGGTATAGGCTTTTGTAGTAGGATCTAATAATTTCCTGAATTTCCTCAGTTTCTGTTGTTATGTCTCCCTGGGTAGTTTCTATATAGTAAGAGAATTTGTTCCCCAACAATGGTCAGAAGTAGCTAAGAATGGGAGTCCAAGGATCTAGCAGTTGCTGAGTCCCATAAGGATTCCTTCTTCGAATGCCCTTCGGTAGAATTCCAGCAGAAGGTATGTGCTACATTAAAGGTGTGTACCACCAAGTCTGGATCTGGGTTTTGTTTTGTCCCAGATGACCGTGAACTCAGAGGTCTCCTCGATTTACTCTCCAGTGATTCACAGCCACTATGCCTCAAGATCTCTGTGCTGATATCTAAGTTAAAAACTTGTATCTCCCAGCCTCAGAATCAGGATCTCAGGGGACCCTTCCAATTCTGCATTACAGTTCATTCCAGATGCAGTAAAGTTGACAACCAGGAATAACACGAAATAGGCTAACCCTGGATGAATAAATAGGACCCTTCATTCTGCTAGATATAGGACACACACCCATGCAATAGACCCTCCCTCAATGTAAAGATCTGAAGAAATATTTTCCAAGCAAAAGAACGCATCAAACAAGCTGGAAAAGCCATTTTAATATCAAATAAAATATTTTAAGCTACATATGATCAAAAGAGAGAAGGAAGGACACTTATTAATCTTTAAAAGAAAAATCTGCCTAGATGATATCTGAATTCTGAACATCTATACATCAAATGTAAAGACACATATATTTGTAAGAAAAACTTTACTAAAGCTTATATCACACATCAAACCCACAAATTAATAGCAGGAGACTTCAACACCACCAACTCACCCATAACAGGTCATTGGCAGAGCAACTAAACAGAAATAATGAAAATATAAGAGTTTATGAATAACAAGGATCTAACAGACATGTACAGAACATATCACCCTGACAAAAAAAATTATAGTCTTCTAAGCACCTCATGGAACCTTCTTCAAAATGAACTGTATACCCAGTCACAAAGAAAGCCTTAACTGATACAAAAACACTGAAAATCTATGCATCCCATCAAACGCCCATTGGTTAAAAGTCAATTTTAACATGACAGAATACAAACACTACCAAGGTTTTACACTTGCATACAGATACCCTAAAGTGAAAATTTTACCACATTGACAAAATTTATAGTGTTTCCCTACAGTGTAGATTTTTCTCATGATTTTTAAATTGGAACATGCACAAGCTTTACCACATTGCTTATTTTATAAGGTTTCTTCAAAGTATGTGTTCTTGTACTCATTAGGAGATAACTGTGCTGGGCAACAGCTTTACCACATGGATTATATTCAGAGGATTTCTCACCAATACACAAAATATTCAGGACAATGAAGACTATGAAAACATACAGCTTTCACTATATTATCTGATTTAAGATGCATTAACAAGCTTTCTTTATTTTAGTTTTACACTCAAGATTTTATTCCACTCCCTGTCCACCATTCTAATGTTCCACATCTAATACTTCCCATCATCCATCTCCAGGAGGATATTCCCACCCCTCCATACCTCTCAACTTCCTGGGGCCTCCAGTCTCTGGAGGGTTAAATGCAACTTCTCTGGCTAAACTCAGACATGCGAGTCCTCTGCTGTACATATCAGTTTGTGTATGCTGCCTGGTTGGTGATCCAGTGTCTAAAGATCTAGGGGTCCAGGTTAATTGAAACTGCTAGTCCTCTTACAAGGTCAGTCTCAGCCACCTCCCCCTATTCCCTAATTACCAACTTCTGTGGGTTGACTGGGTGCAAATATCTGCATCTGACTGTTTCAAATGCTTGTTGCATTTTTTGGAGGGCAGTCATGATAGTCCCCTTTTGGTGAGCACACCATAGCCTCAGTAATGGTTTCAGGCCTCAGGCCCTTGAGCTGAATTCTGTTTTGGGCCTTTTCCATTTCCACCCCTGCAGTTCTTTCAGACAGGAATAAATGTGAGTCAGTTTTGATTGTAGGATAATAGCCACATCACTCACTTGATAACCTGTCTTTCTGCTGAAGGTGGACCCTACAAGTTCCCTCTCCCCACTGTAGGGCATTAAAGATAGGGTCCCCCCACTTTGAGTCCTGAGGGTCTCTTAATTCCAAGGTCTCTGGTACTTATTGAAGGGTCCTCCCAACATCCTATCTCCCAAGGTCGCCTATTTCGATTCCTTCTGTTGGCCCTCAGGACTGCAGTACTTTTCCCCTACCTAGTACTAGATTATGTTCCCCTCCCTCCATCCAGTCACTTTTCCCAACCAAATCCCCCCTCCCTCCTTTTTGTGGTTGATTTCTTCTGTCTCAAGTGGGAATGAGGCATCCTCACTAAGGCCCCTCAGCTTGTTGAACTTTTTGAGTTCTGTGTACTGTATCTTGACTATTCTGCATTTGTTCATTTGTTTGTTTTGGCTAGTATCCACAACCCAGATGTCCCATGACAGAAGAATGAATACAGAAAATGTGGTTCATTGAAGAATGGAATACTACCCAGGCATTAAATGAGGAAACCCTGAGTTTTGCAAGCAAATAGATGGAACTAGAAAATATCTTGAGTGAGGTACCTCAAAGGCATGCACATTATTAACAAGATATTTATACAGTATGAATTCTTTTATGCTTCTGAAGATGACTATGACATATAAAGGCTTTCCAACACTCATAGGGTTTCTCTTCAGTATGTTTTGTATGCATTCAGAGATAATGGTGTTGCAAAAAGGCTATCTTACATTAATTACATTGGTAGGGTTTCACTACAGTATTTAATATGAGATTGCAGACCATTGTGTTGGGAATAGGCTTTATTACATTGATTATATTTGTAGGGTTACTCCCCAGTATGTTTTCTTTAATGAACTTTGATACTACTATGTTGGCAATAGGCTTTGTCACATTGATTACTTTTAAAGTTTCTCTCCAGTATGTGTTCTTTTATGTATCTGAAGTTTACTGTTTTGGGAATAGGCTTTGTTACATAGATTACATTTGTAGGGTTTCTCTCCAGTATGTGTTCTTTTATGCCTTTGAAGATGACCTTGTTCTGAAAAGGCTTTATCACACTGATTGCATTTAATGGGTTTATCTCCAGTATGTGTTCTTTCCTGTATTTGGAGATTACTGTTTGAGGAAAAAGCTTTATCACACTGATTACATTTGTAGGGTTTCTCTCCAGTTTGAATTCTACCATGCATCTTCAGATAACTATGTTCTGAAAAGAATTTATCAAATTGATTACATTTGAAGGGTTTCTCTCCAGTGTGTATTCTTTTATGCATTTGAAGATTACTGTTTTGTGAAAAAGCTTTATCACATTGATTACATTTGTAAGGTTTCTCTCCAGTGTGTGTTCTTTTATGTATCTGAAGATTACTGTTTTTGGAATAGGCTTTGTCACATAAATTACATTTGTAGGGTTTTTCTCCAGTATGTGTTATTTTATGCATTTGGAGATGATTTTTTTTGAGAAAAGGCTTTATCACATAGATTACATTTGTAGGGTTTCTCTCCAGTATGAATTCGTCCATACCTTTTCAGATGACTGTGTCCTGAAAAGGCTTTATCACACTGGTTACATTTGAAGGGTTTCTCTCCAGTATGTGTTTGTTCTTTTATGCATTTAGAGGCTAGAGTTTTGTGAAAAAGTTTTATCACATTGATTACATTTGTAAGGTTTCTCTCCAGTATGTTTTCTTTTATGTATTTGGAGACTACTCTGTTGGGAATAGGCTCTATCACATTGATTACATTTGTATGGTGTATCTCCACTATGAAATCTTCCATGTATATGAAAAGTCCAGAGATGTAAGAAGGCTTTACTACATTGATAACACTTGTAGGGTTTCTCTCCACTATGTATCCCTTTATGCCTTTGGAGAATAATATGTTTTGAAAAGCCTTTATCACACTAAATACATTTGAAGGGTTTCTCTCCTATATGAATTCTTTCAGGCATGTTCAGAGTCCTGTGATGTGAAAAAGCTTTGCCACAATGGTAACATTGATAATGTTTCTCACCAGAATGGGTTATTTCATGCACTTGGAGATAAAAATGTTGGGAAAAGGTTTTACCACATTGATAACATCCATAGGGTTTCTCTCCAGTATGAATTCTTTTATGCCTTTTAGGATAACTGTGATTACATGCATAGCCTTTCTCTCCAGTATGTGTTCTTTCATGTTGTAGGATATTATATTGACATACAAATGCTTTACTATATTGAATACATTTATAGGGTTTCTCTCCAGAATGAATTCTTTTGTGCCTTCTAAGACTACTGTGCTTTGGAAAAGCTTTACCACACTGATTACATTCATAGGGTTTCTTTTGAGTTTGTGCTCTTTTAGGTATTTGGAGACAAGTGTAATGTACAATGTCTTCAACATACTGAGTAACTCCATGGGGTTTCTTCTCTGTCTCAATCCTTGCATGCTTTTGAGGATGACTGTGAGCCTGTAAGGCAAAGGCTTGAGCACATTTAGTATATTCAAAGGTTTTCTCTGCACTCTGTCTTCTTTCATGCCTGTGAAGATAATCAGCACATGGGAAAGCTTTTCCACACTGAAGAATACTTTCATCTGTTTAATTTAAGGATCTAGTTGTCTAACTATAAGAAGGAGTCAGATCCTAGGCTTTTAATCACTTTGTTTACCTTCACATTGTTCCTCTTAATTATGTTTTTTTAATCTACAAAGATACCCGATATGGCATTGAGCTTTTATTACATAGTCCAGCTTTACATATTCCTTTTCTAAGAAAGGTTTTTCATATATTTGTGGGGAAGTAGAAGAGATTAGACCTTTACCACATTATGTTATTCCAATTTCTTCCTATACTTTGAATCATAGACTTAATTCTGTGCTTATTTACACTGTGGGCTTTTTAAAAAATTTCAGCACACATTAAAATTTCTGCAGAGGCATATTAGTATGAGCATGCACATGAAAATTACCTTCTTTGTCTTCTAGATATTTGACAATATTCTTCAATATTTTGGTCTTTCCAATTAAAGCCTAAAATAGAGTAACAGAAATCATAAGTATATGCATTTTGCAAAATGTGAGTCACTATTCTAAGTGAACCTTAGGGTCCTGCATGATTTACTCATCAGGTTCTGCATCCATCTCAATGGAAATGGTTTAAGTACATTAAGAGAAAGTAACAGTTTTCTCTAATTTTAAAACAGGAAAGGGGATTCACAGTCTTACCTATAGCACGGAGGTGCCTGTAGGTCTCCAGCATGACATCGTTGTAGAGCTTCTTCTGGGAAGAATCCAGCAAAGCCCACTCTTCCTGAGTAAAGTTCACACGCACATCCTCACAAGTCACTGCATTCTACATCATCCCGTACATATGAACAAAAAAAGAACAACAGAGACAACAATGGGTATGAATTCTCCATAGACAACGTGTTCTATAATTCTGGGGCTTGTCCCACTATTTCCTGACCCTGAAGTTCTAATGTAACTACCAGGTCATTTTAGTTGGAAACTAAAAATGAGGTTCACCCCTGTCATTTCTCAGCCCTTTGAACAGGATGTAGCCTTTTAGAGAAATGCCAATAATAGACATAAAAGAAGAGACAAGCTCTACAAGATCAATATTGCTTACCACACTTAAGATCCTGTATTCCCGGCCAGAATTAATCAATGAAACTGGAAAGACAGAAAGAACTCACAGTTTCTACTTAAAATTCCTACAAGAATGGTACATACAATCTGTTTATGTACCCATCTTACAGAAACCTAAGTGCACCAGTTCAATCTATAAAATTGACAAGATGTTACAAAAAGGGAATATATGTTTAAACAATTACAAGTGAACAGAAGGACTATTAGTATTGTTAAGGTTGTAATATTAGTATTACTATTAGTAATGTTAAGGTTGATTAGATGTGAACAACATGGGGCAGGAGAAACAGCTCAGCAGTGAAGTACAGGTGGTTGTTCAGATACTGTGATTGGGAATCTGCATGTAAACTCAGAAGGTCCTTCTCAGTTGTTTTTGATTGATAAATAAAGTAGACAACTGCCAATAAATAGAACAGGTAGGACTTCCAGGTTCCCAAAGGTGAGTAAAGAGAAGCAAGAAGACAGAAAAGAGAGATTTGCTATGTTTTGGAGGGAGAGTTGCAAACCATGTGAGGAGTCTAGTGGAGTGGTCATTGGCTGTTTCTACAGGTTGGATATTAGAAATATAACTAAGCTGAGAGCATATTTAAGGCTTTGAGCAAGGAGAAGTTAAATGAATTAAGCTGAGGGCAGATTAAGACATTGAGTAAGGAGAAGGTAACTGGGCAACTAAGCTATGGGCAGATATAGAGTGTTGAGCAAGGAGTAAAGAACACAGTAGTTGTGGGAGGTTTAGAAAAGCCCAGCCACTGAAACATAAGGCAGAATAAAATTTTACTGTGTCTGTGTGTGAATGTGTGTGTGTGTGGGTGTGTGTCTGTGTATGTGTCTGTGTGTCTGTGTCTGACTTTCACCTTCAATCCAGGGATCCAGGAAGGTGTCTGGAAGTATGCCTGTACTGAACTTAAGGCAGGGTAGTTAAAAGGCTACATGCTACATGAAGAGCTCTGTCTGGTTCTATAAATAAGTGAGCTCAATTGCCTATATTTACAGGGGGCTCACAGCCACCCATTGATCCACTTTCAGGAGGTGTCAGGCCATCTTCTGATGACTGTGAGGAATTAGAACACATGAGGTGAATATTCATGCATACAAACAAAAAACTCATCCTCTTTCTAACATAAATTTACAACAAACATGACAGTTAGAAAGATGTTCAGCAGCTGCCCTCCAATGACTAAAAAAATCTTAGCAGTGTTAATGTCATGAGTATAAACACCCTGGGAAATAGAATGATAATGTCTGTGAAATTTCAAAATTTAAGAGATAGGTGAAGCTCAACACAATAGCATAAGCTTGAAACATAAAGACACCTATATCACAGGACTATTTATGTCAATACAAAAAAAAAAAAAAAAAAGAGGCCAGGCATGTTGACCCAGATTTGATCCCAGCACTAGAAGACAGAATTTTCCTTTCTACAGTCAAGGCATGCCTGGTCAAAAAACCTACTTTGAGGACAACCAGGTTTTTCAAAATAAAAAAAAAAATTTAAACTATGAAAACATTAGGCAAGCCACATAGCTTAGCACTGAATAACCAGTCATTGCTTCTACTGTATCTTATGCAAGAACAGAGTCTTTTACAGGGAAAGCATTGCTGGAAGGAAGGGCATGTCAAGGATCCTAAAGAATGAATTACAGGTAACATAAAATAACCATAAAGAACAGGACATAGATTAAGTCTATAGACACTCAAATCCCATTTCAATAAGAAATTGCATCTAGTAGGTCATCTTCTACAAAAACTTCCATATTCTTATCAAGGAAGGCCACTGTTTTAGTTAGGGTTTTATTGCTGTGGAAATACATCATGTCCAAGGCAAGACTTATAAGTTACTTCATTTAACTGGGGCTAACTCACAGGTTTAGTCTATTATCATCAAGGTGAGAGCATGGCAGCATCCAGGCAGGCATGGTGCAGGAGGAGCTGAGAGTTCTACATCTTCATTCAAAGGACACCATGAACACACTGAGCATCTTCAGGCAGCTAGGAGGAGTGTCTCCAAGCCCACCCACAGAGTGACACACTTCCTCCAACAGGGCCAAAACTGCTAATAATGCCAATGCCTGTAAACCATCAGAGCCACCAAAAAAAAAAAAAAAAGTGGCAAGTGTTTAAAAACAACATATTATCAGGATTCTCTTTCATTTACCTAACTATGATCTGACCTTGGTCACTACAGGCTCATGGTCATTCCATGATAAAAATGCATTTAATTTAACTTCAAGGACCCTTAAAGTCACAGCTCAAATGTCCAAAGTCTCCTGTAATCCTCAAGTCAATCTTTGGACTGTCACATCTTCTAAAGCTTGAAAATATGTTATATATTTATCATCTATCACGCAAATCAACCCTTACTTTTTAATTGCACCCTACTCAATATTCCAGGACATAAGCAGAATGAGAAGAACTTGGGGCCACAATATCCCACAAATAACCTATACCTTAATTTTTATGGGTATATTTAAATTTAAATATATATATATATATTTACCACTGAAATCCTATGACATTGATTTTCTTTGTATGAATTACTCTGAACTTGCCAATCTGCAGAGTACAATACGGACAGTTTATTATGATAAATACAGATTCCAGTGCCTAAAGGTACCACATTTCCAACATACCTGCAAATGACAACATTCCTAGGTTCTGTCCAGCTGCAAAATCACATTTTGCTTACCATTTTATTTTGTCTAAGTTATATATTAGAACTGTTATGATTAAATCCTAAAAGCTAAGTGTCTCAAGTGATACAGAAGTGTATTTGGTTGGTTCTTTCAGACCACATTCCATTATTTGGGAAGTACACTATAGAAATTCAAGTTCAAAAATAAAACTGAAAACCATGAGCAAACATTGTTTCCTGGATTGCTGTCTTTCTTGGTACTCTCTCATGCTCATATAGCCCAGGCCCACTTCCTAAGAAATTCTTACACACTCACTGGAAGAGCCATCACTAAGTCAAGTGTTAATCACCACAATCTCTCAGAGTTAGCAATTAGCCATTCAGTTTGGGACAACCCCCAAATTGTACTTCCCTCAAATGATTGTGGGCTCTGACATGCTGACAATTTAAGCAAAACAGGAGACAGAGATAATAATATATGAGAAAAAATTAAGAACCCAAAACTAGGCTGGAGAGATGGCTCAGTGGTTAAGAGCACAGACTGTTCTTCCAGAGGTCCTGTCCCAGCAACCACATGGTGGGTCACAACCATCTTTAAAGAGATCTGATGCCCTCTTCTGGTTTGTCTGAAGACAGCTACAGTGTACTCACCTGTAGGAAATAAATAAATAAATCTTTAAAAAAAAAAAGAAAGAAAGAAAGAAAGAAAAGAAAAGAAAAGAAAAGAAAAGAAAAGAAAAGAAAAGCACTTAGTGCTTTTCCAGAGGTCCTGAGTTCAATTCCCTGGTACCATATGGTGGCTCACAACCATCTGTAATAGAATCGGATGTCCTCTTCTGGTGTATCTGAAGACAGTGGCAGTATACTCACATACATTTAAAAAAAAAAAGTCCTTAAGAACCCAAAACCTCATCAAACATTTATCTATTAAAAATTCAAATATTGACAATTGCTATAATTGAAAGACGGAGAAATTCCTAGAAATACGGAGTAAATTCTTACAGGTCAAGAAGAGAAAAAGAATCCTGTTTCTCCAAAGAAAGGTCCGAGACCAAAAAAATACATAAAAGAACTTATAATATAGTAAATTATTCAAAGAAAACTTACTAATGGCCATATCTGAAGAAAATCCTAGAAGAACCTGCATGCTGTCTTCAACTGGTGCTTCTGACTGCAAGGTCTGCTCAGTGTCCCTCATTAGCTTGAAACACTAAGCTAGGCCTCACGACTGTAGCAGCTCCCCTATTGGTGGATTCATGATTACAGTATTTAAATAAATCAGTAGTTCCACTTTATAAAAATGATAAACAAGCTAAGAAAGAAATTAGGAAATCAACTCCCTTCAGAGTAGCCACAAATAGTATAAAATATTTCAGGTAATACTAACCAAACAAGTGAAAGATTTCCCATGCTCATAGATTGTCAGAATTAACATATTAATAAGGTGATACTACCAAAGGGGAGCTACAGATTCAGTGCAATCCCCATGAAAATCCCAACATAATTCTTCAAAGACATGGAATAAGCAATTCTCAAATTCATCTGGAAAGACAAATAAGAAAGAAGAAAAGTAGTCTTAACAATAAAAAAAGAGCTGGGGGACTCATCCTAATCTCAAGCTCTGCTACAGAGCAATAATGATAAAAACTGCATGGTACTGGTACAGAGACAGATAGGGGATCAATGGAATAGAACTGAAGACCCAAAAATAAAACCACACAGTTACACACACTTGATCTTTGACAGAGAATCCAAAAATATACAATAGAAAAAAGAAAGCATCTTCAATAAATGGTGCTGGTCTTACTGGTTGTCTGTATGTTGAAAAATGAAAAAAGACCCATATTTGTCACCTTGCATGAAGTTCAAGTCCAAGTGAATCGAGGACCTCAACATAAAACCAGATACACTGAATTTAATAGAAGAGAAAATGGGAAAGAGTCTTGAATTCATTGGCAAAGAGAACTCCAATGGCTGATGCTCTAAAATTAAAAATTGATAAATATAACCTCATGAAATTGGAAAGCTTCTGTAAGGAAAAAGATATAGTCAATAAGACAAATTGGCAACCTACAGACTGGAAAATGAAGTCTTCACTAAGCCTACCTCCAATAGAGGGCTAATATCCAAAATATATAAAGAACCCAAGAAGCTAACCACCAAAAAACCAACAACCCAATCAATAAATGGGGTATAGAAGTAAACCGACAATTCACAATAGAGAAATCTCGAATCTGAGAAGCACCAAAAGAAATGTTCAAAGTTCTTAGTCTTAATCAGAGAAATACAAATCAAAATGACCCAGAGATCACCTTACACCAATCAGAATGGCTGAGATCAAAACCTCAAGTGACAGCACATGTGGGCAAGGATGTGGAGAAATAGGAGCACTCCTCATCTGTTGGTCGAATCACACTCTGGAAATCAATTTGCAGGGTCCTACGAAAATTGGAAATAGATCTACCTAAAGACCCAGCAATACAACTCTTAAAAATATACATATGAGAATGTCACACCATGACACAAGGGCATTTGATTCACTGTGTTCAGAGTGGACTTATTTGTGATAGCCAGAAGCTGGGGGAAAAAAAAAAAACCCCAGATGTTCCAAGAGGGAAGAGTATATATAGAAAATGCTCATTTACACAATGGATTACTACTCAGTCGTTAAGAAAGAGAACATGAGTTTTGCAGGCAAATAGATGGAAGAAGAAAATACCATCCTGAGTGAGGTAATTCAAAGGACATGCATGGTAGGTACTCAGTAATATGTTAATATTAGCCAAAAATAAAAATTACAGAATATAGTTCAAAGAACTAAAAAAAAGCCCAAGTGAGGATGTGTCAGTTCCATTAGGAAGGGAAAAGAAAGCAACCACAATGGGGGAGGCAGGAACATGAGAAGAAAAATAGATGTGGGTGGGGGCAATGTGTTGTGGTATTGAGTGGGAGAAAATGACTGAAGCCCTTACTGCAAACAGAATGATTGGAAACAGGCAACCTCAGGAGGTAGGAGGTTGGGAGGATTCTCCAAAATGGATGAGAGACCTGGAACACAAAAGACCCTCAGGAACCAAAGCAGGGATCCTACATCAAATGCCCGACAGTGGGGAAAAGGAACTTGTAGAATCCACCTCTAGCAGAACAACAGGGCATCAAAAGAATTGGATTGCTATCCCACAGTAAAATTCTGATTTATATTTATTCCTGTCCAAATGAACTGCAGGGATAAAAATGGAGAAGAGCCTGAACAAAAGAAGGTCCAGGAACAGGTCCAAAATGGGATCCAGCAAAGGGGAGACCCCTAAGGCCTGACATCATAACTGAGTCTATGGAGCGTTCACAATAAGGAACCTATCATGAATGCCCTACAACAGACAGCTGAAAGTATCAGAAGCAGATATTTGCACCCATTTAGCAGAAGCTGTTGACCCCTGTGGTTCAACTAGGGAAAAGCTGGAAGAGGAAGAGGAGGAGGATGACACTGTAAAAGGACCAGCATCTCAAATAACTTCAACCCCTGAGATCTCTCAGACACTGGATCACCAACAAGGCAGCATACACCAGCTGATATGAGGCCTCCAACACATATACAGGAGAGGACTCTTGGGTCTGTGCTCAGTCAGAGAAGATGCTCCCTATCCCTCAAGAGACTGGGGAGTCCAGGGAGTTTAGAGGCCTGGTATGGAGGGAACATACTCATGGAGAAAAACGTATTTTGGGGAGAAGTTATGGGATGTGGAACAGTAGGAGAGTGGACTGGTTGGGGAATAACATTTTGAGTGTAAAATAAAATTAAATAAATCAAATAAAAAAGTTATTCTGTATTGATTGGATTAAACTATAGTTACTTCGGTAATTTGGTGTATAGAAATAAGTTCAGTTCCTTACTCAGTTTGTAGACTTCACAGGTCTGTGAACCCTGAAAAATGGTCAGTTTTGATGTTTACTGATCATGTGAAATGATTACCTGACTACCTATACCAATGTCAACTACCTATACCAATGTCAACTACTGCCTCCTTCTTCTGCCTCCCTTGTGTTGTGACAATGCCAGCTTCAAGGGTTGTCAGTGAAGTCAAGTCTTACACAGGTACTTCTTTATCTGTAACTACCCGAAAAACAACAGAGATCTCAGAAAACATTTGTGCTCTGGTCTTTTTTTCTCCCCACTGACCAGTCAGGGCATGGCCTAGAAGGTGTTGCAGGACTATGTTCCAGAACCTGGGCAGCAGAGACAAGATTGAGTATTCAAAGTAATAATCAATTACACAGGCTAAAACAAGCCTGAGCTACAGAAGATATCGCTATGGACAGAGACAAATAATTAAAGCACTTGGGAGAACGAATAGAAATTCTGAGTGATTGGGAAACAGTGGAGATTTGAAACAAATAAGGGATTAAGCAGTATTTCTTTTAAAATGAAATGTTAAAATTATTACCAACAATGGACTTTTGGGGAAAATGAATTGCACTGCAAAACTTCATAGATAAATCAACTGTAATAAAGAGCAGGCCCTTTCCTGGCAGAGGTGATGGCATTAATAAATTACTTTTTAATCTTGCCCCTATGTGGACTGGTAGGGAAGAGACCTGGAACCTGATACACAGAGCTGCAGCCAATGAATGGGTTGTATCTCTCCAAATTGTATACCTACCAATCTTGTGTGTTTACATAATAATGTATGAATTAACACTTGTTAGAAAATTTCAAAATCACCCACCTTGCCTTAAATAGGTCCTTCTTCTTAATGGTGAGCCCTGCAGCTGAGGGCCTTAAACCTTAGTTATTCTGTGATGTAGGTATTGCCTACCCTGGTTCACTTTGTACCATACACAGGACACTGTTCCTCCTGTGCTGGTCTGAGGGCAGAAGCCATGGGCAAATTCTTTACCTGCTACTGCAGTGCACAGTTTTAGCATGAGTTAATTGGTTAATTTAAAACTTTATTGAGGTCCTGCCCTTTAACTTAAGAATTTAGAAACTTTAATGAAGATGAAAGCCAGGTCATTGATCTGGAGACCAATACACTGGAATCTGTGCAAGTTCCCCTGAGGCAACAGAGACTTTTATAAAGGGCAGAAAATAGAGCTGTTTAGAATTAATATGTCTTCCCAGGGGGGGGAAATCAGCCAAGACACAAAGTATTAAGATAAAAAATCTCCATAACAATAGCACTCATCCAACTCTGGCTAATGCTGAAAGAAGAGTCAGGACACTAGAGAGTTCTCATTCCACATATGATGCCATCCTATATCTCTTTTAGGTTGATAACCTAGGTTATACTGTGAACAATTTAGAGATGGTGTGGAGACTACTTGGTTTAGCCATTAACAGTTGGGAGGTTCACATAGAAAATACATTTCATCAGTTATTCAACTGTGCTAATACCATGACGAGCAGGCCCCTCTTCAGTGACACAGTCCTAATTGGAAGGTCTCAGAGGATTCCATAGATAGAAAAGTCGAAGGTAGAAAGGATAAATGTTTGGGTAGTTGGGTAGAACAGAAGGCTTATGCTAAGGCAGCTTCTGAAGAATAGCAGCTTGTGCACTCCCTACATGGGGGAAAATGGGAAGAACAGGGAGACTTCCATGAGGTCAGAAAAAACTACCATACAATGGGACAAACTAAAGAGGGATCTAATAAAACAATGCTGCTCACTGAGTACAAGGTAATCTCATCAATATTTGTGACCATTGCTACAGTGTGCTTAGTAACTGATATCAGCCTCCACATGTGGTAAGAAATGTTGGAATCTCTGGATCAGAAATTCCCCTTCCCAAAGGACTTGGCCCCAGACCATTAACAGCCCCCCACAAGTATGTAGCTCCTTCTAGTGAAGGAATTATTTTTTGTTATTACTAAATACCTCAAGAGCTTAGGAAAGGCCCCATGATGTTACAGACTCTGCCAAGCATGTGGCTGGGTTTGAGAAAGAGCTATGTAATTCTCTAGCCATGAAGGCCTCAGAGAAAGACTTGCTTGATCAGGCCAATCCTCACCACCACAGTGATTTCCCCTTTCAATAGGTTTCCCCAGATGCCTTGCCAATGTGACAGAATTTGATGTTCTCAAGAAGAAAAATCATCCTTTATGGTCACCAGAACTTAGTGATGTTTGTGACCTCACAATGCTTCACAGGACAGATTTTTAAAATACTGATCTTCATCTGGGGATGAGCCTAGTGGCTGTTTGTTAATCAGAATTGTCTCCTTTGTTTTGTACTGGAGCCATATTTCCTGAACAACCATGTGTATCCTACATTCCCAAACTCTAAGATTAACCTCAGTTACCATGATACTTACCTGTGGTATTTTAGAGGTAGTTCCTTCTTCAGATAAATTCTACTTGTGCATTGTTGCTTTAAACTCTCCAACCAAAACAAGCCCGTACAAAGAAAACACAACTCAATTAATATGAATAAAAGCTACACATGTCCATTGGGCAGATCAAACACTGAACTACTTGGTTCCCCAAATATGCGATCCAGGCATCGTACTTCAGCTCCATTTTCCTTCCACCTCTTCTTCCTTCATTCTCCTCTTCCCTCTCTTCTGTCTCCCTAAACCTTTTCAGCTTCACATTCTCTTCTCCTGCCCAACCACCTTCTCTAGCCTTTAGTTTACAAGTTAAAATGGGGAGAAGATTCCAATGAAGGCACCTAAGTATGAGAAATGCTCCTCATCCTAGGCAGCCCCTCTTGGGGAAGCAGAATTATTGTCAATATACAAAGAGCCCCAGAGCGATCCTCAGTGCATCTTACTATTTCCTAAGCATTGTACAATCCTTTACATCACAGATTCTACTCTTCTCATCACAGCTTAAATTTGGAGTGCACCCAGTCATGAGATTGGGTTTACGAGCCAGGCAAAATTAACTCCAAAGGCATTTTAAACGGCAAGGGCACATGTTCTACCAGACACTGAGAAACTAGATCTCCGAATTTGGCATACAACTAAGGACGATTCTACACGAAATCCCCTGCTCCAAATGCTTTGTGCAGATGCAGCTGTCATAATAGAGTTATTCATTTGCAACCCATGAGAATATCTGATGGCTCCAACCACAAGAAACCTCACTGATGGATGCTAATTTCCACCCAGGCCATAGGAGACCACCACCCGGGTCATGATCTTCAGTCCAGTGCTAATAAGTTTAGAGGCAGTGGTCACAGGCTCACCATGATGGGACTTAGTAGCTCTCAGCTAGCTGGAACTCCTGTAAGGCACTCAATGGAGAGGGCAAAGCACTAAACACATTAAAACCTACTCCTAGGAACCCACAGCAGGAAACGAAGAACCCAAAAATAATCTCAACTTCTGATTGGGAGGTCTTCCTGGAAGCCCCGATTAGCCAGTGATTTTGAATGACAAGAGCACCTCCCTCAGAGTAGACTGTTCAGAAGGCAGGCAGCAGCATAAGGTTTCCTAGCATTCTAGTCCAGGAGCTGACCCTTTTCAGATCTGCAAGATTTGTTTCAGTGTCACTTTTGCCTGTCCTCCAATTGCCTCCCTTTCTGTCTTCCAGCACTAAGCAGAAATTTCATCCCTCATCCTTTCCTCCTTCTTCTCTTCCTCTTACTCAGGCTCCTCCTCCTCTTCTTCCAGTTCAATTTCTTCTCCTCTAACTTCCTCCTCCTCTTCTTGTATTTGTTCTTGTTTATCTTTAACTCTTCAATTTCTTCCCCTGCTTTTCTACATCCACATTCTTCTCACCCTCCTTCTCTTCCTCTCATGCTAATCTGCATAGAATCAACATGGACAGCTTTTACTACAAGTTCATTATTCACGTTGGAGCAGAGTGAACTATGTGATCCATAGCCTGAATGGTTCCAAGGATACTAACAAGAGATTTTAGCATACAGAATATATTTGTTTCTGTGATTTCACCCTGACATCTGAAGAACTGTAGCCAATATTCATCTTCTACATAATGTAAGGGTCTGAAACTCTGAAGGAAATCCCAAGACTCAAGTAGTATGCAAAACAAATATTGCTTATTACCTAGAAACAATCATCATATGTGGGTCAACCATTCTTTGAAACAGCAACTTCTGACAAGGGCATTTTTATAGGGAACCAGAGAAAGTCTCTAGAGTAATCATACATTTCATTGCTGCGTGCTAGCAGGTCACAAGTTGTCAGTGGTCTGCATGCGTGTGAACTTCTAACCATAAGATGAAATAGAGTTGCCCGGTGCAGATGGCCTATTCTAAGATAAGATATTTCCCTTTTTTTGTGGTATCCCCAGGCTAGAATCCATAATCTTGTTCTAGATTTTATGTTCTGTTCCTAGAGCTGGTGCTTCATAACATAATTTCTTGGACTCATGGTTTATTCCTGAAGCTGGTGTTTTATGGCTGTTTTGAAATTCAGTCCTCTTCCTGCAAATGGAGACTAATGGTCACTAAATGAAGTCACATGCAGTTTATCTCTCCCTTTCAATATGAGAATTAAAGCAGAATTCCAAAGGAGGAGTGTCTAATGCTAGAAACACAAAGTGTTCAATCTTGCCAGATTATGGTGAGCAGAATTTTAATTTCCTGTATAGATGCTGGCTGCCACCAGAAGCAATGTCCTAGATAAAAGAGGTTTCCGTCAACTCAAAACCTCCAGAATAAAGGTTTTTTCCCATGGTAAATATTCCAAATATTAAAAAACCTTCACAGTGTCCACCTGTTTCAGTTTTAGGTAATTAACTACAGTTATTTGACCTGAAAAGCATTATAAATTTTCCTGAATGCTCTCTGTCCGAAGCTTGTTACACCTGTGAAGAAGACTCCATTTTTTTTTTTTTTTTAATACTTCAATTTTATCTTATGCGAGAGTGTTTTCATGGCAATTGTTTATGTGCAGTACCTGCAGTGGTCAGAAGAGGGCATTAGATTAAAGCCCATGGTTTGATGGACTGTAACCTGTGTAACCCGTTACAACCTACAATGGTCATAACTACACCATCTCTGTCTTACTATCTTTTCATTTAAAATTGTTTTTTATACATTTGATTTCAAATATACCACTTTCTGCAGCCTTTAACCCTTTTACATTTCTCTAATATATATTCACAGTCATGACAAATGAGGTGGGAGGTTTGGTAAAACATACTAGCCTAGTGAGCTAGTTCATTTTCTTAACTATATTTAAAATATCAATTTACAAGCTTGAGTGTACAGCTAAAGTGCCAGATGCTCAGAAACCTCCTTATCTATGCTCATTTACCTGGGTAGTCTACATTTCTCTTGAATTCCTCCAGCTCTGTGGGCTCCTTTGCTCTAAATTCAAATCCTGTTTCATCTGTGGCCTGTATTCCTTACACCTCCACATCCATGGTGCTATCTGTTGGGATTCTGTAAACTCCACCCCTCAGTTACCTAGCAACAGCCAGGTATACCCCACCCCTCAATTACCCAGCAGTGGCCAGGTATGCTCCGCCCCAGTGACCTGACACTATAAAAGGAGCTGCTTGACCCCTCCTCTCTCTCTTGGCCTCTCCGGCCCTTGTGCTCTTGCAGCATTGCTTTCCCATTTCCCTTCCCCCCTCTCTCCCACGTGCTCATGGCCGGCCTCTACTCCTCTACTTCTCTCTCTCTGCCTCTACCACCCTCTTAACTCTCCCATGACCTGAATAAACTCTATTCTGTACTATACTGTTGTGTGGCTGGTCCCTCAGGGAAGGGATTCCCAACATGGACCCCTCAGAGGCATCTCCCTTGCCCTCAGGCCTCGCCGCACCTCCATGGGCCATATGCCCCCCACTCTCTTCATCCTTCCCCTAACACTATCCTAAGACAAAAGATAGAAATAGAATCCACAGAGTGTGCCCACCAGGAAAGCTCTCAGATGTCTACTTGTTCTAAGAGAAGGCTCAATCTCCGTCACTACACTCTTGGCAGGCTGAAGCAAGCCAGTACGTGGGGGTGGTAGTGGGAGGATCCCAGCCAGGTCAGTAAGTAAACAAATCTCTTCAAAACCATCTGGATGACTTTGCCTCAAGTCATCCAGCAAAGAACACAAGACCCTCCCATGCAATTTGCTTTAAAATAGGCAGGAACTTCCCCTTCTTTACCATTCACTTCAGAGGCTTTGGCTTTCAGAGGTACACCGAAACTACCTCTCTTCAGGACACACCTAGCTGCATCTGAAAGACAATATTAGTTGTAAGACCAGGTTAGAGGCTGGGGACCATCCCCAGTAACCATGATATGAGACCCAGGCATCATGGTTACTCTAGGGCTGCATCTTCCACTGCCCTTGTCCATATATGATGTATGTACAGAAAAAGTCAAGAATAAAAGCCCAAAGCATATTCAAGTCTCATCAAAAGCCACGAGGAATCTCATCTCAGATGAATTAGAATTTCAACAAGTTAACTATGATTATATTTGTTTAGGAGAAAAATAGACTAAAATCTTTGAGAAAAAAATAACTCAGCAAAACCCCTAAGCTGTTATATTTCTGCACTTCCACCTATTCCTGATCTTTCTTCCAGACAGAGAGGTCCCATTCTCTAGAGCTCTCTCTAAAAACAGAAGTGAGCAAAAAGGTGGGCTTTATAACCACTCATGGACCCTAGGGGTCATGGTCAAATCCAACCCTTGTGATCACCACACAAAAAACAAAGTTGAACAATGATTCCATGTCTGCTTCCTGCCACGTGACTTATGGCACAGATGTAGAATCTGCCCTATCCACAGCACAACACCATGAGACATCTAACACCTGTGTATCACAGAAACTCTCTTTGAACCATGGAAATGAATTTGCCTGAATTTGGGACTGCTAGTAGCAGAAAGTTGTAAGAATTCTAATCAGGAAAGGCCAGCAGAGGAAAAGCACCTCCATTCACCAGTTCCCAAACCATTGGTAAAATATATACAATGAAACGGACCTGTGGAATAGAACATTTAGAACGTCTACAAACCAAAGTTTCCCTACATGTCCTCATACTGCACATCAAAAGCCTCTGTGTGCACACTGGGTAGTGAGAGTATCAGCCCCACAGCTTACCATGGCAATAACTGCAGAGCCTCCTCCTGAGGAGTCCACTCAGGGAAGAAAGAAAGCCAACTGCCTCTATCCAGATCAACACAGGTACCAAGAGAACAGTGTAGCTCACAGTCCACCCTACTTCCAGCAGGTTAGACTCTGATGCTCCACCAATGTGCTTACTCTTCCTGGTCTGGAGTCAGTTGTCCCCACACTGGCCATGGTAGTAATGTGGTCTCCCTCAGAGTTACAAATGGTTGTGGCTAAGGAGAGTCACTGAAGAACCTGCATGCTATCTCTCACTGGTGCTTCTGACGGCTAGGCCTGCACATTTCCCTCATTAGCTTAGAACACACACCTAGGACTCAGGAACATAGCTTCCTACTTACTTACTTAGCTTTATTAGTGAACCTACTGGAGGTTTACCGATAAATAAATCAGACAGGTCTTCTGAGATCCACACTTCCACACGATGCTGTCAGTGAAGTCAGTTCTTACAAAGGTTCCTTTTTATTTGTCATTACCCCCAAAAGGACAGAGACCTCAGAACACACCTGTACACTGGTCTTTTTCCTTCCCATGGACCAGTCATGGCACATGCCAGAGGGTGTTGCAGGACAGTCTTTCAAGAACAGGTTGGCATAGTCAAGATTGAGTCTTCACAGTAATTCTCAATTATATACAATAAGTCAAGCCTGAGGTTCAGAAGATAGTCTTATGAATAGGGACAAATAATCAAAACAATTGAAAAAAATTAGAAAATACTAATGGTCCGGATGCATTGGAAAATTTAAACAAGGAATTAGGTCAAGTTTTTTTTTAAATGAGAATTTAAAAGTAATGCTAATCATACTCTGTTGGGTAATAACATACACACACACACACACACACACACACACACATATATACATATATTAATACCCATAACACATACACATACTGCCTTTAAAACAGAACAGTCTATTTTCTGGTAGAGGCAATGGCATTAGTAAAATACTTTTTGATCTTTCCCCTATTAACCCCTAAACGGCCATGGCACATTGTCTAGAAGATATGACCCAAAGGAGGACTCTCCAAATGCGGCATCCAGCTAAGGATGTTTCTACACACAAGCCCTTGCTCCAAATGATTTGTGCAGATGCAGCTCCCATACCCAAGTTACTCAGATGCTACCACTGAGCACATCTAGTGGCTAAGACCACATGGAACCTCACGAGTGGCCGGTAGTTTCCACCACAAACAAGTGAGGGCCGACCACCCACACTCCCTCTTCTCAGACCACCTCTCCTCCAGGTTAGGGGCAGTGGTCACATGCTCACCATATTGTGATTTAGTAGCCCAGTCGGCCCTCCTCTAAGGCACACAGCAGCAGAGGTCAAAGCACAGCCCACCACCCACCTCAAGGCTGCTCAGAAATGGAGCTGAACCTGCATCAAGTACCAAAACTCCCAGAAGCACCCTGCTCTTCAATTTGGGAGGTCTTTTTATGACCCTGATTGGCCCGTGAATCTTGATTGACTGGAGCATCTCCCTTAGGCTTGGGTTGTGCTGAAGGTGCAGCAGGAAGAAAACACATTAAGGAACCTTTCTCTTCTTCTGATTGGAAGCTCTTCAAGGCCATGATTGGCTGGGGAATCTTGAGTAACATAGGCACCTCTGTCAGGGTTAGAGTGTGCTGAAGGCTCAGTAAAGTGTTGCCTGCCCCAGGATTCTAGTGCAATAGCTGATTCTTTTTAGATCTGCAGGGATTTTATTTCATCATCACTTATGCTTGGCCTCCAATAACCAATCGTTTTGTCTTCCAGGCTTCTGCAGAAAGTTCTTCTTTCTCATCCGGGTCCTCCTGCGGCTCTTTCTGTTCCCTTTCTTCTTCCTCGTCCCCTCTTCCCCTTCATCTCCTCCTTGAAACAGATAGCTAGCTTTTACAGTTCTTTATACAGCTTTGAGGAAAGGGAACTTTATGAACCGCAGGCAGAAGGTCTCCAAGGATATTAACAATTACAGAGATGTTTTGGGACACAAAGTAGGATATTTGGTTTTTGTGATTTCACACTGATGTCCGGAAAACAGGAATTAATAATATTTACCTTCTCCGTATTGTAATGGTCTGAAAATGGCTAAGGAAGAGAATAGACTCAGATAGTATACAAAAACAAAGAGCACTTTTTCTACAGAAACAACCATCATGTGGATATGAACCATTCTTTGAAATGGTGACCCCACAGAAAGGCATGCACACCTTCTTTTAGAGAATAGGTGGAACTCTCTAGAATGAGGAAATCTAAAATGGCATTGGTTGGTGCTCGGGGATCACAGGTTGTTAGTCATCTCAATTTCTATGTCATGAACGTTTAACCATATAACGAAATAGGGCTGCTCAGTAAACATGGCAAATTCTGAGATATTTCTCTTTTGTGTTGGTATCCCAAGACTGGTCTGTGAGGGGAGAGGTTTATGATCTTGTTCTGGATTTTATGGTCTGTTCCTAGAGCCGGCACCTTATGACTTACTTTCAAAAACGTATTGTCTACTCCAGAAGGTGGCATTCACGCCTTTTAAAAAATAAGTTCAGGTCTTACTAATGGCGACAAATGGAGTCCTTATGAAGATTAATGTGGTTTATCTATACCGTTCAATACCAGAGAACCCTGGTGGAAAAGCAGGAAATGGATACTGATCAGTATAGCACTTCCTTGTGTTATAAGCCAGCACACCTTCCTCAGTGGGAAGGTGAAAAATCATAACTGTATTAGGAAATGTCTCCAGATGAACAGAACTGATAGTTTGGACCTCTCCATGTACACATGAAGTGGATATAGAAGAATGGCTCCCAGCTGTGTCCAACTAGTAAACCAAAGACTGTGTACCGATGGCAAGTGGAAGAATACAGTAGGGCCTGTGTGTCTCAGCGGGTCCTCAGCATGTACCAGAATTCCAAAGAGGAGCCTCTAATGCCAGAAACATAATGTGATCTTTCTAGCCTCAGTGTAGCAAGCTTAAAAAGAAAAGGAGCTACCATCTTCAGTGTGCTTTCTATATGTAGGCTGCCACCAGAAGCTGTGGCCTAGATTAAATACTTTTGATATCAACCCAAAAGATCCAGATTAAAGAAGGGTTTTCCCATATAAATGTTGAAAGTAATAGAAAGCTCGCACAGTGGTCATCTGTTCTGGTTTTAGGTAATTTAACCTAAATTACCTAAATCAGCTACAATAATTAGAATCACTTGATCTCCTGTCAGCTACAGTTGACAATAAATTCAGTTCTTTATCCAGATTCATGATGTCTTTCCTGTGGACCAGAATAAGGGCCAGTCAACCACACTTACAGTTGAAAGCAGCAGCCTCTTTCCACATAGCAGAAAGAGCATTAATCAAATACTATTTTAACTTACATAGTGTGGATTGTTAGCTGCTAAAACCTGTAATTTAATGCACACGACTACACCCAAAGGCCTGAGTTTCAGTTCTTGAGCTGACTTAATGATGTCCCTGAAGATTGCACATATATCCATGGAACAGTATCCTAAGTGCATATTTACTACTGATTGTCTTAACTGACATTCCCAAATGCAACACCCACCCATCTTAGTCAGCCTTTATCACAGAACATGAATTAATACCTGGTGTAAAATTGTAAAACCACCTTTCTGCCATAATTAGGTCTTTCTCATGATGGCAACTCCAGAAGTTGATGGCCTACTCTATTGCCCCTAATACAGTGCACATAAACTTCCTCCTGTTCCAGTGTGAATGCTGAAGCTCTGCCCCTTACACAAATCCTATTCCACTTACTGAAATAAAAAAGTAATTACATACATGACTCGGCAAGTAATTTTAAGACACAGTGGTGGTAGAGATTTAAATGTAAATGTTTCATTGAATTCATCAATAGGAGAGCAATGTCGTCGCCCTGGGCAATAACAGGTGAATGACTGCTGCCTGACTCAATGGGAAACTGTCTCAGAAACTTGTTTTCCATGCTCCAGGCACAGCTGGTGTACAGTTAACACCCTTTCTCATGGGGGTTCACTCATTCACCTCTGATGATGCCCAAAGCGGGCCAGCCTAGAACACAGTTTGAGTTCCACATATGCCATCATCTGTAAGTCTCTTTTAGGTTAAGACCCCAGATTATACTTTGAACAATTTAAATGGGGACTGAGCATTGTAAGTTTAGTCACTGAGGGAGATGGAAATTATCAGAACAAAACTATCTTCTAGTCCATAATGTCTGATCTACAAGACAGATTTAACAGGTATATCAAAGCTACAACTCTCTTATATACAAAGGACAGAGAACAAAACTACAGAAAAAAAATCAAGGAATCATCACCTAGCAGCACAATGGTTACTTTTTTTACATTTACATGTCTGTTGTGCTAGTCTAACCTCACAGTAAGGCTTCTT
This sequence comes from Micromys minutus, assembly GCF_963924665.1. Taxonomy (NCBI): domain Eukaryota; kingdom Metazoa; phylum Chordata; class Mammalia; order Rodentia; family Muridae; genus Micromys; species Micromys minutus. The sequence goes on along the minus strand of NC_137969.1, from coordinate 93,160,480 downwards.
TCTTACTGAGCAATGTGGTTCAGAGGACAGCCAAACGTGCTTCTCTGTATGACCTGAAAGAAGTACATTGTACCTCATCCTGAATGCTGTGTGTCTCAGGATTATGACATTATGATTATGTAGAAGATTCCATATTTCATACTTTATTTTTATATTAAGTACATGTTTTCCTGGCAGTAGTCTGTGCAGTACCTGCTGTGGTCAGAAGAGGGCATTTAATCTGTTAGGATTGCAGTTATAGCAGCTGGTTTAATGGCCATGGGTTTAGGGAATGAAACCTGTACCAAGTTTAACAACATAAAGTGCTCATAACTAAGCCATATCCTTACATAAAATATTTTTCTTTCAAAATGAACTTTATAAATTTGAGTTAAAACATAATATATCACTTTCTTTAACCTTTACCTTTTACATTTTTCTAATATGTATTCTTAATAATGATAAATGAAGTGGGAGGTTTGGTAAAAACATGCTAACCTAGTGAGTTAACTTCATTCCTAACTATATGTAAAACATCTATTCATAAGCTCTATTCTACAACTAAACTGCTAGCTGCTCAGAAGTCTCCTTCTAGATATGCTCTCTTTCCTAGCAATCCTACTTTTCTTTGATCTCTTTGAAACCCATTTGGACTCCATTGCTCTTCTTCCTAATATCCTAGTTCATCTCTCTCCTGCTGTTTCTTATGCCTCTTCTTCCATGAAGCTGTGCTAAGTCAAGAGATAGAGTCCAAAGAGAATGCCCATTAGGAGACCTCTCAAATGTCTAACTGTTATAAAAGAATTTAGCTCCCTCACAACACTCTTGGCAGGATGAACTAGGACATTGTTGTGGGGGAAATGGGTGGTGGGGTCAGAGACAAATCTGTAGGGGGGGGCAAATTTTCACCTTTTCTGTGGAGCACCTCAAAACTATCCAGCAAAGACCATAAGAATCCTCCCAAGTAATTTCCTTAAAATAGGCAAAACTTTCCACTCCTTAGCATTCTCAATCTATTAAGGTTTGGCTTTCAGAGGCACCCCGGAAGTACATCTTTTCAGAACACACATAGCTGCTTCTGAAAACACAATATCTACCTAAGCTTGGATATTGTACAACCAATGAGGATTTCCATAAACCATAATAAAATATCCTTCACCCATTTACCTTCTTTACTCTCCATCCTGACTTCTTGTTCCACAATTTTTTCATGTTGTGTATGTGTGAAAATAAAACCTCAAATATATAAATACATCTTTCTGTTCACATTTCTATTGGTTGTGTGTATATGGTTCAGAATGGTCCATTTGCGTCAATTATTCAAAGAGTGATTCATTGACTGAACCTAATTCTCCTACTTAAAGTAGACTTCCATTGTTTAACTAGAAAAATAAGGAAGGGGCCTCGCGCTGGGAAGTAGATAAAATACCTGCATTTCATCCAATGACATATTTGGATTATTTTTATTGTCCTGGTAAATTTTGGAAATTCATGGTGGTGGTGTAGAGCCACAACCATTGGTCAGTGGTATTAACTTTGACACTCCCATGGGTGAGACAGTGATCTATGTAAAATCAAGAGGTTTATTTTCCCAGCACATAGGGGTTGTCCCTCAATCCCTCAAGGTACCTGACTAGAAGGTGACCACAAATGGCTATTACAAGCAGTTTTCATACATTTTAGGGGCACAGTTTACATTAGCAAGTTTAATGTTCAAAGTTATTGGCTAAGCATATTGACCTTTATTATTTTTTTTTTTTTTGACAAAAATACAAGAGCACAAATCTACTTTTATTTATTTACTCTCCATTAGTTTAAATCCGGGATGGGTACAGCATCACACGGATTCTGTGTCCAATGGCCTTTGCAGGAAGGTTGCTTCGGAATTTGGCACGAACCATACCACTGTTTCCATGGGCCCGAGTTACTTTTCCCCAGATCACTCTGGTTTTGTTTGGTTTGCCTCCAGGAGTCACTGTATTGTTTTTTGCTTTGTACATATAAGCACATCTCTTGCCTAAGTAGAACTCGGTTTCATCTCGGGCATAAACGCCTTCAATTTTAAGAAGAGCCGTGTGCTCTCTTTGGTTCCGGAGACCTCGCTTGTAGCCAGCAAAAGTGGCCTTGCACCACAGCTTGCGATCTTTGGAAGTCCTGTTCCCAGCAGGCCTTCACAGGCGCCAAGATGGCGGAAAGAGGCATATTGACCTTTAAATCAAAACTTTTAATGAGCATATTGGCCCGGCTAGCAAGCAGCTACATTTGAACTGTACCTGGGACTTCTCAGAGGAAAATGTGACTATCACTCTCTACATTCTAAGAAATGTTTTTATATTCAAAAATGTCAGTCTGAAGGTTCCTCAGAAAATTGGACATAGTACTATCTGAGGACATGTTTAAAACTCCTACACATATACCCAAAAGATGTTCCAACATGTCACAAGGACAAATGTTCTACTATGTTTATAGCAGCTTCATGTTAATAACCAGAAGCTGGAAAAAAACACAGATGACCTTCATTGAAAGAATGGATACAGAAAATGTGGTACTTTTACACAATGGAGTACTACTCAGCTATTAAATCAAAGACTTCACAAAATTCTTAGGCAAATGGATGGAACTAGAAAATATCCTGAGTTGAGGTAACCCAATCACAAAAGAACACACATGGTATGCACTCACTGCTAAGTTGATCTTAGCTCAAAAACTCAGATTACCCAAGATACAATTCACAGACCAGATGAAGCTCAAGAAGAAGGAAGAACAAAGTGTAGATGCTTTAGTCCTTCTTAAAATGGGGCACAAAAATATTCACAGGAGGAAATACAAAGACAAAGTTTGGAGCAGAGACTGAAGCAAAGGCCATCCAGAGACTGCCCCACCTGGAGATCCAGCCCATCTACATATAACCAACAAACCCAGACAATATTGCTGATTCCAAGAAGTGCATGATGACAGGAGCCTGATATAGCTGTGCCCTGACAGGCTCTTCCTGATCATGACAAATACAGGCAGATGCCCACAGCCTCCCATTGAACTTAGAACAGGGTCCCCAATGGAGTAGTTAGAGAAAGGATTGAAGAAGCTGAAACCCCATAAGAACAATACCAACCAACATGGGCCCCCAGAGACTAAACCATGATCTAAAGAGTACAAATGAAAAGACCCATGGTTCCAGTTGCACATGTAGGAGAGGATGGCCTTTAAATAAATCCTTTACCTTAATCCCCACAAGCAAATAGCATATTTTTAAAAGATTTATTTATTTTAAGTATGTGAGTGAATTGTAGCTGTCATCAGAAATACCAGAAGAGGACATCAGATCTTATGACACATGGTTGAGAGCCTCCATGTGGTTGCTAGGAATTGAATTCAATACCCCTTGAAGAGTAGTAGTCAGTTCTTTCAATCACTGAACCACCTCTGGAGCCCTAAATAGCATGTTAAAATTACGAGATATTAGCATTTATTTATAGACAAATAATAAAGACTTTAGTTTTTAGCATAGAACGGTGTAACATAACAGCAATAAAGAGTTCATAAAGTCACCTTTCTTGCACTTAGTGAACCACAGAATAGTATGAATTTACAGAACAGTTGTAATAAGGAGTCAATAAGTAATTAAGTGTTCAGTGCCCATAAGGCACAGAAGACTAAAAGAGAATTACAAAATAATGCAGTTAATAAAGCACAGAACTTTATAAAGTAAAAATTAGACACAGAAGAAAAAGAGGACAGAAGCAACCTATTTTCAGTCATAATACATGCAAGAGAGTGTTATGTCTCAAGAAGCCAGTAGCTGATAGTATCCAGTACAACCGGAGAAAGTTACAAGGACACAGATTATAGGGAGCCGTTTGTGCCACACCCAAACATGGCGCAGGCTTCCCGCCGAGAACTCGGCAAACAGAGCAGTTGCCCAGCCAAGAGACTTAATGCGCATGCGCCATATACATCATAGCCCGCTCTTGGGGAATGCTATGAGTTACTGGAGGGCGCACCAATCAGGTAGCGACACGAGTCTCCTAGGCATATATAAGCAATGCATTTCTCTCCCACAAGGAGAAGTCCCCTGCTCAAAAGAGAAGTCCCCTGCTCAGGGAGATCCCCTGCTCAGAGTATTGTACAATAAAGGTTGTTCGCAGAAAAACCCTGTTGTTGCATGCCTTTTCCTGCCAGCTGGAAGTGGGGCGCGCGACAACAGATCATTAGTCTTAGGCCCTCATTGAATGCTGCATCCCAACAACCTGATCTGTAAGCCCCCAAAAGCCAACTATGCCTGGTAGCAGAAACAGTACCTAAAAGGGACCGACTGTGGTATGTGATATACCTAATCTGGGGAAGACTGCAGGGGCAACGCTGGGAAGATACCTGAGTGTGTGAACAGGGGAAGCAGAGGCAAAATTCTCTATGACATGAGGGAGGGGGTAATGACCAGTTGGGACAACATTTGGAATTCAAAAAATAAAGTACCTAACTTTAGAAAAGCTTTCACCAAAAATTTACGGAAATTCTGCAAGCCAAAATGTGAACTTGAGTAATGTTCCCTGATTTTATGTGTAGAAAAGTTAAAAGAATATTCTTAGCTTTTGGGCTAATATCCATGTATCAGTGATTCATACCATGTGTGTTGTTTTGTGTCTGAGTTACTTCCCTGAGGATGATATTTTCTATTTCTAAACATTTGTCTGGTAGTTTCATGAACTGATGGTTTTAAATCGCTTTGTGGTACCCCATGTGTAGATGTACCACATTATCTGTATCCATTTTTTTTTTTTTTTTTTTTTTTTTGTTGTTGTTGTTAAGGGACATCTGAGTTGTTTCTAGCTCCTGGCCATTATAAATAAGGCTGCTATAAAAATATTGGAGCATGTGTCCTTGTTGTATCTTGGAGCATCTTTTGGGTATTATGCCCAGTAGTGGTATACCTGGCCTTCAGGTAGAACTATTCCTTATTTGAAATGCCAGATTGATTTCCAAAATGATTTTACCAGCTCCAGTCCCATAAAAATGAGAAAAGGGATCCTCTTACTTCACATCCTGGCCAGCGTCTTCTCTCACCTGAGATTTTGAACTTACCCATTTTGAACTTGACCACCCTCATCAAAATAGGGGGAGGAGGGTGGGATAGGAAGGTTCTGGAGGGAAAACTGGGAAGGAAAATAAAATTTGAAATATGTATTAAAAGTATCTAATAAACTGAGAGGAAAAAAGAATTGTGGGTTAATGAAGAGGACAATGTCTTACGGCCCTTGGGAGCATAAGTGAGATCTGAATCCACCCCTCTCCAAGGTTCTGAACCCAGACTATACCAGCTCTCCCAAGCATATGCTCGGGTTTAAAGAAACCCTGGGTGTTTTCTTCTTTTCTTCTTCTTGTTCTTCTTCTTCTTCCTGTTCTTGTTCTTGTTCTTCTTCTTTTTCTTCTTCTTCTTCTATTTTTTATCAACATCTTTTGACTTGGGCACACTTTTGAAGGAGCAATGCCATTTTTCATACATGAGGACCTCAGGGATCTATGCTTTCCTCAAGAACAAAACTAGACCTCTATGACACAACAGGTCTTAGTGTGGACCTTTCCAGTGTAAAATCCCTAATTCAGCTCTGGATAATGCTCAGAGAGGAGCCAGCCTAGAACAGATTTTTGTATTGTACCTATGCTGGCATTGTGAAGTCTTCTTTAGGTTCAGGCCGCACATCGTTTTAAGCATTCAAAGAAGCACAGGAGACTGAATGTCCAGTTGCTGGGACAGTTGGAGTTTCACAGGGCAAATCTTATCTTCAGACCATAATGTATGAGTTCACAGATGGATCAATGCCACCATTCTTTCACACACAAATGACACAGAACACAATTAGAACATCAAGGAAAACACACTAACAGCACTATGGTTACTGTTTTTACAGAACAGCTAAGCTGTGCTACTATAAATGCAGAATAAGGCTGTTTTTCCTGCTAAGAAGTGTGGTTCAGAGGAAGGCAAACGTTGCTTCCATGCAAGACCAAAAGGAATGCATTTTACCTTGCAGTAAATCAAGTCAGGACAGCTCTCTGTCCCAAGGCTGTGACACCATTTCCATGAATTCCATCTGTAAACTTGATTTTTCAGGCATGAGTTTCTTGCCTAAAGTTGTTTGGGCATAATATCTAGAGCACCCTGAAGAGGTTGTTGTATCCAATAGGATAGATAGGCAATACAGCAGATGGTTAACTACCAAGGTTTTCAAAATGAAACCTGTGCCCTATGTAAGAATGTCTAATTTCTTAGCCATATCCCTAGATACTCTATCATTTAACATTTTTGTTTATATATTTGAATTGTAGTATATTTCATCCATTTCTATAATGTTTATTATTTAGTATTTACTTCAAATGTACTGTCAATACTGGCACATGAAGCTGAAGCTGGGGTGAAATTTTGGTAGCCAGGTGAGGTATCATTATTTTCTTAACTACGCACAAAATATCTATTCATTAGCTTGATTCTACTATTGAATTGCCAGCTGTATAGTACTCATTTCAGTTTGTCTCATTTTACCTAGCATGTCTCCCTTTCTCTTGAACTCTTCCAAAATCATGAGGGTTGCTTAGCTCTTTTATTGAATCGTTTCACCTATGTTCTGCAATTTTCTTTTATCTATGAAGGTTTCACCAAGAAAACACACACACACACACACACACACACACACACACACACACAGAGGAAGAGAGACAGAGATTCCAAAGCAGCAGCCACTAAGAGAGTTCTCAAAGTTCGAGTTATCAAAAAAAAAAAAGCAGTCTCTAGATCCTTCCCTACACTGTTTGCAGACTGAGCCGGATCACCTTCATTGTGCAGGCCTCTTATCCAAGTCAAGGAGGAGCAGAACCACTCCATCATTACAGAGATTCAATTCATAGCAATTAAGGACACTACTGAAACTTGGCTTTCAGAGGCAAATTCAAATGGCACCATTGTACAATGCATTTATTAAATACAGTTTATTTCTAAACTTGAACATTTTTATTTTTATAATTAATTTCAGTATTTATTTGTAATTAATCATTTTATTTCAAATGGTATACCCCTTCCAGATTTCTCCTCCACAAATCCTCCATTTCATCCCCCCTTTCTTTTGTCTCTGAGGGTGCTCCTCCACCTACACACCCACCATCCTCACAGCTTTAGCATCCTTGTATGCTGAAGCACCAAGCCTCCACAGGACCAAGGACCACCCTTGCCACTGATTCAAGATAAGACCATCTTCTGCCTCATATGGAGCTGGAGTCACGGATCCCTCCATGTAGATTGTTTGGCTGCTATTTTAGAATATGTGAGCTTTGGTTAATTGACACTGTTCTTTCTATGGTGCTGCAAACCCCTTCAGGTCTTTCACTCCTTGCCCTAGTTGTTTAATTGGAATCCTTGGGATCAGTATGATGGTTGGCTGCATCTGCATCTATATTAGTCAGATGCTAGCCTAATCTCTAAGGGAAGCCATACCAGGTTCCTGTCATCGTGTTTCTTGGCATGAGCATTAGTGCCGGGGTTTGGTGTCTGTGGTTGGATGTATTCCTAGGTGGGGCAGTCTGAATGATCTTTCCTTTGGTCACTGTTCCCATTCTTGTCCCTGCATTTTCATTAGAGAATAACAATTGTGTTAAGAATTTTGAGATATGTGGGTGGTACCATCCCTCAAAAAATGGCTGTGCCTATCTACTGGATGTGGGTGATCTCTGCAGGTTCTCTCTCCCTTGATTATTTTGGATAATGTCATCCCTGTTGGGTTCTGTGTGCCTCTAGCTTTCCAGGATTCTGAGACGTACTAGTGGCTACCCATACTTCCCCATCCCCAACTCCTGTGCATTTCTATTCAATTTCCTGACAGTCTGTCCTTCCTTCCTGTTCTTTCTAATACCTTATCCTTCCCTCTATTATTCCCTCCTCCGCCTCCACTCCCAGGTCACTTCTTCCTTTCCTGTGATTATTTTGTTTCCCCTTCTATGTAGGATTCAAGCATCTACACTTTGTCATTCCTTCTTAAGCTTCAAGTGACTTGTGGCTTTTACCATGAGTATTCTGAGCATTTGGGTTACTATGCACTTATCAGTGAGTATGTACTATGTGTTTGTGTGTCTGTAAGTCTAGATTACCTCCTTCAAATGATATTGTCTACATCTATCAAAATTACCTGCAAATTCTATGAAGACATTTAAAAGTTGAGTAATAATCCGTTGTGTAAATAGATGTACACATTTTCTGTATTCATTCTTCTGTTAAGGGACATCTGGTTTATTTCCATCTCCTGGCTATTATAAATAAGGCTGCTATATACATAGTGGAGCATGTGTCCTTGCTAGACATTTGAGCTTCTTTTGGATATATGCCCAGCAGTTGTGTAGTTGGATCTTCAGACAGAACTAATTCCAGAAGGAACTGGAAAGAAAAACAAAACACACACACACAAAAGGACCCAACAGCTGGTGGATGACGTCAGTACAGATTGCCATTCCCTAAAGGCTACTAATTGTGCTGAATAGATAGAAACACACCAAATAACTTCTGGTGATATTTTGATAGAATCCCTGTACAGTTCAATTTTAATTACAGGAATCACGACCTTGTTATGGTAGTAGTAAAAAGTTAAAAGGATTCCTGTCAAATACTGCCAAAGGATGATTTCCAATGCAATTTTCAGACTTCTAGAAACCTGCCTTTCATGTTTTGTAACATTTTCACCGCAATCAAATGCAATACCTGTGTGTACATGGAACAGTGATATTATAAGCAATATAAAAAACAAATTAGAGATAGAGAGATAGAGATAGAGGGGGGAGGGAGGGAAGGAGGGAGGGAGAGAGAGAGAGAGAGAGAGAGAGAGAGAGAGAGAGAGAGAGAGAGAGAGAACACTCCCGACTCAAAGGCCCAGAGAATATTGTCAACAAAGGCAGAGAAGAAAATTTCCCTAACTTAAATAAGATATGGAGATAAACATACAAGCTTAGACAACTCCAAACAGAGTAGTCCAAAGAGAAAATCTTCCTGCTACCTAATAATCAAACCAGTAAGTACACAGTACTAAAAATAATAAAGCTGTAATAGATACAGCCCAAGTAACATATACATGAAGAACTATTAGAATTAAAACAGAATATTCAACAGAGACTCTAAAAGGCAGAAGGCCCTGGGCAGATGTCTTACAGTATCTAAAAGATCAGAGAGGCCAGCTCAGATTTCTATACCCAACAAAATTGTTACTCACTGAAGATAAAGAAACCAAGATATTTCCTTACAAATCAAACTTGAACAATATTTTTCTATTAATCCAGTCTTACAAAGGTTAGAAGAAGAAAATCTCCAACACAAGTAGGGTAACTACACTCTAGATAACATAAGAAATACAAGATCTCACACCAGAATATCCAAAAAGTACACACACACACACACACACACACACACACAGAGAGAGAGAGAGAGAGAGAGAGAGAGAGAGAGAGAATCATACCATACCAATAACACCATCAAAATGACAGGAAGAAACAGTAATTGGCCAATAATAATATCTCCCAACATGAATAGCATCGATTAACTAATAAAAACAATGGGTTGTATTAGTCAGAGTTTTATGAGTCACAGAACTTATGGGTATTCTATATAGTAAGAAAATAGTTCAACTCTCTAACAATGGCCAGCAGCAGCTGTGAATGGAAGTCCAAGGATCTAGCAGTTACTCAGTTCTATAAGGTAAGCAGGTGAAGAGAATGTTCTTTCTTCCAAAGTCCTTACATAGGTCTACAGAAGAAGGTGTGTAGGAGATCAAATGTGTGTGTACCATTACACCTAGATATGGGTCTTGCATTGTCCCCGATGACCATGAACTCAGAGATTTCTTGATTTAGGCTCCTGGGATTCATAGCCACTAAGCCACAAGATCTTTAAAGTCCTTACATAGGTCTCCAGAACCTAGATATGGGTTTTGCTTTGTCCCGGATGACCATGAACTCAAGAGATCTCTTGCCTTAGGCTCCTGGGAATCATAGACACTAAGCCTCAAAATCTCCATTCCAAGATCCAAGTCAGAAACTTTTATCACCCAGCCTCAAGGTCAGGATCACAGTGAGCCTTCCAATTCTGGATTATAATTCATTCCCGATATAGTCAAATTGACAACAACAAAAAAATAGCACTAAACAGGCTAACCCTGGATAAATAAACAGGACCCATCATTCTGCTACATATAGGGCACACACCTGTGCAATAGACACTCCCTCAATGTAAAGATCAGGAGAAATTTTTTCCAAGCAAAAGAACACATGAAACAAGCTGGAGTAGCCTTTTAAATATCTATCAAAATAGACATTAAAAGAAATGTGATCAAAAGAAATAAGAAAGACGCTTATTAATCTTCAAAAGCAAAGTCTACACAGATGATACCTGAATTCTGGACATCAATACATCAAATGCTAGGACTCTAGTATTTGTAAACAAAACACTACCAAAGCTTAATCACAAATCAAACCCACAAATTAATAGGAGGAGACTTCAACACCACCAATTCACCCGTAACAGGTCACTGGCAGAGCAACTAAACAAAGAAATAATGAAAATATAAGAATTTATGAATCCAGAGGAGATAACAGACACGCAGAAAACATATCACCATAAGAAATTATAAAATCTTTTAAGCACCTTATAGATTCTTCTTCAAATTTAACTGTCTACTCAGTCACAAAGAAAGCCTTAAGTAATACAAAAACATTGAAATAACCCCCATGTATCCCATCTGACTTCCATTGACTTTAGTCAATTTAACATTGATATAAAGAATACAAACCCTACCCATGTTTTATTCTTGCATACAGATATCATAAAGTGACAATTTTAACACATTGACAAAATTTAGTGTTTCCCTCGTGTACATTTTTCTCATGGTTTTGAAATTGACTGGTACATTCACAAACTTTACCATAGTGCTTAGTTTCATAAGTTCTCTCAAAGTATATGTTCTTTATTCATTAGGAGATAGTTGTGCTGGGTAACAGCTTTATCCTATGGGTTATATTCAGAGGATTTCTCACCAATACACAAAATGTTCATGACGATGAATATTATGGAGATACACACACTTCACTATATAATCTGATTTAAGATACATTATGAAGCTTTTCATACAATATGAAGTTGTTTATGCTTTTGAATATGACTGTGACATGTAACTGCTTTCCACCATTCAGAGGGTTTGTCTCCAGTATGTGTTGTATACAATCAGATAAGGGTGTTGCAAAAAGGCAAAAAGGCTATCTCACATTTATTACATTTGGAGGGTTTCTCTATAGTATGTGTTCTTTTATGACACTAAAGGATATTCAATTGAGAAAAGGCTTTATCACATTGAGTACATTTGTAAAAAATCTCTCCAGTATGAATTCTTCCATGCCTTTCACATGCTTACATTTGAGGGTTTTTCTTTGGTATGAATTCTTCCATGTCTTTTCAGTGAACTTTGTCCTGAAAAGGCTTTATCACATTCATTACATTTGAAGGGTTTCTCTCCGGTGTGTTTTCTTTTGTGTATCTGTAGTTTACTGTTTTCAGGATAGGCTTTGTCACATAGATTACATTTGTAGGGTTTCTCTCCAGTATGTGTTCTTTTATGCCTTTGAAGATGACCTTGTTGAGAAAAGGCCTTATCACATAGTTTACATTTGTAGGGTTTCTCTCCTGTATGAGTTCTTTCATGAGTTTTCAGAGTACTATGTTTTGAAAAGCCTTTATCACATTGATTACATTGGTAGGGTTTCTCCCCAGTATGTGTTCTTTTATGTATCTGGAGATTATAATTTTGGGAATAGGCTTTGTCACACAGATTACATTGATAGGGTTTCTCTCCAGTATGTGTTTTTTTATGTATCTGGAGATTATGGTTTTGGGAATACGCTTTGTCACATAAATTGCATTTGTAGGGTTTCTCTCCAATATGTGTTCTTCTATGTATCTGGAGTGACCTGTTTTGGGAATAGGCTTTGTCACATAGATTACATTGATAGGGTTTCTCTCCAGTATGTGTTCTTTTATGCCTTTGGAGATGACCTTGTTGAGAATAGCCTTTATCACACAGATTACATTTGTAGGGTTTCTCTCCAGTGTGTGTTCTTTTATGCCTTTGGAGATGATATTTATGAGAAAAGCCTTTATCACATTGGTTACATTTGTAGGGGTTTTCTCTAGTTTGTATTTCTTGATGTCTTTGCAGAATAGTTTGTTTTGAAAAGCCCTCATTACATTGAATACATTTGAAGAGTTTCTCTTCAGTATCAATTCTTTCATGCCTGTGAAGAGTCCTGTGATGTGAACTGGTTTTGCCACAATGGTAACATTGATAATGTTTCTCACCAGTATGGGTTATTTTATGCACTTGGAGATAAAAATGTTGTGAAAAGGTTTTACCACATTGACTACATTCATAGGGTTTCTCTCCAGTATAAATTCTTTTGTGAGTTTTAAGTTGACTGTAATTTGTGGCTTTACTACAGAGATTACTTTCATAGCCTTCCTGTAGAGTATGTGTTCTTTCATGTTGTAGGAGATGATAGTGACATGCCAGTGCATTACCACATTGATTATATTCATAGGGTTGCTCTCCAGAATGAATACTTTCATATCTTTTAAAATTACTGTGAGTAGCAAAAGCAATACCACATTCATTACACTCACAGGGTTTCTTTCCAGGTTGTGTTCTCTTAGGCATTTGGAGATTAGTGGACCATGAAAAGGCTTCAACATATTGAGTAACTCCATGGGGTTTCTTCTCTGTATCAATCTTTGCATGCCTTTGAGCATGACTGTGAGTATGTAAGGCAAAGGCTTGATCACATTTAGTATATTCAAAGGTTTTCTCTGCACTCTGTCTTCTTTCATACCTGTTAAGATAATCAGCACACGTGAAAGCTTTACCACACTGAAGAATACTTTCATCTGTTTAATGATCTAGTTGTCTAACTATACAAAGGAGTCAGATCATAGGCTTTTTACCACTTTGTTTACATTCATGCTGTTCCTTTTTTTATCATTTTTTCTTTAATCTCCAAAGATTCCTGAGATGCTATGAGCATTTATTACATGGTTTAGTTTACATGGTATTTTTCTATAAGAGGTTTTTCACATATTTGAAGAGAAGTAAAAGAGATTAGACTTTGCCACACTAAGTTATTCCAATTTCGCCCTATACTTTGGATCCTACTATATTTGAAAATTGAACCAGATACTTAGCAGCATTTCCACATTTGTTTTATTCAAGAGAATTTTCTACAGAATGAGTTTGCTGATGTATTGCCAAGAAATTTAAAAAACCAATGATTGAAAACTTGTCTAACTTTAAAAACAGCCTATTCCAACTGAAAACCGTTATATATATTCTAATTCTTCTGGGAAAGGGAGAGAGAGAGGATATTGTTTTCTCCAATATTCCTTTTGTATAATAGTCTGTACCCATTATGATATATGATATACTTATAAAAGGAAGACTAACAAATAAAATGTTTAAACACTCCATTCGCAAAATGTGGCTTTTCAATCCACATACATATGTGACATGGGGATTAAGGTCATAGCACGACATCCTTCTTATCTCCCATTAGTTGCATATCTCATGAAACTTAGCAATGTCACTTACAAATATATGAGTAGTATTAGCCTTAATAGAGACTTTTTGTTTCTTAGAAGATTTGGGGAATATACCTATTAAGGATTAAATGTCAATAGCTTCTATACAATAAGAAAAGCAGATTACCAGTGGTAAAGTTTTGTTCTAATAGGGCTATGTTTCAAACAGTGGTATATGCTGAGGCATTTTGTCCATGTCCTCTTTCAGAATGCAATGCTTTGCAAAAATGAATCAGAAATAGGACATTGAGGACTATTGTTCTTGTAGAATGTAGAAATCATCGATACACTTAATGCTGTGTTTATTTACACTGTGACTTCTTGCAAAAACTTTCAGCACACATTAAAATTTCTGCAGAGACATATTTGTATGAGCATGCACATAAAAATTACCTTCTGTGTCTTCTAGATATCTGACAATGTTCTTCAATATTTTGGTCTTCCCAATTAAAGCCTAAAACAAAGTAACAGAAATTGTATGTATACATATTTTGCAAAATGAGAGTCACTGTCTTGTGTGAACCTTAGGGTCCTGCATGCTTTACTCATCAGGTTCTGCATCCATCTCAATGGAAATGGTTAGTACATTAAGAGAAAGAAACAGTTTTCTCTAATTTTAAAACAGGAAAGGGAATTTTCAGTCTTACCTATAACACGGAGGTGCCTGTAGGTCTCCAGCATGACATCGTTGTAGAGATTCTTCTGGGAAGGATCCAGCAAAGCCCACTCTTCCTGAGTAAAGTTCACACGCACATCCTCACAAGTCACTGCATTCTACATCATCCCGTACATATGAACAAAAAAAGAACAACAGAGACAACATAGGTATGCATTCTCCATAGACAACGTGTTCTATAATTCTGGGGCTTGTCCCACTATTTCCTGACCCTGAAGTTCTAATGTAACTACCAGGTCATTTTAGTTGGAAACTAAAAATGAGGTTCACCCCTGTCATTTCTCAGCCCTTTGAACAGGATGTAGCCTTTCTAGAGTAATGCTAATAACATACATAAAAGAAGAGACAAGCTCTACAAGATCAATAATGCTCACCACACATTAATATCCTGTATCCCGGGCCAGAATTAATTAACGAAACTAGATAGAAAGAACTCACAGTTTCTACTTAAAACACCTACAAGAATGGTACATACATTCTGTTTATTCACCCATCTTCCAGAAACCTGAAGTGCACTGGTTGAATGTATAACATTAATAAGCTATTATGAAAACGGTATATATGTCTAAATAGTTACAAGTGAACAAAAGAAATTATTAGTAATTCTAAGGTTGATTAAATGTAAACAACATAGCTCAGAAGAGACAGCTCAGCAGTGAAGTTTAGGTAATCAAGAAGAAGGTAACCAGACTAAGCCAAGGGCAGGTTTAAGTCACTGAATAAAGAGAGAATAACTGGACAACTAAGCTATGGGCACACATACAGTGTTGAGCAAGCAAGGAGTAAAGAACACACTTTACTCCTTGCTTGTGGGAGGCTTTGAAAAGCCCAGTCACTGAGTCATAAGGAAGGCTAAAAATATTAGTGTGTGTGTGTGTGTCTCTCTGTGTGTGTGTGTGTGTGTGTGTGTCATTGTGTGATTTTCATATGTAGATACAAGGGAACCAGGACAGGGACTAAAGTATGTTAGTCTAGAACATAAGGCAGGAGAGTTAAAAGGCTGCATGCTATGTAAGAACTCTTTCTGGTCCTGGAGAAGTGAGCTCAATTGCCTGTATTCACAGAGAGCTCACAGCTTTCCTTTTTTTCACTTTCAGTAGGTGTCAGGACATCTTCTGACTACTGTGAGGACTTGGCAAAACTGAGGTGTATATTCATGCATACAGGCAAAAGACTCATCTGACTACTAACATGAATAAAAACAAACACGACAGGTAGAAAGTAGTTTAGCATCTGCCCTCCGATGATTAAGAGACCTCAGCAGTATTAACATCATGAGTACATGCTCCCTGGGAAATAGAATGATAATGTCTGTAAAATTTCAAAAAATTAAGATGTAAAGTTCAACACAATAGCATAAGCTTGAAATATAAAGACACACACATCACAGGACCATTTATAACAATACAAACAAACAAACAAAAAAGGCCAGGCACATTGGCCCACATTTGATCCTAATTTTAACACTAGAAGACAGAATCAATTTGCTTTCTACATTCAAGGGCTGCTTGGTAAACAAGCCTACTCTGAGGGCAGCCAGGTGTCTTCAAAAACAAAAACAAAAAAAGTAAAATGATGTAAGGATTAGGTAAGCAACATAGGTTAGCACTGAATAACTAGCTATTGCTTCTATGGTATATTATGCAATTTAAGGACAGAATCTATTATGGGTAAAGCATTACAGGAAGGAAGGACATGAAAAGGAAGCTAAAGAATGAATTACAAGCAACAAAAAAATAATCACAAAAAAAAGGGACAGGAATTAAGTCTATAGTCACTCAAATTGCATCTAGTATATCTTTGTCTACAAAGTTTCCATATTCTTACCTGGGCAGGCCACTGTCTTGGTTAGAGTTTTATTGCTATGAACAGACACCATTTATAGGAAGTCCTAAAAATGACCACATTTCATTGGGTCATTGAAATGGATCTTTCCATTGTCATCAAGGTGAAAGCATGACAGCATCCAGGTAGGCAAGGTGCAAGAGGAGCTGAGAGTTGTACATCCAAAGGAAACTAGGAACAGACTGAGCATTCTCAGGTAGCTAGGAGGAGTATCTCTAAGCCCACCCACAGAATGACAAACATCTTCCAACAAAGCCAGACCTTCTAATAGTGCCACTCCCTGGGCCAAGTATATGCAAACCAGCAGAGTCACCAAGAAGAGACAAGTGTTTAAAGACAGCATACTATCAGGATACTTTTTCATTCACCTATTATCTGACCTTGATCACCATAGGCTCATGGTCATTCCATGATAAAGATGCATCTAATTTAACTTCAAGGCCACTTAAAGTCACAATAGCTTATACTTTGCTCAAATGTCCAGTCTCCAGTGACCCTCAAGGCAAACTTTGGACTGTCACATCTTCAAAAGTTTGGAACTATGTTATATCTTTATTATTCTATTTTACTTTTTAATTGTGCCCTACTCAATATTCCAGGGCATAAGCAGAATGAGAAGAATTTGGGGCCAAAATGTCCTCAAAATGACGTGTAGCTTAATTTTTATGGGGTCTATTTTCCAGTGAAATCCTTTGACATTGATTTCCTTTGTATGCTTTATTCCTAACTTGCCAACCTCAGAGTACTATGAGGACAGTGCATTAAGAAAAATATAGATTCCAATGCCTAAAGATACCATATTCTCAACATTCCTGCAAATGACAACATTCCTAGGGGCTGTCCAAATGCAAAGTCACATTTTGCTTACTGTTTTATTTTGTCTAATTTGCATATTACAATTATTGTGATTAAATACCTAAACTCATGTGTCTCAAGGAACACACAGGTTTATTTGGTTGGTTCTTTCAGACCACATTCCATTATTTAGGAATTTTAATGTAGGAACTCAAGTTCAAAAATAAAACCAAAATCCATGGAAAACATTGTTTCCTGGCTTGCTGTCTTATTGGTACTGTCTCATGCTCAGCTACCTTGCTCATCCAGCCCAGGCCCACTTCCTAAGGGATTCTTGCACACTCACTGGGAGAGCCTTCACTAGTCAAGTGTTAATCACCACAATCTCTCATAGAGTTAGCAATTAGCCATTCTGATAGGACAACCCCCAAATTGTAGTTCCCTCAGATGATTGTGGGCTCTGACATTCTGAAAATTTAAGCAAATTACAAGACAGAGACAATAATATGTGATAAAGTGTTAAAAACTTAAAACCAGGCTGGACAGATGGCCCAGTGGTTAAGAGCACTGGTTGTTCTTCCAGAGGTCCTGAGTTCAATTCCCAGCAACTACATCTTGGCTTTCCACCATATATAATGATACCTGATGCCCTCTTCTGCTTTTCTGAAGAGAGCTACATTTTATTTACATATATAAAATAAATTAATAATTTAAAAAAACCCAAAACCAGGGTGGAGAGATGGCTCAATAATTAAGAAGACTGGCTGTTCTTCCAGAGATCCTGAGTTCAATTCTCAGGTACCACATTGTGGCTCACACCATCTGTGATGGGATCCAATGCTCTCTTCTGGTGTTTCTGAAGAAAAGGGCAGTGTACTCACATACATAAAAGAAACAAATCTTTAAAAACCCAAAACTACATCAGTCACTTAAGTATTAAATCCAAACATTGACAATTACAAAAACTAGAAAATAGAGATTTTCTTAGAAATGAGGAGTCAACACTTTCAGGTGAATAAGATAAAACCAATTTTTTTTTCCAGAGAAAGTTGCCAAACAAACAAAAACACAGAAAATTTATAATATAGTAAATTATGAAAAGAAAAAAAGAAGTGAAGGTTTATGATTTCCTAGGGAAGCCACGGTATTTTAATTAATGACTTACACACCATAGACGGCAGCATTGACAAAAAGAAACACAAACACAGACCTGTGAATCTATCATCGTCATTCAAAAAGAACTGCAAGATTATAATCAAAATGAAAATTATAAAATCAGTGGCCAGCACTCATCCTGCTCATATGGTTCTCTCCTTTGCCAATAATGTGTGATGACTTGGGAGTGAAGGCTATTCCAATAAATTGAAGAGATTAAGCATTCTAATATTTCAAATACAGAAGAAATAGGGTTGATCTCACTCTTTTGTGTGAAAAAACAAAAGGATATCTATTAGGCTATCTTCAAAATCATGTTGCCTATGGTTGATGATTAGGTGTTACCTGTGTACCACATTCATAACATGGAAACTTTAAAAATATACAAAAAAAAAAGGAAACCAGTATGATTTCCCCTCTACACATAAACTTGCTTGTTTTGCTTTAATTGCATTATAAGACATTAGGATTTTTAAAAACATGTCCATCCCTATTTCTATTTGTTTTTTTTTTTTTTTTTTTTTTTGTGTGTGTGTGTGTGTGAGAGAGAAAATACTGTATATATGTGTGTATGCAAGTGACATACAGAGAAGATGGTGTGATATCCTGTGGGTCTGAAGCAGTAGGTAGTTAATATGGGTGTTGGCATCTCAACTCATGTCATCCCCTGCAAATTCTCTAGAATGACCTGCACAGATCCCAGAATACTTTCCATTCAATAGAGAAAAAAACTGTCACAGATTAACAACAACAAAAACTCAAATTAATAAGGAAGTAAAGAAATTAATCTGTGGAACCCAAGTCAGGGGCATGTGGCTCATTCCCAGTGAGTGTTATCTGAGTCCCAATAATCATGGTTACCGCCACTGCTACATCTTACACTGCCCTTGTCCATACGTGCTATGTACAGAGAAAAAGCCAAGAATGAAAGATCGAAATATATTCATGTCTTGATCAAAAGCCAAGAAGACATTCAGACAGAAAAAAATGAGAATTTTAACAATGTTATCTTTGATTGTACTTGTTTCCAAAAAAGAAAAAAAAAGAAAAGAAAAAAAAGAAAAGAAAAAAAAGAAAAGAAAAAACACACTCTCAAAACTTCCAGTAAAAAATAACTCAAAGTGACCACTATGTTGTTACATTCCTACCCCCTATCCACCTACTTCTGAATCTTACTCTAAGACAGAGAATCCCCATTCCCTAGATCTCTCTGTGAAAATGAAGTCATCAGAAAAGTGGGCTATGGCTTTATAACCCCTCATGGGCCCTAGAGGTCTCAGTCAAACTCAACCCTCCTGATGCCCACACAAAAAACAAAAGTTGAAGAATAATTTAATGCTTCATATCCTATACGTTATGGCACACGATGTAGTATCTGACCTATCCACAGCCAATCACCATGCATACATCTAAAACCTCTGTACGCCAGAAACTCTCTTTGGACCACAAAAATGAAATTGTCAGAATCATGCTGCTGATACTGTAGTAAGAGAAAATTAAAAGGATTCTTCTCTTGTAAGTATGAGGAAAGTTCAGCACCTGGATTCTACTAGTTCCTAAACTATTTGTAAAATTTATCCAATGAAACTGAATGGTGGAATACAACATTCAGATCTTTTAGAAACTATACCTCAAGTTTTATTTTTACATGTGTTGGAATGCACAACAAAAGCTTGTGTGTGCACACTAGATAGTCATTTTTTAATTACCAGTACTCCCTGTGGCCAGAACTGTCCAAGGAATCCACTCTCAGAAAGGAAAGAAAGTCAAGGGCTTCTGTGCAGATCAACACATGTACCAACAGTATAGTGTGGCTCACAGGCAATGCAAGTACATGCCACTTGGATTTTTATAACTCTACCAAAGTGTTCTCCCTAGTCTGAAATCTGTAGTCCTCACCCTCACCATGGTAGGACTGTTGTTTCTCTTAGAATTACTAAAGGTTGCATTTATGAAAATCCAGGAAAAACCTGAAGGCTGTCTTCCACTGGTGCTTCTGACTGCTAGGTCTGCCCCCTGTCCCTCATTAGCTTAAACCAGCCAGATAGGCCTCAGGACTCAACCAAATCCCCTACTGGAGGATTTGTGATCATGAAATTCAGAGAGGACAGGACTTAGCAGATCTGTCTTTTCACTGAAAGAGCTAAAGAACCCTAGTCTGGTAAATTTGTATTTTTGCAGAATGCTTCGATTTCCTAGAGCACCTGTTCATCTTCAACTTAACAAGGTCCATTGTATTCATATTTCACTACATATTGAATGTCCACTGCATCCATGTCTTCTTCACAGCTTAGATGTCGTGTCCAAAACATCAATCAAAGCACTCAGTGACAACAATTGAAGAAAAATCATCTGACAAACTTGAAAGCAATTAAAGGCAATGAGAGGTGAATGAGAAGAGCAATAGAAAGAAAAGAACATGATCTCCTAAGTAAGGTGAAGTACAAGTTAATTACAGATATAAAGAAAATACAGACAGAAGCAGAGACATCTGAGGTCAGAGTAGATGTGGTCCTGAGCATTTGAGGAGAGTGAGAAGAGGACAGAACCAGAGCAAGAATACAGAAGGGTAAATGATAGATAGATAGATAGATAGATAGATAGATAGATAGATAGATAGATAGATAGATAGATAGATAGATGGAAAAAAATAGGCAGGTGACCACATGCTTGCATTGCATGAGGAGGGGCAGCTGGGAGAAGGGAACTCACCCCATAAGCTAAAAGTCAGGGTATGCCAGCAGCACCCTGTAAGAAGTAAGGACTGAGGAATGCTGGGAGAACCTGGCAGCAGGGTTTAATTTAGGTTGTTAAATAGGCATATCAATCAGTTGTTCTAGAGTTGGAGACACATCATCAGGAAGAAAGAACAAGGTTGAAATGGTGTAAGTATAAACTGAGTATAAGCTGAGAAATTATTTGAAGTGTAGAAACAGGCTTTATGGTCTGATAATCTCCAGGTCTAAGCATGTGTACTAAGGTTTGGAGCATATAACCAGTCACACCACTTTGAAAGGTATTAGAGTTACAGCAGATTTCTCAATGCAGACTATGAAAGCTAGAAGAGCCTGGTCAAAAGACATGAAAACTCAAAGAGAACACAAAGTCCAGCCCAGGATACTATGCCCAGCAAAACTTTCAGGCCACATAGAGAAGAAACCAAAATATTCCAAGACAAAACCTAATTCAGATGCTATCTTTCTAAAAATCCAGCCCAACAGAGGGTCCAAAAGAAAAACAAAAACAGGGTACCTATACCAAAGAAAGCCATAATATTAATCATCTCACAAGAATGCCAAAAAGCTACAGTGTACTCACATGAAATAAATAAATAAAACAACAAAAAAGAGAAACATAATCAACTATATAAAAAACTCAAAGAAAAAAATCACATGATCATCTCTTTAGATACAGAAAAGGCATGTGTCAAATACAACACCCCTTTATGTTAAAAGTAGTGAAGGAATCAGGAACTCAGGGCCCATAGTTAACATAACAAAAGCAACTCATGGCAAACCAACAGCCAATAACATCTGAAATGGAGAGATACTCGATGCAGTCCCATTGAAATCAGGGACAAGGATGTCCACTCTCTCTACCTATCTATCCAATGCAGTACTGGAATTGCTAGCTAGAACAATAACACAACAAAAAGAGACCCAGGGGATACAGACTGGCAAAGAAGAAATGACGGTATCACTATTTGCAGATGATATGACATCATACATGAGCAACGACAAAAATTCTGCCAGAGAAAATTTCCAGTTGATAAAACAACTTTTGCAAAGTATTTGGATAGAAAATAAACTCAAATAAATCAGTTGCCTTCCTTTACATAAACCATAAGCAAGCAGAGAAAGAAATTAGGGAACCAACTCCCTTGACAATAGCCACAAATAATATAAAATATCTTGGGCCAACACTAACCAAACAAGTGTAATGTGTGTACGACAATAACTGCATGTCTCTCAAGAAAGAAAATGAAGAAGGTCTCAGGAAACGGAGAGATTCCACATGGTCATGGATTATCGGAATTCACATTGTAAAAATACTTATACTATCAAAGGAGAGCTACAGACTCAATGCAATCCCCATCAAAATCACAAAAAATTCAGCAAAGAAATTAAAAAAGCATTTCGCAAATTCATCTGGAAAGACAAAAAACCCAGAAAAGAGAAAAAAAAGGTCTTTAAATAAAAGATCGGCTGGGATCAGGATACACAGGGGAATTGACACAAATAAGGAATTAAGCAGTGTTTCTTTAAAAAAGGATATGCAAAAATTATTACCAACAATCAGCTTTTGGGGAAAATGAATGGCACTGCAAAACTTCATAGATAAATCAACTGTGATAAAGAGCAGGCCCTTTCCTGGCAGAGGTGATGGCACTAATAAAATCTTTTGGATCTTGCCCCTATGTGGACTGGTAAGGGAGAGACCTGGAACCTGATACACAGAGCTGCAGCCAATGAATGGGTTGTATCTCTCCAAATTGTATACCTACCAATCTTGTGTGTTTACATAATAATGTATGAATTAACACTTGTTAGAAAATTTCAAAATCACCCACCTTGCCTTAAATAGGTCCTTCTTCTTAATGGTGAGCCCTGCAGCTGAGGGCCTTAAACCTTAGTTATTCTGTGATGTAGGTATTGCCTACCCTGGTTCACTTTGTACCATACACAGGACACTGTTCCTCCTGTGCTGGTCTGAGGGCAGAAGCCATGGGCAAATTCTTTACCTGCTACTGCAGTGCACAGTTTTAGCATGAGTTAATTGGTTAATTTAAAACTTTATTGAGGTCCTGCCCTTTAACTTAAGAATTTAGAAACTTTAATGAAGATGAAAGCCAGGTCAATGATCTGGGGACCAATACACTGGAATCTGTGCAAGTTCCCCTGAGGCAACAGAGACTTTTATAAAGGGCAGAAAATAGAGCTGTTTAGAATTAATATGTCTTACCAGGGAGGAAAATCAGCCAAGACAGTATTAAAATATTAATAGAAAATAATCCCTGTAACAATAGCACTCATCCAACTCTGGCTAATGCTGAAAGAAGAGTCAGGACACTAGAGAGTTCTCATTCCACATATGATGTCCTCTTAGACTGATAACCTAGGTTATACTGTGAACAATGTAAAGATGGTGTGGAGACTACTCTGTTTAGCTATTATCGGTCGGGAGGTTTACACAGAAAATACATTTCATGAATTATTCAACTGTGCTAATACCATGACGAGCAGGCCCCTCTTCAGTGACACAGTCCTAAGTGGAGGGTCTCAGAGGATTCAAAAGATAAAAAAGTAGAAGATGGAAAGAATAAAGGCAGCTTCTGAAGAATAGCAGCTTCTGCACTTCTATAGGGGGGAAATGAGAAGAATTGGGAGACTTCCATGAGGTCAGCAAAAACTACCATATAATGGGACACACTAAAGAGGGATCTAATCAAACAATGCTGCTCACTGAGTACAGGGTAATCTCATCATCACTGGTAACCATGGCTACAGTGCTTAGTGACTGATATCAGCCTCCACATGTGGTAAGAAATGTTCAGAGTTTCCCATTTCCAAAGAACTTGTTCCCAGACCATTAACAGCCCCCCCACAAGTGTGTAACTGTTTCTAGTGAAGGAGCTCAGTTTCTTGTTTATTTGTTTTTAACAAATACCTTAAAAGCTTAGGGAAAGTCCCCAGGCCCTAGTCCCCAGGATATTATAGACTTTGCCAAGCATGTGGCTGGGCTTCAGAAGGAGCTATGTAATTCTCTAATCAGGAAGGCCTCAGAGAAAGCCTTGCTTGATCAGGCCAGTCCTCACCACCACAGAGACTTCCCCTTTCAAATCTTTTCACCCAGTGCCTTGCCCATGTAGCAGAACTATGCTGTTCTCAAGAACAAAAATTGTCCTTTAGGGACACCAGGCCTCAGTGGTGGTTGTGACCTGAAAATTCTCCACTGAGCAGGTTTTTAAAATACTGGCCTTGTTCTGAGGATAGGCCTGTTGATTAATCAGGGTTGACTCCTTTGTTCTGATCTGGAGCCATGTTTCCCCAGATTTCTGGTAAAGAACCATGTGTATCCAAGCTTCCCAATCTCTAAGATGCTCAGTTACCAGGCTACTTACCTGTGGGTGTTGAAGAGGCAGTCCCTCCCTCAGATAAATTCTACTTGTGCATTGTTGCTTTAAACTTTCCAACCCAAACAAGCCCGGGCAAAGAAAACACAACTCAATTAATATGAATAAAAGCTGCACATGTCCATTGGGGCAGATCAAACACTGAACTACTTGATGCCCCAAATATGCGATCCAGGCATCTTACTTCAGCTCCATTTTCCTTCCACCTCTTCTTCCTTCATTCTCTTCTTCCCTCTCTTTTCTGTCTCCCTAAACCTTTTCAGCTCCACATTCCCTTCCCCTGCCCAACCACCTTCTCTAGCCTTTAGTTTACAAGTTAAAATGGGGAGAAGATTCCAATGAAGTCACCTGAGTATGAGAAATGCTCCTCATCCTAGGCAGCCCCTCTTGGGGAAGCAGAATTATTATCAAAATACAAAGAGCCCCAGAGCGATCCTCAGTGTATCTTACTATTTCCTAAGCATTGTACAATCCTTTACATCACAGATTCTACTCTTCTCAACACAGCTTAAATTTGGAGTGCACCCAGTCATGAGATTGGGTTTACAAGCCAGGCAAAATTTTAAATGGCATTTTAAATGGCAAGGGCACATGTTCTACCAGACACTGAGAAACTAGATCTCCGAAATTGGCATGCAACCAAGGATGTTCCTACTCGAAATCCCCTGCTCCAAACGCTTTGTGCAGATGCACCTATCATAATAAAGTTATTCGTTTGCAATCCATGAGAATATCTAGTTTCTAGGACCACAGGAAACCTCACTGGTGGATGCTAGTTTCCACCCAGCCCATAGGAGGGCCACCACCCGGGTTTACGATCCTCAGTCCAGTACTAATAAGTTTAAAGACAGCGGTCACATGCTCACCATGATGAGACTTAGTAGTTCTCAGCTGGCATTCCAATAAGGCACTCAGCAGCAGAGGTCAAAGCACTTCACACCAACATTCAAACTTTCTCAGCAATGGAGCTGAACCTGCTGAAAGAAAAAAGGAAACGGGAAGAACTCTCCTCAACTTCTGATTGGAAGGTCTTCCTGGAAGCCCTGATTGGCC
Organism: Micromys minutus; assembly: GCF_963924665.1. Lineage (NCBI taxonomy): Eukaryota > Metazoa > Chordata > Mammalia > Rodentia > Muridae > Micromys > Micromys minutus. The sequence goes on along the minus strand of NC_137969.1, from coordinate 93,135,202 downwards.
AGTGATTTTGAGTGACATGTACACCTCCCTCAGAGTAGCCTGTCCTGAAGGCACACAGCAGCTAAGGTTTCCCTGCACACCATTCTAGTCCAGGAGCTGACCCTTTTCAGATCTGCAAGATTTCTGTTTCAGTATCACTTTCGCCTGTCCTCCAATAGCTTCCCTTTCTGTCTTCCAGCACTAAGTGAAATTTCTTCCCTCTCCTTCTAGTCCTAGTACTCAGGTTGCTACCCCTCCTCTTCTCCTTCCTACTCAATTTGTCTCTCTTGACTTCCTCTTCCTCTTCTACTTGTTCTTGTTTTTCTTTTAATTCTTCCACTAGTTTTTCTTCCTCTTCTTTTCTACCTCCTCATCCTCTCTATCCTCCTTCTCTTTCTCTCTTGCTAAAGCTCACAGAATCAACGTGAACAGCTTTTACTGTTCATGGTTCACGTTCGAGCAGAGTGAACTGTGGGATCCCTTGGAAGAAGGGTTGCAAGAATACGAACAATAGAGATTTTAGTGTACAAAATGTATTTGTTTCTGTGATTTCACCTTGACATCTGGAGAACTGTAGCCAATATTCATCTTCTACGTAATGTAAGGGTCTGAAATCTCTGAAGAAAATCCCGAGAATCCAGAATGAGATTCTATGGTGGCCTTGCACTCAGAGATGGCTTGTCCTTTACTCCTGGAATTAAAGGTTTGTACTAAATTGCCTGGAGCTAAATTAGCTGGGTGGGGTCTTGCCCTAAGGTCCTAACTTCCTTAATTTGATTCAAAATTCTTGAACACAGGATTTAGCTCCATTTCACTTTCTGGTGTCCCTTTAATACTTAAAACCTGTATTTTGTATTTTTCTTTTCTCAATTTGCTCCTTTTCATTAAAATGCCCTGAAGAGGGGTGAGATTTTTGTAACCACAGAAGAGAATTTACACCAGGCTATTTTCAAACTTCCTTTTTCAAGCAATTAATCTAAATCACTTCACCTTAATCTCAGACAGACTCTTTGGACAAGGGCAAAAAGCAACCATGTTCTTCACCAAAATACTAGGTCACATGATATTCTCCACTGAAACCTCTTGGGACAAATCTATACAATTCGAATCACTCTCAGTAACAATGTCTTCCATATTCCATATTCCTACTAGGCTAGCACATTAAGCCCCTTTTAAAGCCTTCCACAGCTTTCCAAATCCAAAGTCCCCAAATCCATATTCTTCCACACAAAAGCATGGTCAGGCCAATCACAGCAATACCCTAGTCCCTGGTACAAACTTCTGTGTTAGTTGGGGTTTTACTACTGTAAACAGACACCATGACCAAAGCAAGTCTTATAAATAACAACATTTAATTGAGGCTGGCTTATAGGGTCAGAGGTGCAGACCATTATCATCCAGAAAAGAACATGGCAGCATCCAGGCAGGCAAGGTGCAGGAGGAGCTGAGAGTTCTACATTTTCATTCAAAGAAAGCCAGGAACACTGAGGATCCTCAGACAGCTAGGAGTGGTGTCTCCAAGCCTAGCCCCAGATTTATAACCTTCCTCCAACAAGGCCACGCACTCTAATAGTGCCACTCCTGGGCAAAGCTTATGCAAACCATCACACTAGCCTACAGAGATAAGTGCATTTTCTTAACAACATGAGAAATATGTATATAAAAGCTTGAATGTACACCTAAAGTGCTAGATGCTCAGAAATCTCCTTCATCTATGCTCACTTACCTAGATAGTCCATCTTTCAATTGAGCTGCTCAAAAGCACTGTGGAGATTTTTGCTCTCTTTCCTCAAATCCTGTTTCATCTGTGGCCTGTACTCCTTACAGCTCTGACTCTATGGTGCTATTCTAAGCCAAGAGAGATAGAAATAAATTCCAAAGAGAGTGCCCACTAGGAGAGTTCTCAGATGTCTAATTGTTCTAAGAGAAGGCTCTATCTCCCAAACTACACCCTTGACAGGCTGAAACCTGTCAGTTTCTTGGGGTGGGGGTGGGAGGGATCCAAGCCAGGTTAGTAAGGAGCCAAATCTTTTCACCTTTACTGAGGAGCACCCCTAAAGCCATTCGGCCTACTTTGTCTCAAGTCATCCAAGAAAGAGCACAAGATCCACCCAAGCGATTTGCTTTACAATAGGCAGGAACTTTCCATTCTTAGCATTCTCTCAGACAGATGCTTTGGCTTTCAGGGGCACACCCACACTACTTCTCTTCAGGATACTCCTAGGTGTACCTGAACCAAAATGTTAGTCGTAGGACTAGGTTAGGGGCCTGGGGACCATTCGCAGTAACCATGATATGAGACCAAATAATCCCGGTTTTTCTAGTGCAGCATCTTCCACTGCCCATGTCATACTGCTGTGTGTAGAGAAAATTCCAGGAATAAAGGCCCACATATGTTCAAGTCCTCATCAGAAGCCATGAGGACTCTCATCAAGGATGAATTACAATTTCAATGTTAACTATGGTTATACTTATTTAGCAGAAAAAAAAAAAAAAAAAGACTCAAACTGCCAGAAAAAAAAAAAAAAAAAAAAAAAAAAAACTCAGCAAGACCCCTAAGCTGTTATATTTCTGCACCTCCTGATCTTTCTTTCAGACAAAGAGGTCCCATTATCTAGAGCTCTTTCTAAAACAGAAGTAATCCAAAAAAAAAAAAAAAAAAAGGGCTATGGATTTACAACCACTCATGGACCCTAGGGGTCACAGTCAAACCAAGTCCTATGTTGCCCACAGAGAAAACAAAGTTGGAGAATAATTCAATGTCTGCTTCCTGTCACATGACTTATGGCACAGATGTAGAATCTGCCCTATCCACAGCACAACACCATGAGACATCTAACAGCTGTGTTTCACAGAAACTCTCTTTGAACCATGGAAGTGAATTTGCCTGAATCATGCCATTGGGACTGGTAGTAGGAGAAAGTGTAAGAATTCTAATCAGGAAAGGCCAGCAGAGGAAAAGCACCTCCATTCACCAGTTCCCAAACCATTGGTAAAATATATACAATGAAACGGACCTGTGGAATAGAACATTTAGAATGTCTAGAAACCAAAGTTTCCCTACATGTCCTCATACTACACATCAAAAGCCTCTGTGTGCACACTGGGTAGTGAGAGTATCAGCCCCACAGCTTACCATGGCAATAACTGCAGAGCCTCCTCCTGAGGAGTCCACTCAGGGAAAAAGAAAGTCAACTGCCTCTATCCAGATCAACACAGGTACCAAGAGAACAGTGTAGCTCACAGTCCACCCAACTTCCAGCAGGTTAGATTCTGATGCTCCACCAATGTGCTTACTCTTCCTGGTCTGGAGTCAGTTGTCCCCACACTGGCCATGGTAGTAATGTGGTCTCCCTCAGAGTTACAAATGGTTGTGGCTAAGGAGAGTTGCTGAAGAACCTGCATGCTATCTCTCACTGGTGCTTCTGACGGCTAGGCCTGCACATTTCCCTCATCAGCTTGGACCACAAACCTAGGACTTAGACACTTAGCTTCTCCCCTCCTGGAGGTTTACTGATAAATAAATCAGACAGGTCTTCTGAGATCCACACTTCCACACGATGCTGTCAGTGAAGTCAGTTCTTACAAAGGTTCCTTTTTATTTGTCATTACCCCCAAAAGGACAGAGACCTCAGAACACACTTGTGCACTGGTCTTTTTCCCTTCCCATTGGCCAGTCATGGCACAACCTGGGGGGTGTTGCAGAAAAGTCTTTCAAGAACTGGGTGGCAGGGTCAAGACTGAGTGCTCACAGTAATTCTCAATTATATGCGATAAGTCAAGCCTGAGGTTCAGAAGATAGTCCTATGAATAGGGACAAATAATCAAAGCAACTGAAGAAAACACTGAAAATATTAGTGATCAGGATACATTGGAAAATTTAAACAAAAGATTAGGTCCTGTTTCTTTAAAAAATGAAAATTTTAAAGTAATGCTAAACTAGACGCCCAAGTGCTTCTCCGCCCGGACCAGCAGAGAACCTAGGGCACAGGCCTGGTGAGTTTGTGCAGTGAGTACCCAGAGCACAGAGAGTGCTTGGCGGAGCTTGTAGAAAAGGTTCCTCTCAGGTCCACAGTAAGCAATGGGCCTCTGTTAGAAAGAATCTTCATGTACCAGGAAAGGCAGTGCTCAAGGACCAGCTCCACAGGTACTTTAACACCCGAAACAGAGGTGACCCAGACACATAGGCTTAGGGAGGGCACACTGGGAGTTCTCTGTATGCAGAGAGTTCTGTGCTCACAGGAAAAGGGTCCTAGAGAAAGAGCCAGATCTCTGCCAATAGTACTCAGGATTGGTGGGCAGAGGGCTGAGCTCCCAGAACAGCCTCACAAGAGGTCCCACACCTGAGCCCACAAAGACAGAACTGAGTCACTGCCACCAGAACTCACTTCTTACCCACTAAAAGCCGAACACTCAGAAGCAATTTTCTTCCTGAGCCTGGGTCCTCAGATCCACGGGATATACAGGCACAAGTCACTGACAACAAGACCATGTATAATCACAAATAACAAGATGACAAGAGGAAAGCGAAAGAACTTAAGCAATGGAAACCAAGACAACCTGGCAACATCAGATCCAACCTTTGCCACCACAGCAAGTAGTAGATTGCTTCAGAAAAACAAGACTCAGACTTGAAATCATACTTCAAGATGATGATAAAGATCTTGGAGAAGCGCATGAATAACTCCCTTAAGCAATTACAGGAGGACACACATAAACAAATAGAAGCTCTTAAAAAGGAAACACAAAAATCATGCAAAGAACTACAGGAAAACAAAACCTAACAGGGGAAGGAATTTAAAATGGAAATAGAATCAATAAAGAAAACACAAAAGACAAAACCCTGGAGATAGAAAACTTAAAAAAGAAATCAGGAGTCAAAGAGGCAAACATAACCAACAGACTACAAGAGATGAAAAAGAGAATCTGGGGGCCTAAGACAACATAGAAAACATAGACAAAACAGTCAGAGAAGTTGCAAAAACCAAAAACCTCCTAACACAAAGTGTCCAGGAGATCCAGGATACAATGAAAAGACCAAACCTAAGTATAATAGGAATAGAAGAGGGCAAAGAATATAAACTAAAAGGCACAGTAAATATCTTCAACAAAATCATAGACGAAAACTTCTCTACCCTTAAGAATGAAATGACCATGAGCTTAAAAGAAGCCTACAGAACTCCAAATAGAATGGACCAGAAAAATTCTTTCCGACACATAATAGTCAAAACAACAAGTATTCAAAAAACGGAAATTATACTAAAAGCAGTAAGGGAAAAAGGACATGTAACATATAAAGGCAGACCAATCAGAAGAACACCCGACTTCTCATCAGAGACTATGGAAGCTAGAAGATCCTGAACAGATATCACACAGACTCTAAGAGAACACAAATGTCAGTCCACGTTACTATATTCAGCAAAACTGTCAATTACCAAAGATGGAGAGACCAAGATATTCCAGGACAAAACTAAATTTACACAATATCTGAATACAAATCCAGACCTACAAAAAATAATAGATGAAAAACCCAACATGAGGAGGGAAACTACATCCTAGAAAAAGCAAGTAAATAACTAAACAAGAAAACCAAAAGAAGAAAGACACACAGACTGATTCTACCTCTTACAGCAAAAATTGCAGGACACAAAAATCACTATTCCTTACTTTTTGTGAACATAAATGGACCCAATTCCCCAATAAAAGACATAAACTATCAGACTGGATACATAAACAGAATCCAGCAATGCCAAACTCATCTCAGAGACAAAGACAGAGTAAAAGGTTGGGAAAAAAGCTTCCAAGCAAATGGCCCCAAGAAACAAATTGGAGTAGCCATTCTAATACCGAAAATAAAGTAAACTTTCAAGCAAAAGTTATCAAAAAAGAAAAGGAAGGACACTTTTTACTCATTACAGGAAAAATGTATCAGGATGAATTCTCAATCCTAAACATATGTGATCCAAATACAAGAGCACTCACATTCAAAAAGAAACCCTACAAAAGCTCAAAACATACATTGCCCCACACACAATAATGGTGGGAGACTTCAACACCCCACTCTCATCAATGGACAGATCATGGAGACAGAAACTGAACAGAGACGCAGTGAAACTATCAGAGGTTATGAAACAATTGGAATTAAAAGACATCTACAGAACATTTCATCCTAAAACAAAAGAATACATCTTTTTCTCAGCAACTCACGGCACTTTCTCCAAAACTGACCATATAGTCGGTCACAAAACAAACATCAATAGATATAAGAGGACTGAAATATTCATATGCATCCTATCGGTTCACCATGGACTAAGGCTGGTTTTAATAACAACAAAGACAACCAAAACCCACAAACACATGGAAGCTGAACAATGCTCTAATCAATGATTACATGGTCAAGAAAGAAAATAAGAAAGAAATTAAGGATTTTCTAGAATTTAATGAAAATGAAAGCACAACTTACCCAAACCTATGGGATGAAATGAAAGCAGTACTAAGAAGAAAACTAATAGCTCTGGATGCCTCAGATGTGCAGCTGAAGAGAGCATATAAATTAGGACCTAACAGCACAGCTGAACTCCCTAGAACAAAAGGAAGAAGACACACCCAAGAGGAGTAAATGGCAGGAAATAATCAAACTCAGAGCTGAAATCAACCAAGAAAAACAAAAAGAACCATACAAAGAATCAACAAAACCAAGAGCTGGTTCTTTGAGAAAATTAACAAGACTGATAAACCCTTAGCCAGACTAACTAGAGGGCAAAGAAAGAGTATTCAAATCAACAAAATCAGAAATGAAACGAAAGACATAACAAAGAAACCAAAGAAATTGAACAAATCATCAGAACTGGAAAATCTGGAGGAAATGGATAGATTTCTAGACAGATACCAGATACCAAAGTTAAATCAGGACCAGAGAAACGATCTAAATAATCCCATAACACCAAAAGAAATAGAAGCAGTCATCAAAAACCTCCAAAACGAAAAAGCCCAGGAACAGATGAGTTTAGTGCAAAATTCTATCAGACATTTACTGACGACCTAATACCAATACTCGCCAAAGTATTCCACAAAATAGAGTCAGATGGAACAATACCCAACTCATTCTTCGAAGCCACAATAACTCCCACTCTTAAAACACACAAAGATCCTACAAGGAACAAGAACTTCAGACCAACCTCCCTTATGAACATTGATGCAAAAATAATCAATAAAATTCTTTCAAACCAAATTCAAAAACACATCAAAACGATCATTCACCATGATCAAGTAGGCTTTACCCCTGGGATGCAGGGATGGTTTAATATACAGAAATCCATCATCATAACCCACCATATAAACAAACTCAAAAAAAAAAAAAAAAAAAAGAAACACATGGTCATCTCACAAGATGTGGAGAATGCATTTGACAAAGTTTGATACCACTTCATGTTAAAAATCTTGGAAAGAGCAGGAATCAAAGGCCCAACACCTAAACATAATAAAAGCAATATACAACAAACCAATAATCAATATCAAACTAATCAGTGAGAAACTTGAAGGAATCCCACTAAAATCAGAGACTAGACACAGCGGCCCACTCTCCCCCTACCTATTCTACATAGTACTGGAAGTTCTGGCCAAAGAAATTAGAGAGCAAAAGGAAATCAAAGGGATAAAAATCAGAAAGGAAGAAGTAAAAAAAAAAAAAAATCACTATTTGCAGATGACATGATGTATACTTAAGTGACCCCAAAAAATTCCACCAGAGAACTCTTACAGCTGATAAACAACTTCAGCAAAGTGGCTGAATATAAATTAACTCAAGCAAATCGGTAGCTTTCCTCTACTCAAAGGACAAACATACTGAGAAAGAAATCAGGGAAAAACACCCTTCACAATACTCACAAATAGTATGAAATACCTTGGTGTGACCATCACTAAGCAAGTGAAGGACCTGAATGACAGGAACTTCAAATCTCTGAAGAAAGAAATTGAAGATCTCAGAAGATGAAAGATCTCCAATGCACATGGACTGGAAGGATCAACACTGTAAAAATGGCCATCTTACCAAAAGAAATCTACAGATTCAATGCAATCCCCATCAAAATTCCAACTCAATTTTTTATAGAGTTGGAAAGAGCAATTTGCAAATTCATCTGGAATAACAAAAATCCTAGAATAGCTCAATATATCCGCAACAAGGAGAAAACTTCTTTAGGAATTACCATCCCTGACCTCAGGCAATATTACAAAGCAATTGTGTTAAAAACTGCATGGTACTGGTACAGAGATAGGCAGGTTGATCAATGGAACAGAATAGATGATCCAGAAATGAACTCTCACACATATGGTCACTTGATTTTTGACAAAGAAGCTAAAAACATTCAATGGAAAAAGGACAGCCTCTTCTTCAGTTGGTGTTGGCTCAACTGGCAGTCACCATGCAGAAGAATGAAAATAGATCTTTTCTTATCTCCTTGTACAAAGCTCAAGTGCAAGTGGATCAAAGATCTCCACATAAAACCAGGTACATTGAAAGTATTAGAAGAGAAAGTGGGAAAAATCTTAGAACACAAAGGCACAGGGGAAATTTGCATGAACAGAACACCAGTGGCTTTTGCTGTAAGATCAAGAATCGAGAAATGGGACTTAATGAGACTGCAAAGTTTCTGTAAGGCTAAGGACACTGTCAAGAAAACAAAATGGGAACCAACTGATTGGGATAGATCTTTACCAATTCCACCTCTGATAGAGGTCGAATATCCAATATATACAAAGAACTCAAGAAGTTAGACTCCAGAGAATCAAACAATTCTATTAAAAATGGGGTACAAAGCTGTACAAAGAATTCCAATTGAGGAGTATCCAATGGCTGAGAAGAACCTAAAGAAATGCTTGAAATCTAGTCATCAGGGAAATGCAAATCTAAACAACCATGAGATTTCACCTCACACCAGTCAGAATCCCTAAGATCAAAAACTCAGATGACAGCAGAATCTGGGGAGGATGCAGAGAAAGAGGATGCAGAGAAAGTGGAACACTCCTCTACTGTTGGTGGGGTTGTAAACTGGTACTACCACTCTGGCAATCAGTCCGGCGGTTCCTCAGCAAATTGGACACAGTCCTACCTGAAGACCTAGTTATTCCACTTCTGGGCAAATAACCCAAAAATGCTCCAAAGTACAATAAAGACAAATGCTCCACCATGTTCATAGCAGCCTTATTTATAATAGCCAGAAGCTGGAAAGTACCCAGATGTCCTTCAGTAGATGAATGGATACAGAAAGTGTGGTATATTTACACAATGGAGTACTACTCAGCTACTAGAAACAATGACTTTATGAAATTCCTAAGAAAATGGATGTATCTAGAGAATATCATCCTGAGTGAGGTAACCCAGTCACAAAAGAACAGACATGATATGCAGTCACTGATAATTGGATTCTAGTCCCAGAAAACTCTGAATTCCCAAGAAACAACACACAGACCATGTGAAGCTCAAAGAAAAAAAAAGAAAGAAAGAAAAGAAAGAAAAGAAAGGAAGGAAGGAAGGAAGGAAGGAAGGAAGGAAGGAAGGAAGGAAGGAAAAAGAAAAGCCAAAAAGTGGAAGCTTCAGTCCTTCTTAGGAAAATAAAACAAAACATTAAGTGTATAACACCCTCTCAGATTAGGGTACACCTAGCTTTAAATCATTAATAACTCAAGAGCTAAAAGATAGCCTTGTGGCAATTTGTGGTATTAAGAATCATTATGTTTGTTTTTCGGCTTTTGGCTCAGAGGAGGCAACAGTGCAACTCTCTTCGGTCGTCCCAAATCCGGGTTTATCTGACACCAGCCACCTCCACCACGCCGCCCAAGTTCGACCCGAGATCAAAGTTGTGTACTTGAGGTGCACCAGAGGTGAGGTCCGCGCCACATCTGCCTTGGCTCCTAAGATCAGTCCTCTGGGTCTGTCTCCAAAGAAATTCGGTGATGACACTGCCAAGGCTACCAGGGATTGGAAAGGCCTCAGGATTACAGTGAAACTGACCGGACAGAACAGACAGGCCCAGACTGAGGTGGTGCCCTCTGCCTCTGCCCTGATCATCAAAACCCTCAAGGAGCCACCAAGAGACAGGAAGAAGCAGAAAAATATCAAACACAGTGGAAACATCACTTTTGATGAGATTGTCAACATTGTCCGGCAGATGCGACACCGGTCCTTGGCCAGAGAGCTTTCTGGAACTATCAAGGAGATCCTGGGGACTGCACAGTATGTGGGCTGCATGTGGATGGCCACCACCCTCATAATGTCATAGATGATATCAACAGTGGTGCAGTGGAGTGCCCGGCTAGTTAAGAAGTAACAAGAAAATATTTCAATAAAAGACTTATCTGATAAAAAAAAAAAAAAAGAATCACTATGTTTACTCTTTACACACAAAGAAAATGTTGACTATTTCCATGTTACGTTTTGTTTTATGTAAACTTTATAATCATTGCAAATAGTAAGATTTCAATGCATACTATAAAGCTTTCTTTAAAAAATCAAGTACTAACAAAACTATATTCCTATAGTTTAATGCTAAAATGTTTTTAATACTCTGAACATGTATCTCTGACTTTTTTATATAAAGTTGTAAGGAAAAAATGCTAATAATACTCTTTTGGGAAAGATACACACACACACACACACACACACACAAACCAAAACACATACGCATATTGCCTTTAAAACAGTGCAGTCCATTTTCTGGCAGAGTCAATGGCATTAGTAAAATACTTTTTGATATTTCCACTATGAGCCCCTAAATAGCCATGGCACATTGTCTAGAAGAAACCACCGAAAGTTGGTCTTCCCGAATTGGTATCCTGCTAAGGATGATTCTACACACAAGCCCTTGCTCCAAATGATTTGTGCAGATGCAGTTCCCATACCCAAGTTATTTAGATGCTACCACTGAGCACATCAAGTGGCTAAGACCACATGGAACCTCATGAGTGGCCGGTAGTTTCCACCACAGACAAGTGAGGGCCCACCACCCACACTCCCTCTTCTCAGACCACCTCTCCTCCAGGATAGGGTCAGTGGTCATATGCTCACCATACTGTTATTTAGTACAACAGCCAGTCGGCCCTCCTCTAAGGCAGCAGAGGTCAAAGCACATCCTCCCAACCCCTCAAGGGGTTGAAACTGAGCTGAACCTGAATCAAGGAGAAAAACACCAGAAGCACCCTGCTCTTCCGGTTTTTTTTTTTTTTTTTTTTTTTTTTTTTTTTTTTTTTTTTTTTGAGGTCTTTTTATGGCCACGATTGGCCAGTGAATTTTGATTGACAGGAGCATCTTCCCTTAGGCTTGGGTCGTGCTGAACCTGCTGCTGGGAGGAAAGCACCTGGAAAAACCTCCCTCTTCTTCTGATTGGTAGATCTTCAAGGCCCTGATTGGCTGGGGAATCTTGAGTAACATGGGCACCTCGGTCAGGGTTAGAGTGTGCTGAAGGCTCAGTAAAGTGTTGCCTGCCCCAGGATTCTAGTGCAATAGCTGATCCTCTTTAGATCTGCAGGGATTTTATTTCTTTATCACTTGTGCCTGGCCTCCAATAACCAATCGTTGTGTCTTTCAGACCTCTGCAGAAATTTCTTCTTTCTCATCCTGGTTTGCTGCTGCTGCTCCTTCTGTTCCCTTTCTTCTTCCTCGTCCCCTCCTCCCTTTCATCTCCTCCTCGAATCAGATAGCTTTTACAATCCTTTATACACCTTGGAGCAGAGGGAACTTTATGAGCCGCAGGCAGAAGGGCTCCAAGGAAATTAACAATTACAGAAATGTTTTGAAACACAAAGTAGGATATTTGTTTTTGTGATTTCTCACTGATGTCAGGAAAAGAGCAATGCCATTGCCCTGACTGCTGCCTGACTCAATGGGAAAGCCTGTCTCAGAAACTTGTTTTCCGTGCTCCAGGCACAGCTGGTGTAGAATTAACATCCTTTCCCGTGGGGAGATCATTCACCTCTGATGATGGCCAAAGAAGGGCAGCCTAGAACATAGTTTGAGTTCCACATATGCTATCATGTGTAAGTATCTTTTAGGTTAAGACCCCAGATTATAGTTTGAGCAATTTAAATGGGGACAGAACCTTGGAAGTTTAGTCATGAGGGAGATGGAGATTATCAGAGCAAAACTATCTTCTAGTCCATAATGTCTGATCTACAAGACAGAATAACAGATGTATCAATGCTACAACTCTCCCATATACAAAGGTCAGAGTACAAAACCACAGAAAAATATCAAAGAAATATCACCTAACCGCACTGTGGTTACTGTTCTTACATTAACATGTCTGCCGTGCTAGTCTAACCTCACAATAAGGCTGCTTTTCTTACTGAGCAATGTGGTTCAGAGGACAGCCAAACGTGCTTCTCTGTATGACCTGAAAGAAGTACATTGTACATCATCCTGAATGCTGTGTGTTTCAAGGCTGTGACATCCATGTAGAAGATTCCATATTTCATACTTTATTTTTATTCAAAGTATCCGAGTGTTTTCCTGGCACTAGTTTAGTGCAGTACCTTTAGTGTGGTCAGAAGAGGGCATTAGATCCGTTACATTTTCATTTATAAGAGCAGGTTTAATGTCCATGTTTTAGGGGACACAATCTGTGTCACCTGTTATAATATGCAATGGTCATAACTAAACCATCTCTGGGCTTCTTCGTTTAAAATTGATTTTTATACATTTAATTTCAAGTGTACCACTTTCTGCAGCCTTTAACACTTTTACATTTTTCTAATATATATTCTCAATAATGATAAATGAGGTGGGAGGTTTGGTAAAAACATGCTAACCTAGTGAGTTAATTTCATTCTTAACTACATGTAAAACATCTTTTCATAAGCTCTATTCTACAACTACACTGCTAGCTGCTCAGAAGTCTCCTTCTAGATATGCTCTCTTTCCTAGCAATCCTACTTTTCTTTGATCTCTTTGAAACCCATTTGGACTCCATTGCTCTTCTTCATAATATCCTGGTTCATCTCTCTCCTGCTGTTTCTTATGCCTCTTCTTCCATGAAGCTGTGCTAAGTCAAGAGATAGAGTCCAAAGAAAATGCCCATTAAGAGACCTCTCAAATGTCTAACTGTTATAAAAGAATTTAGCTCCCTCACAACACTCTTGGCAGGATGAACTAGGACATTGTTGTGGGGGGATGGGTGGTGGAGTCATGGACATATCTGTAGTGGGGGCCAAATTTTCACCTTTTCTGTGGAGCACCTCAAAACTATCCAAAGACCACAACAATCATCCCAAGTAATATCCTTAAACTAGGCAAAACATTCCATCCTTAGCATTCTCATTCTATTAAGGCTTTGGCTTTCAGAGGCACCCGGAAGTACATCTTTTCAGAACACACATAGCTGCTTCTGAAAACACAATATCTACCTAAGCTTGGATATTGTACAACCAATGAGGATTTCTATAAACCATAATCAAATATCCTTTACCCATTTACCTTTCTATACTCTCCATCCTGACTTCTTGCTCCACAATTTCTTTCATGTTATGTACATGTAAAAATAAAACCTCAAATATACAAATACATCTTACTGTTCGCATTTCTATTGGTTGTGTGTATACAGTTTGGGATGGTCCATTTGCATTGATTATTCAAAAAGTGATTTATTGAATGACCCCAATTCTCCTACTTGAAGTAGACTTCCATTGTCTAACTAGAAAAAGAAGGAAGGGGCCTCTCCCTTGGAAGTAGTTAATGTACCTGCTTTCATCAAAAGAGTTATTTGGATTTTTTTTTTTTTATGACATGGTAAATTTTTGAAATTTATGGTGGTGGTGTAGAGCCACAACCATTGATTGGTCAGTGGTATTAACTTTGACACTCCCATGCATGAGACAGTGATCTACTCAAAATTATTAATTTTGAGGTTAATTTTCCCAGCACATCGGGATTATCCCTCAATATATCCCTCAAAGCAACTGACTAGAAGGTGACCCCAAAAGGCTATTCCAAGCAGTTTTTATACATTTTAGGGCCACAGGTTACATTAGTAAGATTAATGTTCAAACTTCTTGGCTAAGCATACTGACTTTAATCTATTGGCTAGCAAGCAGGGGCAGATCATGACACACATTTGAACTGTACCTGGGACTTCTCAGAGGGTAAGGTGACTGACTATTAGTCACTACATTGTGAGATTTTTTTTTTTACTCAAAAATATTAATCTGAATGTTCCTCAGAAAATTGGACATAGTACTACTTGAGACCTGTGATAAAACCTCTGGGCATATACCAAAAAGATGTTCCAACATGTCACAAGGACACCTGTTCCACTATGTTCATAGCAGCTTTACTTTAAAAAAAAATTTTATATTTCTGGAAAGAACCCAGAGGTCCTTCATCAAAAAAAATGGATACAGAAAATGTGGTACATCTACACAACAGAGTACTACTCAGCTATTAAAAACACTTCTCCACTGTTGGTGGGGTTGTAAACTGGTACAACCACTCTGGAAATCAGTCTGGCGGTTCCTCAGAAAACTGGACATAGTCCTACCTGAAGACCCAGTTATTCCATTTCTGGGCATATACCCCAGAGAAGCTCTAACATACAACAAAGACACATGCACCACAATGTTCATAGCATCCCTATTTATAATAACCAGAAGCTAAAAAGAACCCAGATGTCCTTCAGTAGATGAATAGCTTATTTACACAATGGAGTACTACTATTGTATCAGAAACAACGACTTTATGAAATTCCTAAGAAAATGGATGCATCTAGAGAATATCATCCTGAGTGGGCTAACCCAGTCACAAAAGAACAGATATAATATGCAGTCACTAATAATTGGATACTAACCCCCAGAAAGCTCTGAACACCCCAGAAACAACTTACAGACTATATGAAGTTCAAGAAAAACAAAGGCCAAAACAAAAAAGAAAAGAAAATGAAAAACCATTATGCTTAATCTTTACACACCAAGAAAACTTCGACTATTTCCAGGTTACATCTTGTTTTACATGTACTTTATGCTCATTGTAACTAGTAATATTTTAAGGAATACTATCAAACCTTTAAAAAATAAAGTACTAACAAAAATGTACTCAAATACTTTTATGCAAAAATGCTTTTAAAATCTGTACATTTATCTCTGTTTTTTAAAATAAAGTTGTTCAATTAAAAAAAAAAGAAATGTGACCAAAAGAGATAAGAAAAAACACTTATTAATCATTAAAAGAAAAATCTACCTAGATGATATCTGCATCCTGAACATCAGTACATCAAATTCTAGGACTATAGTATTTGCAAATAAAATATTACTAAAGATTAATCAAAAATCAAACCTACAAATTAATATCATAAGACTTCAACACCACTAACTCACCCATAACAGGTCTTTGGCAGAGCTAATAAACAGAGAAATAATGAAAATATAAGAGCTTATGACTCAAAAGGAGATAACAGACATGCAGAAAATATATCACCATAAAAATTATAAAATCTTTTAAGTACCTCATAGATCCTTCTTCAAATTTAACTGTCTACTCAGAAACAACGAAAGCATTTACTAATACAAGAACATTGAAATAAACCCCATGTATCCCATCAGACTTTCAAAGATTTTATTCAATTTAACATTGATATAAAAATCCAAAGCTTACCCATGTTTTATTCCTGTAAACAGATACCATTCACTGAAAATTTTACATTGACAAAATTTAATGTTTCCCTATAGTGTAAATTTTTCTTATGTACATTCACAAGCTTTACCACATTGCTCAATTTCATAGGTTTTCTTCGAATTATGTATTCTTTATTCATCAGAAGATAGTTGTGCTGGGTAACGGCTTTATCCTATGGATTATATTCAAAGGATTTCTCCTGAATATACATAATGTTCATGACGATGAATAGTATGAAGATACACAAACTTCACTATATAATCTGATGTAAGATACAATAACAAGCTTTTCATACAATATGAAGTCGTTTATGCTTTTGAAGATGACTGTGACGTGTAACTGCTTTGCACCATTCAGAGGGTTTTTCTCCAGTATGTGTTGTATGCATTCAGAGATAAGGGTGCTGCAAAAAGGCTATCTCACATTTATTACATTTGGAGGGTTTCTCTACACTATGTGTTTTATTATGATATTGAAGACTATTCAGTTGGGAACAGGTTTTATCACATAGATTACCTTGGTAGGGTTTTTCTCCAATGTGTTCTTTTATAGTTTTAAAGACTTTTTTTTTTTTTTTTTTTGAGAAAAGGCTTAATCATATTGATTACATTTATAGGATATCTCTCCAGTATGAATTCTTCCATGTCTTTCACATGACTGTGTTCTGAACAGGCTTCATCATATTGATTACATTTGAGGGTTTCTCTCCAGTATGAATTCTTCCATGCCTTTTCAGAGAAAGGTGTCCTGAAAAGGCTTTATCACATTGATTACACTTGAAGGGTTTCTCTCCAGTATGTGTTCTTTTATGTATGTGAAGATTATTGTTCTGGGAATAAGCTTTGTCACACAGATTACATTTGTAGGGTTTCTCTCCAGTATGAATTCTTCCATGACTTATCAGAGAACTGTGTTGTGAAAAGGCTTTAGCACATTGTTTACACTTGAACGGTTTCTCGTCAGTGTGTGTCCTTTTATGTATTTGGAGAGC
This sequence comes from Micromys minutus, assembly GCF_963924665.1. Lineage (NCBI taxonomy): Eukaryota > Metazoa > Chordata > Mammalia > Rodentia > Muridae > Micromys > Micromys minutus. Next base: position 93,118,574 of record NC_137969.1, on the reverse strand, counting down.
CTTGTTTTTAGGATAGGCTTTGTCACATAGATTACATTTGTAGGGTTTCTCTCCAGTGTGTGTTCTTTTATGTATGTGGAGATTACTGTTTTGGGAATAAGCTTTGTCACACAGATTACATTTGTAGGGTTTCTCTCCAGTATGAATTCTCCCATGACTTACCAGAGAACTGCGTCCAGAAAAGGCTTTATCACACTGATTACATTTGAAGGGTTTCTCTCCTGTATGTATCCTTTTATGTATCCGGAGAGTCATGTTGGCGGAATAGGCTTTGTCACATAGATTACATTTGTATGGTTTCTCTCCAGTATGTGATCTTTTATGCCTGTTGAGACAATTGTTTTTGAAATAGGCCTTGTCACATAAACTGCATTTGTAGGGTTTCTCTCCAGTGTGTGTCCTTTTATGTATCTGGAGAGACCAGTTTACGAGATAGGCTTTGTCACATAGATCACACTTGTAGGGTTTCTCTCCAGTGTGTGTCTTTTTATGTATCTTGAGATTACTGATATGGGAATAAGCTTTGTCGCACAGATTACATTTATAGGGTTTCTCTCCTGTATGAATTCTTCCAAGAGATATCAGAGTACTGCGTTGTGAAAAGGCTTTATCACATTGATTACATTTGAATGGTTTCTCTCCACTATGTGTTCTATTATGCATTTGGAGATTATGATGTCCTAAAAAAGCTTTATCACAGTGATTACATTTGAAGGTTTTCTCTCCGGTATAAATCTTTCCATGAATTTTCAGAGAACTGTGTTCTGAAAAGGTTTTATCAAACTGATTACATTGAAAGGGGTTTTCACCAGTATAAAATATTTTGAGACATTTTAGGTGACTGTGATTTTTAAAGGCTTTACTACACTGATTAATTTCATAGCCTTTCTCTCTCTCCAGTATGTGTTCTTTCATGTTGTAGGAGATTATATTGACTTAAAAATACTTTACCACATTGAATGCATTCATAGGGTTTCTCTCCAGAATGAATTCTTTCATGCCTTTTAAGACTACTGTGATTTGTAAAACCTTTACCACATTGATTACATGTATAGGGTTTCTTTTGAGTTTGTGCTTTTTTTTTGTATTTGGAGACTAGTATAATGTACAGAGGCTTCAACATGACTCCATTATGTTTCTTTTCTGTATCAGTTGTCACATCCCTTTGAGCATGAGTGTTAGCATGCAAGACAAAGGCTTTATTGTAGGGAGCCGTTTGTGCCACACCCAAACATGGCGCCGGCTTCCCGCCGAGAACTCAGCAAACAGAGCTGTTGCCCAGCCAAGAGACTTAATGCGCATGCGCCACATACGTCATAGCCCGCTCTCGGGGCATACTATTGAGTTACTGGAGGGCGCACCAATCAGGTAGTGACACGAGTCTCCTAGGCATATATAGCAGTGCATTTCTCCCCCACGTGGAGAGGGAGATAGTGGAGAGACTTCGGGAGACCCCACGTGGAGAGATGACAGAGAGATCCCACGCGGAAAGGGACCCGATAAGAGAGATTGCGGAGAGATCCCACGTGGAGAGAGACTGGGCAGAGAGATCGCACGTGGGAGACTGCACATGAGAGGTCGCCTAGACAGTAGACCCCGGTAGGGAGTCCCCGGCTCAGAGAGAAGTTTCCTACTCAGGAAGTCCCCTGCTCAGAGTGCTGTACAATAAAGGTAGTCCGCAGAAGAATCTGTTTGTTTGTTGCACGCCTGTTCCTATCGGCGGGAAGCGTGGGCACGTGACACTTTATCACATTTAGTATTCTCAAAGGTTTTCTCTGTACTCTTACTTCTTTCAAGCCTGTAAAGAAAAGCCACATAAATGAAAGCTATACCACACTGATGAATACTATCAACTGTGTGATTTAATGTTACTATGTGTCTAAATATAAAGAGGAATCAGATCCTAAACTTTGTATCACTGTTTATATTCATGTATTTCCCTTCATGATACATGAGATGGTGTTAGGATTTATTACATTGCTCACCTTTATTTATTCTTTTTCAATAAAAGGTTTTTCACATATTTGAAGAAAGGTAGAAGGGCTTAGACGTTTACCACACTGTGTTATTCCAATTTCTTCCTATACTTAGGATCATACTATATTCGCAAAGTGAATTAGGAGAAACAGAAGCATTTCCACATTTCTACTATTCAAGAGAATTTTCTTCAGAATGACTTTGCGGATGCATTGCCATTGGACAAGAACAATGATTGGAAACTTGTATTATATTAAAAAAGTAAACAGTTAAACTGCAAACAACAATGTATCTTCTAATCCTTATGGGAAAGAGAAAGAAAGACACTATTTCCTTCAATACTTTGTATACATAGTTTGTATCCATTATAATATATGATATCCCTATAAAAAGAAGACTAACAAAGTGTTTGAACACTGCATTCACAGAGTTGGACACTTTATTCATCAAAGACATGTGACATAGGGATTAACTTACTGTACAACATCTGTCTTGTCTCCCATCACTTGCCAGTATCACTGAACTTACCAATGTCACTACTAATATACGAACAATATTAACATGAGTATAAACTATTTCCTTCTTAGAAGACTTTGGACATATGTTTATTACTGATTAAGTGTGTATAGCTTTTACACAATAAGAAAAAGCAGATGGCCAGTTGTATAGCTCTGATAGGGTATGTTTCAAATAGTGATATATGCTAAGGCATCGTTTCGACTCTCCTCTATCATAAAAGAATGTTTTGCAATAATAAATCAGAAATATGACATTGAGCACCATGATTTTCTTAGAATGTAACTATCATCAATATATTTAAAGCTATGTTTATTTACACTGTTGCTTTCCTTTAAAACTTTTAGCATACATTAACATTTCTTCAGAGGAATATTTGTATGAACTTGCACATGAAAATTACCTTCCGTGTCCTCTAGGTATATGACAATGTTCCTCAATATTACAGTCTTCCCAATTAATGCCTAAAATAGAATAACAGAAAAGGTAAGTATTGAAATCAAGTAAATGTAAGTCACTATCTTCAGTGAACCTTAGAATCATGCATGATTGACTAAACAAATTCCGCATCCATCTCAACTGAAATGAAAGAAGTGCATCAGAAGAAAGACATTGTGGTGAACAGGCGCACAGACCATCCACCACCAGGAACAGCAAAGATCCAGGGACACAGGCCTGGCAAGAAGGCATTCTGAGTATCCAGGGGGCAGGGAGATTTCTGCTAAGCTCTCGGAAAGTGCGCACCTGCCCTGCTTGATTCAGGGAAACAGGAAACCGGCATTGGGCCCTCTGTTCCCAGCCTTTGGTTTTTGGGTGCAGAACAGGTGCTCGGACCATCCACCACCAGGAACAGCGGAGATCCAGGAACATAGGCCAGGTACAAGGGAAAGGCGAGAACCAATTACTGACAACAAGATGGCAAGAGGAAAGCGAAACAACGTACTCAAGGGAAACCAACACAACCTGGCAATACTAGAACCCAGCTCTCCCATCATAGCAAACAGGGGAATGCCAAACACTCCAGAAAAAGAAGGCTCAGACCTGAAATCCTACCTCAAGATGATGATAGAGATCTTTAAACAAGAATGGCAGAAAAAGCATAAAGAATTAGAAGCTTTTAAAGACGAAACAAAAAAAAAAAAAAAAAAAAAAAAAAAAAAAAAAAAAAACAAAAACACTCAAAGAACTCAAACAACTAGAGCGAAACAGAAACAAAGAGATGAAGGAATGGAAGAAGGAATTTAAAACAGAAATGGACACAATAAAGAAAACACTAAAAGAGACAACCCTAGAGGTAGAAAACCTAAAAAACAAATCAGGAGTCACAGATGCAGGCATTTCCAACAGACTATAAGAAATGGAAGAGAGAATCTCGGGGGCCGAAGACAACATTGAAAACATAGACAAAACAGTCAGAGAAGATGCAAAAAACAAAGAGGTACTAACCCAAAATGTCCAGGAAATCCAGGACACACTGAGAAGACCAAACCAAAGGATAATAGGAATAGAATAGGGCAAAGAATATCAACTAAGAGGCACAGTAAATATCTTCAACAAAATCATAGAAGAAAACTTCCCTAACCTTAACAATGAGATGACCACGAGCATAGAAGAAGCCTACACTCAACAAAGCTGGAAAATCTGGAGGAAAGGGATGAATTCCTAGACAAATACCAGATACTAAAGTTAAACCAGGACCAGGTAAACCATCTAAATAATCCCATAACACCTAAAGAAATAGAAGCAGTCATCAAAAGCCTCCCAACTAAAAAAAAAGCCCAGATCCAGATGGGTTCAGTGCAGAATTTTATCAAACATTTATTGACGACCTAACACCAATACTTTCCAAACTATTCCACAAAATAGAATCAGATGGAACTCTACCTAACTCATTTTTTGAGGCTACAATAACCCTCATTCCTACAGCACACAAAGACCCTACAAGGAAAGAGAACTTCAGACCAATCTCACTTATGAACACTGATGCAAAAATACTCAACAAAATCCTTACAAACCGAATCCAAGAACAAATCAAAAGGATCATTCACCATGATCAAGTAGGCTTCATCCCTGAGATGCAGGGATGGTTTAATATACGGAAAAACATCAATGTAATCCACCATATAAAGAAACTCAAAGAAAAAAACCACATGGTCGGTCATCTCACTAGATGCTGAGAAAGCATTTGACAAAATTCAACACCCCTTCATGTTAAAAGTCTTGGAAAGAACAGGAATACAAGGCCCATACCTAAACATAATAAAAGCAATATACAGCAAACCAACAGCCAACATCAAACTTAATGGTGGGAAACTTGAAGCAATCCCACTAAAATCAGGGACTCAACAAGGCTGCCCATTCTCCCCCTACCTATTCAACATAGTACTAGAAGTAATGGCCAGAACAATAAGACAGCAAAAGGAAATTAAAGGGATACAAATTGGAAAGGAAGAAGTAAAAACATCACTATTTGCAGATGACATGATAGTGTACTTATGCAACCCCACTAATTCCACCAGAGAACTCCTACAGCTGATAAACAAGTTCTGCAAAGTGGCTGGATATAAAATTAACTCAAACAAATCAGTAGCCTTCCTATACTCAAAGGACAAACATGCGGAGATAGAAGTTAGGGAAAAATACCCTTCACAATAGTCACAAAAAAAAACTCTGAAATACCTTGGTGCGACTCTAACTAAGCAAGTGAAGGACCTATATGACAAGAACTTCAAACATCTAAAGAAGGAAATCGAAGAAGATCTCAGAAAATGGAAAGATCTCCCATGCTCATGGATTGGAAGGATCAACATTTTAAAAATGGCCACCTTACCAAAAGCAATCTACAGATCCAATGCAATCCCCATCAAAATACCAACCCAATTCTTCATTTGAGTTGGAAAGAGTAATGTGCAACTTCATCTGGAATAACAAAAGACCTAGAAGAGCAAAATTCATCCTCAACAACAAGAAAACATCTGCGGGAATCACTATCCCTGACCTCAAGCTATATTACAAGGCAATTGTGCTGAAAACAGCATGGTACTGGCGCAGATGGTCACCTGATTTTTGACAAGGGAGCTGTAAACATTCAGTAGAAAAAGGACAGCCTATTCAACAAATAGTGTTGGTCCAACTGGCACTCAGCATGCAGAAGAATGAAAATAGACCCTTTCTTATCTCCTTGTACAAAGCTCAAGTGCAAGTGGATCAAAGATCTCCACATCAAACCAGGTACACTGAAACTATTAGATGAGAAAGTAGGGAAAACCTTAGAACACATAGGCACAGGAGAAAATTTCCTGAACAAAACACCAATGGCTCTTGCTCTAAGGTAAAGATTGACACCTGAGTATCAAACAACCCTATGAAAAAATGGGGTACAGAGCTAAACAAAAAGTTCTCAATTGAGGAATATTGAAAACTGAGAAGCATCTAAGGAAGTTTACGACATCTTTAGCCACCAGGGAAATGCAAATCAAAACAACCCTGAGATTCTACCTCACACCAGTCAGATTGGCCAAGAATCAAAACTCAGATGACAGCAGATGCTGGCAAGGTTTTGGAGAAAGAGGAACACTTCTCCACTGTTTGTGGGGTTGTAAACTGGTACAACCACTCTGGAAATCAGTCTGGCAGTTCCTCAGAAAATTGGACATATTACTACCTGAAGATCCAGTTATTCCACTTCTGGGCATATACCCCAGAGACACTCCAATATACAACAAAGATACATGCACCACAATGTTCATAGCAGCTCTATTTATAATACCCAGAAGCTGAAAATAACCCAGATGTCCTTCAGTAGATGAATGGATACAAAAATTGTGGTATATTTACACAATGGAGTACTACTCAGCTATCAGAAACAATGACTTTATGACATGCTTAATAAAATGGGTGCATCTAGAGAATATCATCCTGAGTGAGATAACCCAGTCACAAAAGAACAAACATAATATGCAGTCACTGATAATGGGATACTAACCCCAGAAAGCTCTGAACACCCCAGAAACAACTCACAGACTGTGTGAAGTTCAAGAAAAGAAAAAAAAAGAAAAAGAAAAAGAAAAATCCATTATGCTCAATCCTTACACACCAAAAAACTTTGACTAATTCTGGGTTACATCCTGTTTTACATATACTTTATGCTCATTGTAACTAGTAAGACCTTAATGCACACTATCAAACCTTTGAAAAAAAATAGCCAAGCACTGACAAAGATATATTCATATACTTTTATGCAAAAATGCTTAAAATTTGTACATTTATCTTTGTTTTTTAAAATAAAGTTGAAAAAAAAAAGAAAGACGTTGTGTTCCTGAATTTGAAACAAGAAAGGGAATTATTCACAGTCTTACCTATAGCACTGAGGTTCCTGTAGGTCTCCAGCATGACATCGTTGTAGAGCTTCTTCTGGGAAGGATCCAGCAAAGCCCACTCTTCCTGAGTGAAGTTCACATGCACATCCTCACAAGTCACTACATGTGAACAGAAATAAAGCACAATAGAGAAAACATTGATCTCACTCTTTTATGTGAAGAAAAAAGGATATCTATTAGGATTACTTCAAAACCAGGTTGTCTATGGTTGATGGTTAGGTGTTACCTGTGTACCACATTTATAAAATAGAAACTTTGAAAATGTACAAAATAACAGATTATGAAAACAAATCATTTGGGCCTCATGGGAAGAACAACATTGTCAACCAACCAAATCTTCCAAACCTCCATGCAGTAGAACACCAACCACTGAGCACACAGGGAGAGGACCATGGCTCCAGTTGCATCTGTAGCAGAGAGTAGCAGTGTCTGGCATCAATATGAGAAGAGGCCTTTGGTCCAGTGAGGGTACGTTTTTTTCCAGTGTAGGGAAATGCTAAGAACTGAGGTGGAGAGGGTGATTGGGAGCTACTACACCTTCCTGAAGGCAAGTAGAGGTGTAGAGAGAATGGGAATGGGTTTGGCAAAGGGGGAACAGTTCATATGTAAATACAGAGAGTACCTAAAAGAAATTAGCAAAGAACCAAAAAACAACAATTAAAATCCAATATGCTTTCTCCTCTACACAACAACTTGCTTGTTTTGCTATAATTGCATTATAAGACATTAGCATTTTTCAAAACATGTCCATCCCTATTTTTGTTTGTTTTTTTGTGAGAGAGAGAATGCTGTCCGTGTGTGTGAGTGACACACAGGGAATCAACTCCTTTTGATAATAGCACAAAATAATATAAAATACCTCGGGCTAACACTAACCAAACAACTGAAAGTATGTGTGCAACAATAAGTGTAAGTCTCTCAAGAAAGAAATTGAAGTCAGTGAAGTCAAGTCTTACACAGGTTGTTCTTTATCTGTAACTACCTCCTCCTTGCTGTCTCTGAAAACCTATTCAGCTCCACATTGCCTTCCCCTACCCAACCTCCTGCTCTACCCTTTAGTTTACAAGCTAAAACGGGAAGAAGCTTTCAATGAAGTCACCTGTGTATGTGAAACACTCCTCATCCTAGGCAGCCCCTCTTGGGGAAGCAGAATTATCATCAAAATACAAAGAGCCCCAGAGTGATCCTCAGTGCATCTTACTATTTCCTAAGCATTGGACAATCCTTTACATCACAGATTCTACTCTTCTCAACACAGCTTACATTTGGAGTGCATCCATCCAAGGGATTAGGTTTATATCCCCCACAAAATTAACTCCAAGTGCATCTTAAATGGCAAGGGCACACGTTCTAGAAGACACTGAGAAACTAGATCTCCGAATTTAGCATGCAACCAAGGATGATTCTACACGAAATCCTCTGCCCCAAACGCTTTGTGCAGATGCAGCTATCATAATAAAGTTATTCATTGGCAACCCATGAGGATATCTAGTGGCTCGGACCACAGGAAACCTCACTGGTGGATGCTAGTTTCCACCCAGCCCATAGGAGGGCCACCACCCGGGTTCACGATCCTCAGTCCAGTACTAATAAGTTTAAAGACTGTGGTCACATGCTCACCATGAAGAGACTTAGTAGCTCTCAGCTGGCATTCCCACAGGCACTCAGCAGCAGAGGTCAAAGCACTTCACACCAACATCCAATCCCTCTCAGCAACTGAGCTGAACCAGCTGAAAAGCAACAAAGCACCTGGAAAAACCCTCCTCAACCTTTGATTGAAAGGTCTTCCTTGAAGCCCTGATTGGCCAGTGCTGTTGAGTGACATGACCCTCAGGTTAGACTGCACTGAAGGAACACAGCAGCATAGGGTTTCCTGGCCCAGCATTCTAGTCCAGGAGCTGACTCTTTTCAGATCTGCAAGATTTCTGTTTCAGTATCACTTTTGCCTGTCCTCCAATAGCGTCACTTTCTGTCTTCCAGCACTAAGTGAAATTTCTTCCCCCCTCCTTTTCCCCTCCTTCTTCCCTTCTTCTTCCTCAGGCTGCTGCTCTTCCTCCTCCTCTTGCTCTTCCTCCTTTTCCTGTTCTATTTCTTCTCCTCCTTCTTCCTCCTCACCATTTTCTTCTTGTTCTTATTTAACTTTTTCCTCTTCTACTTCTTCCTCCTCTTCTTTTCTACCTTCTACTCCTCACCCTCCTCCTCTTCCTCTCATGCTAATCTTCACCGAATCAACATGGACAGCTTTAACTGTTCATTATTCACGTTGGAGCAGAGTGAACTGTATGACCCAATTCTAGAACAGTTCCAAGGATACTGATTTTAAAGACAGATTTTAGGGTACAAAAAATATTTGTTTCTGTAATTTCACACTGACACCATGAAAACTGAAGCCAATATTCATCCTCTAAATTATGTAAGGGTCTGAAATCTCTGAAAGAAGACCCAAGTATCAAAATTCCAAAAAAAAAAAAAAAGAGTATTTCACAGAAACAATCATCATATATGGGTAAACCATCCTTTGAAATAGCAACTTCTGACAAAGGCACAAAAGCTTTTTATAAGGAACCAAGGAAACCTGCTAGAATAATCATAAATTTCATTGCTTTGAGCTGTGTGCTAGCAGATAACAGGTTGTCAGTGGTCTGCATGCCTATATCATAAATTTCTAACCATAGGCTGAAATAGGGCTGCCCAGTGCAGATGGCTCATTCTGAGATAAGATATTTCTCCTTATTGTTTGTGGTATCCCTGGGCTAGTCTCTGGAGGTTAGGGTTTATGCTCTTGTAGTGGATTTTATGTTCTGTTCATAGAGTTGAAGTCCCATGACTTAATTTCTTAGACTTATAGTCTATTCCCGAAGCTGGTGTTTTATGCTGTTTTTACAATCAGGCCTGGTCCTCCAAATGCAGACAAAAGGGGTCCTCAAATGGAGATGTCTGGGGTTTATCTTAGAGAAAAGACGGAATGGATGCCGATCACTGTGGAGCATTACTGTTAGCCAGCACATCTTCCTCAGTGGGAAGGGGAAAAATCATATGTGTTTAGTAACTGTTTTCCAGATGAACAGAACTCATAGCATGGATCTCTTGATATATGCAGAAAGTAGATATATAAGAATCTCCCACAGAATGTGGTCCAACTAGTATACCAAAGACTGTGTACCAAGGGCAAGTTGAAGAATCCAATAATGGCTGTGTCTCAGCTGGACTTCAGCATATACCAGAATTCAAAAGGAGGAGCCTCCAATGCCAGAAAAATAAAGTGATCTCTCTTGCCAGATAATGTCCAACCAAAAATAGAATGAGTTACTATCTTTAATATCCTTCATAGATGTTGGCTGCTACCAGAAGCTGTGTCTTAGATAAAAAAAAATTTCCTGCCAACTCTAAAGCTCCAGAATAAACAAGGTTCTTTTTCCCATATTAAATATTCCAAATATTAAAAAGCCCTCACAGTGTCCACCTGTTTCAGTTTTAGATAGTTAACTACAGTTATTTGACCTGAAAAGCCTCATACCTCATCCTGAATGCTCTCTGTCTGTGAAGAAGACTCCATTTTGTATACTTTATTTTTATTTTATGCACTAGAGTGTCTTCCCGGCACTTGTTTCTGTGCAGTACCTGCTGTGGTCAGAAGAGGGCATTAAACCCCTTGGGATTGCAGTTATGGCAGCTGGATTAATTAATGCCCATGGTTTTGGGGAATGCAACCTGTGTCACCTGTTACAACATGCAACTGTCATAACTACACCATCTCTGTCTTACTATATTTTCATTTAAAATTGATTTTTATACATTTGACTTAAATGTATCACTTTCTGCAACATTTATTTTTTTACATTTCTCTAATATATATTCCCAGTCATTCCCAGTCAAATGAGGTGGGAGGTTAGGTAAAAAACATGCTAGCCTAGGGAGCTAAGCTCATTTTCTTAAGTATATGCAAAATATCTATTTACAAGCTTGAGTGTACAGCTGAAGTGCTAGATGTTCAGAAATCTTCATCTATGCTCACTTGCCTAGGTGGTCCTCCTTTCTCTTGAGCTCCTCTAAGGTCATGTGGGCTCCTTTGCTCTCTTTCTCAAATCCTGTTTCACCTGTGGCCTGTACTCTTTACACCTCTGCTTCCATGGTGCTATTCTAAGCGAAGAGATAGAAATAAATTCCAAAGAGAATGTCCACCAGGAGAGTTCTCAGATGTCTAATTGTTCTAAGAGATGCTCCATCTCACTCACTACACACTTGGCAGGCTGAAGCAGGCCAGTATATGGGGGTGGGGGTGGGAGGATCCAAGCCAAGTCAGTAAGGAGACAAATCTTTTCACCTTTACTGAGGAGCACCTCAAAAGCCACCCAGCAGACTTTGCCTCAAGTACTCCAACAAAGAGCACAAGACCCTCCCAAGGAATTAGCTTTTATAATAGGCAGGAACTTTCCATTCTTTAGCATTCTCTTTTACTGAGGCTTTGGCTTTCAAAGGCACACCCAAAGTACTTCTTTTGAAGACACAGGTATCTGCATCTGAAAGGCATTATCTTCCTAAGCTTGGGTATTGTACAACCACTTAGGTTTTTTATTATCCATAATCAAATATCTTTCACAGTTTACCCCCTTACTTCTTCCATTTCCAACCAAACTTCTTCCAATTTCTTTCTTGTTAAGTTTGTGTGACTATAAACACTCAAGTACATTAGCAAAACTGCGACCTGCATTTTTATTCGTTGTGTGTACAAGGTTGAAGGACTGACCTTGTTGCATTGATTAGCCTAGTAGGGAACGTATTGCCGGGGGTTAATTCTCCTACTTGAGGGAGAATTCCACCCTTTAATGTTCTATAGGACTTGGGGATCACAAAGCATCCACAGATAACTAGGAAAGTATAGAAGGGGCCTCACTGCTGTGAACGATATAAAAGTACCTTCATTGAGTCCCAAAGATGCACGTGGATTTTTTTTTATTAACCTAGTGAGTTCTTTGCTATTTGTGGTGGCAGGCCACCCCTACCTTTGGTATAAAGATAGATATCATCCAAATTTTTCAGAATGATTGTCCCAGATGTTTCTCTTCATAATTGTTACCTAACATTAAGGAAAATGTGACATGTATATCATGGCCTGCAGACCTCTTTGTTATTTGTAAAAGAAAACAATTGAATGTACATCTTTAAGCTAGAGAATCTATCCCTCTTGTAACATGGGCTTTGCAAAAGAGTTTGTGCATAAGTATTTCCTAGGCTTTATTGTGTCCCTGGAGTTGAACTGATTGGATTGACAATTGCCTGGAAACCTTTTAGCCATGTTTTAATGAGTTTTAAGTTTGCTGGCCATAATTCACCTGGTATTAGACTCCCTGAAATCTGATCTACATTGAAAAAGACAATCTGCATGAGGTTTTTATTCCCATGTCTTAGCATGTTTCCCTTCCCTACCTTCAGGGATCTATCAAGATAATCCTGACCCCCAGAAGTCCTAAAACATCTTGGATAAGAAACACAATCAAGAATAGAAACCCTGGGGTAGAAAATTCCCGCATAACAGAGCACCGAACTTTCTATCAGCTTATTCAGTTTTCATTCCCAGTCTATAATTCGGCCCTGACTAAAAGCAGAACAGCCTTTTAACAGTCAAACTCAAGGCCCAGTTACATAGCAAATGATTACAAAAGCAGATTCCTTTCCAGGTTTTAATTTAGTTAACTATTACCTAATTCTCAGAACATACCATTGTTAGGGGAAGGATGAAGAGAGTGGGAGGCATATGGCCCATGGAGGTGCAGCGAGGCCTGGGGGCAAAGGAGATGCCTCTGGGGGGGTCCATGTTGGGAATTCCTTCCCTGAGGGACTAGCCACACAACGGTATAGTACGGAATAGAGTTTATTCAGGTCATGGTAGAGTTAAGAGGGTGGTAGAAGCAGGGGCGGGGGGAGTAGAGGAATAGAGGCAGGCCATGAGCATGTGGGAGAGAAGGGGGGAAGGGAAAGGGAAGAAGAAAGGAGGGGTAGGACTGGGAGAGCAAGGCTGCAAGAGCACAAGAGCAAGAGAGGCCAAGAGAGAGAGGAGGGGGCAAGCAGCCCCTTTTATAGTGTCAGGTCACTGGGGCGGAGCATACCTGGCTACTGCCGGGTAATTGAGGTGTGGGGTTTACAGAATCCCAACAACCATGAACAGTAGAAATCATTTAATGATGTGGAAATCACAAGATTATAGAGGAAGAACAAGTAAAAAAGGTTGAATTTTAACTTGAAGTCAAATTTTACATTGTTATAATTAGTAAAAGGTAGAAATAGTGTACTCTGCTAGGCTATCACAAATATGTCTGTAAGACCCAAATTGAGTCTTATCTATATGAGGCTCCCATGAATCAGGCAAGAGATCAGGGATCAATGCAAAAGCAAGAGGTTTATTAGTTTCATGCACTGGGGTGCTATATTCAGAGGAGAGACTACCCCAAGACTGTTGCAAGCAGTTTATACTTTTTAAGGGTACAGGTTAGAAAATACCCCGGCAGAGGGGAGACCCTCACTCATGTCTCAGAATAACACGATCCCCCAAGAAATCATGAGAAACCGTCCTTGCTGCAATTACATGAGGTTTATTGATGAACCAGTGCATTGGGGTAGAGACTCATATCCCACGCAGGGGTAGAGGAGTCTTACCCCAAGGACTGGGAGAAGGGGTTTTTAAAGAAAAAAAAAAAAAAACACAAACCAAGGGAGGAGGGAGTATGTCATTGGAAAATGCCAAAAATACCAGTGAAGAATCACAAAGGAAACACCCGGTTTCTCAAGATTGTTTATAAGGTGTTATTTTAACTTTTATGCTTTTATGGTCAGTCAGTTCCTGAAACAGAGTCACAGAACTGCCTGTAAGGAAAAGATGATGGGGCACCAATGAAAGGAAAAGTCACTGAAAGGAAAAGTCACAGGGCACCAATGTTGTGAAAGGATGACGATCCGAGTCCCGGCACCAATGTTAGGGGAAGGATGAAGAGAGTGGGGGGTATATGGCCCATGGAGGTGCGGCGAGGCCTGGGAGCAAGGGAGATGCCTCTGGGGGGTCCATGTTGGGAATCCCTTTCCTGATGGACTGGCCACATAACGGTATAGTACAGAATAGAGTTTATTCAGGTCATGGGAGAGTTAAGAGGGTGGCAGAGGCAGAAAGAGAGAAGTAAAGGAGTAGAGGCAGGCCATGAGCACGTGGGAGAGAGGGGGGAAGGGAAGGGAAGAGGAGGGTTGGAGGGAGAAAACAAGGCTGCAAGAGCAAGAAAGGCCAAAAGAGCCAAGAGAGAGAGGAGGGGGCAAGCAGCCCCGTTTATAGTGTCAGGTCACTGGGGCAGAGCATACCTGGCTATTGCCAGGTAATTGAGGGGTGGAGTATACTTGGCTGTTGCTAGGTAACTGAGGGGTGGGGTTTACAGAATCCCAACACCACCTATCCTACATTTTTGGCTCTACTCTACCTGCTAGGGTCTTCTACTTTACATGTTAGGGGGTCAGGATTTATCCTAGTCTTTCAGTTACATCATCAAGATTACAGTTTAAACTTACTGGGTAAGTGTATTGGCCTTTGAATCTATTGGCTAGTGAGCATATGATAGGCATTGGAACTCTATCTGGGACCAGAGGGTCAGTCAGTACATTCTGTGGTTTTTCAAAAATGTTCCTGCTTCTTCCTTGAACAAGGGTGAAGAACCTGGCCTACCCTTGACCTGAGGCAATGGGTGTAAGGCTTGTGAAAGCCCCTAGGGTCTTTTATATTGATTTGTCTCCTGTATGAGACAGGATCTCTTTTAGAACTCTAGTTGACCTTGATTCACTAAGCACAGGAAAAGTGAATTTAAAGTCTTAACTACCGGGAGACTCTCCAAGTGAAACAGGAGAATGGAGTTCTATGCAAACGCAAGAGGTTTATTTTCTGGCTCTTCGAGGCAGACCCTCAATCAGTCCCTCCTGGAGAGTGACTAGGGGCATCCCTGAATGGCTATAACAAGCAGTTTTTATACTTTTTATATGTAGAGTTACATCAGCAAGGTTACAGTTCAAACCTATTGGCTAAGCATATTGACCTTTGACTCTATTGGCTAGTAAGCATATGGCATGCATTCTAACTCTATCTGGGATCAAAGGGTTAGGTAACTGTCAGTCAGCACATTTGGCAGTTTTTCAAGAATGTTCCTGCTCCTACTGAGAACTGTGGCTGGAGAATGTAACAGCCAGAGGTGGGAAGCTGGTACTTGGCCTAATCTTGACTTGAGATGGTGGGTATAAGGCTGGCAGAAGCCCCTAGGATCCTTCAGTATAATATATATATTGGATCAGTAAGAAATAGCATATATATTTATCCCATGCAACTGAACCACTATTTCTAGCATGATAATCTTCTATTGAAGAGCGACATGAAAATTAATTTGATAAAGGCCTGGTTACAGGTAAAGCAATATGTAACAGGATTGATTCGTCAAAGCAGGCTAGACTTGTCTATCATTGAGTTGCCTTTACTCTTAAAGGGACTGCATTGAAACTAGCTGCTCTGGAGCTAGATTTAGAAAAAAACCCTCCATGGTTTCTGTAATGAGGGGGGCAGTTGCTGAGCTCTCATTGTCTACATAACACTTCTCTATAATTAATTTTTAGTGCTCTCATAAGACTTACCTGGGGAGTAATAGAATGAAATCAAGGTTACTTGATTCAACACAGGAAGACTTGTCTCAGAAGCATTTTTTAAAAGTCTGGAGGTACAACTGCTCTAGAATTACCATCCTTTCTCAGGGGGTAATCACTCATTCAGGTTTGGCTAATGCTCAAAGATGAGCCAGCCTAGAACAGATTTTACATTCCACATATGCTGTCATTCTTGAGTCTCTTTTAAGTTCTGGCCCCAGGTTATACATTGAACAATATAAATAGGGACATGAAACTGCAAGTCTGGCCACTGAGGGAGATGGAGGTTTACAGACAAATCAATCTTCTAGACCTCAATCTGTGATCTCAAATATAGACTTAAAAAATGTACCAATGCCACAATTCTCACACATCCAAAGGACAGAGAACACAAATACAGAAAATATCAAGAACTCTGGTTACTGTTCTTACATGAACAGTTTTGCTGAACTATTCTAACTTCAGAATAAAGCTGAACCTACTGATTCAGAGGAAGGCCACAGATGCTCCCAGCAGCCAGAAGAGGGCATTAGATAACCTTGGGATAGGAATAGGGCATCTGGTTGACTACCACATTGTTTCTGTGATTGCAACCTGCGTCATCTGTAAAAACATCCAACATTCATAACTGCTAAGGCATCTGTCTATGTGCTATTTTTAATTAAAAATTTATTTTATACATTTGAATTAAAATACATTTCAACACTTTCTGTAACATTTATCCTTTAAAACTTTATCTAATATTTATTTCCAATAATGACATATGAGGCAAAAGTTGGGGGGGGGGAACAGCTAGCTCAGGAAGGTAACTTTATTTTCTTAACTACATGCAAAATATCTATTTACAGACTTGATTCTACAACTAACCTGATTACTGCTCAGAAATCCCCCTCTGTCTATGCTGTTTTACCAAGCTCCTTCAAACCTGAGGGCTGCTTAGTTCTTCTTACAAATCCTGTTTCTTCTGTGACTTACATGGAGCTTTGCCCATGAAGCTATTTTTTAAGCCTCTTCTTCCATGAAGCTCTTCTCAGCCAAGACACACATACCCCCCACCCAAACACACACACACACACACACACACACACACACACACACACACACATACACACACAGAGAGAGAGAGAGAGAGAGAGAGAGAGAGAGAGAAGGGGGAGGGTAAGGGAGAGAGCAAAGAGAGGACCTAATAAAGAGAGCTCTCAAAGGTCAAATTGCTATAAAAAGAAGTCTCCCAGCTCTTCTTATACTCTTGGCGGGTTGAACCATGTAACTAACTTGATGGGATGCTCCAATCCAAGTCAGTATGGGCCAAACAATTTCATCTTCAGTGTGGTGAAGCTCAAGGACATCCAGCTGGTTTTGTCTCAAGTCATACAGCAAAGATCACAGGACCCCCTCCAAGTAATTTGCCTTAAAATTGATGGGCTGAGCTGGGGAGAAGAGAACTAGAGGTTGGAGATTCTGAGGATTTAGGCAGAAGCTCTGAGCAACAAGCAGATTCCATATAAATTGATGAAGGCCACCTAGGACAGAATGTCTTTTGAAACAATGAAATGATTAACTTAATTGACTTTATTTAATGTCATTAAGACCATTTTCTTTTCCTATAACGTCTGAGGAAGAGGAATTGGCCTCACCTCCTCATTATCTCCCCATGAAGGGCTTGGATTTTCTATATGTGCATATCACTGTGCAGGGGTCTCAAAGGAAAATCGTTGTCAGAATCTTAGAGCAATGGTCAAGAACAAATTCCCATGCCTCCGGTTCACAAGAAGGAAGTCTTTAGCCCCACCTTCAATTGTACTGTGAGCACCTAGTCTCACAATGCAACACAGCTGCTTTATGTTGATTCCTCATCACAGTGCCTGCCATAAAAGAGAAAAGAAGGATGCCAGTAAACACCAGCGAGTGGGGAAGCCAACTGTCATACCTCATTGTTATATTGAGTAGCTTAGCCTACAGAGGGAGTACCATGTGATTCTAGGCCATATAATGGGAAACTTTCAAAAATATGTATATTATGTAGATTTCACTTCTCAAATTCTCTATTATGGCTGATGAGATGCCAAGTCGTTAAGATCTCTTGCTGATCTTCAAGAAGGAAAGGCTTTGATTTCAAGCATTCACATGGTGGCTAACAATGGTAGGTAACTCTAGTTATAGAAGATCTGATGCCCAAGGCATGCGTGTGGTAAACAAATACACACACACACACACACACACACACACACGCAGGCAGAACACTCATATGCACTAAAAATTACATAGAAAATACAAAAAATATTTAGTAAAAAACAAGCACTAAGAAAACAACCCAATTTTAAAAATAGGATATAAAACTAGACAAAGAGTTCTACAAAATGAAAAAAAAAAAAGGAAGTAAAACATTTTCTTTGAAATTCAGGGAAGAAGAACATGATTAAAATATATGAAACCTCAAAGAATAATTAAAACTGTAAAAAAATGTAAAATGTGAAAAACTGTTCAACATCATTGGCCATCAAGGAAATTCATATTAACATTACATTGAAGTTTCGCTTTAATCCTTTCAGACTGACTAGAAGTAAACAGGTGCTGGTACTGGTAGACCAGAAGGGGAACAGTTATTCACTTCTGGTAAGCATGCAAACTGTTACACACAAACGTGTGTATCATCGCATCCTGAGCTCTAACATGCTTGGCTGGTATACGACTTTTCTGGGGGGAGGGTGTTAGAGGGAGTCTCTCCCTCAGCTAAATTCTACGGCTGGTGACTTAACCACTTTCTTATCATTGGGAAAATCCTTTACATCAGCGATTCATCTCTTCTTATCATGGCTGAAATTTGGCGTGATACCCAGTGAGTGAGATGGGTTTTACAGACTCCACAAAATTAACCCCAAATGGATCTTAAATGGCCGCGGCACATTGTCTAGAAGCTACCACCCAAAGGAGGACTCTCCGAATTTGGTATCCTGCTAAGGATGATTCTACACACAAGCCCTTGCTCCAAATGATTTGTGCAGATGCAGCTCCCATACCCAAGTTATTCAGATGCTATCACTGAGCACATCTAGTGGCTAAGACCACATGGAACCTCAGGAGTGACTGGCAGTTGCCACACAAGCCAAGTGAGGGCCCGTCACTCACACTTCCTCATCTCAAACCACCTCTCCTCCAGGTTGGGGGCAGTGGTTATATTGTGATTTAGTAGCTCAGCCAGTTGGCCATCCTCTAAGGCACACAGCAACAGAGGTCAAAGTACACCATCTCCTCAAGGTTCCTCAGAAATAGAGCTGAACCTGCAGCTCAGAGGAAAGCACCTAGAAAACCCTCCCTCTTCTTCTGACTGGTAGCTCTTCAAGGCCCTGATTGGCCGGGTAATCTTGAGTGACATGAAGACCTCCCTCAGAGTTAGAGTGTGCTGAAGGCTCAGCAAAGGGTTGCCTGCCCCAGGATTCCAGTGCAATAGCTGATCCTTTTTAGATCTGCAGGGATTTTATTTCTTTATCACTTGTGCTTGGCCTCCAATAACCAATCGTTCTGTCTTCCAGACCTCTGCAGAAATTTCTTCTTTCTCCCCCTGGTCCTACTGCTGCTGCTCCTACTGTTCCCTTTCTTCTTCCTCATCCCCTCCTCCCCTTCATCTTCTCCTCGAATCAGATAGCTAGCTTTTACAGTTCTTTATACACCTTGGAGCAGAGGGAACTTTATGAACCTCAGGCAGAAGGGCTCCAAGAAAATTAACAATTACAGAGATGTTTTGGGACACAAATAAGGATAATTGTTTTTGTGATTTCACACTGATGTCAGAAAAACAGGAATTAATATTCATCTGCTCCGTATTGTAATGGTCTGAAAATGGCTAAGGAAGAGAATAGACTCGGAGAGTATACAAAAACAAAGAGCACTTTTTCTACAGAAACAACCAGCATGTGGATACGAACCATTCTTTGAAATGGCGACCCCACAGAAAGGCATGCACACCTTCTTTTAGAGAACAGGTGGAACTCTCTAGAATGAGGAAATCTAAAATGTCATTGGTTGGTGCTCGGGGATCACAGGTTGTTAGTCATCTCAATTTCTATGTCATGAACGTTTAACCATATAACGAAATAGGGCCAATACAGATGGCACATTCTGAGGTAAGATATTTCTTCTTTCTTGTGGGTATTCCAAGATTGGTCTCTTGGGTGTGAGGATTTATGATTTTGTTCTAGATTTTATGGTCTGTTCCTAGAGTGGCACCTTATGACTTACTTTCAGGGACTTATGGTCTACTCCTAGAGCTGTTGCTTCATGGACTTTTTGAAATCAGGTCTGGTCTTCCAAATGGGGTCCTCATGGAAATTAATGGGTTTTATCTTTACTTTTCAATATGAACCAGAGAACCCTGGTAGAAAAGCAGAAAATGCATGCTGATCAGTACAGAGCACTATTTTTAGCCAGCACACCTTCCTCAGTGGGAAGGTGAAAAATCATAACTGTATTAGGAAATGTCTCCAGATGAACAGAACTGATAGCATGAATCTCTCCATGTACACATGAAGTGAATATAGAAAAATGGCTCCCAGCTGTGTCCAACTAGTAAACCAAAGACTGTGTACCGATGGCAAGTGGAAGAATACAGTAGGGCCTGTGTGTCTCAGCGGGTCCTCAGCATGTACCAGAATTCCAAAGAGGAGCCTCTAATGCCAAGAAACATAATGTGATCTTGCTAGCCTCAGTGTAGCAAGCTTAAAAAGAGAAGGAGCTACCATCTTCAGTGTGCTTTCTATATGTAGGCTGCCACCAGAAGCTGTGGCCTAGATCACAGACTTTTTGTCAACTCAAAAGCTCCAGATTAAAGAATGGTTTTCCAAATATAAATGGGGCAAGTAAGAAACAGCCCTCAGGGTGCCCACCCATTTCAGTTTTAGGTAATAAACTACAGTAATTTAAACTGACGTGCATTTTACCTCATTCTCAATACTTTCTGTCTCAAGGCAGTGATATCTGCGTAGAAGAATCCATTTTTTATACTTTATTTTTAGCTTACGTATATGAGTGATTTCCTGGCACTTTTTTGTGCAGTACCTGAAGTGGCCAGCAGAGGGCACTAGATCCCTTGAGATTGCCATCACAGCAGCAGGATTAATGCCATGTGGTCTCTATATTTTCATTTAAAGTTCATTTTTAAACATTTGAAATATAATATATCACTGTAAACTTTACCTTTTAAAATTTTCCTAATATGTATTTCCAGTAGTGACAAATAAAGTAGGAAGTTTGGCAAAAACATGCTAACCTAGTGAGTGAACCCAATTTTCTTAACTATATACAAAATATTTATTTATAACGTTGAATATGCAACAAAACTGCTAGGTGTTCAGAAATCTCCTTCATCTGTGTCCTTTTACCTAGATAGTTCACCTTTCTCTTGAGCTCATCAAAACCCATGTGGGCCCCTTTGCTCCCTTCCCTCAAATCCTGTTTCATCTGTGTCCTGCTATTTTTACCCTTCTTCTTCCAAGATGCTATTCTAAGCCAAGAGATAAGAGACCAAAGAGAGCTCTCAATTGTCTAATTGCTAATAAAGAACACCCTATCTTCCTCAGCATACCCTTGGCAGGCTTCATGTTAGTGGTCCTGGTGGGAGGATCCAAACCCAGTCTGTAGCAAGCCAAAAGTTTTTAACTTTACTGTGAAATCACTCATCTGACTTTGCCTCAAGTCATCCAGAAAAGACCACAAGACCCCTCCCAAGCAATTTGATTTTAAAAAAAGAACTTTCCTCTCTTTACCATTCTTATCTATTGAGATTTTCAGAGGCACACCCAACCATAACTTTTCAGGACACACCTAGCTGCATCAGAAAAGGCAATATCTTCCTGAGCTTGGGTATTTTACTACCAATTACTTTTCTATGAACCATAATCAAATATCCTTCAACAGTTTAAGCCCTTCCTCGTTTTGTCTCAATCTTAACTCCTTCCCCACCAATTTCTTCTTTGTTATGTATGTGTCAATATGAATGTTCAAGCATATAAATAAAATTTGCTGACTGTATTTTCTACTGGTTGTGTGTACATGGTTGAAGGACTGACCATGTTGCATTGATTAGCCAAAAGGAACTCGCTGCCTGAAGCTAATTCTGCCACTGAATTATTAGCGTTTCACAATGAACTGTAACTATAGTTCCGTAAAAACTTTACGTCTGGTCACATAAAAGCTGTCACCTGGCATTTTCTTTGGTATTTCTATAACTGAGACCCTTTCTGTGTGTCCTGTCACATAGATTAAAAATCCAGGGCTGTAAAAATATACTTCTGTACTACTACAAGGGGAAAAGACAAAGTTGTTTGAGTTACTCTTTCAATCAGCAAGAGACATCAAGTGAAGTAAAGAATCAAATTTATATTCTAGTCTATGATTTCAGGGAAAATAAATCAACTACAACAACATCAACAGAAAAAAAGAAACAGGTTTAACTGATTTTAGTTGCTATTTGTCAAAATTCCAACCTACAGCTATCAGAATTTGTTCTGTATGCTAATACACAATCCCCTGTCACAGACAGATTCACAGTTAAATTCTGGACCATGTTTTACTTTCCTTCCCTTTGTTGTCTCAGTTAAATCATACTTAGTGGGATAGTTTTCCTCTGCCCAGGTTACCACACCTATGAACCAAAGTATAGTCTCTCTCACAATCCTTCCCAGTTCCAGCAGATCAGATTCTAATAGCTCGGCCTGAGGTTAAATAAATAAATAGATAAATAAATAAATTAATAAATAAAGTTTTTAGGGGCTCTGAGATTTTTCCAGAACACCCCATTCTTAGAATGTGAGACCCTAAAAGACACAGAAATGGCTAATGTCAGACTCAGAGATTTTTCCAGTCATCCCAAGGCTATGAGATCCCACCTGTGCATTTCATGGTAGACTTCTGTTACTAGAGCTAGGACCACAGTCTGTGTCCTAGCTACCCTAACCAGATAGACTCAGCCACTCATCCTCATTAAGCCACTTAAAAGAACTGATTTGTCTAACTGTGACACGCCCACCTCTAATGCTGGTATTACAGAGGCAGGGTGGGCAAAATTCTCTGATGTTCTAGAACAGGTAAGAGTTCCAGGCCAGCCAGAGACTGGAGTGTGAATATATTTCCAAATAAAACAATGACACAAATGATAAAGAATAAAAAGGAAAAAGGAAATTATTAATAAAAATTGAAAATAGATTAACATATTTGTTCAGTCTGACTCATTTGGAATGGAGAATTTTCTCCCTTTCTTAATTCCTTAACTGAATTTTAGCCCCTTTCTCTCCTAAAATGTACTCATTTAACAAATAAAGTTTTACTATGCAGAAAAGTCATTACCTTGAGGAATCAGTCATTTTTGATAATGAGATTCCTAGGGGAATTCTAAGGTTATGGGGTCCACTGTTATACTAGACCATAACCAAAGAGGGAAATATGAATGTATCTTTAGACTATGCAATTCCTACCAGACAGTCACTTTAGCACTTTACAGGGAACATTGGATGGGGACTGAGGGGCTTTAAGTTCTAATTGGAGACTGTCAGGACGGATATACATGGTGTGGTCACTGACAGATCTGTGTCTTGTCACGAAAAGGAATAGGAGTGGAAGAATCAGACAAGGCTGACCCACCACTGCTGAGTGGATACAGAGCACAATGGAAGACAGAGGGTGTTCAGGTGCACACCAAGCACTGCACTCCAAGGGGCCTTTCTTCCTCTTTCTTTTACAATCCCCAATAATTCAGCCATACTCCATGGTTCTTTCTAAATGCCTGACTTCTAGAGTTTTACAGTGACTTCTGTTTGAGGTTCTGGGTCCCCTGAGTACAGCCTTGGTGTCACCTGGAGTCCCCAACACTCAGATCTCGTAAATGAGTGTTTTGTAGTCACCAGGAACAAGAACAGGATCCATTCAGCAAATAAATCTTTATGTATGCATGTTCCTTTTCTCTCCTTAAAGGAAGCATAAATTACATCAGAGGTACACCTGAAATGCATTGTTGTGGCTCCTGCTGCTGCCAAATGAATCCAGATAGCAATTAGATTTTACTAGCAAATTTCAATAAAATGAGGTATGCTCTTTCTTTCTTTTTTCAATTTCATCGGACATTATATTTATGAATCAAATGTTATATCCCCTACTCCTCCCCCAAACTTGCTTCCATGAAGGTGCTTCCTCTCCCAATCACCCTCTCCACCTCAGTGCCTTGGCTGGTTGATGATGCTGTTCTTCCCATGGGGTTGCAAACCTTTCAGCTCCTTCAGTCCTTTTTCTAGCTCTTTCATTGGGGTCCCTCTGTTCATTCTGATGGTTACTTGCAAGCATTCTCATCTGTATCTGTATGACTCTGGCAGAGCCTCTAAGGAAATATCCATATCTGGTTCCTGCCAGTAAACACTTCTTGGCATCAGCAACAGTGCTCAGGTTTGGTAGCTGCATATGGGGTGGTTCTCCAGATAAGGCAGTCTCTGTAGATCTTTTCTTCAATCCCTGCTCCTCTACTTGACCTTGTATTTCCTGCCCTGAGTGTTTTGTTCTCCCTTCTAAGAAGGACTGAGGCATTCACATTCTGGCTTTCCTTCTTTTTGAGCTTCATACGTTCTGTGGATGGTTTCTAGGGTATCCCAAGCTTTTTGGGCTAGTATCCGCTTATAAGTGAGTACATACCATAAGTGCTCTTTTGTGACTGGGTCATATTACTAAGGATGATAGCTTCAAGTTCCATCCATTTGCCTAGGAATTTCATGAACTTATTCTTTTTAATAGCTGAGTAGTACTCCATTGTGTATATACACACCACAATTTCTGCATCCATTCCTCTGTTGAGGGACATCTGGGTTCTTTCCAGCTTCTGGCTATTATAAATAAGGCTGCTATTAACATGGTTGAGCATGTGTCCTTGTTAGATGTTGAAGCTACTTTTGGGTATGTGCCCAGGAGTGATATAGCTGGGTCCTCAGGTAGTACTATGTCCAATTTTCTGAGGAACTGCTAGACTGATTTCTAGAGTGGTTGTACCAGCTTACAACCCTACCAACAGTGGAGGAGTGTTCTCTTTCTCCACATCCTCACCAGCATCTGCTGTCACCTGAGGTTTTGATCTTAGCCATTCTGAGTGGTGTGAGGTAGAATCTTAGGGCTGTTTTGATTTGCATTTTCCTGATTATTAGAGGTGTT
The DNA here is from genome assembly GCF_963924665.1 of Micromys minutus. Lineage (NCBI taxonomy): Eukaryota > Metazoa > Chordata > Mammalia > Rodentia > Muridae > Micromys > Micromys minutus. The sequence goes on along the minus strand of NC_137969.1, from coordinate 93,093,858 downwards.
GAGCATTTCTTTAGGTGTTTCTCAGCCATTTTATATTCCTCAGTTGAGAAGTTTTTGTTTAGCTCTATACCCCATTTTTATAGGATTATTTGATTCTCTACAGTCTAACTTCTTGAGTTCTTAATATATATATATATATATATATTAAGATACTAACCCTCTATCAGATGTAGGATTGGTAACAAAATTTTCCCAATATGTTGGTTGCCATTTTATCCTCTTGACAGTGTCCTTTGCCTTACAGAAGCTTTGCAATTTTCTGAGGTCCCATTTGCTGATTCTTGATCTTAGCGAATAAGCCATTGGTGTTCTGTTCAGGAAATTTCCCCCTGGGCCTATGTGTTCTAAACTCTTCTCCACTTTCTATTTTATTAGTTTCAGTGCACCTGGTTTTATGTGGAGGTCTTTGATCCACTTAGACTTGAGCTTTGTAGAAGGAGATAAGAAGGGATTGATTTGCATTCTTCTGTATGCTGACTGCCAGTTGAACCAGCATCAGTTGTTGAAGAGGCTGTCCTTTTTCCATTTTTCGCTCCTTTGTCAAATATCAAGTGACCATAGGTATGTGTGTTCATTTCTGAGTCCTTGATTCTATTCCACTGGTCTACCTACCAGTCTCTGTACCAATACCTGGCAGTTTTTATCACAATTGATCTGTAATACAGTTTGAGGTCAGGGATTATAATTCCCCTGGAATTTTTATTTTATTTTATTTTATTTTATTTAATTAATTTTTTTTGAGAATGGTTTTTGCTATCCTGGGTTTTTTTATTATTCCAAATGATTTTGCAAATTGCTTTTTCTAATTTTATGATGAATTGAGTTGGGATTTTGATGGGGATTGCATTGAATTTGTAGATTGCTTTTGGTAAGATGGCCATTTTTACTATGTAGATCCTTCCAATCCATGAGCATGGAAGGTCTTTCCATCTTCTGAGGTCTTCTACAATTTCCTTTTTCAGAGACTTGAAGTTCTGGTAGTACAGATCCTTCACTTGCTTGGTTAGGGTCACACCAAGGTTTTTTATATTCTTTGTAACTAAAGTCTAATTTCTTTCTCAGACTGTTCGTCCTTTGAGTAGGACAAACAGTCTGAGAAAGAAATTAATTTGTTTGAGTTAATTTTATAACCAGCCACTTTGCTGAAGGTGTTTATCAGTTGTAAAAGTTCTCTGTTGGAATTTTTGGGGTCACTTAAGTATATTATCATAACATCTGCAAATAGTGATATTTTGACTTATTCGTTTTCAATTTGTATCCCTTTGACCTCTTTCTGTTGTCTTATTGATCTGGCTAGTACTTCCAGTAGTGTATTGAATAGGTAGGGAGAGAGTGAACCTCCTTGTCAATTCCCTGATTTTGGAGGGATTGCTTCAAGTTTCTCACTATTTAGTTCGATGTTGGCTTTTGGTTGGCTGTATATTGTTTTTACTCTGTTTAAGTATGAGCCTTGAATTCCTGACCTTTCCAAGACTTTTAACATGAGGTGTTGAATTTTGTCAGATGCTTTTTCAGCATCTAGAGAGATAACCATGTGATTTTTTTCCTTTGAGTTTGTTTTTTTATAGTGAATGACATTGATGGATTTCTGCATATTGAACCATCCTTACATCCCTGGGATGAAGCCTACTGATCATTGTGAAGGATCGTTTTGATGTGTTCTTGGATTCAGTTTGCAAGAATTTTCTTGAGTATTTTTTTATCAATGTTTATGACCCCCGCTTAGCAGCAATAATGCCATTTCTGCAAGGCTGCGCACACACAGGGCTGGCCAGGTCAGGGACCCAGGTGGCCAAACAAGATACCGGTGGGTGGCCAGCTTGCAACAGACAGAGAACAGAAAGCACCCAAATAAGCCCAAGGCAACTGCTCTCAGATAAGCCCAAGGCAGCTGCTCTCAGATAAGCCCAAGGCAGCTGCTCTCAGAAGAGCCCAAAGCAGCTATTCTCGGAAAAGCCACAGTCCCAGAGCCTTGTCCTTGGAGCCATGTTCTTGGGCTCACTCCCTGGCCACATTTAAACTAACCAATTAGAACCCTGTAACTATGCTTCTGCTTCTGTACCTTGCTTCTGCCCCCCAAGCCCTATAAAAAGGGGACTGCCCCTTTGTCCGGCGCGCCAGTCCTCCAAATAGGCTGTTGCCCGTGGACGCCCACGTAAACAATAAACCCTCTTGCGACTTGCATCCAGTGGTCTCGGCTGATTCTTGGGTCCTGGGGTCCCCTCAGATAAAGGTCCTCTGGACGAGGGTCTTTCAAGAGAAATTGGTCTAAAGTTCTCTTTCTTTATAGGGTGTTTGTGTGGTTTAGAAATGAGCATAATTGTGTATTCAAAGGATGAGTTGGGTAGTATTCCCTCTGTATCTATTTTGTGAAATAGTTTGGAGAGTATTGGTATTAGTTCTTCTATGAAGGTCTGATAGAATTCTGCACTAAACCCATCAGGTCCTGGGCTTTTTTTTTTTTTTTTTTTTTTTTTTTTTGGATTGGGAGGTTTTTAATGACTGCTTCTATTTCTTTAGAAATTATGGGGCTGTTTAGATGATTTATCTGATACTGATTTAACTTTGGTATCTGGTATCTGTCTAAAAAATTGTTCATTTTCTCTAGATTTTCTTGATTGTTGAGTATAGGCTTTTGTAGTAGGATCTGATGATTTCTTGAATTTCCTCAGTTTCTGTTGTTATGTCTCCCCTTTTCTGATTTTGTCAGTTTGGAGGATACTCTTTCTGCATCCTCTGGTTAGTCTAGCTAAGGGTTTATCAATCTTGTTGATTTTCTCAAAGAACCAGCTTTTGGTTTTGTTGATTCTTTGTATAGTGTTTTCTTTTGTTGTTGTTTGTTTCTATTTGGTTTATTTCAGCTCTGAGTTTGGTTATTTCTATTCCTCTTGGGTGAATCTGATTCCTAGAGCTTTCAGTTGTACTGTCAAGTTGTTAGTGTATGCTCTCTCCAGTTTCTTTTTGGAGGTGCTCAGTGCTATGAGTTTTTCTTTTAGCACTGCTTTTATTGTATCTCATGAGTTTGGGTATGTTGTGCCTTTATTTTCATTAAATTCTAAAAAGTCTTTGATTTTTTTCTTTATTTCTTTCTTGACCAAACTATCATTGAGTAGAGTATTGTTTAGTTTCCATGTGTATGTGGACTTTTTGTTGTTTTTATTGTTGTTGAAGACCAACCTTAGTCCATGGTGATCTGATAGAATGCATGGGAATATTTCGATCTTCTTGTATTTTTTGAGGCCTGTTTTGTGACCGACTATATGGTCAATTTTGGAGAAGGTACCATGAAGTGCTGAGAGGAAGGCACATTTTTTTTTTTTTTTTTTGTTTTATGATGTAATATTCTATAGATGTCTGTTAAATCCATTTGGCTCATAACTTCTGCTAGTTTCACTGTGTCTCTGTTTAGTTTCTTCATCCATAATCTGCCTATTGTTGAGAGTGGAGTGTTGCAGTCCCCCACAATTATTGTGAGTGGTATAATATATGCTTTGAGCTTTAGTAGAGTTTCTTTTATGAATGTGGGTGCTCTTGTATTTGGAGCATAGATTGAGAATTCATCTTGATAGAGTTTTCCTTTGATGAGTAAAAAGTGTCCTTCCTTGTCATTTTTTGATGACTTTTGGTTGAAAATCTATTTTATTCGATATCAGGATGGCTACTCCAGCTTGTTTCTTGGGACCATTTGCTTGGAAAGTTTTCTCCAACCTTTTATTCTGAGGTAGTGCCTGTCTTTGTTGCTGAGATGAGTTTCCTATATGCAACAGAATGCTGGATCCTGTTTACATATCCAGTCTGATAGTCTGTGTCTTTTTATTGGAGAATTGAGTCCATTGATATTAAGGGATATTAATAAATAGTGATTGTTGTTTCCTGTTATTTTTGTTGTTAGAGGTAGTTATGATTGTGTGCTTTTCTTCTTTGATATTTGTTGCAAGAGGATTTGTTTTTTTATTTTCCTGGGGTGAAGTTTCCCTCTTTAAGGTGTTTTCCATCTATTATCCTTTGTAGGATTGGATTTGTAGACAGATATTGTGTAAATTTGTTTTTGTCCTGGAATATCTTGTTTTTTTTCATTTATAGTGATGGAGAGATTTCCTGAATATAATAACCTGAGCTGGAACTTGTGTTCCCTTAGGGTCTGTATGATGTCAGTCCAGAATCTTCTAGCTTTCACAGTCTCTGTTGAAAAGTCTGGTGTAATTCTGATCAATCTGCCTTTATATGTGACCTGTCTTTTTTCTCTCTTAGCATTCTTTCTTTGTTTTGAGCATTTGTTGTTTTGACTATTATATGTAGGGAAAAAAATCTGTTCTGGTCCAGTCTATTTGGAGTTCTGTAGGCTTCTTGTATGTACATGGTCATCTCTTTTTTTAGGTTAGAAAAATTTCCTTCTATAATTTTGTTGAAGATATTTACTGGACCTTTTAGTTGGGAGTCTATGCTCTCTTCTGCAACCAATTATCCTTAGGTTTGGTCTTTTCATTGTGTACTGGATTTCCTGGATGTTTTGGGTTAGAATCTTTTTTATTTTTGCATTTTCTCTGACTGTTGTGTCAATGATTTCTATGGTATCTTCTGCTCCTGAGATTCTCTCCTTCATCTCTTGTATTCTGTTGGTGATGCTAGTATCTATGACTCCTGATGTCGTTCCCAGGCTTTCCAACTTCAGGTTTGTCTCCTTTTGTGATTTCTTCATTGTTTCTATTTCTGTTTTCAGTTTCTTCACCTGGTCATTTGTGCTTTCCTGTAGCTCTTTAAGTGATTTTTGTGTTTTCCCTTTAAGGGCTTCAACTTGTTTGCATGTGTTCTCCTGGCTTTCCTGTACTTTTTAAAGTGTGTTATTTATGTGCTTCTCAAAAATCTCCATCATCATTATGAAATATGATTTTAAGTCTAAATCTTGTTTTTCTGGTGAGTTGGGATATCTACTATTTGCAGTGGTGGGAGAACTGGGTTCTGATTTTTCCAGGTCATCTTGGTTTCTGTTTCTTAGAGTCTTGCCCTTCCTTCTTGCCATCTTGCTACAGGTGATGCTAGGTGATCCTGTTGTTTCTTGCTGGAGCTTATCTCTCTTGTGGGTCTGTGGGCCTGTGGTCTTCAGAGGGATATTGTTTCTGGGTGTTCGGCTCTCTGAGTAGGGTGTGAGTTCCGATGTTATTGCCCAGTCCTGATGCAGCTGGGCTGGGTCTAGCCTTGGGCCGGAAGTGTGTGCTCCCAGGCAGCACCACTACCTGCACCGAGAGAGTTCTGTGCAGCCTCTCTGGGGTTGGACAGTGGGGAGTGGACATTGACTCACCCCTTCACTTAGGATGGAGAGCCCTCCTGCAACTCTTCTGAGCACCCAGCTACTTGTGGGCGCACCAAGTTATGCTCTTTCCTTTTGGATTTTTATCTTGAGAGAGTATGTCACTATAAAGTATACCACCCTGGCCTGAAACGCAGAGAGAGAGCCTACTATCATCTCTGTGTCCTAGGATTACAGGTTTGCACCTCTAAGCATAGCTGAGATGTTTTCTCAATGACTTACCTTTGAATCAAAGAACGAATGACAAAGTAAGAATTAAAGAATAAAACTCATGGTTTTGATGTTCAGTAATACCTACTGAAATCTTATAATAATAATTTAAATTGGCAAATAATTTCCTATGTTCTTAAAAATGGAGTTATTTTCTTTACCTTGCTCATTTCCTCCGTGTAAAAATGTTTCAGCTGAGTTTGTGGAGATACACCTGTGCCACAGATTTAGGTAACAGTGAGAAAACACCTTACTGGTGTCTATTATCTACTTCTACTATGTGCGTTCTAGAGATAAAACCCAGGGATGCTTTTAGCTGCAAGTGACATCATTATTCCTTATATTGTTTAACATTTTATATACTGCTGGTTTGTGACATATATGGGCCAGAGTCTGTGTATAGAAATGAGAAAAATATTGTAGATAACCATGGGTCTAACAAAAATTAAAATCAAGTCGTCTGATTTAGAAGCAACAAGCTCTACACACAGAGACAGTTCTCTGCACTCATTTGTGGTTTTGAGAAAAGTGTTCTGAAAAGGTGTTTCTATCTTAGAATAAAATAACACATTTAAAAAAGACAGCAGCACATCATTTTCTTTTGTAAATAAGATTTATTATCAACTTAGACGGTTTCTCTCAATCCTTATAGGATAGTATGTTTACAATCTGGAAAAAAAAAAGACAGTATTTTCTGATGAAATATTTCACCTAATCTTATTTGATCATCACTGAGAAGGCTCAATGTGAAACATCTCTTGTGTGCAAGGTTGGGAAGCTGACCTTGATCACCATATAAAGATAGCCAAATGTAGATCCCACAACAAATGTAAGTCACACAAATAAAATTGTGAAATTATAAATATACATATATATACATCACTTCAAGTTTTTGTGAGATATAGATAGTTGATTGCTCTATGAGATTACATCTCTAGAAACAGATAAATTAGGGTATACATATTAGATCCTTGAGTGACATGAACACCTCCTTAGGGTTAGAGTGTGTTGTAGGCATACTGCAAAGAGTTTCAGGGCACAGGATTCAACCAGGAGCTGCCTCTTTTCAGACCCACTAAGATTTGTGTTTCAGTTGCACTTCTGCCTGTTTTCCCATAGCCTATCTTTCTGTCTTCTAGCACTCAGCAGACATTTCCTCGTCTTCCTCCTAGAATCAAGGTGAATAGCTTTTGCATAACATTATTCAGCTTTCAGCTGAGTGAACTACCTGTAGGGTTTATGTTAAGGTGATACATGATTGGACGGTGGAGAGGCAGGTAGAGAAAGTCTAAGAAAAGGGAAGAGGAGGGAGAGTGAGTGAGATATCCAGGGGAAGAGATGGAGGCAGATGTGTATATTTCTCTCAGCACATCTCTTCATAAATAAGGCTATTGTGAATATTTCTAAGGGTTTATATGGGTCAATTTACCTAATCTAGATGGGCAGTTTATATCTTTGTCCATTGGTTGTAAACTTATTGTGTAGGGAGTTTGTGGATTAAGAATTGAACATATAACCCTGTTTGATTATTTACTGGCTGTGAGTCATGTTTTTACCAGGTTGTGGAGGACACTGTGTGAAAGCAACGCACCAGGGCAGCCGTGTCTACCCAGGACAGAAGCACCAAGGACAGGTGAAATGGACTATGCCTGAGTCATAGAGGTGGCCTGGAACTGCTGAGATAGAGATACCCCACAGTGCTATATGACCCCATGGACCTGGAACTAGCACAGGATAAAAGGTTACCTTCATTTTAATATTTACCCCAACAACTCAAGGTCACAGGCAGAAATGTTCCAAGGAGATTACCAATTAAAGAGAGATTTAGGATATAAAATATGATATTTGTTTCTGTGGCTTCATACTGGTATCAGGAGAGCTGCAGCAAGTATACACCTGCTACCTAGAGGCTCCAGATAACACTGGGAGAAAAACAGGAAGCAGATAAAAATCACTATGAAGCACTATTGTTAGCTAGCATATCTTCCTCTATGGGAAGGGGAAAAACACACAGCTGGGCTGATGAGATGGCTCAGTGGTTAAGAACACTGACTATTCTTCCAAAGGTCCTAAGTTCAATTCCCAGCAACCATCTGGCAGCTCAAAACTATCTATAATGGGATACAATACCATCTTCTGGTAGGTCCAACAGCTACAGTGTACTCATAGAATCAAATTAAACCAAATAAAATCTTTTTTAAAAAGAAAAGAATAACACACAGCTTTACTAGGTAAAGTTCTCTACATGGTTCTGCGGGGTATCTTTATCTCAGTGGCTCCATGCTGCCCCCAAGTACACATAGCCCCTGGCTTTCTTTGATCCAGGTGGTCTGCTATGCCCTCCCTGGCTGCTTCTGACCTAGCTGCTACTCTGCCAGTCCAGAACTCAGCTCACATTCCCTACAGCCCAGTAAAATCATGACTCAACAATCAATAACTTACCAAACACATTTATATATTAAATTCTCACTCCACAACCCATCCACACAATAAGCTTAAAACCAGTTGACAAAGATATAAACTGCCCACCTAAATAAGATAAACTGACCTATAGAAATCCATCCCTAGAAAGGATACATATCTACCCATGGCTACTCAGAGTCATATGGTTGATGATAGGTCATCTTCATCTTCCATGTTGAAGTCTCTGCTTCTCGTCCTTCCTAGACTTTTCCTCCTGCCTACCCTTCCTTTAAATCCAATGATAGGCTTCATTACCTGGACCTGCCTTGTTGCATAATGACATCATCCTACACATGACCCTTTCCGTTTACCTTATAAAAAACTTTTCTCTCAAATGTAAGCTGTGCACAACTGTTACCATTTTAAAATCACCTAAATGACTATATTTTCCTAAAGTTAATTAGCTTGGGTAGGCTATGAGACTAAATTAATCTTCAACTCCATCAGAAATCTGAGAATTGCCAAATATCTATAAATATAGGAAGCTAACACGGCTTTTAGAACTGAGACAGGTTGTAGAAACAAATCTCTCCTAGCAATCCCCGGTTAGCAACATGTAAGAGCAAGTCTTCTGGCCCAGGATCACATCTGACAGACTTTTAGAAATCTTGAAGGGAAAATAATTCTGGCTCAGCAAAGATTACCAGCCTACTATTCTGCAATGTGTCCCTTTTTGGACAGTAATAGTCTGTAGGTCAAATAGGCCGTTTCTCCCCAGTGGATGCATAGCCACAACATATACCTCACCTGGAGGTAGAGATATTCAATTTCTTCATTAAATCCACTGAAATGGAACTGTTAGGAGCAAATATGTCTCAACAAAAAATAAATAACATTAAATGTCATAATTTATGAATTTCTAACGTTTTTGAAAACCACCTATCTATATAAGGTAATCTGGACTGTTGTCTGCTAACTATTCTCAACTATTTCTGACAAGAATATTTTTTAAACACCCTAATGGTGGACTAGAAGCTGTGAATTTGTAATTTGGCCCCTAATTCCTATGTTTAATTAACTCAGATGTTTGCAAAGGCATCAACAGAAGTGCTAGGTCCAAACCTTGTACTTCAAATTTTTTGTAACAAATAGGCCTTATACCAATGTAAAGATATGACTTTAGCTTAGTTACCATATGAGATTATGACTGTACAAATCAATCTGGCTAATCCCTCCCTGTTAAATTATGACCATTTCTAAATTCCTCATAAAAACAACCTTAGAATAATCACCATTAGCCCCCTCAAAGTCTAGGGAATCTTGGCAACGACTTTTCATAGGCTTCTTCAAGCTGCATATGGGTATTGAGATATCTAGACGAGGGGAAAGGGTGAGGAAGCCTGCCAGGCTTCAAAAAGGAAGGCCACACCGGCGATTGCTATAGCCTCTGATATCTGTCCTGCCTGAATCTGGCTGAAAGTCCCTGAGATCAGGAATCTAAGCAGGACAGTTTGGCATTCTTATGAAGTGCTTCACCAAAGCTGCATATTCTGCAATATATAAATCTCAAAAGAAACAGTTTAGTATTACAATATCTTTTATTCGATTCTCTATAATCTAGTTTTTCAGGTGGTCTCCCTCTATCAAATCTGATCCATATACTCTGGAAGGCATCCAGAGCCTAATCACACTTTTTCAAAATACAAAGACAAAACCTTTCTCCCAAAATAGTGTGTCCTTTAGTCAGCAACCAGAAAAGCTTGTATCTTGTATTCTCTCCCAGAGAAATAATATAACTGAAAAACTCAATATCACACCCATTTTAAAATTTAAAACCATATAAAACAAATAAATAAACTAAAACATTGTATAATCCTATTCTCAGGCCTCTAACAATCTGTTGTTAGGAAATCAGCTCAAAATTCTCATGGAGCCCACGTTAAGAGAATATGAGCCTCCTGTTGTGGTAATTCATAAAACAAACTAACACATTCTATCAATTTCAATATCAATAAGAAGTAAGCAACTTGTCAAACCAGGACTTTAGCCCAAAATATATCAATCTGTCAAGATCTCAATTTGGAGCTTCAGACCTTCATCTATTAATAAGTTCCATAATATATATCTATATTAACTCTGCATGGAGAACAGATTTCTATTTTTAGTAACCTTATTAACTTGCAAATATTACCACTCTCTACTTGAAGTCAATGACTAATTTTCCCTATCTCAGTTTCGAACCATGAGTGAAAATCCCCACATGATTCTGTTGAACTCTGTACTCTCTTCTAACTATAAAAACAAACTTAATCACATTCCCTTTAATACCTATCATTAAGAAGCAGGCAGGTTCTCTAACCAGAATTTGAATCCAAAATTCCTCTGGTGTCCACATTAGACAAAATAAGGGTGATCCTGTAAGACTTGAACACTAAATCTTTATACCATCTTTAAAAGAAATAAACCAGCTTTTTAATATATTTTCTACAATTTTGTTAAAGAATTAAGCAGATTCTATTCTCTAACTCTCTGTGTTCAGGGTAGCCTGCCTTCTCATAGCAGGAGACCTATAGCCTGTAAGCCTAGGCCACTTCTGTGTTTCTTTTGTTTGTTTCTGTGCTTGAGACATCACTTGACTCAATATAGCACTGGCCTCCTCTTACTTAGAAAATAGAACTCTCTCAGGCTAATAATCTTAGATTTCTAGTGAATTCTTGCCATGTTGGTTCACCACCTGTTGTGGTAAATATTAAGAAAATACTAGAGTACTAGGCCCAGCTGTTACTGGGCCACAAGGTCCACAAGCTGCCCTCTCCTAGCTGTCTCTCTCTTAGCAGCCTTCTTCACACTGTCCCCTAGGTGGTTAGTTACTATGCCTAGCACACACACACCTCATTCCATAGCCCCACACTGCCTCTGTACACTACATCTGCCTCTCAGCCATAGCTTTCACACTGTTCTCCACAGCCCCATAAAATCATGACTCAACAATCAATAACTTATCAAACACATTTATATGTTAAATTCTCATTCCACAATCTATCCACATGGTAAGCTTACAACCAATTGACAAAGATATAAATTGCCCACTTAGATAAGATAAATTGATCTATAAAAGTCCATCCCTAGAAAGTATATATATCTACCCATGGCTACTCAGAGCCAACTGAACAAAGATAGGTCATTCTCATCTTCCATGTTGAAATCTCTGCTTCTCCTCCTCCTCTCCTCCTTCCTAGACATTTCCCCCCTGCACACCCTTCCTTCTCATCCAGTGATAGGTTCACCTTATCCTGGACCTGTCTTGTTGCATGATGACATCATCCTACACCACCACCCTTGAACTTGATAACTCAGGTAAAGGGGTGTCCATCATCTGCCTCTGGTGCACTGTATCTTGGAAAAGGATCACACACACCACCCAATGCAGGGATTTACACGATCATCAGCAGTCAGCAGCAGCTGGTGGTAGAAGCACCTGCTCTCAGTGCCAATAGACTGCAGGTGCTTGGCAATGCTTCCATCTGCAGCCAGGATGCCCTTACCCAGAGCCACAATTCAGTGAGCAATATCAGACAGCTCCCTCTTCTGCTGCAGGGTTGGTGCTGGGTATGGGTAGGGCATGGTGCCAGTGGTGATGGTACCACTTTCCTGGCATAGGAAAGAATGGGTATGTCAGCTATGGTGGTGGGTAGGCGAAAGGACTAAGGAGGGAACATGGCTAGAGTCACAAGTTCCAAGAGAACTCAGCCTATTCAGCTGGGGTGGGGACGGGGCTTCTTATCTTTTCTTTATCCATTCTCAAATTCTTCCTTTCCAGTGTCTTCCTTGTAAAGTATGTGTGAAGATGTAAGCACAAGTACACTAATAAAACCTGCTGTGGGCATTTCTGTTGGATGTGTACATGGGTTCAGGGATAAAGACTTTGTATTGGATATGCCATTAGGGAGCTCATCCCAGCTGGAAGGCAAGGTTTAGACTTACAAGACAGTCAGAACCTGTAGTCACCTAGGCTGTCTTAGGTTACATTATGGAGAATAGAAAGCTTGGGGTGGTAAACATCTCAAGTAACACTTACTGGTGACATGACACTGGACTTCTGGAGTTGCAGGGAAGACTATGGATATTGGCGGAGCCAATCACAGTCTGCCTTGGTTCGCTGGGCCTAACATCATACCCTGCTGAACACTTTCACCTTGGATGACTGTGAAATCATGAATCTGGTGTCTCAACTTTCTAAGCACCACAGATAAAAGTCTATGCCAGCATGCCTAGTTTAGATGACTTCCACTTCAATTACTAACGCATTAGAATTACACATGTGTAATAAGAACAGTTCTACTCAAGCTTATTCAAAAGCAACTTAACTCTGTGACCCTCTGTTATACCATCTGTAGAATAAGGACAGAACTTTGCCCTAGTTTTTGTGAATTATAACAGCTGCAATGATAAGCCAAAATGATATTGCTCTTAGTTGAAAGACAGTGGAGTTTTACCCAGGAGGGATGCATATGATGGAAGACTTCTGTTACTAGTGTTAGGGCTAGAACCTATATACTGACGATCCTAACCAGATAGACTGAACAATTCACTGCATTAAGCAGGGGGTTGGGGGTTGGAGAACAAGTGCTATTGAGCAGCAACATGCCCACCATAATAGGTGTTTCCTGATAAGACTGAGATGCTGCATTACAAAGAGAGACATAATAGTTTTTTATTATTCAATTTGTCCTGTTTTCCTTTATCCTTAGATGATAATCCATTTACAATCTGAAAATAAGATAGCAGTTTACGAATGTAATCTTTCACCTAATCTTATGTGAGCATCACTGGGAAGGCTCAGGGTGAAAAGTCTATGGTGAGCAAGGCTGGAAACCTGACCTTGATCTCCATATAATGATAACCAAAAGTAGAATCCACAAAGTCGTCTTCCAGTGTCCACATATCTGTGGTGACCTAGAAATGCATCACCACATTCTACACTCACCCACCTGTAAAAAGTTTAAAATAAATCTCACTGCACGTACATCATCCTACGTCTGCAGATGATTTTCACAGAAGGCGGTAGTTCAAGATGAAGTGCCAATTCCATAACTCACAGGATATGAATTGTCTGAATTCACAAGAAGCATGAATTGCCAAATAATATATACGTAATATTGCGTAACAAGATATGTTTTGAGATATAAGGTTGGATGCTGATAGTTACACATCATTGATTCTCTATGAGACAGATGAATATTCTGCTTTCAGTATGTACCTCAGGTTTTTAATGTTCTTTTTATTTCTATCTATTAGGCAACATTAATATTATTGAAATGTGTTGCGCAAACAGGAGATATTGAGGGTACATCTTCTCTCCCTGGACTTGTACTCAGAATGCTGACATATGAAAATGAAGAATATGTCTCTGTGGCTGAACTTCAGAGTTTGCATGCTCACACCATGTCTAGTTCCCACACCCTCATTAATGCTAGAAGTTGAAGATGTGCACTCTGAGCTCCCTCCTTTAGCTGCCACATAGGACACCTGTTGCCCTGACACTTTCATGGTGATCCCATGTCCCTTTGGAATCATAAAGCCATTTAAACGCTTTTAAATGTTGCCCTACTGTTGAGGTTTGGTTTGTTGCTATGTAGTATGAAGCTAAGTTCAGGACCTTAAAACCTGGGTGCTCCAGAGAAGAAAAGAACTGCACATAGATCCAAGTGAAGCTATGTGACCTTGCTCTCAAGTTACTTCCAATAGGTGAATAAAGAAGACAACAGTCAATAGCTGGGCAGAAGAGACATAGACAGGGTTTAGGGACACTAAACTTGGGGTGGGAGAAGAAAGTTGAGAGAAAAAAAGCAACCTTGGGTTGGGTAAATAATAAAATAATGGCCACGTGAGATAAGTAATTGGAGTCAAGCTTTGCCCAGAAGAAAATAAGACAAATTATTTGATAAAATTATTGGCTGGAACTATACACAATTACACAGAGGATGGACGTCTGCCAAACTCTTGTGCTGATTAAGGTTTACTATAAATATAAAGGTTGCATGTGTCTTACACCTGGGAAATAACTGGTCAAAGATGGAGTAGAAACCCTGGCTTGGGATTAAATTTTTCTATGATACCTTAGACATTTTATCACAGTGACAGAAAAGGCACTAATGTGCACCCATAGAATTTTACACCTGAATGAGTTATTTCAAGTGAACTCTGAAATCTAAACCTTATCAATGAAATTCACAGGGGTTTTGTCCCTATGAGTTTATAGCTGCAAACAAAATAGATATCATCATACTTGAGCAGATAGTTGACACTTGCTTCAATTTTTCTCAAAAATGAATAATTTGGTGTAAATTTATGTAAGTGGGTTGGCTAAAGATAATGCCAAGTACGTCAGAGTCACAGACTGTCTTAATTGTGAGTTCTTCTAGATCTTGAAAGACTACGGTGACATGCACTCTTTAACAGATCGATCACCTGCTAAAGGTTTGACTCTTGCATAAAGATAACTCAAAGTGCAAAGTTTTACCACATTCCTACATTTATAGGGTTTCCCTGCAGCATGGATTTTTCTCTTGATTTGAAAAATGACTGACATATGCACAGTCTTTACCACATTGCATATTTGCATGAGGGCTCTTACAAGTCTGTTTACTTTAAACAATTTGAGATAACTGTCACCTGCAAAGTTCTTACCACATTATTTACACAGGGTTTCTTTCACTGGTGAGTTCTTTTATATATTCTGAGATATATTATGTGCACTTTTATGTGTTTAAGGATGACTGTGATATGCAAAATTTACCAAATTGTATACATTCATAAGGTCTCTATATGTGTGTCCACCCCCCCCCCCGTATGTGTTTCTTGCTGCACTAGAAGACAACTGTGCTGGGCGTAGGCTTTACCCCAAATCTTACATTCAGAAGGTTTCGTGACAATACAAATATGTTCATGATGATTAAGACTATGATCACATGCATAGTGTTTCTCTTCAGTATGTTTAATATACACTTAAAAGTGATGGCATTGTAAAAAGGCTAACATTCATTACTTTTGTAGCTTTTCTTTCCAGTATGTCTTCTTTTATAATTTGTAGATTATAATGTTGGGAAAAGGCTTTGCCATGTAGATTACACTTGTAGTGTTTCTCTCCAGTATGTATGCTTCCATGCTTTTAAGATGACTGTGGATTGTAAAGCTGTTATCACACTATATTTGTAAAGTTTGTCTCCAGTATATATTTTTTATGTATTTGGAAACTATTATGTTGAGAATAGGTTTCATCACATTGATTACATTTGTAGGGTATCTCTCCTGTATGTGGTCTCTTTTATGTATTTGAAGATACTGTATTGTGAAAAGGCTTTATCACATTGATTACACTTAACAGGTTTTCTTTCCAGAATGAAATTTTACATCACTGTTATGATGGCTGAGATTTGTACAGGCTGTATCACATTGATTATATTTGTAGAGTTTCTTTCCTATGTGTGTTATGACTGTGTTGTGTAAAGGCTTTATCACACTGATGACATTCACATCCTGTCTCTCCAGTGTGTGTTCTCTTATATAGTAGATGACTGTGTTGTTCACATACTTTACCACATTGATGACACTCATTGGATTTCTCTCCAGTGAATTCTTCTATGCTTCTGGAGGCTGCCCTGTTGTGTAAAGGCTTTATCACATTCATTACATATGTAGGGTTTCTCTCCAGTATGAACTCTTTTATGGGTCTGGAGCCTACTGTGTAGTGAAAAGGCTTTATCACATTCATTACACTTGTAGGGTTTCTCCCCAGTATGAATACTTCTATGAGTCTGGAGGCTACCATTTTGTGAAAAGGCTTTATCACATTCATTACATTTGTAAGGTTTCTCTCCAGTATGAATTCTTATATGTATCTTTAAATTTTTTTTATGTGAAAAGGCTTTATCACATTCATTACATTTGAAGGGTTTCTCTCCATTGTGAATTCTTTGATGCATGTGAAAAGTCCAGGGATGTAAGAAGGCTTTATCACATTGATTACATTTGTAAGGTTTCTCTCCAGTATGAATACTCCTATGAGTCTGGAGTATACCTGGTCGTGAAAAGGCTTTATCACATTGATTACATTTGTAGGGTTTCTCTCCAGTATGTGTTCTTTTATGTGTCAGGAGGCTACTGTGATGTGAAAAGGCTTTATCACATTCATTGCACTTGTAGGGTTTCTCTCCAGTATGAACTCTTTTATGCGCCTGGAGTCTAATGTGTCGTAAGAAGGCTTTATCACATTGATGACACTCATAGGGTTTCTCTCCAGTATGAATACTTCTATGCTTCTGGAGGCTGCCAGGTCGTGAAAAGGCTTTATCACATTCATGACATATGTAGGGTTTCTCTCCAGTATGAATTCTTTTATGCATATGGAGCCTACTGTGTAGTGAAAAGGCTTTACCACATTCATTACATTTGTAGGGTTTCTCTCCACTATGAATACTTTTATGTGTCTGGAAGTTGCCTTGTTGTGAAAAGGCTTTACCACATTGATTACATTTGTAGGGTTTCTCTCCAGTATGAATTCTTATATGTATTTGTAGAATTTTTAGTTGTGAAAAGGCTTTGTCACATTTATTACATTTGAAGGGTTTCTCTCCAGTATGAATTCTTTCATGAATGCGAAAAGTCCAGGGATATAAGAAGACTTTACCACATTGATTACATTTGTAGGGTTTATCTCCACTATGAATTCTTTTATGAGTCTGGAGGCTACCTGGTCGTGAAAAGGCTTTATCACATTGATTGCATTTGTAGGGTTTCTCTCCAGTATGAATTCTATTATGTGTCAGGAGGCAACCATGTTGTGAAAAGGCTTTATCACATTCATTGCATTTGTAGGGTTTCTCTCCAGTATGTGTTCTTTTATGCTTCTGAAGCCTACTGTATAGAGAAAAGGCTTTATCACATTGATTACATTTGAAGGGTTTCTCTCCAGAATGAATTCTTTTATGCATCTGAAGGCTACCATGTTGTGAAAAGGCTTTATCACATTCATTACATATGTACGGTTTCTTTCCACTATGAATTTTTTCATGTCTTTTAAGATTACTGTGATTTGCAAAAGCTTTACCACATTGACTACATTCACAGGGTTTCTGTCCAGTTTGTGTTCTTTTATGTATTTGGAGACTTGAGTAAGGTGCAAAGGCTTCAACACACTGGATAACTTCATAGTGGTTCTTTTCTGTCTGAATCATTTCATGCCTTCGAGCATGACTGTGAGCATGTAAGGCAAAGGCTTTACCACACTGAGGATATTCAGAGGTTTGCTCTGCACTCTGACTTCCTTCATGCCTGTGAAGATAATTAGCACATGTAAAATCTTAACCACACTGAAGAAATTTTCATCTGTATGGTTTAATGTTACTATTTCTCTAATTATAAAGAAGCATGTGACCTTAATATTTTGTCACTTTGTGCACACTCATGATGAGCCCTTGCATTTGGGTTGTTTATCATCGTCATAGAGACCTCAGATGATATGAGCATTTATTACATGGCTCAGCTTTACATAAAGAAGAACTCAGAGCTTTAACACACTGCATTCCAATTTTTACTATCCTGTGGGTCATATTATATTTGCAAAGTGAACCAAAAGAAATAGAAGAATTTCTACATTCTTAATACCCAAGAGAATTTCCTACAGAATGAGGTTACTGACGAAGTTGGAAAACCAATTGATTGTAAACTTGTATCGTGTTCAAAAAGTCTACACTAGGTGCAACCCACTACGTATCTTCTAATTGTTATGCAAGAGAGAGAGACAGAGGGAGACAGAGACAGAGAGGGAAAGAGAAATATAGGGGGAAAGAGAGAGGAGGTACATAGTTTGCTTCAATATCCCTTTTATATACATGGTTTGTATCTATTATGATATATGATATACCTATGAAAGGCAGACTAACAAATTAAATGTGAGAACACTGCATTGAGACAGTTTGACATTTTGTTCCTCATAGACATGTGATATAGAGATTAGGGTTACTGCACAACTTCCTTCTTCCCTCCCATAAGCTGTTGGTCTAACTAAACTTAACAATGTCACTACCAATATATGAGTAACGCTAACTTACTATAGATTGTTTGCTTCTTAGAAGGTTTTGCACATATACGTATCAACTATACAATGTGAATAGCTTTTACAAAATAAGCAGAAATGAACTGTGAGTTGACAAGTGTAGCTCTAATAAGGCTACTTTTCAAATGGTGATATGTGCTAAGGCACCGTTTCCATGTCTTCTTTCTTAAAGTAATACCTTGCAAAAACAAATCAGATAAAGGACATGAGGACCATTGTTTTGTTAGAATCTAACAGTCATCAATCCACTTAATGCTGTGTTTATTTACACTGCTGTGTTTCCTTTAAAACTTTCAGCACACATTAAAATTTCTGCAGAGGCATCTTTGTATGAAAGTGCACATGAAAATTACCTTCCGTGTCTTCTAGATCTTTGACAATATTCTTCAATATTTTGGTCTTCCCAATTAAAGCCTAAAATAGAGTAACAAAAAATATATGTATGGAAATTATACAATATGTAAGTTACTATCTTCAGTGAACCTTAGAGTCATGCATGATTGACTCAACAAATTCCGCATCCATCTCAATTGAAATGAAAGAAGTGCATCAGAAGAAAGACACTGTGTTCTTGAATTTGAGAAGAAGAAAGGGGATTCACAGTCTTACCTATAGCATGGAGGTGCCTGTAGGTCTCCAGCATGACATCGTTGTAGAGCTTCTTCTGGGAAGGATCCAGCAAAGCCCATTCTTCCTGAGTGAAGTTCACACGCACATCCTCACAAGTCACTGCATTCTACGGTATCCCATACATGTGAACAGAAATAAGGCACAATAGAGAAAACATTGGGCATGTATACTTCATAGACTATGTGTTCATATAATTAAGGGGCTTGTCCCACTGATTTCTTGATGCAGGACTTCTACTGTAACTACCATGTCCTATTAGAAAAAAAACTTAATAATGAAGCTAATCCCTGTCATTTCTCAACCTGTTGACTAGGTGATAGACTTACTAAGGAAATATCAATTCCATATCTAAAGAGGACACAAGCTCTACAAGATCAATAGTGCTTACCACACATCAAAGCAATTGTATTGACATTAACAGTTACTAACTGTAAAAATCAATGAGCAAGCTGGGTCTACTGGCTCATGCCCTTAATGCTGCAGTCACGAGACAGAGGCAGAATTATCACATTGAGTCCGATGCCAGTGTGGTGAATACAAGGAATTCTAGGACAGACATTTCTAGGACAGACAAAATTACACAGTAAGACCCTTCATCCCCTGCCAGAATTAACCAACCAAACCAGAAAGATAGAGAGAACTTGGGATTTTACTTAAATTCCTATGAGAATGATACATACAATCCGGTTCTGTGCTCAGCTTCCAGAAACTTGAAGGTGCATAGGTTCAAACTAGAACATTAACAAAATACTACCAAAAGGGAATATATGTTTAAACAGTTACAATTGGACAGAAAAAATATTAACTATTAATGTTGATTAGACGTAAACAACATAGGGCAGGAGAAATATCTCAGAAGTGAAACAAAGAACATGGTTCTGATGCTTTGAGTAGGAATCTGCCTCTAAATTCTGAAGGTCCTTGTCTCTAATTTGATTTTGATCGATCTTTAAAGTTGACAGGAGCCAATAGATGGGCGGAAGAGGTGAGAATTCCAGGTTCCCAAAAGTGAGAATAGAGAAGCAGAACACAAGAAAGAGAGGGTTGCTATGCTTGGAAGGCAGAGCCACCAACCATGTGAGATGTCTGGAGGAGTGGTCATTGGCTGTTTCCCCAGGTTAGAGATTAGAAATATAACTAAGCTGAGAACATATTTAGGGCGATGAGCAAGTGAAGGTAACTGGTAAACTAAGCTGAGGACAGCTTTAAGATATTGAGTAAGGAGGGACAGAGGCCTGATGAGAAGGTGTTCCATGTAGCCGGGGAGCAGAGAGATCTCTGCCGAGCTAAAGGAAAGTGCACCCCTCCCCCTGCTTGGTTCAGGGAAGCAGGAACCCTGCATTGGGCTGTCTGTTATCAGCCGGTGGTCCGTGCATGCAGAATAGACCCTCAGGCCATCTGCAACCAGGAACACGTAGAGATCCAGGAACACAGGCCAGGTACAAGAGAGAGGCAAGAACCAATCACTGACAACAAGACCACCTATAAACACAAACAACAAGATGGCAAGAAGAAAGCAGAAGAACGTACCCCAGGGAAACCAAGAAAACCTGACAAGACCAGAACCCAGCTCTTCCATCACAGCAAACAGCTGAATGCCAAACACTCCAGAAAAAGAAGACTCAGACCCAAAATCATACCTCAAGATGATGATAGAGATCCTTAAACAAGAACTGGAGGACAGGCATAAAGAATTAGAAGGTTTTAAAAAGGAAAGAAGAAAAACACTCAAAGAACTCAAAGAATTAGAGGAAAACAGAACCAAAGAGATGAAGGAATGGAAGAAGGAATCTAAAAAGGAAATGGACAAAATAAATAAAATACTAAAAGAGACAACTCTAGAGGTAGAAAACCTAAAAAAGACATCAGGAGTCAGAGATGCAAGCATTTCCAACAGACTACAAGAGATGGAAGGGGGCCTAAGACAGTGAAAACATAGACAAAACAGTCAGAGAAGATGAAAAAACCAAAAAGCTCCTAACCCTAAATGTCCAGGAGATCCAGGACACAATGAGAAGACCAAACCTAAGGATAATAGAAATAGAAGAGGATGAATAATATCAACTAAGAGGCACAGTAAATATCTTCAAAAAAATCATAGAAGAAAACTTCCCTTAAGAATGAGATGACCACGAGCATAAAAGAAGCCTACAGAACTCCAAATAGGTTGGACCAGAAAAGAAATTCATCCTAACACATAATAGTCAAAACACCAAGTGCCAAAAGCAAAGAAAGAACACTAAAAGCAGTAAGGGAAAAGGGTCATGTAACATATAAAGGCAGACCAATCAGAATCACACCCGATTTCTCAACAGAGACTATGAAGAGCCTGCACAGACATCATGCAGACCCTAAGAGAGCACAAGTGCCAACCCAAAATTTTATACCCAGCAAAACTATCAATCACCATAGATGGAGAGACAAAGATATTCCAAGGCAAAACTAAATTTACACAATATCTGACCACAAACCCAGCACTACAACGGATTATAGGTGGAAAACCCAATACAATGAGGGGAACTATATCATAGTACAAACAAGAAAACTCCTAAGCAAGAAAACTAAAAGAAGAAAGACACACAGGCACAATTCAACCTACAAAAGCAATAATAGCAGGAAACAGCAACCACTATTCCTTGATATCTACTAATATAAATAAACTAAACTCCCCATAAAAAGATATAGGATATCAGACTGGATATATAAACAAAATCCAGCATTTTGCTGCATACAGGAAACTCATCTCAGACACAAAGACAGACACTATCTCAGAGTAAAAGCTTGGGGAAAAAAACTTCCAAGCAAATGGCCCCAAGAAGCAAGCTGGAGTTGCTATTCAAATATCAAATAAAGAAGATTTTCAACCAAAAGTAATCAAAAAAGATAAGGAAGGACACTTTTTACTCATTACAGGGGAAATCTGTCAGGAGGAACTCACAATCCTTAACATATACGCTCCAAATACAACAGCACCCATATTCATAAAAGAAACCCTACTAAAGCTCAAAAAATACATTTCTCCCCACACACTAATAGTGGGAGACTTTAATACCCTACTCTCACTAATGGACAGTTCATGGAAACAAAAACTGAAAAAGGACACTGTAAAACTAGCAGAGACTATGAACCAACTGGAATTAATAGATATCTACAGAACATATCATCCTAAAACAAAAGAATACAGATTCTTCTCAGCACCTCATGGCACCTTCTCGAAAGTTGACCACATAATTGAACACAGAACGAGCCTCAATCGATATGAGAAGATTGAAATCCTCCCATGCATCCTTTCAGATCACCATGGTCTAAGGCTGGTCTTTCATAACAACAAAGACAACAAAAAGCCCATATATGAATGGAAACTAAACAATCTCTATTACTATCCCACTAAAATCAGGGACTCGAAAAGGATGCCCACTCTCCATCTACCTATTTAACATAGTATTGGAAGACCTGGCCAGATCAATTAGACAGCAAAAGGAAATCAATGGGATACAAATTGGAAAGGAAGAAGTAAAAACATCTCTATTTGCAGATGACATGATAGTGTACTTATGCAACCCCACTAATTCCACCAGAGAACTCCTACAGCTGATAAACAAGTTCTGCAAAGTGGCTGGATATAAAATTAACTCAAACAAATCAGTAGCCTTCCTATACTCAAAGGACAAACATGTGGAGAAAGAAATTAGTGAAAAGATACCCTTCACAATAGTCACAAAAACTCTGAAATACCTTGGTGCAACTCTAACTAAGCAAGTGAAGGACCTGTATGACAAGAACTTCAAACCTCTAAAGAAGGAAATCAAGGAAGATCTCAGAAAATGGAAAGATCTCCCATGCTCATGGATTGGAAGGATCAACATTTTAAAAATGACCATCTTACCAAAAGCAATCTACAGATTCAATGCAATCCCCATCAAAATCCCAACCCAATTCTTCATTGAGTTGGAAAGAGCAATGTGCAATTTCATTTGGAATAACAAAAGACCTAGAATAGCAAAATCCATCCTCAACAACAAGAAAACATCTGCGGGAATCACTATCCCTGACCTTAAGCTATATTACAAAGCAGTTGTGCTAAAAACTGCATGGTACTAGTACAGAAATAGGCATGTGGATCAATGGAATAGAATAGAAGATTCAGAAACGAGCCCTCAAGTATATGGTCACCTGATTTTTGACAAAAGAGCTATAAAATTCAATGGAAAAAGGACAGCCTATTCAACAAATGATGTTGTTCCAACAGGCACTCAACATGCAGAAGAATGAAAATAGACTCTTTCTTATCTCCTTGTACAAAGCTCAAGTGTAAGTGGCTCAAAGATCTCCACATCAAACTACGTACACTGAAACTATTAGAGGAGAAAGTAGGGAAAACCTTATAAAATATAGGCACAGGAGAAAATTTCCTGAACAAAACACCAATGGCTCATACTCTAAGGTCAAAGATTAACAAATGGGACTTAATGAGATTGCACAGTTTCTGTAAGGCTAAGGACACTGTCAAGAAAACAAAACGGCAGCCAACAGATTGGGAAAAGATCTTTACCAACCCCACATCAGATAGAGGCCTAATATCCAAGGTATACAAAGAATTCAAGAAGTTAGACACCAGAGAATCAAACAACCCTATTAAAAATGGGGTACAGAGCTAAACAAAAAGTTCTCAATGGAGGAATATCGAATGGCTGAGAAACATCTAAGGAAGTGCTCAACATCCTTAGCCATCAGGGAAATGCAAATCAAAACAAACCTGAGATTCCACCTCACACCAGTCAGATTGGCCAAGATCCAAAACTCAGATGACAGTAGATGCGGACGAGGTTGTGGAGAAAGAGGAACACTTCTCCACTGTTGGTGGAATTGTAAGCTGATACAACCACTCTGGAAATCAGTCTGGCGATTCCTCAGAAAACTGGACATAGCACTACCTAAAGACCCAGTTATTCCACGTCTGGGCATATACCCCTGAGAAGCTCCAACATACAACAAAGACACAGGCACCACAATGTTCATAGCAGCTTTATTTATAACAGCCAGAAGCTGGAAAGAACCCAGATGTCCTTCAGTAGATGAATGGATACAAAAATTGTGGTACATTTACACAATGGAGTACTACTCAGCTATCAGAAACAATGACTTTATGACATGCTTAAGAAAATAGGTGCATCTAGAGAATATCATCCTGAGTGAGATAACCCACTCACAAAAGAACAGACATAATATGCAGTCACTGATAATGGGATACTAACCCCAGAAAGCTCTGAACACCCCAGAAACAACTCACAGACTGTGTGAAGTTCAAGGAACAAAAGAAAAAAGAAAAAACCATTATGCTCAATCCTTACACAGCAAGAAAACTTTGACTAATTCCGGGTTACATCCTGTTCTACATGTACTTTATGCTCATTGTAACTATTAAGACCTTAATGCATACTATCAAACCTTTGGGGGAAAAAAGCCAAGCAGTGACAAAAATGTATTCATATACTTTTATGCAAAAATACTTAAAATTTGTTCATTTATCTTTGTTTTTTAAAATAAACTTGTTAAAAAAAAAGAAACAAATACAGAAAAACACAGTCAAATAGTTGGAACAAAACTGACCAGGATCTAAACATGGAAATAGAAACATTAAAGAAAACACAAAGGGAGACAACCCTGGATATGGGAAATATACAAAAGAGAGCAGGAGTCACAGATGGAAGCATCACCAGCAGAATACAAGAGATAAAAGAGAGAATCTCAGGTTTAGTAGATATCATAGAAGACATTGAAACAACAGTCAAATACAATACGAAAAAGCAAAACGCTCTGAACTCAAAACATTCAAGAAATCCAGGACATAAGGAAAAGACCAAACCTGCCCTTCCTGTCTCCATCTGTTCCCAGAGCTGGGGCTGTCCCACGGTCCTCTAGACCCAAAACCTGCACATAGAGAGCTGGTCTCACAGGTGTGCTCTTTCTCCTAAGTTCACAAGCGGGACCCCACTTTCTCTCCACTGATGATCCAAGGAGACCCACCAGGAGCATGCAGGATGAGGAAGTCACAGGATGGCCTGTGAAAGAATCCTTCCGGTCTCCACTTGTACCCAGAGCTAAGGCTGTCTCATAGTCCTACAGACCCAAAACCTGCCAGGAGAGAGCTGGTCTCACAGGACCACTTTCACTCCTAAGATCATAGACTCACAAACCCACAGGAGGTTACCAGCTCCAGTCAGAAACAATGAGAATAACTAATATCAGCAATAACAAGATAGTAGGAGGCATGTGCAAGAACTTAAGCAACAGATACCAAGACAATGACATCATCAGAACCCAGTTCTCCCAAGACAGCAAATACTGGATATCCCAACACACCAGAAAAGCAAGATTTGAATTTAAAATCACATCTCATGATGATGGTAGAGAGCTTTAAGAAGGGCATAAATAACTCCCTTAAAAAAATACAAGAGAGGGCTGGAGAGATAGCTTGGTGGTTAAGAGCACTGACTTCTCTTCCAGAGGTCCTGAGTTCAAATATCAGCAACCACATGGTGGCTCACAACCATTTGTGATGAGTTCTGATGACCTCTTCTGGTGTGTCTGAAGACAGCTACAGTGTACTTATATATAATAAATAAATCATTTTTTTTAAATACAGGAGAAGACAGGTAAACAAGTAGAAGCTTTTAAAGAGGAAACACAAAAATCCCTTAAAGAGTTACGGAAAAACACAACCAAACAGGTGAAGGAATTGAACAAAACCATCCAGGATCTGAAAATGGAAATAAAAACAATAAAGAAATCACAAATAGAGACAACCCTGGAGATAGGATTCCTAGGAAAGAGATGAGGAGTCATAAATGCAAGCAAACATCAACAACAGAATACAAGAGATAGAAGAAGGAATCTTGCAGAAGATACCATAGAAAACATTGACACAAGTGTCAGAGAAAAGGCAAAAAGCAAAAAGTTCCTAACCCAAAACATCCAAGAAATCCTGGACACAATGAAAAAAAAAAACCAAACTTAAGGATAATAGGCAAAGAAAGAGAGAAGATTCCCACCCTAAAGGGCCAGTAAATATTTTCAACAAAATTACAGAAGACAACTTCCCTAACCTAAAGAAAGAGATGCCCGTGAACATACAAGAAGCCAAAAGAACTCCAAATAGATTGAATCAGAAAAGAAATCCCTCTTGTTATATAGCAGTCAAAACACCAAATACACAAAACAAAGAAAGAATATTAAAAGCAGTAAGGGAAACGGGTCAAGTAACATATAAAGGCAGATCTATCAGAATTACACCAGATTTCTCAACAGAGATTATGAAAGCTAGAAGATCCTGGACAGATGTCACTACAAAAGTCTATACACAACAAAACTGGTTAATCTAAATGAAATAGATGATTTTTTTATAGACAGATACCAGATACCAAAGTTAAATCAGGATCAGAGAAACCATCCAAACAGTTCCTTAACCCCTTAACCCCCAAGGAAATAGAAGCAGTCATTAGAAGACTCCTAACCAAAAAAAAAAAAAAAAGAAGAAGGAACACTACCCAATTCTTTCTATAAAGCCACAGTTACCTAAATCACACACAGACCCAACAAAGAAAGAGAACTTCAAACCAATTTTCCTTGTGAATATTGATGAAAAATACTCAATAAAATTCTCATAAATCAAATCCAAGATTCACCATGACTAAGTAGGCTTCATTCCAGGGATGCGGGGATGTTTCAATATACAGAAATCCATCAACATAATCCACTATATAAACAAACTCAAATAAAAAAACCCACATGATCATCTCATTAGATGCTGAGAAAGCATTTGACAAAATTCAACACCTCTTCATGATAAAAGTCCTGGAAAGATCAAGAATCCAAGGTTAATACCTCAATATAATAAAAGCAATATACAGCGAACCAATAGCCAACCTCAAACTAAATGAAGAGAAACCCAAAGCAATCCTATTAAAATCAGGGACAAGACAAAGCTGCCTACTCTCCTACTATCTATCTATCTATCTATCTATCTATCTATCTATCTATCTATATATATATAGTATAGTATAGTACTGGACGTTCTAGCCAGACCCATTAGACAGCAAAATCACAGGAATACAAATTGGGAAGGAGGAAGTTAGGGTATCACTATTCCCAGAAGATATGGTAGTATATATAAGAGGGGACTGTAACACCTCTTATGTATACTACCATATCATCTGTGAATACTAACCACACAGCACCTAGGGACTATACCACCAACTAAGAAGTGTACATGGAGAAATCCATGGTTCAAGATACATATGTAGCAAAGGGTGGCCTTGTCTGACATCAATGGGAGGAAAGGTCCTTGGTCCTGTGGAGGATTGATGTCCCAGCATAGGGGGATGCTGGAGCGGTGGGGAGTTAGCAGGTGGGTGGGGGAGAACCCTTATAAAAGCAAAGGGGGGGAGAGGGCAAATAAAATGGGGGTGTTGTGGACAGGTAATTGGGAAGGGGGATATCATTTGAGATGTAAATGAATAGAATAATTAATAAAAATAAATACCTTAACACTGAATAGCAAATGCTTCTACTCTATCTTGGATAGAGAATATTATGGCAAAGGCCTGACAGCATGAGAAGGAAGCTGAAGGATGAGTTTCAGCCAACACAGAAGAGAGAGAAAAAGGAGGAAACGGACTAAGTCTGTAGACACTCAGCTCTCATCTTAGTAAGGAATTGCATCCCGAAGAGCTTCTTCTACGAAAGCTTCCATAGTCTCCCCGTGGAAAGCTGCCACCAAGATGGGGCAAGTGTTTAAAGACAGCTTGCTATCTGGAAGCTCTCTGTTGCAACCAACATTGCTCTGACCATGGTCAATATAGGCTCATTGTCATTCCAAAATGAAAATGCATTTAATCTAACTTAAAAGCCACTTATATTCAGCCACAGCCCATACACTGTCCAAATGTCCAAAGTTTCTTTTGACCCTCAAGGCAATCTTTGGACTGGCACACCTTCTAAAATCATAAAACAGTCATATCTTCACAACATACAATGGCCCAGAATATCCCCGTCCACTGAATACACAGGAATGGGTACATAGGGAAGACTGGAGCAAGGCAAAGAAGCCAGCAGGTAAACAGCAAACCCTGTGTTTCTTCTCAGACACATGTGACTTCAGTTTTAAGGGGCAACTTTTCATACATCTCTTGGTTTTGTTACTTCCAGTCTGTATATGCAGCTCTCCATAGCTTTCATATGTTGGGTATCTCAACATCCTGTGGTCAGAAAATGCAACCGAGGCTTCATCCTTATAGCTTTAAGCCATGAACTCTCCCAGGATCATCATTGGGGCTCTGACTCTGCCAAACACAAACCAAGCATCCATGACCTTAAATTTTGTATCATTCTTGTTTTCAGAACCTATATAACATGGATAATCTTGCTGAGTTTGGCTTCTCAGTTGGGATGGACCCCACTGCCCGTAGATCACAGTTGTAGCATTTTTTACTGGGACTAGGAATCACTTTGTCTAATCCTGCCACTAATTGGAGGGTTAGCAGGAAAGAGTGTTACTCTTGTGACACCTTCTAAGATTTCAAGTTTATAGCAAAGATCTTTTCTTTAAAGATTTATTTATTTATATTAAGTACACTGTCACTGTCTTCAGACACACCAGAAGAGGGCATCAGATCCCATTACAGATGGTTGTGAGCCACCATGTGGTTGCTGGGCAGAACAGTCAGTGCTCTTAACCACTGAGCCAACTCTCCAGCCCAGATCTTTTAGTGATAATCTCCCTGCATTTCAATTCATGCTTCTGTTTCAGCACTTGAGGATTATATGAAGCTACCTGGAGCTGTTTTCCTCTATGACCCACACACTCTGAGTTCACTTCCACCCGACTTGTGGGGCAATTTCACTGTTGTCCTCAGTAAGTCACTGGTAATAACTGTCCTAAGGATTTATTATTCCATCTAAGAATTTTTAATCCCACACTCCTCAATATTCCAGGGCATAAGCAGAATGAGGATTTGAGGCCAAAATATCCCACAAATAACCTGTAGCTTAATTTGTCATGGAGTCTATTTCCCACTGGAACCCTGTGACACTGATTTCCTTTGTATGCATTACTCTTAACACACCAATCTTCCTGGTTGTACAAGGACAGCTAATGAAGATGAACATAGCTTCCAGTGTCTTTAGCCATCTTAAAGACAATTTCAACATTCCTCCCCCAAAAGACTACATTCCTGGCTTCTGTCCAGCAGCAAAATTGCTTTTTGCTTACCATTTTATTTTTCTAACTTGCTTGTTAGAACTGTTGTGATTAAATCATCAAACCAAAAGTGTCTCAAGGAACACACAAGTTTGCTTATTTGGCTGATTCTGTCAGACCACATTCCATTATTTTGGGAGCTTAGAGGATAAAAACTCAAGCTAGAAATTAAAACCAAAATCCATGTGCAAACATTGTTTCCTGGCTTGCACTCTTTCTTGGTACTGTCTCACGCTCAGCTACCTTGCTCATCCAGCCCAGGCCCACTTCCTAAGGGATTCTTGCACACTCACTGGAAGAGCCTTCATTAGTCAAGTGTTAATCACCACAATCTCTCACAAAGTTAGCAAACAGCGTTATGATTGGAACAACCCCTCAACTGTAGTTCCCTCAAATGATTGTAGGCTCTGACATGATGACAAGTTAAGCAATCAGGAGACAGAGACAATAATATCAGTTTCAAAACTATTTGTAAAATTCATCACACACCCACACCCACCCACCCACTCCACACACACAAATGTGAAATACAGTGTTCATAAGTGCTGGAAACCAGATCTTTGTTTTTCGAAATTATCTTTTGTAGATTTATGTTAAGGTGATACATGTTTAGATGTGAAAGAGATGGCGGGGAAAGGTTGAGGAGCAGAAGTGCAGGCAGGAGGCAGAAAAGAGATTGTTGGAGAATCAAGATGGAGCTGGGGAAGGGGATCTAGATCCAGGTGGTCTTAATTAGCAATAGGTAGATATTTTTAAGGGTTTCTGTGGGTCATTTTATCTCATATGGAAGGGCAGTTTGTATCTTTGTCCATTAGATGTAACCTTATTGTGTAGAGAGGGTTTGTGGATTGAGAATTTAATATATAAACCTAACATGAAAAGCTACCAGGCTGTGGAGTCATGTTTGTGCCGGGTGGTGGGGTAAAGAAATGCCAGGGCGGTTGTATCCACCCAGGACAGAAGCAACAGGGTGGACAGAGTAAACCGCCTGGGTACGGAACAGTGTGGAGAGGGTAGCTTCCTGACCGAGTGACAGAGTCTGTGCGCTCAGCTTTACTCTAGAGCCACGGAGTGAGACCATGGGACCAATAAGAGGTTAAGCCACTCTTTTAATATTTACCGCAACAATCTTTTGACTTCTCAAAAAAAGCACTAGTCATTCCTAATATTAAGTACTTTCAAAGCAGGAAAATTACGAACTTCCTTTTGGGGTACAAAGCTAAACAAACAATTCTCAACTGAGCAATACCCAATGGTTAAGAAGCACCTAAAGAAATGTCCAACACCCTTAGTCAACTGGAAAATGCAAATCAAAACAACCCTGAGATTCCACCACATGCCAATCAGGATGGTGTCTTAGTCAGGGTCTCTATTCCTGCACAAAGCATCATGACCAAGAAGCAAGTTGGGGAGGAAAGGGTTTATTCAGCTTACACTTCCACACTGCTGTTTATCACCAAAGGAAGTCAGGACTGGAACCCAAGCAGGTCAGGAAGCAGGAGCTGATGCAGAGGCCATGGAGGGATGTTCCTTACTGGCTTGCTTCCCCTGGCTTGCTCAGCCTGCTTTCTTATAGAACCCAGGTCTACCAGCCCAGAAATGGCACCACGTTGATCACTAGTTGAGAAAATGCCTTACAGCTGGATCTCCTGGAGGTATTTCCCCAACTGAGGGTCCTTTCTCTGTGTTAACTCCAGCTTGTGTCAAATTGACACAAAACCAGTCAGTACAGATGGCTAAGATCAAAAACTCAGGTGACAGCTCATGCCTGCAAGGATGTGGAGAAAGAGAAACACTCTTCCATTGCTGGTGGGATTGCAAGGTGATAAAACCATTTTTGGAAATCAATCTGGCAGTTCCTGAGAAAATTTGAAATAGTTCTTCCTGAGGACCCAGCTGGGCATATACCCAACAGATGCCCCAACATACAAGGACACAAGCTCCAGTATGTTCATAAAAGCCTTATTTATAATACCCAGAAGCGGAAAGAACCCAGATGTTCTTCATCAGAGGCATGGATACAGAAAATGTGGTATATATACACAATGGTGTACTACTCAGCTATTTATTAAATACAAGGACTTCAAGGAATTCACAGGCTAATGGATAGAAATAGAAAATGTCATCCAGAGTGAGGTAACCCAGTCACAAAACAACACACATAGTATGCACTCACTGATAAGTGAATATTAACCCCAGAGCTCAAAATACCCACAATACAATTCACAGACCATATGAAGATCAAGAAAAGGGAAGAACAAAATGTGGTTGCTTCAGTCCACAGAAGGGGAAACAAAATAATCACAGGGGATAGAGGGAGTGGGGGTAAATGGAGGCAGGATCAGGTGTGGAAGGAGACAGGGGAGAAGTACTGAGGGTCAGGAAATCCAAGGGAGGTATGGAGCAGCTGGGAACTGGAGGTCCCCACTAGAAAGTCCCAGATGCCAGAAAGGCTAGAGGCTCCCAAGACACAATGGGGATGACATTAGCTAAAACCCCCAAGAAAAGGGAGAGAGAACCTGTAAAGACCATATCCAGAGGTTAGGCACAGCCCCCAGCTGAGGGATGGGGCCACCCACCCATCTCAAAAATATTAACACAGAATTGTTCCTGTCTAAAGGAAATGCAGGGACAAAGAATGGAGCAGAGATCCCCACTTAAGGACTCATGACATCTGCAGATGACAAACCCAGACACTATTGTTGATGCCAAGAAGTGCTTGCTGACAGGAGCCTAGTATGGCTGTCCCCTGAGAGGCTCTGCCAGAGCTTGACAAATACATATGTGGATGTTTGTAGCCAAACATCTGGCTGAGCATGGGGACTCCAATGGAGACGTTAGGGCAGGGACTGTGGGAGCTGAAGGAGGTCAACGCAATGGGAAGAATATTATCAATGAACCAGATCCTCCAGAGCTACCAGGGACTAAACCAACCAAAGAGTACACATAGGGGGACCCATGGCTCCAGCTCCTTATGTGGCAGAGGACTGCTTTATCTGGCATAGATAGAAGGCCAGGTCCTTGGTCCCTTGGAGACTCTGGCCCAGCAAAGGGGAATGCTGGGGTCAACAGGGATGGGATGGGGTAGGAAACTCCCTTATTAAAACAAGGAGTAGGGGGATGGGATAGAGGGTTTGCGGGGGGGGGGGGGGGGGGGAACCAGGAAGGGAGATAACATCTGAAATGTAAATAAATAAGATAGACAATAAGAATGAATACATTACAAATGAAATAACATTTAAAACGTTAAATCAATTATTGACTCTTTAAAATGAAAACCATCATTAATAATAAAACAATCCCCACATATCTGTACACATTTTGAAAAAGTGCAGGCCATTCACTGGCAGAAAAAAATGGCTTGAGATACAGTTTGACCTCAACTCTATGTGCAATGTTAGCTGCTGAGATGTGTACCTAACACACAGCTGAAACTAACGGCATGATCTCAGCCCTCTAAGCTTAAGAACAGTGCAAGTGGACTGGACATATCCGCAAAGGAGTCCCCTCTAGTTGGAAATTGAATATGCATCAGATCAAGCTAACCTCCCAAAAGTGTGCAAATTTATATATTAATTTAGGTGAGTTTATCCATATTTGCTTGTGTAAAAGTCTTTCCTTCTGTGAAGGCAACTAACTTCACCTGGCTCAATTGAAGTTTCTTGCTCCGAATGTTCCCCAACCCTAACAAGTGAGAGGCATCTGGACAAGAGGGAGAAGACTCTATAAATGAATCTTTTACTTGATTACCCGATTCCGTTTTATTACAGAACGTTCATAGGAAACTTTTTAGAAGAACTTAGAAATAAGAATTAAAGTCATTTTTCAAAGTGTCCCACTTTTCTTCCTGTGACTTCAACTTGCAGGCTGGAAGTTAGAGCAGCCCTGTTCCTGCAGAGATACAACAAAGGTTACTTTACTTAATCCCTGATGGTTTAAGAAGAGGTGACTGCAGCTTCCAGCCTAGCCAGAGGAACTCAGGCAGGTCAGATACAGCAGGGAAGGGACTCAGATTTAAGATAAGGAATGTCTTATTACTAAACAGCAACCCGAAAAGTCTCGCAAGCCCAAGTCTTGCCCCTCCACACGGACACTCTGCCCCCCTCCGCTGCCTTAAGAGGGACCAAGAATAACAGTCAAGGCTGGCACCCTGCATCCCACCACCTTGATTCCCAAGGCTCCCAAGGCTCAGCCCCCTGCCTTTGCTGGTTAGCGGCAGTGGTCACGTGCTCACCATGTCCGGACTTAGCAGATCGCCTGCACTCCCCTTGGGCACCCAGCAGCAAAGACTAAAAAGCTTCAGACCAAGCTTTCAAGCTTGCTAAGCAACGTGGAGGAACAGCAGAAAACAAGGTACCCGGAAGTACACGCCTCTTTTCTTATAGCCCTGATTGGCTAATGAACCTTGAGTGACATGATCACCTCCCTTGGGTTTGAGTGTGCTTAATGAACACAGCATAGGGTGTCAGATTCTAGTCCAGGAGCTGAACCTTTTCAGATCCGAAAGATTTTTGTTTCAGTATCACTTTTGCCTGTATTCCAACAGCCTATCTTTCTGTCTTCCAGCTCTCAGCAGGAATTTCCTCCTCCTCCTCCTCCTCCTCCTCCTCCTCCTCCTCCTCCTCCTCCTCCTCCTCCTCCTCCTCCTCCTCCTCCTCCTCCTCCTCCTCCTCCTCCTCCTCCTCCTCCTCCTCCTCCTTCTGTTCCTCCTCCTCCTGCTCCTTCTTCTCTTCTTTCTCCCACTTCAGAGAAATCAAGATGGATACCTTGTGTTGGGATTCTGTAAACTGCACCCCTCAGATACCTGGCAATAGATAGGTATGTGCTGCCCCAGTTACCTTACAGTATAAAGGGGCCTGCTTGCCCCATCTTCTCTCTCTTGGCTTCTTGGTCTCTGACTCTCTCTCTCTGACTTGTTTTCTCCTTCTTTTGCCCCTCCTTTTCCCTTTCTCTTCCTCCCTCCCTCTCTCTCCATGTGCTCATGTTTGGCCTCTTCTTTATTTCTCTCTCCTCTCTCTCTGCCTCTACTACCCTCTTAACCCCCCCCCCCCCCATGACCTGAATAAACTCTATTCTGTACTATACCATCACGTGGCTGGTCCCTTAGGGGGAAGGGATTCTCAACATGGGTCCTCAATAAATGGAACGCCTATCACAGATTAACAACAACAAAATATGAATAAATAAGGGAAATCATCTGGGAACATGATGCTTCAGTATTTAGATGATGGATACAGGATGAGGTAGGAGGACTCTGGTCCATCGCCACTCTCTGTTTTCTGGGATATAATATTGAGGATTGTTCCTACTGCTTCACCTTCTTCTTCCCTCATCCATATCCCCTGCAGATACCACTGACCACCCCCATGTGGCCAAAAAGACCCTCCAGGACTGAAATAGAACACAGGAGGGCAGCTTCTGCTCCCCAGCTTCCAAGTCTCCTGTGGGTTACTATGATTATCTCTCCCTGGAACTCTCTTCCCCCAAATCTCCAACAACAGCAAGCATCACGCTTTGAATGTGACAACCAAGCAAGGCAGAAAAAATAAAAGGCAATACTCAGCCAACATGCTCAGGGAAAATCCAGAGAGACAACAGAAACTCAGAGAAAAACTCTCACCCAATAAGTCAAACCCAGAAATCAGCACCTAGATCTAAAGTCACCCCAAACCTAGATGTATAAAGGCCAGCTAGGAACTTAATCACCCACATCCAGGGAAATATGCCACCAACAGTGTTAAGTTATCCTACCACATCAGGTCCTGAGCATTCCAACATAGCTGAAGAAATCCTTCAAACCAACTAAATGAGGATGAAAGAGGTCCTTAAAGAGGAAATGAATAAATCACTTAGTCACTTAAAGAAATAATAATAAAAAAAAACCAGTGCTGCATGTTAATTATTAGCTTGACAAAGAGAATGCAAATGCCTCTTGTAAGAGGAGATAAATAGGGAAATAAATATACATGTCATAAAAAGAATAGTACTTTAATAAAGACAATACACATTGTACAGTAAAAAAAAAAAAAAAACCCAGAAACACACACACACATGCACAAACAAGAAAAATCAATAAATCTCAATAAGAAAGACAGAAAAACACAAACAAACAATTAGAGGAAACCAACAAATCCTTTAAATAAAGCTAAGAAAAAAACAAAGAAACAACTAAAGGAAAAAAATAGGACTGAAAATGGAAAGAGAAGCAATAAACAAAAGAACAACCTCATCAAAAACCACAAGCAAACTGCAGAAATCTAGGAACTGAACATTTTAAGACACAAAGACAAACTACAGAGGCAAGGTTCACCCAAGGAATATAGACAGGAGAGAGACTCTCAGGCATTGAAGATGCCATAAAAGAACCTCATACATCAATCAAGGATAATGTTAACTCTAAAAGTTTCCTGGCACCAAACACCAGGTATCTCTGGGACATTATGAGGAGACCAAATTTACAAATAATAGGAAAAATGGAAGTATAAAAACACCTGTTCAAAGGTCCAAAAAATATTTTAACAAAATCATAAAATAAAAAATTTCAAACCCAAAGAAGGCGATGCCTATCAAGGTACAAGAAGCATAGAAAATACTAAATAGGTTAGGCCAGAAAAGAAAATTCCTTCACCATATAATAATCAAAACACTAGGGGGCTGGAGAAATGGCTCAGTGGTTAAGAGCACTGACTGCTCTTCCAGAGGTCCTGAGTTCAATTCCCAGCAACCACATGGTGGCTCACGACCATCTGTAATGGGGTCTGATGCCCTCTTCTGGTGTGTCTGAAGACAGCTACAGTGTACTCTTATACATAAAATAAATAAATAAATCTTAAAAATAAAAGTAATGTTAACTGATATTTACAGAACATTCCACCCAAACACAACAGAATATACCTTCTTCGCAGCACTTCATGGATCTTTCTCTGAAACTGGTCAAATACTTAAAAACAAAGCAAGTCTAAATACATAGATGAAAAACCAAAACTATTCCCCCAATCCTATCAGACCACCACAGATTAAACCACACATCATCGACAAACAACGGAAAGCTTACACACTCATGGAAATGGAACCAAGTTCTACTGATTAAAAATGTGTCAAGGCAGAAATGAAGAAAGAAATCAAAGACAACTAAAATTCAATCAAAATGAACACACAGCATGCCCAAACATCTGATACAATAAAAGTGGTGATAAGAAGACAGTTCAGAGCACTAAGTGCCTACATAAATAAGACAGATCTCATACTAGCAAGCTAAGAGCATATCTGAAACCTCAGGAATAATGATAATGATAATAATGATGATAATAATAATAATAACAATAATAATAATAATAATAATGTAAGCATACCAAAAGAGAGAAAACAGTGAGAAATTATCCAAATCAGAGATAAAAGAAAGAAATCGGGGAAACAGCATGCTTCACAGTAACTACAAATAATATAAAATATGTCAGAGTAATTATAAAAGAGCTTAGTCTTTAAAGAAAGAAACTGAAGAATCTCTCAGAATACTCATGGATTTGTGGGACCAATAGAATAAAAATTCTCACCATAACAAATGCAATATACAGACTCAATACAATCTACATCAAAACTCCAAAAGTATAGCTTATAGACATTGCATGGACAATTACCAACTTCATACAGAATAACAAAAACATAGAATAGTTAAAACAATCCTTATTAAAAAAATAACCCCCCCCCCTTTTTGGAAAGGGACTGGAGTGATGGCTCAGTGGTTAAGAGCACTGACTGCTCTCCCAGAGGTCCTGAGTTCAAATCCCAGCAACCACATGGTGGTTCACAACCATCTGTTATGAGATCTGATGCCCTCTTCTGGTGTTTCTGAAGACAGCTACAGTGTGCTTATATATAATAAGTAAATCTTTAAAACAGTCCTGAACAAGGAAAGAAATGCATGGTATTGGCATAAAAATAGACACACTTATCAATGGAATTGGAAGACCAGGACATAATTTCAACCACATATGGATGAGTGATTGCTGATTTGGAATCCAGAAATATACAATGGAAAAAAAAGAGACAGCACCTCCAACAAATAATGCAGCCTAAACTGTATCTCTCTGCACATAGAAGACTGCACATAGCTATATCCAGCACCCTGTGCAACAGGAAGTCCAGGTGGATCAAAGACCTCAAGAGAGAACCAGACACACTGAAGCTCACAGAGGAGAGTGTGGGAAAAGGCCTGAATGCCCTGGCACATTCTGAAATGAACATCGACAGTTCAGACCCCGAGATTAACAATTAATGAATAGGACCTCACGAAACTTAAAAGCTTTTCTGAGTTAAAAACAAAACAAGCAAAAGATAGGCAACTGGACAAACAGACAGCCTAAAAAATGGGAAAAGTATTTTTCCCAACTCCATAACAGATGAGGCCTAATTTTTTAAAAAATGTATAAAGACCTCAATAAACCAGATGTTGAAAGAACAAAAAAAATTCAGTTAAAAAAGGGGGTACAAATCCAAACAGACTTGTCAACAAAGGAATCTCAAATGGCTGAGAGGAACTTGAAGAATGATAAACATCTTTAGCCTCAGTTAAATGCAAATCAAAACTACTTTGAGATTCCTTTTTTTTAAAAGTATGTCAAAAGAGGTAAGATCAATAATACAAAGGACAGCTCGTGCTGGCAAGGACACAGAGCGAGGGGAACAATCTTCCAAGCACGTGTGTGTGCAGACTAAAGGGCCTTTATGGGAATCCATATCATGGTTCCTCGGAAAACGGGAGATCCATCTCTCCCAAGACCCAGCTATACCACTCTTATATCCAGAAGGTGTTCCATCCTAATATAACAACACTTGCTACATTATGTTCAGAGTGGCTTTATTCATGCTTAACAGAAAGTGGAATCAACCTAGATGTCCCTAAATTAAGGAGTGGATAAAGAAAATGGGGCACACCTACGCAAAGGAGTATTACTCAGCCGCTAAAAATAATGACAACGTAAAGTTGCAGGAAAATGGATACAACTAGAAAAATCACCCCAAGTGAGTTGACCCAGACACAGAGTAACAAATATGACATGTATTCAATTATACATAGATATTAGATTTTAAGTAAATAATAGTCAAGGTGCCATCTGCAGACCAAGAGAGGTTAGGTAAAGAGGAAGAGTATCAGCAGGAAGCACCAATCTCCCGGAAACGGGATAAAACAGATTCTGTGGGTGGACTCTGGGTGAATTGGGACAGGAGTGGGAGTACTCAGTTGAGGAGAGGATAGAGGGACAGAATTCAGTGCAGGAGAAACAGCTAAAATTAGGGATCTTAGGGGTTACTATACAAACTTAGCACATTTGGTAATTTCCTTGAGTCAATTAAGTGTTTCATAATAAAGGAGACTATGGGGCCTGAACTTGTCATCTTTGTAACCAAGCAGGGCTTCAGTGGTGGGATTGAGTCACATTTAGTTGAGTTGTTGGCCTGAGGAGATTCTTAAATAACCCATGCTAATGCTAGGACAAAATTTTGCTCTCTGAAAACTTCCAGCTGGGGTCCATTGTTGAGGACAACTCCAACACAGCTCACTGAACAACAGAGAGGTCCACGGGATGCAGGCATGGATTCTCCACCCCTGTGCTCGAGCCTCTTTGGGACCGGAAGTTACTCCACAGGCTACCGAGAGAAAAACCTGGACACCAAACTAACTACAAAACCCATCATCTACCATCTGTCCTTCCTGCAAGGTATGCAGGGACATGGTGGCACCAACTGCCTTGTGGTGATCACATGCCTTACACTGCCTAGATGTCCAGGAACCTCGCGACTGAAATAGCACGCGCGGAGCCTGCATGAATTTACACGGGGTTCTCTAATTATATGTTACAGCTGTTAGCTTGGAGTTTTTGTGGGATTCCAAACAGTGGAAACTAGTTTAGCTCTGACCCTTTTGTCTGCTCTTAAGTCTTTCCTTCCTGTTGGGTTGCCTTGTGCAGCCTCATTATGAGATCTTTTCCTTTGTATATTTTTTAAAAAATGTTGTTTTGCTCTGTTTGGCGGTCCTTTTTTGAAGACCAGCTCTTTTCTATAGAAGAAACCGAGGAGAGGGAGTGGATGTGTGTAAGAGGAGGATAGTAGAGGCAGGGGCTAGCTGGGAGAAGTGGAGCCGAAACGGTGGTCGCTATCACTTGTGTAAGAGAAGAGGCTCTTTTCCGTTACAAACGTTAAGGAACTGGATGAAAATGCAAAGGCAAGGGGAACCAATGACAAACAGCAAGAGGCGGAATTCGGAAGACAGGAAACGCACAATGTTGACAGATACAGTCCTCCTTCTGCATGAGTGAGCATCTCACAGGAGTTCATGGCGAACTGAGGTCCTCACCGCGTCCAGAGCTGTGAAATCAGAAGCTCTACTCTCAGCAACGTAAAGTATGTGTCGCAGAGGAAGGGAACCCCGGCCATTCTCTTGTTTTCTCTTTCACTAGTTTGTATCATGGAGCCACAAATGTATCTGCTCGTTTAATTCAAAAATAATACTCTTTCTTAGCCCCATTTTTACCTTTTTTCATGCAGTATGACTCATTGGCAATAAGGTATTCTCATACCTTCCAGTTAAAGCAGTTTTGTGCATTTTACAGTATACTATAAAAGTACATTTCTTTATTATCTCCGTAACTACTCCTGCTGCAAAAATACTGATACTGATTTTTTCTTTGCATATCAACTAAAAGAACATTAGAAGAACAAAAACGTTTTGCTACAGCTAGCTTCTGTGTTCTTCCTGCTCTTCATTTTCTATTGTTTCCTGCAGTGTAGGAAAGATGGCTTGTGTTGGCTGGTTTTGTGTCAACTCGACAAGAGCTGGAGTTATCACAGAGCAAGAACCTCAGCTGAGGAAATGATCAAGGGGGGAGGGCCCAGCCCACTGTGAGTGGTGCCATCCCTGGGCTGGTTGACCTGGGTTCTATAAGAAAGCAAGGCAAGCTGAGCAAGCCAGGGGAAGCAAGCCAGTAAGTAACATCCCTCCATGGCCTCTGCATCAGCTCCTGCTTCCTGACCTGCTTGAGTCCTGACTTTCTCTGGTGATGAACAACAATGTGGACGTGTAAGCTGAATAAACACTTTCCTCCCCAACTTGCTTCCTGGTCATAGTGTTTTGTGCAAGAATAGAAACCCTGACTAAGACAAATTGGTACCAGTACAGTGGGGTTTTTCTGTGACAACCTGACCATGTTTTGGGGGAGGACCGTGGAAGGACTTTGGAGCTTTGAGCTAGAAGGGCCACTGGGATGTTAAAAGCTCCGTGGGATGTTCTGTAGGAGCTTGGAAGATGATGTGAGAACAGTGCAGAAGATGGAGGCCTGGCTTGTGAAATTTCAGAGGGAAAATTTAAAAGACTCCTATCAGGGCTGTTGCTGTTTTGATTGTGAAGATTCTGTGATTTTGGTTACCCGGGGCTGAAGAATCAGCTGTGATTATCAAGATACCAGAACTACTAAAGCAAAACCTTTGCATTGCTGGAATTATTGATGCTGGTCAGCTGGAGCTAAGAAATTAGTGGTGATTAAGAAGTGTCCAGCATCCTTGAGGTGAAATCTTTTGTGAAGTGTTTCCTAGAGCACAAAGAGGCTGTGTTCCAGAGATAGCCAAGATTGTACCTCATGCTGTGGCTGGACTTGGTAATGTGTAAGAGTCACACAGGTAGTACAATTGAAGGAATGAAGAGGTCTTGGAGAGCAGCTGAGGCTTGGCACTATGAGAGGCCATGGAAGGCCATTGGTGAGGGTGCAGCCTCAGTTGCAACTAATGCCCCAGGACTGACATTAGTGTTTTGAAGTTGGCAGTACCATGAGATGACCACCAAGAACAGCAGCAGCAGTGGAGAACAGGCAACTGGGGCCAAGGTGTGTGCTACAAAGGGCAGAGCTGGAGAAGTGACCCAAGCCCTTGGAGGAGCCCAGAAATTTGTGAGTGGATCCCAGACATGGGATGGTTAGACTTGGATTTTGCTTTTGATTGTGACTGTGCCCTGATATTTTTCCCTCTTGAAGGAAAAAAATATTTTAGTGGCGCCCACAGTTAAAAGAATTTGAATTGTAAAAAGACTTTGATTTTTAAAAGAGACTGGGTATTTTAAAGGGATTGCAATTTTAATATGTAAGGATTTGTAAAGACTGTGGGACCCTTACAGTTATTTAGGTCTTAGAAATGAATAAGAAAGTAAGGGTTGAGGCTTAATAGTGTTGTGTTTGTATGTCAAGTTCACAAGGGGTCAATTGTACTGCCTGGTTTTGTGTCAACTTGACACAAGCTGGAGTTATCACAGAGAAAGGAACCTCAGTTGAGGAAATGCCTCCATGAGATCCAGCTGTGAGGCATTTTCTCAACTAGTGATCAAGGGGTGAGGGCCCAGCCCACTGTGGGCAGTGCCATCCCTGGGCTGGTGGACCTGGGTTCTATAAGAAAGCAGGCTGAGCAAGCCATGGGAAGCAAGTCAATAAGCAACATCCCTCCATGGCCTCTGCATCAGCTCCTGCTCTTCTTCCTTCTGGTGTCATGATGGATAGTTTGCATGGTCTGTTATTCAAATTGCAGCTGAATGAACAATCTGACCCATAGACAGAATGGTGCCAAAAATATTAACAGTTAAAGAGAGATTTTAGGACACAAAATATGATATTTGTTTCTGTGACTGCACATTGGAGTCAGGTAAATTGCAGCTGTTATCCTCCACCTCCCCCAATTCCATCCCCTCCCCCTCCCATTGCCCCCATGAAGATGCTTCCACTCCCAACCACCCTCTCCCACCTCAGTCAGTGCCTTCGCATTCCCCTACACTGAGAAAATGAGCCTTCACTGAACCAAAGGTCTCTCTTCCTACTGATGCCAGACAATGCCATCCTCTGCTGCATATGCAACTGGAACCATGGGTCTCTCCTTGTGTACTCATTGGTTGGTGTTTTAGTCCCTGTGAACTCTGGAGGGTTTGGTTGATTGATAAAGTTGTTCTTCCCATGGGTTTGCAGACCCTTTCAGCTCCTTCAGTCCTTTTTCTAGCTTCTTCATTGGGGTCCCTGTGTTCAAAGCCTACTTTAAGGATGTTTCAAGTGAGAAGCTGTGAATGTGGGATCTTGGTGGACTTGCATACATGTTCTCCTATTAGTCAAAAGTCATGAACCCACATTTGACAAAAGCCACTGGTCCCAAGAAGGATACAAGCTGTCTCTTTGTTCTTCTCCCCCTTTGAAGGGGGAGCTGCTTTACTTAATTCAAGATAAGGATAATTATCCTGCCCTGAGAATCAAGATATGTGACAAGCATTGTATTTGTGTGGAGTTATCTGGGATCTTGCAGGGGAGAAACCTAAGAGCTTTGGTAGAACACAGAGGTTAGAGCTCTGATGGCACTGTTTTCAGGGCTTTCTACAGTACAGCTACACATTAAACTTTCATGTTCACATTACAGAATGGCTTTGTAGAAATGAGTCCATAAGCGTTTTGTTCAGTTCTCTAGCAAGTGACAAATGTTAGTGCACACACTGTCATGATGTTCTAGCCTAAGGTTAGGATGATCCTGGACCCTTGAAGTAGAACTTTCAAAATATACTCCTGGGACCCTCAAGAGCAAGCAAGAACTAAGTAGCTGGGTGTGAAAAATGACAAAAGTCAGGCATGTCTCAGCTCCAATGTTCTATGCGGCTTAGACTAAAGGAGCTGAGGGAAAATAGAAAAGATTCCCCACCAGACAGTGCAGAGGAGTAGATAAGCTTAAGGTCTTGTACAACAGATGTCCAGATGTTTCTACTGTGCTCAACTTCTAGAAGAATACTTATTGCTTCATAGGCAGTGGTAAAGGATCACCAGGACATGTTTTAGAAAACTTTCAATTCTAGGTGATAGCCGTGATTTAGAAAGCATTTGGTTTTGGTTGGGGTAAATTATGTCTGAGTGAGTTTTTTATTTGACATGCAGCTTTCTTCTTAAAGAATTACTCTTTTTTTTTTATTTAAATGTATATCTGTGTGTGCCACAGGTGTCTGTGCACCCAGAGCTACAATATCCTAAGTGTCTCATTTTAGCCCCAGTATCTGAAGTAGCCCAAGACGTCCTAACTTTCTTATAGCCAGGTGTGGTCCCACACACTTTTAATCTCAGCATTCTGGGGGGGGGGGTGGAGGAGGGAAGACAAGAAATATCTATTAGTTTGAAGCCACCCTGGTCTACACAGCAAGTTCCATGACTTCCAGGACTACATAGAAAGACCCCGTCTCAGACAACCAAACTGCTTATCAAGAGGCTCAGAGATAGCTAAATGGTCAGGAAGACCTGCTGCTCTTCTAGAGGATCCAAGCTTTATTCCCAGAACTCACTTTGGGCTGCTCACAACTACCTGTCACTCAAGTTCCAGGAGCTGCTACCTTTTCTGCTCTATGTAAGAAATGATTGAAAGATAGGTGCTGTTGGAAAGCTCCATAGGTCTCAAGTGTATTCACATACATAGCAATTGTCTTTCAAACAAATTGAGGTTTTAGAGGTATATATACACTTGTTTACTCTTGACACAATTTGATCAAGGGTGGAGCCGTTTGACTAGTTTGACTAGATTTTTGTTAAACGCTAGA
Source organism: Micromys minutus (assembly GCF_963924665.1). NCBI lineage: Eukaryota > Metazoa > Chordata > Mammalia > Rodentia > Muridae > Micromys > Micromys minutus. Next base: position 93,050,339 of record NC_137969.1, on the reverse strand, counting down.
GCAGTGGTTCTCAACCTATGGGTCACAACCCCTTTGGAAGTCAAATGATCCTTCTGAAAGAGTCACATATAAGATGCCATGCGTATCAGATTTTATGTTATAATTCATAACACTAGCAAAATTAGTCATGAAGTAGCAACAAAATAATTTTATCATTAGAGGTCACCACAATACAACGAACTGTATTAAAGGGCCGCAGCATTAGGAAGGTGGAGAACCACTACTCTAGAGTCTCATAATATCTCCCCCGCCCAAAAAAAAAAAAAAAAAAAAAAAAAAAAAAAAAAAAAAAAAACATGCAGAAGTTGAAAACTATAAGCATTCAGTTTCAGTATGGACTCCACATCTTATCTGGCTTTGCAGAAAGGTAACCTTATTTTCTATGTGGTTGCTTATCATCCAACTCACAGACGGAAAGGGGCTCAGTGAGCAACTCGGGTGTTTAGCAGTGTGAGATTCCTGACTCAAAACCTGCCCAATGTAACCAGCATGTGCATCTGCAGACACTATGCTTGTGGGCAGAGGAGGAGCCTAAGTTAAATGTCACACACTTCTTGACTGATTGTGTGCCTTTTCTTATATTACCCACTTGGGTTGTTGTTCATGACAGAAGACCCATGAGGGGAATTCTTTTCATGTTCATATTTTTATTTTTAGCTCGTTGACCGTATCTTTACCTCTGGCTTCTAACCCCGTCCTTAGCAGCCGAGAGAGGCTCTGAAAGTAACCTGTTGAGCTTGGCTTGCTTGCCTTTCCTCCCGCCTCTATTCATCTCACTTTTCCATTTGACAAAGACAAAGGGAAGCGGGCTCATGAGTTCAGGCCCACTACCTGCCTGCCTGGTTTCTCTGCACACAGCTGAGATATTCTTGCACATCCTCCGGGGAGCCCAGAATAAGGGGGACTCGCTGGTGAATACTCTCAGGCTTCACATCCAGCACAGGCTGGGTACCCGTGGTTGCCGTGCCTCCTGCCTGCTCGATGATATAGGCCACAGGATTGCATTCATACAGGAGCCGGAGCTGTAGAACAAGACAGGGGACAGGTAGATACATTTTTAAGTGGTAAGACAGATACATTTTTCAAGTGGTCAGACACCCTGAAAGGCGTGCCCCTAAACACTAATAGAAGTGTGAACTGCTGACCTGTCGGTGTGAATCCTGAGTGTGAGTGTTCTTCCTGAGCCATCCAGCCCACAGGAGCCTAAACATGGTCTGTTGCCTGTCTCTGGGTACGATGGGCTAGTAACCTCTCAGAAGACACCGCTGACCAGGTGAAGTTGAAGCGACTTAACTGGTGACACGTAATAGGTAATGTAATGCCTATGTGACGTGCACTGTTTTTCATTTGTTTCCTGACATACATTTAATTTATTATTGGTGTTGCTGCTGCTGCTGTTTTATGGATACACACAAAATGGCTTCTGTCAAGGCTGAAGAGTCAGAGTCCTTGAAGATGCAGCAGGTTCAGACTCTAGAGGAATGACTAACACGTCAGCGAAACACTTAGGATGCCTTCACCGGAGACCCTTGCAGTAGCAGGCACCTGAGAGAAGACCTAATACACATGCGCACACCTGGGAGCTAATTTTGTCCCTGATCGTCCACAGGAGTAGCCCTGGCAGCCACTCTCTTCAGCCAGGAGGATCTTGATCTTAGGCGCTTCTGGGGTTTGCTCTTTTCCTCCTCCCTTTCTTTGTCTTTGGGTCTTGAGGACAGGGAGGATTTGGACGTTGGGCTGTAAAGTCAAACTGTGACCAGTTTGTCGATTCAGATCTATTTTAAAAGCTCAACATTAGCACATAATGCGACTTGGAGGATGAGGACCTCAGATACCTTGGTTGTACACAAGTAGCTTTCATGGTGCTTTGGGTCATGTGATCTCCTTTTTTGGGGGGCGGGGGAGCATTTCAGATCTATCACAGCCATATGAGTCGAGCATAGAAAATAGGATCACAGCCATATGAGTCGAGCATAGAAAATAGGGATGCTCATGCACACACATGTTCATGCACACACATGCTCATGCACACACATGCTCATGCACACAAGGATGTGGTCACAGAGAGCTAAAACGTGGAGACCAGGAATTGAGAGTATCCTCAGTCTGGGTAACAGTCATGATGCAGTGAACACATCTCTACATGAAATTGCCAGTGTCTTGAGGACACATTTATGTAACTTTATGTGAATGTTTTCGGGTTCATTTGCAGTCATTCTAATAAATGTGTCTGGGTTCTACCTGCTGGAATTAAGCAGGCAGCAAGTGTGAATTTGTTCAAGAGTGTTACATCTTCTGTACAACCTGACTTGATCCTCTGCTGTGCTTTTCTTTTCTGTGGCCCTCTTGTGAGGACTTCTCTGTGGTCATGAGGTCAGCAGGTTGGTAAATGTGAGCTAAACACTCACAAAGAGAGGTGCCCAGTACACAAACGTGTGTGTGACAGTCTTCATTCAGACTCACGGGCCGTGATAAATTTCCTGTCTTCAATTTGAATCTGGCACTCTAATATTGGAAATCTTTTTTTTTAACACTTACTGGTTTTTATTTTATGTGCATTGGTGTTTTGTATGTATGTACATCTGTGTGGGGTGTTTTGGGGGTGTCAGATTCCAGAATCACAGTTGTGAGCTGCCATGTGGTTGCTTGGAATTGAACTCAGGACCTCTGGAAGAGCACTGACTGCTCTTAACCACTGAGCCATCTCTCCAGCCCCCTAATATTGGAAATCTTAAGAGTCAGCTTAGATGACAATGCATGGTTTCTGCGGGCATGAGGATCTACCTGTGATTTCTGTGGCTGGACAAAATGCAGACACGTTTCTGTTCTCCCCCTTGGTAGTGGCTGTTTTCCATACAATTCAATTGTATCATAGAGTTATTACGAGCTCTTTTGGAAGCTACTTTTCTAGAGCCATGGAAAGGCTCAGAGTAGACAGCTTTATTCTGAATTCTTGTGGTGCTCAGGGCACATGCAAACCCTCCAAAACAGGTGCAAAGACCACGCATACAAAATATTTTTTTCAGAGAAATGGATTGATTTCTCTGGCGTCAGTGGTCTCAGGTTAGCCAGTGCTGATAAAAATCAGGCACAGCCTACAAAAGTGAAAGAGATAGAAATGAGCCTGCAACTCTAGAGAAAGTAAGAGACGAGCACCTGACTGCAGAGTGATGGTTGCATGGCTACAGAGACCAGCAGGTGACTACAGAGACGAGCACGTGACTACAGAGACAAGCACGTGACCACAGAGGTGAGTACTGAGAGATGAACACCTGATTGCAGAAAGGTGAGCACATGACTACAGAAAGAGCAAGATAAATGAACACATGACTACAGAGAGATGTGACTGCAGAGAGATGAACACGTGACTACAGAGAGAGACGAGAATGCGCACACGTAATTACAGAGAGAGACGAGCACGCGTGCACGTAATTACAGAGAGAGAGAGAGAGAGAGAGAGAGAGAGAGAGAGAGAGAGAGAGAGAGAGAGAGAGATGAGCGAGTGACTATAGAGGGAGAGATGAGCAGGTGAGTAGCAAACAATAGGTCTGAAACCAGAGGAGGGGCCTGCAAGACTTGCCAGTCGTGATCATATCAGCCTTTTCTTCCCCAAAGCAACCACAGCTTCAAAACTCACTGAAAGAACAGACCTTCTGTCTCTTCCTCTGTGATCTGAAGAGCACACATGTCCAGAAGCAGCTCAGCAGCCATGTAGCATGCCCAGAGCAGAAGAATCCCGGTAGCTCACTATCATGGCAGCCAGTGGACACAGAAAATTACCTTGCCATTAGGACTCTTCTGGTTGGCTGGGTACATGAAGATTCCTCCATAGACCAGGGTACGGTGCACATCAGCCACCATGGAACCCACATACCTGGCCCCGTAAGGGGCACTGCCATCCTAAAGGGCAAGAAGGGAAGAGATCAGAACCACCAGGTTTAGCAGATAGCCTGCTCTAGTGCTGGGGTAAGAGGCCAAATTGGCATGGCCTTTGCATTCCTGGGACTGGAGAGATGGCTCAATGATCATGTGCACTGGGTGCTCTTCTAGAGGACCTGGGTTCCATTCATCTGGATGGCAGCACACATGATCTGCAACTCCAGTTCCAGGGGATCCAATGCCCTTTGTTGTCCTCCATTGGCACAAACCATGCAAGTCGTACACAGACACACATGTAGACACACATGTAGACAAAATACTCATAAAACATAAAATAACTATTTTTAAGAATTATTCAAAAACTAAAGACCATGTGGGACAGGGAAGACAGCTAAGTTAGGAAAGTGTTTACATCCAGAAGTTCAATTCCCAAAACCCACATTAAAGTGGGATATAAGATACATGCTTGCAATTCTAAAACTAGGGAGGTAAAGATCGGTAGATTCCTTGAGATCACTGGTCAGCCAGCCTAGCCTCCTTGGCAAGCTCCAGACTGGTGAAAAACAGAGATAGCACCCAAGGAACTGTGTTCAACCAGCATCACAAACAACACACGCACACATGCACACACACACCCATGCACACACACACCCCTTTATAAACACATACACACACATCTCAATAAACACACACACAGAGAAAGACAGAGATTGTGTTTTGAGCTGGTAGACATTTTCTCTCCACTCTTCTCTATGCTGTGAGAATGTGTGGGGACAAGGAGCAGCCCAGTCCTTCATTGCTTTTGCAGAATATATGCAAGGACCTGACTTTGAGTCCCAGCATCACAAACAACAGTGACAACATAGGATTACCCATGGTTAAGAGCAAGATCATGGTAAGATAGCCTGGAAACTGAACTCTCAGACATGATCACATTCCATCTCAAAGCAGAGTAACTGGGCATTCAACATCTAGAGATTACACCTTAGCAAATGTGACCCAAGAGTGCTTCGGGCTGAAGTTATTCTGAAAATGTGGCTCCTGACAAATTCCTAGAGGGACAAAATTGTGCAGTATTCATGTTAATATATAACTTTTAGGAGCAAAGAAGATTGATCATTTATGAAGAAGGGCAGAGTTCATCAGATTCATGCAGACAAGAGTTGTAAACAGTGGCATCAACCCCTTTAAAGAGACAAAGAAGTCACACACAGAGCACACTACACAGACAGCCTGATCCCTGTCACTAGCCTGGGCTGTTTCTCACTCACCTCAGGGAACTTCTTTTTTTGTACATACTCAGCAGTAGCAGCATCAAAATACTTAGCATAGCCCTCATTGAGGCTAAAAATTTTCCCTTTCTTCTTAATCCGGATATCTTTCTCCACTAGCACGAATTCTCCAAGCGCCTGGAGAGACAAGGGACTTCAGGAAGGTGATCCATGCCAGGAAACAGAATCCAGTCGCACACCACACAATAGTCAGAAGATGCTAGAAGACAGGATCCTGCTAGAAGGACCTGGGGCTTCCCTGCGGTCATCTGAAACCTGAGATGTGGTGTCTTCGTATATAATAGGAAGATGATATACCATCTTCAGTAACAGAATGAAAAACGAAACAAATCAAAGGAGAGAAGCCACGATCTTTTTCCTTTTCCTCCATATTTTCAATGTAATGTAAAACTTTCTTCTTTCATTTGTACTGGCCATACATCAATCATTCAGTCATCACAGAACTGGCTGGGGGACCAGAGTAAAGAACCCACCATCTCACAGAGGCTTAGGAACGAGGCTGCTCTAAGGATCTTTGGTCTCATCTGGATATTGGTCTGGGGCTGTTACCTCTTGATGCTCTGGTAAACATGTAAACAGGGTGGATGCTTTTGTGGAAAAGAAACTCTACTCCAGAAGCTATAAAAAAGAAGGCTGAATGGTTTCATCAAAAAAAAAAAAAAAAAATGGTAAACATCTGAAGAGATATATTTAACATGATTTATATGCCCAGGACATTACACAGGACCTGTTGGATATGAACAATTTTGTTTTTATGTTTCTGTTCAAATAATTTACTTATATAAAATATTACATGAGGTCCTTCACATTGTTCATGATAGAGTTCTCTAACTCCAAAAGCGAGTCCTCAGAATGACTGGGAAATTATCCCATGGATCAAGAATTCAAACACAGGAGCCCATTGGAGCCCTCGAGAACAAACGATGCTGTATTCAGGGCCTACCGGGTCCAGCATGAAGAGATCCACCCCTTGCCCTGTGGAAAGAGCCACCAGGGTTGCACTACCATACAGAGCATAACCCGCAGCCACGATATTGCGGCCAGGCTGCAAGGCATCCTTCTCAGAAGGCTCATCCTCTGTGGTCTGTGGGAGACAAAAAAAAATGCATGATGCATTATTGTTGTTCCTGGAGAACCCTTCCTTCACCAGGAGCTACCCCTCAGAGTTCCTAAATGGAGCACGAAATTTTTCAAAAGACCCGTAGCTCCACCTCATTTCACTTGTTGCAATTGATTTTCATGAGCCTCAGCCAGTAAGTATCTTCAACCCCTGTCCTCGAAAGGAAAGTTGAGATGTGCTCTTTCTTCTCCGCCTACTAGGCTGCTGTTACCAATTGGGTATTACACTGGCTGGTTTTGTGTCAACTCGACACAAGCTGTAGTCATCACAGAGAAAGGACCTCAGTTGAGAAAATGCCTCTATGGGATCCAGCTGTAAGGCATTTTCTCAACTAGTGATCAATGGGGAGGGCCCAGCCCATTGTGGGTGGTGCCATCCCTGGGCTGGTAGACCTGGGTTCTATAAGAAAACAAGCTGAGCAAGCCAGGGGAAGCAAGCCAGTAAGCAGCATCCCTCCATGGCCTCTGCATCAGCTCCTGCTTCCTGACCTGCTTGAGTTCCAGTCCTGACTTCCTTTGGTGATGAACATCAATGTGGAAGTGTAAGCTGAATAAACCCTTTTCTCCCCAACTTGCTTCTTGGTCATGATGTTTTGTGCAGAAATAGAAACCCAGACTAAGATAGGCATGAAGTGTCCTTAGCTCCAAAGGTTCATGTGTAAAGTAGAGGCTTAGTCCTCAGCTCATGGAACTGTTTGGGGGACATTCTGGAAACTTTACAGTGTTGGGCAGCACATCTTCATTAGTGTGTTCACAGTCTGCATTTCACTAGAGACATCAGAAGAGAGGCAAGAGGAAGGAGGTCACTGGAGTTATGACTTTGGTGGCTCTCTCTTGCCATTCTCCACATCTCTCTCTGGTTCCTGTCCTACATCATATGAAGATTTACTGAACAGATGCTCAATGGGTGTTTTAAACCTCCAAGAGGCTCACATTACATCGCAGCCACAGAAACACAGAAAAATAACAGTAAGCACCGAGTCACACTAGGAAGTAGAGGATGTGTGTGCTTGGAGCCCAGTGAAAGTGGAGTATCCCTACTATTGGTCGTGGTGGCACCAGCATCCAAGGGCACAAGGCTAGAATATTGTAAATTTAAGGCCAGCTAGAACTACCTAGGAAGACACAGCTTAAAATCAATCAAGCAATATATACATACATACATAATACATACATAAAATCCTCTATTATCTGAAGCTTTAAAAGTACCAATATGAGCTCATGCATGGCAAATTCTATGCCTGGCCCTGGGTTGCAGCCTAGAGTACTCGCAAACATACGTCACATAAATCTACATGCAGGTGATGGGCACAAGGTAGATGAGAAACACAGCTGAGTTTTGTGTTCATCCCCGAGACATTTGCAAACATTTCAAATTCTGAGATCCCAGTCGCTCTCTGACCCTTAGCATTTTGGAGGAAGGATATTTAGTTTCACCCAGACAATCAGAACACGGCCCCAGTGGGAGCTCTGCCATTTTGCTCTCCTAGGGGCATACTAGAAAGGAAGGTAGACAGAGATTCCCAGTGAAGAGTGCAAGGTAGGGGGAAGGGAGAGGCGTCTCTGGAGTTGTCTACAGTCCTTTGTCCTGCAAAGATAGACCTCCAGGCTCCGTTTTCAGGCCAGGAACTAAATCGGAGGAGGCCAGTCTACTTACCTTTCTGTAGATAGCAAATATAGTTCCTATGGAGGCCAGGCAGTCGATGTTTGAAGATCCATCCAGTGGGTCAAAGCACACCACATATTTCCCCTAAATCCCAAGAGAGAAAAAACACCCGGTCAGCACACCCCATCTACTGGCACAATTGCTCTGTAGTAGGGCTGCGTGTGACTGCTGTCTGCCCCGACCAGAGATTTAGACTCAAAGATTCTGCAGTGCCAGAAGCCACTGCTTATGGGCGTAGCTCACCAGGTATCTGTTATGTGGTTGGTGTGTGCTGAAAAACACTGCAGCAATCACTTGCCGCAAGGCTCGGGTGGTTGCACTGCCGTTCAAATGATGCACAATCTGTATAGATAACCTAAGCTGTGAGTGTACAGAAAGCAGGCAAAGCTAACATCTGATGACACACTTGACCGGGATTGAGGAAAGCGGGCACAAGGAGAATTAGGCAGAAGAGTGTTAGACAAGCAGATATTTGAGTCTCCTGGCATAGAAAGTGGGTTAAGTTATATTCAAGAGCCAATACGCAGTCGATGGCAGTTGACGGTTTGTGTCAGACAGGTGTAAAGAGCTTAATAAACTCGTCTTTATCTTTTTCAGTCCTTCTTCGAATTACAAAGAAATAGCCCCATCCCCAATTCCCAACGAATGTGGCAAGGGACCAGTAGCTCAGCACACAACACGGTGCTTGGTTTTTGCTTCTCTCTTGTTGTGATAAGACACTCTGGTCAAAACAAGCTTTGTGGGGAAAGAGTTTATTTTAACCTACACCTCCAAGATCGCATGACTGGAACTGAAGCAGAGATGTGGGGGAGGGCTGCTTACTGGCTTGCCGTCCTCGTGGCTTGCTCAGCCTGTACTGTTCAGGACCACCTTCACAGAGATGGCACAGCCCACTGTAGCTGGGCCCTCTCACATCACTCAGTGAAGAAAATGCCACAGAGCTGCCCCCAGGCAAGTCTGATGGAGGCAGTTTCTCGATTGTGACTCTCTCTTCCCTGGTGACTCTAGTTTGGGTCAGGTTGACAAAAACTAACCAGAGTGACTGAATGTTGGCTAAATTTTTGGCTACCAGCAAACTTCAGTTTTTAATAAGTCATTGTGAATCTGCTGAATGTAAACCCTTTCTGTGCACTAGCAAACTCCACCAAGAGCACGAGATTATCATGGAGTGTTCCCTGGATTAGTCTGTTTGCCAGGCTAACCCATTTGGGAAGAGCCACCCCACCCCCCAAGGAACTGCAGCCCTCTTCTGGACATGTGTAGAGAAGTTTATAGATAAGAAATCATGGAGTGGGGGTGGGGGGCTAAATTAGAGACTGCATTGTACAGCTCTTGTCCAAAAGACTTCCCCCAAGTAAACCCTCCTTATCTCTAAACTCTACAAGTCCAAGTTCATCAAAATGACACCAAGGCCTGTTTAGTGATACACTAGATGACATATACCCAAAGGACATGAGACCTCATAAGATTTCCAGCTAAAGAACTGAGAAATGCTTTGTTTCCGGAAAACAAATATCCCCAAACAGAAGAGAATCCCAGAAAAAGTCTAAGCAAGATAGCCTGTTCTCTCAGCCCAGTAGCACCATCTACTGCTGACGGGAGGTACTGCAGCCTGCCTTAGACTCACCCTCCTCTCCTTGGCTGTGATCACAGCCTCTTTATTCTCTTCTGAGACCAGCACACAGGTGCTGTAGGAGGACTGAAGCATGTTGATGACCAGGGAATTGGACAGCACATCCAGTTTCTTCACCTCATCTCCTGTCACATTCACGCTCCCCGCAATCCCATACCTAAGGAGACAGGGTAGAGTCACTGACGGAGTCTTAACCCCAGCCAAGGACATGCAGAGCCCAAACCAACAGTACACTTAACCTTCTCTCCATGCCTCTTCCGTCTCCGAATGATAAATATATAAGGCGTGCGCTATGACTTAAAGCTGTGATACTCAACGTTACTTCCTTTGCACCTTGGGGACATTGTCGTGTCTCCTCGGTTTTTCAAGGAGGTTAACCAGATTCAGCCTCACTAAAGTGAAGACTCTTGCTTGGCACTGGCAGCTAGAGGGAATGGGAGAGCCCCTAACATCAGACACAAGGTGATAACTAAGGATATCAAAGAGTGAATGATCATAGCTTTTCTGCACCGGCACATCAAGCTTCACCTTCAAACTTCTCTACAGAGGCGTGTGTTTTCGAGCCATAATATACAACGATCTCCCTCTCACACCTCAAGCCTTCAGGGTGTCCCCGACTGCCTCAGCATCATATCACCCTGTGACGCTTTAATCCTGTCAACTTGAAGCAAATTAGAGTCACCTAGGAAGAGGGAGCCTCAATGTGTCATGAGGTAGGCCTGTGGAAACGTCCATTTATTACAGACTGATGTGGGAGGGCCCAGCAAACCATGGATGGAGTCACCCCTGGGCAGGTGGTGCTGGCTTATATCAGGCTAAGTAAGCCAGTCAACGGCGTTCTCTGTGGCTTCTGCTTCAGCTCCTGCCGCTGGGTCCCTGCCTTGAGTTCCTGCTCGGACTCCCCCCATGATGGACTGCAGGCTATAAGATGAAATAAAACCTTTCATCCACCAAGTTGCTTTTAGTCGTGGTGTCACAGCGATGGCAAAGCTGACTAACCCACACTTAGAGCCTGGTCCTTGCACGTGTATCAGGCATGGTGGCATATCACACCATCCTGTTAGAGCAGCCTCAGCATGTCCTCCTGAGCTGCCCCAACTCCACCAACAGAGACACCTCATTTCTTCTGGCCCCCAGGTAGCTGATCCTCTCCTCATCTCTGTCCCTGCCATCCTGAAAGTGTGCTGCCTCCTACTTACCTTTCTAAGGTCCCCACAAGCCCTCCGAGTCTCTTCTGTACAGCAGCACACCCTGCGATGTCCTCAGATGTCCTCAACTGCTCTCGTAAGACTTTCTCTGCACCATTTACTTGCTAAAGACAAAGGCCATGTTTCTCCCTAACTGATGGCTTCCCCTCCCACCTAACTCCCATTCAGAATTTGATATATGGTAATGGTGAGCCTTGGGAAAGGGCCTAGTAGCATGACCTCAAAGGCTGTTACCCCTGGGTTCAAAACAACAGCATGTAAGCATATGAAGGTAATGATTAAATTGGACTGCTTTGCATTAAGATTGCAGCCTCATATGTAATCTCTCTGTACAGCCCGAAGCCTACAGACCGTGTGCATGAATGCTGCACATTTGTAAACCACGATGTCCTGTCACGATGCCAAAAGCCTGTATGGGACACGGCCAGGACACCTGTAGTTCCTGTCTCACAAGCCTTGGCTGCTGTCTGTGTGAGGAGGGTAAGATTTTCCCACTATGAAGAACAGGTACAGGGACCTAGGACCTGGTCTGACATTGCTTCCAGGGCTGAGCCTGCCACCTAGTGGTCAATCACCATATAGGCCAGCCTTTTTCCCCACCTTATTGGATATTTTATGTATTTACATTGTAAATGTTATTTCCCTTTTTCCCCTCACTTATACCAGCCTTTAAATTTCTCCTTGAGATGGTCTCAGAACTATGGTAGGTAATCATGGGGCGTTTCTTGAATATTTATCACAGGGCCTGGCACCGTCAGAACCATAGTCATAATGACTTACTAACCCTCATAACTAACCCTTAACTATCTAGTCCCCATTGGCCCTTGGTCGGATGCTGAACCACGAGGGGAAGGGTGTAGCAGACACACAAGGAGCTTTGCCAAGACAGCAGCTGTGGAGCTGAGAGGCCTGCTCGGAGGAGGGGTAACAAGAAACCACCCTAATTATAGCAGACCAGGAACACAGGGGTGGCAAAGGTGCTATCTAATGTTACTCAGGGATGATCTCGTCACACATGCAGGAACCTCACATTCAGAAAGCACGCTCTTGAAGGCAGCAAGCATTCTTGCTAAATGAGGTAATCACACAGGTAAGGAAAAACACAGGCAGGGGAAAGAGCCAATCAGCTTTAACTTGGGTCCTGCTACCTGTTCCTAAGCACTCACCTAGAGAGCTCTGTGGTGGTTTTATGATCCCGGTTATAAAACCAATGCTGTCACAGTTGGGGCGTTAAGGCACCACAGGGTGGAGAATAAACATTTTAAATAGGTGGACTCTATTGGCTTTTCTTCGGGGGTTATCCCCAGCCCGCCCCATCCCCCAAAACATGTATGTCCCTTCAACTTCAGAGAGGCCCTTCACTGGAAATACTACAACCAAAATGGAAGAAGTCCAGAGGAGGTGATTTCTTTTCATCCTGCCTTAAAAACCGGACTCCTGGCTGTGGCCACCAGCAACTCCAGCATGAATGTGGCCCCAGTCTGCAAACGAGAACCGAGCAAAGGTGCCTGTCTGTCCAGATTCCTGCGCACCACATGAAGATGAGGAAAACTGAACCGGGCTCTTTTCTTGACTCCCAAGGCCCTGTAAATCTGTGTTCTGGTGATTTCTACCCCATACTGCCGACAGAGGTCATGACAACTGAACACTTGTATGGGAGGGGCATCAAAACACATTTTAAAGTCCCAGTAAGAATCTATCTGTGCAAATATAAGTAACGAATATAGGTTTTGAGACAATAAGCAATAGTGTTGCCATTACAATCAGTAGTAACTGGTAATCACGCCTTTCTCTGGTTTGTTGCTAAGCAGTTTTTGCATTTCCTGGCAAAACGTGCTTTATCAAAGCAGACATAAAGAACTGAAATGCAGTGTCCTTAGGGCACAAAAAGCAAATTAGCTTTAGACCCAGTTTCTACCCCCAAGCACCTGTCTGTGGCTTCCACGCCCTCGCTTGGGTTGGCTGCGCATGCTCTCCAGGACTTACAGGTTGGCCAGGCCGGCCTTGCGCACAGCGGAAGAGATGGCTTTGATGGCAGTCAGCATCGAGTTGAGCAGCTGGGTGAGTTCTCCGGTCCCTTTGGCCTGCCGCCCCTTTTCCATAACGTAACGGGTCAGGGTCAGCATGTCTGTCTCAAAGGGGCTTCGGTCCGTCATTGTGGCAAGTGAGACCTCAGAACCTCCCTTCCTTCCTTGTAGGAATCCTTGCTCCCTCAAGGCAGCAGCCGCACAGCCTACACGTTGAAGACACACCTGCACTTGACTGTGCCAAGGTCCAAGGGAAAGGAGCCCCAGCCCACGTGACTCAGATAGCTGGACAAGCCCTCAAGGAAATTCCCTGGCCTCCCTGATGGTGGCAGCTCCACCATGCACCAAGCCCGCTATAAATAGGACAGGGAAGGGCTGGCCTCATTCTCTGTTCCCGTTTTTTTTTTTTTTTTTTTTTTTTTTTTTTTTTTTTTTTTGTTGTTGTTGTTGTTGTTGTTGTTTTGTTTTATTAAGATCCCAAAAAGTCTGGATCAACCACAGGTGAGAGAAGACTAGCTAATGAAAATGACCCACAAAACCCTCTTATCGGAAGCAAGAGGGTTTCCTGCAGATAGCTGCCTCGGGACCTCCCTTTAGACTCTCAGATGGCATATTGGCAGATGCTTTATCTGGGGCGTAGGTCACATAGCAAACTAATGGCAATCCCAGGGTGGCTGCAACAAGAGTTCTTTCTGGTTTATTTCTTCTTTTCTTTAAAAAAAAAAGATTTATTGACTTATGTGAGTACAGTGTGGCTCTCTTCAGACACAACAGAAGAGGACATCTGACCCCATTACAAGTGGTTGTGAGCCACTGTGTGGTTGCTGGGGATTGAACTCAGGACCTCTGGAAGAGCAGTCAGTGCTCTTAACTGCTGAGCCATCTCTCCAGCCCTCAGGTTTAATTTCTATTAAGCATGTTGAACCACAGGGATGAGGAAGAATAAATATTACATTCCCAGCAAAGTGTCTACTCCCAGGGTTGGTTTGTCAGTTTCTCTGGATTTTTATTTTTATTTTAAAAACGCCTTTTGTTTTTATTTTTAAAACTCTTTATTTGAAATGAAACAGGCTCAGCTATTGGGAGAACTGGCTGTTCTTGCAGAGGAGCTGGGTTTGGTTCCTAGCACCCACCTGGTTCCAGGAGATCCAGTGCCCTACTCTGGCCTCCAGGACACCAAGCATGTGAGTGGTGCACATGCATAAATGCATGCAGGAGCGCTCTCAGACACAAGAAATAATCTAATAAAAATGTTTAAAGAAACACTTTTTAAAAAGCATCCTAGAATTAACTGCTTGGAACTGGCCATGTTCTGTTTCGGTGACATCTTCACTTCCTCTGACTGCAGACAAACCTGGCTCTGGAACCCAAGCTGGCCACCCACTATGGGGATAATTTGGAAGTATTGCTAACTTCTTAAATCTTTGATTTCCTCATAAATTCAGATAAGAATTGGTGGAGTGGCTCTAAGTATTAAAAACCAGTTTGTGGGCCTGTTACCAAACTCGGTGTCTTAGAAAGATATCCTTCCAGCCCTTCAACGTACCTAGAACTATAAATAAGTATATATATAAATAATTTTATATATTCCCCCACCTACTTGGAGAGCTGAGTCGGGAGATATATCCCAAGTCTGGGCAATAATATATTAAGACCTATATCAAATAATTCAATCAACAAAACTGAGGGGTGTGCACATTGCCTTACAATTTTATATCTTCCCTTAATAAGTATTCCAATTAATATTGCTTAGTGGGACTGGAGAGATGAATCAGCACTTAAGAGCACTGGGTGCTGTTCCAGAGGTCATAAATTCAATTCCCAGCAACTACATGATGGCTCACAACTGTATATAAAGGCATCTGGTGCCCTCTTCTGAGCTGCAGGTACACATGCAGACAGAACACAATACATTTTTTTAAAAATTGGTTTCGTTGCTTTTGTTTTGTTTAGCTACAAGTCATAGAAAACTCAGAGCAATTTGTACACGAACGTGTTTTTTGTTTTCCTCTCAGATTGTGGGTTTTCCAGGATGTGGCTGTCACATCCTTTCAGGTATTAAAAGGTCCCTTTGAGAGTCCCATTCTGAGGCTGGAAGGGTGGCCCCAGGTGACTGGATTAATTGGTGAAGCACTTGCCTGGCAAGCCTGGGTGTGTGAGTTTGGACTCCTCAGCACTCATGTTAAAACCCGGATACACTGGGGTACCGCCATGATTTCAGCTCTGGGGAAGTGAGGGGCAGCAGCGTCTTACTGGCCAACCAGTCCAGTCGAACCAGTAAGCTCTGGGTTCAGTGAGAAACCCCATGTCAAAAATAAAAGAAAGAAAAATGCCTTATGTCAAGTTCTGGCCTATGCACAAAGCAGAAATTCAAGTTGCCCATGTGGCCCAAGACGGCAGCTGTCGGCCTTTCTGCAAATGCCAAAGTTCTTCCAGGGTGCTCCACAGTTGAGTGGCCATGGTGACAGTCCAGATGCTGGGTGACAGCTGCCCCTCCCAGGTATTTCAGGACTGCTGACACACTAGTGACAGAATTAGTGAGGACCTGGCTGTGTTCCATGGAAAACACAAGTCTGAGTGCATCAGGACAAATGGACCCTGGAACAGTTAAGGCTTGCTTGTTGGGCTGGACTGTCCACCAGAGACCCGGACACAGAAGTCTGTTTCTGGGACATCGTCTGAGGACCCTTCCCATTGGCAAAAACTGCTTTATCTAATCCTGTCTCCGAATCCCAGCACCCTTGCATGTGACACCTTTGGGGTATCTGTTCAGTCTGTGAGTACTCTCTCAACCAGGTGACACTCACCTAGATGTGAAAAAAGCTTCTTGAAAACCCAGAAGATGAGGTGGGTAAAGGCTGCCCCTCATAGGTGTTTCAGGACCGCTGACACATTAGTGATGTGTCCCATGACCCCTTTTCCAGTTCACAGTTACCTCAGACCACCCACCACTATTTGTGAAATCACAGGGACCCTTCATCTCAACACTTCTCAGAAACCAAAATTGGCATCTGTATAAAGAGATGCCCTCTGAGGAGAATAGCCATGTGGAGGAAGAGTGCTCCGGGCTATCACCAAGGGGTTTGGTGACACCAGGGCAGGAAGATGCTTCCCAGGCCCTACTTTACCAGGTCACAAACCAGGTTACTTAAAAGACAGGATGTGCAGATGGGGGGATGGCTCAGTAAAGAGGACAGTGGGGGTGGTTGCCAGGCAGGCATGAGGACCTGAATTCCAGCCATGGTGTCTGTGTAAAAGCCAGATTGTGGCCTGTAATCCCAGCACTCTAGAAACAAAGGCAGGATTCCAGGGACTCATTTGGCCTGCCCACTGCACAGTGAGCTCCAGGTTCAGTGCGAAGCCTTGTCTCAAAAAAAAAAAAAAAAAAAAAAAAAAGATGGGTAGCACCCGAGAAAGACACCAAGCACCAACCTCTGGTCACCATGTATGTGTATACCACATTTACCTGCACTCAAACACACGTCCCCACTCAAACACAGATGTATTGTCACACACACAACACATCCAACAATACAGGGAATTTTTAAAAAATCATTTTAGAGACGCAAAGCCCAGAAGAACCAACTATGCTTCCTCTGAAATCTCTGGGGGATGTCCTTCCTTGCCTCCTCAGGCTTCTGGTGCATCCCTTGGCTGCCATGGCTTGTGACATCATCACTCTGGTCTCTGTGTCACTGCCATATGGTAAAGTGGCTAATTATGGCTGTCTACTACATCCGGAATCAACGAAACCCCAGCATCTTGGCACACTTGGGAAGGACTTTTTCTTGGATCATTTGAGGTGTGTGTGGGGGGCTACCCTAAGTCTGAATTATGTGAGTTCAGGCGACCCATCCAGATCATACCTTCTGGTAGCCAGCCACATAAATAAGCCATGGTAAGAGGACGGTTTTGGCAAGTTCATCAGTCATGCTGAGCCATGCCTTTGCTGGGTGTTAGGACATATTTCTTAGGAACGCTGACATAGGCTCGCAGTTCTCTAGGACCTCCCTGAGATTTTAGCACCAGGTTGGGACTGTTAAGACATCCAGTCTCATAGACCAGGTGCTCAATCATTAGTCTTTCTGTTGGAGATAGCCACATCCTGTAAGCCCTTCCAGTAACCCCCCCCCCCACACAAGCTCATTCTATCACTTGTGTTACTAGGGTCCTCCCATGGGGTCTAGGATGAGCACATCTCAAAATTATCAGCTTAATCACATTTATTGTGACCCTTCACCCAAATAAAGTCACATTGGCAAGCCCCAGAGATTTGAATGTGAACATGTCCTTGAGATGGTACCAACAACAGGCATCTGGGAATGATTTCCCAAACCTGAGGCAGGGGGGAAGGGCGGCGGGACAGGTCAGGCTGTGGTGACTCCAAGGGCTTTGAGAATCTCCACTGTGCCAGACCTGTTCCATCCAGGGCACAAGTCCTATGCACTGTGTGTAACCAAGTCTTGTTGGCAAAGCCAGAGCAGGAATGGCTTCCAGTCATTATCCGAGGGATGCCCTCTTGCACGCACAGTAGATGCACCCTCTGCTGGTTTGCTATGTGGTTTAGGTTGGAAGCGGCGTATCTGTGAACCTCTAAAGGTAAACCACATGGAGCCACCTGACACTTCGCGCTGCTGCTGATACTGAAGAAGTCAGCAGAGGGGCCTGGCAGCCTGCGGGGAGGGGGGGCTTCGAGGGCAGTTTGCAGAGGAGATGCAGAAGGTAGAAGGGTCACCCACTTCAGGGCAAGGCCACTCCATAGAAACGATGTCTCCATACATTTTTATGTGATGGGGAGTGTGTATCCAAGGACTGCATCTAAAACGCTTCAAGGCTGAATCTAAGGTGTATCAGAACTGCTGTTGGTGCTGTCAATGCTCTGGGTCCTGTCCCTGGCTCAGGGCTATGTACAGAGAAGAACTGGGAAGGGAATCTTTTGCTGCTCTGCTGGGTTTCATCGTGGCACTGGGGCGTGCGTTTCTGGATGCTACACCCTCCTCGGATGCGGTAAGCAGATTGGAAGACAAGTGGAGGATGAAGAGACAGCTCAGTCAGGCAAGCACTTGCCTTGGAAGCATGGAATCTCAGTTCAAGTCCCGGAATCCTTTATTTTAAAAAATGAAATAAAAAAAAATGGTACCCGAGAGAAAAGACATCTGGGGTTGTCCTCTACTCTCCACATGTACATGCAGACATGAGTGCACACACCCAGGTACACACACACACACACACACACACAAACACATATAGATGCACATACACATTCACACACACACACACATATAGATGCACATACACATTCACACACACACACACACATACACGTGCAGGCACGAACACGCAGAGGGAAGGGGAGAAACGGTATGTTTTTGAATCAGGAGGTTTTCCATAAAAGACCAGCCACAGCTGGAGTCAGAGAAGTGCTAGGATTTCAGTTTGGTCAGCAAACAAACATTCAGGGTTTGGGGTTGAACCAAGTTTCCTGTTGGAACAACATGAAATCAGTGGAATGTTCCATTCACAAGTGGGGGGAGAGCGCATTTTAAACACACACACACACACACACACAGGGGGGAACCTCACAAGGGTACAGAATTCCTAACATCTGATATAACTTACCATAATCTGGAACCTCTGACCCAGAAAGGGATGAACTGTGTGCAGAACAGGCTGCTTGCCAAGCAGGTGCGT
Source organism: Micromys minutus (assembly GCF_963924665.1). NCBI lineage: Eukaryota > Metazoa > Chordata > Mammalia > Rodentia > Muridae > Micromys > Micromys minutus. The sequence goes on along the minus strand of NC_137969.1, from coordinate 93,031,824 downwards.
TTTTCACCGAATTCCCTCTGCTGAGGAACAGCTGTGGCAGGTCCTCTTAGGAAAGCCCCCCTCACTCAAAAAAGTACCCACTTGGCACACAGTCTGCTTCATTACATTGAGTTCCTATGGTCAATCACTTTTCTTCACGACAGCTAGACCCTGCCTAGAGATTATATGGCTTTGTTACTCGATACCATTCTTGCATAAACAGCACCTCTGAAGAGTAACATAAACTGCTGTTGTGTCTTGAATGCTTAGAGATACCCGTGGAAGGCTGAGAAGCAGGCCCTTGCTCATTTCTGGAGGGGCAGAAACAGCCACAACCTACAGGACTGCACACAAAAGACTTCTAACTCTATTTATAACATGACAAGTGACCAGAATGCCCCGGTTCATCTCCCAGCCCTACCTGCCACCTGCTGGCTGAAGACCTTCAGCAGGTTTCACTGACCCTCGGTTCTCCATGTCATCGTGGATAAAACGGACCCAACCCAGCGTTCCAGCACGGCTGCCGTTGTGGGGAGTAAATGAGCTATCTAATGTTATATTGAAACAGAGCACTGAAAAAAAAAATTTCTAAAGGAAGAATGTGTTTATTTCTCCTTCACCTACCTACTCAAAACATTTATTACCTGATATAATGGCACTCTAGCCAGTAGATGAGGTGACCTTGGGCGTTGCGAAGCATTAAGCCGTGAAACTATCCACACTGTTAAGTTTGTTTCTAAGAACATACAACGAGCAGTCAGGATGGAGTAGAGACATGTGGGCTCTGCTCTGAGGCAGGGGCAGGGCCCATCTTCATTTGGCTTTGTGCTTCTTACAGATCTCCAGGAACTCTTGCACATCCTCAGGGGACCCCATGATGACTGGCGCCCTCTGGTGGATCTCAGTGGGAACGATGTCTAGTATGTCTTGGCTCCCTGTGGTGGCGAGCCCACCGGCCTTCTCCATGACGAAGGCGATGGGGTTGCACTCATACAGCAGCCGCAGCTGAGAAGCAAGACCAGAGACGGGGGTCTTCAGACGGAGGGAAGCACCCTTAGGGTTGGGGGACCTTGTTCTAATGTAAAGCTCTGCCTAGGAGCTGGTGGGAGTTTCTGTGATAACACCTCTCCCTTCCTCCCTCCCTTTCTCTCTGTTTGTCTCCCCCTCCCCTCTCCCCCTTCCGTCTCCCCTCCCCCTCCCTCCCCTCTGCTTTTGAATTAGGAAAGTTCCCTTGTGTCCCAGAATGCATCTGAGACAAAAATCATTAGCTATTCGGCTGAATAAAACCATTCATGGAGCCAGAGCCTCAGCCAGCCACCTGAGGCAAACATGAGGCAGACCACCTGGATTTGGGACAGAGTGACATTTGGCAGTGCTAACAGTTCCCGACTCTTTACAGCCAGAGACTGGACTTAATGAGTGATTCCGTGTGTGTTGGATGGAGCTCTGTCTGTTCTAAAAGCATTTTTAAAATCCACAGTGGTGTCTGGCTGCAGACATCTGGAAGGCAGACTGGCCCCTCCAAACAGTGGACTATTGTCTCCAGCCCTGTGCACTCCTCTTGGAAACTTCCTAATGCTCCGGGGCTGGAATTTTGTCTGCCATATATCTTGGTGTTTGCTTTTGAATATTAATTCTTTTTATTGAGTGCATTTTCAAGCGGTTGGCCTATGGAGATTCCTGAGTCTGTTTCCATATGGGAACGAGAGCCAAACTTGAAAGCCTGAAAAGGGCTGGAGGGAGGGGGTGGGGTGGGGGGAGAGGGATGGGGATAGGGTCCGGGAGGTGGGGTGGGGTGGGGGAAGGGGGCGGGGTAGGGGGAGGTGGGGTGGGGGGGTAGAGAAGAGGGGTTGGAGGGAGAGTTGGGAATCTCCACAGTTCTATCGAAGAAAAGGAAAGTGAGTTGCTTGAGGAAGTGTGATAAAGAGCAAGCTGGCTGTACACGTCTGGGCTGTGACATGATTTTCAGTGAGGCACACACTGTGCAGGAGCCTCCAAGCAGATCTGTCAGACGTGCAGACTCGGTTCCTGACATCTGAAGGGCACTGTTGCTGGGGATGTAACTCAGTTGCTAAGAGTGCCTGTCTCGCCCTGAATTTGATCCTTGGTGCTGCGTAGAACCCAGCACGGTGGTTCACACCACCCAGCCTTCAGGAGGTGGAAGGGGGAGGATCAGAAGTTCAAAGTCGCCCTTGGGTACATAGAAAGTTCAAAACCACTCTGGGCCACAGGAGACTGGAGGGTGGGGAGAGTGAGACAGAGACAGAGAGGGAGAGAAAGAGAGGAAGGGCACGGTGGGTGTCAAAGAGGACATGGGAAAAGGAAGCATTTGGTAGCCTTGTGTGAAGAAGCAAAGATCCTTTAGCCAGCATTAGAAGAGTCACACTAGCCTGTGAGTTGCTGGGAACTGGGCCATTACATGGCCACTGCAGTCAGTAGAAAAACCCACCTGGAAGCCTTGTCCTCATCAGACAACATTACTTTCCAAGCAGCAAATGTCGAGTTCATTAGCTACGTCTGTTTTAGGCCTCTTGGGGGGGGGCATCAAAGCACACCCCCTCTCTGCAATGCGTATTTGATTTTCTGTCTTGGTAATGAGACAAGGCTTTTTTATTTCCCATCATAAATGGAACTCATTCGGCCCAAGCCAAACCCGAGCCCCAGAAGCTCTGAGCACTGTTAGTCCCCTGCCGGGTCTCCATTAATTCTCTTTTGCCATTGCCTTGACAGGGCCCTCCTGGGACATCACTTGAGACAACCTGGGCTGTGCCTCACATCCAGAGACTATGTCACAGACCTCTTAGCAACCACAGGAGTGTTCGTGGGCTCCATGACCCCCCCTTTTTTTTCTTAATGAAGTCAAATCCTCCCAGGCTGGAGATGAAATCCACTGCCCCTCTCTCCCTCTCACATCCTCGGGGGATGGACATACCTTTCCTTTTGGACTTTTCTTGTTGGCAGGGTATAAAAAGATCCCACCATACACCAGAGTGCGGTGAACATCGGCCACCATGGACCCCACATACCGAGCACCATAGGGAGCTGAATTATCCTGCAAAGTTAACAAGAACAAAAGATAAGAGGCATAAACCTCGGTGTCCTGATGCTTACTCTCCTCCATAGCTACTTGCCAAGGATCTTACAGATGCTCACTTTGAACTGGCATAAGACATGAGAGGAGAATCCTATTCCTGAGAAGAGGGGAGATTATGGGGACAAGGCCTACTGAATATCTCCCAACGGGACACGTTCTGGCAGTAGCTTCCGAGGAGGGTGTGGTTGGTCCTGGCTGTGGGGTTGGAACGGGCAACATGAAAAATTTAGCTTGAAGGATGTTGTCAAGGTAAAAACGTGGGCAGGTGAAAAGCTGTATGTTTTGTGGGAGAAGACTCGGTACAAGCCAGGACGGAGCAGCAGAGGGGCAAGGGCTGCTGCCACAGGGCTCGCTGGCATGTCTGTGTGCTCGGGATTGTGCTCTGGGAAGGAGAAAAACCCATACTAGAGAGGAAGTCTGGGGCTAGACCCTGAATGGCGTGTTAACATGTGGAATGCATCCTCAGAATCAGACACCGCTGTAGAGCCTCCTGGACAATCAACCATTTTTTGACTCCAGATTCCTTAATTAGTAACCTCTGTAGGGAGGTGGCAATATAGACATTGGCCATCATGTATGTGTCTGTTTGTCTATGTGTGTCTGTGTGTGTTTGGTGGTGTCCATGCAGGTGTGTATCCTGTTTGTATGTGCCAGGGGTTATGGGAATGTAAGTGCATGTGGAAGCAAGAGATTGATGTCTAGTGTCTTCCTTCATCACCCCCCACCTTAGATAGTGAGACAGGGTTTTTCACATAAACCCAAAGCTTGAAGAGTTGGCGTTCCTAGCTTACCGTTCACTCAGGAGGTCCCATCTCTCCCTCCACACACTGGTATTACGGGCAGGCCTCCTGAAAGCTGGACCTGGGGTACCAATTTCCTGCCCCCATGCTTGTGAAGCACACAGTGTAACCATTGAGCCATCTCCCCTACCTGGCACTGACCATCTCCATATGATAGACAGAAATCCACCAAGGTGTAGGCCTGAAGGTACACAACTCACATAGTAGGTGCTTGGGTGCCAGCCCCCATCCCCCATTTCTATTTCAATCAAAATAGAAATGCTTGATTGTTGTAAAGGAGCTCATCTGGTTGACATTATTGTCCAGATTTTGATATGCTGGGAGATAAAAAATAAAATAATATTTGGGTTTTGATGTCTCTGAGCAAGCTTTCCAGCCAGGCATCTAGGGCTCCATGGTTTCCACACCCCTCCCCTTCATATCCAGGATAAAATTCACATCAGTGGATTTTTCTCATAAAGAGAGAGTCCCATGTAAAGTCCAGACCCTTCTCAATAAGTGTCCCTTTAGCTCTCAAGGACACTCCTCCCAGGACTGAACACACTACCAGTCCCACCTGCTGTCTCACTCACCGGAGGGAACTTTTTCCTCTGGACATACTCAGTGACGGCAGGGTCAAAGTCCTTGGCATAGCCCTCATTAAGGCTGTAGATGTTACCCTTCTTCTTGATCTTCACATCCCTGTCCACCATAATGAATTCTCCGATGGACTTTGAAACAAGGGAGAAAGGTAGACCAATGACCAGCAAGCTCCCCCGGGCATGGACAAAGCATGGGACATGGACACGCCTCAACCCCGGGCACAGTGATGCATGCAGCCCAAGGCTCCAGTGGTGAGCAGAACACAGAGTGAGAGAATGCCAACTTCCACAGGGTAATACAGGATTTAAGAGTGCAAATGGTTTCCACAAGGCCAGACATGGGAGAGTACAACTCTTATCCCAATATGAGAGAGGTTGAGATGGGTGGATTGGGAGCTTAGGGTCAACCTGGACTACTTTTTGAGAATCTTGGCTCCAACATCGTAGATGGGGGAGGGACTCATGAGGTCCCATCCCCTCCATAAAGCACAATTGTCAGTTAATGTTCCTAGGGTCATTTTCCTCATTGTCATGGTCACTGATAAATAAGTTGTCTATGCCCCTATAAACAGCCATTGCCCATGCCTGGCGCCCAATCAAGCAACTCTTTTTAAGTACTCTCTCTCTCTCTCTCTCTCTCTCTCTCTCTCTCTCTCTCTCTCTCTCTCTCCCTCTCTCTCTCCCTCTCTCTCTCCCTCTCTCTCTCTCTCTCTCTCTCCCTCTCTCTCTCCCTCTCTCTCTCTCTCTCTCTCTCTCTCTCTCTCTCTCTCACACACACACACACTAGACATGAAAATAGGGAGAGGACTGGCTATCAAAGGAGAGAGAAAATCTAGGAGATGAAACTGACAAAAACCCATTACATACATGTATGAAGTTGTCAAGAAGTGAAAAAAGAAAAACCCACTAGGGCACAGGAATGGAAAAAGTATGTGAAATAGAAAAGTGGCTAACAATAAATAAATGTGAGAATAAGACTCATTCCTGAAGATACAGAGGGATGTTGAGGTTAGGGAGAACTGAAGAGGAGGAGGAAGAGGAGGGGGAGGAGGAAGAAGAGGAGGAGGAGGAAGAGGAGGGGGAGGAGGAAGAAGAGGAGGAGGAGGAAGAGGAGGGGGAGGAGGAAGAAGAAGAGGAGGGGGAGGAGAAAGAAGAGGAGGAGGAGGAAGAGGAGGGGGAGGAGGAAGAGGATGAGTAGGAGAAGGAGGAGGGGAAGAGGCAGAATTAACTAAGGTCACAGAATGCATCACTGCAAGAAAGTCTTCACAGTTTTCACTTTTGTGCCTTCTGGTTTCTAAAAACTTGGGCCACAAACTTTCAGGAGCATTTTTGTATAGTCAGGAAGACAAGAGATACATATCTCCAGCTAAAGTATCTGAAAAAGGAACCGGTCTCAGAGCAAACAGCTGGAGCTACCTGCAGAACCTGGGCTCCCATGCTTCCCTGGCAGCCATCTTGGTACCCAGAAGGTGAAGGAGAGCCTCCTACACATAGAGCCGGGAGCTATAAAAGCCCAGCGGAAGCTGCAGCCTGCTAGAAACCCCCACTTGTAGCCACAGGTAGGTCTCAGCCACGGGCTTGTCCTTGCAGAGGAGATGCAAGGAAGGGAGAGGCACTTTGCATCTCCCTGAAGCAGCCTTGCCTCTGGCCAGAGAGTGAGAAAGCAAAGGGGTGCAAATCAAAAGGAGCTCTGGCAATCAGCCAGGCAACACTCCAGCTGTTGCACTGATCCAGTAAACATCTGTATCTGGGAAGGGAGAGAGGGAGGCTCCCAAATACCCAGAAACCCACCTATTTACAAGCCCGTATGCAATCGGCAGTCAAGAGACTTAATCTCACCCCCCCCCCCAATGTTTGTTAACTCAAAAGAAAGAGAGGGTACCAGGAGCTTGTCTGGAGGACTGGACAATCTGGACAGGCAACACTTTGGCAGACATCGCTGCTTTCAGAAGCTGTACCCTTCTCTCGGATTAAAGATCACTCAGGATTTTGACTTGTGCAGTCACCCTCCTCTCCAGTGTTAGTTTATTAATTAAGTGCCCCTGCTCCCAGGAAGGTGAAAGTACAGTTTTGTTAAGCATTCGCAGATCAAAGGCAGAGAGACCATGCTCCAATTTACAGCAATTTGCCGCATCCCAAGCAAATCCCTCACAGGCTTCTCACAGAGGACAGCACGCTGCACCTTGTATCTCGAGTATATGGTTTCTGTTGTTGGTTTGTTTTGTTTTTAAGGAAAAAGAGAAAAAGGAGGGAGCTGGAAAGGTGGTCCAGCATTTGCTGCTCTTCCACAGGACTTGGGATCAGTTCTCAGTACCCATGCTGGGTGGCACACATACACACATGCACTCACACACACACACACATACACACACATCAGGTACAAGCTCGAAGCCACTCAGCCTAAGAGATGTCTCACCGGGTCCAGCATGAAGCAGTTGACACCACAATCCATGGCAAGGACCAACATGGTGGCACTGCCATAAAGCGCATAGCCCGCTGCCACCAGATCCCGGCCTGGCTGCAGAGCGTCCTTCTCGGAAGGCTCACCGGTAGTTTTCTAAAGCAAGAGAGAAAACAAAGGGATGTTCTCATTTTGTCTTGTGGTCTTTTCTCCCAGTTCAGCCATCAGTAAGGATGCGCGGTGGAACCCTTCCTCTAATGCAATGGTTCACAACCTTCCTGACCCGTTAATACAGTTCATGTTCCCTCTCTCTCTCTCTCTCTCTCTCTCTCTCTCTCTCTCTCTCTCTCTCTCATACACACACACACACACACACACACACACACACACCACACACACACACCACACACACACACACACACACACACACACACACACACACACACACACACACACACACACACACACACAGTGTGTGTGGTCAGTTACTCCCATGGCAAAGAGATTCTCAGAAACATAGTTTGTAGAATTTCCCTGGAGTCAGCAGATGACACACTAGGCGCTGCTCCCGTTTTCTCCAGTAACCCAGAGTAAGAGCACAAGTTAAAGCTGGTCTTACAGAAGCTGAGAGGGACTGGAGGTTACCTGAGGCTGGGGGCTTGGTGGGGTGGGGGGAGCCGGAGAGGGGAGGAAAAGAAAGGCTTTTCTCTCACAAGGGCAAACAACCATTCCTCTAACAGTTCCATTCTTGGATATGGGGACCAAATACTTTTAAATGACTCGAGGAAGACTAGACTAAGAGGGAGGAGGGTTGTCTCAAGTGAGGAGACTTGTTTGGTTTTGTTCTCTGTGTTGTATGAAAAGGACTTTGGGGGGGGGGGAGCTTTCTCGGTTTAAGGAAGAAAACAGTGGGTGGGACAGGCTGGGCTAGTTTGGGGGGGGGTTGTCACAACATCTTCCTTGCCATCTTTTGCAAGAGAGAAAGAGAGAGAGAGAGAGAGAGAGAGAGAGAGAGAGAGAGAGAGAGAGAGAGAGAGAGAGACTGAGAGAGACTAAGGATTGAAAGAGTAAAATGGCGCCACTCTCCGTCCACTATATCTCAGCAGCTGTGCGGTTCTATGCAGGGCATTGAGACATTACTGAAGATCTGTTCAAGCCCCACGGCTTTATGCTCCACACTTATTTATCGATCCACTGGATCAAAGCCAGTGGGCTGGTGTGGGGATGGGGGGCTTTGTACACTTTACCTTTCTGTAAATGCCAAAAATGGTCCCGATGGACACAAGGCAGTCGATGTTGGATGAGCCATCAAGGGGATCAAAGCAGACAACGTATTTGCCCTGGGCAAAGGAAACAGACGGCAAACAAGGTGAGTAGGCATTGGGTAGACTCTAAAAGACAAGGTGGTGGTGGGGTGGGGGGATGGCCTTATTCATTTATATTCTGTCTGGGAGTATGAGAAGATGGAGGGACAGACAGACAGACAGACAGGGAAAGTACCATTTATAATAGAAAGTAGAGTGACAGAAGCCAGATCATTAAATCATTGCTTCCTACGCCACTGATGTAACTGAATCAGATTTGGTTTGAGAGAGTCCTGGAAGCCCCAAGGGAAAGAAGCAAAACAGAATCGGTCGTTTGTTTCTCTTACTTTTAAGGCCTCTGGGGCATGGGAAGCCATTCTTAGCACTTGGGTGTTTTTTAAGAGTAGTCACTCACATTTGGTAGAGGCTCTATTACTAGCATCACCCATCAATAAAGAAGCTGATGGCCAATGAGCTGAGGCAGGAAACAGGAGGTGGGACACTGGCAGGAAGAGGGAGGATTCTGGGAAATAGTTAAGAGATAAAAGAGAGCCGAGGGGAGAAACAAGGTGGGAGAAGGACTGAGAAGACAGACACAAACCAGCAGGCAGATGAATTTGGAGAGACGCTGAGGGAGACACCGAGGAGATGAGAAGGAGAAAGTGGGCCAAGACTAAAGAAGAGGTAACCAACCAAGTTGTCGGCATAAAATAGTTTAAATGGTTAAGTAAGTTATCAGCTAGTGAGGAATGAGCCAAAGCTTATAGCCTAGGTATTTACTAATAAATATTTAATCTCAGAGTCATCATCCCAGAGCAGGAATTGGGAAAGGAAAAAAGACCGAATTATTAACATTATGATTAGAAATGGTGCCTCACATTCAGCACCACTTGTAAATATACCCTTTCCAGTTTCCCTTCATAGACTCTGCGATTAACTAGTTATTATTAAATGCCTTGGCCATAAGCATTGGCTCACTCCCTGACTAACTCGTAGCCTATTAGCCCATTTAAGCTATTCTCTGTCTACCATGTGTCAGTTCCTCTCTGTCAGTCCCGGCCCTATTTCCCAGAATCCTCTCTCTTCCTGCCCGTGTTCTGCCTCCTGCTTCCTGCCTCAGCTCATTGGCTATCGGCTTCTTTACTGACTCTCTCTATGGATACTCTACACTATAGTGTACAGATTTCTCAACAAAAATCCCTGCTATGACTCCTGAAGGAAGTGTAGGTGGCACTGGGGCTGGCCAGCTCCAGCTCAGGAGAGCTCACTGAACAGGCTCTTCCGAGCTCGGTTGATGCCACAGAGACAGTGCGCGTGCAGGCCGGTTGGAGACGTTTTCCAGGGGGAGAGTCCGTTACCATCTCAGCACTGGGAGATTCCCATCTCCAGTCCAGCTTCTCTCCCAGAGTCAGGGGACTCCCTCATTGCCTGTGCTTAACAAGTCATTTCCACAGATGCAGGAAACCTTAGACGGGAAAATGAGACAGCAGCCACTGTGATGGCTTGTCACCTGGGGCTGGGGGAGGGGCCGCTGCTGGAGGATCAGGGACTTCTGTGGCATGTAGTGATGCTTTACAAGGGCTGTAGAGCAGGTCACTCTAGGCTGGCTTCTACCCCTTACTCCCGTCAACACAAGCTGAACATTTAATCTGATTTTCTTTCCCAGTTCTGCTCTTCCGTGCCCTGTTTGTCTTGATCAGGAAAGACGCTTAAGTATGACCAGCTGCCGCTGTCTTATAGGAGTCAAACTCTGCCCTGTAGCGTGTCACACTCAAAATTCCCCCGGGGTGTCTCTGCGGTGTTGAACGTGCCCCCAGAGGTTGCTCCATCCTCCCCCAGCTCTTTATCACTGAGTCCTACAGCATGCTGGGGTGGAGCTAGATTCTGGGACATACAGACAGTTGCTTGTTCTCTGCCCTCGAAAGGCCATCTGAGCACCAGAGAACCCCAGGGCCTGAGCCAGGGATGGAAAAGGGAGGCAGCTCAGCTTGGTGGTGGGGTGAACACTGAGGTTGGAGATTGGTCATGACGAGCAGGTAACTCTCAGAAGTCAGGCTTTAACAGTCACTAAACACAGCAGTGATGAGAGAGACACACCCTGGAGAGGTGGGGAGAGCAGGACCAAGGGAGCCTCTGGGGCCATGTTCAAAGGAGAGGTTTGCGAAGGAGAACATGGTGGGAAGACAGAACAGAGAGGAAGCTGGGAAATCACTAGAAATCTAGCTAAGAGAAGTGAATCTTCCATGAAGCCAAGAAGGAAAATGGCCACATGCAAGCCTTCAGAGGTGTAGACACAGACCCACCCTCTTCTCAGGTTCTATTATGATGGCATTTTTATCTTCTTCGGACACAAGAACACAGGTAGAATAGGACGACTTCAGCATGTTGATCACCAGGTCATTGGAAAGTATGTCCAGTTTCTTCACTTGGTCCCCAGTCACATTGGTTGAGCCAGCAATACCATAGCTAGAGGGAAGAAAAAAAAAAAAAAAAAACACATACATACATAGAAAATGAGCCAAGGCCACCACAACCTCCCTGAGAGCAACCGTGAATGGATCTGGAAGGAAGGAAGGCAGACATGCCAGGCATCCCTGGTTCCTGGAAGGACAGTGCAGGAAGGGTGGCCTTGCCTGGTGGGGTATGTATTAATTTCTACGATCCATGCCTTTTACAAAACCAAAGATGCTTATGTTGTTTATTATGTGTGAGAACCAGTGTTTAGACTTATGGGTGAAAGGTTCAATGCATCCGCTGAAAACAGGGAAGAAAGCCTGGGTTGGAGGGAGGGAGCTGCTGGCAGTGAGCTGTCCCCTCTAGCCCCCAGCAGGAGCTGCTCTTAATGGTCCTCTAGGTCTCTGGGTGGATGGAGTCAGTCCTCCAGGGTGGGAGGACCAAGAAGCTTTGGTTCTGACTTTCTCCGTGAGCTCCCTGAAAGCTGAGATGTCCATCCAAACTGCAGCCTGGCCTGTTTGAATGCAGGGGAGGCGAGTGGCCATCGGTCCTCCTGCTTCTGCCTCCACACTCAGACTATAGAAACAGGATGGGATCCACGCCTTTGCACATGTTACACAAGCACTCAACGAACTGAGCTACAGCCCCAGCCCCGTGCTTAAACATACCCTCATGCCCCAAACCTAAATTGCTTCTGTACGGGTTGGCAACCCAATCTAGAAATGACCACACAAAGGGCCAGTTGTCTCATTTGTCAGCATCAACCCCCATAGCTGTCACTTCCTTCTAGAATGGAAAACAGAGCCCTGCCCTCTGGCCCCTCCACCTCTTCTCTTCTGCCTTGTTGTTCCTGCGTCAATAAGACCAAGCAGCCCATAACCGGGCAGCCTGTCCCTGGCCTCAGCTGGGAAGCCCACACTGGTGGAAGAGGGTGTCTGGACACTTGCTGAGGATCACTGTCCCCGTGCTTCTCCTTCACGGGTCAGCACTGACAGCTTTTCTCCCTCTAGCTTGAGGTTGCCACCATCATGGCTACTCTTAGAAGGGGAACGATACTGACAGGAGAAAATGGAACATAAAGATGTCAACAGCAGCCCCCTGTGAAAACCTCAGCTCTGTGGTTCCCTGGTCTCTGGGTCTCCCTCTCTCCCCTGTGTGCACATGTGAAATGGCATCTCCCAGGTGCCATTAAAATACACACACACACACACACACACACACACAGAGAGAGAGAGAGAGAGAGAGAGAGAGAGAGAGAGAGAGAGAGAGTCTCTCAGTACAGCCCTTGGCACTTCAGGGATACAGATGGAATCAATTCTGGGGAGCCTGAACAGTTGAGGCAGAGTAGATGAGAGAGCCCCAGGCAAAGGATTTGGGCACTGCAGACAGGCACCTTGGTATAGTTTATCACAACTATGAGGAGAAGCTGAAGCAGTACTGAGCTTCCAATGAGAGAGATGGAAGGTGCAAACATAGTACCAGCTTTGACAAGAACCCTTTCTGTCTGCATAGAGTGCCTAGGAAAAGGAGACTTGGCAGGTGAGGGGGAGGGGCCAGCTTGCCACCTCCCACTGGGCTCCACCTCTTAAAGGTACCAGCACTTCTCAACACAACATACTGAGGGATAGGCTCCTGGCAAGAGATCCCTTGAAACTAGGTGAGTTTGTGGGAGAATGGATCTCCTTCCCATGGGTCCCAGTCTCACCTGCTCCTGCTAGCCCAGTGCATTTTACTTAAAAGCCCAAGCCTTCTTAAATTCTACAAATAACTTCCTCAGAACCTACCATGCTAGGGCAGCATTACTGAATAGGGCAGACCAACCCCCACTCCCCCACCCCATCCTCTCCCCACCTCAGGGAGCTTAATACTGAAGTGAGAAAAGACAAACAAGAAATTGTTTCCAAATAAGTGTGATGGTGAGAGAGCCTGTGGCTGTCAGGTAGCAGGTGGATAATTAATTACAGATGTCCATGAGCAGGGTGAGTACTTTAGATGGTTGGTTGGAAAGGCACTCAGTGTCGGGTGTCCAAGTGCACGGAATTTGCTGGTTGTTTGGTTGGTTTTTGAAAGAGAAGATACCCCAAATCCCCAATGAAGCCTGAACCAGTTGGTAATGACTACAAAGCAAAGGTACAGAAGCAATTCAGAGGAGACAGTCTGCTTTTTTTTTTTTTTTTTTTTTTCTAAAAGAAACGGCTGTGTGCAGTATAAACATCCTTAAAAGTAGCTTTTAAAAACGTTTCATGTCTTTCTCCCATGATGACTGGATCCTGAGTTTTGGTAAAGGCAGTGGCCACTAGGCTCATTTTTCAGCGCCTTCGGTTTCAGACGTGTGAGCAGACCCTGGGCTATGGGGGTGACAGTGGTGTCATCAGAGGTGGCCTTAGATTAGGCTCATACTCTGCACTTGTTCCAGGACCTTAGGGGATGTGACCCCAGGGGTCAGAGAGAAGCCAGCAGCGTGCAGGAAGCCAAAAGTCACAGGGGCTTGCCTGTCCAGGAAGATGCTCTTCATGTCCCAATCACACTCCTCAGGGGTTCTCCACTGTGCTGAGGTACCAGTTTCACTCAACACCTCCAGGACTCCCATTCACCTTAGTGCAATGGTCCCCAGTGAGGGTCTGCCTCTTCCCAAAACCTCTAAACTCATAGGTGCACCATACAACTTCTGTAGGACAGGAAGTGTGAGGGCTTGCTCTGGGAAGCTCGGGTGCTTAGATGCCCCTTAAAAAAACACAGCGACGTGTCTTGAAGGTAGACACTGGGCTCAGGAGAGCACATTTTCAGTTGCCAGTCAATAACACTACTGCAGTAACAGCAGCAATGTGTGGGTCATGGCTGACTTAAGTCTTGACTCACAGCCCAGTGACTGAGTGAGTCGGGCCTCTGTTCCTTTCTACTGTACACAGCTTTTCACTAGCCAATGATGTAAGGTCAGAGTAAGGCAGTCCTGGTCACACTCTAAGAGCCACAGAAGGGCTGCTATAGAGGGACAACTGGCCAGTGGAAGGCCAGAAATCAAGGTTTTTGTAGGTTTGACAGAGGGAAAAAAATAATCCCTTAAAAATACTCTTAAGGGGGGGTTGAAGGGTATTTTTACTCTCTAGCTCAGCTCAGCAGTTAAGAGCACTGACTGCTCTTCCAGAGGTCCTGAGGCCAGCAGCCACATGGTGGTTCACAACCATCTGTGATGAGATGTGTGTTTAAGACAGCAACAGTGTACTCACATACATTAAATAAATAAATAAATCTACAAAAAAAATTCTCAAGAGGCAGCAAGATGACTAGCAGGAAAAGGTAGGTTTTGTTCACACTGACAACTGAAGGAAAGAATTGACTCCTGCAAGTTGTTCTCAGTCTTCCACACTTGTGCCAAACACGTATGTAAACATGTGCAAACACACACTTCCTCAAGGAAGTCAAGAACTGAAGGGCACATTATATCAGCTACTTGCCAGTAGTTGCAACCAAACTCCTGCAAGAAATAGTTTAAGAAGAAAGTTTAGCCCATAGTGCCATGGCCAGAACAGAACATCCTGGCAGAAGAAATGTGTGAGTTTGCACTACAGGTCAAGGGAACAGGGAAGAGCACCACAGGATGGTGCCCTCCACTCCCACCTGAGTTAACCTTCTGGAAATGCCCTCCCCAAACACTCAAAACTGCACCTCACCAACCCCTATGTTTCTAGATCCGGTCAGGCTGACAATGAAAATTGCCCATCATTCAGGTATGGGGAAGTGGGTCCGGAGAAGGCTGGAAATGAGAATGGAAACCAGTGGGAGGCATCTCTGGAACTAGCTGGAGGCCTAGGGCTGGGGAGGTAATGGGGGAAGTGGGTGGCTGAAATTTCTACCAAAGGGGGCTATAGACTGAAGCGGTCACCTCCTGTAGCCTGGCAGGACTTCTGGGGGAGCGAGAGGGACAGCAATCCACTCACACAAACTTCAAGTTGAAATTTGTCTTGCCTACGAGATGTACAGACAGGGATAAAGATGAAGCAAAGGTTGAGCGAGCAGCTGGCCAATGACTTCCCCCAACCTGAGATTATCCTATGTGAGAGATTCCATGGGGTCTCTATTAATGACACTATTGATAATCTGCCATGCTTGCACACAGGAACCTAGCACACCTGCCCTCTGAGAGGCTTCACTCAGCAGCTGATGGAAACGGATGCAGAGACCCACAGCCAAGTCTTGGAAAAGCGTGGGGAATAGAAGTAGCAAGTCAGAGGGGTCAAGGACACCACAAGCAGACCACAGAGTCAACTCACCTGGGTCAGTGGGGGCTCACAGAGACTGAACCACCAACCAGGGAACTGGACATAGCCCCCTACATATCGGTACCAAACATGGGGCTTGGTGTTAATGTGGAACCCTACCGAGTGAAGTGGGGGCTGTCTTGGTCTCTGTTTCCTCCATTGGCTCCCCGTCCCCCTACCTGGACTGCATAGTTGAGCCTCAGTGGGAAAGGACGTGTCTAGTCCTGCTATAACTAGATGCCCCAGGGTGGAGTGGTACTAAAGGGGTCTCCCCCATCTTTTAGAAAGAAGGAAAGAAGCATGGGTGGGATTGGGAGGAGAGGGAGTGAGGCCATGATGGGGATGTGAAGTGAATAAAAAAAAATTATTGAAAACAAAAACAAAAAACAAATCATTCATCACACACATGGAGTTTATCTTCTTTACACAGTTCCAGATCTGCACCCACATTCCTTCCCTCCAGAAACCATCAGTCTCTGAAGGGGGTCAGTCATCTTTCCTCAAGCCTTGAAGGATAGAGTAGCAGGGGTCTCCACAAAACAGACTCTTGACTCCTGTTTGACCCACTGAACCATCTTAGAGAAAGGATTAGCTGTGACCTCTGAAGCTGCAGGCAGACTGCAGGAGGTCTTGAGAGTGGTGAGATCTGACTCTAGAACCGGAGCTTCAGGGGTGCAAGGTAAATGCTAAGGGAATTCACTAAAGGAAACGACCTTACACAAGTCAGGCGCATCTGAGAATTTACAGTTCTTGAGCCTGAACAGCAGAGTATTTCTTTCAGCTTACATCCTAAACTCCAGGAGCAAAACCGAAGTGTAGCACTGGAGGTGACATTCAAAGCTATAGGCCGGGACTCTAGATTCCAATCTCAGCTCCACCACATGCTTGTCAGACCTGTGTAAGTCACTTCATGCCTCTGGTATCCTGTCCTTCGACTCTAACATGGGAATACTTTCTCACTGGCAGGCTATTTCCCTCTTTCTGCTCTCTATACCAGAGCTGTAAGCAGTAGCATACTTGGCAGCACACAAGTAGCCCACACTGGTTTTCAGGACACCTGACCCAGGACAAAGGGAGGAGGATTATGATTTAGACCTTATCACTGAGGTCCTAGGTAAACCTAACTCTGCCCAGTTATTCATCGATCCTGTGGCAAATGACCAACCCAGTGGGAAAAATCTTGGAGTTCTTTGAGAAATAAGACTTCCTAAGTCACAAAGGCAACCCTGGCTTTTGTTCATGCAGGCTGGAGATGGACAGATGTTAGGGTATGGGGCCAGCGCTGATCCTGCCCCAGAATGAGATTTACAGCACACTCGTGTTGTATGGTGCAGATGAGCCAAGAAACAACATGGGAATCTGCTGTTCTCGACACTTTTGTGCCATAAATTCTGCTAGTGTGCAGACAAACATAAGCTCACATCAGCTTACGCGCAGTTCCAAACTCAAGAGCTGGATTTCTCTACTGTTTCCCTCTGTCAAACAAGGGAGAAGACCACATCTTTAAAATAGAAAAGGAAAAGAAATGTTTCTGGGAAGCTGGAGAGAGGGCACAGTTGGTAATGCGTTTGACACATGGACAAAGTGTGGGAACTTAGTTCTTAGAGCCCAGGTTTTAAAAAGCAGAGCTCGGTTACACACAATTGTGATCTCAGTGCAGGGGAGGCAGAGACAGGCAGATCCCAGGAGCTCACTGGGCAGCTTGCCTTACCTAACCAATAAGTAAACTCCGGGCCAACGAGTAATGCCATCTCAACAAGCAAGGCAGACAAGACAGCCTCTGAGAAACAACACAGGGTTGGCCCTGACCTACACACACGCATTCATGCAGGCATGGCTTCTCCAGATGTTGTAACCTGAAATATATTCCAGCTGATATACATGTGGTGGCTGCAAAATAGAATGCGAAGGAAGTGCAAATGAAACAGATTACAGCAGAAATAAGTAAGCCTCTGGGAAAGCAATCATGGCATCTGGCTATGATTAGTAAGCTCCTTCATCTTCTCAACAACTCCCTAAGGTTGAAGAGCAGCTGTCCCTATCTTTTTTTTAAAGATGTATTTACGTATTTTATGTATGTGAGTACACTGCCGCTGTCTTCAGACACCCAGAAGAGGGCATCGGATCCCATTACAGATGGTTGTGAGCCACCATGTGGCTGCTGGGATTTGAACTCAGGACCTCTGGAAGAGCAGTGGGTGCTCTTAACCACTAAGCCATCTCTCCATCCCAAAGCTGTCCTTATCCTACAATAGGGGAAACTGAGGCTCTCAAATGCTGCACCATCCACCCACCCATATCACCACCTGAATTAAATGGCAGACCCAGAAATTTAAGCCTAACTCCTTGTCTCTGAAATGGGCTCTTGGGTTCTGTATCCCCTTGCTTCTCTAAACCCACTCCTCATGTTCTCCTCCTCTTCCCCTCTGCCTCAGGACAAAGGTGCCAAGGGGCCTACATGCCCCCAGACTATGACTGTATATTTCTACAATAGCCTAAGCCAAGGCTTCCAAAGGGCCACATCCCCTCACTGCTCCCAAGCCTCTAGAAGTCGACAACTCCTTGATTCTGTCTGCAGTTTAGTATTGTCTCAGTTTGGGTGGCATGATTCTACTCTCATTTTTTAGAACCAGCTCCTTGAGAGCAACCCTCTTTGCCTTTCAGATCGGATCCATTCCGTACCTCTGCCACACCCACCCTCTCTGCTACAAAGGCTTTGCTCACTTCATCTTTTTCACCCATTTTCCACGTTTCCTCTTCCACACCCCTAGCCTTCCCTTCCCCAGAACTCGATCTGGGCTGTATGAGATGCTGCCTAAAGATATATTCTTTATACCATTACTGTATTAATCACGTACCATAGATCATACATCATATAATGTCATGTCATATGGAGCAGTGGAAATGACTACAGTGGGAACTCTGTGGTTGACTGAGGTAGAGGAGCAATGTGGCCCATAATTACACCTCTGCAGATTTCCCTGTGAGACAGCAGGGCTGAAACCAGTCTTGGTGGGGTTCTTGCAGATCTTCAACCATCCCATCCCTCTGGGTGAATGTTCTAAGGCCAACTGGCAGCCTTAATAAGCTCTTTACGGGCACACTGGCTCTCCATCCAACACATCAAAGCCTGAATGAGCTTAATTGGAAGGCCTGTCTTGAGATCTCATCTGGCTGCTAGTGGTCTGACTGCCTATCATCCTGTGAATCGTCTGATGCTTCCTGTCCCACAAGGATCCAACTTCTTCCCTCAGTTACTCATGCAGCCTGTTCTACCGCTGTGCTAGCCATAGTAGTGAGGAATTAAAAGCTACTCATATCTGCTCAGGGAAACACCATAGAGCAGGTTAAAAGGAGAAGGTGGATTGTCACGTCCTGGTGGCAGAGAACATTCTTTATATAGCTGGAGAAAAACAAGGTAAGCATAGTCCCCTTTTACTTGAAAGCTACATATAGACATCTGTACATATACAGGCATATATGAACATGTCATATAGACATTTACATGAGCATTTAAAAAAAGCATCTGAAAAAATAACCAAGACAAATTAACAGTGGGTATCGGGAATTTGGCATGGGAAGGGGTGGGGCTGCTTGCTTTCCTTCTTATCTTTTGAGTAGCTTGGCATTTTTTTGTCAATGGGTGCAACTCCTTAAGAAATCTGGGATGGCATCTTCAAAGCTGGTGCCGTGACCATCTAGTCTATGAGTACATGTTCTTTTCTGTACCCAAATTAGCACCTTCCACCTAACCACACTACCATTATCTGAGGTTAGTTAAAAAGTAAGGTATCTCAAGGGATTTCTAAGGAGTTTCTAAGTTTCTCTGGGGTTGTGACAAATACTGGTGCATTTTTTAAATAATATAAGAAATGGCAACTGTTGTTTCTCACGAAGCCCCCAAGTTCTGAGAGAGTTAAACCCTTCAGCTGTAAGTTTAACCTGAAGTGAGACTTTCACCCGGGTGTACTGGCTGAAAGGCTCCTTAGGACTAAGATGGGGAAGGGGGAAGGAGGGAATCATCATCTCCAACAGACCTGTTCCTAGGTTTCTCTAGCAAGGCCCTGCTTGGCACTTGAAAGTACATGTCACCAGGTATTTTGTACTTAAGGATTATCTCAACTAAGCCACACAGTAGAACCAGAGTTTTTCCAGAAATAAATGCACACACAGATGACACAGGTCACACTCTTGGAGGGACATCTAAAAATCTATTTCAAAGGATTATATGTTCGAGTTAGCTACACACCTCGCATGCCAGTTCTACGTTGTTCATAGGGAATATTTTTTAAAGTATGAAAAATATTAAGAAAGTATTTTTCTTAATGGGTTTTGTTGGGTTGTGTGAAAACCAGTTAGATTCCAAACATGTGCTCAGGCCAGATCAAAGTAAGAACGTGTTGTGTGGTTTATAAAATGGAGGTGTTCGGAGACTCCATGTTTCTTCCTTTGTTCCTACCGACAGGTCATACTATAGATCAGAGAATTAAAATCACCCACCATGCTAGGTGTGGTGCTTTATGCCTTTAGTCCCCACTCGGAGGCAGAGGCAGCAGATCTCTGTGAGTTCAAGGCCAGCCTGGTCTACTCATAGTGAGGTCCAGGACAGTAGGATCTACATAGTGAGATCACGTCCCGAAAACAAAAACAAATAATAAAATTCACCATCATCACCACCACCACCCCCACCACAAGGGAACGTACTGGATAGGCCCTTCCTATTGCTTCTGAAGGAGGGTCTGCGTAACAAAGTCCCCAAATGGTTCAGGGGAAGGAGATCGGATCCTTGACTTTATCAAAAGCCGCCTACTTTGCTCTGCTGTGTCTTTGAGCTCTTTGCTAGTTGGGCAAGATCGGCTCCTGGCATTAACGCAAATAAGGAGAGGTTTTGATGCTCAGGAGGTGATCTACAGCTGACCCCACAAAGAGGGGGCGCTCTGAGTACTATGTAGACAGCCTACAACTCTGGGCATCACCTTCCTCCCAGACTGATAAGTGATGGATACACTTTATGGAACTTGTCTAAGGTAAGGGTGATACCGGATTAGAAACTGAATTTGGGACTGCAATTCCAATAGAAAGTAACAGAGGTTAAAAAGAGAAATGGGAGAAAGGTGCGGGTACTTGCACTTCGTCTCTGAGGCCCAGGTGGGCAGCTGGTGAGTCACTCATGTTTACCACGAAGCTGGGAAGAGCAGGAAAGGGGAGTTGAGACCAGAAGAGATCCTGCAGTATTGCACCAGGAGAAAGGGGAATGAGGGCGTGAGTGCAGCAGAGTAAGAAACCAGAATCTTAGGTGTCAAATGGGGGCACACTGGCTACCAGCAGGGGTCCAGAAAAACAGACCCCAGGCGCTCTAAATGAACAAGATGCAGCAGCCAGAGGCCTAACTCACAGCTGTGCGATGCCCGCCTGGCGCACCGCAGACGAGATGGCTTTGACCGCGGCGCAGAGCGAATTCAGCAGCTGGGTCAACTCGCCGGTGCCCCCAGCCTTCCTGCCCTCCTCCATGACGAAGCGGGTCAGGGTGCTGATATCCGTGTCGAAGGGCGCATGGTTCGACATTGCTGGGGTCTGGCACAGGTGCTGTCTGTAAGGTGCTGGCTAAAGGTGCAGGCAGGTGGGGCCCCGCAGGTGACAGTCACAGCGGGAGGACTGAAGGCGACTGAGTCTGCACAAGCTCAATGAACTTGAGTCCTGGGGGAGCCTATAATCTCCAGGTCTCCGCCCCCTGACCCAGGAAACACCCCCTCGCTCCCTTCCTCCACCAACTGCCTTTCTGCCCGCGGGCCAAGGTCCTCCTAGCCTCTCCCTCAGTTCCACCCTCCCCTAGAAGCCACGCTGACATTGCTACTTCCTCCTCCATTGCCCCACCACCCACCTTACCTCTGGGCTATCTCCGTAACGGATCTCCTTCAACCTCCCCCCGTCCGCCCCCCCACCTCCGCGCTGTAACCAGCCAGGAGGAGGCATGAGGGACTCCCTCTCCTATTCCCTCCCCATCCCAACCGCCCACCCCCACCCACCTGCTTAAACTGAGCAGCAAATTCAGAGAGGTTGAGTAGTTCAGGGAAAGCCACACTTGTGCCCAAGGTGGCCTGGTTTCAGTCCCTACCCACTGCTCTCCCATTACCTCTCTGTACCATCACTGTCTCTTCTGACCTATACCTCTTGAGAAAATTCTCCCATCCCCCATATACTCTGAATCCCCCTTAATTGTTGCCTCCTCTGAGTTTCTGGAGTTGGAGAACTGTTGAGAACCTTAGTTCCCAACAAGTGTGTTCCGCCAAGAAAACTACTGCAGGCGCAGAAAACTATTCTCTGAGACCAGGCAGTTCCGCTGCCAGCATCCTCACCTGTTTCTCTTCTAGCTGTAGCAAGTCATAGGCTGATTTGCAGAACAGTCACTGACTAGGTCCTGTGCTTGCCAGAACACCTGCTTTCTTTGAGCCCAGAGCCCGAAAGAGGATAAATTCCTGCTCTCTTTGAGTGTAGAGTTTAACAGACAGATAGCAAAAAGAAGCAAAAACAAACCATGGATCTGTTTCCACATTGGCATAGGGGAACGTGAAAAACAGAACAATAAACAGGGAATGCTGGGAATAATAAACTGGGGGCAGGGGGGCGGGGTCAGAGAAAAGTTCACCGGGAAAGTAATTCGAGCAAAAAGGTGAAGGATGCCAGAGAGGACTTGTCTGTGGGGCTGGTTAGCCAGCCAGTCTAGTGCAAATCAGCTAAGTGCCAAGCTTATAAGAGACCACCTCTCAAAATAAGATGGTCGGTGCCCAAGGAACAGTGCCCAAGGTTGTCCTGTGATCTCACCTGTGCAACCTAACAGGCACACAGACACCAGGAAAGTAAGGAGAAAAGGGAGAAGGGTAATATGACAGATCTCACAAACCATAGCAAGACACTATGGTTCTAGTCATAGTTCTTGAAGAAGCTCTGGAGTTTAAGCTGGCAGGCGACGTCCTGCTTTATTCTACATGATGTAGGGACAGACTGCCAAGAGCTATGGCTGGGAGAGCTGGCAGCATGCCTTCTGTGTAGCCCGATTGTGTCCCCTGTCTGGTGTACAAATATTGCTATCAAACTACTTGTCAATCTGGGCTATTTTTCATATGGGGTGGGCTTGAAGCTTCCTGCCCTGTCCCGGGCCCACTACTCCTTGGCACTCCCTTCCAGGACTACCCTCTCTGGACACACTGCCTCTTAGCATGCCCTCCACTACCATTCCCTTTTTTTCAAATCTCTCTTCTTTGACTACCTACCCCACCCTGTGCTCCAGTGACTCATTTTCTTAAGAAATTACCCTCTCATCACCGAAGACAATATTGAATAGTCTGATGGCCACATCAGGGTGGGATGGGGGAGGCTGATCCATAATACAGTCACAATAATGAGCTCAACAAAAACCACAGAGATCCCTGAGGCTGAGATGACCCTTCTAAGCTGGCTTCACTACGGGTGGATGGGGGGAGTGTCAAGATGCTACACACCAGGTTCATGTGTCAGTCCTCTGTAGGCTGCCCTGGGAGGGGACCTGACACAGGAGGGGTGACAGTCTCTGCCTTCAAGGTTTCAGCACTGTTTAACCAGCAGTCCCAGAAGCTACAGAAGTTGTTATTCTCCTTGATGAACTAGATGGTACCTGCAGCACCTACTACACCTGGTTGTCTGTATCTTGTGGCTGTCCTATGCTCTTCCTAGTCTCAGCTACTCTTTTCCCGAGAAGTTACAGCCACAGGTATTGCCAAATGGTTTCTCAAGATTTTACATGCACCTCTCTTACACTCCCTAGGACTATGAGCTGTTGAGTTCAGACAGCTCTCCCAAGGTCCTGAAAGGACAATCATGAGTACTTCCTGTTTATTTCAGCTTATTTATTGTGTGTGCACACGTATGTAAATATATGTGCCAGCATGTGCAAAAGACAACTTCGGGAGTCAGTTTTTTCCTACTACGTTGAAGTACCCAGGGATCAACTCAAGTTGTCAGGCTTGATGGTAAGCATCTTTGCACATGGAGCCATCTTGTTAGACCATGAACACTTTGCTAAAGGCCTGAAGGCTTGCCCAAGGCCTTCTTCCACTCTGAAAGTCTGACTTAGAAGGCAAGAGGAAAATTTAGAAAGAGGGGCAGAGAAATGTCATTTGCTAGGCTCATATATCCTAAGTTTGCCCATAACAGAGTGGAGGAGCCTAAAGTTTAAACAGATAATCTTGTGCTGAATCCTGCTTGGACATGTAAGGGTTAGGCCAGAGTCAGCCTGGGCCTCTACAAGTATTGATGGCTGCTGTGTGTGTAAGTCTTGTTCTTATAATAATGTTCATATTTTTATGCTTCTTCTTCGAGGGATGTCCTCTCTGCCAAGGTTAACGGCTCCATGATAATCAGAGACAGCATAAGTCTAGGAGGTGAGGGCTTGTCTGTGTCTTGGGAAAATGGTAGGATGCTGTGACCTTTAGGACAGCCCTTAAGGCTGTCGGAAAAAACGCTAAAAGCATGAGTTTGAAAAATATGTAATTTCGAAAATATAAGGATGCAACATGCAGTTGTTCAGATCTGAAGGAACAGAGGCAGCTTCACTAGGAGACAGCTTGTCAGAAAAATACTATGGAAGGAGATAAAGAGATTTAAGGAATGATACTCACGGGACAAGAGCCCACTCAGCTATGTTTTTTTGTTTATGTTACAAAGGCAGGCAGATTCCTGAGTTCAAGGTCAGCCTGGGACAGGATCCCACCCAGTTAAGTTTACAGAGGCTGGCAGATCTCTGAATTCTTTTGCAGTGCTTTTTTTTTTTTTTTTTTTTTCATCAAGCAACCTTTTATTTGACATAAAACAGTTAATTTCAATATTTAGATGTAGTCCCCTGTAAGGTAATCGGAAGATCCCAGTCACTATTACACTACCTTAAACACGTCTTCCGCTATTCAACAGCTACGAGTCCAGCCGTTACATAGAAACAGACAAGCCACAGCCAAAGAGCTCTTTTGCAGTGTTTAAAAAAAAATGTGCTTGCTGTCTCTTTCCTAAGAGTCAAGGGGCTAACAAGGTCATGGAATGCTGATTCATGAGATGGTCTAGGGGAACCTGGAATCACTGAATTGATAAGTAAATAAAAAAGTGGTCTACATGAGTTGAACTAGAAGATGGGAATAGCAGTTCTTTAAATTTTTTTTTTTTTTTTTTTTTTTTTAGCAAGAGCTGAATTTTCAGGAAATCTCTGGAACACAAACATAGCTCTTTTAGAATTTTTTTCCTAGAAAATCCAAGACTGTTTTTAGCAGCTTTTCTGACTTTAGCTGGAAAATCCACGAACAATCCAGAGAGCTTTTAGAAATTTTATTCTAGCAAGAGAGAGTTGTATCAAGCAGAAAGCTGTCTCGAGCAGACGACACAGCCAAGATCTATCTACAGAGATCTCTCTAGGGAGCTATCTCAGAACAGAGGCCATCAGCTTGGACCTACAGTTCGACTTCTGGTTGCTTTGCGACCCCAAGACACCCCTTCTCTCAGAACCCCTCTCCAAGCCAAGGCTGATCCCTGGCATCCTTGGGCCAGGGGTGCACAAGTGACAGAGTGCTTATCTAGCGTGCATGCATTCATGCCGTCCCAGGCCCAATCCTTAGCACACTAAATAAACACATGAACATACAAATAGATTTCCTCTTCTGCTTAACATCATACAGTAGAAGAGTTGGGGCTTGAGCTCAGGATTTGGCTTTGTTTTCTACCAGTCACACATTGCATCTTCATCACCAATGGTACAGAGGAAGATCGTGCAGATGGAGGCCTGACTCTCTTACAAACCAGACCATCGTAAGAATACCAGCTCACGTCTTTGGGCCACGTTTTGTTCTTTGTAAGATAAAGAGGAGTTATGTAATCATTGTTCAAATGTCTTGAGTGACTATTGCATGTCTGGCTAAGATTTTTTTTTTCCAGATGAATTCTCTCATTCTGCCCCACCCTAGTCCTGTGATTAGGTGCAGTTGGATTGTATATCCCCCTTCCACAAATGGGGAACCTGTGGTTTAGAGAAATTCAGTAGCTTTCGCTGGGTCACACAGCTGAGAAGGGTGGACATTGATACTCAGACATGCTGACTAGAGTGCACATGTTTAGCCTGTCTGGCCTCCAGGATCTCAGAGTCCATGTTCCTCTGCCCTGGCCTTTCCCAGCCCTGGCAAGTCTCAGGAGGCCCAACTTTCCACTTTTAGGGGCTGCTGCTGCCTCGGTCTCTGGATGTTTCCAGGATTTTTCTGCCTTCTTCCTGAGGTATCATTTCTAAGGAAAGAAGGGCCTGCTGATGCTCTGCGGCTCCTCTCTTCTGCTCCACAGACCAGGATACAGTTCACCCACGTGGATCTTACTGAAGGCTCTTGTGACCAGAGAACAATGGAACTTTTTTTATAGCGTATATTAATTGCACAGCATAATGAGCTTCATTGTGGCATTTTTATACACGCAGACACCTTTGATCACATCCACCCCCACTGTGTACCCTAATCCCCTACTTCTCTCCCATCCCTTTCCTCCTCCCTAGTAGACAATGGGACTTTTTAAAACCAGAGTTTCAGACATGTAAGTCTTCTTCTGTTCTTCCTAAGTTCCATGTTGTTGTTTCCAATTAGCATAACCACTGTGGAACTATTTTTTTTTCTAATTCTTTAAAGAAAGAGAAACAAAGAATAACAGCAACCAAAGGAAGAAGCCTGGGCATTCTCTACCCAGGAGTCATTTTAGGAGCCGCTTCATGTTGAAACCCAATCTTGTCACTGTCATTATTCTATGTATTTGTGTTCGGCTCTGTGGGATTGAGTCTTTGGCAGGTATCCTAGTTTGCTTCCCTGTTGCTGTTTAAAACACTGACTAAAAGCAACTTGGACAGGAGAGGGTTTATTTCACCTTATAGGTGAAATGATGAGACCCATGTTTACTGAGAGAGATCATGTCTCAGAATTAAAATGTGGAGTAATGAGAACACCAGATGTTGACCTGTGCATCTGCACATACCTTCCATCTCCCCATATGTGTGTGTATGTGAATGCATGTATGCATATATATATGTGTGTGTATGTGTGTGTATGTGCATGCATGTATGCATATATATGTATGTGTGTATGTGTATGTGAATGCATGTATGCATATATATATGTATGTGTATGTGTGTGTATGTGTATATATATACATATATATATCTGCCTTTCTCTGTCTCTACTACCCCCTCAACTACCCTCTTCATACCCTAAATAAACTCTGGTACCTTAGGGGGAAGGAATGCCTCAGCATGGGCCTGCAGAGGCATTTCCTTCCCCTGCACCATACCACATCTCCAAGAAACAAATCCCTAGCTTCTTTTTTATAAAACAACACACACACACACACACACAGAGAGAGAGAGAGAGAGAGAGAGAGAGAGAGAGAGAGAGAGAGAGAGAGAGAGAAGGGGGGAGAGAGGGAGAGAGAGAGAGAAACAGACAGACAGACAGACAGATGGAGAGAGACAGAGACAGAGAGAGCAAGTTTAAAATAAAATAAATCTTAAAACAGATAAGAGAGCTGGCCAACACATTCTTCCCTTGGCCTTTGCCCCTTTCTTCAGCTGTTATCATCAAATCAACTGATAAAGTGAGGGAGAAATTCAAAGGTGTAAACTCATTGTTTTCCCTAGCTTGACTCCAGGTCACCATATATCACTCAAATTACTTCTACCAGGGTCACGAAGGCTTTCCACATTGCTAAATTAAGCAGCTATTTCTCAGTTCTCTTCTTGGCTTCTCAAGAACTCTAGACATTGTCGACTACTCCCTTCCCTTGCAACATTCTGTTGGTCTGTTTGCCACCTACGCTTCTAGTTTGCCTTCTAACACTCTGGAATTCTTCACAGACTCTCTCCACAGGCAGCCTGTCAGGGCTGGCTTTGGACTTTAATGACAAAGTTTTTTCTACTAACGATTCCCAACACCAGTTCAGCCCTATCCTCAGAGATACAGAGCCCTGGATCCAACTGCTTCTTGCTATGTTCAATCTAGATGTCTCAAAGGGCACATCAACTAAAAACTGTAATTGATCTTCTTCATACACTGCACACCAAACTAAACCATCACCCAATATTTACCTCTAGCCTGATGATATCATCACAGCCAACAACCTAAGACTTGGTTAGATAACTCAGTCCTTCATTTTCTACATCCAGTCTACTCCTATCTTTCTTGTTCATTCTGTTTTCCTAATGTCATTTATATTAAGTCTCCTCATGTTCCCTGGTACCAGTTCAGAAGTTGTCTTCTTTCACCCAGATTATGGCCAAGGCCGATAGTTCTTGCATCTGCATCCCCTGACCTTCCAGCCCATGTTCTTTGTTACTGTCTAGAGATGACTTCAATCCTTAAAACCATCACGAAGCACCCTTCTGATAGGTTGGTTTCTTTAGGTTATTGTTTGTATGTCCGTTGAGACAGAGTTCACTATGGCACTCATCTGGACCCAGACTTCCAAACTTCATGCAATAACCCCCCAAGTTCTACAAATGTGCACCATCAAGGCTAGCCTTGGCTTTAAATTCACATCCAAATGTCATCCCTGGCTGCAGAACCTACAGCATAGGGCTCAGTGTGGCTGCAGAATGAGCTGCCCTACTCCAGCCGCTTTGGCACATGGACTTGGTGCATGAGTCTCTGATGGCTCATTCCTACTCCTTCTTTCATCTTATTGAGCACTGCCATCTCAGGAGAGTAGTTCCTGACCATGATCCAGGACAATCAGTACAAAATAGGTGTTCATCTGGAGTCCTCCCATCACTCTGCCATGAGTGTGAGAGGGAATCGTGTACATATCTCCTCTTCCCAAGTAGCCTGTTTATGCTCCACAGTCCGGGCATATGTGTTTTGTTCAATGTATCATCCCCAGGTATTAACAAGATGTCATCCAAAATTTGATACGTCCTAATAAATATTTGTCAGGTGATAAGTATGAGGGAAAAGGGGAGAGAGAAATTAAGACATTGCTGTGAGTGCTATGACCCATTGTCAACTCACTACATCATCTTTATTACCTAGAAATGGCTGGCTCTGTGCCTTACGAACACCGAGAGGCTCAGCAAATATTGGAAGGACTGAACTCTAGGAATCAAGCACCACTTAAAGACACTTCTTCAGCTGCCATTTATTGACCACATTGCTGCCATAGTTACTGTGTTAAGTCCTAAATAACCCATGTGATAGCATTGCTTCTTAATGTTTTAAAATTCAGGAATTCATGAGCCAGAATCTACACGGGAAGGAACAGGTGTACAGAAATTACAATGGTTTCAGGAGGAATGCACTAAGAAAGGGTTGGCAGAGCTGTGAATAGGTAAAGACATGGTTAATATTACATTAATCCAGAGCCAGCACAACTGTGCACAAGGTCATCAATATTGCTGGGACTAAATTTTACCAGAATCCATACCCAAAGAGGACAAAGTCAAGGTGGTTAATGTCAGCAGCAGAATTGTAGGCAGAGGGAAGTGGCTAGCTCCTGTAATCCTAGGGTACCAGAAAAATGTGCCCATCCCTCATGTCTCCATTTCTCTGAGATTGTACAACAGACAAAACAACCGACATCCTGATATCCAGAGAACCCTTGCTGCTATCCTATAGGTCATATTCCCTGGGCAACATAGAGCAGAGTGGGGGTGAGGTTTAGAATTACAAATAAAGACAATAGCACCAGGCCCAAGAGCATATTTCTAGATGCCAAAAGTGTCCTCTGCAAGGGCCAGGCTAAGGCCATCCTGCTAGAGCGAGAAGCAGGGTATATGGGAAATAGAGGGAAGCCCTTCAAGAAGGCCACCAGGCCAACCATCACCCATCAGTATAAGGGAGCAATGGGGATGTTGCTCTTACTCGTCTACAACCTAGAGCTAACACAGAGCTAACCTGGAAAGAGTCACTTTTAACAACTCATGATACAGATAAAACCATGCATTTATAAAAGAGATCACGTGGAAACAGGCTGGATCACCCAATGCCCATTTCATCCTGGACTAAGTCTGATGATCATGCCTCTGATAATCCTGCAGCATCAGCTCCAGGCACTTTTTTCCAATGACATACCATGTCCCTACACTTCCTCATGGGCACAGTCTCTGCAAACATCCCCAGGCTGGCAGGTTTTGGTGACTGCCTACAGAGCACCATTGATTTCAGTGGAAGCCTCCCTAAACTCATAAGGAACTGTTATTGTCTGTTGTTGGCATGGTTTCTGACATCTTCCTTTTTGTATCCTCAACTGTGCTTGGCTTTGCTTTAAGAATAGTGGATATCTGCCAGTTGAAGGAAAAAATCCAAAAGCCCTTAACTCAGGGGCTCTGGCTGTAGAAAACAACTTGGTAGACACTATCCTCCCCTGAGTTTTGTTATTATTTAAGTCCAACTCCCTGAAAGCCAGACTTTCTTTGTTATAGTGCCTTGGACTGCTTGAAGTGTTTATTTCTTTGTGTGGTTTGCATAACCGTGCCACCAATATAGGTTTCCTTCCCCTACATAAGGCTCCTACCACCGCCCACTGTAACAAAGCATTTGATGCATCCTTCAGCTGTGAATGCTGAAAAAGAAAACATATTCGCACACAAAATGGGAATGTCATATTTGCTCATGGCTTTTGTAGTGATGATATATGGCTCGAATGAATTGAGGTTGGAAAAAATGACACATCAAATTATTGGGATGGTTCTACGTGGGTGGGTTCACTAGAGAAGTAGAACTTCAAGAGGGGGTTCTTAGGTTGACTCTCACCATCAGAGGTGCACAACGTCTGTCTGTAGGCTGGAAAGTGAGGGAGTTCTGGAGACCAGAGGGTGCTAGGTTTAAGAACCTAGAAGCCCCAGATTAAGAGGAACTGATAATTCAGCCCATGCCATGGCCAAAGCCTAGGAGCTTCTGAACAGCCACGGATATAGGTGTACATTCCAAGCTGAGGAATGTTGTGCACCAAAGATTATGAGACACAGATTTGTCCATGTTGACACCATTCTATCCACAACAGTCACAACACAGAATCAGCCTAGATATCCATCACCGCATAAAAATGGGAAATGGCTAATAAAAATGTGGTGCCTGTTCACAATGGGGTTTTTATTTAGCTGTAAAGAAACCTAAAATCTCCAGGTAAATAAAATGAGATGGAAACTATTATACTAACTGAGGTAACCCAAATCCAGGAAGGAAAACGCCACATGTTCTCATACATGAATCGCGGTGGCAAATCTTCCAACTTGTATGTTTGAGTTGAAGTGCCCACGGAATCCAGGAAACTAGAAAGTGGTCATTTGTAGATAGAGGAAGAAAGGCCTTAGGGACAGTTGAACACAGGTAATATGAAGGGAAATGGGGGACGATAAAAATGGAGGTTTAAGTGAGGACAGGGGGCAAGTGTTGACAGGAGAGAGGGTGGAGTTAGATAACTAACAATAGCTACCACTGAGGATGCTTGAAAAGGCTTTACAGAAACAACCATTTTAAAAGTTTCCTAAGTGCATACATATGTGTGCAGATATAGATAGACGATAGATAGAAAGATAGATAATAAATTGATAATGGATAGATAGATGGATGGATGAATAGATAGGTAGATAGATAATCAATGGATGGATAGATAGATAGATAGATAGATAGATAGATAGATAGATAATCGATGGATGGATGGATAGATGGATGGGTAGATTGATAGATGATGGATGGATGGATGGATAGAAAAATAGGTGATCAATGGGTGGATGGATGGATGAATAGATAGATAGATAGACAGATAGATAGATAGATAGATAGATAGATAGATAGATAGATAACCGATGGATGGATGGATGAATAAATGATAAATGGATGGATAGATGGATAGAGAAA
Source organism: Micromys minutus (assembly GCF_963924665.1). NCBI lineage: Eukaryota > Metazoa > Chordata > Mammalia > Rodentia > Muridae > Micromys > Micromys minutus. Next base: position 93,001,059 of record NC_137969.1, on the reverse strand, counting down.
TAGGTGATCGATGGGTGGATGGATGGATGGATGGATGAATGAATGGATGGATGGATGGATAGATGATGGATGGATGGATTGGTGAATAGATGAGATAGATAGATATACAGACAGACAGACAGACAGACAGACAGACAGACAGACAGACAGACAGATAGATAGATAGATAGATAGATAGAAGAGTTGTGTTGGCATTACACTGCACAGGAGATAATGCTCCCTCTAGAAGCCACAAGTTGCCAAATAAGACCAGTGCCTTTCTCGAGTTGTTGGTCAGGGGTATTCCTCCCCACTTCAAGCTGGATTGTTGACTGGTTTGATCTTGTATAGGCAACCACATCACATACTTTGTTCACAAGATATAGAGAAATCAACCTGGTACTAACCAGAAAGCTTTCTCCTTACTTGCTAGCTTTCATAGGACCAAAAGGTGTTACAAAGGTTTCTGGGGAGTAGAAACATCAATAACAATCTTACCCATGACTTAGAAGAATGACTGGTATGGCAACATATGCCCACAGGAGCAACAGTGACATGAATGTTATGGAGGGAACCAGCTGATTTCTAATGGCATATGAGACATGATCTATGGAAGGAAACAAATGCTTGGTACTGTAAATCTGGCCAAGAACCCATGACTGGGGACCTCGCAGCCCTCCCCAGGGGTGAATCTACTACTCCTATTTTAATACATAGATATGGTATCAAACTGCCCCCTAAATTAATGTCACTAAACTGATAGACCAGTACTCTGATATCAAAAGAAAAGTTACTCTGTGAGGTAGGCAGCAGTTAAAAATCACAATGGGCCAAAATACAGAAAGCAAGTTTCTGTAAAGTACTCAGCCATAAATGGGACATCTCTATCACACTTCTGATGCCCAGCGTTTAGGCATCATCAAGAAAGAAGTGGGGCAAAGATTTTAAGAGTCAGAGGCTGGACAAGAACCCAGCAAAACTTGCAGACTTGACAGGACTTAAGAACTCATGAACTCACAACGCCTGTGATGACCTGCTCAAGAGCAAGACAGTCAGCATCCTCCCTGGGAAACTACTGATGGTTGGTGGCTTGGGGGAGAGAGAGAATTCGTTTTCTTTAAGACTGTGGTCCCTGGTAGGTTGACTGTGCTCCAGTGAATGGTCCCACAACCATGAGAATATAGAGAGGTCAAAGCAGACTTGGTGGATTAACATTTTAAAGAGAGAACTCAAAGTTAGGAGGAAGCTGCAGAAGGGGGAAGATTAGGAAAGAGTTGTGGGAAGAATAGGTGAATGAATACAGTCAAAATACATTGTATGTGTTCATGAAATGCTCAAGGAATAATAAAGGCACCGCATTTTATTAATTTATTAGAAGACTACTTAGGAGTTTAGCACGTCATATGCCAGCTCCTCCCTTCTTCAGCTTTTGGTTCCTTTCAAGGGGACTCCCAGCCTACTGGACAATATTACCCCCTTTAGTGTGTCTTCTCCATTCATTCTGCTGACCTGTACGTCAATCATCTCTAAAAAGACCCCACAGACGCATCCAGGAGTGTTCTCTGCCAGTGTTCTACATGTTTCTCAGCACAGTCAATTATGGATAAGAGTATCCATCACAGTGAAAGCATAAGCCATCTGGAACTATCAGAAGCTAGGGGACGCCAGACATGTTTCTTCCTGGAACCATCAGAGGAAGAAAAATTTGGCCCCTCCCTAGTTTTGTGCTTGGTCTGCAAAACCCTGGATGAATACATTGGTGTTGCTTTAAGAGAGGCTGTTCGTAGGACTTTTTTTTTTTTTTTTTTTTTTTTTTTTTTTTGTCATTGTAGTTATAGGAAACAAATACAGGGACTATTCATATCCCCCAGTTGAATTCTTTTGCATCACAGATAGGGAAGTAAAAGTATTAGCAACTGACCCATGGTTTGTGAAATGTTTACACATTTTCCAGTCCTCACAGTGACTCTGGGTAGCAGTGATGACCCAAGAACAAATGAAGCCAAAGCCACAGCAGACAGCAGAACCTTCGTGCAATGCTCACATTTTTCTCAGCAAACCCTGTCCGTAGCTCAGGGAAGTCCACATCCAGATCACCCGACGGTAAGAAGCAAATTGGACTGTGCACTGCATACTCCAGATCGCTGCTCAAACATGCCAGGCTCGCCTCTCAAGGTCAGACCTATTTAACCAACCAAAGCTAGTTCAATGCAGTGGCTTTGAGGCTCATAATCGAGATCCCGAAGGTGATTTAAAGTAGGCGTACCTAACTGAAGAGTGGTAAACAGACAGGCAATTTGAATGAGCAGAAAGCATTTTTATTTGCTTATGTAATACACTTTTAAGATTCCCAGAAGCCAAGGCCATCCATGAATTTCCAAAACCAAACTTTGAGGGACCCACTATTCCATTCCTGTCTGACTTGTAAGATGCTTTATTTATGTGCTGCAAGGAACACCACATCAAAGTCCCATTGGTCTTAATAGTAACGAGCCAATGATCCAGTTGAGCAAGTAACCAAAGAACAAGAACAATTGTCCATGCAGAACCCCCACCCCAGTTTGCAATAGAAATTTCAGCTCACCCTCTGCCTCTGATGCAGGCTGAGGCTCCCATCCAGAGACTAATTAGATTAAATTAGCAGTGACATATTAGCTGGGGAGACTTCATTCATTTTGTAGCTTTAATTGTGATCGACACCCAGAGAGTCACCCATTGGCCTGTCCACTGCCTCTGCAGGCACTGGAGATGGCTGAATTCTTGGTGCCAGGGCTGTGACCCACCAGCCAAGGCTCTTCTGTCATGGGATTCTACTCTGGGACCATTATCCCTGGGGCTACAGAGGTGACAGGGAAAGAATACTGGTTTCCTTTATTTATTTTAAGATTATTTTATTATTTTAAGTGTGTGTGTCTGTGTGTGTGTGTGTGTGTGTGTGTGTGTGTGTGTGTGTGTGTGTGTATGTGTGTGTGTGTGTTGCTATTGTAGAGTTCAGAGACATCAGATTCCCTGGAGCTGGAATTATAGGTGACTGTAAATCCCTCAGTGTAGGTTCTGGGAATTGAACTCAGGTCTTCTGAAGGAGCAGTAAGTGTTCCTCACTGTCATTATAACGGGGACATACTGGTATCTCATTGTGATCTTAATTTGTGTTTCCAATAATTCTAGTGACACTGAGCATATTTCCATGTGTCTATTGTCTTTCTCAGTAAGGGTTTATTGCAGTACTTTATTATTTTTAATTGAGTGGCTGTTTCATTATTGTTTATTTTTTTAAATATTCTGCATGCCAATCAATCAAATATAGCTGCCCTCTTTATCTGTGGTTCCTATATCTATGGATCCAATCACCGTGGAGTGGAAATATTCAAGAGAAATACTGCATGTATTTCTGCATGCATTACCATGTCTAGACATTTTTCTTGTTATCACTTTGTAAGCAAAACAACTATGTATGTGGCATGCACACCATATTGTAATCAACTATATGTTTCTTCCTGACTTGTCTGTCTACTCTTTTGATGGAGTCTTTTGTGATGCTGGTACACTCAGTTCTAGCAAGGTCCTATTTATCTTTTTACTTTTTTCCAGTTAGTGTTGGACCTAAAAGACCTTCCTCACCTAATCCATGACCACAAAACTTTATCCCCCCTACTTTTAGAAGATTTTGGTCTGCTATTCAGCGGGCGCCATTGTATGTTGGAGAAGAGCTATCACCAGGTGGACACAGGACATGTCTTTGCATGTGAGCATCCAGGTGCTGCAGCAGCAGCCTTCAGTTTTGAACCACCCCTGCACTGTTTCCAACATCAGTTTTCTTCTATTTGTGGATCTGTGTCTGACCTCTGGAGTTTTCTATCCCATTTGGTTGACTTCTTTATCTTTCGTTGCATCACCGCCATGTGTTTTGATTATTTCAGCTTTAAAATATATCTTGATATCAGGTACTGTTAGTCTTAAAATTTTGTTCTTTTAAAAAGTTATTGGGAGGTAGGCAGTAGTGTCTCTAGTCCTTAATCTCAGCACTCAGGAGACAGAGACAGGCGGATCTCCATGAGTTCAAGACTAGCCTGAACTACAAAATGAGTTTCAGGACAGCCAGGGTTACACAGAAAAACTCTGTCTCGGAAACTCTCTCTCTCTGTGTCTTCCCCTTCTTCTCTCTTTCTCTCACGCACGAACTCATCTGTTCTTGCATTTGCATATCAACTTTAAATTTCAACAATATTCAGCAAGAATTTTGACTGGTACTTCGACTTGTGAAATAAGAAATGTCAAATCTGAATTTACTGACCTATTCCTTCATTGCTCTCATTAACATTTTTATGGTTTTCATGCATGTTTTTGACATGTTTATCCCTTAGCATTTCATACTTTTATGTTGTTGAATGTGGCATTAAAACGTTCAGTCCTTCACATGTTAGGCTAAAAGTAGGGGGATCAAGGATTTAAAACCAGCTGAACTACAGAGTTAGTCCAAACTGGTCTCAGCTATTCAGGGAGACTCTTCCTCATAAAAAAACAAAAACAAAAAACAGAGTTTATTTTCCAATCACTCATTGCTAAGAGGCAAAGGAACTATAGGCCTTGCAGCCTTAGTTGATCTGTCACTCCCCACAGAAACCAGTCCAGCCCCAAATCCACACCACAGCAAACCTCTGCTTCACCTCTGAACACTAGGATCCCAAAGCCTTGAATCCTACACAAATCTTGTATCAAATTTCCTCACTATTTTGGACCCTCCTTCTGGATTCCTAAAAAGGTGTTATTTTCTTTTTATCTCTCAATTCTGGTACACACGAAAACCATCCAAGAACTATATTCTGGAAGCATAGATTCCTAGTACACGCTCCCTATCCTACAGTGAATCCAAATCCAGGAAATCTGATGTGTGTATGTAAGTCACTAGACTGAAGATTCTTTGGGTCACTCACCCCAAGCACGTGGGAAATTTAAATTGCTGAGCTCTCTTCCCCAGTGTTTGTATTCTTTCCTCAGTTCTTGTGCTCCTAGGTGTCTGATCTTTCTCCCTTGCAACACATATCATTAAAAAACCCAGCACACAGGTATCACCACACCCGGGGCGCTGGGCAGGAGGATCCCTGGAGCTCCCTGGTGAGCTCCAAGTTCAGTGAGAAACCCTCACTCAAATTAAAAAAAAAAAAAAATGTTGGAAGATGATTAAGGTAGGCAGACAACTGAGTTTTTTCTTCTCAGGCACGCACACATGGGCACACGGGAACACACCAAATGTTATTTTCTAGTGTCCTACAAATGACATATTTGCTTTCCTTTCTAGAGGAAGCGAGTGGTCAATGACCTCCTGTGAGAGGTCCCATAACCCTGATCTCCTCAACCCTGGCCATGATTAATCAATCAGGGTGACCTAGCCGAAGCCAGCTGTGAGCTCAGGCAAGCATGCTAAGCAGTGACTGCCGAGTGGTACAGCGGTTAAGTGTGCCAGGTGGCCCCAGATTCATTGTGGAAACCTGAAATAGCTAAATCCCAAGAGACTGAGATCAGATTGAGGAAATAACCCTCTGGTGGGCACAGAGGGTCAGTTGTACAGCATGATAAATATGCCAAACATTGCCCACTTGTGAGGATGGGCACTCTCACTCACTAAGGAACTAAAGAAAGAAAGCATGAGGTCCCCAGGGGACCATGTTCCTTCCACAAGAGAACCTTGGAGACACACCCTTCACTTCAGGAAATGGTTGCCAGGGGGATCCCAGTATCAAGAAGTCAGCTGGAAGGGTCTGCAACCCCATGGGAAGAACAAAATGATCAACTAACCAAACCCATCCAGGGACTACAACACCAACCAATGAGTTCACATGGAGAGGACAGCATTTTCTGACGTCAGTGGGAGGAGAGGCTTTTGGTCCAGTGAAGGCTTGTTTTCCCAATGTAGGGGAACACCAAGGTGTTGAGGTGCAAGAGGGTGGTTGAGAGAGGGAGCACCTTCATGGAAGCAATGGGGGGAGGGATGGAAGTGGGGGAAAGGAGATAACATCTAAAATGTAAATACAGAGAAATCCAAAAAAAGAAAAAACCAAACCAAAACAAAAAGAAGTCAAGCAGAGTGCCCATTTCTCTAAAAGTAGAGAAATGGAGGAGTCTTAAACAGCCAGCGGAGACCAGATGTTGACAGGTGGCAAGGGCCAGATTCTACAGAGCAGAGCTGGGCTTACTTTTGCCTGGAAGGGATCAGAGAAAAAGTCTGTGTGCAATACTGCCCCTGTATAGAAATCTATAAACACTGAGATGCAGTCGCTGTGTATTTTTAAGTGAAAACACTCACATACTTGGTGATGGTGTGGTGGTGCATGCCTTTGATCCCAGCACTCAGGAGGCAGAGGCAGGAGGATCTCTGTGAATTTGAGACCATCCTGGTCTACAAAGTGAGTTCCAGGACAGCCACATCTCAATAATCTAAAGATCCAACTGAGAAGGCAAGATGGTTGGCAGTGACCCACATAATGTAGGAACATGATGCGCAGCGGGCTGCATAGCAGGCTTCAATCTATTTCCAAACCAGTATGCGTTAATAACTAAGAGCCCTACCACAAGCCATATAGTGACATCTGCTCTTATAACAACAGCTAAACTGGCAAGAAGGAGCCAGACATAAATAACTGAAAAGAAGTAAAGAGATTGTGGTCCAGCAGGCGGGGAAGGAAACATGGGAGGTCAGTGTGCTGGGAAGCACCTCACCCTGATGTCCTCTGGGGCTCGCAGATGACCTCCCAGTAGCATTCCTGGGTCAGTCACACATTGATAAACAGTGGTAATGGGACTGTCTGAGAGCAATGGTTCTCTGAGGAATTCATCTGGCTTTTAAGTGTGGCTCCATTACAGGATTACATGGCGCCACTAAGTCCAATACCCAAGAAGAGAGAACAGAAAATGGGACCCAAGTTGTTTGGGCAAAAAAAAAAAAAAAAAAAAATAGAAGGAGACGGTTCTGATTCTGTGGCAGCAGATAGCATTTCCTCCTTAGAAAGAACCACGGAGCATTTTAAAAAGCAAATGGGATAAAGATGTGGGCGGGAAGCTCCTCAGTGGGATAAGCAGATGGAGAGGAAGGAAATCGAAAGCAGGTGAAGCGCCAGAGAGAAAGGCAGTCCAGAGAAAAACATAAAATGCAAACCCTCATTATATGCCAGTCTTCCGGAAACGAGAGGTAACAAACCGGAAAAAATGGTAATTTAGCGGAAGGTTGGGCAAGTGATTCTTTGCCTAAAGGCAACGAAAGAGAGAAGCAAGCATCTTTCAGTGCTGGCAGTTATGCGGATGGCAGAAAGAAGAAAGGCTGAGTTTCAGTCCCACATAGTAAGGGAAGGTATTGGGAAGACAGAGCAATCTGAACTGTTTGCAGTGTTGAGGTCGCCTTCAGCTCAGCAGGTATCCAGAACACATTATCTGAGCTGTGAAAGTGTGCCCTCAGAAATTACTGAAATTAATCAAGAAGTTAAACATTTATTAAAAACAAGCTTAGAAGTTATAGGAGAAAGGTCAACCGAGAGGAGCCAAGCCAAACGGAGTCCGTGTGCTCCTGCCTGTGAAATGCACTGTGTTTGCTCAGGAGCAAAGGTTCATGTGCTTGTGAAGCATGTGGAACCCTCGTTCCCTTGGGGACTCTAGTCTGCACTTGGGAAAACAGCCGTTGCTGTCAGCAGTTCTTGCAAAGAGCAGCTGATGCAACCCCTAACTGACCTGGGGCCCTTGACCCCTCCATGATGTTGATACTCAGCTTGGGCATTTGGACAATGTTGCAAATTAAGCACAGCCCTAAGTTGTTCAGGCCTCAGTTGTCAAGGTCTAGGCTCCAATGTCCAGATAGTCTGCCCCTCCTTACACCCTTTATGCCACGGGGTAAGCACGCAGGAGACTTCTGAGCAGACACAGGAGGCTCTGCTTTCTTTGCTGCTGCCTTAACCCAGAGAGAGAAATAAGCGACCGGGAGGCAGGCACACAAGAGAGGCTTTCCCAGGATTCCTAATGCACCTCTGGAAGGCCCCGGGGTTGAAGGGGATAGAACTAGAACTCAACAGGAAGATCTTCCTCCCATGTTTTACCAAAATGACGACACCTAGGACTGTCCCATGGCCAAGAGGAAGAAGCTGTACGGACGATGCCCTGCCATGTTTTTTTGGTTTTTTTTTTTGTTTGTTTGTTTGTTTTTGTTTTGTTTTGTTTTTTGTTTTTTGTCAAATGGCTGTTGCACAAGGACCACCATGGGTCTCTTTTTTTAGAACTTGTTGTGACTTTTGTGTGTGTTTGTTTCCAGTCCTGGGACTTGAACCTAGGGCCTTGCACATACTAAGGAAGCATGCTGCTACTATCCCTTGCCTTAGACCAACATTTTCACATGGAAAGACATGAGATCACTTTTCAAAGCTGTCCCTTTAGAAGCTTTCTGTTACCCTAGAATTTATATCTTGGAGCTGCATGGAACTCTGAAGGTTCTACATGGGGGGAAAAAGGAAAAGTGTGCATAAACATCAGAGCCAGGAACGTCTCTGCTCAAATGCAGACTTTGTCACTTACCAGCAGCGTGACCAAGAGCAAGATGCTTATCCACTTGACCTCAGTTTCATCATTTGCAAGATGGAAGGAAGTCTACGTTCTGCAAAGACTTGATGCAATGGCTCATGGGAGCTAATGTGTTTAGAATGGTTACAGTTGCTCAGGAAACCTCCTGGCAATCGGTAGCTGGTGCAATTAACTCTCATGGTTGTTAAGTACACAAGAATTTTGTAATGAATATTTTCTCTAAAGGTTGGTCAGTTTTAAACCCCGATGTGTCAATATGACTCACATGCTGTACCCTCTGTCCTGTGTGAGAGATGTGAGGTAACCTATGGCTGAAGTCAGAACAGGGTCAGCAACCAGGCTGGGGTTGTAGCTCAGCTGCTAGAGTGCTTGCCTGATACCCACAAATCCCTGAGTTCAGTTCCCCTCTCGGTGTAGAACTGGGCATGGTAGCACACAGTAACCTCAACACTCAGAAGGTAGAGCCAGGAAGTCAGTTCAAAGTCATCCTTGGCTGCATAGCCAGTTCAAGGCCAGCCTAGAATATATGAGATGTCTCAAAAGACAAGGAAGAAGAGGAAGAAAGGGAGGAGAGACATCACATACAAAGATTAAGAAGAAAAATTAATTTTTTTCCTTTCCAGTTGAGTTGAGGGGCTTGCTCTTTCAGCAAATACCTCCATTCCCAGATGAATGAGACACTGGAATTCTCCCTGAAACCTAGTGTGACCATGCTGATGTTCTTAACATTCTACAGTTCCGGGAAGCTCAAGTGGTGGTACAATACATGTATTTCCAAGGAGAGCACATTGTGCAGAACATCTGTGCTTCAGATAATATGCATCCCAATGAGGCTGGCGGCTCTTCACAGAGCAGCTTCTGAGATCATCATTCACTGTAAATTTATGCCTCACACTTAGAGCCGGGGGGGGGGGGCTGGAAGCAGAAAATAGAGGTGCCGTTGCTATTTTAAGCACGAGGGAAATGGAGAATCAAGACACTGACCCAGAAATTGTTCTGTGTAAATCGGGGGTTCCTTGGCTGTGCGCTCAGGACCTCATCTCATATCCTAGATCTGCACTAGAAAAACAAGCAAACAAAAACACACCTTTCCATGCCCTCTAACCCTTCACCAAAGATGGCCTGCACCAAGCCCACCCTTTTGACCCAGTTTGCAGGAAGAGAGAAAGAAGCTGCTTGCAAAATCCAGACAAAGCCATCCATACTTCTAGCAACCCTCCTTAAGATAGAAAGTGAAGACAGGAAAATACCCAAAGGTCCTCCGGTCAGCTAGCCTAGTGCATGCAGTATGAACAAGACAGACCTTGTTAAAACAATGTGGAAGTAAGTAATATACCCATCTTGTCCTCTGATCTAGGCACACATACCATGCACCCCTCATACAAGAGCAGGGGCTAGATTTTAAGTCTTAAAATAAAGCTCCTCAAACTTCAGACTTCACTATTCACACAGTTCTCCTGGGGGCTTGTTGTATGGTTAATGCACCAGTAGCTCTGAGATTCTTCAGGTCTAGCCGACTCAGAAGGGTTGCAGCTTCAAAGACCATCCTCTGAGTAGCAAGGTCTAAGCTTGCCTGTACCATAACCTGCCCCAGAGTGGAGTACATGTAAGGCAGAATGTCTTAACCTGAGGACTCTGTTCCAGACAACAGGGGTCTTGGGGATTGGTGTTTGGTTTTGTGTTTTCCAGTAAATATTAAGTATTAATGATGGCTCTACCTGTATGACATCACAGTTCGATGTTTGGATGTACATATTCCCAGGGCCTGTCTCTGAAGTTTTCTCTCTCTTATGTCATCCCTATTTCCTGACCCTGTCCTGAAACTAGTTCTCTGGGTTTGGGCTTCAATTTCTTCACTTAGTAAACAAAGATAGAAATATAACTAACTACACATGAGAATATAGTCAGTATAGAAATCAGTTTGAAGGTTACCCCCCAAACTAAAGATAGATCTGCTATAAAACCCTACAGGAGTCCACATCAGCAGACCACTGAGAGAACTGTGTCTGTTTCTGCTCTATTCACAATAGCTAATTACCAAGGCAGCTTAAGCATCTATCAACAGATGAATGGGTTAAAAAATGCGGCATATGCACAGTGGTGTTTTGTTCAACCATAAATAAGAATGAAATGACAGAATTTCCTAAAAAAAAAAAAAAAAATGTTGCAACTGGAGATCATCACATTAAGCTAAATAAGACAGGCTCAAAAAAGATAAATACCATGTGTTTCTCTAATATTCAGATCCAAGGCTTTATACGGATGGATGTGTGTGTGTGTGTGTGTGTGTGTGTGTGTGTGTGTGTGTGTGTGTATGTTTAATGAGGTATATACCCCACAGAAGCCAGAAAAGGGCATCTGATCCCTTGGAGCTGCCCAATGAGGGTTCTGAGTGTCAAACTTGGGTCTGAAGGAGCAGCAAATACTCTTGACCACTGAGCCTCGATATATTCCTACTTATCCCACCCAATGATTCTTAAATATTTTTCTACCCTGACCTTGAAGCACTCCATATACATACACACTTTCTAGGTGCAATTATGGTCATACCCCTTTTTTTTGCCTGTGTCCAACATGAAAGCAGCCCAAATCCTCACAACTTCCTAGAGTTCGGAAGGTTTTTCCCCTTCAGGGTGTGTCTCTGAGGCTGCTGCAGATGGCATTTCCCACGTATTGGTGAGAGGAGTGAGTTGTGACAACATGGCAAACCCAAGGCTTAGACCTGGGCCACTTCCTTTATCCTTGTCATTGAGACCTGAAACCTCTGGAGAAACTTGAGTTCTTCCCTGTTCTGTTTTCCATTATATACCCCAAGGGTAACCTGCTGACATCCACTTTCTTTTCCTAGCCAGGCTGTGAGTCTGAGGTTGAAATCTCCTCCATTCTCTTTGTCTCTGCCTCATAGCTTCCTCGACTTAGACCAAGGAGGTGAAGCTCATCACAGACTGGCCAAAGCACTCACCTTGAGTTCAAATCCTTGCCCTGCCAGTAACTGATATGGATTGGCACACTACTCAACTACTCAACCTCTCCAAGGTCAGCTGCCACCTCTGAAAACCTAGATGCAAAGATGGCTGTCTTGCGGGGCTAGTGTGATCACTAGGTGATATGAGAAATTGTGGGACTTAGTAGAACCAAGTAGACACCGGTTTCCTACTATTTATTCCCATGAGTGCTTCCTGTTCTTGTCCATGACTACAGAGTGCACCTTCCCTCGGGATCTTCATGCACAATAATCTCCTTTGCAGAATATGTTTCCTTTTATTACTGAACCACTCTGTTTCTTCTGTTACATAGACATTGTGACAATAACCAGATGATTCATTTTGAAGAGAGAGAGGGGAGGGGGGCTTCGTTTATGGGACAGTTGACCAGGTCCCAAGCTGCCTTGTCATGAGTAGAACTGAGGAATACTTGTGAGATGGAAAAGCCGTATGGTTTGAGGTTTGGGAGATAGGGTTGCAGTTAAAGTCATTTGCAGTTTGCATGTGTAATCAGACTCCGTAAGTCTTCACAGGAATTGGTTCAGGAAGTGGTAACAGAATTACTTGAGTGTGGAGTTTTGGCCCTTTAATGTAAAGATGGGGCACCTGCACTGGCCTGAATGGGTCTGTGCTGTGAACAGAAGCATTCTTTATGGCACTGAAAAGTAATTATGATAGTTTGAATGAGAAATTTCTCACAGAAGCTTGTGTGTCTGAATCCTTGGTTCCCCAGTCGGTGACACTCTTTAGGGAAGTTATAGAACCTTTATGAGGTGGAGTCTTGCTGAAGTCTATTACTTGGGTGCTAGGGGTGAGCTCTCCACCTTCTGTGCTTCTCCTTCTCCCTCTTCCTTTCCTCTCTCTCCCCAACCCTCTTTTTCTTCCCATTATTTGTGTTGGGGGGGTCATGGAACCTAGAGTAAAACCTATTACTATACTTTTCCTAAGAAAGTATAATTCCCAATGTATTCTAAATACTTATTCTTATATCCATAGGTAAGTGCAGTCCTTACCCCCCATCAAATAAGTCTCTCTCTCTCTCTCTCTCTCTCTCTTTCTCTCTCTCTCTCTCTCTCTCTCTCTCTCTCTCTCTCTCTTTCTCTCTCTCTCTCTCTTGCAGATAGAGATCATAACAAATTTACAATTAGCTGTCTTAGTTATGGTTACTATTGCTATGATAAAACACTGTGACCAAACTTGGGGGGTGGAAGTGTTTATTCATCTTACATTTACATATCACCGTTTATCATCAAAGGAAGTCTGTACAGGAACTCAAACAAGACAGATACCGGAAGGCAGGAGCTGATGCAGAAGCCATGGATGGATGCTGCTCACTGGCTTACTCCTCGTGGCCTTCTCAGCCTACTTTCTTATAAATCCAGGTCCAGGATGGCACCACCCACAGTGGACTGGGCCCACCCACATCGTTCACTAATTAAGAAAATTAATTACAGCTGGAGCTCATGGAGCCATTTCCTCACTGAGGTTCCCTCCTTTCAGATGACTCTAGCTTGTGTCAAACTGACATAAAACTAGCTAGCACACTGATCAAAATGAAGAGAACAATTTATCAATGGCTCACAAGGTGTCTAGCCTCAATTGATACACCTACAAAGCAATCCCTACATCTTAGGCTTAAAAATCATCACAGAAGAGGTGGCAGAAAAGACATTGAGGTCCATAAAATCAATTCATCTGCCCTAAAATAACGTCTTCTATAAATGACAGGGAACTGAACACATGAAAGTTTAATAATGGTCACTTAAACAGGACCTGCATAATGACACCACTTGACATTCCAACATAGATAAAAAAAAAAAAAAAAAAAAAAAAAAAAAAAAAAAAAAAAAAACCTCACAAGCCTCATCCCCAGATGACAATCAATGGCTGCTAAAAAGAAGAGAATTGGTCTCCTCCAGGGATGATCATCCTGATGGGTGATTATCCAGTCCTGGTGCTCAGCCCTAAACATATATACATATGAGCAAACAGACTTAGCAGGTCACACACACACTAAAAACTAAAGAAGAGATTGTGAAAGAAGAAAGGAAATTTGAAGCAGAAATGTAACAGTTCTTTGGAAAGTCAGTTGTTTTGGATGGTGTTTTGCTGGGGAGTGTTTTCCTGAAGTGGACACAGGTGAAGGGACGTTTCTCTGAAGCAGACACAGGAGAAAGGATGTTCTGCTAGAGCAAGCATGTAAAAGGACACATGATAAAGACTTCTTTGATAATGACACTCATGTATTGGTCTGCCTTACACTGCATAGTTGAACTGCATTTGTTGGGACTCCACAGAGAGAAACTCGCTAAAAATACTTCTGGTGGTGTGCTGCAGATTCCTGCCGCTCTCGTGGACTCTGGCTGATTGGCAGAGTGATGTCAGCTGAGACAGACGCACGTGCTGAGGCAAGACACCTGGTGAGGCCAGGCCCATGGAGGACACGTGATATCCGAAGAGCGTATAAATAGGTCCAACAGACTGTGACAGAGGCCGAGCTTGGCTTGCTTATAGAGCCAGCTGTGTAATGCTTGTATCTTCGCTGATCTTCACTTTGCCGAGAGAAACACAGCAGAGAACTGGCATCCCTCCGGGTCCCTCCTGCTGATTAGTGCCAAGGCTGAGGCCTGGCTGTCTCTGCCAGATAGTGCCACAGATGCTCCTGTGAATTGAACTGGCAAAGTCCAGACAACGCAGACCAGAGTTGCTCCAAAGAATCTTTCTAAACAGGTCCGCCCCCCCCCCACCCCCCGCATCCTTTCCTTTCCACCATCTCTGGTGGGTGGTAGGCTAAAAGGGAGGTTAAAGTGTTTAAGTACCATCATTAAAAATAAGGTTTGCAAAAAAATTAAAGTTACAGGGATGGGGTATTCACAGGAGGAATTGAAGAGGAAGAGGAATGGATGTAAAGGCATAATTATGGTACACAACTCTGAAGTTCTCAAAAATAATACTAAAATATTTTAGAGTACTTACTGCTTGTGTAAAGAATCCAGGTTCTAATCCCAGCACCCACCCAGTGGCTCACAGCTGTCTGTGACCACAGTTCCAAGGGCTTTGAGCTGTCTCTGAACTTTACAGGCACCATGCTGACTTCAGTCAGCCCACATAGGAGGCCTGTAATTTAGTTGCTCTTGGTAGAAAATCGAAATGAGACTGAGAAACCACAAACTGTTCCTTGTTGAAGAAAGGAACACGTAGCTACCTAAGAGGTGTATCTCACAGGGAAACACAGACAGGATCAAGTCAGGCAGATCAATGTCGCCTCTTCCGTAGAGTTGGGGCTTTTCTGAAGGACTCCTCCTTGGGGAGGGGCCATTGAGCATGCGCCCTGCAGTTACTCTCAGTGGCTCTTTGCCATGCCCTAGACAGTAATGGCCTTGTGTTGTGTCTTGCCTCCTGGCGTTCTGGCTCTTCTCCAGGGTCTTGGTTTTTTTTCCCCTCTGCAATAGTTAATTCTAGCTCGGGATCTGCCTTCTGTAAGACCTGGGCTAAAACAGTGATTTTTTTTTTTCCCTTCCCAATTTGTAAAATGTATAGAAATGGGTCATGAAGAAAATAATTAGTATAATGACACACTCAGAAAAGCTATATCCGAACACAATGATCTGGGAATACCTGTGAGTCCAGGATGTGAGTCTGTGCAGATCAAGTAAGTAGTTCCATATAAGAAAGAAAACTTGAGGCAGACATATGCCTCAGTTCCTAGTATGTGGTTTGGGGAAACTGTGTCGAACTTTTGTCTTACACGCACACGCACACACCCTACAGGGTCTATTAGAACAATTCAGTTTTTTTTTTTTTTTAAACAAGTGCAAAAGAAGGTTTGCACTCTGCAACGTTCCTAAAACCCTGACAGCATCATGCACACTTCCACTTCTAGTCAAAATACATAGCTTGCTTTGCTGCGGGAACCTTATTTAAAACAAACAAATAAACAAAAAAACACCGAAAGTTATACACTTTGTATCTAAACTATCCACAAAATAAGTTTTCTTTATAAAACATTTCTATGGCCATCATATAAAAAGCAGTGACCTTAAATATGGTAAGACCAGTTCTACCACATGTTCATGAACAAGTATTTTATCTTGAAGTGGGGTGGAAAAGCCTGTGTCTAAAGTATGAATCGTTATACATGCCAGCCTGGGTTATGTGGAGCGAGTCACCACACCACGGATCGTCTTTGCAGAGCATGGCCCGGTGATGTGATTGTGGAATTCCTTTGTATCGTGGCGCATGGCAGTAGGTATCTTCTGAGGTCACTGCAACATGGAAAGAGATGGAGAGAGAGATGGACGAGACAAAGCAGCCTCTTCGTACCCTAGCCTTGAAGAGCTCGTTGGGAAACGCTAAGGTACATGAATGAGAAATACCCACAGGGCTGTCTAAGAAGCTGCGATTTGTGCACATGCCTGCTGATGCTCTTGGCACAAGGGGGCGCTGCCGGGTAAGTCAAAGAGGCTAAATGGGCTATCCCTCCACACCTAGCTGGCCCACAGCAAACCGGCAAGGATCTTAACACTGCATTTAGGAAAATGAGTAAAACTGATGTAAGTAACCCAGTTCCAGGCAGTCTGTCGTCAGTCAGTGGCAGCAAGAAAAACAAGCAGACTGTACAACGCGGCTGTTTTGTTGGTTGTAGGACGTTTGTTCAAGTGGCATCGTACAGTGAAAAATGTTCAGTATTCTGAAAGGCCCGCTAAGTAAATAACTTTAGGTTCAAACTATTACCAGTAGTTTTGTTTATTCAGGTCTGCTCAGATAGCCAAGATGTACTCCAAACAGCTAGGCCCTCTAGAGAGAGAACTTCTCCAGAGGTCGATGGTTTCCTTTGCTCTTTGGCAAAAGGATCAATGGCGCATTGTGGGGCATATTTAATGCTGGTATCCAGATATTGCAACAAACTATGAAAAATAAGCCAGGCATGGTAGCTCACATCTGTAAACCCAGCACCTGGAAGGCAGAAACAAGATGAAGGCTAGCCTGTCTCAAAAAATAGATAATAGACAGAAAGACAGACAGATAAGACCCCCATCTATTCATCCTGACTCTCTACCTTCAATAGCCCAGCATTCTGCTTTTGAGCAGGATTCTATCAACATCCTAACGAATGGTCAGGATACCAGGAGGTGCCAAGGAGAAATCTTGCCTTGAGTCTCTTAAAATTTATGATAAAGTCACCAAATACTGGCCATTCACCAGCCCTGTGTTGTTCTAAATCACAACAAATTTTAAAAAACAACAACAACAAAAAACAAATGGGGAGCTTTACCCATTGACCTACTTCATAATGGTATATGTTATACCTTCACCAAAAAAAAAAAAGTGCACAAAACCTGCCACCAGCATGAGAAAGATGCCCCACCCCCAACCCCAGCTTTGTGTTCTTTAGACTGACCAGTTTTATGATGGTCCTAACATGATTACATTTAGTAGAAATGTTTAACTTCAGAATGTTCTGCAAAACCCTCTTTTTTTTTTTTTTAACTTACAAATTGTAATGTGCTTAGGAGGTCTTGGCTTCACCATAAGTCAAGGGACATCTGCACAACCTTTTATTAACAAATACTTAAATGGTAGTAATCTTTTCAATGTTCCTGAGATGGCCCATTGTTCCTAAAAGTGTGCCCCACATAAATGGTCACACACATAGGAAATAGTTTCAGGAATATCATCACTGGGGAACTTGGGTATCTCCTGGTTTCTCTTGGCCATTTGTGGGAGATGAGAAGACCTAAAGTCTTGAGGTTACCTGGGGTTACATTGGGGTTACTTGTTTTGTTCCCAAACCCCAGACCTGCATTTCTGAACATGATTAAAAAAAAAAACTTAGGGTTCAAATGATGAGTTTCCGTACAATATAAAGCTAAGAGTCATCAACAAGAGACTTGGAAGGCAGTAGCAAGCAGCTTTGAAGGTTTGGCTGGAGGTGCAGGCTATCCCATATCACAGGATTATTCTCTTTTCCCCCTCTGGATACTCTCCATAAGAAATCCAGTTATAACACAGAATCGTGATGTATATGTGTATATGTTCACATATACACACACATATACACATACACACATATACACACACCACACACACATATATACACTCACACATACACACAAACCACACATATACACACACACATACATACACACACATACACACACATACACACACATACACACACAGAGCAAACCAAAGTTGCCCAAACCAAAACTTTCCCTCCTTGTCAAATGTGCTTTCATGTTTCTCTTATTTTTTCATTCTGTTCCCAAAAAGGCCGCCAGAATCTGGTTTCAAAAGCTCTGTTGTACAAATAACAGTTCCGGAAGGAAGTCTTCTTTTCATCTTACACGTCTCTCAGCCATACAGGTCTTGATGTCAACAGAAGCCAAACCCCCCGCCTTTTTATGACTCAGTTTCCCCAAGACAAGGGTGAAAAGACCGGCAATCTTGCTTGCCGATAGCACTTGTGCCCGGCCTCGTTTATTCTCAGATGGAAGTGATTTTTCATTAGCGTAAATGGGTGCATATTTTATAAACACAGACCATGTGTTTCATATTCCATTCATGTTTATTTACACATCCTGTAAACACGTGTATACAAACCCACATGGACATTTCTTGAGGGAGTACGTGGAACACTACACATGGATAAATACCACACTTGACGGGTGTTCCCTTGGGTTGTAAATCAACCAACACCCAAAGATTCTCATCTACCTTCTTACTACTTTTGGGGGACTGTCGTCCTACATTCAGATTTTCCTCAGCCTTCTTTCTCTACTTTGGATGTCCAGCTTTCTTAAGGCTCTGATTTATTGAAAAATTTAATAATAAGGTATCAATGATCGCCACTAAGTCAATATTGTAATCTTCTCGAACTGTTAACTAAAATGTTACCTTGGTTTTGGGAAAAGAGGCCTAAGGTCAGGGAGGCCATTCTCAGAGTGCATTCCCAGGCTAAGAGCAAAATGGAAACCAGAGGAAGAGTTAAAAGTGCTTTCAGTGCAGTTGGTGTAGAAGGAAGAAAAAAGGGCAGAAAGCCTTGCAGGAAGGGGCAAGGCAGACCTTTAGGAAAAGGACAAAGGGACCTGCCACCCAGAGACTTGGACAATTTATTTATTTTTATTCATATGAGTACACTGCAGCTGTCTTCAGACACACACTAGAAGAGGGCATCGGATCCCATCACAGAGAGTGTGAGCCACCATGTGGGTGCTGAGATTTGAACTCAGGACCTCCAGAAGAGTAGTCAGTGCTCTTAACCTCTGAGCCATCTCTCCAGCCCCAGAGACTTTATCCATTGATGCTTTCAGGGAGTCTGGCATGAGCGTTGGGCAAAACTGTGCTCTAGCTTTTGAGGTCAGCAGAGAGAGAAAGAATTATGCACACTCCATTTCTCCTGTTGGGTTCAACTCTACCCTTAGTTACAAGCTGCTCTGTGTGGCTCAAACCTTAGAATAGGTGTCTGAGGTGACAGGAAATAGTAAACCAGATGTATTCCCTAGAGCTTGCCTTTTTGGCTTTGGTTCACTTTGAGTGGGAAAGACAAGGCTATTTGTGCTTACTGTCGTCAGTGTGTTCTTTAGCTCTGTGGCCATTTTGAGTTCCCCCGCTCTTCCCCTGATTTGGTTTTTAACTAAGCAGTATTAGGATTGTTTTCTGAAATGTTGACACTTGGAAGTGTGCGTGTGTCTGTGTGCATGTGTGTATGTATACGTGCATGTGTGTGTGTGTGTGTGTTATGTGTGTGTATGTGTATGTGTGTGTGTGTGTATGTGTGTGTGTGGTATGTGTATGTGTGTGTGTGCATGCGCCCGACAACATGTGTACAGATGTGAACCCACAGAGAGTAGAGGACTTTGAGTTTCTTATTCCACCACTTGCTGCCTTGTGTCCTTGATGCTGTCTCTGGGTGAATTCGCCTGGTAGCCAGGAAACCCCAGTGATAATGATGCCCCTGCTTACAGCTCCATCAAGCAGGGATTACAGATGCATAAGGCCACGCCCAGCGTTTTAACATGGTTGCTAGGATGATAACTTATGCTTGCACACAAGCAGTGTACACGTGAAAGCTTCAAACTACTTCTTTGAGAATATGCCTCATTTCCCTTAGTCCTTCTCTACCCTAGCAATAACTCTAACTCCCCACTTTTTTAACTTAATGAAGAGAACTTATATGGGGTTGGTGAGTTATTACTGTCTGTAAGTAAACCTCAAGCTCCTTCAGTCAACCTGGAAGACCTTGTCTATACATGGGGTCATTTTCAAATGAACTGGCCCTTAGCTGGAGAGATGGCTCAGTGGTTTAAGAGCACTGTCTCTTCTTCCAGAGGCCCTGAGTTCAATTCTTAGCAACCACATGGTGGCTCACAACCATCTGTCATGGGATCAGATACCCTCATCTGAAGACAGCTATAGTGTATCCCATACATAAAATAAATAAAATCTTTTTAAAAGGACACTTTCTCAAATGAACTGGCCCTAGCAGTCTGACTTATACAGAGCAGGGAGAGATAGAAGGGTAGTGACAGGCAGTTTTACTTTACTTTTTAAAACACTGTATCTTCTGAGGCTCTCTCAAGACTGAAATAGACCCAATGTTTTCCCTTGGTTGGAAACAATCAGTTAACTATGACCATGTGTCTCAGAACTAGGCAAAAAAAAAAAAAAAAAAAAAAGTTTTAACTTTTTTTCCTATGAGGCTGAAAGCAAACACACTAGGTACCTCAATCTTAGCTCTGCCATCTCCGATAGGTACACACCAAGAGCTCACACTTATTCTCACCCAAAGCCGATGCAGTTGGTACCTCACTGTAGAAGACAATGCACATCCCCAGAAAACAACCAATAACTGGCTGAAGAGTAAAGTATTCAGTAGCCCAGCCAGGATCTGAACCCAAAGCATGTGTACTTTACAGTGGACCCCAAAAGCCACATCCTATGCAGAGCCTCAGATTGAGATGTCACTTGGAAAAAGTCTTCTGCTTTGTTAAGGTCATTCTGCAGGCAGATGGCCCCTAGTTCAAGTGATAGTGTCCTTGTAGGAGCCACTGATGCACAGAGACAAACAGCCATGACAGAGACTAGGAGAAAGACAAGAAACAGATTCTCCTTAGAATCTTCAGAGAACATGGACTTGTAGACAATTTGCTTTCAGACTCCAGAACTATCAATGAATTTCTGTCACACGAAGCTATCTACTCCATGATTCCAAAGAATGACCAGGTTATTATAGGAATTCTGGAAAACAAATGGAACCTACCAAATGCTTACACTACTGTGTACCAGAACCAGTCACTACAAACTGTGAATGTTCAACTTTTCTTCCATTATTTATTGACAGCCATCCCATTAATTTCTGTGTTTCAAAAGAGAGGCTAGAAACATGGCTCAGCTGGTAAAGGACTTGCCCTGGGTTTGATTTCCAGAACGTCACAAGCCTAGCATACCGCTGAATGCAATGCTAGTGTTAGAGAGATGGGACAGCCACTTAGGTATTTAAGGTTACCCTCAGCTACCTAGACAGTTCAAGGCTAGCTTGGGGACTCATGAGATTAAAGCAATAAGAAAACAGTAATCCCTTATGCATTTCCTCTCATGGTTGATGGGCACTGGGAATGGTTTTAATTTCCTGAATATGACTCTTCAGATGGTCACCATCATCCTGACTTTAGCTCCTTGAAACAGAGCAGGTGGGCACCATAACCATGGTCCTTGGTTATGGAACCCTGAGGCTAATGACACAGCTAGCCATGGAGAGATTTCCCCAGGAGGTGGCAGTATGGGTCATAAAACCACCAATCCATACAAAACCCCTGAAAGGGAACCTGGGCCTTTCTAAATAGCACTGGAAACAGCAGCCAGAGCAGTAGAGAGAGAGAGAGAGAGAGAGAGAGAGAGAGAGAGAGAGAGAGAGAGAGAGACAGAGACAGAGACAGAGACAGAGACAGAGACAGACAGAGACAGAGTCACAGAGAGACAAAGAGAGACAGAAAGAGACAGACAGAAAAAGAGAATCCCCCACCTCGTGGGGTGATTGTTTTCCAACCTTGTGTGGTCTTTTATTCTTGTTAAAGAGGGAAGCCTAGAATTACAATGCTAACCTCCACCTAAAGAAAGCTATGGCTCTGACCTTGATATGTTTGTTAACAATTTCAACAGGTCGATTACCACCTCACTATCCTGCCTTCTGTTGGTCTAAGAGCTCCAGGCAGAAACCTCTTAGAGTCGGTATTATTTAGATTTGTGAACAAAAGCAGGAACTGGACTGGAGACAGCACAAAAGGATCTTGGAAATGCCACAATGGGCTCTTTCGGTCCCTTCAAGTTCACAATCCTTATAACATCTGTTTTCAGAAGGCTGGGGTCACAGACACACTCACTATCCCCCACAATCCATTTCTTCAGTGCTCGCTGGCTACATGAGCCCCAGGTTTCCCTTAACTCTCTAACCCCCAGAGTCTTCACGTATTTTAGTTGTATCACTTTGTTTTGTGTGCCTCTAGTATGTTGTTGTTGTTGCTGTTTTGACAAAAGTGGGAAGCGCTGTTCTAGTCTCCCTCTCCTGGGTCTGGGTATATCCTCACCGTCTAGATGGTCCCATCATACTGACTATGCGGTTTCCAGCAGCCACAGCAGTTTCTTTTTAACTCTGCGTATTTCATTTTAACGGTGTGTATGCACATGTGTCTCTGTGTGGGTGTGTGCATGTGAATGGAATGCCTGGAAGGCCAGAAAAGGACGTTTGATTCCTTGGGTGGAGAGTTGCTGGTGGTTATGAGCCACTTGATGTGGGTGCTGGGAACTGAACTTGGGTCCTCCATGAGAGCAGCAGAGAGAGGTCTCTCTCCAGCCCCAGCATTTTCTGACTGTGGTGCTAACCTTTTCCCAATAATCTTCTCTAGCAGAAATGGATAATGGTACCAACATAGTCTGCAGGATACCCTCAGAGTCTAAAGGAACGCTTACTAGAGGCCAGGCCCCAGTTCAGAAAACTACAGGACATGGTTGTGTCTGGTGTAGCCCTGGGATCTCAACCCCTTGCTAAGATCCATTTCCCTGTAGTATTCAGCTGTTCCTGATATACTATGCACTTGTATAATGGGCCTATTTCATGCTTACAGAATGCCTTGGTCAATACTGCAGGATACCTAAGATCAGATGGCTTGTGAAGAATAAGGTTTATTTAGCTCAGAATTCTAGAAATTGAGAAGTCCAAGGTCACAGCACCGGTATCAGCTGGGCATCATGTGAGAGTCCTCTTGTTGGAGAAAATCTCGG
Organism: Micromys minutus; assembly: GCF_963924665.1. Classification (NCBI taxonomy): domain Eukaryota; kingdom Metazoa; phylum Chordata; class Mammalia; order Rodentia; family Muridae; genus Micromys; species Micromys minutus. The sequence continues at coordinate 92,978,257 of NC_137969.1, read as the reverse complement.
CTGTAATCCAAGACAGCACAGGACATGTGCTGCAACCCACCAAACCTGCTAGCGTGGACCATGTCTCTCTTCTTTAAAAGCTACAAATTGAATCCTAGGGATTCCACTCTATGACCTCATCTAATCCCAGATGCCCCCAAATTTATGATAGGATTTGGAGACATGTTCCTATGTAGAGGAAATGCGGGGGACACATCTAAACCTCAGCATCCTATGTAAAGAGCAGAGACACTTCTTTGATGTTCCAGTGAAGGGCCAGTAAGAGGAATACAGGTGTTGGGTTGGGTAAGGGGTAAGTCCTGGAAGAGTGTTCCTTTCCTGACTACTCATGAGTTTGTGAGGCACCAAATATATCAGAGACTATCCAATACCTACCAGAGTGACAGGAGGAATGTCTCCTTGTTCTGTCAAAATATACAGAAACTATTATGAACTAGAAAACCTTGGCTGGTATCTGAGGAAGAAGGCCCCAGATCCCCGATCCCCTCCTCACCCAATCAAAATTCATAGTTTAAGCAAGAGTTAACCTATGCCAATGAATACAGAGTTGGAGAGTTGACAGAATGTTGCTGGGTGAGACTAAGAGCCAGGAGGGTCCATGAAAAGCAGAAAGGCTCTCACTGTCCCCTAAGGTTGACTGAGATTAAATAAAGAAGGGAGGTCTGGGGCTTTCCCCACAGGCTGGGCTTCCTGCTTTCATTTTCTACTGGTCCCACTAACTATGGACCCTGGATGATATCCTCCAAACAAGCATGTGTGGGCATCATAATAAGGGGGTGACTGGTGACTATCTCTTTGCTCAAATGGAGTCACTGTTGATCTGAATTTGGCACTGGTTTTGAGTCAAACTGTGTTACAGAATTTCTTGTCTGCAGCCATCCCTGCCTTTAATGCACTCTGTAGCTCTGAGTCTGTTACTGTGGTTGTGCATATACCAGACAACCACCTGTTTTTCCCGGTTTTGTTTGTTTGTTTGTTTGTATGATTCATCAGTTTGGTTTTTGGCTTGGTAACCCACATATACTTCCAACGCATGACACTCTAGCCTCTGGCTCCTGAGTGCTGGCATTACAGGCAAGGGGCACTACACCCCAAGCCTTCGTTTATGTTCTGAAATTTAACTGATCATGGTAGATTTAGAATGAGCAGTTCAAGAAAATGATTAAGCATGGAAGACCTCAATAGATTAGGAAGACTTATTAAGAACGCCTCACCAAGGGATAGAGTAGTCAGAGCTCAGAGACGGCATAGACCAAAGAAAACAGATATGGACACTCGATAAACGCTCTCAAAGTCCAACAAGTGAAAAGACATCATTAGCAGGATTAAGATCTCCTGAATGTTGACAACACAGCAGGCAGCCAGCCAAGGGCTTCATCCCCAGTGACCTTCAATTCCCTTCCAAGCTGTGCAATACTTGGTTTGTTGAATCACATAAAACTGCTATTTTATACACCATAAGTGACTGAATAAAAACAATGTCATTTGGCTCAAACTAAAAATCATCATTGTCATTAAAATGGTGAAGCTACAGGGTCTGAAGCAAACCTCTGTTCTTCCCACTGCACTACAGGCTAAGCTTAGGACAAGCCATAAGCAACTGTCCTGTTTGTGCGGCATGGCCAATGATGACGTACAGTTCCCCACCCCTCCTCTCTAGTCATAAATAATGCACTTTAGGAAAACTGTAAGTACCGTCTCGAAAGAGCCCTAAGTACTGACGGAACCACAAATGCCTGGTATCAAATTTTAATGGTGCTGTTTTGTTATAAAGTGCGGTGCTGTCCTTTCAAAGAGACCATTCCAAGAACTCATTATGTGCTTATAAAATAATAAGGCACTTCACTGAGTGTTGAACAAGGGCAATCCCCTCTTTACAACATCTCTCAGTACACTCTAATTATGTCTTTAAATCTTAAGCATGCAACACTGCTTCCTCAAGCAAGAGCTGATCAATTATAGAGTAAGTCTGAGTAGAGGCCTCAACGAAACATGACTCAAAAATAAGACAATACATACTAATTACTCTCAAAGGTTGGAGGTTTCTCCAGTGACTATGGGCAGAAGGACATGAACTACCAAGTCGAATCTCTGAAATTATCCCTTCTTATCCCTCCTCTCCTCTCCTTTTCTTTCTATCCCCTGAACTAATGTGTCATGATTATCCTGATTCTGTCCCTGGCTCACTTGCCTCTACTGGGTTCCAGGACCACAAATTAAGTAGTTTTCCCTTTGATGTGTGTCACCCAGTAGAATCCCCCCCAAAGTGAGAGGGAATGGTACCAAAAGACATCTTGATTGTTCATCCATGAATGAACATCTCTACCACCCTCTCTAAGGTTCAGGAACTATTATAGAGGCAGGAAGAGAAAGAATGTATGAGCCAGAAGAGGAGATGGCACAGCTGCTGTGATTACCAGTACAAGATCACTACACACACACACACCACAATAATATGACAATAGAAAGGGTGGGAAAAGGGAAGAAGGATCGGCGGAAGAGGGAAAAGACAAAGGACAGCTGAGGAGGATCGATTCAATAGAAATACCTTAGACATATGTATGAAGATGTCATAATGAAATTCACTGTTAGTGTAACACTGATACAAACACGTCCCTAAAAGAGCAACATCTGGGACTGGAGAGACAGCTCAGCATTTAAGAGCACCCACTGCTATTACAGTGGACCCAGGTTCAGTTTCTAGCACTTACTTGGTGGCTCACAACTCCAGTTTTATGGGATAAAATAACACACAAAGGCAAGAAATTTATACATATAAAATCTCAGCTGAGCATGGTGGTTCACATTTTTTAAATTGAGCCGAGGCAAAAGGATCATAAATTCAAAGCCTGCCTGAGCTACGCAGTTAAGTCCCAGGACACCAAGGGCTATATAGTGAGGTCCTGTTAAAAAAACAATAGATCATCTTTATATTATCTTTATACTTATCAGATAGCTGAGTGACCCTGGACAATCACTCTCCCTCACAAGGGGGACATCATGTGCACCTTGTAGGGGTGTTTCTGGGGTCTACTATTTGTTGGTGGATAATATATGAACAGAACAGAAACAGATTTGATCCCTACAGCACTATGTTGATTTGGATCCCCTCCCATCTTCAATAGTGAGTGAAAAACATTGCTCTCTCTACAATGCAAATGGATACCCTCCAAATCAGATGCCCCCACCCCTGCCCTGATGTGGCAAGCTGTAACAAAATAAGATGAAGGAATACAAGAAGCCATGTTAAGAGGTTAGAATGAATAAAGACTCATGTACAATGGGGCTACAGACACCAAACAGATGTTGGGAATGAATGTGAGGACCCAAGTTCAAGTTCCAGCACCTATACTGGGCAGTTCACAACTGCCTGTAACTCCAACTCCAGCAATATGATGCTCTATTTCAGTTTCCTTAAAAACCAGCACACATGTCCCATACATAAGGAAAAATTTATACAAAAAAAAAAAAAAAAAACCTTTAGGAATGGAGTCTACTGGTCAAAATGACTTTATCATTTAACTTCACTGAAGACTTGGCTCAGAATTAAACACAGTGCTTTAAGGCATCTGTGACATACCGCATCAACTCCATCAGGATTTGGCACCAGTCTGTTACTGAGAAAGATCCACCCGCAAGGACAAAGATTAATGCCAGAGTTGGTTGAAATAGCCATCTGTGGGGTCTGGGGTGATTAGTGAAGTGCGTGTCTTGCAAGCTTAAGGAAATGAGTTCAACCTAGAAGAACCTGGTATGTGCTTGTAATCCCAGTACTAGGGTGACAGAGACAGGCAGATAGATCCCTGAGGAACCACTGACAGCCAACTCAACCTACACAGTGAGAGGTCCTGCCTCAAGAAACAGGGTAGATGACCCTGAGGAGGAAAATAACAATTGAAGTTGTCTTCTGACCTCCACAAGCATGTGAGCATTTATGTACATACCACACCTAAGCATGCACATTCGTATACACACAATAGCCAGAATTGATGTATGTATATGCATACAGACGTATTAATTGTGTATGCTGTGTGTGCACTTGTGTGCACTGTGATGCACACACAAGTTGGGACGAGAGGAGGGCATTATGCGTCCTGCTCTACCTCTCTCTCGAGCACAGAGTCCTTCACTGAACCTGGAGCTAGGCAGGCAGCGGTCCCAGTGAGCCTTGTGTCTCTGCCCTCCGCAGTACTAGGGTTACAGGCATGCGCACAACCATGTCCAGCTTTTTATATAGATGTTGGGCATTTGGATTCAGGTCCTGTGGTTTCCGAAGAAAGCTGTCTTACCCAGTGAACCATCTCCAAGGCCAGCCAAAAATGGTTTCGAAGACTGTCATGGTTGTCTGGGGTGATAGTCATCAGAGCCATATGCAGGTCCTAGCAGGTTCTGCCTCTGCTGAAGCAGCCGCAGCCCTGGGATCTTTACCCAGCTGTAGAGTCAGGGTTCTCCAGTTTCTTCTAAGTATCCCTGCCTTAGTATGCTTGACTTCTGGGTTTGGCTGACTGTGCTCTTCTTGGGCCCCCAACTTCTGTCCATTTTTTTTTCCTTGGCATACAACACCACTGGTGAGGTTGGGTTCCCATAATAGATCCTGAATGCCAAAGCTTTTTCAGTTGGATCTTGATGGAAACAGTATGGATTCTGTTTGACAGTTCATTGCTTTTTAAAAATTCTGCTGTATCCCCACGCTTTTAAAAATGAGATAGTACAGAAAAGTACATTAAGGAAGCAAAGCAGTTGCCTCAAATCCATCTTACCCTCACCAGAAGCTGGCTTTGGTGCTAATCCCCCACACACCTCCCTTTGGGAGTGTAGAAGGGAGGGAAGAAAAGACTGGCTAGATCAGGGCTCATAACTAAATGCTGTAGCATTCTGGCCTAGGTGCTATTTGCAGATTTTTTTTTTCAAACAGCCAGGGCCCTACAGTGTTCTGGGTAGGTGCTCTACCACTGAGTTATCAAACCAGCTCTGAAATATCAAACCATCTGTTGAATTAAATATACTCACAATTCCCATTCCCTCCATGAGATGTGTTAAGAAGAATTTTAGGTGGTATTCCCCTTCATCCTAATTAATGATATAAAGTATCTTGTTCCAATTACAACTGCAATGACAAGAACCTCACACTACAATTTAAAGACACAGCCAAGATACTCTCGTTTTATGTCCCTTTTGCCACTCGAGTGTCTGCATTTTTTTCCCCAGAAGGGTATCATCTTGGGTGGAGTCTAAATATGCTTGGAGTGAGATGGTACACTAACATCTCAGCAGGAGAAGAGTGGGAAACACACCTCTAGGCTTCAGTTCCATTCCTGCTTCCAACCCTGGACAGCCCAAAATCAACATGTAATACTGGAACAGTTTCCTCTCCTCCCCTCTCCTCTCCTCTCCTCTCCTCTCCTCTCCTCTCCTCTCCTCTCCTCTCCTCTCCTCTCCTCTCCTCTCCTCTCCTCTCCCTTGTCTTGTCCTGTCCTGTCCTGTTCTCCCCTCCCCTCCTCTCTCCTCCCCTCTCATCCCCTGTCCTGTCTTCTCTTCCTCTTCTCTTCCTCTCCCCTCCCCCTCTCCTTTATTTTCTCCCTCCCCTCTCTTTCTTCCTTGCTTTCTTTTTCTGTAAAGACCTCCCTAACTTTTCTCCTTGGAAACATTGGAAGAGAAAAGTTTCATCCTTTTCCCTTTACCATAGCTAGGCCTCACGACCTCCCAGCTCCATCCATTTATATTCTATGTCCTGATCATATTTCCTAGGTGTCAATCTAGATGTGGAATATGCCCCTCTATGGGAGGAAAACTAACAGTAAGGTGGGGCTTTGGTGGCCCAGACCTATAATCACAGCATTCAGGAGGCTGAAGCTGGTGGATCAGAAGTTAGAAGCCAGTCTGAGTTTCAATATGCTAAAGTAACAAAATATACCCCTAACACAAGGTCTGGGTAACAATATACTTTACTAAGCTTTTGGGGCTTTCCTTTAAATTGTGTGTACATATATATGGTCACACATATGTGCATGTTCGCATGCACATGTATGTAGAGTCAAGAACCCAAAACTGGTGGGTAGGTGAGCTCCAGGAATCCTCTTGTCTATACCGCCCAGAACTGAGGATACAGGCCTACACCACACCAGCTTGCACATGGCTGCCACAGATTGAATTGAGTCTTCATCTTTGTGTGACAAGCACTTTACCAGCTGAACTGCCTTCTCAGTTCCTAAGATTTTTAGACTAAATGGAATTATGTGATAGAAACTACAAAATAATTGAATCCCAGGATCACCCGCTCTGAAAAACCCTTTGGCTTTTTTATTCTCAGAGTAGTTAAATTTTTTTTTTTTTTTTTTTTTTTTTTTGCTGCACTCCAAACTATTTTCTCCTCAAACGGGCATTGATAAAGAACAAAAAACATCACATGCCTGTAGCAAAGATCACCCATGGCCCACACCCACCACTCACTGCCCCAGAGGTACCAGCTGCAGCCTGCTGCGGGCCCGTGGCTCTGCAGTGGTACAATTCTCTAATCACCGGGCATTCTGCCATAACTGCCGGGAAATGAGTGTTCCCAGGGTGCAGTCTTCAGTGATGGATGGGAACTAAAGCACACATTTTTTCCATCTTCTTCCCCAGTGACAGGTGTGGGGCAGGAAGGACTATGTGGTGTTCTCTACGCACTCCACCAAATCTCCCAGGGATATTGACTCCCAAATGCTCAAAAAGGTGATGCCCTTAAGAAAACACAATATTTTGGCTTCAGGAGCCTTTCCTGTCTTAATCCCCACCCCACACTCCAGTGCTTTCCAGAGTCACCCGAGGAAGCTGCTTGTATTCAGTTTTTTGCTGTAGGTGTCTGTCAGATGGGTTTCCCTCTCTCCAAAAGTATGTAATTAGTAAAAGTAAGTACTCCCGAAACCTTAAATGCGGGCTTATGTGGAAATAATGTCTTTATGGAAGTAACCAAACAAAATATGCTCTCCCCAAGCTAGAAAGGACACTAATTGGATATGACTAGTATCCCTAGGAGAGCAGGGAAGTGGGAAGAGACCTATTAAGAGAGGTCAGAGGGAGAGAGAAAGCCATGTGACAACAGACATCACACTGATATCCGTACAAGCCGAGGGCTGTTATTTGCCCAGAAAGCTAACGGAAGAGTCCGCCCTAGAGCCAGCAAAGGGGGCAGGGTGCTGCTGACCTCTCGGGCCTCTCTGGACTCCAGACTTGTGAGACTTTCTGTTTTCTGCCATTTTAGGATACTGAGTTTGTAGCAGTTTGTATGGAAACCCTATGAAGCTAATAGTTCTTCAGCCTGCTTGGGGTGGCAGCTGGGGGCTCTTCTCTGATGCTCAACTGAGAGAAAGCTTGGACTTTTCAGGGCCTTAGGCCCAGAGAGCTCAGGGGTGGTTTTTCCCACATGGCAGGTAGAAGGTGACCCCCAAGAAACGCAGTGACTGAGGCATACTGGTATGCCCAGAATCCGAGAACAGGTAAGGGAAAAGCATCCTAATGAGACTCCAGCAAACCCTCATCTAATCTTGGAGAGATTTGCTAGGATCAAACGATAACCACATGAAAACCTGCAAGCATATGTTCAAAATCTGTCGGTCAATTTAGTCACAGATCTGTCCTTAGATGCCTCCTAAGTGTGATGTCCTTTTAAAATGACTGTTCTTGAAGTACATAGTTTCACGCAGACAAATCTGAAGATGCAGTTCAGTGGTGCAAGCACACACACCTCGAAGCATGCCACCCACATCGACAGGATGTTCATATCATTGTAGATATCTCCAAACTCCTTTACCCCTACCCCAGAGGCAACCACTTTCCCAAACTCTCCATCGAATGCTGCCTTTCCTGAATTTCCCACCAATGCAAGGATACAGTATATGTATGTGTCTGGCTTCTTTTTTTCAGCATGTTTTTAATATTCAGCTGTGTTTCTCATACAAGCAGTTCCTTTCCTCTCCCCCCCCCCCTTTTTTTTGTATTATGACACATATCTTCCTTTAGCTTGTAAGAGCTTTTTAATAGCATGAGCTGGATTAAATTGCTTCACCCCTGGTATGATTTCTGGTCTTGATTTCTGTCCTATCTTCTCTCCCACACTTTGGGAGTTATAAAGTCAATAACCAGACTGTCATTCCCAACATAGGCAAGGTTCTTGGAGGGAAAAGCTTCTGTTAGCTTAACATTTATTACTCTATTCATCTTCAAATAATAAGTCTGCTTGATTCATATTTAACCATTTTATTTACATAGAAAACAGAAGGAAAGGCTAGATAAGCTTTTCACCACAGGAGCCTGGGTGGTGCTTTAAGACAAAAGGTACACACTCTGCCCATAGGATATGGAACATGGGAGGGAAAGGTCCACTGAGTGCTTTTCTGGCCTCTTGCCAGTCTCACTTAAGATATATATATATTCAACTGTTCTAACATTTACGCCAAGTTTTCTTTTGCTAATAAGTCTTTTCTTGCCTTCAGTTAAAAAAAAAAAAAAAAAAAAAAACAGATTGGGACTAGAGGAAGATATATCCTGTTCATGGTTTCATCTCATTAATCATCGAGGAAAGAGTTGATATTTCCTTAAATATCAGTGTTGGTGCCAATTAACAACATCAACAAAAATATAATATTTGAAGCTTGAACTGATTAAGAAATCCGACAGATCTTCAGGGCAAGACGAAGTGTCTTGAAGCTTGTGGTACTAGCCTGGCAATGTCTCTTGCTGGGGGTATCTGCATACCCCAAAGATAGGAATGAACCCACAGGGAGTGGTGCCTGTCAACAATGCATAGGTAAATCTCTAAGACATTTCTTCTATTGTTAGTGGTACCATATGACGTTGATTCTGAAGCCTCTAGAACTTGGAAAGGGGAAACGATGGAGTCTTTATCATCACTACCCCTCAATCTACAATCAGCACAATCTGTTGAGGTTTGGTTGTGCTGTGCATTGTAATGCTAAGTGGAGACCAGGAGTCTGCAAATAGACCTGTGACCCTGCCCCCAAGTTATTTCTGATTGATAAATAAAGATGTCAGCGACCAACAGCTGGGCAGAAGAGACATAGGTGGGTTTGTTTCCTGGGCTTGGAGTTGGAGGAGAACCCTGAGGAGGAGGAGAAGGTGCAGGAGGAGGAAAGAGAAGCTGCCATGGGTTAGGTGAGCCAAAAAACAGGGCTCTAAGGGATGACCAAAAGGAGTTTAGAGCATCCCATGTGAAACATAATAATTAATAATTTGTGGTTATTGATAGGGAAGTAGATTCTAATAGCTTACAGGGTAGTTATCTGCCCAGCTCTAGTGCTGATTAAGGCTTATTGTAAATGTAAGGTTGTGTGTGTGTGTGTGTGTGTGTGTGTGTGTGTGTGTGTGTGTGTGTGTGTCTTTCATCTCAGTACTAAATGGTCTACGCAGTATAGAAATCCCAGGTTGGGATTAATAATTTCTACAACAATGATCTGCCAGCTCAGTATTTCACAGCACTGAGGCCACTGGACACTGTCCAAGCCTTCACCCTTCTGTTCTTGGGTCCACTCATAACTTGGACAACATTATTGCTACGGTGTGACAGAAATAGAAGCTAGGAATAAGCGGTGGCCCTAATTATTCTTCTTCCTCTTCCTCCTCCTCCTCCTTTTCTTCAATTCACCAGAACATTTTGCCATCTTTTAGTATGACTAATTAAAAAGCACAGTGCTGCCTATAGAGTCAGAAAACAGATGCTTTGTGTGTTCAAGGGAAAAGCAGCCAGGTGTTTGGTATGTGGACTATCTTGCTTCACTCCATCAAAATGTAAGTTCCATGAGGGTTCCAGCTCTGTCTTCTTCATGCATTACTATATATCCAAACCTAGTCCTTTGCCTAGCATACCATCTAAGATACCTGCCAAAGAAAGGAGGGATTGAGAATTGGGTACCGAAAAAAAGAATAACCTTAGACAAGGCTAGGGACAGGGTACTCTTCTCCAAAAGAATGTTGTCATAAAACCAGCTGAATCTGCTTTCAAAAGATCATCACAGCTGGGCTTATGAAATGTTGGTATTCCCTCAGAGAAGGAGGGAGCAGAGAGGTCATTCATTGGCAATTCCACTTTAATTCCATGGAGCCTTGGATCTAGGGACAGAACTACAATACACAGAAAGGAGAAGGCTGGGGCACAGTAGCTCCGTTTACACTGCCATGGGAAGCCATGATCTGGAACAGACACAGAACCTCTACTCCAACTGATTTAGGGCTACCCACCCTCTGTCCCTACCCTGCTCTGTAACTAGGCCTTATAAAGTTACTGCTTCTCCAGGATGAACTTTAGTGGAGTAGAATTTTGGTTTGGCATTGGAACCTAAGTGTAGACATGGCATAGTCCTCCCAGAAATTGTTTCGGCGATGTAATGCAATGATAGAGCATCTTCCAAGAATAGTGGATGCCTTAAATTCAGTCCCAAGCACTCCAGGACTCAGGGGAGGGGAGGCTGGTGACTTCCGGCTGGGTGTGGCAGCTCACACCTGGGATTGTAACATGTGAGAGGGTAACTGAGGACAATGGCCTGACCCTGAATTGAAGGCCAGCCTACAGTGTACAGAGTACACTCGGTACCAGTGCATAGTGAACAGAGAAAATTCCTGATCATCCTGGACTGCAGAATGTGAACATACCTTCAATTTTTTTTTTTAATGAACAAAAGAAAAATCTCAACTATGCCTCAACCCTAATCTACATTTCAGTTAAAAAAAAAAAGTGTATCGCCCATAGAAAAGGTAAAGTTGATGGTGGATGCTCTTTTTTCTTCCCAATGCTCAGATCATACGAAATAAGTATATGTGCTCATGAATATGCAAATAATCTATATAAAGTCTGCTGACTTGTAAGAAAAGTCTCGAATCGCCTCTCGTGTTCTAGGGATTCAGCCTTTCTCTCTGTGCAAATATCAACACTCCCACTTGGGCACACCAAATGGAGACTTGGCTCCTCTAGGAGCATCTGTTTGCTAAGAAAGAACAAAGCCTACACTCTGAAAATTGGCCCTAACTTTATGGTTTTCCAAATGCCTCTTCCCTTAAAAGTGACCTGGGAAGAATGCAACATGGAGGAGGCAGCCTCGTGGTACGGTGTGGGGCTGGACCGGTGCCACGGTACATGGATGTTTTACAAAATCCAAAGGCGCACACTGAGGGTCAGGCAAAACACAAGAAAGGAAGAGCAGATGCTGCCTAGAAAGAGGATGTCAAGATGGGATGGTACTGGGGAGTGTAATTTAATACCTTTTAAAAAATTTATGTGAGTCTCTTGTTTTTCTCCTTGTCATCTGTGTTCTGACGATAAGAGAGTAAATCAGTGGCTTAATAACATTTGCAGGAAAAAATTACTGTAACCCAGTATACCTGAAAGCTTATAATTTTCCTGGCCAGCCATCTTGAGGCTTATTCCTTTCATTGCATTAAAAAATGGAGACTAATTAAGGCAACTGGGACTAGAGTGGCCCAAATTGGATTTTTTCTTATGGCTTTGCCTGAGTCTCACAGAGTGATGTCATTAAGCGCCCAGGCTATGAAACGTGAAGGACAGACTGTTTCCACCGCAGTATAGATCATGAAAGAATGTAAAGGTAATAGACCACAGAGTGCCATAAAGCTTTAAAGAGTTATATATATATAAAAAAAAAAAAAAGTCTCCACTAAGGCCGTGCAGAACACAGACGGGCGTTTTCTTCACTTTGTACACAGACCTCAGGAAGGCGAGGAGAAGGTGGGAGAGGATGACTTGTCAGCACCGCACACGGGCATTCTATAGACGATTTGATCTGGGTGTCTTCTGAATGGCCAGCCATCCTTCCTAGCCGTCAATATAGAATATGGACGTCAGTATAGGCACTAGGGTTGTCAAACTACACACCTACTTGGCAGACTTTCCTGGTCCAGGCAGCTTTTGAAACACCACCCTATATTTTATGATCATTTAATATACATTCATGACTTAAAAAAAAACCAAGTGTGCTTTCAAGGTAGCGATATGTTCATTACATATGCTTACTTCATTTGTTTCCATGGGCACTGGGATTTGAAGAATTAAGAGATAGATTATAGTCCACTAACAAATTTTGTTTAATAATAATGGGGATTTTTTTTTGTGTTTATTTTTTTATTTATTTGCTTTCCATCCCACTCACTGATCCCTCCTAGTCGCCCCTCCCACAATATTCCCCCATCCCCCATCCCATTGTCTTCTGAGCAGGTGGAGGCCTCCCTGCAAGTCTCCCCACCCTGGCACTTCAAGTCTCTGTGAGGCTAGGCACTTCCTCGCCCACTGAGGCCAAACAGGCAGTCCAGCTAGTAGAACATAACCCACATACAGGCAACAGCTTTTGGGATAGCCCCTGTTCCAGTTGTTTGGGACACATATGAGACATTTTGCACATCTGTTACATGTGCACAGAGAGGTCTAGGTCCATCGCCCATGTATGTTCTTTGGCTGGTGGTTCAGACTCTGAGAGCTCCAAGGGTCCAGGTTAGTTTACTCTGTTGGTCTTCCTGTGGAGTTTTTATGCCCCAAGCTTTATCCACTTTTTTTTTTTTTTTTTTTTTTTTTTACTTTGGGGAACTCCTGCTTTTGGGACCCTTTTCCTCCTACTGGGTTGCCTTGCCTAGCCTTGATGTGAAGGTTTGTGCTTGTTCTTATTGTCTCTTGTGCTCTGTTCAGTGACATCCCTGGGAGGCCTGCTCTTTTCTGGGGGTGCAGGGGGGAGGGGTGGATCTGGGGTGGAGGAGAGGAAAAGTGGGGAGGGGACTGGGAGGAGTAAAAGGAAGAGAAGCTGCAATTGGGATGTATTGTGTGAGAGAAGAATAAATATTTTTAAATCAATTATATATAATAATAAGGTCAATTGCAACATTTTATACATTTATATAATGTATTTGAATGGTTCTCTCTCTCTCTCTCTCTCTCTGTGTGTGTGTGTGTGTGTGTGTTTGTGTGTGTGTGTGTGTGTACGCTTGAGTATATGAGTGAGGAGATCAGAGATGTGACCCTCACATTCCACGTTGTTTGATGTGGGTTATGTTGTCGTTCAATGCTACATACTCCAGACTGAAAAGCCCACAGGATTCGAGGGACTCTGCTGTCATTGCCGTTCATCTTACCTTAAAGATCACAGACACGCAATATTATGTTCTGTTTTCTGTAGGTTCTGGGGTCTAGACTCAGACCATCATATACTAGGCTATCTTACTAGCCCAGAAGAATGGTTTTCTTCAAGTGAAGTGTGTGTGTGTGTGTGTGTGTGTGTGTGTGTGTGTGTGTGTGTGTGTGTGTGAAGTTTAAGGGCAGTAACTTTGAAGCCGAGATAACACTCAGAAAAGAATAGGATTCTGATATTAAGTATAATGAAACTAGTTTGGCTAGAACAGTTTGGCATTGTACCATCCTTGTATGGTCTCAGATGCTAAGCTGAAATTTTTAAACCTTTTTTTAATAAAAAAATGAAAATATTTATTGAGATATTGACACAGAAAGAAAGCTATACAAATTTAATATATACATCTTAGTCAAACAGACATACCACGGCACTTAGCACTACAACCAAGTCCACAAACATCCATGAACTTGTTTTTATAGACAGTGGGGGATATGGAAGGCTCAAAGCAAGGACCTTGTGTTATCCAAGGCTATTTTCTCATAAGCAATGGGGAAGCCAACTCACCCTGGCTTCAACAGTCAAGCGAGTCTGCTGGCTTACATAATGGAAATGTCTGCACAAGGGCTGGACTCAAAGGAAGCTTGATCTGGCAGGCTCAAACAAGGACGCAGAGAGCTGGGAGTCTGGGGTCTGGTTGCTGTCTGTTTTAGCTGCATCCCCACCACCACAAAGTTCCTCTTTCCTGTCTGCAGCAAATTCAGGCCCGAAGTGTCTTCTCCAGAGGGAGAACAAGTTGTGATTTGGTTCTGTTTGGCTTGTGCTCTGCACCTGTGGTAAAAGGCATAGCAAGCCTTCCTGGAAAATGGCCTCTGTGTCTCCAGCTCTGACATTGGGTTACTGGTTAGGTTGGCTGGAAACCCAGGTTTTTATTGGCCACCACAGTATACCTCTGGAGCAGGAGGCAGGGCAAATTCTTCCCCCAGCTCCAACATCAGCTTACAGGATGAAAGAGATTTCCTGAGAGGATTTTAAGGTGCTGCCAGCAGAGAAGAGCTCTTGGGTGGTCAAGGAGCAAACATCCACTAGTGGGGATAATACTACAAAAAAATTTTACAAAGGTGGGTTTATGTGAAAGTTAGGGCCCTCTCCTCTGACCAGACAAGAGGAAACTATCCAATCAGCCACCTCTTCAACTTCCTGTTGCCTGTGTACAGGTCTCAGCCCTCCTGTCTCAGTCAGCTTGTTTATAAAAATCGAGGATCATTTTCTCAAACGGAAAGAGTTCTTAAACTTGACAGTGAAGGAATTTTTCCTCCTGGACCTGCTTGCGTTTTTACAGAGGTCCTGCTTGCAACTCCCAGGCGCATTTTACCCTGACCAGCCAGGAGAAGGCAGTAGGTGTTCAGGATTCAGGAAAATAAGACCAGTTTGAACTGGAGGAGGAGTGTGTTTGTGAGTGTGTGTCCCCCCCCCCCCACTTTTTTAAAACTATTACACCTGAGCTTTCAGTTGCCACAAAAGCAGATTTTGACTTGACTTAATGGGATGAAAGCAGCTGCATCTTTCTCAATAGAAATGCATATTTTCCCTGTCTGGCTCCAGTTGCTGCAGACCAGAACCCACTGTCAACTACAAAACTATCTGGCACACATGAGGAGCATACCCTCCAGATGTTCGGCTTCCTTCTGGGGAGTCACAAACTGTTCTTGCCATCACAGCTCAACACCGCGGATGCAACTGTGAGGGCTTTGGAGTCTGCACTGCTTGCTTTCTGGAGGAGAGGGGGTATGGTGCCAGGTGTCCCCCACTTGGCTTCCAACACAGGAGGCTCAACTTAGTCCACATGCCCGACCATTTGATGCTCTGCCTGTGTACCAGTGCCCTAGCAAGTGAATGTACTTCTGGGATGGTATGAAGCTGGGTGAACTGGAGGAAATCCTCCAATGAGAAAGGCTTGATGGAGTGAACATACCAAGTTCCCAAAAAGGCAAACAGGGCTGGAGACGGTCCGTTATAAAGTACATCTGAGCTTAACATGATTCTCTAACCCTACCATGGTCCTCTGTATACCCCTGAAAGCTTGCAGTTCATGGGAACAGGCTGAATCCTAATGCCTCTTGTCTGGAAAGGAAACTACAGGTTCATACCAGAAACAGAGAGAAAGCAAAGCAGGCCGCCCACTCCCAGCGTGAGTCTATCTGTGCACGAGTGTGCTATGCTGAGTGCTCTCTGGTTATAAGAAGTGTCGTCTATGCTAAGACCAAAGCCTCTGGCTTTCAGTGAAAGAGCATCACCCTCCTTTCTTACCCAAGTAAGATACCATTGGCATCCCATTCCCAAAAGCAGCAACTGACATGCAATCCACCGAGATAATGCTACACATCTGAAAAGAGTCAATACAGACACAGTGACACAAAACGAAATGTGGATTGATGTTAAAGTGACACATGACTGGACAGAAGAGAGGTAGGTGGAGAAAAGGTAGGAAGCTGGAAGAGGGGCAGGAATTGAGGGGAAGAAATCAAGATGGAGCTCGAGAAGGATGAGCTGGATCCAGGTGGACTTAATTGGCATTAGGTAAATATGAATATATCTATAAGGGATATATCTTAAGGGATTCTATAGGTCCTTAATCTCATCTAGAAGGGCAGTTTGTATCTTTGTCCATTGGATATAATCATATTGTGTAGAGGGATTATGGATTGAGAATTTAATATTAAAAAAACCATGAAAAGCTATTGGGTGTTAGAGTCATGTTTGTACTAGTCAATTGGGGAGATGGAACACGCTGGGATAGTCATATCCACTGGGGACAGAAGAAACAGGGTGGGCAGAGTGAACCGCCTGGGAAGGGAATCTCGTGGAGAGTACAGCTTGCAGACCTAGTGACAGAATCCATGTGTTGGGTTCCACACTAGAACAACCTCCATGGAGTGAGACCTTGGGGACCGATAAAACAATAAGTCCTTTTTTTTTTAAATATTTACTGCAACAGTGAAAAATGGTGAGTTGCCTGGAGTGGGATAAATGAGCTTTAGGTAAGAGTGGTAAAGCCTGGGAACTACAGGAAGCCAGGAGGACTGGGAGGGGGCTCTGAAAGGTGACAGGAAGTCAGGAATACCAAGGTCAGTACCAACATTCTGGGTATGAAATGCCTATGGGCATTCTTTCTGATACTGCCAGAATTAAGGTTATGCACTTGGACCTGTTTTTCTTCTTTCTTTCCCATAGTTTCCCCAACTTGCTTCTTGGTTGTGATGTTTTGTGCAGGAATAGAAACCCTGACTAAGACAATATATATCATGTGTATATGGGTGTCCATTAAGACACTAAGAAGGCACCAAATCCCCTTGACTTAGAGTTAGAAGTGGTTGTGAGCATGGGTGCTGGGAACCAACCCTACTGGCTGCTAGAACAGTAAGTACTCTTAACCACTGAATCATTGCTCATCCAAACTTTAGACTATTTACCAACTCTGGTAAGAAAAGTGTTGGAGTCTATTTGGCTCTCTTCCAGCTCTTCCTCCTACTCCCACTGTTTATCAGTTAGATGAGAACTATCTGGTCTTTGATTATCTTTCTAAATATAATATAACCAGCAGCAGACCCCCATGTCTCTTGAGCTCTGCATTCATGACTCAGTCAGCTATGGACTGAAGATTTTAGAAAAAAAATTGCATGCATGCTGGAATGGACAGTCATATTTTTTGCTGCTGTTCTCTGAGCCGTATAACTAGTCTTTATATAGAACTTGAGACATGTTGAGTATTATAAGTCATCTGGAGATGGTTTAAATTGCGAGGGCATGTGCAGAGGCTGTGCACAAATACTACCCCATTTTGTATATAGGACAGAACTCTATGAGCTTGAGTGTCCCCAGGAAGGTCCTGCAGCCAATCCCCCCGCCAAGACTAAGGACAGTTATGTTCTACCTAATTCGGGGGTGGGGAGAGAGCTTAGAAACACTGTCTCATTGATTATACTATCCATATTGACTCTGAACTAGTAATCATCCTGCATTAGCTTGGACACTCCAGGACCTCACCAAACAGCCACTGCCAGGTCAAATCCATGAGCCTATGGGACATTTCTAATTCAAACCCAAACAAACAACCCAATCAAATGATGTGCGATGGTCCCAAAAAGAGGATTTTATTTATTTGTTTTATAAGTACACTGTTGCTGTCTTCAGACACACCAGAAGAGGGCATCAGATCCCATTACAGATGGTTGTGAGCCACCATGTGGTTGCTGGGAATTGAACTCAGGGCCTCTGGAAGAGCAGTCAGTGCTCTTAACCACTGAGCTATCTCTCCAGCCCCCGAGGATTTTAGAAAGAAGTAAAACCGACTAAGAAATGTCTTTCCAGTTGCTATCCTTAGCAACTCTAGAAATGCATATGCAAACTACATTGAGATTTCATCTCCCCCCCACCCCAAGCAGAATTTCTGAGATCAAGAAACAGTTGATGATATATTGACTCGTGAGAGTGCAGAAAGGGGGGAACCTTCATACACTCTTTGTGGAATTACAAACTGATGCAGTCACCCTGGAAACCAGTGTGAAGAATTCAAAAGTCCTTTGGCTGTGTGCTACCATCATATACCTCAGCATATACCCAAAGAACAACTCTACAGCCTATGTCACAGATACTTGCTCAGCCATGCCAATATATATATATATATATATATATATATATATATATATATATATATATATATATATTGCAGTACATATTAAAAAGATGGCTTAACCTTTCATTGCCCACCCCCCCCCGGCAGTCTCACTCCATGGAGGCTGCTCTAATGTGGAGCAGAGCACACAGACTCTGTCACACAGTTCCCTTCCCCTACAGTTCACTCCATCCACCCTGTTGCTTCTGTCCCGGGTGGATAAAATTGCCTCCAGTGTCTTCCTTTCCTTCATTGCCTGACACAAACGTGACTCCAAAGCCTGGTAGCTTTTCAAATAGGTTTATATATTAAATTCTCAATCCACACACCCTCTACACAATAAGATTAAATCCAATGAACAAAGATACAAACTGCCCTTCTATATGAGATAAAAAGACCTTTACAAATATTCATATTTACCTATTGCCAATTAAGCCCATTAGATCCTCCTCCTCCAGCTCCATCTTGATTCCTCTCCCAATCTCCTTTCTCACCTCCTCTTCCCATTTCCTAGCCTTTTCCCCACATAGCTCTCTACTGTCCAATCATGTATCACCTTAACATCAGTGTGTGTGTGTGTGTGTGTGTGTCCATCCTACTAGAATAATAACAATAGACATGTCAAAGTAGACTAGGAGAAAACCATGAAGCCTCAACTCTGCACACACAAAAAAAACTGTAACCAACTAATTAATGCTGAGAGAGAGAGAGAGAGAGAGAGAGAGAGAGAGAGAGAACCAGTAATCCCCACAGAAGATCCTACCAACTGGGTATTTGACACCAAATGGTTCAATCCTGAAAACATACATACGAGTAACATCATACAGACTGAGCAGGTTGTATTTAGGAATAGATAGGTATATGCATTTTTGCAAACAATAACCATTAGTAAAAGAGAAAGGCCATGAATTTGAAAGAGTGCATGGAGAAATATAATGGAGGGCTTGCAGGGAGGAAAGGGAACGGATAAATGACGGAATTATATTACAATCTTAAGAATAGAAAAAAAGTGGAAAAAAAACTTTATACCATAGGAATAGGCACAACTATTATGTGGCAACTAAACATGAAATAATGTATCTTTTAAAAAATTTAACAAGAGAAGAGTATCCTAGTTACTCTCTCCTTGTTGTGATAAAATATCCAGGTGGAAAGTGACTCTAGGAAGGAAGGGGTTAATTTGGCTCACAGTTCCAGGATGCTGTCCATCCTGGTGTGTGTGTGTGGGGGGGGGGGGGGTGGCAGCAGGAGCTTGAGGCAGCTGATACTCAGCTGCTTTCTTTTTTCTATTCAGTCCAAGAACTACCAAATCCTTTGTGATGGTGCCACCCACAGTTAATCTAGGTCTTCTCACCTCACTTAACCCAGAACAGCTAGCCCCTTACTGGCTGTATAGAGCCTGTCATACAGATAATTCTAGATCTTGCCAATTTGACAATCACAATTAGCCATCACAGATGGTTAATCTTGGTTGACAGACAACTTGACCAAATCTGCAATCAACCAAAACCCAAGGAAGTGATGGGGGAGGGGGAGGAGAAAGAGAGAGAGAGAGAGAGAGAGAGAGAGAGAGAGAGAGAGAGAGAGAGAGAGGAAGACAGAAAAGAAGAGAAGGAAGATAAAGAATTTTTAAAAAATCACCACAGAAGCCTGATATAGTGGTACGTGTCTGTAAGTTCAGCTACTCAGGAGGCTGAGGCAGGAGGATCATAAAGTCAAGGTCATTCAAGGCAACTCATTGAGTCTTTCTCTAACTTCCTTCCTTCCTTTCCTTCCTTCCCTCCTGCCCACTCCTATATTTCCTCTTTCTCTCCCTCTCCCTCCCTCCCTCCATCAGCTCTTTCTTTGGCAGTGTCTTGCAGTGTAGCCCTGCTTCTGCTAGAACTGAAGACTTCGCCTGAACCTCGTGCTGGGCTAATGGATGTGCACGTCCATGCCTGGCTTGGCCTGACCTGCCATCTCCTTCACCATTTGCTCCTTCCCAACTCTGTTTGGAGGGAACACAAGCTTTTGGAGGCCACAGGATGAGAGAGACATAAGCAGAGGACAGTTTTCTTTTGATCCTGCCCTGAGAAGCCATCTGGTGACGGACTGTCCGATGCTCTCGGAACAGCCTGAAATCCCTGCTGCTGGCGGGAAAAACACAGGCAAATCGGAGTCGGGATCAATGTCACTTAGTGAATTAGTGACAGAGACAGGAACAGAATCCAGACTTTGTAGCTTGGAGATTCCCCCCTTTTATGTTTAAATGGCCCTTTTTTTTTTTTTTTAATCCAGCTGTGCCATGTTAATAAGGTTCTGAGGAGACATGGCTTCGCAGATTTTGATATTTGCCTCTGCTGTTTGTTGTCTGTTTAATAAGTTTTGTTTGTTCTCCAGATGCCCATTATCTGGCAGCCCTATGATCATATACAATTGTTTACACCACTTACCGTTAGCTTTCAAGTCATGCCAAGAGGGGCCTGGTGTGAACTAGCTGTCTGCGACAGCCACACTAGGCTAAGCCTTTAAAAGGGTCTATTCGAGCCTGTATAAATAAACATGGCCATATGGAGCCTAGCCCTGTGGACATTTACAGCACCGTGGGCAGCTGGGAAACATGCGGACGTCCCCCCACTGCAGTTTGGATTCTCCTTTTAAAGACCGTTTCATTTTTCTTAAATTCTATGTGCTCCTCCCTCCCCCATTGGGTTTATTCATAGTACTGTGTCACATAAGGACATTCTCATACAAGGACGTGACAGGAGTTGAGTGTGCAGCCTTTGTCATGGTCTTGAAAGAGTTGTTCTCGTTTTAACTCAAGCTCGCTGTCTTACCCGTTTTCCACCCACCTTTAAACACTCCAGGGAAACCCCTTCAGATGCAACCGGTTACAAGCAGGTGGTTAGCAAACCCTCACCCTGGGGTTGACGTCCAGACAAGATGATCAAAACTAAATTGCATTTATGCTCATTAAAAAGCCATCAGGCGGATCAGGACCACTGCAGAGCCACAGATGGTGAGGTCATATTTGACTAGTGAATATAGTCAGAAGTCACCCTTCAATGAGCTGCTTAGCTATATGAAAGGAACCACAGCCCAGAAAAGCAGAATCCCTAACCCCCAAATATTTTGCACACCTCTTTGGTGGAAAGTAATTCAATACTTTCTGGAGATGGCAGGGGTTCAATGACATAATCTGTGGCATATGTACATGCAAGTGCATGAGCACACATATGTGGAGGTATGCAGAAAATAGCTCGTATCATTTCTTTTCAGACAGGGTCTTCCACTGGCCTGAAACTCGCCATCTAGTTTAGGTTGTCTAGACAAATGGATCGTAGGACTTCTCTGGTCCCGCCTTATACACTGGGATCACAGGCATGTGCAAGTGTTTTTATACTTGCAAAGCATGCACATTGTCTCCTCTCCCCAGGCTGTGACATGATCTTTGTACATGAAAATAATAGCGTGTATCAAGAAAGTTTTAGGACTAGATTGAGTAAAAGTGAGAGTCTCCTTTCTTTATTAGCCATTAATCAAACTTCCCACTGTGCACCCAGAACTTCACCAATGTGACTTGGACCAGAATAAGAGGTTCACAAACATAGGGGAAGCTCTGACCTTTGCTCTTGATGGTCAGTGGATTATCACTACATTAATAATTTAGGGGCTTAAGAAATGGCTCAGTCACCATGTAAATGATCTGTGCAGGGTATTAACCAACAGCAGACGGTTCAGTGATGAAGAGCACTGGCCGTTCGCATAATTCCCAACATTCCCATGGAGGTTCATAACTATCTGCAACTCTAGTTACAAGGGATCTGGTGCCCTTTTTCTAGTCTCTGTGGTATCAAGCATGCATGTGGAGCATGAATGTGCATGTAGACAGACACATGTGCATATAAGATCAATGATTTTTAAAAGTAATTAATGTAGATTGATTTTTGTCTTGTGTATATATTCATGTTGGCTCTGTCAGCAAATGGCCGTCCACTGCCCTATAGATTTTTCATTATTTTTTTGTTGTTTGTATGTTTTATGCACTGATGGGGATTGGACCCAGAGCTAGGCAAGTGTTCTCCCACTGAGCTACCCCCTTAGCTCTTTGCTCCACCCCCCAATGGGCAGTTCTACCCTTACCCTTATTCATAATGTTTTTCTGCTTTGATCCTTAAGCATAAATTGTTTTGCTTCACAAAGCCTTGAGGACAAGGAAGGCTGGCTTTTTATACTTTACTGTTTTCATATACAAGAACATATCACAGGCTGGGAGGGGAGCCTGTGTATTCATTGCAAGAGTGAAGACACTTGCATATGCCTGAAATCCCAGTGGAGAAATAGGGACAGGAGGAGCCCTGGGGCCCACTGCCCAGCCAACCTAGCCTATTGATTTTTTTATTTTTAGCAAGATACAAGTGCAGTAAACAGCTGTTGGATCCAGAAGTGAATACATGCCCAATATTGTTAACCTGCTTGAAAAACAAAATGGCAACATGTGTTACAACTTAGATAGAAAGGTATCCTTGCAGTCTAGAGCCAAGGAATACTACAAACTCACACAGCACAACAAACCCCTTGTAGATGTGTTGATTGAAGGAACCCTACAACTTATGCTAGGGTGAGAAGCAACAGAGAACCGAGCAGAAGACAGGGGTTATATGCATTTTCTTGGGAGAGAGTTTTCCAGAATGGGGATTGGATTTTTCAAGTCCAAAGCTTGAGCTTTATACTCTGTAGGGTGTGGCACGTGCTACATCTGGCTACTAGGGCAGCTGCATCTGGCTACTAGGGCAGCTGGAACGTTCTGTAGGTGGGACCTGCTGGTTGGTGTTCCTCAGGGGCGGAGCCTGGTCACTTGTGTGCCTCAGAGCCTTATACAACGTACTTCTATTCCTATGGATTGTTTGAATTTGGCTCCTTTTAAGTGGCACCAGAATGGTGTTTAAATTTGCTTGTGGTGTTTAATTAATGCCGGCAGGGTTTGTGTTAGCTAAAATCCTATGAGGTCATTTTTGTACCATGTAATAAATTATATTTAAAGTGCTTTTGGGGGGCAGTGGAAATTATTGTTGATTTTGGAGAGTGTGTTTGTGAGTGGGGGGTGTGGTTATATCTATCAGGAGTCCTTGGATGCTAAAATGCAGGCTGAAATATTTAAGAGCTAAAATTAGATGAGAATTAGCCTGAGAATAACTTGGGAGAGTTAAGGAATGAGAATGTGGGTAAGATGAGAAAGCCCGTGTTGTTGATGCTGGGCGCTGGGCACACAGAGGCTCATTAAGCTATATCCTGTGCCATTTTCTCTCTACACATTTTTTTCCGCAACAATACTAAAAACCATGTGTTTTTTTTTCAGGAACTCTAATGCAAGAGTCACACCAGACCAACAAACATGAAACCACAGTCAGCAACCCCCCAGAGCACAGGAACTGTGCCCTGAGCCGCAAGAACAACGGAGCACACTGGCTTCGTTTCTGGTGATCGCACTGCAATTGTGACCACATTTTGTTTAAATGCATTTGTTGTAACTGTCTGTAACAGACCTAGAGAACCGTGACAGCAGGACTGTTGGCTCTTCTTGCCAGCTCAAGCCCAAGGGCAAATACTGCCTTTGGAGACTCTCTAAGTTACATTACAAAGTATTCTTTGTAAACCCTCAAGGCACACTAGCGGCCAGGCCCCCACCGAAGGAGCCCCATGGGTTGGACCCTGCTCAGAAGACTTCCCTAAAATAGACTGTTCTAATGGCTCTAATGGCAGTTCCCCCCCCCCCAGGTGGAAGGGTAACCAGATTATCTCCTTCTCCACTTCCCTAATGGCTAAACTGCTATTCCAGCCCCTAGCCAGAAGGGTAACAGGCCACACCCTATAAGAAAAAAAAAAATCCCACCAATCCCTGAGTTTGCACCAAGAGCAGGCCATATAATCTCTCTAATCACAGGTCACTCCGGAAGGCTCCACCCACCCCAGCCCCCAAGAACCCCCATATAACCCTGTGTTCTGCCCAATTCTCTGCAGCTTCTTTCCCGAACAGAGGCAGCCACCCTCCTGGGTTTTTTTCCCTCCTAATAAATCTCTTGAGTAAGGTTTGCAGTGAGGCATGACTTTGATGTATTCCTTGGCTCCTGACTCACAGGATACCTGTGCTATCCAAGCTGTACCACTTACGGACCATACCTCCGTAGCATCCGGAGACCAGCTCCGGGCCCCCTTCACTGGGATAAGTAAACAAAGTCTTTCTAGCCCTCTTCCTGCCTACTGCTTCATTCCAGCAATTTCTGTGAGTCCAAGTGTTCCTTGGGTAAGGCTGGGTAAATATATAGGCTGTTGAACTAAATTTGGATTTCAAAAACACAACAGACACTTTTAAGTACATCTCAACTATTGTAGGGAAGAAATTTCACACCTTTTATTTCCACTTGCAGAACCTTATTCTTGGAGCTATGAGATGATGAGAACAACAGGTTAGTCAGTTGATTAATAAAGACTCTTTTCCATATTTATCTGATCCAATCATTTTAAAATTCTTATTTAGCTTACTTCATGAGAAAAAAGGGGGGGGGGGCAACTTTACCGAGGAAAACAGCTCTACCAAAATACTTATATTTATAAGACTATTTTTTAAAAAGAAAAATAAAACATACATTGCTAGAGATGTTAAAACGTTTTGAAAAGAAAAGCAGCTGGCATCTGCTACGCCTCCCCCTGACCTTCACCGTTACTCATTTGTGATTTTTGAGACAGGGTGTCACTCTACAGTGGTTGGAATCTCAGTGGTCAGGGCTTAGCACTTTGAGGTGCTGCATCTCCAGTATCTTCTGTGAGATGATGCAGATCACTTAGTGACAGTCTCATCGGCTGTTGATGACTGCAGGGTTCCTGCAGAAGTGTCTGCACCATAGCATGCAGGTACTGCATCGCAGAGCCCAGTAAGGCCTCCTGATGATTACAATCTTATCTTTTATTCAGTTCTAATGAAGAATTTCAATGGGTGATGGTGATGCATATCTTTAAAATCCCAGCACCCAGAAGGTAGATATTCTAATTCAAGGCCAGCCCGGTTTGCAGATTGAGTTCCAGGACAGCCAGAGTTACACAGAGAAACCCCAACGCCAAAAACCCAACCCCTGAGAAACTTCCTTCAGAAGTCATCATTTCTTCCTTTGCATGAGATTTGTTGTTCGAGGCCCTTAATATCACTGTATGTGTAAATGTTTTTATGGTTCAAAATATGGCTGCATACACTATCAGTATTCTCACTTTCAAGCGTGCTGCAAATATTTAAATAACTGGAAAAGAAAAGGAGTAACCAAAGTAACTTGGTCAGTGCCTGAGGGGCCACTGTCACGCCAAGCCTGATGATCTGTAGTCAATCCCTGGGGCCCCCATACTGAGAGAACTGATTCACACAAATTATCTTTCGGCCTCCATATGCATGCTGTCAATGTGCGCCCCTCCCCCCACATCCTGCCCCTGTCCCACACAGAGAGAGACAAAGGGATAGAGACACACAGAGAGGCATATATGTGATTAAAAAAGACGGGTTCACAAAATATATAAGGAAAACAATCTTCAGACTCAGTAATAAGAAAACAATCTAACAGAATGGACAAAGGTTTCAGCATGCCCATCACCAATGGGATTCCATTTATATGAATGAGTGTGTGTGATGTGTGTGTGTGTGTGTGTGTGTGTGTGTCTCTGTCTGTGTGTGTGTGGTGTGAGGTGGTGGTGGGGAAACACATCTCACAGCATGAATGTGGAAGCCAAAGGGAAACCCTGTGTAGTTAGTTTTCTTCACCTTCATGTGGGTTCTAAGGACTGAACTCAGGTCATTGGGCTTTTGCAGCAAGCCACACTGTCAAACATAATATTTTACACTTTGGATAGGTGAGGTTTGTGTGTCTTCTAAATCATGTTCAATTTGTTTTGAAAAGTAAATTCTGGTTCAGAAGCATGGTGTCGAGTGGGTGGAGGGGGCAGGAAGGTAGTCCTGTCAGGCACTGCTATCCAGTACAGGGAGGGTGGCCCGGTTTGTTTTGGATTATTTGGGGTTTTTTTTTTTTTTTTTTTTTTTTTGGTTTTTGTTTTGTTTTTTGTTTTGGGTTTCTACTAGATGCACAGTTACATCATTTAGAGGAAAAAATACAAAATAAAAGTTCATGGGAAGGGTGATGGAGAGAATGTGGGGGAGGCAAAAACGGGAGGGGGATGTGTTGGTTGCTAATTTGGTCTATGACAGTTCAACACTTGCCATGTTTCATCACAACAGGAAATAAAAGCTTGGGACTACTGTGTATCCAGTTGGTGGTGACAACGTGCTCATTCCTCAATTCTCTGTGGTGATTTGTTAGAGGGCGTTGCCGTCTTCACAGGTTTTCAACACGCAGTGAAGTCATTCATTTTCAGTCGGTTGTTTTGAAACTTGAGGGATGATCAATGGGCTTCTTGGGAGAGCCTGTTCACAGAGGTGCGGTGCCAACAGAAGGTCGTTCTAGTACAGTGGTTCTCAACCTGCCGCTTGTGACCCCTTTGACAAACCTTCTCCAAGAAGACTTACACTGTGGCTCATAACAGTAGCAAAATAACTGTTATGAAGGGCACCAAAAGTAATCTTATGGTTAGGAGTCATCACAACATGAGGGCTGGAGCACTTGGAAGGTTTGGAACCTTCTGATTCTAGTCATTTCTAGCAATTTCTCAGCGCCCCTTCCAAGCACCTCCATAACCAGCCTTTGTCTTTCTTTCCCAACACTGTCTCTTTCCTGTGGTGACTCAGGTTTCTGAGGCGGTTGCATATTGCCTCAGAACCTCTGACTTTATGTTGCTGACCCCAATATGCCTTCGGTGGAGCCCTGTTATGAGAGGCAATTTCAGAAATGGTTGCAGCACGTTGGAGTTTTGAGTTCTAGAGTTTTGTGTTCACACATGAACCAAATATAGCTGTGATTCTAACTGCATCTAGGGGACTTGATTTGACAAAGCCTAGGAAGCAGTGGAAATCTTGGGCTGGAATAGAGAGGACATCTTTGACCAGTTATCAGTTGACTCTTCTTCCTGAAAGTGGACATGTCTATTTGCCATTGCTATTTAAAAAAAAAGTCAAAGATCGGGCGGATTTATAGGGGAAGTTTATCTTGGCTCACCACTGTCCTAGAGGCTGGGAAGTGTGAGAGTACCACTCTGGCATCTGGTTGCCGTCTGGTGAAGGAATACTGTATCAAAACTCCCTGGAAGGGCAGCGGGGATCTTGTGAGAGCACAAGGGAGCAGAGGAAGCTCTGTTTGTTTATAACCCCTCCTCTCATGATAACCTACATTTTCCCACAGGAAGTAACTTACTCCTGCAAGATTAGCATTAATCCTTACAGGAGGATGGGGCCCCATGAGACCCAAACACCTCATAAAAAACAATCCCAGCCCCTCTCCACATTGTTACCCTGGGAAACAAATGTCAACATGAATTTTGGAGGAGGTAAACCACACTGAAGCCAAGATTTTGGGCACCAATTCCTGTAGAACCCTTACTCTGCCCACCAAGGCTGGAAATGCAGGTAAACGTCTACCCTGGCTCATCAGACTGTGCTCTTAACGAAAGCCACAAGATTAAGCTCCTCTTTAAGGACCAGACTTTGTGCTCAAAATACAATTTGAGGCATGAATCCAACCATGATACAATTGCCAGGATTACAGCCTTTTATACGGCAAATGTGAAATGAAAAGATGTTGAAATTATTTATGATTTCAGCTAGGGATTTGGCAAGCTTCAGTCTGTATCTTGATAAATCATCCAAACACTGAACAGCATTTGTGTTCAACTAAGATAAAGCTTGAATTAATAGGCTAATGTCATCGGGAAGTGTGTATTACTAATTCTGAATAGTATATCGTTCTTTTCCCTGACAGACACGTTTAATACCCCGGGAGAGTCATAGATGAGAAAATAAGCACCATTGTGGTATCTTATCCTCAAACAGGGCCACCTGTATACACAATGGCCACCTGTATACACAATGCCCACCTGTAAACACAGCTGTCACATGTATATACAACGGCCACCTGTATATACAGCTGTCATCTTTTTCTTTCTCAGCTCTTCATGTTGCCTTTTTTTGGAGTTGTCACCTTTGTCCAAAGTAATGAACCCCCAAATGTCATAAGTGGCTCCTTTGCACATACTGAGACAAGGCTGTGTACCCATTAAATCTTCATTAAGTCCAACCAATACAGGGGTTTGCTTAGAAACTCTCCTAGCTCTGCGAATCGAAGTGGCAGATCTGCAAATCAAAGTGGCAGAACTATATTGGTTCAGAGCTGTTGTCATGTGTGTTTCCTGCTCCCAGAAGAAGAACTTGGGGCATGAGTTTGGGTGGAAATGGCATGTCCAGAGACATAACTTATGCCAGGGAGATTCGGGAAAGGTGAGAAGTGTGACAGAAGTTATGATATATGTGAAGGAATTAAATCATTAGTTTGCCTCTGTAGGAAGTTGGAGCACCAACCTGCTGGAGACCCTGGGGAGACTTTATGCCCCACAGCTAAGAATCATCTGAACGAGGGGTAAGGAGGTTTGACTCCCTGCTTCCCAGCACCATTTCTCATTGATTGAAGACCATTCATCTGAGACTAAGAAGTGCCACTTAATCTGTGTAGACTTTACTTTGTTCGCTTGGGGCAATACATATGGCTGCTGCGACCTGTCCCGTGGCTGTTCTGGACCAAGGGGTGTCAGGAGTGCACAAGGGCTGTGAAGACGCTCCATTTCTATTGTAAGCACCAGTCTGGCCATCCTATAGGAATGTCTACTTGTTCTACTTGGCCAGTAACTTAGAGGGTGGGTAAGTGTTCATCAAGCTGTATCTATGAGGCTGCCACTGCACTGCCTTTTAGACTGGTGTATAAGGTCAGTGCCTTATAATTTAGAGAGAGGGGATGCCTCATTCTAATTGTTCCCCTGCTGAAAACTCATTACTTTCAGGCGAAAATGCCTATATCTTTAACATGAACTATAAGTTCCCAATGTTAACTGTGCTTCCTTCTCTGTTATTGGTAAGCTCCTTGTATAGACTCTGCAGCTTTGTGTGTGCTCTTTCTCCAGGAATGCTCTACAGACGAGTCCAGCTTTCCACCACGAGCGCCAGTCCTCCGTAGGATAGGATTCTCTCTGTCCCCCTGTCTGGGTCCATATGTCCATCGTTGTCACCCATCGTCCATGAGCCTGCTGGCATGGACCCTGCCATTCCTATATTAAGGAGTTAGTGACAGAATATAATAAATATTATGTTATGATTATCCTATTAAAAGTTGGCTCTGTAATTTTATCCTTAGCTGTTTATTTGTGGTGTGGAACACTGCTCAGTCCTCAGAGTTCCTCTGACTTATTACTGTCTTTTAAAGACATGATCTTCGCTCCCCTCCATGAAAGATGTCAGACTGTGTATTGGACACGGTCCTTTCTCCTGTGTCCCAGTAAACAAAGTGGTTTGGTGATGTTGCTCTTGTTTTATTTCATCTAAAACAAAACAGAGAACTATGCTAATGGTTCTCTGAACAAAAACCCCAGTGCTGATGAAAAACAGGACACATTAAAGGTTCAATCTTAAAATCTGTGTTCAAAAGAATCTCCCAAGAGCCTTTATGGTGTGATTCTACACCAAGTCCCCTTGATTTCCAAAACTCATCTGGCAGCAATGAGCAAACTGGGGTTTTAAAATATAGGACCACTTCTAAGCAGAAAGTCAAAGAATGTTCTTTGAGTCTGCTCCACAATGCAACCTTAGCATGGGGCTCCGTCCTCTGAAATGGGGGAATGTTAGCATAGACAGAGAGGGGTTATATTTCTCCTTGACTCACTCTCTTCAAGATATGAGAAGAAAAACTGTCTTTCTCGGGCTGGGGAGATATCCAGTGCATAAAAATGCTTGTTGTGCAATCATGAGACGGGAGTTCAGATTCCCAGCACTCTCATAAAAAGTTGGCCAGTGCCAGTGACTTGCCTATAATCTCTGTAGTTGGGAGGCAGAGATGGGGGAAGATTGACTAGCTAGATAAGAGGAACCACTGTGTTCCGGTTCAGCAAGTGATTCTGCCTCAGTAAATATTCATCATGAAACATACAGGATGCCAGCCTCTGGCACTGATCGGCATGTGTACTTGAGCATGCACACCAAAGCACCCACATACATTCGAACACTCACATGTGAACAAGCATGCCTCCCACACACACATAAATAATGAGTATGTCCTCAAGCCATATTCTAGTGAACTAAAAGAAACTGAAGTTCATGAGAAAAACAACACACAGCGTTCTAGCACTCAACAGGTCTCCCTGGTGAAAACTGCTTTGCTAGAGTCATTGGTGACCAAATACCACAGCTGCACACACTCAAGCTGGAAGACATCTAGCATGAGACTCTCATCTCATCTGAAGAGTCTAATTAAACTTCGACAGGGATGTAGACTCATAAGAATCACAAGTACTGTCAACCACCAAGATTTATCTTTGCCTTCTCTGTCAGACAGCATTCTCTCATTACTGTGTAATATGCCGCCAATTACCCAGAAATGATGTGCGATTAGTGTGGTGATCCATTTGTCTGCTGATTGGAGGATGTTCACACCCCTGGCAATAAAATGTTAAGACCCGGGAAACTCTGTTTTCCCACCCTTGTCTAAAGAAGAGGATTTAGCAGTCAGAATTAGTCACTTGACCTGCCTCCTGACCACACAAGCTAAAGCAGTCCTGTTAATTACATGGAATTGGAATCAAGAGATCTGGGTTGCCTAACGGGGTCCGGGACAGCTGTTTTAAAGTTGTTTTTGCTATAAAAAAAAAAAAGCCATGACCCCTTACTGAGGTCCACTAGAAGCTGGGTGAAAGTTTGCTTCCATCTCCTTCCCCTGGTCACCGCCATCCCTCTGCAAGGGGGCATACGAAACACTCAAGGGGCCCTTGTGGAGACACTAGGGCTAGCCAGCATCTTCACTCTGCTTCAAGGCTGATTGCATGATGAATCACAGCCCTCAACCAACATTTCCACATACTAGAAATGCAAACATGCTAACACATAGCATGTTATTTGACTTGATATATGAGAATTTGAGAACAGTGATCAAAATCTCTGGATATGTCATTTTAATATATTTTTCACTCTACCACCTTCAATCGACATAAGTAGGCCACTGGCAACTTTCCAGAACTGGTGGAGCTGCAATTTGTTATCAAGGATTTGCTCATGGTTCTTTGCTAAGTTTTCACGGGTCCTGTCTTCCCAAGAACAACGCCCTCCGTTTCACGCTGCATGTTTCTGTTTTCTGGCAGCACGGAAAGCCGAGTTAGAGACAAAGTTTCTGATGCAGGAAACTGGGGGGCCCACTGAGAAGTGAAATTGCTTCCATCAAACCAGATCAGTGGCTGTGCTGGTCGTGTGCACACTGCACACAGGTGGGTGGGGGAACATGTGGAAGACGGCTAGCGTCCTGCTTTATTCCTTTGAAGCAGTCTTGCCCCGGACCTGGAGCTCGGCTGGGTGTCAGCAAGCACCAGCAATCCTGCCTTTGCCTCCCTGTCTGGCTTTTTCTATGTCTCCTGGATTTGAACTTAGGTCTGTATGCTTGTGCAGCACTTCCTCAACCAGTGCCCCCCCCCTACGCCCAGCCCCCAAACTTGATATTGATACATTAGTTCCCAAATATGGTGTCAAATCCCTTATTGGTTTTATGTTGTACTCTTCTACTTTTATGGGAATGGTAGTTTTAAAACTGGTACAGTTTTATTACTCAGATATGTTGCAGTAAATATTAAAAAATAAAATATCTTTATCTCTTTATCGGACCTGAGGTCTCACTCCTCAGGTCCGACCCTGATATGGAGCCATGCGCACCTCCGTCGCTCGGCCAAAGCCACCCAGTCCGAGCCCCCACGGCCCAACCATGATGGCGCAACTCCCTTCCCTTGGTGGTCTTCCTTTGCCTGCTTTCCACCTCCAACCTGGGTGTTCGTTTATCCCACAACTCAACACAAACACAACGCTACAGCCTGATTGCTTTCACTCAGGTTTATATATTCAACTCTCAATCCACAAACCCTTTACACAAGATTACATCAAATAGACAAAGATGCAAACTGCCCTTCTATATGAGATACTAGGCCTATAAATGTTCATAGCTATTCAATGCCAATCAATCCCACTGGGTCTAGCCAGTCCTTGGGAAGCTCCATGTAGCCACGATCTCTAACCTCTGTCCTCTGAGACCTCTGCCTTCTTTCCACCTCCCTCACCCTGCCCACTCACTGATTTTCCTTTATTTTACTAATGAAATGGGAAGGTTCAGATGACAGTCACCTCTTGAGTGTGTGAATAGGCAGCCCTTCTTGGGGAAGTGGAATCAACATTAAAATACAAACAGCTTTAGGAGAATCTACACTCAGATACGTAGATTTTTCTTTATTAGCACAAGTTGAGACCTGCTCAATGATTTTAAACGATTCCTCCAAATGAGGCACTCGGGTAGTGGAGGCCTGCCGATCCATAACAGCTTCCCTTTTCCAAGATACCCAGGATGACTTCCTGTGGGCCTCTTCCTCTAGGTTTCTACCTTGCCATCCTAATGTTATCCTTGCTGTGCCTCCCACTCCCCAATCCTGGATTTACTCCACTTAGGACACAGGTCTAGAACTCTGACCTCTAATGCAATAAACTATGTTGATCTCCTCAATGGATGGCAAGTTCTTTGATGGTGAGGATATATTTTCCATGTTTGTGTTCGAGATCCCAGACATGCACCTGATACGTAGCATCATGTAATCAATGCTACCGAAAGGACAGAGAGACTGAGAGAATAGGACACACAGGTAAGTATCAGTAACACTGATGCCTATCTTTGCACATCCATCTTCATTCACAATGCTCACAGCATCACTGAAAAGAAGTCTCTGCATCTAGAGGCTCTGCACCAACCAGGGCTGAAACACTGCTGTTTGATACGGAGCCTCCTTATGGCCTGGGACTCATTGTTATAGAACAGACAGGACTTCAGCTTGAGATGTTTGTCTGCCTCTGCCTCCCAGGTGCCAGGATTACAGGCATGTACCTCTGCTCCCAGGTTCCAGACCACTTTCTCTATATCCTCATCCCATTTTCCTGTTCAGGACACTGTGATTTCTGCGTGTGTCTCTTATTTCCTACTCTTTAATAAAATGATCATCCTTTTCAGCCCAGTGGCCAATGTGTCCATGCTCTGTGGCCAAATCCTCACTCATTTACTTCTGGCATCAAACATACTTGACTACAGGCCCCGGGGTCCAACTTAGTGTATGTAGGCTGCACAGGATATCTCCAGTAACTTCTCTGACCCATAGGGTCCAAGGTGCTAAGGTGTTATTTAGCAACCATCACAGTCAGCTCGCCTCTGCTCCAAACCCCCTGCTCTTATAGGGCTTTTATTCCAGGATGCTGCAAATATTTCAAACCCTGCATTTGGACTTTAGCACTCATCCCAATCTGCCTCTCATCAAGCCAAGACTGATTTTCTTAGTCTTGAGGAAATTCTGTTATGAAATTGCAGGCGTATGTGACTACATTTCCTACCACAGACAGGTAGGAGAAATATAAAGTTGAAAATTTTGAAGTGATAAAATAATTTATTAATAATCTCTGGCTAGCTGGAGAGATGGCTCAGCGGTTAAGAGCACTGACTGCTCTTCCAGAGGTCCTGAGTTCAATTCCCAGCAACCAAATGGTGGCTCACAACCATCTGTAATGGATCTAGTGCCCTTTTCTGGTGTCAGCTTACAGCGTACTTGAATGTAATAAATAAATCTTTAAAAAAAATATTTTCTGGCTAATCAGATGAGAAAAATGAAAGCTTAGTTTCTTGGGTTATACAGGTAGCTGGAGCTGGGAATGGTTTATGGTTTCCTTTTGTGGCTGGAGATTTAGTATCCCTCGAACCCAGAGATTCTGGAGTATGTATATGAAGACTTAGTACATGTTATTTTTCCACTGACTGTACAGACCCTCTTTATTTCCTAAGGGTTCTTCATAGGCCATCCTAGGATATCGGAAAAGGCAGATTGAAGGCAGACTTTTAACAATGTTATGCAGTCTTTGCCCCGCCCCCACTGAGATCATGTGGTTCTGCTATGAGCTGCTTCTCCTTAAAAGTTACCTAAAACCTTTAAACTTTAGAATTTTTCCTGTGAAGAAAAGAGATTGTGTGCTGAGGGACAGCAAGTAGTTTCCACCACCCATCCCTTTATTAGATTTTGTACAGCTGAGACACAGAAAAAGTTCTTTTGAATTTTGAATCTTTTCAACATGATCTCAGTGGGCACTGGGAAAGGATTTCATGGCCTGATAGGAAAGAGGGTAGCCCGCAGTTTCATCTGGCCAGGAAAAACAGGTTTAGCAAAGTATGAGTTAGCCACTAATGTATAAGACTTAGGCGATTGGGAGGCTGGAGAGATGGCTAGAGTTTGATTCCTAGCACCCACATCTGGCAGACCAAATCTGATGGTTGGAATCAACTCTGGGGGTGTCAGTGCCTCTGGTTTCCATGGATACTTGCACTCATGGGAATGTACCCCATATTATATATGATGTGTGTGTGTAAAGAACACTTTTAAAATCTTTTTTTTAAGAAAAAACTTAGGAGAGATTGTGTGGACAGATATTTTTATAACCATTTCTTTTTAAGATTGGTAGGGTATTACACAAAGGCTAGCGTTTTAGTGACCAAAATGAACTAAACCATAGTAGGGAAAGAACCCCTCCCTCTCTTCAGCTTCCTCAAATGCCTCCTCCATTAGAATCGCAAGTTTGCTGAAAGCTTGGGGGTGGTAACATAAGGGGACCAAGAGGAAGTTAAGAAAAGGTGTGTGTGTGTGTGTGTGTGTGTGTTTCTGCAGGATTGGGAGGCAAAAGGAGTCGGGACTGAAAGATGGAACAAACCTGGCACTCACTGTAGAGTGTAGAGTCGAGCAAATCTTCTAGCAGTTACTTTTGTTAACTTACTCTTCTTCTAGACTTTAATCCTCCCTCACCTGTCGCACCAGTTTCCAAATTACCTCTTACATGTATCCTTTTTTCTCCATCACATCTCACCAAACTCTTCTGTGTGCTTCTTACCCAGCACACATAGCAGTCTGCTCTGCGTTTCAAAATTATTTCCTGTCACTCACTTTTCTCTTGAGGACAGAATCCATCCATGCTCCTTGCCTACGGTGGCCCAGAAAGGTGCAGGAGAATCAGGCACAAGTGGCCCACTTCCGTAGCTGCAGATATTATAACCGTCTGTCTTGTGCATAGTAAGATCTTATTTAAGGCACTGTGCTGGCTGGGTTAACTATATAAAGTCTAATCACATGCTTCAGAAATGTGGATGTAATAAACAGTGCAGTCCTTTCACCGCAGCAGAAAGCAGAGGCAGGATGGTCTACATAGTGGGTTCCAGACCACCCAGAACTACACAAAAAGACCCTGTGTCAAAAGCAAAAAGCACACATTTGTATTTCAGCGAGGCGTGCCTGTAGTTTACTCTTCTGGAGTCCTGATACTAATGCGCTGAGGCCCTGCGCTTGCGCAGTAACGGCAGAGGGACAGGCTTACCGGAATAAAAAAGCGGCCGGCCGTGGCGCGTGTTGATGACGCAATTAGTGTTTGCCTGGTAGCCCGTGGTAACCCGGAGACTGCGGAAGTGTAGCTGCAGCGTCGCGGCTAAGACAGGTAACCCGCAGCTCGGCTGTCAAGCGGCCGCCCCGAGTTATGCGGACCCGCGACCTCTGGTGGGTTGAACAGGTAGGATCCGATCCGACGTGTCCTGGGGTGAGCCCGTGGGATCCGGTCCGACCCGCTTGGGGTGAGCCCTTGGGATGTCACCTAAACTGTTACCGCGTCATTAAGCGCTCTGCGCTTTTCAAGCTTCAGCGACAGTTACCTGCAAAGGTGGAGCTCAGGATAGACATAAACCACACGGGCCAGCGGTGATTAGAGCTGTTTTCAAAGGTGACAACTGGGCTCCTGTTGTTGCTGAATTCAATTCGGATCCCTCGTGCTTTTGTTTTGTTTCCACGTGCAACTAGCGTAGCGTGTGTTGTGCTCCTAGTGCTTTTGAGAAGGTTGCCAGTGACTTCCTAGGTGGTACAGATTAGGTTGTCCAGTATTGGGAGCTACAGAGAATAATATTATTTAC
This sequence comes from Micromys minutus, assembly GCF_963924665.1. Taxonomy (NCBI): domain Eukaryota; kingdom Metazoa; phylum Chordata; class Mammalia; order Rodentia; family Muridae; genus Micromys; species Micromys minutus. The sequence continues at coordinate 92,942,291 of NC_137969.1, read as the reverse complement.
TGTCGACGGTCTTTTAGACTCCAGGGACTGTGCCCAGCACTTACATTTCATTGTCTCCCTTAGTGTAATACTGTTTCGAGTTATGAATTATTATTTTTGCTTTACAGAGATTTATTATATTTTCTTTACAGAGAATTATTATGTTTGTTTTACAGAGAAAATATTTGAGGCTCAGTTCCATGAAATACTGGGTGAAAATTACCAGTAACCAAAAGCAAAGGGCAAGATTTAAATTCAAGGTTATATATGACTTTCCCCGCCTCTCTCCTCTTCCTTCCATCCATCCATCCGTCCGTTTTTCCTTCCTTCCTTCCTTCTTTCTTTCCTTCCTTATTTCTTTTATCTTCTCCTTTTAAAGAATAACAATCATTAGTGGTCAATTTCTAGGCTTTTTACATTAGTCATATGTGATTCCATAAGTTTATTCACCTCATATGAATTGTGTGTGTGTGTGTGTGTGTGTGTGTGTGTGTGTGTGTGTGTATTTGTGGAGGTGTAGATATGTGGGAATGTGTGTATACACATATGCAAGTGTGTAATATGTTTGCGTATGTGGAGACAAGGAATAACATCAAAAAAGCCACTGCTTTTTTGTTTTCCTTGTTTGTTTGAGACAGTTTCTCTCATTGGCCTGGAGCTCGCCACATTGGTTGGGCCAGCCAGCAAGTACCTGCCTCTACCTCCTCAGCACTGGAATCACAGACCTCTGTGGAAACTTTCTACTCTACTGGTGCCTGAACTTGGGTCCTGGTGCTTACACAGCAGGTAGTGTTCAGACTGAGCAGCCTCTTAAGCCCCTGTTTTGATACTTTGTAACTATGTTGTGGATTCTCATAAGCTTGAAGTTAAAACATCTGGAAATATGTCTTAGTCCTATAGGTGCCTCCCTCCCCACAGACAGAGACAGAGACAGACGGGGGGGGGGGGGGGGAGGGAGGGAGGGAGAGAGAGAGAGAGAGAGAGAGAGAGAGAGAGAGAGAGAGAGAGAGAGAGAGAGAGGCTAATTTAAAGGCAATAAGTGGTTTTCTTGCCTTCTTTCTTCTAGTATACAGTCACAACCATCATTTATCCTGTGTTGAAATGTGATGATTTCCTCAGAACCTTTGTTGTTTTTGACTTTCCAGTTGCTTTGCATTGAGCTTCTCTTGGCGCCTTCTTCAGTCACTGGTGCAATAATGAAACCAGATTGTACCAACAAACATCTAGATTCTACATCCTGGTTCTATTGCTTAGTAGGCACCCTGAAGCCCAGGTGGGGTGCCTGACCTTTCTACACCTCAGTTTCCTTGTTTGTCAGGTGGGAACAGTAGGATTGCTCAGATGGTTGTTATAAAGACAAACTGAGTTCCCGAGAAGAAGAGCTTAGAGCAGAGCCAGACTCCCTACAAGGACCAGCGAGGCACTTGCTGGTGCTGTCTGCTCTCGGCTTTCCATCTTTGCAAATGACACTCTGGTTCTTTTGGAAATTGTTCCTTGAAAACTATTTAATGTCCGTACTGTATTAACAGATGATTGATTGTGTTTACCGGATGATTGATTGTCTTGACTGGAATACTGCTGTTTAGGAAGAGTCTACTCGTTAAACTTTCCTTTCTTGTGTCTTTCCTACACAATAAATTTTTTTGCTTGAGGGAATTTGAACATTCACTTTTAAGAAAGTTTATTTGTAAGCCAGGCAGTGGTGGCACACACCTTTAAACCCCGCATTCAGGAGGAAGAGGCAGCTGAATATCTAAGTATGAGGCAAGCATGACCTATAGATTGAGTTTCTGGACAGCCAGGGTTATGTAGAGAAACCCTGTCTTGAAAAAAAAAAAAAAAAAAAAAAAAACAGAACAAAGGAGGTTATTTATTACAGTTTCTAATTGTGTACAAATGTGTGTGTGACTCTGTGTGAGTGTGTGTGTGTGTGTGTGTGTGTGTGTGATGTGGGACATACTGATGTAAGAGACAACCTGTGAGAGTCAGCTCTCTCCTTCCACCATGCAGGTTCAAGGAATTGGATTCAGGTCACAACTTGGCAGTTAGCACCTTTACCCCATGAGCCATCTTGCCAGCCTAACATTGTACTTTTGTGTGTCACAGTAACCGACTTTTGAATTTTCTCTTAACTTTAAGATCATTTCTGTGTTATCTAGTGGAGACACTGCAGAAGTATGTGACTCATTATGGGCATGTAAGGGTTAATATCACCTTCAAAACTGCTGTTAACATACAACACGTACACAGAGCTGCCAGAGGAGCTTTCTTTCTCTCCTTTCAAGGGACTAAAAATTGTTTTTACACAGAAAATGAGTAAAATGGTGGCAAACACCTGTACTCCTTGCATTCAAAAGGCTGGGGCAGGAGCATTGCTAGTTTTGCGCTACATGACAGGATTCTATCTAAAATAAAAATGAATAATCCCTCTCATGAAAATGTTAAGTTGTGCCCCCTCCCCATGCAAGCCAGACATTTTAGACCAAGGCCAGCTACAAGTTGATGTTGATTCCTGTGCTTCCCTAATTAGAATGAGTTAAAACTAATGCTCACATTGCAACTTGCTTTAAAAATGTATTCTATGGGTTTTAAATTCTTATTTTTTTTATTTTATGTATGTGAACTAGAAAATACGCAGGCTAAAAATCACTGCTTTAAGTTTTTTAAGTGCTTGGTTGAGTGATACCAAGCACATTCATGCAACTAAGTAAATCTGCATTATCTAAGTATCTCCAGAACTTTTTTTATCATCCCTAAAAGAAATGCTGCACCCACTGAATGATAGCTTCCTACCCTCCTCTCTCCCTCACTCCAGGTGTCCTCTGTTCTGGTTCAGCTGTGTCTAACTCTGGAGATCTCATGTTGATGGAATCCTGTCATATCTGCCCACCCATGGCTGCTATATTTCACACAGAATGTTCTCAGAGCTTACTCATGCTGCAGCGTATATCAGAACCTCATCCCTTTTAAGGGATGAATACTATTCCACTGTATGGGTAGACCATGCACTGTACTTTGGGGGACTGTTAAAAGTGGCATGAGCCTACTTCTTAGTGACTGACTGTGAGCTGGCAGATGGTGTGAATAGAGATGCCACTGAAATGATGCTGTCTCGCACTGTGGACACAGTGTCTGGTAGACAGAGCTAAGCTGGAGTCGAAGCACAGATTGTAGTGTGATATGGAGTCTAAAAATAGTAAAGAAAATACCAGTGATGGTGACATCACCTGCTGTTCTGTTATGCAACATTCACACATGGTTCTAGGCTCTTTGCCCATGAAGTAAGAACATTTTTAGTTTCTATTTTATGCATGAAGAATTTTGTAGCATAGGCAAATTGGGTGGATTATTAAAATTCCATGACAGAGTTAGATTCTGAAGTTGGGCTCTCTGCCTCCAAAGCTCACTTATCCCCAGATTTGGTCAATGCTGACCTTGTAACAGAATTACTGTTTCTTGCCTGCCTTCTCCTCTGCACTTTCTTAACACTGGACATAACTTGTGAGTTCACTGGGCAATGTAAGAACCAACCCACACTCCGAATGGACACCCAGGGCCTGGTTCGCATGGGCCAGTCACATCCACAGGGAATTTAGACTACATTGCCAAGACTGCATATTTAATTCTTTCAAAGCCTTATATTTGAGCACTGTGTAGTTCCCACACTCAGAGCCTTGAGGAAAGGACTTTTGTTCTTAGCTTTGGTGACCATCAGAATGGGTTCTGACATACTGATTTCACTGCTGATTTCCTACTCTATTATTCCCAAAGACATTTTGCGAAGTAGCATTTATGCATTTATTATCAGCTCCATTGTGTTTTCCCTTGACTTTTCATTTGCTTACACTTTATTTCTTTGACATTCGAAATTGAAGGTCCAGTTTTGAAAGCAATGGAAATTTAGAAGTGCTTGCTCTATTTTGGCATGAAAGGCAAATCAGTTTTTGTTGTTATTGTTGTTTCCTGTAATACCCAGCCTGTATCACAGTATGCTGTACATTTGGAGGTCTGATCTGTCTGTTATATCTGGTAGGCAGAGATTCTGTTACCCTTTCTTAAACACTTGAGAATCTCAAGACCAAGATGCTCAGCTATCTGCCTGTATTCATGGAGTTGGAAGAATCCATTCTGTAATACAGAATTCCAGCCTGCTGTGTTCTGATGAGTTATCCCGTAAGAGGAGCCTTCAAGTCATTTACTCACACATGGTTATCGTTTATCCTGCAGTGATTTGTGACCTGTATTAGGTTGCAGAGAGAAGGAACCAGTATGACAGACCTCAGAGATAAACAGATTAAAGTGACTCTGACACTGGTCCTGGGTATAATGGGGAATCTGGGCTGATTGCAGACTTCTACCTCAAGCAACAAGGTAGATAGATGCTGGGGGCATCTAGTAGGAAAATGTGGGACTAGGGACATGGGCTTGAAGCTTTAGAGCAGGGGTCACCCTGTCCTGTGTGTAAGATTTGAAGCCAGAGCTATAGGACACAGAAGTCCCAGTTTGTCTAAGTGGGAGAAGAAAAAGCCAGAGGTAGAAAAGGGTGAGACACTTGAAGGGAGGGGGCTTGGTCAGTGCCTTAATTCCTCGAGATTAACAGACAAGAAGACCCCCTGAATTTGTTCATGAGGAAGTAATGTGCCTCTGTTGTGGGACATAAGTGGTCTAGTACAATGTGAGCAGAGATAAGTGGGCAGAAAGGGGCTGAATACCGGACTAGAGAATAGTCAGAGAGGTGTGGGCTAGAGGGTCTTTGTTCATTTGTGGGGTTTTGATCAAAGGATTGTGGCAGTCTCTTCGCAGATTTGGAAAAAAAATGCTGGGAAAGGGGAGGAAGTTGAGGTGGCGGATTTGGGGGACTTAGATGAGTGACAATTCGAGGACCCAGAGGACCCAACCAGATTCTGTCCAGAGCAGAAGCCAGTCAGGCTGTGCTCGGGTGCAAAGGACACTTCTGTCTTGAGAAGAGAAAGGAGGGAAGAGATGAAAATGATTTTCTGTGGTGCTCACAGGCAGAGCCCTTTTCTAGAGGGTGGGAAGCACTGGGTTCAAGTCTTAACACTGGGGTTGGGGGAGGGGCCTGGGGAGGAAAGAGAATGGGCAGAACCTCTTGCCTTATTGCAGCAAAAGGTTATAAGTGATGCTAATGGAATCACTGCTCCTTCAGTGAGTTGGGGAAGAAGATGTAGTGAAGTTTAGAAGAATTGTTGAAGGGAGAGGCTAGGAACTGCAGACACAATTCTAGCACTCTCTTCTCATATTGGAACTTTTGAATAGTACAGCCAACCACTCTTGTGATTGGCCCAAAAGGAGTTATACTATTAGGAGGTGTGGCCCTGGAGGGTGTGTGTGACCGTGGGGGTGGGCTTCAAACTCTCCTAGTCTTTAAGCTTTGCCCAGTATGGAATTCCAGTCTCATCCAGGCTGCCTTCAGATCCAGATGCAGAACTCTCAGTTCCTCCAGCACCATGTCTGCCTGCATGCTGCAATGCTTCCCACCATGATGATAATGAACTAAAATTCTGAAACTATCAGCCAGCACCATTGCCTTAAGAGTTGCCTTGGTCATGGTGTCTTCACAGCAATGAAACCCTAAGACACCAAGTAACCCCAATAGACTCATTGGTTCCCGGAGTGAACTTCAGTGGAATTGTACCTGGTTTCTTGCTAGGATTGTGTGTGTGTGTGTGTGTGTGTGTGTGTGTGTGTGTGTGTGTGTGTGTGTGTGTTGAGGGGGGTGTTTAAGCATCTTTTGAAAGACCAAGTCACTCCCAGTTAGAAGTGTCTGCCTCAGGGACCAGGAATAAATGGAGTGGACACAGTGGGACATCTAAGAGACCGGTGTAGCCTTTATATCTCTACCCTAGCTGGGCTGTTTGGTCTGGCCTCAGAGAGAGAGGATGCCCTTAGTCCTGATGAGACTTGATGTGCCAGGGTGGGTTGGTACAGTGTGGGATGTGTGTGCTTTCCTTCTCTGAGTGGAAGAAGGTGGGTGGAGGGTGGGACTTGGGGGAGAATAGGGAGGGAGCTGCAATCGGGTTGTAAAATGAATAAATAATTAAATGGAAAATATTTCCAACTGAACATAGGGAGGGAGGGAGGGAGATCCCTGTGATAGTAGACGTGGTAGGGAGAAGATTGGGAGAGTGTTCTGCAGACTGCTGAAGTACTTCACAGCTGAACTGTTCACACAAGGTGCCACGCATGGACTATTGGTCTTAATGCCTGTTTACATGTTTAAATGGATTAGTATCAATCTTAATAAATAGTCATCATGCACTTAAATAGTCATTATGCATTCCTTTGGGAGAGGAGCAGAAACCAGAGCCTTCAGTACGGTTAACACTTGTTTCCTGGGGTAGGGACGGTGGCTCAGTGTGCCTTCCATTAGCTTGTTGAGTCATTCCGTTGGAAAGTTCTGTTTATTAATATCTTGATTCAGTGCAATAACCCTACATGAAATTTGAGGATAAGCTTTGGCACAACCCTGGGTACACCTTGGAAGAGAAGCCCTAACTGGGGAACAGCCCCAATGGGATTGGCCAGTACATAAGTCTGGGGGTCATTTTACATTTTATTTATTTATTTACATCCCAAACGTGGCTCTCCCTTCCACTCCCTCCCTCACAGAGTCCCCCCTCACCGTCTTCCTTTCTCTTCTAAGAGGGTGGGACCCAATCTAAGTATCCCCCCACCCTGGCACACCGTCTCTGCCAGGTTAGGCACACCCTTTTCCACTGAGTCCAAACAAGGCAGCTACAAAAACTGAGCTGCCTGTCTGCTACATGTGTGACAGGAGAGAGGGAGTTACTTGGTTGGTGGCTCAGACTCTGAGAGCTCCCAGGAGTCCAGGTTTGTTGACTCTGTTGGTCTTCCTGTGGAGTGTCCGTCCCCTTCGGGGCTTTTCTTCTTCCCCCCAACTCTTCCATAAGTGTCCCCAACCTTCATCTAATATTTGGCTGTGGGTATCTGCATCTGTTTCAGTCCTCTGATGGGCAGAGCCTCTCAGAAGACAGTTATGTTAGGCTCCCGTCTGCAAGCGTAACAGAATATCATTAATAGTGTCAGGGATTGGTGCTTGCCCATAGGATGGGTTTCGAGTTGGGCTGGTTATGGCTGGCCATTTCGTCAGTCTCTGCTCCATACCTGCATTTCTTTTAGACAGGACAAATTTGTGTCAAAAGTTTTGTGGGTGGGTTGGTGTCTATTCTTCCACTGGGGGTCCTGCCTGGCTACAGGAAGTGGCTTCTTCAGGTTCCATGTCCCACTGTTAAGGTTACCAGTATTAACTTCTGGGAACCTCCCCTATCCCAGATTCTCCCCTCCCCAACTCCAACTCCACCCCCAACAGGTGAAGATTTCCATCCATTCTCCTGGCCCTCTGGGCCTCTATCCTATCTCTCCCTGCACCTGATCTTGCCTTCCCATCCTCCCCTTTCTCACCCAGTTCCCTCCCACCTCCAATGACTATTTTGTTTCCCCCTCTAAATGTGATTCAAACATCTTCGCTTGGGCCTTCCTTCTTGTTTAACTTCTTTGGGTCTGTGGTATGTGTCATGAGTATTTTGTATTTTATGGCTAATATCTACTTGTTAGTGAGTACATATCATGCATGTCCTTCTGGGTCTGGGTTACCTTACTCTGGATGGTATTTTCTAGTTCCACCCATTTATCTGCAAAAGTTAAGATATCCTTGTTCTTAATAGCTGGATAGTATTCTATTATGTGAATGAACCACGTTTTCTGTATCCATTCTTCAGTTGGGGGACATCTGGGTTGTTTCCCCTTTCTGGCTATTAAGAATAAAGCTGCTTTGAGCATAGTAGAGCATGTGTCCTTGTGATGTGGTAGATATGATAGCTTTTGGGTATTTGTACCAACACAATGCAGTTTTTATCATTGTTGCTCTGTAGTACAGCTTAAGGTCAGGGATGGTGATTTCTCCAGAAGTTCTTTTGTTGTTCAGGATTGTTTTGGCTATCCTGAGTTTTTGTTGTTGTTGTTGGTTTGGTTTGGCTTTTTTCCCATATGAGGCTGAAAATTAATCTTTCAGGGGAGGATGGATGTGGGGAGTCCAGCCTCTGCCTGTGCTGTCCCCCTGCCCCCAGCATTGTAATCCTGTGAGTTGCATCTGTGTAGTATCTGACAAGATCTTCACTTTAAGGAACTGGCTTCAATGTGCCCCCAGAGCTGCGCAATCCTCATCATAAGCTGAGGACACTTTTAGGGCCCCAGAAGAGATCCTTGTAGCCTGTGTGGTCGTTCCTCATTTCCCCCACTCCTGGTGCATGGCATCAGCTTAGACTACACACTGTTGCTGTGGATTCGACAGCTTAGGCATCTGTGTGGCAGAGTTAAGCAGGATGTAGCCTTTGTGTCTCCTTTGCTCTCAGCATAGTGCCTCCAAGGTTCATCCATTCTGAACAACCAATAGCAATTTCTTTTTTTGGCTAGATAATATTTTATTGTGCGATTAGAACACATTGTGTATAACCAATTATCAGATGACGAACATTTGGGTAGGTTTTCATGTTTTAAAACAAATATATTGTGGATTTTCTACCAGAATATTCTATAATTGTATTTTAGAGAGCTTGTGTTTGGGAGGAGAAATTGGCATTTGAATCTCTAGCTGTAATTTCATTTTGCTAATAAAATATGTTCTAAGAGTTGGAATAGCTGCTATCACTGTGCAACAGCAGCTGTTACTAACACTGGAAATATTTTTGCATTCTATTCCAGCTTTATTTTCATAATTAGCTGCTTTTAAAATGAAAATTTCACATTTCTAGAAGAGATCTTACTAAAAAGGCTGGTTTTTGATCTATATTTATATTTTTTTCCATTTTCTTTATTTATTCTGTGCTGATCCCTAAAACCTAATCCTATTACTCTACACCTGTTTCCAGTATGAATAAATACCTAATAGAAAAAATAAATCACATATCTTCTAATACAGTCTGATTATTATTATTATTATTATTATTATTATTATTATTATTATTATTATTATTATTATTTTGCATCATCACAAAACTCTCTGGGTGGTTTGATAGATAAATCTTTAACTGTCAACTCAGCTCTTTCACTTTGAAGCTGCATCAATTGATGTATATCCACAAGATCTCCAGTGGATGTTGAACTTTGGTCCCTGTGGGCAGACCACTTCAAAGTCTCCTTGTCTCAGCCTTGTCCTGAGGACTGGGCCCACTGCTCTGCCATGGGATGGGCTACTTAAGTTCTGAAGGTTTTTTAAACCATCCCCTGAGAACAGGGGTGTGGAGGGAGAACTGAGGTAGCTTTCCTGCTGGAGATAGGCGGCCTCTTTGGCCACGCAAAGGTTCTCCGTGGAAACTGGATTCATCCTTTGCATAGTTGTCGGCCTGTGCTAGGTAGAAGTAGGCTTAAAGACTGACTGGGTTTACTTCCAAAATTTTCCACTTTCAACACTTCATACTATCATCTGCCTCCATGTTTTGTGAATTGTGTTTTGCCAGTTGGGATGCATGGAATGTCCCATGACAGCACATGCTCCAAGCTTGGCTCTAGGTTTAAGCTAGTGGAATGTAAGCATGACGGGATACAATGTTGCATAGGCTAGTGGAACAGAACCATGATGGGATGCAATGTTGCATAGTGACGTCTTACTAGATTATGTCTAAAACACACCTTTTGTCTGGTAGGTGTGAGGTTTTATCACTCCTCACATTTAGGGGTTCAGTGTTGTATTGGGGGGGCAGGCAAGTAGGTGTGGTATTGGATGGATGGGAAGACAATGTTCGTAGCTGTGTGTCTTGCAGAGGCACTGGGCTGAATGTGTAGCTATGCCACAGGACTGCAGCCTCAGCAGTACGGTGGAAAATTGTACCATCTGGGTGAAAGAAAAGCAACAAGTTAGTCTTCAATGAAATAAAAGGACAAGAAATCCCAGACCAGTGAGGGGACAGTTTAATGCACCTGCATCCCAGATCATCATGGCATACAGTCTCACAGAATTGAGGGGTCCTTCTCAGGGATGTTCACTCTGGCTAGCTCTGTCTACCAGAGTACTGAGACACCTCCAGCAACACCTTACTGAGATGACTCCTCCACCTCAGCTGGGGTGGAGCCACCCTTGCTCCCCAACCCTCATCAGAAACCCATGCTTCTCTGCTACTGGTTGCCTATACTTTCCTTAGCTTTGGCCTTAATTTGACTTGATAGCTATCTGCAGATCTTGTTTGGGAACTTTAGGCCTAACAAATGTAGAGCAGTTTAACAATTTGACACTTTTGAAGTTGTGCTTACCAATTCTGAACTGAACTAGTAGCTCTTCAGACTACAACTTGGACATCAAAGTGTGCTTTTGGGCATGCTGGACATGAACCTCAGCAGGCCCTTCTTTCTTAATGGACCTTCCCATGAAGACCCCTACAAACCTCCCTATCATAAGTGTGTGGTTTTCATTGCCGTAGTCCTCCATGTAGGGTAGTTTTCTATTTCTATTTTAAAAATTTCCCCAAAGGTCAGGCATGGTTGTGCACATTTACAATTCCAGCACTTAGGAGGTAAAGATGAGAGGGTCAGAAGTTCAAGGCTAGCCTAGGGTACAAGAGATACTGGTTAAAATAAACAACAACATGAATTGGGGACATAGCTTAGTTGGTCAGGTGCTTGCCAAGCATTCACAGAACCCTAACTTAAATTCTCAGTACTGTACAAATGAGATGTAGGACCCATGCTTATAACCCCAACAACACTGGGGAGGTGGAGACAGGAGGATCAGAACGTGAGGGCCATGAGCTCACATTGTCTCCATTAATTTAGTTACTAGCTGCGTGACCTTAAGCAGGCTGTAGAGCTCCTGTGCTACAAGTATGGCTCTCATGCTTGTAGGTCTACTGAGTGTACTGACATCATGGTTGTTATGACTGCAAACTGAATTAAGGTAGTCAATGACTAGAGCAAAGCCTGGTACCTCCATGAAGTCCAATGGCAAGTTATTAGTGCTTCTAAGAGGCAAGTTTAGCATAGAGGAAGTGTTCTTCTGTGAGTTTTGGAAGACAAGACCATGGCTAGCAGAGAGCCTGGCACATTCAGATATACAGTTGATTAGATCAGCTCTGAATGTCAAAGTTTGTATTTTTTTAAAATAAGGTAATATTTTTTTTCTTCAATTCTCCCTCTCATCTTGACATTGAACTGGTTTGCTTAGGGATCTTAGCCTGTGGATGTGGGAGAGAAGAAAGACTGGGTACAGGCTATAAATTCAGAGGAGATTAAAACAGCACTAATGTAAAATAGCCCCCACATTTTCATAGCTTAATAAAGATCACAGCCAATCTCACTCAGTTCTATCCCCAGAAGCCATGTGGTAGTAGGAGTAGGAGATCCCAAAAGTTGTCTTATCTTGTTGGGTGTGTGTGTGGAAGTGTGATGTGTATGGTCTTTACAACAATTAATATTTTTAAGATACTATTTTATACTTATTGCATGCCCCCCCCCCCAAGTTCAGTTAGAGCATCCAGTCAGTTGGTTCATCCTTCTTTTTACCTTAGAAGAAGAACCCATGCAGGGTCACACTTATACAGTTTCATGCCAGGCCTTGAATTTAGCTGGCAGATACCATCAGTCTACAAATCAGCACCTAGAGAAATCACAGGAAAGTAACCAATTCCAGGTGATCAGGATGGTTCAAGTTAGTTTTGGCTTGGTTTGAGCATCACTGCATTCAGTGTACACGAGCTAGGTAAGAGAAGCTGAACGAGTAGAACTGGAAAGGGAGGAGACATGACAAGACAGAACAGAAACGTGGAAGCTGCCAGGTTTGAGGAGATAAAAAAAAATTCATGGGTCACCCTTGGTGCAGCTTCTGATGCTCTAGTCCTTTGAGGGCTGGGATTACGGGTGTGAGTCTGTGTGCCTGGCTCATAAGGATTAAGGTGGATTGAGAGTTAGTGGAGGAGCAGTGCCCTCTCCTTTCCAGAGCTCATCTTTCCCCTTTCATGGCTGGGAAATGAACCTTTGGTTCTCTTTGCTTTTGCAATGAAAATCAGGAGCTGCTGGTTTTTTGTGTGAGCTTCATACAGGCAGGATGTCCTGGACACCTTAGTGGGTAAGAAGGGACATTCTAGAGTCTGGTGCTTCACTTAGATAATCCTGGGCCTATGTCTCCACGCATCTACCTTTTCCTTTGCCCTTGGAGTAATATTAGGGACTGCAGCAGATAGAGAAGATAGTTCTCCCAAGGAAGGCAGTGACAGGGTGTGAAGTTGGGGATTGCATGGCCAAAAGCTGCTTACTTTTGGCAATTTAACTCTTTGCTAGTTTATGGCCAAAAAACACTGGCATCTGGCAATTAATTCCTGATTAAGGGAATTAAGAAAAAAGCCTTACTTATCTGGAATCTTTTCTCTCTGGTTCAAGGGTGCTGTCACCATGTGAGAAGTTTGGAGTTCATTAATTCTTCATGAACCAGAGAGAAAAGAAAAGGAAGAAGAAAGTCAAACACACACACACACACACACACACACACACACACACACACACACACACACACGTTGGCCCCAACCACCTGTTTCATCAGTTTCACAAGTATGTGTGCATATTCATATACATACACATAAACCTACATATGTATGTATGCACACACATTTTGACAGCCATATATACATATATGCTTATTGTACATACATATAGACATGTGTGTGTGTTATTATATACACAGATCATGAGGTCCTCACAGACCACCAGAGACCACCAAGAGTCCAGCTCATATGCAAAAGCAAAGACTTTTTATTCAAGCTTGAGCTTGGACCCTCCAACCTCTCCAGCACAGTAGAGGGTGTGGAAGGTGCTGAGCTAGTACAAGACTTGCCTATTTATCATGGTAACAGGGTGAGGGACTTTCCAACTTGGCAGTTATGTGATTGGTTGACATTTGCTTGTGCACTTCTGTTGGCTAGTAGTGATTTCAGCTTGGTGTAAACAATGGTTGCTAGCTTAATCAATCTACTTTATACATTAGGTACTTTCCCCTTAAGAACTGATTGGTTGTTGCTAGGAGTGAAATGGCTATTTGCCCAGGGGAATTGTGATTGTTACCCACCCTATTGGGCAAATCATTAGGCTCTTTCCCTTTGTAACTTTGGAACCCTCCTCACAGGAGCATCTTCTGACCACCCACTCTAATCCATTTTAAGTAGCTACAGAACTGAAATATGCTCTACTTCACAAGCATGGCTACCATCAAAGGGATTTTAAATAGATGGAAACTACTTATAGCCTGGTCTTTTGCAAACAGCGCTTTTGATAGCATGAGCATAAACATATGAGGCAAAGGAATGGCCTCGTGTGTAGCTGTGATCAGAGTAGCCAGAAAAAACAGATATCGGAGTCTGAAACCCATCCTGACCAGTCCTGTTGAGCCTCCGCAGAATTCAGGGTCATCTTGTGCTAGTGGGGATAAAATACACTTGGCTTTTGTGTTCAGTTCCCAGACTTCTCCCCACCCTTAACTGAATGTCATTTTGTGGAGTAAAGGCCACCTGAGGGTGATCACCTCCTGATCCTGGCACAGGCTTGACTCTGCCCAGGCTCCTGCTTGGTTTTTACCGCTTACTTACATGTTTTTGCAGATACATCACGTTGGGGCCTTTCACACGTGGTTGCAAACTGCATGCAAACACTACTGTGCTTCCTGAAAGCTGTGACTTTAACAAGGGAGTCAGCACAGTTCTTACAGCCCTTAACCCTAGTGGACTTAGAGATTCATTGAGAAGTTGACATGCTACCACATGTGGTAATCCTGAAAAGTGCTACATATTTTTATTTATAGTTAAGGGAATAAGGCAAAATCCCCTTTTGACTACATCGCCTGCATCATTTACTCAGTGATAAATGGAATTGCCTCATGAGTCTGAGTTCTGCAATGAAAGACCCTATTATAGTTTATACACATGTTGAGGCGTGGTTTGAGTTACAGCTCCAGGGGGGATTTAAATTCCAACTATCCTGGTAGCTTTGGAGACACAGTTTTCTGTGTTTCAACACTGTAAAAGAAAATAAAGAGCAAAGGGCGAAGGTTTATGTTGTAGTGCTGCAATATAATTCGAGTAAGCACAGCCTGAATGAACACCACAGTTAAAACTGTTGATGACAGTCCCAGGTCAACTCATGTCAGCTTGTTCTAAGTACCACAGTTTTAAAATACACTAACTCTGTAAGGACACCAGTGCCCCCTACCAGGGAGACAAGAAAGAGCTGCAAAGTTCAAAGGGCCTTGTCCTCAGCAGGGACCCTCATCCCAGCCAGTGGTCTTGGGACTTCCTGGAGGCGGGAGGAGGTATATCTTCTGGAAGGAGTATTAATCTTATATGTATTTGTTTTAAGTTAATAGGAAATGTCTATTTTGAGTAAAGTAAATATTAACTTATACCCCACATATATATAGTTTCGACCAAGCTGCCATCTTGGCAAATATAGGAGGAGGGCTCAGTGGTTGGCAGTATAAGGTTTAGCACAGCTATACTTGAGGGGAACTTGCCTCTCCATTTAGCACTTCAAAGACAGACTAGCTCCCGTTTTCTGAGACCTTCTTGTGGTGGGAGGTTTTATAGCACATAATTCAGTCTGGCTTAGCTTACATGCTAAGGGTCAGGTACTGGGTAAGAGTGTAAGTTTATCCTGCAATAGCAAGGTGTAAGAGTCTAGCTGGGCTTGTTCACAGTTCAATGTGGAAGGAGAAAAACTAATTGAGTAGGGAGAAAGGCTACAGTGGTTGTGGCCTGGTTTCTGAGAGGAAGAAAGACAAGCCTTCGAGTCTTCCATCTAACACAAAATGCCCTCTCGCTGCATCCTATCAGGGTGTGAGTTGATGCCTGGTACCTTGGCACTGGTGATGTTAAACTTCGCAGTGTGAAGACTTCTGGGTTTCTCTCCCAAAACAGCACTTTTCCTTTTCTGCGTCCTAGTATCTGCCAGGTCACATTCATCCAGCCAGCCAGCCTTACGTTTACACGAGAGGAGAGGAAACTCATGTGGCTACCTCCCTCTCCTGGTTCTAACCCAGGATCACTCCTACGTCTGGCTCCCCTTGGTCCAGCCTTTAGGACCCCTGCAGGCTGGGCCCTGTCCCTTTCTGTCCCTCCCTCCTTCCATCCCCTGGAAGATGCTGTAGTGGCCAATCTTGATTGTCATTTTGACTGTATTTGGAATATACTGACAGCCTCTGGGCTCATCGAGTGCTCCCCTGCCCTGTCCTACGAGCATCTGCTCTTAGGAACCTGGTTCCTCTGACTGGGAAGTAGTGTGTGAAATCAAGTCTCAGCGCTGGCTGCCTTGCGCTTGCCACAGTTTTGTTTTCAGTGTTTCCTTTTCTTATTTTGTTTTACCAACCCTTCTTAGGTCCAAATCCTGTTGTTTAACCTTTGATGTCTACCTAAAGGGTCCTGTGGTGCTGTGTTCATTTCTTCAACATTTTCCTGTCTTTCAGATGATACTTGGGTAACTGTCTCTCTGACTCTTTCCTTTTCATCTCTAAGCAGCTGTTAAAAACAATGCAGTGAATTTTCATGTCATGAATACTGTTCGGATCTAACATTTCCTTCTGTAGGGAGCTGAGGGAGTACTGACTGAGTGGATGTGTGTTGTTGAGATGGGCACAGATATGACACAGACCAAGACCTCAGACACATGAAGAACTGGCACAGCCTGTCACCACACGTATGGGTCAGGGTTAGAACTGGCAGAGAGCTTTTCTCCTGTGGTACAAGTATGCTTCTTCACATATGATTGGCCAGTGTATGCCAAAACTAGCAACTACAGCTTCTTCAGCCTGAGACTGCTCACTTACAGAGACCTCCCACTGGACTACCTCTCCCCATGGACCCGCCGCCCTTCTCTCTGCATGTCTGTGTCCTTTCTTTGTGCCCTCACTGTCCCTAGTGAAGGCTCTGAGACCTAAGCTCTGCAGGAGGTAGCATTCTTCTGCTTGTCTCCAGTAATTTCTGCTTCTTCACGTTTTCCTCTCAGTTTTATCACAGCATTTATTCCCTTGATTATAATTAAATGTGGCTTTAATTCTTGCTTGTTAATATTGATATTTGGCCGGCACCAGCTGAGTGCTTTTCCTTTGAGTGTATTCATATCCCCCCCCCCCCAACCTGTTGAGTACTTTAGGGCTGTGACCTATAATTTGTAAAGACTCTGGATTCTGCAGCCTCCTGAAGAATGTGAATATTGTAAACAGGCAGTTACCTTGGATAAACCCAAGCCTCCTCTGACTGTGCTTTCTCTGGTGGGCAGCAATCAAGCTCTCAGTTTAGCTCAGCCCCACTGACCTTCGTGGAGCTGATATGATTGCCCTGTAACACGCACAGTTCTGAGGCAATAACCCGACATAGTGGGGCATATTTTAATGTCAGCACTTAGGAAGCAGAGGCAAGGGGATCTGGCAGCTAAGTGCACACAACAGTATTTCAAGCCAGGCAAAGATACACAGCAAGACTTTGACTCACAAATCCAGCCACCAAGCATGGTGCAGTATATGGGCTCCTGCTTTGTGGGTGTCAGTTTTCTGAAGTCTGCTTTACTCCCCAGCTGTGCAATTAGTCCCACAGTCCAGTCTTGGCTTCTCTGGCTTGCGTAATTTTCAGCTGCTCAGCCCATCACTAACTAGGGAGAACCTGCTTTGGGGAGAAGAAATTCCGACTGTGAACCCCAGTGTCATCTGCTTCTTTTAGCAGGAGAGGCAGTGCCTAGCCTCAAAAAGTGCCAACTTGTGGGATACCAGGGCTGGGGCACCCACTCAGAAAGGGGAGGGTTGTGGAGGGATGACCAGAAGGTAGGCAGTGAGCAGATTATAAAGTGAATAAATAAAAGGATAATGATTATATATATATATATACACATGTATGTATGTATATATACATGATAAAACAAAAAGCTAACACATCAGAATTGGACAAAACAAACAAAAGGAAAGAGCCCAAGAGAAGGTATAAGAATTAGAGACTCACTGTTTGCACACTCAGGAATTCTATGAAAACACTAAACTGAAAACCATGATAACCACCCCTCCACCCCCTCAGAGTACCTGGTACAGACTCATGCAGGCTGGTGCTTCGGTCTCTGTGAGTTCATAGGCACTTTGATCATGTGATTCAGAAGACCTTGTTTTCTTGGTGCCTTTCTTCTCTGCCCCTCACACTTGCCTCCTCATATGCAGAGTTCTTGAGCCCTGAGGGGATGGCTTTTATAGACATAATCAGTTCAGGGCTAATGTTCCAAGATCTCTCACTCTCTATATAACATCTCTGTGGGTCTCTGTGTTTGATCCCATCTGCTGCAGGAGGAGGCTTCTCTGATAAGGGCTGAACAAGGACTAATCTTTATGCGTGTAGATAGCAGAATCTTATTAGGAGTCATTTTATTACTAATTTCTTTAAAAAAAAAAAAAAGAGGCTGCAGTATTCAGTTCGGCTTAGGTTACTGGGCTGTCTAGTCTCAGGTTCTTGGCCACCTAAGCAGTGTTGGCTGTGGATTCCACTTTGTGGAGTGGTCCTTACGACAAAGCAGACCTTGGTCAGTTATTCCCACGAGCTTTGTGCCACCATTGCCCTAGCATGTCTTGCAGCCAGGCCAGCATTGTAGATCAAAAGGTTGGTGGCCAGGTTGGTGTTTACATTTGTCTTTTGGTGGCCTGAAGAGTGTCTTGCCACACCAATGACTCTAGAGTGTGGTTGTGAAGGTCCTACTGTCAGTTTGCAGACAGAGACCTATTATCTTGGCAGCAGTCATGGGACCCTTTGGCCAACAATTCAATTAGGTGTAACCTGATCCTGTTACTGGAAGCTTTATTTGATGACAAGAGATGGCCAGTTGAGCTTCTATCTCCCCCATTAGTTGGCAATTTCATTTCAGTCACCTTCATGGGTGTTTATATTTTAAGAAGTTTTATTTTGTTTGGTTTCCATACTACCCCTCAAATGGCCCTTAATTTTAGCCATTTCTCTCTTTATTCCTGCCCTTGTTCCTCTCTCCTGACCAACCCTTACTTGATCTTCCTCTTCGAGTCCCAAACCAACATCTATAACTATCTAGTTATTTCCTTCTCTAAATGAGATCTGCACCCCCACCCCATCTGTTCCTCTGTACCTGACATCTGTGGTTCTACAGATGGCAGCTTGGTCATCATTGGGTTAATGGCTGATAGCCACATATAGAGTTAATGGCTGATAGCCACATATAAGCAAATACATACCACATGTGTCTTCTGGATCTAGGATGACTCACTCAGGATGGTTTTTCTTTCCCTAGTTTTATTCATTAACCTGTGAATTTCATGGTTTCACTTTTTAAATAATTACTGAGTAAATACTCCATTGTATGAATGTGCCACATTTTCTTTATCCAATTCTTCTGCTGAGGGGCATCTAGGTTGTTTCTAACTTCTGGCTATTATGAATAGAGCAGCAATGAACATGGGTGAGCAAATGTGTCTGTGGTAGGATGAAGTATCCTTTGGGTACATGCCTAAGAGTGGTATACCTGGGTCTTGAGACAGACTGAGGAACCGGCACACTTCTACCAGTCATAGATGAGTGTTCTTGCTCTTCATCCTTGCCAGCATGAACTGCCGCTTGATTTAGATCTTAGCCATTCTGACAGGTATAAGATGGAATCTCAAAGTGGTTTTCATCTGTATTTTCCTGATAGGTTAAGGGCGTTGAACATTTAAGTGTTTCTCAGCCATTTGAGTTTCCTCTTTTGAGAAATCTGTTTAGATCTGTACCCTATTTTTTTAATTGGGTTATTTGTTTTCTTGATAACTAGTTTTTTGAGTTTTTATATATTTTCTTTTCTTTCTTTCTTTCTTTTTTTTTAAGGACAATATTTAATTTAGGCTGGCTTACAGGTTCAGAGGGCTAGTCCTTTATTATCAGGTGGGGAAGCATGACATCATCCTAGCAGGAAGGCAGGCATGGCCCTGGAGGAGCTGAGAATTCTTTTTCTTTTTAGGGAATGTTGGGGGAGGGGGGAGTAATGTTCATTGTAGCTATCTTCAGACAGACCAGAAGAGGGCATCAGATCTCATTATAGATGGTTGTAAGCCACCATGTGGTTGCTGGGATTTGAGCTCAGTGATCTTAACCCCTGAGCCATCTATCTCTCTCAGCCTCTTTATATATTTTCAGTATTAGTCCTCTATAAGATGTGTAGCTGGTAAAAAATCATTTCACATACTATATAGGCTGTTGCTTCATCTGAGTGACAGTGTCCCTTTTTTATGCAGAAACTTCTCAGTTTCATGAGGTCCCATGTATTAATTGTTGATCTTAGTGTCTGCACAAAGGCTGTTCTGTTCAGAAAGCCATCTCCTTTGTCAATGAGTTCAAGGTTGTTCCCCACATTCTCTCCTGCATCTGGCTTTATGTTGAGCTCTTTAATCAGTTGAGTTTTGTATAGAGTGATAAGTATGGATCTATTTGGATCCTTCTACATGTAACCATCCAGTTTCACCAACACCATTTGTTGAAGATGCTATTTTTTTTTTAGTGTGTATATCTGGCTTCTTATCAAAAATCAAGTGTCCTATATGTCATAGGGTTTTGTTGCTTTGAGGAGAAATCATGACCAAGTGAACTCTTACAAAGGCAAATATTTAATTGGGGCTGGCTTACAGTTTCAGAGGTTCAGTCGATTATCATAATGGTGGGAAGCATGGCAGTATGCATGCAGACATGGTGCTGGAGCCGAGAGTTCTACATCTGGATCTGAAGGCAGCCATAAGGAGACTGAAATTCCACACTGGGCAGAGCTTGAGCATAGGACACCTCCAAGCCCCATCTCCACACTGACACCCTTCCTCTAATAAGGCCACACCTCCTCCAAGAAGGCCACACCTAATAGTTCCATTTTTTATGG
The DNA here is from genome assembly GCF_963924665.1 of Micromys minutus. Lineage (NCBI taxonomy): Eukaryota > Metazoa > Chordata > Mammalia > Rodentia > Muridae > Micromys > Micromys minutus. Next base: position 92,922,407 of record NC_137969.1, on the reverse strand, counting down.
CCAAGTATTCAAAAACATGAATCTGTGGGGTCCATACCTTTTCAGATTTATGTCTGGATCTTCAGTTTGATTCCATCGATCAATACCAGTGCTTATTTATTATACAATTTGTGTAATATACAGTCTGTAGTACACTTTGAAATCAGGGATGGTGATACTTCCCCCAGCTCTTTTATTATTCAAGATTGCTTAGCTATCTTGTTTTTCTCTGTTTCCATATGAAGCTGGAAATTGTTCTTTCAAGAATTGTGTTAGAATTGTGATGGGGATTGCATTGAATCTATAGATCGCTTTTGGTAGGATGGCCATTTTTACTATGTTAATTCTACTGACCCACGAGCATGGGTGATTGTTCTATTTCTGATATCTTCAATTTCTTTCTTAAGTGTTTAAAGTTTTTAATCATACAAATCTTTCACTTGCTTAGTTACAGTTACCACAATGTACTTTATTCTATTGGAAGCTATTGTAAAGAGTATTGTTTCCCTGGTTTCTTCTGAAGTCAATTTGTCATTTGTATATAAGAGGGCTACCAATTCTGGAATTACAAATGTGCCTTACTACACTGAACTTCTTACAAGATTTTGGGAGTTAAACTTAGGTCATCAAGATTAATTTACTTCTGTTGATTTGCTAGTCTGGGATTATTTGTTCTCTGTGTTTTCTTGGGCTGGTTAACTTTTTTACATTGGAGTTTTCCTCCTAGTGTCTTCTGCAGAGCTGGATTTGTAAATAGACATTACTTAAATTTAGTTTTGTCCAGGAATGTTTCATTTTCTTTATCTATTGAATATAGTTTTGCTGAGTGGTGCAGTGGTCTGGGCTGGCCTCTGTGGTCTCTTAGAGTCTGTAGAATATCTGTCCAGGCCCTTCTGACTTTAGAGTCTCCATTGAGAAGTCAAGTATTGTTCTAATGTCTGTCCTTATGTTACTTGATCCTTTTCCCTTGTAGCTTTTAATATTTTTTTGTTCTGTGTATTTTGTGTTTTGATTATTGGCTGAGGGGACTTTCTTTTCTAGTCAAGTCTATTTGGTGTTCCAATGCTTGTAACTTGATATGCCTCCTCTTTTTTAGGTTAGGGAAACTTTCTTCTATGATTTTGTTAAAAATATTTTCTTTACTTTGACCTGGGTTTCTTCTCCTTTTTCATTCTTATAAGTCTTATATTTGGTCTTTTCTTAATGGCCCAGATTTCCTGGATGTTTTGTTACAGGAGTTTTTTAAGATTTAACATTTTTTTAACCAAGGTTTTTTTTTTCTTTTTCTTTCTTTCTTTCTTTCTTTCTTTCTTTCTTTCTTTTTTTATTGCATCTTCAATACTTGAGAGTCTCTCTTCCCATCTCTTGTATTCTGTTGGTGAAGTTCTTGTTCAAGTTCCTAAATTTGGCTTTTTCAGATTTCTCTCAGTCTGGGTTTTCCGTATTGATTATATTTCTATTTTCATACCTTCTTTTTTTTTTTTTGTCTCCTTTTACTGTTTGTTTGTGTTTTCAAGAGTTTAACTGTTTGTTTACTTATTCTCTAAGAACCTCTGCTTATTCACAAAGGCTGTTTTAAGGTCTTTTCTTATGTTTCAGTGATGTGGCTGTACCCAGGATCTTCTATGGGAGTGTTGCTGGGCTCTAGAGGAGCTATATTGTCTAGGCTGCTATTGACTGTGCTTTTCTGCTGGTGAGTAGGGATCTGGGTTTGGGATGACTATAGATCTAGGTGCTGATGTCTGGGCTTGTCTTTGTTGAATGGTGTTTTGTTTCTTGGTTTCTGTGGACATCTCTGGTTGATGTGGTGGCTGTGTGTTACTTGGCAGGAAATTCTTCTGGAATCCTGATAGATGTTGCCACTGGAAGTTCTAGTTGTAAGAGGGAGGTTAGAAGTGGAAGATCTGTGTGGTCCGCAGGAGATGGCGTGGGATATGGTGGAAGATATCTGTGGTCCACAGGAGATGGTGTGGGATATGGTGGAAGATCTGTGTTGTCCACAGGATATGGTGTGGGATATGGTGGAAGATATCTGTGGTCCACAGGAGATGGTGTGGGATATGGTGGAAGATCTGTGTTGTCCACAGGAGATGGTGTGGAATATGGTGAAAGATCTGTGTGGTCCACAGGAGATGGTGTGGAATATGGTGAAAGATCTGTGTGGTCCACAGGAGATGGTGTGGGAGATGGTGGAAGATCTGTGTGGTCCACAGAAGATGGTGTGGGAGATGGTAGGCCCCAGTAGGTGTTCTGCTGCAGAACAAGGGGTAAGACTTGGGGATTGAATTTGGAGGAGCCAGACAGAAAGGTGAAGAACTACAGTTAGATTACCTGCTTCCCTGGCTGAAGTCATGTTTGCCTAGGTAAGATATGGCTGTCCTCCTCTGAGAGCTAGCAGCTTGCTGAGTGACAGCTAGAGTTCCCCTCACTGTGTGCAGTGCAGAAGGGTGATTTCCCATCACTCCATGTAGGAATGTGTCAAAGAAGACTGACTGTCTCAGGCCACACTGTAGGGAGCAGGGCAGCCTCTCTTTTCTGATGCATTGCTTCAGCTGTGCACAAATCCCCTGGAGCCTTTCAGGGGTGTTGTAAGATGTACATTTAAGCATCAGAACACAAAGCGTGCGTGCTTCCGTGGCTGCAGTGTGTAGCAAAGGAAAACTAACCATAGGTTTTGATAGAGAGGGAGGCTCTTCCGTGTTATAGCTTATGACAGCAAGTGGAAAATGCTTCAGCGAGGCAGGCTGGCACTTAAAACAAGAGCACAGTAATAGCCAGAAGTGCTGAAGTCAACAAGCTTCTTAGAAGTGTGGTTGCCAGCTGCTGAGAAAGCCTTTCAGCATGGCCACAGACATGCATTCCCAACCACGGCCAGTTCACTGTTTCCTTAGATGTGGGACTGTGACCTCGATTGACGCCAGCAAGAGCTGTCTACTTCCAGAGAGGGGAGATCTAATTCACGCACAAATGCAACACACTAGGAAATGGGCAAAGGAGAGCCAAGGTATGTGGACTTACACATTACACTCAGTTTAGGTGACATTGCTGTTCATTATCTCCTGAGGGTGGCTTTAAACCCCCCCCCCCAAAAGAGAATAAAGTAAGGAGAAGGAAAGGAAAGAAAAGAAGAAAATGACCACAAGAAGAACTAATTTCTGGTCTATGGCTTGAAAAAGATAGGTGAGCATGTAAAAAGTCTTTGAGTGATATTCAGTGATTTGGATAAAGTATCAGTGAGACATCATGTGACCTGGAGAGACTTGTCAACAAAAGAGAAATGGCCGACTTTTGTGCAGAGTGCTGTGCCTCTCTGGGTCTTGTGGTTGACAGTTGTAAAACAAAAGATGTGGATTGAGTGTGCCCAAATAATTCTTTATTTTAAAGTTCAATGAAGTAAAGACAGGTTAAACTAGCAAACGCAGTACATCTTTACAGAGATGTAGTCAGAGGTGGAATTATGTCAAGGTTTTTATCCCTAGACCTAAGTGCATCAATATAGGCAACAGAGCCAGGGCTAGCTTGTTTATGAAGACAGAGACCTGACATCAGGAACAGGAGGGGATTATTGAGAAAGAAAATACTGGCAAGGGAAAAATACCAAAGGAAACTAGGGCCCAAGTATAATAAAGAATGATGCTGATTGCTAGTTTCTGTCACTTCCTTCCTTGTGGCAAGAGAAACTTGGATGTGACTTTACTTCTTAGGAAGGTAGACATATCATGTAATCTGGCTTGTCATGCTTTGCTTAACTCCCTTTTGCTTTGGGGGAGCTCTCTGGGGAAGCACTCTGGCAACAGAACATTCTCTGATCCTCCAATCATATGTCCTAGATGAAGTGGCCACCACTTCTGGGTGCTCTGACCTGTTTCAGCATTGACCAATGGCCACGTGGGTACATTTCATTTGGAATTCATTTTCCTTTGACTCCTTCAGTAAGGCCCACTGAAGGCCCACTTTACCTTTAACCAATAATAGTGTAGGTAGCTTAATATCCACTGTAACCCTCTGTATGTATGACCGGAAGTTTTGTACAAAAGTCCCCGAAAGTTGGAGTTCAAAAGAGACAGTGGTCCCTCTGAGAGGAATATTATCCCCTAGGCATTAGGAAGAGGCATGGATTACAAAGACCTAGGGGTTCTTTGCATTTCAGATTCATGAGCATTTCAGCAGGGCAGGTGCTCAATAATGAGCTGAGAATGAGCATCAGGTAGAGAGGCCTGGAGAGCTTAGAGGCAAGACTTAGCATGAGGTGAGATCCCAGGTGGGCAGCACAGAGATCCAACTTCTCAAAAAAGTCTGTGCCAAATAGCAGGCACTTCAGGAGCATCTTTGGCCACCAGAGAACCACCTGCTGGGGTTGATAGTGACTGTTTTCATAGCCGGCCTGTCAGGATGGGGCTCTGAGGTAGCTGCCTTATGCCATAGCATATCATTGAAATGAGCTGAGAATGGCTCTGTAGGATATAGTGTACTCTTAAATTACATACATTCTCAGAAATAAATGACCCCCTATGGGAGTCAGCTAATGAGTAGCTTTGTGAATAAATGCTAAACTGTCTCCTCAGGCCTTGTAGTTTAAACATTGTCTATTCTTTCAGTCTATCTGTCTTTCTCCCCGCCTCCCTCTTTCTCCCTCCACACCCCACCCCAACTGAGTGCACACATAGTCTCTGTGTGTCAGTATGTGTTCCGAGATTTTTTTTTTTAAGTCTAAGCATACAAAGACATTATGGTTTATTCCTATGACACACCCCCCACTCCCCGCACTCAGGAGACAGAAGCAGGAGGTTGCTGGGAGTTTGAGGCCAGTCTGGACTACATAGAAAGTTCTAGATTGGCTACAGTATTTATGAAACCCTACCTCAAAAGCAAAAAAAAAACCAAAAAAAAAAAAAAAAAAAAAAAACCAAAAACAAACAAAAGATCTTAGTTAACAAAATAGTATATATAGTATGTGTTAAGTGCTCCAGACACTGGCAGAATGAACTGATTTCCATTAGTAGACGCAGTTGATGTCACAGTTTATTATTCATAGATGGTGGTTCAGTGGAGGCTGTGCAGAGGCCGCAGACCCTCCCTTACCTTTTCACACACTGCTTTGTCTAGTACCGAGACAGACAGATACCAGCTTCTCTAGAAACTTCAAACTGCTCTTTGTATCTTGATTTTTTTTCCTGTTCCTGTATATTAAAATCACTACCAAGTCAAGCCTAGTGGTCCATTACTACAACTCCAGAACTCAGGTGGCAGAGGCAGGAGAATTACTGCAAATGTGAGGCTAGTTTGTCTGAAAGAAAAATAAACTCCAACATAAAATAATTACCCAATATTTTGGTTAGTGAGAAGAGGGGATCCAGGAAGGATTTTGAGGCATTTGAACCGAGCTTTGGAGGTAGAACAAGATTTGGCAAATTGGGCATGAGAGGTAGGAGGCAGACTGGAAGTGGCTCTGAAAAAAAGCCTATGCATAAGGAGGGGAGGAGCCAAGAACATGCCAGCCCCAAAGGCAGGCAGCTGTTCCTTAGGAGGCCATGCTTCCTAAGGTTAGGTGAGATTTTGATGGGAAATCACTAGGGGCAAGGTAGAAACTCAGGTTGTTTGCTGGGAAGAGATTCTAGCAGAAGATGCCTTGATAAGGTCTTGTAGGGCAGATAGACTTGGAAAGTGAGGGCAAAGCGGAAATGGGGGACAGTGCTCAATATTCTTACAACCAGGCAAATAGTGGTCGACAAAGACGTACCTCTAGGGAGTTCTACAATACAAAGTTTAATGCTCTCCTCTCATCACTGGGCTTTATTTTTTCACCTGATATTGGTTTTTCATCTTTTGATAAAAGAAAAGCCGCTTATGCTAAAAGAAATCAGGTGCATGTCAGGGGCCAGAATGGTTCAGATAATTCTCCCTTTAGCTGAATTGCTATCATGTAGGAATACTTTTTGATTCAGAGCTTTTCTGAAGAACTTGTACATTGTATTGCAACATCTGTGTCTACATTTTAATCTCTCTCCTTCCTTTTATAGATATTTGCATACTTTTTTTCCCAAATAAGACCTTTTGTTTGCCACAAGAAAGCTATTACCCAGAATGCTAATGGGTTTTCAGCTATTAAGTTGTAATGTATACCTTGAGTATTTAACTATAAATTTGAAAAGTCTCTATGAACAATCTCAAAGGAATACTTAGAATGCACTCCTGGTAAATTGGCTCATTTTCCTGTAATTTACTGGAAGTGCTGATAGGAGAGCAGTCCTAATGTGAAAAGTGCATTAATCCCTGGAGTTATTTTTGTGTGGATTAAATTATTACTCTCAAAGAATACAATGTATGAAGCCATTCAGCCCTCATTCACACTTGTTACTTAGAATCACAGTAGAGAAATGATCACTTAGGTTTTGATGCACAAAATTAGAAGTGATACATTTAATATCTTTTGAAACAAGAGGCAGTAATAGTTGCAGTTTTGCATAAGAATTGCTCTTTTCTGAAACAAGGACTGTGTCCCTTAGCAGCTTCAAAGGTTGGTAATGTGGCTTCTCTCCTGTCAGTCAGAAAGATGAGCCTTCCTTCTTCCCTGAGCAGCTGCCACCTTGGAGATTGCTAGGTAAGGTAGCCAACCTGCAGGATCTGCAACTGCAGGGACATTTGGGGTCCTATTTGGGATTTTATCTAACCATATCCTTTTCTTTGCCAGGGAATTGAACGTTGTGGAAGGATAACGTGTGCCAGTGAGTGCTTCTTATTCAGTAAGCCAGCCATTTGTGATTCTGAGCTACTAGAGGAGATAAGAAGCCTCGGCTGAGATTCAGCAAAGCTACCAACTGCAAACTACATGATGGACATAAAGCTGGACCCTTCCCGGGATGATCTGCCTCTCATGGCCAACACCAGTCACATGCTTGTGAAGCACTACGTCCTGGATTTGGATGTGGACTTTGGAAGTCGAGTCATTGAAGGCAACATAGTGCTCTTCTTTGGTGATGGAAACAGATTTAAAAAACAGCCGAGTTCTACCCAGGACACCTTCCAGATGGAGTCAGAGGAAGCCCACATATTTAGGACAGCTGGACCCTGCCAGGTTCCTGAGATGGACTCAAGTACCTTCTCAACTAGGATGGGACACAGAGAATTTGCAGTCTGTGGTAAAGGTGATCAAGATGCCACTGATAACGATGGTAACCATGACAACCAGGAACAAGCTTCTGAGATCTCTAGCTCAAAGTACTGCTGTGACACAGGGAATCATGGGAGAGAGGATTTCTTGCTAGTGTTGGACTGCTGTGATTTATCTGTACTAAAGGTAGAGGAGGTGGATGTGACTGCTGTGCGAGGCCTTGAGAAATTTACAAAAGCTCCAAAGCTCATGGCTGCTCCTGAGAAGCTCAGGTGTGAGATTGTCCGTGACCTCGTGGCTATGCCTGTAGATGCTTGGAGGGAGCAGTTAGATGGCTACACTCGCTGCAGCCAGGCTCCTGGCTGTGGGGAGCTCTTGTTTGACTCTGACAACTGGAGCTTACAGATCAGGAAGATGGGGACTCGAACAGCTGCTGACTTTCCTCGCGCCATCAGGATCTGGTATAAAACCAAACCTGAGGGGCAGTCAGTGGCTTGGACCTCAGACCAGAATGGCAGGTAGGTTATCCAAATGCTTTTCTGCCCCCAGTCGTATCACTTCAGGGATGCTCTCTAAGAAGAGACTGAGTTTGTGGGGATGATTCCACTTGTCTCATAACCTTGCTCAGGCATACTCATACTCAGATCCAGACAGCTGGTAAACCCCTGAGCAAGCACAACTGTTGATAAGATTACCCCTGTAAGTTAGGATGGAGAGAGTCCATCATTTGTGCACTAGGAGCTTGAAATACCAACTTGGTGCTGAGCTGCTCAGCCTGGCTGTTGTTTGAGGTCATTGGAGTGGTGGAGACTTCTAGAGCTGCTGATAGAAGTGAGCCAGTACTTTCTCAAAATACCCTCCCGCCCACTGCTGTGAGGCTAGGCCTCACTGTAACTGTGTGACGGCCTCACTGTAACTGTCTTCTAGCAGTGTCTCCCTAGACTTGCCCACTTGTCATTTGGTGTGAGCCTCCAGTGTGCAAGAGAGCCGCCTCTGAGCAGTAAAGCCGTCAGCCCTGTGGACACTGGCCACAGCTTTTTTGGGAGGTACCAGGAAGATGCCCAGTTCTTACTGTGAGGGGATTTGGTACCTGACACAGGCAGCCCCCTTAGCATTGTCTTGTTGATTTTTTTCCCTCAGTCATCCAGACTTTTTAGAATAAGAGAATTTCTAAATCAAACTTTGTTGGTTCTTCACAATTTTTCCTATTTCTTTAATGCAAGTCAGCACGGCGACTCACTGAAGGGGTAGATGAAAGGCTCATCTGTTGGCTGCTGTTTAGAGCACTCCCTTAGAAGTCCTTGATGAAAGCGGTGGTCTCTGCAATTGACTGCATTTCTTCCTCACTTACCTTTTAAACGCCACTTGACATCGAGCTCTAATTAGCCTGCCCATTGCCTGGAATCTTTTCTCTTGCCCTGGTTCCCAGACCTCTCAGAGGGGGCTTACTTCCTACCTCACTACTGCTAGAGTCTGAGGACACCTTTGAGAAGTTGCAGGGTTGGTACAGCATTTCATGAGTACATAGGCAAAGAGATTATTTATACTGTACCATACTGGGCATTCTCTGAAGACTGGGAAGGAGCAGGCGTTCTTATTGTAGCTTCAAATTTTTTGGAATTACTGAGTATTTTCATTAAGGTTAGTCATATAATGCTATTGAATGTTTGAATAGGAATTTGTAGTTTTTAATACTCCTAGATGCTTTACCTCTGAACTAAAATTGTGGGAGGAAGGAACAGTTAGAAGTCATGTTAGTAGCCTTAAACGTGGCCTTTTATCCCAAGTGCTAAACACAAAGAAAGCCTGACTCTATTGCACATGGAGTACTGGTCTCCCTGGAGAAAGGTCAGAACAACTGACGCTCAGTGTCTCCATTTGGCATGATTCAGTAAAACTCATGGTTGTGACAGAAGCTTTTGCGCCATGTTCTAGTTTGTGTTTCCATGGACTTCTAAGAGGATACGATGTGTTGGTTTCAGAAGGAAACCCCAGAAAGCTGCCCTTTCCCTTGCTTTCCTTTTGAGTGTATATGTGAGACTGATTGCAGTGAAGACACTGTTCCTGGATGCCTCAAATCTCACTCGAGTTCCCCATATGCCTAAAAATAAGATGCTTCACACCTGCAACCCCAGAGGCACAAAAAGGATGGAGGCAGAGGATTATCAAAAGTTCAAGGACAGTTTGGGCTATAGAATGAGGTACTGATTCAAATAAGTTACAGAAATAGGCCTACGTGTGTCCAGTTGACTATTTAGAAACTAAGAACTTTCAGTTGACTGAGACTGAAAGTTTGGGTTTAGGAACAAAATAAATTTCCTCAGTGAAGTGGGTTTTAATGGCACGAAGAGCATCATGGGATAAATTCTACTCTCCTTCACAAACAGGGCTGAGTACAGTGTCGGGTGTCTCTGGAGAGGCCATGCCTGGGGTCCAGCAATGTTGGCCCCCGTTGGTTTGGCAGTAAGTAAATGAAATCAATATCGTTTTGCAGAGCAGACCTTCCCAGGATGAAATCTGAAGTGTGACAAGACTGAAGCAACCTAGGGAGTGTGGGAAAGGCATTGTCCTGGCTAATTTTGCTTCTCTCTCTCTTTTTTTTTTACACTTGTATGTGTTTGTGCTGTGAATGTATGTTCACATCTTCCTGTGTTCATGTGGCGGCCAATAGTTGACTGCATGGTGGTCTTTCTCAATCATTGTCTGCTTTATGTACTAAGACAGGATATCCTCCTTGAATCTGGACCTTACTGATTCATCTAGTCTAGGCAGGTTGCCTTGGGGATCCCCTGGTCTGAATTTATGTGGGTGGTGGGTGGCCACAGTCAGTCCCTGACCCACGGGCAGCAGATGCTTTGCCCTCTTAGTCATCTCCCTAGCCCCTGCTTTTTTTTTCTTTTCTTTTCTTTTCTTTCTCAGCACTAGGGATCAGATCAGAACCCTACATATGCTACAACAGTGCTCGACCACTGAGTAACTCCAGAAAAGAGCTGAGACTATAGATAAGAGGAACTGTGATGAGTGCCATGGTGAAGGACATAGCTGTATCCTGGGAGGAGCAGCTAACAGTTTCAGTTCTGCTCTGTGTGCACTCTGGGGGCAAGTGACCAAGTGAATGGGCAGCAGGACTTGCAAATGTGATGTGGCGGGTCACAGATGAGCCAGACCCTGTGCTGGTGCATTCTGACTTGGCGCCATACTGTGAACAGTTAGCTTGGTAAGCTCTGGGTTATTGCATGCAGAAGTAGCTATAGGTTTCTAGGGGCTAGTGAACACACAGAATGGCCTCCTTTCAAAGCATGTGATATGAAGGGGTGTACCCAACTTACATCCGAGTAATCTGTGTACTCTCGGCAAGATGACCAGGGTCACGGTCAGCACAGGTAAGTAGGTCGTGGGAGAGACTGCACTCTGGGGAAGACCCAATGACAAAATGACACAATCCCTGAGTTAAGTGTCAAAGCTACAGGGTCAGTAGCAACAAAGTCTAAGCAGCTGTCAGTCAAGAAGAGCTAAAGATGTTTTGAAAATTAAAAGTGCTACAGGCAGGAGGGCTTGGTGGCACACACCTGTAGTTCCAGCACTTTGGAGGCTGAGGCAGGAGGATCAAGGCTGAGCATCACAAGTTTTGTTGCCTGACTATGCTCCATAGAGAGACTTTTTCTCAAAGAAAATATCATGTGGTAACGTCTGTGCACTCACTTTCATATGTGATCTTGTAATCACTTCTAAAGGACCTGAGGTGGGATTGTGAGTCGGAGACCAGCCTGGACTACTTAGCAAAACCCTGTTTCAAAGACGACAACAAAAGTATTTCCAAAAAAAAAAAAAAAAAAGAATATTCAGGGAATCCTGCCATGTTATGCTCACTAAGTGTGACAGACTGGGTGGCTGTAACAGGGAGAGGAACTGTGGGGCACAGAGGAACTCCTTATCTTTAAAGAAATGTAACACCTAAGCTGTTTAAAAGTTGACTTACAGCATAGCTGCAACCTTCAGAAGAGGCCACCCTCCCTGGACCCTGAAGCCCCACTATCCCTCCTCATCCCTCCATAAGATTGCCCTACTGCTTTTACTAAGTGACTTTGTTTTCTGAAGGAGACACAAACTACCTTTTATTCTTTTTGGAAGTTGTCACTAGCTTGGCCACTATCGTTCCAGTTCTAAAGGAGAGTTGCTGTCTGTCTTAGCCACCCAGGGCTTGTGCCCGTTCTTGAACCTAAGTGCCCTCGCTTGCCCGAGCCCCGGGGCACTCGATGGCAGGTGGTATTTTACAATGACTGCTGGAGGGAATCCTTATATGACCATCCAGTGGCACACTCCTTAGATTGATGCTTACTTCATGTGCCATGCCATGCGTGTGCCTTTGAAGGAATTCGATGAGAGCAAGACTGGGCCAAGACTGTGCAAAGGTGGACTTTAAAGCCAGAGGGAAATGGGGACTTGACATGTTTCTCAATTTAGGTCCTCAGGATCCCTAAGAAACTGTAAAAGTGGAAATCTATTGGAAGAACATATGCTTTTCTTCATTTTCCTTACATTTCTTAAGGCTTTTCCATTCCACTAAAGGAAAAGTTATTTTAAAACTAAGGCATCCTTTGTAGTAAGCCTCCCTTTCCCCTGATGATCATGATGGCAGTTGGAAAACAGCCAGCTGCTCCAGGAAGTCTGGGTTATTAGCTGATGATGTCACCAAATGAGAGCTGATTGTAGGACATATTGAGTTCACTACAGAAAATATAATTCAAAACTGTAATTTAGGGGAATAAATAACTAGGGAAAATAAATATTAAACTTTAAACTTCCCTACAGCATTTGTGATGTTTCTGTTTTAGAAAAGGCCAGGGCAAAGCTGGTAAGTACTAACTTTTCTAGCATATTCATTCAATTGAGGGCACAGTACTTGTATTTTTAGATTAACATCAAAGCCAGATGTTAGACAGACATACTGCTTCCCCACAGAATTAACTTTACTACTTTATAGCTCACTACACAGGAGGCTTAAGAAGAATGAGTATAAGAGCTCAGATTTCGGTTTGAGTGTTTTTATTTAATATTCATGCATGCATATGATGTGCTTGGATCTAGGTTCACTCCCTCCCCTCCAGATCCTCCCCATCCCTGTCCACCACCTTCCCTCCCTGTGTCCATGTTCTCACTCCCTCCTCCCTCTCCTCCTTCCTTCTCCTCCCTCCCTCCTTCCTGCTTGTTCCTCTTCCCTTCTCTTCCTCTCCCCTGCCTCTCCCTCCCTTCCCTACTCTGCCCATTCATTCTGTGTGTGCTAAGGCCGTTCACTGGAGCACTGGCAAGCTCTCAGGATCCCCATTCCTGGCAGTTTACTCTCCATTCTGTCCCCAGCATTCTTCTGTTGCCAATGGCTCCTCAGATAGAGCTGGGACTTCATGAGCCCCTCTCCATTGCTGGAAATTGATTTTATGCACGATGGCTTGATTTTATACAGTTCTTGTAGAATTAAGACTATCCGTATACTATGCTTGATTTTCCCCTCTCAGATCATCCCAAAACCCCCCTACCTCTCTCCTCACCTAACTTTATGTTCTTTCTCTCTCTCTCAACACAACAAAACCCCACAAAGCCATAAAAATGTAAATCAAATCAAGCAGGCAAAATACCAGTAAGACAAAATTGCCAAAACAAGGATAAATGAAGCAAAGGTTCACAAAAACACCACTGAGTTAATTTTGTGTTGGCAGCTACTCCTGGCTTGGGGCTTGTCCTGGAGTGTGGCTGATACACCCAGCGGAGCTCCACTGGAAAAGGTGATTTTCTCTTTGCCAGTGGAATCAAGTGCAAATAGCTTCTTGTTTCGGGGTGGGACCCCATGTCTACTTTCCCCTCTCAGTGCCGCAAGCTGTCTGTCTTAACCTGTGTATTAGTTACCACATCCTTTAAAAAGCTAAAAAGCTTCTCCATTGAGGTTGAGAGGTGCAAAGTGTGTACAACAAAGATAAGAGTTTGGGAGCAGTTCATAACCATGTCTGCTGAGCAGAATTGTAGTACTAGGTTCTTCCCTAGAGCCTGTGACATCCAGAAATGGGTCTTGGGCCAGTTAACAATACCAGGCATAGATTCCATCTTGTAGAACAGACTTCAAGTCCAGTCAGAAATTGGTTGGTTGTTCCCATAACATTCATGATGCTATCATGCCAGTGGGCATACTGTGCCGGGCTAGTCATTGTAGCTCATAGGCTTCCTAACTGTGTAAGATTATTGATTCTGATTCGTTCCAGTAGTATACATAAAACCTTAGCACAGAGAAAGCTAGTCATTAGGAATGAAACTTCCAAGTGATTACAACTTGATTCCTTTGTCCCATGACTCCAGTTTTTGGTATCTTACCACCAAGAATATCCAGGACAATGAAAGTAACCTATAATGTTTTGGGAGAGGATCTATGGATCCCACTGCCAACAACTCAAAGAGAGGTGACCCCTATGAGCATTTTTATTATAATCTATAATGTCTTGAGGAGAGACATTGCCTCTCTGATTTAGAGTAACTCTGTTTAAATTTTCTTTATGTACGTATGTATTTTAGTAAGCTTCTGCAGCAACAGGCTTCTATATAATTCTCTCAAAGGTCATTATACTCTCCTCTTCCCGTCCTCATACCAGTTTAAACATACCTAAGATTCAAGTCTAGTATCTGTACATAAGAGAACACGTAGATCTTGTCTTTCTATGTCTGGGTTACCTCTGAAAGATTATTTCCAACTCCATTCATTTCCTGCAAATGTCACCATTTTTTTTTTATAGTTGACTAATGTTCCATTTAAATATGTGAAGCACATTTTCATTATCCACTTGTCTATGGCTGGACTTGGGTTGCTTCTGTTTCTTGACTATTGTGATTAAAGTAGCAGTGAACAGCGATGAGCAGGTATCTCTTGTAGGATGTAGAGTCATTTGGAAGATGCCCAGGACTGTTATCTTGATCTTATGGTAGATATATTTCTAGCTCTTTGAGGCACCTCCATTCCTGTCAGCAATGAATACGTGTTCCCTTTCCCACACTCACACAAACATTTGTTGACTCTTTGTTTCTTTTCTGACTGGGGTAAGATGAAACCTCAAAGTAGTTTAAATTTGTACTTTACTGGTGGCTAAGAATATTAAATATGTAAAAAATATTTCTCAGTCATTGTCTTTTTATTTGTTTTAACTGGTATGTTACAGGACACCCTCTGTCAGATGGCTGGCTGATAAGTATTTTCCCACTCTCTAGACTCCATCTTCACTGGGCTAAGAATGCCCTCTGCTTCCACGGAAGCTTTAGAGTTGGAGGTTTCAATTTTTAGGAGAACATCCTGTCAGGTGTGGTACACACCTGTAACCCCAGTACAGGGAAGGCAGCGGCAGACAGGCCTTTGTAAGTTCAAGGCTAATCTGAGTTACGGGGAGGTGATTCTGTTTCAAAAGTAAAATACAAACCTTTGTCTATTTGAGACAGGGTCTCTCTGCATAGCACTGGCTTTTCTGGCAGACCAGGTTGGCCTCCCAAGGATTGAAGGTATGCACCGCCACACCTGGCTAAAATCATTAAAAAACAAAAGAAGAAAAAGAAAGAATCTAGTATCAACAGAAAATAACAGAAAACAGTGGCCTGAGGATGTGTGCAGTCTGCTGAAAGTTGGAGGGAAGGAACTCAGATGCTTCTGAGTGGGGCTGCAGCCAGGCTGCCAACAAGCCAGGCAGCCATGCTAGAGTCATTTACAACTAGAGCCTGCTTTCTTTATGTGCAATGTGAGAAGATTCCATGAAAGGATTTCCACCTTCATGCCTGACATCAGGAAGGGCTCCCAAGTGCCAAAGGCTACCTTTGCCCTTATAGGAAGTTTGCCTCTTCTGCATGAAAAATACCTCTCTTGAATAAGTCTTGTCCATTCCAAAACAATGGTGTCTTTGGACTTGTCGTCTACATGATATTGATCAGTTCTGGGTTTGGTAATGATGTCATGAAATGTACTAAGAGAGGAAGGAAGGGGAGCCCATCCTTGGTGGAACTTCCTCCACTAGAATTGGACCTCCGTGTGTGGCATAAGAGAGCAGGAAGTTTGCGTACTGTAGTGGAGACTGTATCACAGTTTTCTTAAAAAGCACAAACTTGTAAAAATATTAAGTGCAAAATAATAGATGGAAATAAATTTGAAGCCTGGACACTTTGTAACCCACAGAAGCTTCTAGATAGATCTAGCTGAAACTTCTGTGTTTGCAACCCCTAAACCAGCTTTTGTGATCCCTAGCCAGCTGTTTGCCCATTTTGGAAAGGCTCCATGAAGCTACCCAGCAGATTTGGCCTTTGAGGCTACTGGCTGTCTCCTATGTATATAGTCAGCTCTCTAGTTGCTGGGTGTTGATCAAAGCCTCTGACAAAGACTACCATGATGGGAAGAGGTGAAATCGGAGCCTTTCAAAACCAGAAATCACCCCCTTCTCTCCAGAGAAGGCTGTTCCATATAGTAGTCAGCAGAGAAAGGCAGTACATCTCCATTACGATGGTTCTTTACGGTGAAGAGGAAGAACGCTGGGGTTAGTTCCTCAGCTCTGTTTACCAACTCCATGAACACAGAGCCTTAACCAAGACTCTAGGCAACTATTCTGACAGGTTCTTCTTCATGCAAGAAGCCATGGACCTGCATTTCAATGCATCTCACCTTCTCTGCCTCTGATTTTCACTTTTGTCTCATTTGCACAACTGTGCAGCCTGCCTGGGCTCCCAGGAGGGTTGGTTGCCCAAGGCATTTGAGATGAGCCCCAGGGAGAGAATGTTTTTCTTTGTGTGCTAGAAGGAATCCTTTCATTTGGGAGTAATGGAGTCGTAAGCACTGGAGAAACTCGGGTTTGCACCTGTTCATCCATCCTGTGAGCATGTCAGCAAAGGTGAGGTGTAAGGCTGTGCCTGCCCAGTAAACACAGATCCGTTTATTTCTGTGACTACATATCCAGACACTTTGTAGCCTGTCTATAAACACTTGTTGCTTGCTTTTCCTCCTCCCAGAGAAGGGTTGGTAGACCAGGGCCTTCACTGGGTAGGAGCCATCTTTATTCATGAGTTATTGCAGGGAATATGACTGCATGACTATGCCTTCATCTCTACACACCTTCCATCTGCTAGCAGATGCTCACATTTTATCAGAGCATTGACCCAAAGACAGAGCTTTAATTTCTGGAAATACAGTTATTCAACTTTAAATTGTTTTTTATTTATATTATATGCATAAGGATACCAGGTTGTAAAAGATCAAAGGCCTTTGGTCTGGGTTTGGACATGTTGGGAAGGGAGGAATGAACCAGCAGCTGAGAAAGGAATCCAAGAGAGGAATAGGAAGGGGTGGGGTGGGGGTGCACAAAGAAAGTGAGAAGCTTCAAGAATTATTAGCTGGCAGTGGTAATTCATGATTGTAATTCTAGTACTGAGGTGCCAAGACAGAAGGACCGACACATATTCTGAGGCCATTCTGGGCCACATAGTGAGAATTTGTCTCACAAAACAAAACCAAACAAAACAAACAAACCAACAAGACAGAAGTTGTACCTGTGATTCTCCAGTGTTCATGGAGAGTTCCTGAGAAAAGGTACCACCATGCTCATACATGTTCATGTACACACACTTGTGTGCAAGCACACACACACACACACACACACACAGATGAGCACACACACAGAGAGATGAGCACACAGAGATACACACACACAGAGACACACACACACAGAGATGAGCACACACACATAGACACAGATACACACAGATGTGCACACACTCACACACACAAGCACATAAGCAGGGATAAGAAGAGAGTGGAGGCTGGATGTATTCCTACTGTAATCCAACCCTTGGGAGGACGATGCAAGAGAATTGCTGTGATTTTAAGGCTATCCTGGGCTACAGACTGATAGACAGTCTGGCTCAGACCAACCCTTTCACCCTCTAAAAAAGAGGGAGGTAGAAATAAAAGAATACTGAGGATATTGGGGGAGGGGAGTGGCAGGGGCCTGGCAGACTGTACAACACACTGTCTACAGATAGATAGTGAAGGCACAACATGGTGCCTGGGAATCCAGTGAATGGAAGTGTTTCTCTTATTTTGTTGGAACTCTGACTGAGATTCACCTCCAAGCTACGTAGCTGAAGAAAACATTGAACTTCTGACCTTCCTTTTACACCTGAAGTGCTAGGACTGTAAGGGTGTACCATTAAAGTCTGGCCCTAGAATGCCTCCGTTCTTGTTTTGGATCCTTAATCCTCTTGTTGGATTACACAAACACAGCTTCTTGGCCCATCAGCCTGGCAGTTGCTATGTGATGAGCGCAACCCTCAATAAGCACATCAGACAGGATCCTTGGGGTCTTTGCCTTTACTCCCTGGGTTTCCACTGTGTGGCTGCTTTACCCTCCACATCTTATCCTTGAACCCAAATCCTTGGGATGTTCACTCAGTCATCTATAGCCAAGTAATGGACAGGTCAAAACACTGGACATTTTCAACAGCAGACACACGTTATCTCCCAGCTTCTGAGGGCCAGGCATCCAGGAGAAGCACAGCAGGCTCACTGTGGCTCTGAATCTCCCACAAGGTTGCAGTCAGACTGTATAGGCTGGGCTTGACTAGAGGTAGAAAGCCCTTTGAAGTCTCTTACAGGGTCTTTGCAGACACAGCTTCTGGTTGGCAATTGGCTAGAAGTTTCTGCTCCTCAAGTGGGGTCATTTGCTAGCTGACTGATATCCTCATGACCCAGCCACCCCCACCCCTGCCTCCAGTAAATGATGAGGATGGAGGGAAAGACCCTTAAGCTGAATGTCATGGTTTACATTTGTAACCCCATCATGGGTATCAGAGCCTGGAGAATGGCTGGGAGTTTACCAGCCTGATTTACACAGTGAGGGCTAGACAGAGAGACCCAGTCTCAACAAAAGCTCAGAAGTGATAGGGTATGACTTCTGCAGTTGGTCAGAGGCCAACTTCAGTACTGTTGGAAGGTAGCTATGAATGGTGGCCAGAGAGGAAGCTCCTGGATTGAGGTAGCTCGATATTCCTGCCTCTAAGAGCTCTTCCCTCCTCCCTCCCCTCTCAACACATACTTCAGTTAATGTTAATTCTGGTCTGGAGATGGCCCTGAACGCAGGCTTCAGAATCCATGTTAAATACCAGGGATGGTGGTGTGCACTTGGAATCCCAGCATTGAGGCAGCAGCGGTGACCTCACTGGTCAGCCATCTGCCCTTTGTGAGAGACGCTGCTGGGAAGGCAGAGATGCCCTCTGGTCTCCATGCACACACATGTACACACCTTTGCTTACAAATATGCATACAAAAGAAAAATAAAAGAATAAGCCTTCTAATTCTGCCTCTGTATTATTTCTTAGATGTACCTTCATCTCAAACCTGGTCATTTTTAAGGAACCATATGGAGGCTGATAGAGGATGCCTTGGGGCCTAGCCAACTAGCCACCGAGGATAGAAAGAAGACGGTCAAAGTCACACCAGATTTACAATAGACAGTTGAGCCAAGAACACAGACATGAGGCTTGTTCTGTGCGTGGTAACCACTACCACATTAGAATACGAGGCAGATGCAGTCTTGGGAATGTTCCTGACAAGGGTGTGAAGTTACAGGTGGGTTAACCACACAGGTGCACATGGCTCTGAAGGAGGCTTCTAGGCTCCTGAACAAGAAAAGCTTCAGGGTCTGTTTGCTTTCCTACTGGAAAGGAAGCCTTGTTCTCTGGGATCTGCCAGTGCCGAGGAGCAGGAATTCGACCTGCCAGTTGGTAGTGGGAGTGGGTCCTGTCCCAAACTGCCTGTTTTTCCCCGAATGCAACCGAATGCAACCTTCCTCTAAGAGGGGCTTCAGGGGTAAAACCACACCCAACAAATAGACTTTTCTGAGTTGATTCTGTCTTGACCCCACTTGGATGAGCAATTTGAGCTAATAGTAGGAATCTTTGGCTACCACTGGCCCACCTGGGAAGAAGTAAGCACTAACAACCTCCCTCTCATTAGGGTCTGAAACAGCCTGAGGCTGGACAGCTAAAGGGAGGTTTAAGTCAATTAGGAATCCAGTGGGACCAGAGAATGAACTCAGAACTCACTGAAATTGATGGGAGGAATGCTCTGAGCCTCATATAGAAATGTCCCCCTTTAATTTCAGACCTAAAAGTTTGACATAGAGAACCAAAGCCTTACTGACTCCCCCACCCCCATTTTTCCCTGACAGGTAAAAGGTTAGAACAGCCCCACAGCCCATCATCTCCCAATCTGGCCAGTCACCTGGGAATAGTATATGTCTAGGCTAGTTTCAAACTCGGTGTGTAGCTTTCACTGGCTTCGAACCCCCTATTCTACGTATTACCACCTCCCCAGTGCTGGGTGGAGCTACAAGTCTGTGCTGCCAAGGCTGGTTAATTAGTAATGGGCGTTTGCTCTGATCTTTCCCTGCCTCCTGTCAAGCCATGCAGTGGGTACACCTGTGCTACAGCCTGTGTCTGCCCTGAGACCTACATTCTGCTCTGAGACCTCTGAGTGGTAAGGAGTCACATTTGCGCAGCTCTCCTGCCTGCTGTTTTCTGGCCAAGTTTGACTGATGGAAGATCAGAGCAAATCAGAGCAAAACTAGGCGTTCTACTCCTCCCTGATTCTTCCGACAGACAGCGTGTGAGTCACCTCTGTGGTCTCAGCTCCTGCTGGACAGTCTGCCCTGTCTCTAGGTGACCCCCTGCCCTTAAACTGCAGCTCCTCCAATTTGTGGAACCATAGCCCCAGAGCTGGGACTGGCCTCTGGATGGCCTGGCTGTCTCCCGCTTGGGTTCTCCACTCCGTCCTTTGTATATATAACAAAGGTCTCTGTATCATAGTAGCTGGATCATTTATGTTGTAAATCAAACTGATTTATCAACATTTGTCTTTTTTTAAAAAAAAAAAAAAGATTTATTTATTTTATGTGAATACACTGTAGTTGTCTTCAGACACACCAGAAGAGAGCATCAGATCTCATCACAGATGGTTGTGAGCCACCATGTGGTTGCTGGGAATTGAACTCAGGACTTTCGGAAGAGCAGTCAGTGTTCTTAACCTCTGGGCCATCTCTCCAGCCCTCAACATTTGTCTTAATTCCAGTAAAATAGTTTTCTTTCCTTAAGTTGTTTTCCCCAGGAGCGAGTGTCATATCTTCTCTGTGGTATGAGAATGAGTTCCTCTGACTTTGCAGGTCTTTGTCATCTCTGTTAACAGTGACTCAGCCATTAAAGAGAGCCTGCTTGGTTTGGGACAGTTTAGAACTAACTCTTAGAGGCTGAGTCCTAACTCCTGCTGTTGGCCTTGTACCTGGCTTTGGTGACCAGTGTGTTTCTGTGGACTACGCACCACAAGCCAGGTTTCTGTGACCTCTGCCCGTCCTGTTTGTGCCAAGCCCTGTTCTTGGCTTCTACACAAGGATCCCCACAAGGGCCTGTCTGAGAAGGCGGTTTCCATGACTGGAGAGGAAGGGGCTGGTCTGCCTGCCAGCGCTGGCTTTGAGACCACCGCTTGTTTTTCCAAGATTAATAATCGCAGAGATCTCCAGCCATGTTTTCTTTTCCAGAATACTTTCCAAAAAGTCTGTAAGAATGTCTCTGAAGCCTTTTCCCTTTGAAGACAGAAAGGCCTAAGGGGAGCATAAATTATAACTTTGCAGAATAGTATTTAAAACCTTATCCAAATTTTTCTCTTAACACACACGCACATGTACACACACCCCTACTTTTTCACATATTTAAGTGGTTCCTTTGTGAGGAATAACCACTGAGCTATTGACATAGCAGGCCCTTGTTCAATTCAAAAGAGTTTGAAAGAGTCAAATATAAAACCTCAAATGTTTCTACTTGGAAAGCTCAAGATGACCTCCCTGCCTGGTGGAGAGATAAGTGGTAACTCGTTTTAAAGAATCTTCCCTTCTCTGTCTTCTGTCTTCTGCAGGCCGTGTGTTTATACTATGGGGTCCCACATCAACAACAGGGCCCTTTTTCCATGCCAGGAACCGCCCGTTGCCATGTCAACATGGCAGGCTACAGTTCGAGCAGCTGCATCCTTTGTTGTTTTAATGAGCGGGGAAAACTCTGCCAAGCCCACACCACTTCGAGAAGGTACAGTACATGTGTTCTTTCTTATTTGTGTGTGATGCGCACAGCGGGACCCAAGGAGCCGTCGCCTGTGCTACAGTCTCTGAGGAGCTGCTTTACTGGTGAGGTTGGAACAAAAAGCCGTACCAGAGAAAGCACAGGGGTTGGAGGGGCACTGGGGCCCCAGACTCTCCAAGCCAAAGTTATCAATTCATAGATGACTCCACTCTTACATGGTGATTTGTGGAGCAAAAGTGGGTGGTCTTGGTTAAAGATTTCCTGGACAGGCAAGTGTATCATGGAAACACATAGTTGAGCTGTGTGTGGTTTGGACATGGTATCTGTGTGTGGCTGTCTGTTTTATAAGAGGTAGTACGTAGGCTAGCCAGCTTGCTGGGCTTGGAAGTCTGAATCCAGGGTGTGTCAGAAGGACGGTGGCAAGAGCCAGCACACCACCCAGGTCTGTTGTGAGGCGTTCGCCTGTTCAGTCAACGTGGCCCATTCGATGTCTTGAGCATGCCAGTGCCAGACAGCAATACGTTTTCTTTTTTCTTTTTTTAGCAATACATTTTCTTAATGTAGAACATGGAGTCCTCTCCCACACGTTTATCAGAAAAACTTGAACATATACAAAAAGTAAAAAACCAAAGTGAAATATTTTGGAAAGATTGAGTGCTCACATGTTGCATTATCCTCAGTATTTAAGAGTCACGTGCACCAAAGGTTCTAAATTGTCTTTCTGGTGTGCGACAGTATAATTTCCTTTTCTTGCTCATAGTATACATTGAAAAACTATGATTGTTTTATTGTCTGAGTATATCAGCAAACACCAGACCTTCACATTGGTAGATTTGTTGGTCAGCAGATTGTTTTCCTGTTATCAATACAGTTGCATTATGTTCCCAAGGAGATGGTTGAATGGATCAATGAGTAGCTGGGTCAGAGCTGAGTGTGTCTAGGCTGTGTCCTGTGGCCCACAGTACTTTCATACTATGCTATCTTACTTAATGCCCCAGTGCTGCTGACTTCATCTGATTTGCGACATTGGCTTCATCATAGCTCAGATTTGTTGCACATGTACCAGATTATTAAACTTAACATTTTTATTTTTAAATGTACAATCTTTAGATAATATATCTGTACATGAACACAGGACATATTTGTAGTAAGGTCTCTTTTACTCTTTAAAATTTGGGGTGGGATGAACATTTTTCTTTGCAGTCCATTTGAGATAGCCTTTGTTGCTGAAGGTTTCACTTTTAAATTATTGGAGAATTTCATACATGCACACATGCATTTTAATCAGATTCATCCCTGTCACTCCTGTCCAGTTTCTCCCCTACTTTCTCCTGAGTCTATTTAGCACTGCCTGCATGTAAATGAGTGTGGGACCATCTACTGGAGCAGGGGCAGCCTCTCAGGGGCTGCATCCCTGAAGAAAATGGGCTCTCCCTCTTGTAGCAGCCTCAGTTTCCAGAAGCTTCTCATTTGCTCCTTCCCAGTCCACGCCGGAGATTGACTGGCTTGTGCAGCCACGTCAGGTACTGTGAGCTCACGTGTGCAGCGGCACCACCGTGTTCAGCAAGCATCAAGTTGCTGCAGCAGACATCCATTTCCTCTGGACTTTTTCCAAGATAAACCCTGAGCCTCAGAGGCAGGGCGTGTGATCTAGATGTCCTGCATAGAGCTGAGCATTCAGTCTCTTATTCTCTCTACACTGACTGGTTGTATCTGTCCTGTAAAAAGAAGTTCTCTAATGAGGGTTGACAAATACACCAATTTATGGGCACAGAGATAAGCATTAGCCACCCATGGGTTGTTATCTCAGTTAAAGGTACAGGGGGTGGGTTTCATCCTGTGCAGCAGGCTTTAAATCCAGTCAGAAAGTGGTTGCTTGTTCCTAAAACATGTATGACCTTCTTACAGGAGTGAGCATGTTCTCTCTCTCTCTCTCTCTCTCTCTCTCTCTCTCTCTCTCTCTCTCTCTCTCTGTGTGTGTGTGTGTGTGTGTGTGTCTGTGTGTCCCTTCTTGATGTCCTCGCCATGCCCCTTAGGAGTTTTCTAACGTCTATGGGTTCTCTAAGCACACACATCTGGATGCTCACAGGTAGCATCCGCACAGGAGAGAGAACATGCAGCTTTTGTGGTTCTGGGTCAGTCACTGCATGCAGTGGTTACTCAGGGCTCCTTATCCACTCCTCAGTTGAGGAACATCTATGCTATCTCCATGTTGTGGCTATCATGACTAGAGCGGCAGTGAACATGGATGATCCAGTACTTCAGTAGGTTTACAGCCCTTTGGGAATTGTCTCAGGAGTCATGCAGCTGGATTATACGCTAGATCTGTTTCTAGCCTTTGGAGGAACCAGTTTACTCACTCACCAACAGTGAATAAGTGTTCCTCTTTCTCAACTCCAAACCAGTACTTGTCATTTTTTTAAAAAATCTTAGTTATTGTAGTTGCATAGGATAAAATCTGAAAGTAGTTTCAATTTACATTTCTCTGATGGCCAGAGATATTCAAAATATTTTGAAGTATTTCTCAGTCATTTGTCTTTCTTCTTCTTCTTCTCTCTCTCTCTCTCTCTCTCTCTCTCTCTCTCTCTCTCTCTCTCCCTCCCTCCCTCCCTCCCTCCCTCCCTCCCTCCCTCTCTTTTCTTTTTCTTTCTTTTCTTTTTTTTTTTTTTTTTTTTTTGAGAACTCTGTTTAATTCCATGCCCCAGTTTTAAATTGGGCACAAACCTCCCAGTTGGTGTTTGATTTTTTTTTCCAGTTCTTTGTATATGCTGAATGTTAACCCTTTGCAGATGTACAGTTCTCGAAGGTTTTTTTCCATTCTGTGCAGCCTTCATTTTAGCTTCATGAGGTCCCATTTCTCAAGTGCTGGTTTCAGTGCCTGTACCACACGCTTTGACACAGGGACTCATGTGTCCTCCACTACCCTAAAGCTTGCTTCGTACCTTGGTAGGGTAGGCAAAGCCCTCTATCAGCCGAGTGCTGCCCCAGCCCGCCCACATCCTCCCTACTCCTCCTTGGCTTGCTGATAGCCCAGCCTCAGAGGAGCCAAGGTGGCTTCACTTTTAGCTTTTCGAGGGAATTGCAAATATGTGTGCTGATGTCCCTTTAGAGGAGAGAGATTTAGTACAATGGGACTTAAGTGCATGTTCTTGTATATCTTGCTGCGTATCATGTCTTTAGGAATTGCTGTTAACCGTTTCACATTTCACTCAGTTTCAAACCATCCTTTGAATACATGTTTAATCTGATTTTTCATTCTTGATCTCTTAAGTTTAAATTGTTTTCCCGTCATAATTTTTTATTTTCTCCAAAAGAAGGTCTGTAGTTCATTATATAAGTGTGCTCATTATTGGACTTGAAATGTGTTCACTTACGAACAACTCTTGGCTCGACATTAGCCTTTTCTTCAAGTAAGGGCTGGATGAAGGGTGCTGGCTGACTTTGAGCTTCTGTGGTCCTCCTGCCTCTGCCTCCCAAGTGCTCTCACTATGCTGTGGACTCTGCACCCAGCCTTAGATGAATGAACACTTTCTGCTCCACTGCTTTTCTTTGTAAGACAAGTGCTAATGTGGCATTTCTGAGGAGGAGTCGTATGTCAAAGTTTAATGTTGAAAGATGCCTGACATTGCTGCCTACATGCTCTTGGGGCTCTCAAATTTTATGAAGTTCAAACTTTAGATCTTTCTAATCAGTTGTGATGCAATGTGAGTTAGCTATGCAGAATGAGTTCTTTAAACTATATTGCTCAATGAGCTCTGGCCACTGCATGATTAGACACCACCCTGTGGTAGCACAGGACATTCCTGTCACCTAGGAAGAACCTCGTGCACCCGCTCCTTCTAGTCCTTACTAGGGTCACTGTCCCCATTTCCATCTCCAGAGATTAGCTCTGCTGTGTCTTCCTGTGGCCCAGCTCTAACTCAGCATGGTGCTCCTGTGAGTCAGTCTCTAATCCACAGAGAATTCTTAGATGAAGGAGGCACATTTCATCCACTTACCTATGTAGACTATTTGGGGACAGTTCAGAAATGAAGCTACCATGTTCACATTTTTGACTTTTTTATTTATTTATTTATTTGTAGACAAGACTTACAATTCTCCTGGGTGGGTTCCCAGAGTAGATTTGCTAGATCATGTGACAAGTATCCATTTGGGGGTTCATGATCTGCCAGGTCCTGTCACAAGTATTCTCGTGGTTTTGTATTCTTGCTAGCAGCATCTGAGAGCTCTGGTTGTTTGTCATTGCCAGTGCTTAGCACAATCAGTCTTTGAAGTTAGCCCTCTAGTCAGTATGAAGTTCAAGTTTCCTTGATAGCTAATGATGTTGAGAATTTCTGTGCACTTAATGCTCACTCTTACGTTTTAATTTGAACAGTGTCTGCACAGGTCATTGGAGGTTTTAAATGTATGTCTTTTGGCTGTAGAGATTATGAGAACTCTTTGTCTAATGCTCTAGACAGTTAGTTAATCTACAAAGCTTGCCTTACAGTGTTGGTGGGACCTCAACAGACAAGAGCTCTGCACAGCTGTGTCCTTGGCTTATACCATGTACCACTGACTTTTCAGGAATGATACTTTTGTTCTTTAGAGACTCCATTTGAGATAGAAAGGATGTGACATTTCCATATTTTATTTTAAAAAACCCTGTGGTTCTTAGATCCCAGTTTGTCATAAGAATGTGTTGGCCTGGTGCTGTGAGTATATAGAAATTATGTCTCCTTGTGTCCATTTTGTTAATTTGACTTTAGTTTCTATAATGAATTACCACAGGGTTGGTTCTTCCTCTGAGTGTTTAGAGTGTGTCTAATGTACTTTGAGGCCGCAGTATATTTGCCTCAGGATTCACTCTGGCACTCACCAGCAGACAGGATGTCCACATACTGAGTTCCGGTTTTCTTCCCGCCCATCTGCATGTGGCTGAAACCCTCTCTCACTTCAGCAGCGGGAAGTTAACTGACATTCCCAGCTGTGATGTCTTGTTGACAGTTGCATTATGAAGTTCAACTTGATTTGTTTGGGCTCTTCTTCTCCCCATCTATGTGTGTGGGATTCACAGTTCAGAACTGATCTAGTACATGAAATCCTATCGTCTCTAGAAAAACACTGACACCTGGGCATCTCCATAGCAGCTTCCCCTGGTAGCTAAGCCTCCCAAGATGCTTGTGTCTCTCACAACCTCCTCCCCTCACCCCTGCACACTTTCATTCATACCTGTGCCACTCCTGACACCAACAAGACACCATGTGCCCAGCTCTGCTTTTCAAACATGACCATTAGTTTTCTTTTTCTCTAAAAGATGTATTTTTTTAAAATTTTATGTGTATGAACATTTGCCTGCATTTTTTTTTTTTTTTTTTTTTTTTTTTTTTTTTTTTTGCCTGCAAAGGCCAGACTAAGGTGTCCTATCCCCTGGAACTGCAACTAGAGACAATTGTGATCTGCCTTGTCAGTGCTGGGAATCAACTCAGGTGCTCTGCAAGAACATCCAGTGTTCTTAGATGAGCCATCTCTACAGCCTTATTTTACTCTCGGAAAAGGAAAGCTCCCCATTTACCAGAGCTGACTGAGTAGATGTTAGAATATTTTAATAACTAGATTTTAGATGGTGTCTTAGTTGGGGTTTCTATTCCTGCACAAACATCATGACCAAGAAGCAAGTTGGGGAGGAAAGGATTTATTCAGCTTACACTTCCATATTGCTGTTCATCACCAAAGGAAGTCAGGACTGGAACTCAAGCAGGTCAGGAAGCAGGAGCTGATGAAGAGGCCATGGAGGGATGTCACTTACTGGCTTGCTTCCCCTGGCTTGCTCAGCCTGCTTTCTTATAGAACCCAGGTCTACCAGCCCAGGGATGGCACCACCCACAATGGGCTGGGCCCTCCCCCCTTGATCAATGCCTTACAGCTGAGAAAATGCCTTACAGCTGGATCTCATGGAGACATTTCCTCATGGAGAAAGGAGCCATGATAAGCTCCTTAAGCTTGTGTCAAGTTGACACAAAACAGCCAGTACAGATGGCATTCAATTATAGATATTGGAATGATATTTTTAAAACAGAAACCTATTGTAACTTTTACACAACTATAGCGCCAAATCAAATTACACTTGTTTACTAAGTTACTAAAATTTAAACCAACAAGTTAAGTTTGATGCAGGGACTAAGATTTGCTAAAATGAAATTGCACTCATAATAGGAATGTGGATCAAGAAAGATGTGTATAGTGTGTGTGTAGTGGTCTGTCTGTGTGTGTGGCTGTATGTCTCTCTGTGTGCTCTGCTTGTATATATATTTAGACACCTGTCCTACCCTGAACTATGTGATTCTCACTTCTCAGTGACTTTCCTTCAGTTTGCTTAAGAACCTTTGCTTCTCAGACATGCTTTGATACTATTTGCCTTCTATTTTTCTTTTCGTGTATAGTGTATGATGTGTATTAAATTGTGAGTGTTTGTGTGTAGTACATGAATGTATATGTTTGTGAGTGTGCACATGTTTTGTGTGTAGTGTATGAGTCTGCTTGAATTTGTGAATGTGTGTGTTTGTGTGTGTAGTGTGTGAGTGTGTGTGAGTTTGTGAATGTATGTTTGTGTGTTGTAAATGAGTTTGTGAATGTGCATGTGTTTGTGTGTATAGTGTATGAGAATTCATGAGTTTGTGAATATGTGTGTTGTTTGTGTCTGTGTAGTGTATGAGTGTGTATGAGTTTGGGAATGTGTGTGTTTGAGTGTGTGTAGTATAAGAGTATATGTGAGTTTGTGATTATGTGTGTAGTGTAAGAATGTTCATGAGTTTGTGAATGTGTGTTTCTGTGTATGTAGTGTATATGAGTTGTGAATGTGTGTTTGTGTGTGTAATGTACGAGTGTGTATGACTGTGAATGTGTGTGTGTAGACCTGTTCTTCACATTTAAAAACTCTTAAAAATTAAAATGTAAGTAATTACTTTCCCCTTTCTCTTTTCCCACTCCTCCCATGTTTCCCTTTTTACTCCCTTTTGAACCCATGGCTTCTGCTCCAGTTGCTGTTATTACATGCACACATGCAGTGTGTTCGGCCTGTGTAGTGCTATTTTATATCTATAATTTCAGGGATCAGAATAAGCAGTTGGTGGGGAGGGGAGTATCCCTAGAAAGAGTATTTCTCCTGCCCATAGTAGTCATTAATCCTGTACTTCTTTGTCTATGGGAGAGGGAGAGGCTGTGAGATTCCCCAACCCCTCTGTTAGTATGTCTATTGGCATCATACTTCATACAGCTTAGGAAGCCATATTGTTGAGGTATTATGGGTGAAGCTTCCCATCATTTCCAGGAGACACATCTCCCAGAAGATTTTGTAGTCATTTGGCTTTTACAGTCAGTCTTTCTGCCTCTGTTCTGCAGTATTCTCTTGAGTTCCTTGGAGGAGCTACATTGTAGATATATCCACTGGTGCTGGGTACCCTATGATACCTTGTTCTGTGCATTTTTGATTGTTTGTGGTTTTCTACAGTGTGCCCATCTATTATTGCCTATAGGAGTTTCTTTAATGAGGAGTGAGAGCTGTGTTTACCTGTGGGTGGCAGTAGCTTCTCCTCTGAGACCTATAACGTTACCAGCCCCATATAAGTTGGCCAGGTCTCTAGTACCAGGCATGATTTTCTGTCTGTTGAATATACTTTAACTCTAATTAAAGAGCTGTTGGTTATTGCTGAGGTATGTTTGCTAATTAATATTGCACCTTCAGGGTTATGGTCATGCTGGGCACTGTTTTGGCTTATAAATGTCATAGTTGAATAGGACTATTCATTGATTATCTCCTCTGGAAGCTTGTGCGGTACCCCTGGTGCTATGAAAACATGTCCTCTGGTCCTGTGTTCAAAGGGCATGATGTTCTCAGCAATAGGGACTGACCTTCCATATCTGGGAGGTAAGCAAGGGCAAGAGCAATAGCCTGGGATGTTTTGGGAGTCTCTTTAACAACCCTGCTCAACAGCTTGGAAGCAGGTTTTTCCTGCTGCAGCTCTAGAGCAGAGAACTGTCTGACCAAGTGGGGTAGCTTCATTTAAACTATAAATGTACACACATAGACTTCAATGTACTGTATGTAACTTAGGTAAATAAATGGCTCCTTGTGGCATTTCCAGACATTCTTAGTCTTACTCTACTCTCCACTTTTCCTTCTGTGTGCCCTTCTTTCCAGTCTCATTAAGCGCACACCTCCTGTGTTACACCTTCCCCCTCACCACTTGCCTCCTGCCATTCTTTCTCTAGTTCTCTTGCCCTTCCTTTGTTTTAAACAAATGATGTGCTTGGCTCTTTATGTGGGTGCTGGTGATCATGCTCATGGGAAAGTTCCCACTGAACCTTCTTCCCAGCATCTTTTTTGGCATTTCCTCAGGCAAAATCGTCATTTTAATGTTTTTCTCGGTAGCTAAAGGTCCCATCTATACCTGTGTGGTCATGTGCATTACTGTGCATGTGAGTGTGGAGATCATTGAACAAGATGATGGTTGCATGCTGAGGGTGCACAATAAAGAAACTGCCAACATGATTATTCCATGAGGGGAGTGGTTTTTATTGTAGGTAAGAGAATGGAAATATTGAGAGGCTTCTGGAAGAGTCTAGAGCAGAGAGAAGAGAGCAGACTGGATATGGCCAGGGCTAGAGAAACTGGAGAGAGAGGTAACAATAGCAAGAGATAGAGCACAGCCAGGAGAGTGGGAGAGATTGGGGGGGAGGAGTTAGAGGGGGGACAGGGAGTGTGTGAGAGATGGGGAGTGAGAGATGGGGACAGGGAGTGAGTGAGAGATGGGGGAGAGGCAGTGAGTGAGAGATGGGGACAGGGAGTGAGTGAGAGATGGGGGAGAGGCAGTGAGTGAGAGATGGGGGAGATGCAGTGAGTGAGAGATGGGGATAGGGAGTGAGTGAGAGATGGGGGAGAGGCAGTGAGTGAGAGATGGGGGAGAGGCAGTGAGTGAGAGATGGGGGAGAGGCAGTGAGTGAGAGATGGGGGAGAGGCAGTGAGTGAGAGATGGGGGAGAGGCAGTGAGTGAGAGATGGGGGAGAGGCAGTGAGTGAGAGATGGGGGAGAGGCAGTGAGTGAGAGATGGGGATAGGGAGTGAGTGAGAGATGGGGGACAGGGAGTGAGTGAGAGATGGGGACAGGGAGTGAGTGAGAGATGGGGACAGGGAGTGAGTGAGAGATGGGGACAGGGAGTGAGTGAGAGATGGGGACAGGGAGTGAGTGAGAGATGGGGACAGGGAGTGAGTGAGAGATGGGGACAGGGAGTGAGTGAGAGATGGGGACAGGGAGTGAGTGAGAGATGGGGACAGGGAGTGAGTGAGAGATGTGAGACAGAGTATGTGAGAGATGGAGGAGAGGGAGGGAGTGAGAGATGGGAGGGGTGTGTGAGAGATGGGGGTAGGGAGTGAGTGAGAGATGGGGGACAGGGAGTGAGAGATGGGGGACAGGGAGTGAGGGAGAGATGGGAGTGGTGTGTGAGAGAGAGCAGGGGGAGTGTGCAGGGGGGAGGACACATTATTCTGACTGTAAGGAGGATGAGAAGCTGGGGGGGGGCTCCTTCTAGGAATAGAAAGCTTCTTCACAGGTCCCTGAGGAAGGCTGGCTTTTATCTGCCCTCCTGAACCCCCCCCCCCCCCCCACATCCAGGTTGAGCTTCCAGAAACCTAACACCCACTTAGGCCTGCATGCTTTCAGAGGTCAGCAAACTGCAGCCCACTGGCCAGCTCTCTTCACTGCTTGGTTTTGTAAATGAGTCTCATTGGATTATAACTGCTGCCTGGGGCTTCTTCCAAACATAGGTGAGTGTTTGCAAGGACAGCTCACAGGAACAGAGCCTTTTCTCTACTCCTTCACCAAAAGATTTCTTCCCCATTTGCCTTCTTTCAGTCTGTGTATTTAAAGATCATTATTAACAATTAAGAATAATTGGGAAGCTGGGGTAGGAGGAACAAGAGTTTGAGTCAAGACTGTACAGCAAGACTCAGCCCAGCCATGAAATCCAGAGAAATTATTAAACTTAACATTTCACAGAAAAATTTCACACTCTCAGGAATATTGTGGGCCTTTTCTCTTCTTTAGAATTCCAGGTGAGGGCAATGTTTTCATACAAAGATGCTCACTGAGGTTTGATGTTCACACTACTTACAACCCAGCCTGTATCACAAAACATTTACTAGCCCAACCTGAAGACCAATTAAGGTAGACAGGGAGAAAGAACTCTCCCCACAACTGAAGTTTATCAAAGGTCGAGCAGGAAACCATATTGCCAAAGCTCATGGTGGTTACGGAGTATGGGCAGATTCACACTGTGCCTCTGGGCTTCAGATGAAAGGTAGGAGATGGTGGTGTTCCCTCTAGGCCTGCCCTCTGGGTCCCCAACTCTGCTGCGTACAGTCTCTGGAAGCATGAGCAATACAATCCTGCCCATCACAGTGACACTCCATCAGCCCCATTAGTGCATTTACCAGACACCAGCTGGCTTGCTGAGAAGGCTCTCAGTAAGTTGGGAGCCAGGCTCATCCTGGGAGCCCCTGGGAGAAATGGCATCAGCCATTCAGCAAGGAACAAAAGTCAGAAGAGAGCCAGCCCTCTGAGCCCATGTTCCATGAGGAAACCATTTCTCCTGATGGTTTTTAAAAAGAACGTTAATGGTAAGGGGCTGTTGGGCAATGAGCATCATAAGAGTTTTATTAGCTAAGTAGTCATTATTCTTCTTTTCCCCAGAAAGGCCACAGATGAACTTGTTTAACTCATTTTCCTACTCACCTCCCTCAGCCTGAAGCCATTTTGGCAGAAATGTTACCTGTTGTGCTATGCTGGTCTTTCTGTGTCTACCTGCTATGCCTTGTGTTGAACAAGACTCAGAAATCTATCCACCAAATATGGCCTGTGAAATCAGGCGGAAGCAGCTCTGGCAAGGGGCATTTAAAACCACATGGGAGATGACAGAGGCGATTCCATGTTCACTGCTTTCCCAGTTGCTGGTTTCTATCACTACATGTTAAAAAAAAAATAAAGAAAAAAATCAGTATGCTATCACTTTCCTCCAGTAATTTTTGTTTCTTAAAGATTTTTTTGTTTGCTTGAGTGTAGTGTGAGCACAGGCCAGAAGAGGGCATCAGATCCTCCGGAGCTGGAGCTTAGGTAATTGTGAGCCCCTGAATGTGGGTGCTAGGAACCAACCTTGGCACCTCCAAGAGCAGTGTGTGTTCTTAGTTTCTGAGCCATCTCTCCAGCCCCCTGATTTTATTTTTATAAATCTAGTTTGGCATATTCCTACTTCCTCAAATTAATTCTTTTTCTAGGATCTTTGCCCCCCTCCCTTTTTTCAAAACTAAGGGGTATGAACGATACATCATTTTATGCAAAATGCTACTTTCTGTCTGGACTGTGTAATACGCCAGCTCTCTGACAGTCTCTTCCTCGTGACTGAGAAATTCCAGGAAAAATGGTTAAGGAGCCAGACTCTCCCAGACTAAAAGCCAACTCCCCCGTCCCCGTTTTGATGGCTCAAAATAAACAGCTGTGTTGAGAATGCTCCACATTCTCTCCATGTGAAAAGACAGTAAATAACAAGTCACGGGAGGTGGTTATGATTAAGTACTTTCCCCACAAAAGGAAATGCAAAGTAGAGAAAGTGTCCTAGTTTTGGAGCTAGAACCTCGGTAGTGCATTTGGATGCTATGAAGAGGTGGGGTGGGCATGCTTTGAGACTATACTACATACTAAACGTGTTCATTTCCAGTAGTCAGCTACATTCAAGCCAGGGTTGTGTTTGGCTCTTCTATTGCTCGTATGAACTCAGATGATGTCTTAAATACATTCCAGTATTTTCCTTCTGTGCACTGTTGTTCACTAGCTTGCTTGCCTCCTTGCTCTGTTCAGTATACACACAGTGTGTAGAACTTAGGGATTTTTCCCTTCTGGACCACAGTGCTTCTGCCAGCGTATATTTCATTTGCCCATTCTCACTGGTGTAAAAATTTGTCTTGGATTAGACATTTATGAATGTTTGCATGCAGGGCATTAGTGTTTCTCTTCTGACCAACCATCTGGAAAGGTGGTGTTCAGCCCACTGATGTCTTTTGTGTTTCAGGGGAGCTACTCACCTGCTTTATAGTCATGTGCATCCAGATCTGGTAGACTGCAAGCCAGTCTTCCTCAAGGGAAGCCTTGAAACCATGGGACACTCACGATCTACACAGAACCTGTCACTTCAGCAGGTGGCGCTCTTTTACCTTTGAAGGTTATTCTCTCCTGGTCTCCTGTGTCCAGGGCTATCCTCCCAGCAAAGAGAGAGACCTGAGACCTCCTTGTAGGGTGTCATTGGCCTGTGAGGCCATTGTCTGGCCTGGTTAGAGAAGGCTGGTGGGCACCGGCTCACCTGATGGCAGGTTCAGCTCTCGAATAACAGTGAGCAAGACCGATGTGGGCAAGGCTGTGCCAGAGGTTCCAATTGCTCATAAAGTAGGTCATGTAAACTCAGCGTCTCAGGAGGAACTGGAAGGACTCTGGGGTTTGCCAAAGCATGTGGGGACGGAGAAGGATACCATGGGGGGGACAATGAAGTGGGGAGAAAAACATGTACACATGTTTCTGTGATATTCATAGTTATCATATACTTATAAATTCACGTATTCCTATACAGCTTGCATTTTTAATGATGTTCCCAAAGCATTGCTGCCACATGGAATAGTTTGGTCAGTAAGTTCTGAAGAAGGGACTGTGGCTAGAGAAACAGTCTTAAGGTAGGAAATATATTAGATCCGGGGAAAGAAACATGATATGTCCATGAGAGCACACTCACTAGACATCACTGAGGGTTTCATTCTGTTTGTCTACTCTGCAGCAGAAAGCTTCCGTGGTTCCATGAGTTCTTCCAGCAGGAAGATTTTACAAAAGACTTCACTTTTTAAATTTTCAGAGAAAAAAATTCTTTTTAAACCCATGTATCTGGCTGGCCTTAAACTGGCTTGTGTTTATTAATTCTTATTTTTGTTGTTTTTTTTTTAATTGAGAGAAGATCTCATGTTGACCAAGCTAGCCTCAAGCTTGCTGTGCACCCAATCATGATCTTGAATTTGTGTCCTGCCTTTACCTCCCAGGTGCTCACATTGCAAGTGTGCACCACCACACCCTGTTTACGAGGTGCTGGGGATTTAGCCAGTTTAGTTTTTCTATGTGCAAGGCAAGCACTTTGCCAATTTAACAACAACCTTTGGCCACTAACTCTTTAAATATCAGGCATTCTTGCCTGTGCAGAAGTGGGGTGATGTACCAGGTATGCAGGACTTGACTACCCATATACTACATTAGTTTACTATTGCTAATTTGGTATGACCAAAATGTGACTACAGGACTTTGATTTTCTAATTTTTTCATTTTATAAGAATGCCTGTCTCAAACAGTGCAGTGTTCATACGTGTAAGACACAAAGTCACGTTCACCTTCCATTGCTCCCCTGTTCTCACCCACCGAGCTGAGGCTGACTCCTTGTCATCTTTGCTTCTCCTCACTCGTACCTTAACTACCTCCTTATGAAGAGAGTCTCCAAAGCTGTTCTGAGAACA
The DNA here is from genome assembly GCF_963924665.1 of Micromys minutus. NCBI lineage: Eukaryota > Metazoa > Chordata > Mammalia > Rodentia > Muridae > Micromys > Micromys minutus. The sequence goes on along the minus strand of NC_137969.1, from coordinate 92,887,615 downwards.
GTTTCTAGAGCAATGAATAAAACAGTGACTCGGGTGATGGTGTTAGCATTTCTAAGTTATGGTGCACTTCCTTCCAGAAGTAAATCCTCATTGTGATGTATTTGGTGTGGTGGGCATCAAACCCAGAGCTCTGCACGCTTACATGGGTACTCAGTAGCTGAGCTGCATCTGGAACAAAACCAACTTTGTAGATCCTCTCCTTTGACCTGAAAATCAGCCCCTTTCATGTCCTGTTATTCTTTCAAAATCCAGTTATCTCTAAGGGAATTTTTATTCCTGTTTTGAAGATGAAAATGTTTATTTGGGTCTCACTGTAGCTGCTATCGTGTTCGTAAGACAGATGTCTCATGGCACAACAGTCTTGTGAGATTATTGAAATAAACCTCAAAATAGTTCTACCTTAAGAACTATGGGGTAAACAGTATAAAGAGTTCTGGGCTCTGCTAGAGGAGGGCTCATAAACCCACAGTTATAGAATCCGTGTGAAAGGGAGGGTGAGCTTGGCTGTTCAAGTCAGAGAAGGGAGTGCCATTAACTTTGGTTGTCTCCATAGCCCCCATCTCTGCTGCCTTGTTAATGAGTCCAGGCCTGGCTATGAAGTCATCCAGGGCTATGACGGGCTTCTGGCTTCCACAGAGGAAAAACTTTGGGCTAATGTAGGTACAGTGTGTTTTCTTTGTTTTGCAGCTGGTCCCGTGAGGGGTGGGGTACAAGTGAATTGGATAAAAGGGTAAATGAAGGCATTCACTGTCTGTTTTGTGGAGGACAGCTCACTGAAAGTAACAGCCTTAAATAGTCTCCAAATGGCCCATTCCGTATGAAGTCATGCAGGGTGCCCCCTTTGGGCTGTCACTCTCCTTAAACGGCTCCCTTTGTTTGCACTGCGTTTGGATGTCATTCAACCTTAAACCCCAAACGTGGGCCTCATCAGGTCATGGTTTCAGGGCACATGTGGCAGCCATTCCTTCAAACATCCTGCTTGTGCCTCTAGAAAAGTCATCCGAATGGCTGGCTGGGAGAGGCAGCCATAGAGCAGAGTGGTTCAGATGATGACAGCCCAGTGACAATGACAGGGACAAACGCTGTGGTCAGCACTGTGCCTCACCACTCCTACCTGCTTATCCACTTTATTCCTGGCATGATTCTGTGAGGCAGGCATTACAATTGTTCCTCTAGTGCCTGCGAGGTATCCAGAGACACTAACATGCTCCAGCTAGCAGGAGTAGAGCAGGAACTGGACCCTTAGTGTCCAGAGGCAGCACTGACCCGTGCTTACTGTAAAGAAATAAACCCTCATCAGTTCTGCCTACAAGGAAGGCTGAGTGCAGATAGCAGGCTCTCCTAATACATGCCCTGTTACCAGGCAGTGCTTCCCTGGATGTAAGTAGATTTGCAAGACTCACAATACGCTAGCTAAAGAGCAACACAGAATAGCTTTTGGTTTCCCGTGAGAGTTCTGGAGATGCCTTCATAGTCCACGTTGAAAGCCCTTTCCAGGACACAAAAAGTTCCCCCATAGTCCAAGGCTGGCTCAAACATTGCTCAAGATTGGGACAGGGGTTCTTAAGAAGCTGCTCTCTATAAGTTCTATAAATCACCCAAGACCTTTGGAGCTAGATTCCTAAGGGCCAGCCATCCTGCGTGCCCTGTGATGCCACTTGGGGCTGAGCAAATCTTCTCGTTTTAAAAGAGTATAGAATAGTCTCTTCTAAGCGAGCTCTCCAAAAAAAAAAAAAAAAAAAAAAATGCAGAGCCTTCATGGCTCTGCTACAGGGAGCTGTCTGCAGCCCTTCAGACACAACTGCGAGCACAGACGGACACTCAGATTCTGATGTCCTCATGGCACTTGTTGTGGGACAGTGTTCACTTTGCTCCTATGGCCCCCAAAAGAATAAAATAGAAAAACAATGTGATTCCCAGTACATTAAACAAACCATTCTTTCTATTGTTTGAACTTCAGAGAAGACCCAAGGGAGCAGTGGTGTTCCCAGCTGTCTCTGCTGGACCCCAGCAGGTTCGCCGTGGCCTTCACTATCGCTTCAGGTTCCACAGTGTTGTAGCCGCTAACTTTATCTACACATCTCCACTCCTCTTGGCTCCTGTGCCTGTGTCCCGTTATGCCTTCGCTACCTCACCTTGAGTGCCAGGTGGAGGGTCACGTGCTTGGCCCTCTCATTCTCCGTGACCTTAGAAGTGGTTTCTGCATAGTACCTGCACACCCAGGCGTCTCCCAGACAGAAGTAAAGGAGGTCAGAGCTCAATGCTGAGCACTTGCAGAGAGGCCTGGTGGGCGCCGTGGGTCTCGCTGCCAATCCTCATTTCTAAGTTCTTCCTACTTGGTTGTATTTTATCACTTTGACAGTGTCTCAAGACTGAAAGTTTTTCCTCTGGGTGTGGTGACTCTCCTTTGCAGTCTCAGGGCCTGGGCTAGTTAAGACAACAGTTTTAACTGTGGGTTTAAGGCCAGTCAAAAGAAAAAGAGAGAGTACTTTTTAATGATTGAAAATTTTTTACATTAAAATACATGATTTAAGTGCCAAATAATTGCTGCTTTTATTATACTTTCTTCCCAAAGAACAGTCACTTTTTCACTCCTTCTCATTATATCTTACCTTTGGTTCAGAAATAACTACTTTAAGGTAGGCCTTCCAGCTCACACCTCTAACCCCAGCTACCTGGATCCCAAGGCAGAAGGAACTCTAGCTCAAGGCCAGCCTGGGTACTTAGTGATGTCTGTCTCTAAAAAAAAAAGAAGAAGGAGGAGGAGGAGGAGGAGAAGGAGGAAGGAGGCAGGAGGAAGGAGGAAGAAGAAGGAAGAAGGAGAAGAAAAGAAAAGAAAGAAAAGAAAAAGGAATAAAAAGAAAGCTGAGCATAGAACACAGTGTTACAGTGTCTGAGCACTAAGCTATGGGCAAAAATTAATGAAGTAATTACTTCTACTACTTGGTGTTCCCCCCTTGCACCATTTTCAAGGTGCTTGGTTATTCGGAGCTGGGCCTTCCCAGTGTCCCATCTTCTCCTTGTAGGTCACGTTACACATGCTGTGTCAATACTTTGAGTTTGTGCATGAGAAGAGCCAGAGCCTTGTAGGAAAGCTATGGCTGTAACATTTCTGTGTGTTCCTTCTACTTTGAGTTAATAATGGTGCTTTGGTGTCTCCCTACTCTATTTTCTTGGACTTCTGTATATTTTTCAGCCCTGAACTTCTGTCTCCTGTTCTCCTGAAGGGCTCTCTCTGGCTCCTTATTGGCTTCCATGGGTGTGTGGTCTGCAGGCATTCTCATTGCTCTCTGGCCTCTTTTTGAAGCAAACTTCTGTAGTCTAATAGCTTCCAAAGAATATGGGCATGTAAGAGGTGGATGTTCCTAAGCTCTGTGTATCTGAAAATGTAGGATCTTGTCTTTATTCTCCTTCAGTTTCCTCTACTCTTGATATAAGTGGCTTATTCTGTGTTGGGTATTTTGTGTCCTTTCTAGAGTCCCGTGCTCGCTTTTGGGGGAATACTTTGAGTTGTAAGCTGACAGTCCTCTCCTACTTTCTCCCCTGTGTTTTGAAGGAATTCTAGCACATAGGTGTTGGGCCTCTCAACTGCGCTTTCCTTCTCCCTTATTCTTGTTGTTTTGTTTGGATTGGTTTGATTTGACATTTTGCTTGAGCCTCTGGGAAATATTTTCACCTCAATATTTTCTCTCATTCCTTTATTGGGTCTTTCTTCTTTCCCATCAAGCTTTTCTTTACCAATGATGTGCTTTTAAACATGTTCTATGTGCTCACTGTCTGCCAGGTGTAGTTTATACCTTCTTTGTTCTCTCAGTCTTGAACCCTAAGCTTTCTGCATTGCCTCGAATCTCCTTGGTTGGTTATGATTTGGGAAGAGAGTTTAAGAAACAGCCTGGCAGTTCAGAGTGCACACATGAGTCGGCCTCACCACAGCTGATCACAGCTCTGCAGCTTCTGTGTCATCAGGCCTCTGATTTAAAGCCTTTGTGTGGCTGCTCTTCTGCTGATCCCAAAGTTCTTATGTGGCCCAGGCTGCTCTGAACTCAGTATGTAGTCAAGAGCAAGCTTGAATTTCTGATCTCCCTGCCTCTTTCTCACAGAGCAGAGATTATAGGTGTATGTATATAAGGCAAGTATTTTTAACAACTGCTCTACATCCCTAGTCCTTAGGGTTTAGTTTAGTTTTTTGTTTTTTTGTTTGTTTGTTTTTTTGAAAGGAAACCTCCAGCTACCCATAATAAATTGTCAAAAGAATACTGTAGGTCATGACTAACCCTAGCCCTTGGGTTTAGACCTGGGCTTTTTTTTTTTTCTTTTTAAATCAAAGCTTTTCAAAAACAATCATGTAAGGAGCTGGAGGCAAGGCTCAGTGGTTAAGAGCACTGTTGCTCTTGCAGAGGTCCTGAATTTGATTCTCAGCACCATGTGGTGGCTCTCACACATCTGTAACTGCAGTTTGATACTATCTTTTGACCTCTGTTGGCACTACACACACACACACACACACACACACTGAGATAAAGTCTCGTGTATCCTGGGCTATTTTCAAATTTACTAAGCTTTCCATATAGCCAAGGTTACTCACTACCATGCCTAACTCTGTGAACTATCAATTTATAGCAGATACTTGGATAAGAATGCCATACTAAATTAGAAGATGTGATCAGATTTTGGAAACAGAAAGCTTATTTCCTTATCTTTTAAGTAAGAAAGACCTAAGATTATAAGTTATCAATCAGTTATTTGGGAAAAGCCTTCTGTAATGTCTGGACCAAGTAGAGAATACATTCTGAGCTGGGGTGGGAATCCTTGGTACCCAGAACTCTCTACTTTTGCTTTGCATAAGCTCAGGGAGGAAAAGGGTGATAGACTAAATAAAAGGATGAAGGTAAGACCCACATTTGCTCAGCTAACTGGTTGTAAAGTCAGGACCAAAACCTAGGCACTTCCTTTCCATAAACTCATGCTTTCCTACTGTATCCATCTTAGAATGACTTTAATTAAAATTTTAAAAAATAGTTAGGTTACAGCACAGATGTGATCATTCCTCATTTATTCATTTCCCATCAAATATCAGCTGTGCTTTCTTTTTCATGCCAGGCATGGAGAAGAAGAGGATGCGTTCTTGTATCTGTGGCAGCCCAAGGCCAGAGCCCTTCTGTGTTGTGACCAAGTGGCCACTTCAGCAACACCTGTACAGTTATCCTTGCTGATGGCTTCAATCTGATCTCTAGAAGAGACCCAGAACTCCTTAGCTGCCTTAAAACTAACATTACTCTTGAACCATTGGCATGACCTGTGTCAAAGATGAGGCATTACTAGTTGGTCCCACAGGCTCTGTGAGAGGAGAACTAGAACTGAGTAGGGTCCAGAGCCACACAGCACCTCATGACAATTGCTCTCTGTTCACAGGATACATGAGCTGGCATTACTACGTGACCATGCCAATGCCAGCCTCTACCTTCACAATTGCAGTGGGGTGCTGGACAGAAATGAAGCCCAAGACTTCCCCATCAGTTGATCTGATGACTGAGCATGCCCTCCCCCTCCCACCATCAGAGGCTGACTTCAGGTTTGTATTTGGGAATTTGCTGACTTCACTCTAAGGCTGTGAGTCATTTCTGCAGAGAACCTGGGCCAGTTTGAACCTCATCAAAGCAGAGAAAAGCCTACTAAGAAAAAAAGAGGGTTGGGAGACAGAAATATGAGCTCATGAGGAAAGAGAAGAAAGCAGGTGAATATGAAATTTTCTGTGATACCAGGAGAAGCATTTCTATATGCTTACTTGAATTTAAAAAGCTACACATTGACTTGTCTCCCTCCTACCCTTTAGAACTTGGTCATGGTGTCTGGTCAAAAAATGGCTTAATAAAGTGAAGGTTCACACTCAAAGGAAGATGCTGGTGAAAGATTTGTCCAGTTGGCCCGAGGAGGCCACTCAGTGTCTTAGCCCAGTGGTGGCTGTTGGTAGTGTGTTGTGAGGCAACCTCTTCAGTGATGCTCAGTGGCCTCAGGGAGCACAGGCAGCAGGAAAACTCACATAGTTGTTGGGATAAGGGATTCCTGCTGAGTCGAGGCCTACTAACTTTTTCTCTGCCTTTTTTTTTTTTTTTTTGAATGAAGAGAAAATCAGCATTAGGTTTTTAGACATTAATATAGACTATTGCATAAAGACAATCCAAAAGGATGACACAGATGTTTACTTGATCTTTGAAATAAGACTGAGTGACAGGGCTTTGTCGGTAGAGCCCTAACTTAGCAAGCATGAAGCCCTGGATTCCATCCCCAGCACCACACCCACAGGTGTGATGGCCTGTACTTGTAATCCTACACTTAAGAGGCAGAGGCATAGAGGTAAGGAGTTAAGCTTGGTTACACAGCAAGTTCAAGGTTAGCATCCTATGAGACCCCTTCTCAAACAGAACAGAAAAAGAAACCAGCTAAGCTGACTTTCTGTTCTGGTCTTTCTTTGCTATGTTGCTTGGATTCTCACCATGGCGACATGTGGTCTCTTCTCTGACAGGCACACTCACCACCTACATTTTGCTGTCTTGGCAGCATAGAGATAGTTTCTACTTTTTTTTTCAGTAACAGGTTAGTTTTGAAGTGTCTTCCCTAACGGTTCTATGTTATATAGTTGCAGAAAGGTCATTAGCTTTTACTTGAATCCTCGAAAGGGAAGAGGGATTGTGGACAGAAGCAGCACACACAGCTTTCACGTGGGAGTGTTCATGTGAGGCTCTCTAGCATTTCCTTCCCTCACACGGTAGGCTTCATCTTGTAATTGTAAATGGCCCCTATTTCTGAATGAGGAAGACAGGGGCCCCAAAAAGTAACTTTGACTTGGTATGAGCAAGAAATGTATCTTCTTGTGGTAGAGCACTGATGTACTGCAAGGTTTGTGACTGCCGTGTGTCCTAGCTGATCCTGAACTCACACAGAAGCCACAGGCTTTCAGCAGGCAGTGTCTGGAGGTCATTTAGTCCTGAGGAGAGACTTATAAGGTCTGTTGTCTCTGTTACTTTTGGTTATACATAAGGATAAAGAGGCTTAGACAATAGTTTATTTTCCTACCTACTGAAGAAAACTATCTGTGTTCATTTACACCAGGTCTAATCTCTAGAGATGTGACTTAAGAGTCTTTTCTAGAGATATTCCAGGTCTAATCTCTAGAGACATGACTTAGAATCTTTCCTAGAGATGTTGCAGGTATAAGCTCGAGAGAGGTGACTTAGAATCTTTTCTAGAGATGCTAAAAACTAAGAACCTAGCAATTTCAAAAGGCATCTTGGAGCTATCTTCTTATTGTAGTCACCACCATGACCCAGCTATTGATACCACTTGGGATGAACATTTTAGTAAACACACAGGCTAAAAACACTAGATAAACAGTCCTATATGCATTAATTTCATTTAGTTTTAGCCACAGAAGAGTCTTGTGTTACATTAAACTTCTCAGGACTTCATCTGGGGTCATATAGTTGATGCTTGGGATGGAAGCTTGGCTGTCCTTCAGTAGAACTCAGTGGAACTGATTGAAAGTGTTGAAAAACTGGCACCATGTTAAAAATGTTGAGATGACTCATTCTATATAAAGGAAGACTTGGGGTGGGAAAAGTATGTCTTGGGAGTAGTAAAAACTGAGGAAAGCCACCATGAATGGAAGTGAAAGAATCTCTAGTTGTAACTAGGTCTGTGCTCACTGTTGATTACAGAAGCCCTGGATCCCCTTAGCTGCTGCATGAATGGGGCCTTGAAGTGAAACCTTAGGAAGCATTTTAGTATGTGATTATCATCCACTGTGGCCTACTGTAGTACTGTGTGCATGCCTGGTTCAAAATATCCTGTCATGCCAGAGAGTTCTCTCCTATCCTTTCTTATCTGCTCTCCTCTCTTCAGGCAGCCATATTGGTGAGACCGGGTGAGATGAAGACAAAGAGGCCCCAAATACTGAAGTCCTTGTCTTGGTCACAGCTGGTCATCCCAGCTGGTCATCCCAGCTCGTCATCCCAGCTGGCCAGCATAGCACAGTCACTAAAGCCAGGGTTTATTGATCTTTACCTAAGACCTCACAAGTGGCACCCTCATACAGTTCTATCATTATTAAGAAGCCGCATTGACGTAATTCGCCCATTGCGTGATTGCTTTTAAGTCCTAAGTTTTATGGAAAATGGTATTAAGTTATGCATCTAACAGTAATTATCCTCATTAGTTTGGTGAGTGTTCATATAGGCCTGGAAAGAAAATGATTCATCTTTTCCCTTGAACAAACAGGCTTGTTTGCTGCACTTTCTAGATAGTGTCCTTTCCTGCACTGCAGAGTCATGATATTTAGACCTTAAATGTATTCCCTAGCTGTGTCCAGAGAGTTCTGGCTTTAGGCGGCATGCTTTGAAGGCCCCTTCTTTTTTTCTGGTTTTTTTTTTTTTTTTTTTTTTTTTTTTTTTTTTTTTTTTTTGAGACAAGGTTGTGTGATATGTAGCACAAGCTGGCCTAGAACTGACGCAGTCCCTGCTGCTGTTGAATCTACAGCACTCTTGCCCCAGCTTCCCAAGGGCTAGAGTTCTAGGCACATTGGTCCATGCTGTTGTCACACTTGGTTTCTGAGAGCCTTTGTGTGGGAGGTTTGAGGCATGGTCTCATGGAGCCCCAAACTTACCTTGAACTCCTGATTCTTTTGTCTCTACCTTTCAAGTGCTGGGGTTACAGGTATATGGGTATATGCTATGGACACATGGTTACCTGCAGCTTCTGAAAGCTTTTCCGCAGAGAGTGCTTGAGCTTAAAATGATCACTGGACATTGTTTTCCTGTGCAAATATGTTTTGAAAAACCTCATAGAGGCTTGCTAGGTTGGCCACCTTTGCTCCTCATCTTTAGGTGGATGTTGTAGCCTTTAGTTGAATGTTTACAAGCAGACACTTTTGCTTTCTTTCCCATAGGGTGATGTTATCAGTCCAGGACTTTGGCTTGAGTTCAGTGTTAGTAACTATGTTCTTGCAGTCACTTTATTTTGGCAGTTTTATGGGTCTCTGTTTTTTTTTTTTTTTTTTTTTTTTTTTCTTTAACCCACACCCAACCATACCCAAGCCTCACTGGGACTGGTTGTTCTTAAAGCACAATGGTGGAAGTTGAGGCTTGTTTACATAGCTGTGTGGATCTCATGATCACAGGCCTTGGGTGGGTGGAAGATACTCCATAAACCTAAAGAGGAATTATTGTTGCAACCTGCCCAAACTGAGACAGGCAAGCACTTAGAGATTCTTCGGTACCCGTGGTGAGTCACAGCAACCCCCACAGCTAGAATTATAATCTGCAATTTAAGGTTACAGGGTTTTTCCATTGTGTCTGAATAGAGGGCATGTCAACAGATGAAAATATAGAATTCTCTTTGATGTTTGTTTCTTTAGATATATAAGTTCTCTTGAGACCGGTGAGTCAGGCCTTAGGAATTTTTTTTCAGTTCCGCCTTTGCCTTTCAGAGAGTAGCATGTCAGATGGGGCTAGCTGGACTCTGCTCTGCTTCCTTAGGAGGTTGATTTCATTAAATTTATACTGAAAGTGCATTAGAAAAGGGACTGGAGACTTAGCTCAGTTGGTAGAGTTCTTGCCTAGCATGCAGGAAGCTCTGGGTTCAATTCCCAGCACTATATAAACCAGGCATATGCCAGTAGTCCCAGCACATAGGAGGTAGAGACAAGTTGATCAGGAGTTTAAGGCCATTCTCATCTACATGGTGAGTTTAAGGCCATCCCGGGATGCCTATGACCCTGTCTCCAAAGCCCAAAAGTGTATTGAAAAGAGTGCTCTTGGAAGTGCTGGCCTCTGGCAAGTTCTGTAAAGGATGCCTAATTACTTTTTGATAAGATGGTTTGTGATTTTTTTTTTTTTTTTGAACACTGTACCTATAACCATAGTAGGTCATTGTCGTACCTCATCCAAGGTCACTTATTCTAGGATTTCCAGAATGGAATCTTTAACTTGCCTATAGCCAGGGGCGTAGCGGCTCACACCTGTAATCCCAGTACCTGAGAGATAGATGCAGAAGAATCAGAAGTTGAAAGGAAGCCTCAGCTATATCCTGAGTTCAAAGCTACCTGGGCTCCATGAGATCCCAATGAAAAGTCAATAAATAAAGCGGCTATTGCATAAAAACTGTCAGTCACTTGGACAGTTTCTTTATTATGGTATTTGAGATCACATTATTGAAGGTAGAATTTGCTTTAATTTGGGTGGGAGATTGTCTTACTGTTTCAAATCTTGCTCACCCCTAACCCCCATAATTCTAAAATAAGACTGTCACTTTCATTAGCTCAGATTGAAGTCACTTAGTCACTTCATGCCCATTAATAAATATTTGACCCATAATTTTCACTGCTGTCCAAAGGCAGACAAGCCAACAATTGAAAGAACCACCTTTGTTAATGGGCCTGTTTGAGCCACTGTCTTCTTTTGCATTGCCCAGGTCTGGTGACACCTGCAGTCACGTGGAATACCCCTGCCGGTTCCAGAGTGCCTCTGCTGCCACCCAGGACATCCTTCCTTATCGAGTGTTCGCCCCAGTGTGCCTTGAAGGTGCCTGCCAAGAGGCCCTGCTGTGGCTGATCCCTCCTTGCCTCTCAGCTGCACACGCTGTCCTGGGAACACACCCTTTCCCCCGGTTGGACATACTCATTGTCCCCACCAACTTTCCAAGCCTGGGGATGGCCAGGTAGGCTGCTCAGCATGGCATGTGGGACGTGCCTCAGAAGTCTAGGAACTAACAAGAGAATATTTGTCTTAAACTCTGTCAGCAGTTTCATTTGCCTTGGATAGGAGTTCCTTGTTTCCTCCTGGATATCTTACTCCTAGCTTCAGGGGATAGTTTTCATGATTGCTTAGTTGTTGTTAGCTTGGGTAATGAGAACTTACTGCTAATGAGTCCAAGGTCATGGTGTTTGGCTCTGAGCACAGTAACAAAACCTGGTCCCAGGACCACAGCTGTTCACCTAATCCTGACCAGCTGCCTCATCCGTTTTCACCAGTGGTCACAAGGCTACAACTTGAGAACCCGGTGTCAGAGAATGAATCCATCCACAGTGCTGGAAAACAGCTAAAAGCAGATGGCTTACCTTGGGGGAGGGATATAACGACTCATTCCTATTTTTAATACAGCAAATGAATTGTTTTTACTGTGCCTCCATCTTATTCTGACAAAAAGAAACTTGCTAGCTGACTCTTTGCCCTGTGTTAATCACAGCCACAAACATCAACCCCACTGTCTGTTCACACAGTGATGGAAGAACAGCTCTGTCCCACAGAGAAAAGATGGCGGGTGAACCTTGACTATGCTTCTGTTTGCAAATCCTAATCACTAGCAGGGCTGTGCTTGACTAGGGTGGGAAAGCCAGCTCATCAGACATGTGGCTTTGAGTTTTTCCCTATTAGTCAAGGAAATTCTTGCTGCCAATTAATTTCTATGCTTTTGAACAGCTGTCATGTGTGGTGTTCCCCCCCCCCAAAAAAAATTGCACACATTCTTGGTAAAACCCTTGAGTAGAAAAGAACTGTCCAGAACATTTGCTTTTGATCTTTACTGCACACACACACACACCCTACATTACATTTTTTAAGGGATATCTGGCTTGTAATCCTTGAGGAGGTCTCAGAAAATGGTGTAGACTGATTTTTATCCTGTATTTATGAAGATAATGGGAATGTAAAAACTAGGATAATTATATATATGTGGTTGCATGCATCATATAATTGTCTTGATGTCTATATATAGTTGGTCTTAACAAGGAGACGTCTTTGGTTCCTTTGAAGAGTCTCCTGGGCTTAATTTAAGCAGGTATTGGTGAAGAACGGGTTGCTCATTAAATGCTAATCATTTGTGGACAGCTTCGAGGGTCATGTTTGTTTGGTGGGTTGTTGGCACTGTTTTTCAGGACATATTTGTTAACAATTCCATGTTCCAGCCTGGGGGGAACCAAAGGCAAAGTATTTTTTAAGCATAGAACTTCTTGATAGCTCCTTCTTTTGAGACACTGTCTGCCAGAAGTGGGATGTGTTAACCTGAAGACTGTTCTGTAATTTTTTCCCTCCAAGTCTGCATGCCCAAGCAGGCAGGTGGTAAGGTTTCTGCTTTCTGAGATATTTAAATATTCTTAATGCTGTACTTTAAAAATAATAAGCCTAAGTACCTGAAGGCCAAACGGTGCTGTGCACAAATGTCAAAACTGGGGTGGTGCCAACAACTGAGCAACCATGAGAGTGCTGTTAGGCTTCGGAACTGGAGAACTGTACACAGAATTCTCAAATACTTCCTCTACCCCCACCCTACCTTTTCTTATTAGTCAGGACACAGTCTGTTCTGGTTAAGTTGTTTCCTGTTCTTTGCAGTTGTACTGTGGAAGGGTGATTGTGGTGTGTACTCCTAGTTGGGGGTGCAGAGTTGGAGTAGGCTTTTGTTTTTTCAAACACTGACTTAAATTGATTCCACTTGCTGAACTTGGCCCTACAGATCCCTACACTTTGAGCTACATATAGCTGAGTGCCCAGATGACTCAACCAGCTACTGGGGCCCTGATGTTTTATCTATGCTCAAGACTTTGCTGTAGCAAAGATGGCAGGCATGGAGGTCAACTCTGTGCCCCAAACAGAAACAGGGAGACTCTCAAATCCATGAAATGTCATCACAAGAAACCAAAATTCACCATGTCCTGATCATTATTACATGATGGAAAATCAAAGTCCCCTTGATAAATTACCTGACTCTTTTCTGACTCCCTGTCTTATAAACACAGAGCAGGATCATAAATTCCATCGCTCTGGGCTTTAGCAATTAGGTTTTAATTATAACAAATGCCACTTTAGTATTCCACTTTGGCAAGCGGCATTCGGCATCTTCATGTGAACAAAAACAGGCAAATCATTAACTGTGTGAAAGGATTTTTTAAAAAATGTTTGGGCAACACACAATGCTTTAAACATCGTTTATTTTAGCATGAATGAGAATCCTTAAAACTCACTTTCTGGGTTCTGCTTTTGAGCCAAATAGGTGACTCCAGTGAGCTGAGGAAAACACAGTTTTACAACTTGAAAGCGTCACAATCTTGCCCCTGCCCTTTCCTTACCCATTGCTCAAAAAGAAAGGCGCTTCACTCTTGCTGATGGCCAGTTTGCACTTGGTCTTTCGTGCCCCCACCCTATTACATCTTTTGCTCATTTGGGATATGTGGGCTTTCTGGGTTTGTTTCACTTCATTTCTGCCTCCATGAACATGGTGTCTGCATGTTTTGTAGTAATATGATGCATTCATAAAGATATGAGTCCATTTTAAATAAGTTTCTCATGTACAGAAAGCTCTCCTGCTGTTGAGGTAATCTGCTGTTTTCATTTATGACCTCACGTATTCCCACGTCTCAGGTTGAGATGGAACAGCCCGCCCATCCCCCTCTCACTGAGAGACACATGCGAAGGACACTCTTGGTCACACTCCATACCTCACTCTAGTGTCAGTTTGCTGTGGAACGACAGCCTAGAACTAGACTGGATCTAGATTCACAAACACCCAGTCCTGCCTCTTAGCAGATCATAGTTACGTCCTGGTCTTAATTTTGTCTTTCATAGTTCAGTTTTGTGTCACAAAGCAGGATTAGGCCGGCAAGATTACCTTTCTGTATAACCTCCTCTACATTGGAATTGTAAGAATTCTGCAAATTATCTCAGTGCCAGGGCTTTGTTTCAGGCCACCAAACTCTCCGTGGCTGTACATTTCAACCTCAGTGCTCACATGTGAGTCTTGCCCCCGTCCATCTGTGGAAGTGGAGGTAGTGTGTCTGGCCGAGGTAGCTGGTGAACTCTGACCTCCTTGCTGCTGGCTCCTTACCAGGTTGTGTGTAGCTGTCTGCTCCGTCTGCGTTTCCAACACACATGTGGTCCGCGTGCAGCACTAAACTGCGGAACCTGCATGGGCAAGTGCAGTTGATGAGATCTCCATTCTCTGGGAGAAAAACAGAATACACAAAAGTGAAAAATGTGTGCTCTGCAGAAAGTAAAACCTAGGACACTGGAGGTAGGGAGGGTGGCTTTGTTAGGGTGCTCAGGTCAGCCACGTGAGAATAAACACAGACACTTAGCTATGGGACAGCCACAGAGACCAGCTTTGTCCCAGGATCACAGGCGCTGTACAAACATGACCTGCCAGCTAGAGCCCTGGGGCTTAGCTGCTGCTGTTTGTGAGCAGAACCTCCACTGCTGGAACTAGCACGACACCTGACACCTAGACTGGACCCAACCCCAGTGCCAAGGGAGAAAGATGACCCCAAGCCACATCGTCTTTACCCGCCGGCCATTGCGTGGTTCGTTGCTCACTCAGTAAGGTGCAGGGAGGGGAACTGGGCGTAAATCTTTGCTTCTCTACATTTTTTAAGGATTGTTTTTTTTTTTCTTATTGAACAAAACTAATGTTGACACAGAGTTTAGAGAATAATTACTCAAATACTCTCAATGCGCTTGGTGGAGAAATGCCGTAAAGCCCCTTATTAACACAACTTGTTTGGGTTGTGTAATGGAAGATGGCTGCATCTTATCCCAGCCCCTGACCCTGCCTGGAGTTTCCTAAGCACCTCAACTACAAACAGGCGTCCTGCACACACATGCCCGGGAGTGACTGGAGCCAGGCTGCCCCCCCCCCCCCAGTTAGACGGGGTGTTGTCTTGTTTGTTCTTATCTCCCAGCCACTTGGTAATAGAATAAGCAAAGCACAACAGGCGCTACAAGGGGCCTGTTGTTTTCAGCCTCTGACTGCGCTCCTTTCTGCCAGAGAGGAAGCTGTCCTAAGTTTCCATCATTATCTTAAGTGGTAAGGTTTCGAGGCTTTGGAAGCCTTTTCTCATTTTTTTTTTTCCTAACTTACACTTGAGTCTTTAATTCCCTAACCTCTCCTTTAAATGCCAAGGGTTGTGCCCACAGTGGTTTTTCCTTCAAGACGCCCCCCCCACACACATACACAAGTCAGTGCGTATTCACTCCCAAGTCCACACACCCTGCACTCTTCGGCTTTCTCTCACCAGCTCCATATTTGGGGTTTGCATATATGTTTTGTCTTTAACCTCAGTTGCTTCTCAGATTTTAAATGCAATCTCAAATGTCTTCATGGGTTTGTGTCTCTAAAACCCCAAACATGTGAATGAGCACTCCTGTCCCTTGTGCCTTTTGCATGTGTGAGTGAGGTGACCAGCAGCTTACACCTTCCTTTTCTGCCCCTGGAAAAGTCTGTCTTTTGCAAGCTTGCTGGGGCAGCTCGATGAGCAGTGCCCTCCCCAGGGCAACAGGTTTTCATCGCCAATTTCTGGTTCCATGAGAGACTTACCTGGTTTGCTTCTCTTCCTACAGGAGAGCATTCTCCTAACTTGTTCTGGTTTTCATTTTTATTTCCTAAAGCAGTAACTGTTGTTCACAAAGTGCAGGGTTTTGCAGGGCTTGGAAAGCCCTGGCTTCAATGGTTTTCCTGGTCATTGACATGGTGACCTTGGCTCTTCCATTCGCAAGCCCTATCTTCCAGAGATTTTCATATTAAAATTGTAAATGTAAAATTTGTACAATATCTACTGATGAGTAGTAAGGAAATGCATCTTAGTATATCATATTTAAAGACTAATGCGCACACTGAGGAGAGGGATATGCCTGCATATTTTTACATAAACAGTTAAATCCTAGCTGAATATTTGATGCTGCAGGGTCTAGTGCAACTTCAGTGTTTTTCAAACCTGGCTAATATTTTGACTTTAAGATCTTCAACATTCCAAAGGCTGTTTCAAACAAATATGGCAGGAGTATTTTACAGCCAGCTAAAAAAAATAATTAGAAGTTCTGCCCTAATTTCAGTGATCCAATTCATTTTATGATTTTTTAAAAATGAAACTCAAATCAGCAACTCAAGCATTCCTAAAGCCAAACACTCTAACACAAAACTACAATCAACCCAAAGATACACCGATCTCATACTTGCTGAGGCATGATGGTAGGAAAATATAAGTCCTCACTTCCTGTGATTAAGCCTTTGTTTCTATGAAAGCAGAAAACCTTGTGCGCCCAGTGAAAACTCCGTGGTGGTAACATTCAGCAGCTGCCAGTCTGTGACAAGCGTTTGAAGCTCAAGGGGTGCAAAGTGTGTGTGTGTGTGTGTGTGTGTGTGTGTGTGTGTGTGTCTGTGTGCTTATCAGCTAAGGATGCAATGCCAGCAACTGCTGCCAGAAACATGTTCGATTCAGCTCGTGTTGGATTTGAACTATACCGGTTATAGGCTGGGGCCAAACGTTTGTGCCCCCGCCCCTCAACTCAGTTACAGTTTAAGAAACAGTAGTCAGTTTCTATTAAGTTGTGCAGGGACTAAGAGTTTGGAGCCCAGACATTGGTGAGACTTTAACTGTCTAGGGTTGAGGGCACTGCTCTCAGGGAAGGTGATGTGGATTGTGGCTCTGCTGTGAGTGTGCAGAACTAACTTTTCCACTGAGGGTCAGTCAGAGCAAAAGCACGCCTTCTGCTTGTCTAGAATCTTCTCGCCACAGAGCAGCTGTGCCGCTTGTCAGACCCACAAGTAGCATTTTATCATCATCGGCCCATGACCTCTCACCCTCAGTATGATTGCACTTAAGTGTTCCCTTTCCTTTGAACTGTTCACACACACACATAGACGATAGAACTGCTGGAGAGCCATCCTTGAAGAGAACTCACCAGGCCTCTGAAAGGCCTGCAGCAATCACCCTCTACCTGTGTTTGTAATCATCTTCTCTCTTTTGATGTTGTCTAGGGAGCTAATCTCTTCCAGCCCTGTGCCCTGATGTGGCTAGTTGCCACCAGCTTATGTTCTTCTCTTGGAGGGAAAGCCACTCCCACCTCACTACTGAGCCCCCATTGCTGTGCTCTCTGGATACAGAACTGTGGAAGGCAAGGGATAAGAGCCTACATTTGAATGTCGACCATTTCAGGGACTTATTTCTGAGACCATTACAGAGAAAGCTGCTGGGTTCTACACAGTGTTATAAGCATGTTAGTTCCTTATGGGGGAGGATACGAGCTCTAGGAATAGTCCTTAAATACAGCACATGAAGAGCTTTCCTGGGAGGGACCTATGTATGGAGTGAGTGAGTGTGTGTGTGTGTGTGTGTGTCCTTGCTCATCCTAAAATACAATTGAACAAATTGAGTAAAAGGCCAAAGATAAAAGGAGATTGTTTTCAAAACTGTGTTCCTTTGGAGGCTGAAGATGTAGCTGTTTGCAGAGTGCTTATATGGCATGCCTAAAGCCCTGGGTCTAATCTTGAGCATAAAATGGGATGTAAGGGCATGTACTCGTTTTCCCAGTTTGTGGAGGCAAAAGGATCAGAAATCCAGGATCATCTTTTGGCTTAGATTTTTCAAAGTCCTTTTAATGATTGTTCTTAAATGCTTTAACCTCCCTTCTAGCCTACCACCCACCAGAGATAGTGGGTAAAAAGGATATTAGGATATGGGAGAAGTGGACAGGTTTAGAAATTGTTCTTTGCAGCAAATCCCATCTGCTTTATCAAGTCAGCAGTTCAGTTCACAGGTCAGCAGCGGCTCGATCTACTCTCAGACACGGCACAGATAAACCAGCCGTCCAGTTCAGTAGTGTCAGGACAGCAGTGGCAGTGGCACAACCTCACAGGAGCCGCCATCCAGGCCTCAGCCAAATCAGCAGGAGAAATTAGGACCAGCAGGGACACCTGGAGATGTTCTCTACCATGCCTCTCTGAACAGAGTGAAGATCAGCAAGGATGAGAGACCAAGAAAAGAAGCATTTGTAAAGCTAGCTATACAAGCAAGCCAAGCCCCTGTCGCTGTTTGTTGAGTCCTATGTATACTGTCTCCAAACATCACATGTCTTCCACGGGTCTTGTTTCACCATGTGTCACTTCTGCATGTGAGTCTACATCAGATAACATCACTGTGCCAGATTCCATGGCAAGAAGCCACTAGGTTTTTGGTGTGTCTCTCCTTTGGGAGTCTCAACAAAGATGACGAATAAACAATGGAAAGGCATACTGATACCGTCCAGAGTCATCCGTCGTCTGTGGGTCTTTCTAACATAATTTGTCCTTTCACATGTTTGCTTTAGTGAAGCTTCCTTCACAAGTCTACCTTAGTGAAACATCCTTTCCACCCATGTCCACTTCAGGAAAACACTCCTGACACAACTGACTGTTCAAAGAAACTCCAAGTTTCTACTTCAGTCGTCTCTGGTTACACAATGACGGGCTAGCCTAGGCCCCACAACACCCTGTCCTGAAGTAAAGAAATACTATTTTCATAAAAACCTGAATGTTGTGTGGGATGTGAGGGAGCAATGTTAAAATGAGTTACAATTTAACTCCAGAGTGGAGCTCAAAATAGGACACCTTCTGCTTCTTGGTAAGTAACCATGTGTCCTTGTTCTCTCTGGGTGTGTCTCTGTCTCTCTGTCTCTGTCTCTGTCTCTGTCTCTCTCTCTCTCTCTCTCTCTGTCTCTCTCTCTCTGTCTCTCTCTCTCTCTTTCTCTCTCTCTCTCTCTCTCTCTCTCTCTCTCTCTCTCTCTCTCTCTCTCTCTCTCTCTGTCTCTCTCTCTCTCTCATGTTTTCATTGTTTATCTGTGGCTGGCCAGGAAGTCTATGTAGACCAGGCTGGTCTCAAACTCACAAAAGTCCACCTGATAGGTTATTTCTCTGCTGCTCGTGAAATGAGTCAATGTAAAACAGATATTATATAAAATTAGATTAGACTAGAGGCAGGTTTATTGGGGTACCATAATCGTCCATGACTATGTCCTGCTGACATTTGGGGTACAATTTTAGAGTGTGGGCAAAAAGCTCGAATATCGGCCAAGTTCTGGTTGAGTTGTCAATGTCAACTGGTTGTCTCACTGCCATCCAGGCTGTGGGTCCATTTTGGGGTAGGAGTGTGCAAGCCCAGTTGATGCTTTCTGTGAGGCTGAGCCAGAGCACCTGTTAGTAACCGTGTTGAAGCTTTTCTAGATGCAGGTTCTGAGAGGACACTTGGGTAGGGGCAGAAGATAGGAGTTTGGGGAGAAAATTTTGGGGGTATATATGATGGTTTGTATATGCTTAGCCCAGGGGATGGCACTATTAGAAGAAGGTGTGGCCCTGATTGAGTAGGTGTGGCCTTTTGGAATGGGTGTATCATTGTGGGCATGGGCTTTAAGACCCTCATCCTAGCTTCCTAGAAGCCAGTCTTCTGTCTGCCTTTGGATAAAGATGTAGAACTCTCAGACCCTCTAGCAATATGCCTGCCTGGATGCTGCCATGCTCCTACCTTGATGATAATGGACTGAACCTTTAAACCTGTAAGCCAGCCCCAATTAAATGTTGTCTTTCTAAGAGTTGCCTTGGTTATGGTGTCTGTTCACAGCAGTAAAACCCTAACTAAGACAGCGTACATTTGAAAATTTTAGGTCTTGGCAGTTGGAGAAGGGGTTCGAGGTCCTAGGGAAAGGGAAATAGTTCCCACCCTCAGGAATTTGGGGGAGGGGTTCATTTTTAGTACCTATCTTGAGTCCATTTGACCAATGAGAGGTGGATTTGAGCAGATTCCCTGAAGTTTACAAGAATCTTTTTAAGTTTACAAAAAGATAAATCCTTTATAACGTGTATTGTTATCTACCTCAGAACATCTTCCTAGACCTTTAAACACTTCCTTAGGACCTTCGATATCCACAGACCTTACATAAACTTTACCTATCCAGTTATTTTACTGTGAGACACGGATGGTTGATCACTGGGTTCACACCCCTCAAAGGCCCGAGAAAGATATATCTAAATGTCCTATGTGTCCATTAAAATGGCAGATCTACCCATTACCCAGACAGTCACCCCACCTGGTTCCTGTGATGTCAGTGGCTTCACTGGGGACATGGATCCTGGAGCAGGATCAATCTTCAGCTGCCAGGCCCAGCAAATCTGAGAGGCCTTCCTGTGGAGGAGGAACTTGGGAGACTAATCTTGCTTTGACTAAAGCAGCAAGAAGCATGTCCAACATCCCCGTTTGTCCACAGTTCAGGCTGGGCCTCAGCAGCAGGTGAGGTAGTAGAGCAGCCTTTCTCAGATAAGAGGTTTCTACATCATACTACAATCAGGGTGGGGTCCACTCTCGATGTCTCGGTATCTTCCTGGGGAACTTGAAGTGTCACTGCTAGGATTTGGGAGCCTCCATCTGTCATTTTAAGCATCTTAAGTTTAAGACTTTAAATGCCATATACATCAGGTCTCTGACAGGTTTGAGGCCAGCACCTACTAAGCATATTAATGTTAGACAATCTACGTCTGTTTTTAGTCATCTGTTCTAAATGTACATCTAGCAAACAAAAGCAGAAGGCTAAATTAAAGGATATGATCACTTATAAGGTTACTGGCTATCAACTTGATTTTTTTTTTTATTTATTGTAGCTTTTATGAGACTGGAACCAAAATTTTTATGTTAATTTGAAGTACATTTTGGAGACCTGCTTCCTTGCTTGTGTCAGGTGTGGTTGCCCTTAAGAAAGATGGTGGTGAAGCCATAATTTGACCCTTTTATCCCAAAATCAAGATGGTGACCAGTCCTGTGCTATTTACCCCATGTATACACTTTTGTCCTGTTGGTGCAGCAGGAGATTTAAAATGAGCAGGCTGGTTGTTCACCATCATCACTGTAATCAGCAATGTTGGTGCTGATGCAGCCGCTGATAGCACAGCTACTACCATGGCCACACAGGGACAGGAAGGGTTGAGGAAGAACAGGGTTAGGAGTCACCTGGAACCTTGTGCTAAGAGTGGTTCAGGAAGAGTAGGAAAGCCCAGCTTCCAAAAAAAGGGGGGAGGGTCAGTTTGAATAATTTTTGTTTTAGATTCCTTAGCACCTGTCTTCTCAGCATTATTGAATTGGCATCCCAATTCATAGTTTGAGACAAAAGAACTATTTATGCTGGGGTGGTGACCTCAGGTAAGAGGTCTCTATATCAATGCTTCCCCCAAAACAAATACCCAATCTTTGTTTGGGATGGGGCTGTAAGAGTCCATTAATCGCCAAAGAATGATACTCCAGACTCAAAGTATGTAAAAGCAAAGATGTTTCATTCTGCAGAAGTACAGCATACTGGGGTCTTCTGTTTCAAGATGGAGATGCCCAAGTGAGCTCACAGGCCCAATTAAAGCACATCAGAGGAATTTGGGGGAGGGATAGGCGACCTCTATCACTGGCTCTATCTCTAGGGACATTCCATAACCATTGCTGGGTAAATCTGGAGACTTCTGCTGACCCATTGTCCTTGCCTCAGGCCAGGTGGCTGGGCAGCTTCTGAGCCCTGAACTTATCTGGATGTAACCAGTTCTCGGAAACAGAGATTTAGGCCTAGTTTCCTGAACTGCCAATTTGAAGCCTGCCATGGAGTCAGCCTGTCCAGGGCTTACTCTGTTGTGGCTACAAATCATCAGAGCGAGGCCAGAGGGCCCTGGACCTGAAGAGGCAGTAGCTGGTGATGGGCACTCACAGTCCAAAGAAATGATGTATACAGGGGAGAAGGAGTGAGGGATGGAAGTGGTCTGCATGTGGCCAGTAAAGACTGGGGCCATCAGGCTGGGGCTCAATCTCTCCTGGGTTTTGGCGCCATTTGGTAGGTTATTTCTCTGCTGAAAGCAGGTTTATAAGGAAGCTGCACTCATGTGGAAGAGTTCATTGACCCCAAGGACTGATGCTACGGAAGTTACAATGGAGAACAGGAGGGGTGTTGGGTAGGGGAGAGAAAGCAAAAAGGCACACAGAGAAAGAAGAGAGGGGGGGAAAAAAAGGATTACATCGGGAAGAGCCTCTGGGGGAAGGGCAGCCCAGCCCCTAGATTGCAAAGTTCAAGGCTGGGGTGCAGGGTATGCCAGGTAGGGACTGATGATTCGGGGAGAACCTAGAGGCCAGGTCTGCTTTGGCACATAAAATACCAAAAGTTCCTTGACCTAGGTTAAAACCAAACACCACCTACCTACCTCTGCCTCTGAGCTGGAATTAAAGGTGTGTGTCCCTATGTCTGGCCCCCTACCTGTGCGCATTATAGAAGTAACTCCTTAGTGTAGACAGGAAGACTGAACAGTCTCTAGTTCTCAAAGAGACTATGTGTGCACTTCACCTTTCCCCATCAGCTTGCTAGGAATTACTCCTCCCCTTCCACATTGTGAAATGGGAATCTTGAGACTCCATTCTAAAAGAGTTGGACTCTCTGGCTAAGAGAAAGCTGCTCTTGTAGTCTTGGCAACTAGGCCTTTGTCCCTGGAGGTGGCCTTACTGAGCTGCAGTTGGTATGTTTTCCTCTGTGAGGGCATCCGAGAGTTGGAGGACAGTGTTTCCCTTTAGGGGCAAGTCTGTTGTAGTTCTAAAGATTTTTCATGCTTATGTAGTTTGGGGACATCCTACCCAAGCTGGTATTGGGGACAAGATGGACAATGGCCAAAACACCTACCTAATCAGTGAACAAGTATGGTGAATGCCAGACAAGTTATGCCTCAAGGAAATGTGAGCCCATATTGTCAGCTTTTGAAGCTTCAAGGAGACTAGTTTTGTGGAAAGTAAGTAATTGTGAGTCAGGGGTGGGTGGGAGGCGGGGTCACAAGTTAATCAGTTTAGGAAAACCATGGATTCCACAGAATTAAAAGGGAGTTCTTTACTAGAGATCGTTCAAGAAAGTCTTTTATATTTTTGCCATCAGATCTGTCCTGGTACATCTGCCCATCAAAGACACAGATTCCCTTCTCCTCAGCTGAACAGTGTCACCCCGCTACGGTGCTGAGGGATACACATTTACTTCATGGGACCACGGCAGACTAAATCCCACCTCAACCCACTCTTCAAGAGATGATTCTATTCACAAATATCTAGGACTCCAATGTGCAGCCAACTGTGGAATTCTGCTTTCTTTCTGTCTTTGGTGACTGAGGACTTGGATATGTTGGGGCACTTCACTGTACCAAGGAAGCTACTTAGGCCATTTCAGGCCACCGATCCACTGCATGTTGTGATACTGGGGAAATCTGACTCTTGGAGCTTTTAGTCCTATTAATAAAAATATATGTATTTAAGAATGGAATCAAGTGGAAGTTGAAGGACAATTTTATTAAAGTTTAAAAGGAAAGTGCCCAGAGAAGGCAAGCTGTGTGCCTCTGCAGCTGTGGAGAGGGTGGGGAGAGAAGGGAAAACCATGCTATTTGAGTTACTGCCACGGAGGTTGGCCACATGACAGGGAGGGAAGCTTTGGAGGGAAGCTTCAGAGATTGACCACGTAACACAAAGTAATACAGGAAATGCATGCTTAGGTTCTGAAACAAAGATATAGGAAAAGGAAGAATTTTAATCCAAATTCAGAAAGGTGGACAGACCCAATCAAACCTCATGGCTTCCTGGCTCTTGGGAAAAGGAGCATCTTGGAAAGCAAAAATATCTCATTAAGGGAGTTTTCTGCCTATCTCTTCAGCATGGCTTAAGGTGAGCCTGGATTTCTAGGGTGGTCCCTTGGCCAGGTGATTGATCACTCCAACGGGAATACTATGTCTCCATATGTAACAGGTGCTTGACCAGGAGATTGTCTAACTAGCCTTTATTGCAACTTTAACAATTTACCCAACAGAGTGCTTTGTGCCCTGGAATTCCTACAGCTGCCTGGACCACTGTAGAGACCTGGAATGGATTTGGAATGCACACTGGCTTCCTAGGCTGTGGTTCTGAACCACAGAGTGAGGAATGCAGGGGTTGGAGTGGGGGTTGGGGTAGAGGTGGGGGGATTTCTGCCAGGTAAGGACAACCTGGGAAGTTTTCAAGGATCCTCCCCACAACCTTGTGGCCTAATATCTTCTCTTATTTGGGAATCTGAAACTGAACAAAGTGAATGGGCATGCTAGCAGGGAGAAACTCCCTCAGCATGGGTCTCTATTTGTCTATTGCTCAGAAGGCCTTGCTCTAAGAACCTGTATCCAGGTGCAGCTGAACACCCTTGGGTTTGATTCAAAATAGCCTGCAGTGTGTCTTAGAGCCTTAGCACCTTTTTAAAAATTACATCTTAAAATATATTTTGAACAGGGCTAAGGTAGGGCGGTTCAATTTTCAGCAACTTAACAGACACATTTTCTTTTTGATGAAGGGCTGGTTAGATTCGCAAGCTGGGGTTTTCCTCTACTCATCAAAACCTGGGCATCGGTGGGCTTCTGAATGTCAGGCCCTTAAGGAAGAGTTTCAGAAAGGGTCCCTTACCCCTCATCAACTGCAAAATAACAGACCTCAAGCAGAGGACTCCCACCTCTGCCCTGTGCATCAGAGTGATTGCTGATCAGCATTTTCAAAAGGAGCACCAGCAGTGGGCTCCAACAGGTGACCTTCTCCCTTCAGCCAGCAATTTACAGCTTGGGACCCCTCCAGTGGCTCCTGCAGAATTGTGACAAAGTGGTCCATTCTAGCCATCCCTGGGTCTTTCTTAGCCTTCTGGTGTCTCCTCTGCACAGTCATAAGTCAAACGTGCATATGTTTGAGCCATTGTCAGGCTTGTCTGCATTTCAAACCGCCCTGGTGAAAGCAAACAAACCAGCAGAGAACCTGGGGGTGGGGGGGACTAGATGAAGACATTAACATTGTGCCTGCAGGTGGTGGTGTTCTGACCTTGACAGTCCGTTTGAAATGACCTGTCCCGCACCTGTGTGCACTCTGGGGCACACCCATGTGGAAGATATTATGTCCCTTAGATTTATGTACCACAGCAGGCAGGCATCGGGCCCCATGGGTTTGTTTTCACTGGGTGGGGGTTAGTAGATGCATGGCAGGACTCTTCTGAGAGGGGCCCTGCTACGAATGCTGTTTTCATTTAATTTGGATTTCTCCCTTGGCCTTCCTTTCCCTGTGCCCTTCATATCTCTCTCTCTCTCTCTCTCTCTCTCTCTCTCTCTCTCTCTCTCTCTCTCTGTGTGTGTGTGTGTGTGTGTGTGTGTGTGTTTCTCTCTGTCACACACACACACACCCTATCCTGCTGCTGCTTCCTCTTGTTTCAAACTACTTCTTCCTGTCTTTGGTGCCTTTTTGCAAAGCTTTAAACAATCAAGGCCAAGGGTCCTACACTTAGTAGGTTCCTAGGCAGCTCACAAAATTAGACCTAAACACTGTGGACCTTGTGCCTGCTCCAGTAACTCTAGGTGGGAGGGCAGCCCCCTAGAGGTCGACCCCTGAGCGATATCTAGGGAGACCTTTCAGGGCTTGCTCTGATCTGGTTCTTCGAGGTCCAGGGAGATCATTGTCACATCTGTCTGGACTTGAGTGTTTTGAAACTGGAGTCTCCCTCATTATGCTGGTGGCCGTACCTGCCTGTGCTAGGGAGATGAGAGTGGGTGTGCACATTAAGGAAACCATGGCTTGTGACGTCAGCACTTGGATTTTTCAGACTAGCTGTGGATACAGAAGCTGACTCTGCTGGGAAGGGTACCTCCTCAGTGTCCACATCCAAGGCCCTGAGTGAAGGGGGATGGCTGTGCTGAGAAGTCACCGGTGTACCGGAACTGGTCTGTGTTTTTCTGCATGCTTTCTCCAGACTCAAAGACAGAGGCCTCTGTAGTGAGTCCACTCACTGGCAACCTGCCCCAGACGTGTGCAGATGAGTACAGAGAGTGACTCCCACCCCAGTGCCCTGAGTATGTTGCTGTTGTCTAGTGTAGGACCTCAGGGGAAGGTCAGTGCTTGTCAGCCTGTTCTCCAGAGCTCATACACCTCTGCAGGCCACCATCTCCCTGCAAGAGAAACCAACTGCTTAATCTTTCTACTACTCTGCCTACCAAGCATCCCTGGGTCACTTCAAAACAAGGTCTCACTTGTCCCAGGATGGTCTCCCACCCATGAAGCTGAAGACTACCTTCTCCTCTTGATCCTTCAGCTGCTATTTCCCAAGGGTTGAGACTCTAGGTGTGTGCCACCCTGCCTGGCTTGCCTTAGAGCTTAGCCAGGCACCTCTGGGTACCAGTCCACCCCTGAGATGTACTCAGTGTAGTGAACAGGAGACTCGGAGATGTGCGCATCTCTGATGGGACCAGGCTGCTGGACTTGGAAGTAGTAGGAGTATGACTTGTCCAGGAGTAGGACTTGAAAGATGAAACAGAAGTAAGGGAGAGACGGTGACATTCTAGTACTTGGTCTTTGAGCTTTCAGGCAAGGGTTGTATGGTAAAGACAGCTGGGTTTCAGGCATTCACACCCTGAGCTGTGATAAATTCCTAAGGACACTTGTTAGGCAGCTCTTCAACCTGAGGATACAGGAAAGGAGTAGTCAGTGGGTTTTTAAACCAGGACAGCACCCCAGACCCTTTCCCTCGTGGACTTCTTACTGATACTCTGACCCTTTAACTCTCCGAAGCCTTAGGAGTGTTCTCAAGTGATAAAATGAGTTGTACGCAGAGAGAGTGGGATCCCCAGAACTGGATTGCTGGCTTAGGAGTCCATGACAACTTGATGTCACATTCCAGGTCAGACTCCGTGCAGCTTTTAAGGCCAGACCATTGCTAGGACCAGACTTCTCTGTCCTGTAACTCCCACTGTTTTCTCTTCCCACCACTCTCCCCAACCCCCACCTCCCACTCCCCACCCCAGCAAGACAGGCTCTGTTCCTTGCTTGACTAAGGTGTTCATCATGTGATGTTGTAAGTTCCAGTACACGCTGACAGGCAGATGTGGCTTGAGTTTTTATAACTCATGGTCTCTCGAGTGCAGGGCAAGTAGATCCTACCAATGAGTTGGTTGTTTGAGCTCAGGGGTGTAGACCTGCAGGCCACTCACAGATGAGGTCCAGCATTAGGAAGGTTGACAACAATTGGTTTAAATGGTGGGAGAAATAGAACCTCTGTATGTATGAGAGTGTGCGTGTGCACATGCGTGTGTGCACGTATCCATGTGTGTGTGTGTGTGTGTGTGTGTGTGTGTGCACAAATTGAGTTCCAAATCCTGTAATGAGAGGGCCCTGTTTTTATTACCTATTACTAGATATAGAGAAGAAACTAAAACAAATGCATTTTGACATGAGCAGCAGCAAGATCTGGTGGTTTGTTCTACTGCCTTTTCTGGGGATGAAAAAGCAACGTGTACAAGCACCTCGATTTCGAGCCCCAGCAGATGGCACGAGCTGTGCTGAGCACCCTCAATGAACTGGAAAGTTCTCTGGGGGGATCATCTGAAGAATCTGGATTCGGTAACTCTTTGCAGCAAGTCTTTTGTGTTGTCCCTGCACTAACTCATCAAATTATTTTTATTTGCTCCCCAAAGCTATTATTTCAGAGAACTGTTGACATTCTGGGTTGGTAGGAACCACAGGGCTGATGATTCACACGAATAAGCCACAAATCTGATAGTATTTAACTGACGAAACTATCAGATTTCTCTGTGCTTGCTAGAGCAAAAGAACTGTATTTTCTGAGAGCCTGTGCTGTACCCTGGGATATGCATGATCTTACCTGTTTCCCCACAGCAGCTTAGAAAGGGGCTGGGAAGCAGCTCATGGACGACATGCAAAGTTGAGAGCTGGATTAGCACTGGTCTGAGTCCAAGTGGATTCTTGATGTCAAGTCACTAGGTGTCCCTCTGTGTACAAGACAGGCAGTGTGCTGGGCTACCTGGGTTTTTGCTCAACTATAAAATCATTTTTGCTGCTAGTTCATAACGGTAATTTTGCTACTGTTATGAATCATAATGTAAATATCTGATATGCAAGATATCTGATATGTGACCCGTGTAACGGAGTCATTTGACACTCAGATGTGTTGAAACCCACAGGTTGAGAACCACTGTTCTTGAATAACCTTATGTTCTGACTCTGCTGAATCCAACTTGAAAGACTCAGAATGAGAGGGCCAGGACCCATCTGCTCTGAGTGTTGGGGTCACTATTGCACACAGCCCTTCCTTTGAATGTTAGACCCTCTCCAGCCTGTCTTGATAACCATCTCTCTCATAAGGATGTGCAGCATTGTCTACGGAGTTTTTGCCTGGTGTATTTTTCAAACCATGTGGGGGTATATCAAGACAATTTTGCAAACTGAATTTTAATTTTTCAGAAGGGTCAATCTTGAAGACTATGGCTGGCAAGTCTATTTCCTCATTCCTGTTTTCTCATTTTTGTTCCAGGCTACTACATTCCTCCCACTCCTCAGGGACTTCTGTGCACCTTCCGTTTGTTCATGCAGATGTAAGGCAACTCTGCCAATTATTAGTCCTCCTCCCTTTTTGATCAACAAGATGCACCACACCCTGCTTTCTCTGTGCCCTTGTTACTTAGTGTTGAGTCCTTTCTTTCTGTTATCGGACCTTTGAGGTTCTCAGCACTTTTTCTTTAGCTGTGCAGCATTCTGTGCGCTGGATTTTCTCAACTTACCTTTCTAAAATAAGGATGTTGAAGTTTTGCCAATATCTGCAACATTTCAAACAATACCATACTGAGTACTTGATGCATTATAGAGTCAGTAAGTGAGGAAGCTGCAGAAGTAACCAGATGCCAGAGCACAGGGATGCTGTGGGGCTGGGAAGAGGAACACTGTCTCATGGTCTAACTCTACTGACTTTTAGTGAAGCCCTTGCCACTTAGGATCAAGATCTCAATAGAAGACCAGCTGGCCTTTCTAAAAATCTTGCTCTGTGCTTGTTCCCAACCTGGGAATTTTATTCACCCTACTGTTGTTGTCTTTGGGATTTTAAAAATAACAGAAATTAAATGCTTAGGTTTGCCACTTTAAAATGACAATAGATTGGGAAGACAGCTCAGCAGGTAAAGTGCTCCTGATGCAAGATAAGCACAGAGTTTGGATTCTTACATCCTATCCACAGTGAAAATGCAGAGAGCAGGGAATGAATACTTAATACTTCTTAGTTCTCTTTCTCCATATAATATAGTCCAGGGCCCCACTCAGGGAGTTCCCTCCTATTGGATGTAATCCAGACAATCCCCCAGAGGTCCATCTCGAAGGTGACTGAAGATTCTGCCCAAGTTATTGTTAACACCAGCCATCACACCCAGCCTCATGGAATGACGGGATATGAACACTCCTAAAGTCATCCTTGGGCCTGCCCACGTATGTGGGCATATGTCCTCCTGCTCTCACAGACAAGTATGCTTACAGACAAACATGAATATATACATTCATGTACACCACATACACTCATACAAACATTAGGAATTAAGAAATGTTCTTTATTTTTCTAGTTAAGAGAATTTGGCGTTATTTGGATACATGGACTTGTGGGTTTATTTGTGTTGAGAGTACTCTGATGTTCGATGAGTAAAGAACCAACTATGGTATGCTCAAGCTAGTTTTCCTTCTCAAGGGTAAGTGGGAAAATGGGTACCCAGACCCTGGGGAAAAGACCAACTGCCAATTCTACATAAAGGAAAATATTCTTTAACCTTGTTAAGAGAAGGATGAGGGACCTCCTTCTCTCTCTCTCTCTCTCTCTCTCTCTCTCTCTCTCTCTCTCTCTCTCTCTCTCTGTGTGTGTGTGTGTGTGTGTGTGTGTGTGTGAGAGAGAGAGAGAGAGAGAGAGAGAGAGAGAGAGAGAGAGAGAGAAAGAGTGTCGATGTTGATAAGACAGAGACTTTGATGTTCAAATTAGGGTTGAATTCCGAGCCAGACCCAAATGCAGAAAGTATAATGAAATGCCAGGAAAGGAAGTAGGAAGTGAAGGGTTCTGGAAACTGGCAGCCATATCTAAACCTGCAGACTCACCAGGCAGTGAGTGGGCTGAACTGTGGCTGAGCGGCTGAACTCATTCTAAAGGCTCAGTTGACTATCCATGTGCCTTCCTCTGGGTAATTTTAGAGCATATCACACAAACTTAATTTTAGACAGTAGACAGAACCTGGTCTTGCCCTACCCCATTATGGCTTCATGTTGTCCAGACTAATGTCTTTAAGTGGCATCAATGGTAAGCAAACGCTACATGTGATTTATCTCAACCTTAATAAGGCATGGCATTGAAGAACAAAATCAGAAATGTTCCTTATAAAAATATCAAATTATTTTTTTAAATACCTCTAGAGGGTCGCCACTTTTGTGGGTACAAAATTAGCAAAAGCTGTAGGACTGTAAACTCAGGCACACAGCCTATTGGGCTCCCTTGAGACATTTGCTGTTAGCACCCAAAGCATATTGATCCCCACACGAGCTTGTAGATCACTCATCTGCAGAGAAAAACAGAATTAGCGGTGAGAAAGAAGCTTGTCATCTGTGGAGAGCTCCCTCATGGGATGACCTTTGACCCCTTTGCAGATGTGCTGATCTGATTAAGGACGTAGCAGCCACATGAGAATCATTCTGGTACTTGTATTTTCAAATGACTAACCGATTTGATGTGAAGTAGACCTCTGCTTGCTTGGTCTTCAGACTCAAGGGAAAAAGACTCTTTTTAAAAGTTATTTTAAAAGCTCCTTTCTCTGGCTAATCCTTTCACAGCCTGGCTCCGCAGCAGAGTGGCTAGCAAGGCCATGTTTGCCTCATTGCTACTGCTCCCTCTCCTGTTCTGCATTAAAAATCCCAGAAAGTTCAGACCTCCTCCTCTTCCTCCTCCTCTTCATTACCCTCCTTTTCTTCCTCCTCCGCCGCCTTATTTTCTTTCATAAGCTCTGCATTTTTAAAATTAAAGTAAATTAAGGATTTCCTCAGTAATGCATGGCAAATGCCTACATTGACTCTCACCAATGTCCATTTGTCTTTCCCTCCCTCCCTTCCTTCTTTCCTTCCTCCCTTCCTCCCTTCCTCTCTTCCTTCCTTCCTTCTTTACTTCCTTCCTTATTTCCTTTCTTTCTTTCTTTTTTCCTTCCTTCCTTCCTTTCTTTCTTTCTTTCTTTCTTCCTTCCTTTCTTTCCTTCATTCATTCTTTTTCTTTCTTCCATAGTTTGCTTCTTCTTCTCTGAGTCATCACAGTAGTTTTTTGCTATATTGTTTTGTAATTCTCTTCATTGCGTATTAATTAGTTGAAAAATAAAACCCCAAGCCGAGAGCTAGAAGGTGTTTCCGTGGCTGCCGTCAGAAACCATAGCACTACATTCATTCTTCACGATGCTCCCTGTAGCTGAACGCCCTTGTGCTTAGGTCTAGCCGTCTCACCAGGCAGAGGCTGTTATTGTGGGCAGTTGTGGCTGGGAACGTTGAGGGAAGAGGACGTCTTTGGCCGGCTCCCTGTAACACTGCTAACACCCAGGTTGACTGTGGAGCTCACAGTCCGAACACATGGCCCTGGGGCCGTGATCTCATTCTCTCCTCACAACTCTACACCTCACCTTCGGGCTGCGCTGGGCAGCTGGAATGCTTTCTGTGGGAGCTCATTATAGTGCTACAGCCTTTTACTGCCTTATTAACACACGGTTAGTCATTCCTGACTTCATACTGCTGTGCGCATGTTCCTGGAAACTCACTTTATTGAACTGCTCTTCCAAGTTGCTTGAGTCTTGCTGAATTTCTAATCCAAGCCCTGGAGATTCTGGCCTGATTCTATGGAGGATCCAGTGCAGCTTCCTGCCTGGGGAGCACTTTGGGGGGCTTGGCCCCAGTGTCCTCAGCAGGGTGACACTTCTCCCCTCCCCCCAGGTCAGACGGAATTGGGGGAAGCACAGACTGAGCATCATATTGATTGTCAGAGGCAGGAATTAAGTTTGAGGGATTTCTCAGTAACTTCATAATAACTTTAGCACTACAGAAATCAAGCCACCTCCTTTCAAGTCCAGAGTTAGACATCCTGCCCTGGTTAGCCACTAAGACTCTGGGAATCAGAGTGGTCCATGGAAGCTGCAAAGACCTTCTGAACATAAAGATTGTCACCTGGGATAGATACTCACTGATTAACTCACTGCCAGCCCACAGCGAAGGAAGGAATGACTGTTGGACTAAAAAGAGCGTTGCTGATAAAGGGCGTTGGTTTGTGTGATTTCCACAGTTCACGAGTCTGGGTGTTGGTTCAACCAGAGGAGAGTACAACAGACACCCTTAGTTGCAGTGAGAAAAAAAAAAAAAAAAAAAAAAAAAAAAAACTGCCATCACCTATAAATACCCAATGGTCTCTAGGAAAACAAGAATATCAGTTAGACTGGCGATTGCTTAAAGCAAGGGGTTCAAGAGTCTCCACACTTAGCTTTCCTTATTTTTCCGGCATCTTGTTTCTTCTGGTAACATATGCCCTGCCACTTTGAAATCCAGAGATGATCACCTGAGATCCTGAGTCTGTGCAGTTCTGTACTTATTGTATGCAGAGGCATAGTCCCGTGTCCAAGGGAAGAGGAAGGGGCTTATCCTGAAGCCACATATGTGTGACGGTGGCCTGGGGGACACAGACTTAGGCTACATTAAATTCCATGAAAGCAGTTTCACGGAGTCTTTATAGAAGCAGAAAAGGCGGTGAATAAGACACTTTTCTAATACACTGGTGGGGATGTGCTAGAGGTGGGTGACAGCAAAGTGGGGGACTTCGGCTGTCAACTTCACATGCTGTCTGATGACACTTTTCGGTTGGTGACAGGTCAGATCTGCTGAGTTAGTACATCCCAAAGGAAAGCTAGTGCTTTGTGTGTCCAAATGATCCGTGTGCTGGGCACAGAACTGTCAGATCAGGTCCAGAGAAAGACAACAGAAAGACACTGCTTTGAGAGAGATGAAGATGGCCCGAAAGAGTTGCCTTTGGATTCTGATCACCAGCATCAGACCCAGAGTCGTCGAAACAGCTGGAACGTTTCCTAATTCCCAAGTTGAGCCAGAAAGGAGAACATGTCTGCCTCTCTACCCAGTTGTCAAATTTGTATTGCAGCTTGCATCCTGAGTATGCTCCTGGTTGCTGCAGCTCAGCTAATCTATAAATTGGAGAGAGTTGAGGGGCCTCTGTAGGGGTGGAACCAAGAGTTCCAGAGGTGGAGGGACGGCATTAAGGAGAGAAACTTTCTCCTCATTCAGTTTTTCATCTCCATTGTTTTGTTGTTGTTGTTGTTATAAAATCACTATCCGGTCTTAAAATATAACTGCTTCTCCTGTGGTGAGTGTCTCCCTTCTTTTTTGTCCATTTGGCAACGACATTTTCCTTTGTTTTTAATGGCACTGAAATTAACATGGCTGTTCTCATTTAACAGGAACAACTTTAAGTTTTATGTGACACACCCAGCCAAGGAATCTTTGGTTTTTCCGCCCTGGCATTTCCCACAATGTTAGCAAGGCTTTGAAACCAAGGCTGTTGGTTTGCTATGGCCAAGGCTGCAGGGGCTACATGCTGACTGAAGAGGAAAGAGTTAGAGAAGGCAGCAGAGGAGAATGAGCCTTCCCCAGGGGACTATTTATAAATATCATTCTCCTACTGAATTGCCTGAATTACAAATCCTATTGGATATTGGTTTTGCCTTCCCCAGTTGCTCTCCTGTTGTCAGCACTGGGGAACAGTGGAAGGCCAGCCCTTTCCTTTCAAAGAGAGAGCCACACGGTCAAAGGCCTGTGAGGGCCCTGGCCAAGCCCTGCATTTCCTAAGAGGTGGGATCTTAAGCCTCAATTAGAGATACTTTAGGAAACACACATCTTTATTTGTTAGATAAATACGGTCCTCTGGGACTTGACCCAGATGCTGGCTTATTTTAAATAAGTAAACAGGCTGGAGGTCAGAGGTTGGAGGTCGCCTGCCTCGTGAAGGTCGGGGATTAGGAGTTGGACTTCCCAGTGTTCTTTTGTCTTTTGCACCCATTCTGCATCCTGACACTGTTTCCTCCTTTAGTAATTGGGGAGTTAATGGGCTTTTTGTGATGCCAGAGAGACAGTTTTCCTCTACTACTGGATGCTGCAATTAAAGTGATGCCCACAGTGTGGCCAGGGTAAAAGGCTTCAGATTCTTCTGTGTTAACTCATAGTTAAGAATTTATAACTAGCTGTAAAGTTTGCCTCTAGCTGTAGAGCTGGAACTCAGAGTATCAGCTTAGCAATTGCTTTTATTTTCTAAAAAGTCTCTTAAAATAAAGTAACATTTTCTGTTTAAAGATTTGTGACTTGTTAAATTTCAGGATGCAAGAAAATAAAAGTACTTGATATCTTTTTAAATAAAAATTTGTGGCCTTTAAAAATATGGATAAGGTTATTAGATATTTTTCTTCAGTGGAAAATACAGCAAAATATCTGTTGAATCTAGTTTTGAAGATATTGTTACAGTTCTCTTGCTAAGCTTCGAGCCTCCCATTGGACAGCTAGGAATACCATTCTGCCAGCAGGCTTCCAGTTCATTGTCACATAGAAATACATCTGGTCCTGGTCATTAGACCATGGCTGCCCCGCCCCACATTTGTAATCTCTGATCCCACATATTGGGACACTAGGAGTAAGTCGTTCAGAGCTATAGCCCATGGTCCCAGGGAGCCTCCCCCAAGCCCTTGCTTTGTGTCCTTCCTCCTGGTCCCCACAGGAAGTAAGGAGGGAAATGCCTTTCATATCGGTGACATTTGTTACAGCAGATATCTGCCAAGGGTGTTTGAGGACACACTGAAATGGTGTCACAGTTTATGCAAGTGACTTAAAAGTTTTCCAAATCAACCCTTCCTTTTAAGACTGCATGCCTGGTGGATTCACCGTCAGCTATCCCTTTTCAGTCTTAGGCCTTGGCCACTGCTCTGTGGTGTGAGGGATGCTGATGGTTGTACAGGGAGGAAGAAGAAGTGTCAGTCCGGGGATGAGATTGATGATGTCACTGGGGAAGCTGGCGGTGGCTGTGGCGTGGCAGTGGCATGTCAACTTCGAAAGGAGGATGCTGGTGACTGCGTGGGCTACACATGTCTGTCTCCCTGAGCAGGAGCTGGGGGGCAGAGGGGGGCAGAGGGGGGCGGGCTTGGTATTGTTTTTATAAACAGATACGCCCAGTGCAGCTTACAAGTTTTGCCTGCCAATATATGATGAAGCTCATTCACAGGTGAACTGAGTGTATACAAGTTTCAGAGGCAGGCCTCAACTTTAGATCCAGAGGACCATGATGATTCAGATCTCTCAAATTCTGTTGTCAGACAGTAAGATCTGTCCTGGACTCCTGCTAAAATGGAAGTGCCCTACACCTTAGGATCCATGTCCATGCCCTGCCTGTGTGATGCCAGAGAATCTCTGGAACAACTCTTGAATTACATGTTCCTTGTCTTGACTTTATAGACTAGGAAAGTGAACCTTGGTTGTTAAACTAGGACTTTGAAAATCTAAACCTGGGAGACAAACCCTTTATACCCTCTTTCCAGCTACTAGAAGTAAGTTTAGCCCTTGTAGAGCGCTGTAGGCTGTTTCTTGTCTTAGATGAGAGTATGGGAAGAAATGCATAAGTGAATATTCCATATTTGGTTTTCTTCTCTCACTGCAAGGGGCAGAACATGTCTTTTCTCCTACGCATTTCCTTATGTGAGCAGTGTACTTAGATGACCCTTTAACGTTTATATGGGAACTGTTTGGAAGCTCTTCCCGCATGTGTCCAAGGCTGGAGCTGTGGAGTGATCCTTTCCTGACCTGACTGGTCTCTGGCCAAATAGGATATTGAGTGAGCCAAAAACCAGGCTGCAGCCGACAAAACCAGATAGAGATAAATATTTACCCTCATCCCAGTGGGAATCCTGGGTTCTTAGGATCAAAGACCTACTCTGTGTGTGTGTGTGTGTGTGTGTGTGTGTGTGCGTGCATGCATGCGTGCGTGGGTGCATGCGTACTTGCGTGTGTGCCCTCCTATTCCTTGGATAGAAAGGCGACCTGGGGTATGGTACAGTCTCTATTACCCAGGATCTTTAGCCCTTGGACAAATTCCCTAGTGGTACTTTAAAAAAGAAAAGAAAAAATAAACTCCCACGTATAAAAATATAAGTTGCATTTCTTAAAATAAGAGAAACAGAAGTAGAATTGAAGAAGAAAAAGATAAGCAGACATGGCAAAGAAAGTAGCAGAAGCAGAGAACAAGTAGAGAGGAGGAGGGAGGGGAGAGAGAGAGAGAGAGAGACAGAGAGACAGAGAGACAGAGAGACAGAGAGATGGGATGTGTGCAGATACCGTGGGGACAAGTCCCAGTAGGACAGACGGCAACGCACACATCACTTTTCCCAGTAATGCCCCGAGAAACACAAAGGTCTTTATTTTTGATAGAATCTGATTTGCTTCCTTGACTCGCTCGCACCGTGCCAGCGAGTCCGTGGTCTAATCTGAGAACACAAAGGTTTTGCTCATGCTTTCCTCAAAGAGCTTCACAGTTTCCGCTAGGACTCGATTCCGTGCTCTGTGTGAGGTAAGGCCGCTCTGCATGTGGAAAACGACTTGTCTCGGATTCTTAGTCCTTAATTCCACAGGCATGTGTGGCGAGCACGCTCTGTGCCAGCCATTGTGCACTGCCAACAGGGTGCCCATCGGTGCCAGAATGGCCCAGAAACCAAGAAGGGAAAAACATTGAGAAACTGGAGAGTAAAGGATTTAAAAAAAAAAAAATTAGACATTTAAGAAGAGATTATTAAGGTGTAATATTAAAAAACTCTAAGAATATTCCAAAGGTATTGCATTTAAAAAGTCAAGCATTAATCAAATGCCCCATATGATTGTTAGTATGTGTTTCTTACACCACTAGCCGCTTAATATATCGACAGCTAGGTAGGCGTGGTTGTTCCCTTCATATAACTGAATATTACTTATTTACTTATACATCAAAAATTACAACTCTTCTTTGGGGTCGTTTTGAAATCCAGAGAAGTGAGGCCCTCGTCATGGCGCGTAGCACATGACACTTGACAGGAGCCTGTTGGTGAAGAATGTTCCAAATGGGGACCATGAAGCGTCTCTGGAAAGGGAAGTAAACAGTTCATTCCTGACTTGAACGCACTTCACATGGCTGGCCATGCCCATGTGCCGAGTCCTCAGCCACCTCCCTGCACAGTTGTCCCTTGGACCCATGTTCCTTCCCTCTTCAGTAAGAGCAGTGCCAACATGGCCAACACGCATGTGTTTCCTCCTCAGCCTGGCCAGTGCTGGGAACCCTTACCTACCCAGCCTGTGTCTCCTTTCCCCTCTCTTCCCTAAATGCAGGCGGAAAATGGCTCTGTTAGAGCTCTCCAAGTACACTGGGAGTGCTCCATGGTCTGGAGACCGTTTGTTCTCATGTCTGCTGTTCTCCTGGGAAAATTTTAGAAAGAAAAGCACAGTGGCCCGTCCACCTCTTTCTGCTTTCTGTAATCACTGGGCCCATGTGTGAAGAACTGCTTTATGGGGTGACTACATTTTAACTGTCAAATGGGAGATGGGCTCCTTCCAAGGATCAGAGGGAAAATCCCGGTGAGACCTCTGTAGATTTCTTTGGACCTAAAAGTAGAGAAGGTTTCCGGTTTTAAAGCTCTGTGCGAGTAGGGGAAAGAGGGTGATACATTTAGATCACATGATTTGCATATCTAATTTTTTTTTAAAGCAAATGACTCATTTGGAAAAAATATTTGCAATTTATATCACAGACATATAATAAGCTTCTAAAAACAGATTAGAAAAACAACATTCAGGGAAACAAATTAGAGATGTGAAGGGTAGTTCACAGGGAGAGAAATGCAAGTGTCTCACAGCCTTGTGAAAAGTGGCTTTCCTCTGGGGCAGGGTTGGGGGAAGCCAATGCCAGTCAAACTGCACCTGAGTGCTGGGTTTTACCTACTGCTGACAGATCCACAGGCAGAGCTGCAGGGAGCGTCCCTCCACACTCAAGATGTTCCACACATGGAAGAACTTGGAGGATCTGTGGATGGGATCTGCCTTTGGCTCCAAGTCACAGGACCTTAGCCAAAGACTCATCATCAGAAATATGCATGCGTACAGTAGGCTGCAAACACACAACCTGTCATCTGTTTATTCTAACGTAAAGGACTTGAAGAATGTGATGGAGTGCAGCATACCAATGAAGAGGGATAGACGCTGCCCCTGATGAGGTCGTGTTAGAGATGTGGGTAGAGACGTGGGAGGCTGAGTGGGAGCAAGTGGTAGGAACAGTAGGCTGGTTCCCGCCAAAGGACAGAGTAGAAGGAAGGCAAGGGTGGCAGCCAGGTGTCTCCCATCCCTTCTGTGGATCTGGCTTTAGAACGGAATATTGTTTACAATTATAAAACTGGTTATGGCTCAAACCTAAAAATCAAAGGGAAATGTCAAATGGACGTGCCTGTTTCATTTGGTGGTGTGATGACCCAGAGCAAAGACCTGAGGGGCAAGCAATGTGGAGGTGGTGGAGTTGCCTGGGGAGAAGCTCTGAGTAGAGCACTTGAGGGAACTCACTGTGAAGCTCACTTCAGACATGGCAGTTCCGGGGCTGGGAAGATGGCTCAGCAGTTAGAGAGCACTGACTGCTGTTCTAGAGGACCTAGGTTCAATTCCCAGTACCCACATGACAGCTACCAACTGTCTATAACTCCAATTCCAGGGGACCCAACGCCCTCATACAGACACACACAGGCAAACAAGGCACAGGAAGTAAACATGAAGGAAAGAAGAGGGGGCTCCTTCCCATGAGAGCCAAGGGTTGGAGGAATGAGGCTATCCCAGCAGGGAGAGTCCAGTTTCTAAGGACCAGTTCTCACTAAAAGGAATTCTGGCTTTTGTAGAGATTATGATGTCCAAGTTTAGGCTAGGAAGTATCTGTCACCAGAAAGCAAATAAGCTATCAGAGTCTGATGGTTGATGGCAAGGGACACATGATTTTTAACCCAGAAAGAAACCCTTATTTTTCTCTTTTAAAACTTCAAACTCAGGCATGGTGGCGCAGACCTCTAACTCCAGCACTTTCGAGGCTAGGGTTAGGCAGGGTAGGGGCATCGTCAAGAGTTCAACACCACTCTTGGTTATATGGAGAGTTTGGGGGCTGGTGGGGTACAGGACACTCAGGCAGGTGTCACCCGTGACAGTTGCCTGTACTCTCAGGGGTTAGGTATGAAGATTCCTCAGAAGCTGCAGGGCACTTGCTTATGTTGTGGCTTTGTTGTCTTTTTGTATAAACAAGATCAGAGGAAGAATCTTAGCAGGGCATTCTGGGACAGTGGCTAAGCCTTTTCTCTGTAAAATTCTGAAGAAAGGAAGAGAATAGCAAGGCTTCACCTCACTCTATGCCTCTTCCAGATGACAGAAACAAAGACTCCCTGGATCTGAGACTCCTGTTTCAGTTGATTTTCTGGATTCTTCTGTCAGGTCTGTTTTTGTCAATGTGGCCTGTTTCTCCCTCTTCTACACCAAAAAATAGTCCATTTGCAGACCTGGAGGTCAGAGACCACAACAATGTGTGCAAATTCCTCATGACAAAGCTCCTGCCTTTGGATGTCTTTGATGCTTTATTGGAAGAGGCTGAAAAGGGAGGGAGAGAGAGAGGAAGGAGTGGGGAGTGGGGAGAAATAAGCCTGGCCTAGACCTCCCATGTGGTATGGGTTTGTTTATAAATACATTTTTCAGCCTGGCACTCGGGAAACAGAGGCAGGTAGGTCTTTAAGTTCAAGGTCAGCATGATTTACATAGTGAGGTCCAGAGCATCTTGAGCTACATAGAAAGACTTTATTACTACTACTATAGCAGTACTAGTGTCATCATCGTCCTTACCATTGTCATGATAAAATATGTAGAAACACGTTCCCGGAGTTCTGTAGTCCATATCTAATTTCAAACAAAGTTTCTACTTTGTACCTGAGCATAACAGGAAAGCATGTTAGCAAGAGTGTGTGTTCCTCCTTCTCTGCCTGCCGACTCACACTTGGTGTTGTTAATTTCTAAGTTCATCCTGTTAGTTGCAGAGTCTTACGGTGGTTTCTCATTGTTTGTTCCTAATGGTTAATAATGTGGAAAGTTTCCTGATTGTTTAGTTCCTCAGATGTGCTGCTTGTGTGTAGCTTTTGCTTGCTAGTGGCTCGTTTACTTACTCTTGAGTTTTGAGAGTTCATTATCTATCTTTTATGTCCTTTGCCAGACATACAACTCACTTTGTCTTAGATTTGTCTTGTGAAACAGGGTCTTGTGTACCTAGCCCCAAACTCCAAGTTTTCTTGATTCTACCTCTAGGTGCTGGGATTCCAAGCATACACCATCTCTTTCTGACTTTAGGGAAGAAGCTTTGATTTTTCCTTCCTATGACTTTAACTTTGATGAAGTCAGATTTCTGGTCTCACATGGTTCTGCCTTGTCAGCCTTTTGGGTAGCTGGGACTACAGACAGACACGCGCCACCTCACTGTGAACATTTCATGCTTGCAAGGCACTGTTCTACTAAGCTTTTCCTAGCCCTAGTATAGTCCAGTTCCAGAGTAGCTTTGAGTCGGTTTTCGAATTTATTTGTCTGTGTCTGGCACTGCGATTGGATGGAATTTGTATTAAATCCTGAAACGATTTGTGGCATCCTTACTCAGAGTCTAACTTGTGAAGCTGCCTGTCAGTTGGGTTTTAGTTCTGTGATTGTCATCGGGTGCTGGGTGCTGTGTCATGTGGGTCCTGTGTGCGTTTCCCTGTGAGTGCCGGAGTGGCCAGTTTGTCACCATAGCTGGTATTTTAACGTGGGAGTCTTTTTTTTTTACCTATACTTTATGATCTTGTTCCTCACATACAAGTTTTTTGAGTCAATGAATTCAGGCAAATTGTGTTCTTTAAATATATGACTATTTTATTTGAAACTTAGTTTTAAGTAGGGTTTTTAGTGTTTAAAAATGCTAATGATGGCTGAATAAAGAAAATTTGGCAAGCCTGTCCTCTCAGTTGCTTGTATTATGAACATCTAAAATCCTTTAAGATATTAAAAATGTATAGTTGATTATTTTCAAGTGTAGTCAGCATACAGTGTAACAGGACACAATCCTCTTTTCATTCTGTATTCTATACTCATTAACTAAGTCTTCTGAATCCCCCCCCCCCTTCCTTATGCTTTGAAGCTCCTGGTAACTAACCCCTGTGCTACCTCTACTTAATGAGATCAATTTTTAGTGTGTCCATATGAATGAAAATAGGCAGGATTCATTTTTTTCTGTTTTCTAATGTAATGCTCAATCCCACCCACGTTGCCACAGGTGACAGCTTTCTGTTCTATGTATTCCCTCACATGCATTTATCCATTTGGCTGTCGGGGATGGCACCATCACAGACAAGGTCTCTCTGACTTGCTGATTGCTTGGCTGCACACCGAGTGGCACTGTCAGGCACTGTCAGACCCTACGATGCTCTTGCTGTAGGACTTGCCTTTTCCTCATTTATTGTAGTGTAGGATGCTGGCTTGGAGTTACTCTCCTTGCCTCTTCCTGACTTAGGGAGGAAGTGGCATCAGTCAATGACAGGTTTTATAAAGAGAGGCTGCTTCAAATCTATGAGCAGCAGGAGGTGACAGGGGCCTTGTGGCCATACTACAGGCACTGGTACAGACATTAATGAATGCCTGTCATCTTACCCCCCACCCCCGTGTCCCCTCCCCCTGCTCTACCTTGGTTAGTGGTGGTACTAAGCTCCATGTCAGCCTGAACTCTCTGAGCTCCCATTTGCGACACCCATCAGTCAGCACACATATCTGCTTTTCCTCTGGAGTGTCTGTGACTGAGTCCCTCCCCTCTGTTCTGCACCTGTCATTTGTCATCGGTCATCTCTGCCTCCATTTTGTGTGCGTGTGCACATGTGGGTGTGGGCATATGGGTATGCATATGTGAAAGTAAGGTCTCTTAGACCCAGAATATGAAGCTCCTGACTGGCTAGCAGGGCTAGCCAACAAGTCCTGGCCATCATCACTGTCTCTGCTCCCACAGCTCTGGAGTTACAGATGTGTGCCAGCATGCCTGGCTTTCACATGGGTACTGGGATCCAGATTCTGGTACCCATGGAGCCACAGTCCCAGCCTTTTCGTCTTCCTTTTTAGAAGGCTTCCTCACAGGCTCCTTACTGCAGGCCATCTTCATCAGAGTTGTCTTCTCTAGTGGAGACCCAATTGTCTGTCTGAGAGGCAACCTTACTATGAAGGTATACACTGGCTCCTTGTCACAGCAAATATTCACGGTCCCTCCCAGGTTCCTTGGGAAGTGTCTTTGCTCTCCACTACTCAGAAGCACTGACTTTGTCCATACCCAGATTCTTTGGCCTCCGACCCTTGTCCCATCTTGTTTCTTTTGCCTAGACTGTCTTCCCTTTCTCACCACGGCCTGGCAAGCTTCTCATCCTTCAAAAGCCATCTTCTGTGGCCTGCCTTTGATCATCCAGAGAGGCTGAGTTCTATCTCCCACTCCTGGTACACTCTGTGTTTATGTTAGTGGACCCTCCTCACATGCCTGGGGTACACTGCCTATGTCTTGTTCTGTGAACCCGAGTACCTGCTTTGTGCTCAGGACCTCAGTACTACGCACAGCATCTGGCCGATATATGGCCAGACACCATTTCATCTTCAGCCTTCAGACACAAAATGCCTATGCATCTCTCAGACCGTGGCTTTCCAAACCATCGCACACAAACTTCACTCAGTTTAACACAACTCTTCGTTGTTCTATCCATTATTGTTGCATTGATTCTTGCTCTTGAGCATTGCTAGTTTTCAAACAGGAGAACAAGATATTTTATTGTTCTTTCCTAATTCAAACTGTGCACTGGAAGGACTTACTTCATTTTTTGTGTCTGTTGAATATGCCTTCCTGCCGTCCAACCGTCTTGATCTTAGTTTTTCAATCATTGCTCTGTAAGATGCCACCAATGATGCCGGGCTGAGCCCAGGTGAAGTTCTGCTTCATCTGGCTTGTCTCTGAGCTACTGATTTTTTTTTCAGGCACACCTGGCACATTGCTTAAATCCACATACATGGCCTGGCCTGTGTGCAGGGTGAGTCTAACACCTTTGCCCTGGAAGAACTCATGGTGTCAGAAGCCTGATGAGGCTCTACTGCTGTGAGGTGGCATGCTAGTGAGGCTCCAGGAATGGACTTCAGGGATGAAGGCAGTTAGAGCTGGACGCAGGTTTCCTGAGGCAGTTGACAAGACCTGTGAAAATAGAGCAGTGATTTTTTTTGTTCTACTTCCATCTATTTTCCTACAGATTGAAGTTTTCTCACATTTTCCTTACTCACAAACTATTTCTTTAGTCACTGTGCTGTCTTCTAGGATTCTGATGTGGCAACAAAGAGCTGCATCTTGACCTCAGACAGGGTTGTTTGAGGAAGTGATTTGTGATAACCGTTTAGCAGGGGCCTGTGTGGTACCCGGATGCCTCACACCTTAAGCTCTGCCTTCCTCAAGACAAAAAGATGAGATGACCAGCCTCTCTGGGCACCAGTTTTGGAGTTGGGGACATGGTTGCCCTGAGAATGAATGGCTAGACAGACCATCCTCTGACACCCAAAGCAGCAACCAAAACATAGACTGCTGTTAGTAACATTTCTGGTAAGGTTCAGGAATCAAATGAGAGTCTAAGTGAAAACAGACAATTTGACCAAATGACCTTCATTCCGCTAAGCAGCTTGAGGGGAGGCAAAGGTTGAAGTGGGGCAGGAAGATGAGCCTCCGTACCATGGCCTTATTGAAAGGGAATGTGTAAAAGTTAATTTGTCCCCGAGAAGTACAGCTCTCACCTCCCTTTTTAGTTGGTAAATACTTACCCCACTACAATCAGCCTGCAGTGCCAAGGATGCTAGAAGATTCTCTAACAGGCCCCACTTTCATGCTGCCTGAGCCATACTGCAAGTGCCAGCACTTGGTGTAGTGACCTAAATTCTTGCCCCAGTTCCTCACATAGAAACGGGTCAGTTGAACTTCATAACCCTCCTTGCTCTCAATGTTACACCAAGTGCAGGACTTTTTAGTTTTCCTGTTGTTTCCCAAAGGTGCTCTGGGCTTTCCCAGGAACTTCTCCTCAGGAAGGACTTCCTGTATTAAAATTGCCTCCCTCCTCCCTCCAATGAGAGGTAGTTAGGTCACTGCCTTCCCTGCTACCGTGCTCCTCGCCCCTGTCTGTCCTCTAGAGTTCTTGCCGTGAGCTTTTATAATGTGGCATAATTCCTCAGCAATGCTTTGAGTTTTCCTTCTGTGTGTTTGCCATACTGACAATAGTTTTGAAGCTTTTCTGACAGGGTTAACCTCTCCAGCAACTCAATATCCCATTCCCACCCGGAAGCTCTGAACAGACCAAAGGCAAGGTGTTTGTGGCCATAGGCAGGTTGGCTCCCCACGTCCCCTGTCCTCTGGGTGGGAAAGCCCACAAGAATGTGTTTCTTCGGCATCTCACCTCAGCAATACTGTTACCTCAGAAGCAGCTTGAGTTATCTGCATGCTAAATCTAAATGCTAAAGTTTGAGGCAGAACCATGGCCCAGAGTTAGGGTGAAAGACAAACATAAGAGGAAAAGGGCTTCTAGTTTCACAAACTCTGACCACTCAGATATTTTAAAAATGGTTCTCTGTTTATCACAGAAGTGAAGAGAGATCTCTGTAGATCCAAAAGCATTTTAGAAGTAACATTAGACCTTATTTATTCTGGTTCTTAGGTAATTTATTTTGAGTCTGAAGCTTAGAACCAT
Source organism: Micromys minutus (assembly GCF_963924665.1). NCBI lineage: Eukaryota > Metazoa > Chordata > Mammalia > Rodentia > Muridae > Micromys > Micromys minutus. Next base: position 92,843,098 of record NC_137969.1, on the reverse strand, counting down.
GTTTCTTTTGGGAGGACGCTGTATCTCCCTGTGTCTGCTGTGACGTAGAAATTGATTCATCATTCTGGAAGCCAGAAGTCTGAATCCATCACTGCTGGCTTTGAGGTGTAGGCAGGGCCACACATCCTCCCAGGGCTGAAGGGACTACCTTATTTCATGCCTTTTTTTTTTCTTTTCTGGTAGTGGCAGGCATTCTTTGGTTTTGGCAGCATACCTCCAATTGTCAAGCCCTGCCCCTTCACTTGGAGCCAAATGTTCGTGTGCCCCACGGGATTTCCTCTTCTGAGGTCCTAGCCTACCAGTGTGATGGTACTGGGGCTTGGGGGTGGGGCTGGAGACAGATGGAGAAGAGAACCTCATGAATGGCAGACTCCCAAGACTTGTTTTTCCTCCTGCTGTCCATCATATGAAGATTGAGCAAAGCAGCCATCTGCAATCAGGGAAAGGCTGTGCTCACCTCAGACTTCCGGCCCCTACATCTCCAGATAACTTTCTATTGATCTCACAATGACAACCTCTGATGTCTGCCCTGCCATTGCATCCATATTCAGCCCAGACGAATCTGGATCAACTCACCTGACGAGGATGCTCAGCTTGACCTCATCTGCAACCAGCTGCTCTGATTCCCCTCTGCTTTTTACCAGGAAGACCCTGGTTGGCAGTTGTTAGAGGCATACTGTTCTCTAGCCTGTCACAGGCTGCATTTATTCCAACAACGCAACCCAAAGTCAAGACTCGCCGTCTTTCACGTGTCTCTGGTTGGTCCATCCAGTGAAGTCTGCTAATATCCCAAAGCCTGAGTGATCTTGGATCTGGCAGCCACAGTGGAATCCCTCCTGTGCTGTCTGCTGGTTCTTGAAGCAAGGCAAGGCCATGCTCCATGCGTTTGTGCACTCATCTGTGGCTGATGGACGATATTGTACCTAAGTTCTTGGTGTATAATTGGCACAGGTAACTAGGGTTTATTATGTGCCTGAATTCTGTGGATCCATGGTGGATTAATATGTTCTTGATCATACACTCAAAAGTACAGTACTACAGGCTGAATAGTCTACAAAAGTTCAGAGCTAAATGAGAAGCCTCCAGCAGAGCTGCAGGGTAGGCCCATGAGATCACTAAGCTGAAGGTAATGGGTCATCAGCAAAGTCAGGAGTGTGAAGAGGAATCCATGTGAAGGGCAGAGTGTGTCTAGAAGCAGCTTTGAACATTTGAGGGCTGGGTCAGGACAACTGCCATGTACTCAGGGCTATCCTGGACCACAACATGAATTCTAGGATATCCTGGGCTACAGAGTGAGTTCCAGGAGAGCCTGGGCTACAGAGTGAGAGGAAGATTGTGATAATATGAGATCGGCAACGCCATCAAGGATCACGTAAGGCTTCTTCTAGAAGTCTGAGTTCTGAGAAGACCAATGGGCAGACTCAAGTAGCAGTGGGCTGAGTTGTGACATGACAAGAGAGAACCGGCTAGAGAGCAGGTTGGCAAGGATAGGGCAGCGTCGCCCGAGTGATGAGATCAGAGATGGGGCCAGGGTGGATCAGAGCAAGGTGAAGAGAGGCTAATAGAGAAACCTGGATCCTGTGGTGGGTCCTGGCGAATGTAGACCTTGAGAGCTGTGTTACTGGAGTGTGGAGAAAGAGGAGCTATTAAATGTGGTCCTCAGCTGTTGGGTTGACCAGCCTCGTGGCTGAAGCAGGAAGGAGCAGATCTGAACAGATTCCAGGTTGGTATGTGGTAGGTTATGGATGCCACATAGAGAGTACTCTGAGAATGAGAGACAGCTTTGGCTTCATTCGTCTGCACTTACTCTTCACGGGTTCTTGCTGAGGCTCATGCTGTGCTGGGGCAGTGGGTGGTTTAGGGGTCGCCGTGCGCATCAGTGAATCCTGGTTCTAACGTGACCCCTTTAGCGGTTCCTCTCAGCTTGTGCTCAAATGCGGTGACACTCTCTGGACTTGACCACCTGGCTTCTGCTTTGGCCAGCTGGACCCACTTCAGAGAGGCTAGTGAACTAAAACTCCGCATGTGGTAGCAGTTTCTGGTAGAAGCTGACTAGGGAGGCTTCTGGCCAAAGTGTTTGTGGCCGGCAAGAGGCCTCATGACCAAGGGGAAGGATGTGGCTTGAGGAGAGCTGCAGCTGCTGTCACCAGACAGGCACGAAGCTCATCAAGCCCCAGAGGGGGCAGAGCTGCAGATGGCTGCTGACTAATGGGCACATTAGTATGACTGGGGGCATATGGAGCAACAGTAATGGGCAGAGAAGATAAAGACAGAAAGGATACGGCTGCCTTCCCATGCACTCCTTGTCACCAGACACATGGCCTCCAGTCCCCAGCCCTTATCGGCTGATGAAGAAGCCTGGGAGCTGGTTCCAGCGGTTCTGCATTTCTCAAGTGCCCCAAACATGGGTGGCCAAAGCTCCCCTGGACTCAGCAGGCTTCCTTCCTTTCCTTCCCTCTTCTTTCTTTAACCTCTCCTCCCCTGTCCTCCCCCTCTCCTCCCCTCCCTCTCTTCCCCTCCCCCCCATTTTCTTTCCTTCCATCTTTATGGGATTTGCTTTATGGGAAACAGCTGAAGGGAACCTTACTAGGAAAGGTGCTAATTATCCTGAGAGGGTTCCCTGTGGGTGGGCAAGCCCCTGACAGCCGGACATTTTCACAGTACAGGAGGCAGAGCACAGGCCACCACCAAATACCCCAACAGAACTTGTGATACTGCACCTGCTACTTAACAGGAAATCCATTTCCGTCGGTCACCACTGGGCTGTCTGTGCAGGACCCCTGAGGAAAGCCAGGTGTTGGAGCCTAGGGGAAAGAAGCCCGAGAACTAAGGGAGAGGAATGTTAGTGTCAAGCATGTGCACATAGCAGGGGGACCTAGAACAGATTGTCTGTGTAGCATGACTAAGGTGAGCCATCCTTACAGGGACTGTGTACTGTGAGCAAAGCCTCCCAGAGCCCGCACATTTGTACTGAAAAGTGGTTTTTTGTTGCTGGCCGCCATCCTGCCAAGTCCTGTCCACATTTAGTCCCTCCTGTAAGGCTCACCAAGGGCCAGCTCCTCCCTGTACCTGCCTCAGGCACCTCAGTCTTTTCCTCTTCATTGGAATCAGAGCACATAATGTTGTGCTTAGCTCTCTGTTGTCTGTGAGCACAGTGTCTCGCTCCCAGAATTAGATTCCCACTGATGAATGTTTTGGGGCTGGAGGGAGGGTTGTACTTGTAACTTCTTTCTCATTAGATAAGTCACTGACTTTTAAAACTTGTGTAGGTTCGTATACATGCACTATAGCATGCTTGCAGAGTTCAGAAGACAACTGTAGGGGTCAGTCTTCCCCTTCCACTCTGTGAGGGTCCTAGGGGTCTAAGGTTGTCAGCTTGATACCAGTGGCAACCTTTATCATCTAAAAGATGTCGCTACCACTACTCCTCTGGGTGTTTTGCTTTATTTTTGAAACAGACTCTCATTTTGTAGCTGAGGCTAGCTTGAAACTTGCTGTGCAGCCCAGGCTTACCTCAAATTCATGATCTTCCTGCTTCAGTTCCTCTGCCAGTCCCCTTTGCCCTTCCCTTTGGGGTCACAGTGTAAGCCACCATGACAAACTCAGTCATGAAACCGTTGTGGACAGTTCCATGTTGAACTTCTTCATGCTTTCCCACGGTGTCCAGATTCTGGGAGCAAAGCATTGTGCTCACAAATACCTGCCCATTCAACAGAGTAAGTTCTCGGCGCGTTTATTAAATAATGGGTTTAAAAACACACATAGGAAAATCTCCATGGCCTGTTTTTCAAGCCCTTTTCACAATGTAAGATTTGGATTGGGTGTCTGTGGCTGACTCAAAATAACTTCAGTGACATGGGAGTTTTATTTCCTTTCCCTTGTAAGATTGGAGACAGAGGGGCCACACTGTGGTCCTCCACTGTGGCAGAAAGTTTCTTCTACCATCCTATGTCAGCTCGTGGTCCTCAATGGTCATCAAGGCTCCAGCCATTGCCTACTTATTCTATCCAGCTAGAAGATGTGAGGAGCTCACACTGCTTGTCCTTAGAAGGGTCTCTAAGCTGCTGTACAATATTTTCTCATTTGTTTTGGTGATTCTGAGGGTTGAACTCAGGGCCTCAGGCATGCTAGTTAAGCATGCTAACACCGAACCAAGGCTTCAGTCCCTACAGAGGACTTTGGCTTGTTCAGCCTTAATGCTACTTAGCTGCAAGGGAGGCTGGAAGATACACAATTTCATAATAGCATAATGGGGAAACTGCTGGACTCTCTGATAAGGACAGTTTCAGTGCAGAGAGCAAATGCCCAAGCCAGTTCTTGTATCTTCTGTGTGCTCGAGTGGGATGAACAGAGAAAACACAAAACAAGGCAATCATGGTCTTTATTTTTGGGAAAATTAGAATTTGAGGTGGGTAGACAATAAACAGGAGAACAGATAACTGAACAAGGTCTCTAGGAGAAAATAGCAGGTGCTATAAAGAAATTAAGTCTTATGACTTTCCCTGGATCAAAAGCAGTTGGTCCGCTGAACATCACTGGAGTTGCTTATCTGTGTGTGCAGAATGCATTTTTCAGTAGAGCTGTCTGCTCTTGAACTGGGCCTGAGCTTTGGGGGATAAAAAAATACACTAAAATCGTTTTTGCTAGGCCATTCATAAGAATGTCTATTTACACTGGGGGATTGTAGCCTGGCATTTATTTCTATAAAGTTTTTTTATCTGGCCATGTTTATGTTAGGTTTTGTTTATGTAACATAAATGCACATTTTCGGCAGCCATTGATTTAAACATGTGAAGGCCATTATGAAAAGTGTTGTTAGTAATAGAGGAGACTCCCAGTGGCATGTGTTTAATGAAGCAGCGTGATCTGTGAAATATCCCGAGAAATGTTAATGCTTTGGCCCTCTTTCCCAAGGGAGGATGTCCTCCTTTCTTCCATTCCTTATGCTATCGATGGTCTTTGATTTCATAGTAGGCGTCAGGCTTTTGCAGAGAACTTTTTGTTTGTTTTAAACAAAGAGCCGCCGGTGACACTTACTTGGCTATGGCCTAATGCTTTTGGTAGCTGTTCACAATTATCTCTGTAGTCGTGGACTGACGTTGTTTAGGGTTAAGGAGAGACTTGATGTACTGTTCCACGGCTGTGCTGACCCACATCGGTGACTTTCTAGGGTCTTGCTACAGTTTTCAGTTCTTTATCATCTTGGTTATGGTAAAGAAAAATGTCCTCAGATAAGTCTTAGGAGCATCCCTGGCTTTTACACGTAAGCAGCATGAATCAGCAGCAGGAAACTGTGCACTGAGGACACATTTAAGCCAAACCAGGACTTAGGGGGGAAAACAGGAAATTTGACCGAGTGTCTCTGCCTAGTAACAGGTTCTGTGTGTCTTTGTTAAGATCATCACAGCTTGTTTTAATTCTCTTTAACTTCCTCTCCAAAATCTGATGTTCTGTTCCTGTACAGTTTCTGTGCGTCCTTCATCCAATAAGCACTTTACTTTAAACAGCCTGGTTTTCTGTAATAGAGGAATTTCAAGCAGAGGGGATCTATTATGGAATTGAAATGTTATGTCTTACTCCACAGGCACACTGGTGTCAAGAAGTTGCTAATTCATGAGCAAAGCTTTAGCCAGCATGGTGGCTAAACAGCCGCTAAGCCCACTGAGTGGCAGGCATGGCTTGATGCTGTGAGCTGTGGCGAAGCTGGGCTGAACACGCCCGATGCACTCCGCACCGTCGTCCTTTACACTTGGACCTTTGTTTTCTCTTTAAGGCAAGAAACTGTTGTGTTTAATCTGGGACAGCTGCGTACATGTGACACTGCATACCGTGTGCCTAAGTTCTCACAGAAATCTGACCTCACAGACAGCTGTTGGGACTCCTACATGAAAATCTCTTCTAGACAGTCTGTGCTACTGCTGGACACGTTCCAGCCACAGATCCTACTTGATAATAACCACCTTGAGGGTGCCAAACCAGCAGAGCCGTGCTTCAGCCCACTGCCCACAGGAAGATGGCTGACATTGCACATCTTGCATTTACAGGTTAGGGCCGGTGCAAATCACCACGTTGTTGGAAAGTAAGAAACCATTAGTTCGTAGGCAGAACTCTTCTGAGCACGGTAAACTTGACTTTCTTTGCTGTGTAACTGAACCATAGCAGGAAACCACTGGCTGTGAAGCAAGAAGCTGCCTGAACCAGGCAGACCAGCTACACAAAGAACCATGTGGCTCAAGAAAGGATATGGACACAGAATCCATTTTAAAGTTTCCAAAATGAATGTCAGGAAGCAGAGTTACTCGAATGAGCTCACTGGTGTGTTTTATTTTGAGAAATGTGGGGCATGCCCATTATGAGACAGGAACCTGAAATGTGATCCACCCATCTGAACCAGCCCAGGGTTTGATTCAATTCTTCAAGCCCTAATCCTGTTAGCTCCATGCACAAAGGAAACACAGGGCTCCTCTCTGATGACTCTCCCCAGGCCTCCTGGCATCTGTAAACCACATTTTGAATTTTACAAATGAAGCTTATTATTTGATTATCAATGTGACTAGCCTCGGTGAGGCCGCTTTATAGATGAATATTCTCGACTGTTTACGTTGAGAAGAAGCCTTAGAAGATGGTGGTTTCAGTAAGTTCCTAGAATTGGAAGAATTTTTTTTTTTAATGAAACTAATTTGACTAAGTGAATTTTGGTGTGAAGCACATCAAATGAATGACTTTAAACCCTAATTTTTGGTTTTCAAATAAAGGCTATTTGTTGATTAAAACTGTAACCAGCACCATTTATAGCTTGTTTATACTGTATTTTTAAAAGTATGTGCTTAAGGGGTTTTGAAGAGTGTAATGACTCATAATGAGATTATAAAATGAAAAGTTTTTTTTTTTAAGTTACTTTCTCCAAATAATTCAGAAGGCTGGTGTGAAATTCTTTAGACTTGCTCATGGCTGTAGATCCTTTGGATGTAGATCTAACCCAGCAAACACTGAGATCTGCCTCCGATGCTGCCGGGAGCTAATCCACTGATGTGAACATGAGCTAATGACACATTAGGCCAAATTCTATTATCTGCTTTTCAGCCGGCTGCTGCAGTTTGATTAAATTTAGTTCTGAGGACTCAGCTTCAAAACAGCCAAGGGCTCTTCATTGGACTTAACAAAAACTTTCTCCTAAATCTGAATTATTTTAAATCTTCTTTGTTTAGGAGACATCAGCCATTCCTGCCTACACATCAGGAAAGATTTACTTCTGCCTCCTTTCTGGTCAGAAGCCTTGGCTCTTCCAGGTGCTGACAGTACTGTAGCGGCTCCATGCCGCTGTGGCCTGGACCCTGTAGTCATTCGGTTTATGTAACAGTTTCACAGGGTGTTTGCTTTCAGAGGTCATATTGCCTAATATTTGCAGAGAAAAGGACTCTTCCAACTTTCCTATCGTGAGCTCTATGGATACTAAAAGTGGAGAAATTCGCCTCCTATTCTGATGAATAGTTCTGTGTTCCTGCCTACTTTCTAATCTCACTTTTTCCTGCCAGCGAGGCATGTACCTGGTTCTCTAGTCAGGATTACTGGATGCTTCCTCCCAGATACCTAGCCTTGGATTTAAAGTACAGTGGGGGCTCCTTAGAGAGCTCCCCTCCCCATCTTTAAAGGTTCCACTGTACTTTAGATCATAAAGGGGCATTCTTTTGGGGCACAGACCTGGGTTTCTCATACACTGACTTCTCTGGAACTGGGTAATTTAAGCCAGTTCCCTTTTATTTCAACCATGTTAGAGACTCAAAGCTATGACAACAGACCAGGCAGAAGAATGAGTGTCTGGACAGTAATATGTTTATAGCATAAGTCCTTCCCGTTTTCTCAGCCCATGCTTCCCTAGCTGTCTTGCCTTCCTACAGCAGAACACTTTGGAGATTGACTCTGTGCACAGGGGACACCAATGTATGGGTTTGTTGATTATTTATTAAATAAAATTTCAAGGCTGCAAACAGAAAAACTCATTGCTGCTTAAAACCAAAATCAGTACTTCCATTAGTATAGAATATTCTGGGAGCTGGGGCTCATTTCCCCAGGGAAGCCACTTGGAGGCTGTGGGTGGCTTCGCTTTCCTTCCATCCACTCAGTCAGTCAGACATAGTGAACTCAACCAGAGTCGGAGGCACAGCAGACTGGAAGGCAGATCTCACCAACTTTGCAGTGCTGTGTCAAGTGTCTCCAGCTTGTGAGTCCTTCAGGGGACATTTGGGATAAAGTTAAAGTCAGACTCAATTCTTCATAGGGACCCTTGAGAGGAAATCTGGGGTACTGATAGCCTCTGAAGTCTTCAGAGGGATCTGTGGGAGCACTCCTACCCTGCTCTGGGTGCTAATGCAGCCTGGAGGCCTGTGAGCTTACTTGTCTTGTTTCTGGTACTTAGAGAAAAACCTGTTTCAGAAAAGTGATGAGCATTGCCCAGAGCAGAGCATGGGGAATGGTCTAAATTACACTTTCTGAAATGCTTGTGAGGAAATGTCCCTAAATATTTTGAGTTAACTACTTTTTTAAAAAAAGACAGTTATCAATTTGTAGCCATGGATGGTCTTGAACCCAGAGATTATCCTGCCTCTGTCCCTCATGTGCTTGGATTAATTGATTAACATATTGGATTTCCTGATACATCCCCAGCTGGCCTTGAACACCTGACCCTCCTGCCCTGAATTCTTAAGAGCCGAGGCTATGACCTCTGTTACCATGTCCTGCTTTATAAACACCAGCTTAGGCTAGTAGGAGCCAGACGTCTTTCAGGGAGAGCTTGTTTGTGAATAGCAGCTGGGTACATGATTGCAAGCCACAGTTATGAATGAAAATGTGGGTTTCCTTATAACAAAGGTAGGGAGATTAAAAGATAGTAATATAAAACTTTTTGCTTTCTACCCCACTCTATCTCAGCTTAGGATGTATCTTATTTGCCATCTAGTGTTAGCTTTAAATAAAAGAATGTAAAAATTATTGACATGAATTTTTACCATTGTTCTTATATTTTAAAATATCATGACACATTGTAATTATAAATGCAGGATGTTTAAGTCATGTGCAAAAATCATTCAAGTTGCATAGTTCTTCATACTTCATAGTATTGATCAGGGTTGTTGTTGTTGCTGTATATAGTGGTTTGAATGAGAACGACTCCCATAAGATCATATATTTGAATAATTGGTACCCAGTTGATGGAACTGTTTGGGAAGGATAAGGAGGTGTGGCTTGTCAGAGGAAGCATGTCACTGCAGGTAGGCTCTGCAGTTTCATAAGACTCTCATCATTTCCACTGTGCTTTCTGCCTCCTACATTTGAATCAAGATGTAAGAAGCTCTCAGTGGTTTCTGCCATTATGCTTTTTCTCTGCTATTATGAAATTTAACCCTCTGAAATAAGCCCCATTTTGGATGCTTTGTTTTATAAATTGACTTGGTCATGGTATTTTATCACAGGAATAGAAAAGTCACTAAGACACTATCACAAAATATCCAAGGCAGTGCCTTATGAGGAGAAAATATTTTAAGAACATGGTGCTATGATCACCTCATTTCTGGTGAGGATGTCATGGCACATGGCTAGAGCCAGCAGCATGAAGAAAAATAAGAGCTACCACAGAGTTCCTAACACAGGGAAGCCACGGGGATGAGAAACTACATCACATTTTCTCAGTTCCTGGTATTTCTTAGAATAGTCTTAACTTTATTCTGTGCTTGAAGAAAGTTCTGGTTGCTGGAGACCAGAGCTTTGGAGGAGCTTGGAGCACCCATGCTTCACCTGTCTCTGACGTAACTCAGAAACCTTGTTCTGTCAAATAAGCCTCTTTGAACTCCCACACATCATGAAAGCATTGGAATTGTTAGTTCATGGACATTTCTCTTGGTTGTTGTGGATAGAGTAGCAACAACAGTGCCAGGACCATGATTCACTGAGCTCCTCTGCCACATAGACACACCATCTTCCTACCAGATGCCACCAAAAGCTCAGCAATTATAACCAACAAAGCAGCCTACACTCCGGGTGACTATGGGTCCATACAAGGAAGTTCCCACACCACCTCCCTCGGTTGCCTTCCCCTCCCTGCCCCTGTCCTCAGCTACCCCAGTTATTGTTGGGTATTACTCATCTCTGTGGCTTTACTTTCTAAGTTGATTCTTCACATGTTAATGCTTCTAAAGCATGTGAGGCTGAGGGTGTGGCTCATGGTAAAGTGATTGGTAACCTGGCCCAGGTCTGGGATACCATCCACAGGACAGCAAACACACACACACACACACACACACACACACACACACACACACACACACACACACACAAAACGTGAACAGAGTCCCTCATTTTTAACTTACAGGTGGTTTTCACTCTTAACACATGGACTCTGTTTTTGAAGTTGGTCCGCATAGGTTTGGCAGTAGTAGCTTTTGTCTTGATTATTGTTTCATGTCTAGCATTGCAAGGTTTTTGATGTGTAGAGCGTTGACTGCTGCGAATGTCCTGTTTCTGACTCAGGAGGATCACAGCTAAGTGATTAGCCTTTGAGGCTGTACTTAGTAATTTGCTTGGAAATGTGAGTCATTGTCCCTTATCTCTTTCATTCAGCTTCCACAGCCCATTGTCTGGCCAAATGTGTTGGAAAAGTTTGCTTTGGTGTCTCTTGGCAGTGACTTGCCATGGGGTGGCACATCTTTTTACCAGAAGACCAATGATATTTTCTTGGCTGCAACATCACCTTAAAGTTAGATTGAATTAGACAAGAAGGGCAAATACAGAGGATCTAGCCAAAGCCAGATGAGGCTTGTCATACCCAGTTGCAGAATGAATGATGACCTCACAATACAGTGTCATCTAAGGACAATGTCCGGACAGATGCTACTCCACAACTGTCCCTTCCTGTCTCCATTGCCTAATCCTGCTCTGTGCAGATTGTAGAGACTGTTGTGTTGAGTGTGATGTTAGACTGTGAGTGGCACCCCTGATAATGAGCAACATAAAGCACAGTAAGGCACTTGGTTCTTCCTGAGGCTTGGGTTTGAGGCCACAGGGTTTTTAATTTGCTTGTTTGTTTGTTAGATTGGTTTTGGGTGGGGGATAGGTAACTAAAACATGATTTTCTTTTTAAAGAAAGACAACCAAGAATTCTAGGCTCTAGCCACATGCTCAGTACGTGAGGTATGTTAACAGAGATTCACGTGTTTTCCAGTTCTCACTGCAGCCCTATAGGAGAGACATTATGTTCCTTTATACATGAGTTGAAAGATATTAAGACAGTTCCCTAAAAGTACTGGAGCTGAGGTGGTAGAACTGAGGTTTGTTTCCAGCTCTAGCCATGGGGGCTGGGGCTGGGTTATATATATCCAGAGTGAGGACTGACTGTGTGCTCTCTATGGGTAGTGAGTGTTTATGTTGGACATGGGTTGTACAAGGAAGTAGAACATTGGTGTTTATGTGGTTTTTAAAGAATGTATTAAAAGTTAAAGTGTTACCACCATTTTGGTTTAGAGGCCTGCCTCTGGATTCAGGCCTCTGGTTTCCAAGGATCACTACCATTATCTGAGATTTGTCTGTGTGTCTGGTCTTCAGAGGGTCCCTGACAGGACTTGGGTGCCTCACCAGTTACATCATACGATTTCAAGTGTGAGATGCTTTCTGCTGCCCCGCAGTCCTCTCTGCCTTCTGCTCCAACTCTGGCATAGCATGGGCCTGACTCAACCCCTAATTCTGTTCCCTGCAAAGGTCTGGGAGTGCATTTTAACACCTTAACCTGGCACTATCTGCGCCTGTGTGAGTGACCTGACTGCTCAGGATCATTGCACTCTTTTCATAGGAGCTGAATTCATCTGGTTGTCTTTAGAGGCAGGCGGTGATCTGTTTATCTCCAGGCCTTGGCTACTTTGAGCCTTTCTGTTTTAAATATATCTTTTATTTATCATCTATGCCGGGAACTTTTCTGGCTTGATCACATAACTCTCAGACTTCCTGACATCTGAATGCAGCCCATGCATACCCTCCTTAATGGTGGCTGATTTTAATCTTCTTGACCACAGTAAATCTGACATATACCTCAAGCCAATGGCATGTTGGCAGGCTATTTTGATCCCTTTTCTGTACCACAGAGATGGCTTGATTTAAGGAAACTGTCCTGACACGCTTGGTTCATGGCTGCTCAGTAGCCTACCACACTTGAGCTTCTGTGGTCCCTTTACTCTACTCATCCAGACTTGAGAGTGGTTTTCTGTTTGATACTTGCTGGTACTGACTGAAGTTCAGTTAGTTTCCTTGTATCTCACAGAGTTAAAAGAAATAAGACAAGTTTCCTACTAGTATTGAGTAGTTGTAGACATCTATAGGAAGTAAAGATTAGAGACAATAAAGATGGGCCTCAGAATTTAGTAGCATGTTCCCCCTTCTTTGGGTCTTATTGAAGCAACAGTTGCCTGAATATATTGAGTAAGTTACCCTCCAAGTGGAACACATTTAAAGTAAATCAGAGCCAGGACACATAGCACATTCTCTAGAGGGTATCTGCATAGAGGCACTAGTCTGTCTTCAGTCTTGCTTTGGTTGGTTTGATGGCTTTTAAAAGTCTTTATATAATGACTTTGTTTTATGGAAGTGGAGAGTGAGCCCAAGACAGGTTAGACTTCACTGGTGAGTCAGAACGTTCATGGCAAAAACATACTTAAGAGTCAGGGTGCATCTGTTCATTTACTCAGAATGCCTGCAAAGGTGTGGGGCCTACTTTCCATATAATGTTGGGGCACTAACTGACAAGGCAGGAGAAATGCTTCTTTAATGATCACCATTGCTTTGCCAAAAGTAGTAGAATAATCTATACCTCACTTTACCCGTTACCTCCAAAGGGGGTTGTGATGTAGCTGTGTGAGATATATCGTCTGGTTCAGTTTGTCCTGATATTCTGTTTTCCAAGACTTACAATTAGCCATCCCTGTCCTGGAATAGCTGCTTTCTCAGCCTCAAAGACAGACGTGAACAACTAGCAAACAGGACTTAAGTGATAACCGTATGGCTCTCAGTGCTGTTACCTTGGAATATATCATAGGACTGGGTAGAGCTCAGTGGTCTAGGACTTGCCAGGAACACTGTAAGTTGGCCAAAGCTGGAAGTCAAGAGGCCTCTGAAGAGTGTTCCAACTTGCAAGATGGTCAAGTAGAGGCAGGAAGGTCTGCAAAAGGGAATCCAGAGCCCAGGAGAGGCAGGAGGAAATCTACTAGGGCCATGAGTCACAACACAAATGAATAAATGAAGCAGGATTGCCGCAGTATAGATGATCCAAAGAAAAAAGCAGTAAGGGAAGGGCCGGGGAGGGATATGGGGTGGAAAAAATGAAAATGAATCACCTAATTACTGGGTGGGAATGCCGGTTGATGGATTCCAGGAGCACCATTTCTGGTCCAATTATGTGTCAAAAATGCTTTGGCTTAACAGCCAAAGGAAACTTAGGAGAAACCTCCCTCTTGGAAATAATTGAATGCATTCTCCAAACCTCCATTTTATTACTCTTATTTAAAAAAGAACAGGAAAAACAGCATTTTCTACCTCTTGACTAAGAATATTATTTTAAAGTTCTGGCTCCAGAGTTCTTAGGAACTGGCCCTTGCACATCCCTCTTGAAAGCACCTCGGAGCCAGAGGGCACCACCAGGTACAACCACAGGAGCACTCAGGGAGTCTGGGAAGTCTCTGGGAACTTTCCCTAATTAACACGGAGAAAAGTGGTTATCCCCCACTTCATGGTCTGTTCATCAGTATTCATAAGAATCAAAGTTACCATCTTTGGCCTGTCAATTATATTTATATATTTAATAAGTTAACTTAATAAAGGGTAGCATAATGGTTAATGCCTTTTCAAGCAATATCTTAAAAAAGCAAACAAAAACTAAACAAAACAAAAGTTTCTTTGGGGTGCGATGAATTTTGGGTACAACATTGTACCACAATGCATGGTTAAGCAAGAGTCTTTGCTCTCAGTGGAGGGTTGACAGGCTACAGCAGTGACTCAGTACGTCCCTTCCTGTCTACACCGTGTGGGATATGGCTTCTCATCACAGGCAGGTGAAATGAGATCCAATGCATATGGGAAAGAATCATATTTTATCTCACAATCAAGGAGAAAAATGGACTTCCTTCAACACTGAATAGAAATAAAGAAAAGGTCAGCACCTGGGAGGCAGAAGAAGAATCAGGAGGATGTCTTGAGTTATAGAGTTCCCCCGTTTCAAAAAAGAAGGTTTCTTGCTGTGTGTCATTAAATGAGGTTGTACAAAATTTAAAAGTGTTATATAACAATGAAGTGTGTAATTGACATCAACTTGAACGTCCTCAGAAACATCGCTCAGCTTACAGGGTCACTGTCTTTCAAGAAAATTGATGCCTTAATACTTTGCAGGAATGTCCAACTTGGGAGGAGGCAGGAAAAAATAGTAACAAGCAGCAATGTTGCCTTTTGAAATGCCTCAGGGAAGTTGTGTTGCATTATTTTGACAATGCTGGATGCAGATCTGGGGTCTTTTTGTCCATGACCATGGAAGCACTCCCCATGCTGTGATGGGCATTCATAATCGCCAGTACTCCTGTCACTGTGTCTTGAGACATGTACAGTCAACAGCAGAAACGCAGCCTGGTGCCAGCCTACCAGGATCTCCTGTGATGAGGACAAGAGCCATGGAGACGCTGTTCACATTTGTTGCAACACAGGCAGTGACCAAAAGCTGGAGGTGGAAATCTCTGGATATTTTCAAAGGGTCCAGAAAGGCATCCAGAAAATTTTTGAGCCAGAAATTATTCCAAGATTCATAAGGTAGACAGACTCATTTTGCTAAACTGACATTTTAATCAGTATTTCCTTTCTTATTTTCTAACAGGGCAACTGTGTTGTTTATACAATCCCTGCCAAGTATGAATTTATGTCTTTCACCTGTGTGGGGAAAGAATTCCTCTGTAAATATTTTCACCGGTCCAGGGAGGGGGGAGGAGGTTGGTTTCAGATAATCGCCAGGGCTATGAAGTGTCCACTAGAGTGTGTTTGACAGTCTAAAGCAGCCCTCGATTTCTTGCTGGTTTCCATGCTAGGCAGAAGGAAGCAGCCCCTGTAGGCATCACTGAGCCACTGAGGAAGAGCTCTGTGTCGGGGGTGTTTTTCAGCTCAGGGCTCCTGCATTTTTACTCATGTGCTTCCAGTCCAGCTCAAGAGTGGTAAGGACTGGTGCTTGTGATGTAGAGCAAAGGACATTATAAAACAAGGCTGTCAGTTGTGTGTCACAAACTCCTGCTGCTACCACTCCCATCCCCACGGTCTCCACTTCTCACCATGGGTGTTTTCGTTCCTGTGAAACAGATTAGGTGGGTAGAAGACAAGTGAGAAACTCTAAAGACATGGGAACCATCAGCCTTTCACGGCAGCACCAGTGCTGAAAGCTGGGCCCTAAGCAAGCTCCGGCCACTGTTCTGTCCCTCAGAACTAGACTGCAAGGGGGACCCGCCTTATGAATTGTCCTTGAGTTGATGAACAGAGAGCAGAGAGCAGGTGGCAAGAGCTGCTGGGTCTACCCCAGCAATATGCAGGGTCCTTCCCCTCCTGGTTCTGGGAGCCAGTGTGAGATGGAGAAACCATGGAATTGGTGTTAACATTCCTGCTGCCTGGTCCCTCGGTGTGGTGGGAAAACCATCAAAGAAAGGCAATCAAGATGGCTGGGAGGTTTCAAAACCCAAACCCAAGACAGCTGTTCTACCCACTAATAATCCATGTGTAACGGCTTGGTCCGTGGAACTCCAACTCCCAGGAAAACAGCAGCAGAGGTGCTCTTAGCCATTAAAAGTTTTCTGATTAAGCACATGTAATTCCAACATATGAAACACATTACAATCTGAAAAGAGTTGCAACACATGGAGATAGAACTCAGACTCCAGAGCCGGCCTGTGAGGCTCATTAGCTGTGTGGTTGGGGGATGTTACCTCTTCATCTGAGAAATGGGGACAGTATCGCCTTAGTACTTGTAGGGCTGTTAGATGAGACATGTATCTCTTAAGCCAGTGCAAAGTTCAAAATTAATATTCGTAGCCAACATTATTTTGTGCTAAAGTGTTCTCTTAAATCAGACAATGCAAAGGGCAATTTTAATATACATTGTTATTATATATAGCTAACATTTTATACTAAAGTGTTCTCAGGTGACATGAAGACGGTGGAAGGGGAAAGCCATGGAGACAAATGCACAGGAAATTTTCATGTACAATCACACCTTGAGCTGGCAGCATTCTCCTGGCCACAGCTCCTGACTAAAACATAGTCCCGAGGTCACAAGGGAGCCTGGGAAATACAGCCCATCACAGAGTCTTGGGGCAAGGAGAGAATGTGGGGGTTACACTGATACTCTGTGTATGTACCTATCTGATTGTGACCTCTGACTAAATCCTTCTAGAATAGAGAGTATGTGGGTCCACACAGCAATTATGTCTTGCTGAATGGGAATCGAAATTGTGGTTGCATTATTTTCTTCTTAGTTTTGTAACATTTTTCGAATGGGAGTCTTACAAAATCACAAAAGTGAAAAAAAAACTGGTTCTGTATTTTAAAAATTGCCTCTGTTAAAAGGATGTGCCTATGTAAAATGGTAGTCACGCCAGCTCTAAACAGACTGCGAGATCAATTAACAAGTGACCCAGCATTCTAAAATTCAACTTCCGGTTTTCTGTGGTAGCCAAAGTTCACTGGTGTTTGAAACCACAAAGCACTGTGGAACACTGGGAGGTCTGGATGCAACCCAAGAGTCAAGTAACAGAAAAGAGAGGTGGGAACAAGTGTCTCTGTTGGGCAGTGCGCAGTGGAGTTACTGCTACTTTGTAACACACAGCTACAAGAGTAAATGCCTTCGCCTTTCTAAGATTCTCACAGCCTGGCTCCCTCAGACATGTATGATGGCGTCCTGCTGGACAGACCCAAATCTCTTTGTAACGGTCTGATCTACTACAGTGTCAACATAGTCAGGCTGTGTGTCCACAAGAGTGTAGAGAGAATATCTTATATCTGTACGGATGTGGCACCTGCCAATAATAGTTTCCAGCCTATGGATTAGGCAGGGAATGGAAGGTGGCAGCAAGAATCCTGGGAGAGAGCCAGGTAGGAGATCCACCTGGGAAGATGTGAGGAGAAGGAGACATGGCACCTAAGCACAGGTGACCAGCCAATGGCAGAATGCAGATTAAAATAAATATCTTAGGATATGATTCTAGTCAGAAAAGCCTAGGTATTTGTAACTATATTTTGAGTCTAAATCTTATTTCTGGGATGGGGATGGGAGGAAGAACCAAGGTAACTTCTACACAAGGGTTCTGTGAGTAACCTTGGAGCCTGCAAACCCTTTCAGAGAGGAGGCCTGCTGAGGGATCCCAAGGCCTTTGTGAAACCCTTGGTAGTTGCCTTATGACTTCTCTGGTGCTTGTAGAGGGCCAGCAGAAACAAGGCTGTCCTTCCTGTCCTCTGCACTCCCAAGGTGACCCTTACTTACATCTACACCATGGCCTTCAGTGTCCTTAGGTATTGTGGGTGATGAACATCTGTACATTGTTCACTCCACCCCCAAAAATGTGAGCAACTATGGCTCCTTTATTCCTCATCATTAGCCTGTGTTGGGCAGGCCGTTGTAGTAACAGGACTGGTCGATACATAAGCCTAAACATTTACTAATTTTCTAGGATTATCTTTTTCTGATAAAGGGTCTTACTCAGTAAACCAGGGTATCCTAAAGTTTATTATGTACCCCAGTCTGGCCTTAAAGCCCCCGCCTTAGCCTCCTGCATGCTGGAACTACAGTGTGCACTACCATCCTGGATACTTTATTAATTTTCTTAGAATAGATTGCTTTGCATATTTAAGCCATAGCATGTTTAAGATTTGAAAAACACAGAGTAGAACTGGCCCTTTTTATTGTTTTTGGTTCACGTTTTCTGTACCGAAATTTTTTTAATTTTTTGAGGTAAGAAATGTGACAGAAGATATCATGCAGAATATTTTCAGACAACAGTTTTAGACCAATCAGTATAGTTTACATGGCTTTCAATTTACTCAGTATTGCTGAATTGAGGAGCAGAGTTACATTAACCTAAGGGAGGGACAACATTTTAAACTTAATGTATAAATCTAAAAGCCCAATAGTTACAATTATTGCTAAAGTACCTTCCAAATGGACTCTGTTTGTGTTTCTTTACATTAGCCTGTAATATAATAGGAACACATAGTGTGAATCCAAGTGTGCTCTGAAGTTGTGGGTACTTCAACTTGTTTTATTTTACTGTCAGTCTACCTGTGTTACAATGTTTAAAGTAACTTGTTATAATATTGCTATAGTTCAGTTGTTGGTTTTCTTTTTTTTTTTGTTTTGATTGGTATATTTAGACCATTTCATTCAATATAATCAGTATTTGTTTTGTGTTTAGCTTTCTAACATTCTGTCTTTTCTTGCTTTCTGTTTTGATTATTTATAAATTTTAGTATATTATGCTATTTAGTCTCTAGTAGTGTCTTGAGCCGTATCTTCTTAGAACTTACTTCCAGTAACATTTTTATCTCATTCAATGTAGTGCAGAATTCTTTCCTTTAGATCCCCTTACCATCCACTCTTAAAAAAATATTTTCCTCAAGCATTTCCTCTGGAAACATTAAGTATCATGTCAGGTAGTATTAAAAGGTTGATGCAGTCATAAACTATATTTTTCAAAACTCATGAAGTAGCTCCAGTTGATGGTCTGTCTACATCTGCCGTTCCATCATTGAGGAGATGAAGACAAGAGAACCAAGAGTTCAAGGCCAATACAGGTTACATAGTGAGACTCCCCCAAAGAGGGAAGTCTTTTGACTGTTGTAACTTATGCTCTGTCCCTCTCCTCTGATACTCCAGCCTTCCAAAGAACAAAAAATAAAAAATGAAGGGTAGTTGGTTGACTTTTGTAGCTCATCCTGTGTCCCTTCCTCTGACACCCTAGCCTTCTGTCTTTTTTTTTTTTCTCAAAAAGTTTCCTGACCATGTTTTAGTCATAAGTCTGTCCTTCATTTCCCTCAATCTGAGATTTTCTTTATTTTCCCTTTACTCCTGTCATATCATCTCACGACATCTAAAGAGGGGCTCATCCGATGTAACCTGATGTCATCTGAGGACTGCTGTGTACTCATTTCCTGTCGTCATGGATCTGGTAGGAAAAATGCCTTTGGAGTTGAGGTGCTTTAGAGTAGTCCACTCCCCCTGCCCCCACTTTTAGTATATTTTCTTTTAGGATTTGCAGGAATTAATTATGATGTGTCTTAGCATCAATTTATTTGACTCATCCTAGTTGGGGCTTGCCAGCTTTCTTGAAACTTAGGTATCTTTCTTCCCGCATGCTCTACTGGGTGGTAGCAGGTGTTAAGATAAAGATATTTTTCAGGTGAGTTCCATGAGTTCCATGGAAATGAGGCATAAAGTGGCTTCTTCCTATGAAGCAATGTTCTGTCTCATTGTCAGCCAACTAAAATGATCCTGAGAAGGGTGAAGTGAGCCCCAGTGGACCTCAGATGGGCAGTAGGTAGGTTCTTGGCAGACAACTAGATGAATGTGGGAACAGAAGGGAAATGATTAACCTAGATGGCTCTGGGCAGAATAGCAGGACCTGAGCAAAAGCAGAATTTCAGCAGCTGCTACTTACAAGGACTCGGGTCTTGAACCCAGGTGAGAGCTCAGCACAATGGGCTGCAGAGTACTACTAGGATAAATGGATTCAGACGAGCAACCATGAGAAGACATCATAGCATCTCTGAGTGTGCTACTCTAAGGGAGTGGATTTAAAAAGGCAGGACAATTAAGAGGAGCCTCTGTGTGTGTGAAAACCACATCTGGAAGGTGCTGGTATCTGCAAACAAATGTTATCAGTGCTATCTAGCCAACTGCAAATGGCTGTGAGTGCCTGTGGGCATACACATGCATGCACACGAGCATACATGAGCATGTGTGTGTGTTCATGTGTGCATGCATGTGTATGTGCATGTGTGTGTGTGTGTGTGTGTGTGTGTGTGTGTGTGTGTGTGTGTATGTGATCAGATAACAAAATTTCTCACAAGTAAGCCTCAAATAGACTTTAATATGTCCCTATAGACAGCTTAAGCCCAGAGATTTGAAATGACAGTGCTAAGATCACCACACACCACAACATGCAGCTGAATAGCAGCCAGTCTGTGAGGTGGCACTCCCTCTGGCTCTTTCCCCCCTATTAGAGCTGTTGTTGAGTGAGACATGCAGATACATTAGAAGATAGCAAGGAAAGCAATGTCCCAGTTGGTTTTAGTCTTATTCAAGAAAACAAGAGACACACAACCATTTAGGGTTGCATGCCAAAATGTCCTAATCTACAAGGATCACCAGAGTGGAGGAAGGCAGTCAGAGAACTGGAACAGCCTGTTTTCATGGGGTGAGTTAGGACCTGAGCCATAACATAAAGTGGGAGAGGGGATGCCAGAGACACAATGTCTAGGTTCCGACATCACTTGCTTTTGTCTTTCGCTGCTGTGATGGTACGCCATGGCCAAAAGCAACTGAAGGAGGAAAGAGCTTATTTCAGCTCACGGTTTCAGAGGGTGAGTCCATATGTGTGCGTGGGGGGGGGCTGGCAGGGTGTGGCAGGAGCAGGAAGCTGAGAAATCACGTTTTCATCTACATGTAGGAAGCAGAGGGAGGTGTGGGGGAGAGAAGAGGAAGTAGAGCAAGGCTATAAATCCTCAAAGCCCACCCCAATAATTACTTCCTCTAGTAACGCTGTACTTCTTTAAACAGCACCAACAACTGGGATCCAAGTGTTCAAATACAGGAGCCTACATGAACATTCTCCTTTAAATCAGTAGAGTTCTTAACAGCACAACCAAACCTTGCTTTAAGGTTTTTATTAGTTCGTTTTGCTGTGAATCCACACAAAGCAAATAACTTTGTGGTCTGTCAGTATTGTGTCAGCAGATCGTTCTAGAGCCAGATAACCTCCAGATAATCTCCAAAACAGAAGTGCGTGCAGATGACCAGCTTCCCTCTTTCCTCCCTCCCTCCCTCTCTTCCTTCCTTCCTCCCCTCCTTCCTCCATTGTTTGGCATCTATATACTGAATAAGTGTTACTCACCTTATACAGTAGGTATATGAGAGATGCAAATAGGGAAGATACCACTCCTGTTTTTAAGAAAAGGTGTAACATGTCTAATTTTCTGCTCCAAAAGAAACTGCATGGTGACTCATGCCTATAAACCTTGATATAAGAGTACGGTGTGGAGGGGATTGTCACAGGTTTGAAGCCAGCTTAGGTTGGATAGTGTCGTGATATAGCCTGTACTGCATAGCAGAATTCTAAAGGAAGTGAGGGAGGGAGGGAGAGAAGAAGTGAGGGAGAGATATCTCAGAATATTTGTAGACACTAGTCATATCTGAGAATGTCAATTTTTTCCCTCAGAAGCAAAAATATATTTCTGGCTACAATACAATAAAGGTCTAACATTAGGAAATAAAAAGGAAAAACTAACACCCCCTTCCCAAAGAGCCCTCTATTAACTTTGGGGTCAAAGGAAAAAAAATTAAACTGAATATATAAAATGTCTAGAGAATTCTGAAAATGAAAATCCTATGGTTCAAATCTGCGAGCTATCACTGAAATTTTTCTTGATGAAAAATTCATGGTCAAGATCGCCTCTCAAGAGGCCAGAAAACATTAAAATCCACCTACAAAATTCAGAAGAACATCAAAGCCGACACAATTTTATTACAAATAATGAGAGAGAAAGCTAAAATTGTACTTTCAAGGGAGTTGTCGGGTTTTGTTTGTTTGTTTGTTTGTTTGTTTGTTCTGCTGAGGTCAGTGAGACAGATCACATTGGCAGTGTAGTTTAGGACAGGAAGAGCTAGTGCAGAAGACTGAAGAATAGCAAACGACAGATGTGAAGGAAACTCCAGCAGTCACCGACAGTACTTTACAAACACAAGAATGATCAGTTTTTCATACCAGAGAGCGTTTGTTAGACAAGCACTGCCCACATGGAATAGAAGCGTTAACTAGAACTTTCCCTACAATTTTATAAGCTGCAGAGGTTTTTCACATCTCTTGTCCATGACTGCCTGCAACATGACCAACTGCCTCAACCTCCTAATGTCCTGACCTCCCTGCCATGGCAGAGAGCCGCCTTAACTGCAAGTCAAAACAACCCTGTCCCTCTGAGTGGCTTTTGTTAAGAGTATTTTAACACAGTAACAGAAAAAGAAAGTATGCTACTACAGTACCATGTTTATTTTTGAGATAATGTCTCAGGTAGTCTAAGGTAGCTTTAAGCTTTCTATACAGCCAGACAACACCTTTTGTAAGGGAATAACAAATATTACTTCAGCAACCAGTTAACAGTTTGGAATTTTTCTACATCAATATTATGATTCTTTCACCAGAATAAATTCCAGATGAGCTATTAAGTAATTTTTAAAAATCAAATTGGAGTAGAAAGCAAATATATAAACTTGTTTATTCTATTGATATGATAATTTTTAATGGTCAGATAAAATTCTTGTGCTATAAAGAGAAAAGAAATGATGAACATGTTTACATAAAGAGGGTCGTAGCTTCAGGCTTGGTATGGTGGTACACACCTGTCGTCTCAGCGCTTGCTTTAAGACTGGTGGCTCCTGGGTTTAAGGCCAGCCTGAGCCACACAGTGAGATCCTGACTTCAAAAAAGAACTGAGTGTGGTATGTTGGGATAGCGTGTAACACTAACATGGACAACTAAAGCAAGAAGACAGGAATAGGTCATTCTCAGCTACGTAGTGCAAGGCCAGGCTGGGCTCCAAGGGGTCCTGTTTTAAAAAGAGAGAGAGGAGGGAGGAAGAGAGGAGAGAGAGAAATAGGGACAGAGACACAGAGAGAGGCAGCACTTATGCAGGCCTTTAGTCTCAGCACTTGGGAGGCAGAGGATCTCGCTGAGTTCCAGTAAGACCCTGTCTCAAAATAATAATAATAATAATAATAATAATAATAATAATAAACAATTCAATTTAATATTTGGATAGAGAATTTGTTCAGATGGTAGAGAGAGCTTGCCATGATCCCAGCACCACATAAACTAGGCATGTTGGCACAAGCCTACAATCCCACACTCAGGGGTCAGAAGTTCAAGGTGCTATTTGGCTGCATCAGAAGTTCTAGGCCAGCTTAGACTACAATGAGACCCTATGTCAGAAAGACAGTGGGGAAGAGAGAAAGAGAAAAGGTTAGTTCTGTAGTATCTACTTTCTTTCCCTGTTTCTGTGTTGAAATACTCTTGACAGAGAGCAGCTTAACACAGAAAGGGGGTTTTGGCTCACAGTTCAGGGGGTTTTGGCTCACAGTTCAAGGTGGTCATTTGCCATAGCTGGGAGCTATTAGCATCCGGAAGTTGAGGCAGCTGGTTACATTGCATCCACAGTTAGGGAGAAAAGAGTACTGAGTACTTATGCTTAGCTTATGTTCTTTTTATACACTCCAGGATCTAGCCTAGAGAATGGTGCTACCCAAAGTGGGCAACTCTTTCCACTTCAGTCAGTCTCATTAAGACAATTTCCCTACCAGCATGCCCAGAGGCCCCCACCCCACACCCCACCCTAGGTGACTCGTGATCTCAAGTTGATTGTTGATGTTGACCATTATAGTAATGAAGGCCAAATGGGGGGAAAAGATGACATTTATATTTGTAAAACATGGCAAAAATATGGCTTTATTTTATCAAGCATTCTAACCAATTCTTTTTTAAAACTCACCCCACCGTATAAAAATACAAAACTCAGAGTAAAGCAGTCACTTAACCAAAGCTGGTGTTCTGACTTATTTTCTGTGGGAGTAGAAATTGATTTAACTTTTCGAAGGGCAATTAGTCAGTATTCATAAAGTTTTAATGTGTGTTCTTGGCTCAGTATGTCCACGTTAGGAATTTCATACAAATGAAAGTGGGCAGAATGTTTACCTCGGCATTGCTGGAAAAACCAGTGCTCCAGATTCTCAGGAGGTGTCTGTGAATAGGACCAAAGCAGGCCCATTCCAAGCCATCTTGGATGGAATTCTCTGCAGCCTTTAAAAAGGCTGAAGCAAAGCAAGTGTGGCAGAAGTGCTCAGTGTCAGCCAAGGAAACAAGGGGCCATGTTTACTGTGAGACGGTCTACACAGACCTGGGCCATGTTTACTGTGAGACGGTCCACACAGACCTGGAAACCAGTTTCAGGAAAAGATTCGCAGGAAGCCTACCACAACCAGTTACCATGGAGAGTGACCTCGCACCAGTGGAGGCACAGCCTCCTTTCTATTCACACCAGCGGAGGCACGGCCTCCTCTCCATTGCTGATTTTCACTGTTGCCACCTGAGTGGTCAGTAAACAATGAGATTCAGTGAAACATGGGAGCCAAATGCAGATGACATTCTAAAGTAAGCTTCACAGCTCTAAGCCTCACCTCACACTGCTTGATTTCAATTTAACCATTGCTAGTTAAATCATCATGTTAAGTAGAATTTAGTCCAGAGCAGAGACTTGGCGTTCTATTCAATGTGTGCTGCTGCCTTTACCAGCAAGTGTGGTTTGTGTGAACTCTCTGGAGCAGCCAGTGTGGTGTCCAGTCTTTCAGCTGGGAAGGCTCAGAGAAGCCAATTGATTCCAAGGTAGGTGTTCACTTGAGTGGCTCTGGCCTTAGGGCCTGCAGATGGCAGATGGTGGCTGCTGCTGGCCACCAGCAGTGGGTCCTTTATCCTCTCTGTAAAGTCTCTTGGCTCAGAGAAGGTGATAGAAAACCCTGGGGCAGCTAGATTATGTGACTCCTGAGCCTGAGCACTGAATTAATAGTGACTCCCGCTCCAGCACACCCACCAGCAAATGCAGTTGGGCTTCTTCACATTACAGGTTCAGAGGTCAAAGCAGCCTCTCTGCATCCCATGGTACCTGGCTGGGAGAGATGCTGAGCAGCTGTTTTCTTCATCTCTGAGCCAGTTGTTCCCTGGGTCTCTCTCTCGGGACAGCAGCAGTTTCTCCACCACTCATTGGCCCCTGTGCCCCTCCTTACATGGCTGAAGTGTTTGATGGTAGTCCAGTAGATTTCAGCTCAAGCAAACCATGGTCTTTGGAATAGCAACTAATACCAGTAAGCCTCTGAACCTTTTTGGGGACACTTTTGTCCTCAAATGACTTCCATTTTCGCCTTGATTGGCAAGTGTAGACAATCCAAATGTCATCTATATTAGGCTAAGACACTGTTTTGAGTTCTGGATATATCTCAGATTCTGGGAACTGACTTTAAGCAGAATCATGTGGCTTTGCACTAAAGACACAGATGAATCACAGGGAAGCAGAACATGTCCCCACAGTAACCGTACATGGGCCACCCTGCCTGTTTATCAGACCTTAGCAACCTTGACCCGTCAAGAGCCCCTCATACTGAAGGCAGTTGCCATTCAGGTTCCTATTCCCAACTCATGCAAAAGTAAGTACTCTGAAATGCCACCTTAGCATATGGCTAGGTGGGACACCTCAGGACAATTCAGTAGAATGTGGTCCTGCGTAATCAGTTACTCATGTGGAGTTGATAGGGCTGGGCCATCTTCCAGCTTCTAGTGAAAAAAGACCAAACAAAGTCAAGCACCTCAGTGTTCCAAGTTAACAAGGGACAGGTGTCCTCTCTGTCCCCTCATCCCCGCCCCATGCATTGTGTGCTGCAGGCTGCTGTAATGCAGAACTGGCCCTCTGAGTCCCTCAGGCCCCTCCTCTGGCCGGGGCCTTCTGGGTGAAAGTGTGTCTGAGAGCTACCAAGCAAGGGCTTTAAGCCCTAGTATGTCTGGAGTCACTGCTGACTTCTCAGGACCTGCTGCTTCTCAGTGCCTCACAAGCCAATCACGAGCCACCAGGAAAACAGGCTAAGAAGTCAGCAGTGGAAATCAGGCCTTTATACTTTTTCAAAGTGCTTAAACTTCTAACTTGATCTTACATCATTTATTAATTTATTGTGGGAGAAGTGTTTGTCTGTTGAGATCAGAGGAGAACTTTGGGGCAGGTCAATTCTCTCTTCCATGTAGATTCTAAGGATCAAACTCAAGTTGTCAAGCCTGTCAATAAGCACGTTTATCTTCTGAGCCATCTTGCCAGCTCTACTCTTAGCTATAAAACATACTAAATTCTAATGTTTCCGCTAGTCATCTGAAGATCCTGCTAAAATGCAGATTTTGGTCCAACAGTTGTTGGACTGGGGCTGGGGTTCATCCATGGTTGTAAGAACCTGTGAGCAGAAGCAGCTCATTTCTCCCGAGTGTGTGATTACCACTTCTTGCACATACACACTTGGGTGCAGAGGCTGAGGAGGGCTCGGTGTGACTGGTGTGCAGAAGGTAGGAAGTATACTCCCAAGGCTGCCTGCATGTTCTTGACTCCAGATACAGGATGGTGACAGGGTTAAGTACAGTGGCTGGTTATCCTCTCCTGACATGAATTCCTCAAGGACTAGAGACACAGGAAGGCACGGTATCCAAAAGACAGATGGAAACGAAACTTTCACACACATGCAGCTCTTGCACACAGTCATGGGGGAGAGCAGCCTTTGAAGAATGTATGGCCAGACACACATTCCAACCACCTGTTTATGCCACATGGTTCATATAGACACATTGCAATCCAAGAAGATAAACTTTTAAAATATCTGAACCCGTTTGCCTTTTCTTTGTCCAAAATAGTTCTCTCCTCTGTGCCTTTAGTTGAACATAGAGCTGAATTTCTTTCTCTAAAAGGAAAGAAGGTGAAATGGGCTGATCTGACTGGAGGAAGTCTTACAAGGCACACATAGAAGAGTCTTGTGTGGCAGTGGAAGACTGAAGAGTGCTCACTGGGAGTGCTCCCCGCTTTCCTGGAGAATGCTCCTACTTTTCATTTCAGAGAAGGAGATCGGATCCCGAGAGGTTCAGACCTGGGCTGAGATGACACATTATAATGAGTCTGTCTATACCAAACCCACTAGTCCTTCATAATTAGGATATGTGTCCTCTAGGGTCCTGGGCATCATTTGAAGCTGTTTTACTTTAAGTAAAATCAGTATAACTATTATTACTGGGGAAACAAGTGTGTACAGAGGTCAGAGGAGAACTTTGTGGAGTTGGTTCTCTCCTTCCACCTTTATGTGGCTCTGGAGACCAAACTCGGATGGCCAGGCTTGCTGGCCTGTACCCAATGAGGCATCTCACTGGGCCTTGTGATCAGTTTTTAAAAAGCAAAACAAACCAACACAACGCAGGCAGATTGTGCAGTAGCTGTCCTTTTCTGCAGGTAAAACTCTGACCCTCATTGTTCCTGCCCTGCTGTTTCCTTCGGTCTTTGTTAAACATACACCTGTGTGGTGGTGCTCACCTTATATAGAAACTGGAATCCTGAGGGCCAGTTCAAGGGCAGCTCCAACTACCTAAGAAGTTTGAGGCCAGCTTGAGCCATATGAAACTTCTTCAAAGAAACAAAAATAAATAAGAAGCCTGTATTTTTTACCTTTAAGGATTATATTCTGGCCTGCCAGAGTAGCATACACCTCCCAGCACTCAAGAGGTAGATGTAGGAGGTTCAAAACTTAAACGTCAGTCTCAGCCACATCGTGAGTTTGAGGACAGCCTGGACTACATGCAATGCTGTCCCCCAACACCAAATTGTTTTGTAGTTAGGGGGTTAGCTCAGTGGTGAAACAAACTTACAAACAAACATACATACACAAAACAGTTTGATCTGGTTGGACTTAAACTGAATTAAGCTCCAGAGGCCTCTCTAGGGCTCCCATTTGTACGCTTCTGGCTTATTTTCTTACTCATATGATTCCATGTGAATTCTCTTACCAGGCATTGGGACCTTTGTAGAAATTCTAGGACTTTGGACAGAGTTGGAAAGTTAGAATCAGCATGTGTGTTAACAGCCAGGCTGGCGTAGCTTCGGGGAGATGCTATCCCTAATTTGGTCAAGCACAATACGTCTCTATTTAATAGTTCGTGATCTGGGGGTGGCTGTAAACTCGCACAAATGGGGGTACTGATAAAAATGAAGGGAAGCACTTTGCCCAAATGTTGCTTTTGTTTGGAATTTAGCAAATTAGTATGTTGACATTTGTCCCTGATGGGTTTCATTGTTTGCTGAAAGGATTGGGGGCGGGGATGACAGCATGAATGGGGAGTCCTGCAGACTCCTGAGAATTGATAAAAAGCATCTTTGTTCACGGCACAAAAGCACAACAGATATCTTCTTGACAGACATGTTACAAGGGGCAGCTTGTGTCACTGCAGAATAAAACAAATCATGAAAATCTTCTCTGCTGCTGTGCACACTTTTGTGCCGTTTCGATTTCTCCTTTCATTTGTGGTTATAGCTGTCTCTTTGCAAATGGAGGGCAGTGAGTGATGCTTCAGCAAGTTTAACCCTTGGGTTTCTTTGTGCTGTGTGTATATATAATGCAAGACAAGTGATTTCAAAACACTGTAAACTCAGTTGTGGGGGAAATTGCCTTAATGACTATCCCACATCCCCAGATCTCAAGAGGGGTGAGCGGGGGCTGCATGTGGGACAAGGGACTAGCAGTTGCATACAGAAGAGAAAAAAAAGTTTGGATTCAATCAAAACAGAGTGAAAATTCTAATTGTACATCATCCTTGTAGTTAGGTCTATGGTGGACAGGCTCCTGGTCTCCTGTTCTTTCCCTCTGAACGTCACCGAGCCTTCTCAAGAAGCTGCTCACACCATACCTTTGCTCCAATTGTATTAAAACACCCATTAAAACATACTCAGGAGAGCGTAGGTACATGGGCACAAATGTGCAGGATTTCCAGCAAGAGCCATGACGGAGAGCTATAAGTAATGGGGTCCATCAGCAATCAGATAATAACACCCGTCACTAACAACTGCCAACACTTAGGCTAGCGCAGTCAGACACTGAGAGGAACCATCCATCACCCTTGTCATTTTGGCAAGGAGGGGGAGGCAGGCACGAGGCGGGCGCAGAGGACAGGAGGGAGCAGAAGGGAATGCTGAAGGAGGTGGAGATACAGCCAAAGGCACCCTGGACATCACGATGAGAACCTAGGAACTGAGATAAAAAGGTTGGTCACTTAGTAGACGAGGAACTTTGCTATTGAGCATCTCTCCTCCAGACTGTGATCTCCAGACCAACCAGAAGGCATGTCCCTTCTTCTCTTTGTCATGTTGTCTGTGTCCCTAACACAGGCCTTGTCTGAGACTTAAAAGCCAGTCTGTAAATGTCTCTAGAAAAAAAAAAAAAAAAGAGTGGTTCATTATCACTGTCCACCCTCTGCCCTAATTGTCCAACTCTTCTTGGACCCAAAATATGAATTCCAGAATGCTATCACCTTGTGCACAAAGGCACAGAGGTGGGTTCCTGCCTGTGAGTTACCCATGGTGTTAGAAGGAAGAAAAGGCCTCTACCAGCTCCTGGTTGACTGGTCCAAGATCCATGGGGTCATTTCCAACATCTCTGTTTTCTCCATTGACTTTATTAAGTGCAGGGTTTACCTTTCCTACTATCAGAAAGTTAATTTGCTAAGGAAAATAGAGGCAGCTATGTAAATGATATCACAGAATCTCCCCAGAATAAGGTGCCTAAATAACTGGGTGTGGTGTTTTCTGATTTGGTGGTCGTGGTATATGTGTGCCTGTATGTGTGTTTTCCAGACAGTTCTCATGAAGCTTTACACATGTACATATACATGTACATGTACTCACAAACATGTACTGAAATGCATGCACACGCACGCATGCACACACACATGTGCACACGCACACAAGTGTGCACATGCACCCGCTTGTTCTGTAGATGCCATCCCTCCATCTTCAGACTGGGAGCCGAGCAATGTCTCCTCTGAGTCACCAAGAGACAATTAACTTTCTAGAGATAAGGTAGGTACCTGGGAAAGCTGGGGGCAAGAATTCCCCTCAGTCTTCTCTGATCCTCAGATTTGAACACTCGAGTTTTCTTTTAGCTTTGATAATCTTTGAACCTTGACTTTCTTCCATTTTAATTTGTGGAAATAATTTCCTGCACTTTTCCTGTGAGCGGAAGTGTAAGACACCAGGCTGTCTCTGATGATTGCCAGAGTAGAGATTTCTTAGTGGAAAGTCTGCTTCCTTTTTATGTTGCTTAACACAGCAGAAGTTTGAGGAGAACAGAGGAGCCCAGTGTTCCCTTCTATAGTTTTTGACGTCATTTGCCTGTGGGTGGGTTACAGTCCACCACCATCTCTCCAGCCATGCTGAATTTTATTACATGTATTTAAAAGACACCTCAGTGTGGCTGGCCACTGAAAGAAGCTATTTAACCGGGGGCTCCACAGCAAAGCTGTCGCACAGAGAAATCTAGTCTAGTTTGTAGCCACTCCAGAATTGCATCCTGCTGGGTAAAGCTTCCATGCTCCCCCGCTAGGCCTCTGGCCAGTAAGTGTGACATGCTACCTTTACACTTTTTCACGGGGGCTGTGAAGGAACAATGCTAGACACTGATTTGGAAGCAGTGATCAACCTAAGAGAAAGGTGGGGAGAAGAAAAGGCACCATGCTCCTGGGCTCTGCAGCAGGGCACTTGGCTTTGATTATTTCATTTAGCTCAGCTATAAAATCATCATATACAAAACAGTCCAATGGGTTTGAGGCTGTGGAGAGTTTAGAGCTCTCTGGGAAGACAGAGGCAGACAGAGGCAGACAGGGAAACCCAGAGCTGTTGGAAGTCCCCAGCAAGCTAAGCTTGTTAGCCACACAGCATTTAAAAGTGTAATTGTGTTACATATGTTCGAGGCATTGGAAATACATTTATTTACACAAATATTTGGCTCTGGTATTTTAAAATACCAGAGTTCAGCTGAGTGATTACAAAGTTAGCTGCTACTAAATGCAGATACTAATCTTGCTCTAACTTTTTCCTTTCTCCAAGTAAAATATTTTTGCCGTCTTTCCTCATATGTTTTTAGGGATTAGTTTTCAATGCAGAGTAGGCGGTAAATTTGGAGAAATGATTTAAGCTGCCAAAATAAGCAACTTACTCCATGACATTATGGTCTAAAAACACATAGTCGGTCTGGTCTTGCCTGCTAACATGAATAGCACTCACTTGGTGAGGCACGTGAGTGGAAATCATGCCACACAGAGCTGTGACTCAGGTCTGTGCTCAGAAAAACTGAGGTAATGGCTATTAATATTTTATTTCATACATTACGGTGTTTGCAAAAGTAAACACGCTGTAGTTAAGGTTACCCGTGCCGCTGCTCCAACATTACCCAGTGTTTCTTTGTAGCAGGCTTTTTTTTTTTCCACAGATGTTTCAGCCCAAAGGTGACTTTTTCAGAGCCTTGGAGTAAATGAATAAAACAAAGAAAGACAGTTGGGTGGCCTGTTATTGTCATCGTGGAAAATGGCAGCAGGCGTCATTCTCTTCCTATTTGTTGTCTTCCTTTCATATTAAACCAGTGACCAGAAATAAATAAGATGTGGTTGAAATTCCCCGGAAGAGCAACCTTACCAGCAGAAAGAGCAGGTATTACCAAGTTTTAGTAAACCTGCCTTTGTGACAGGGAGTGGCATCTTCTAAGGAGGTATCAGACCCATCTTCTGCTTCATGCCAACATACGCTTCTAGCTGTGAAGGACTTGCCAGTTTCAGGGAAAGGTTGTTGGTTGGCTCTGATATGACCAGGTCCCGTCACAGTGTCAGGCATGCCTAGTGAGCCTAATGTACTGGTGTTCCAATGGGCACCTTGTCACAGCACCAGGAGCCTTTCAGAGCGGAGTGTTGTTTTCAGTACTATTGTTCCTCTCGCTGCCAGATGTATGTGATGTGTTTATTAAAAGATAAAGAAAAGATAAGTCCCAGGTTTTGGCACCAATGTTATGAAAAAGATAGAGAGTAGAGAGTGGGGGACATGTTCTATGGAGGTGTGGTGAGGTGTGGGGGAAGGGAGTGTCTCTGTGAGGCCCGTGGTGGGCATCCCTTCCCCGTGAGGGATCAGCCACACAACAGTATAGTATAGAATAGAGTTTATTCTGGACATAGGAAGAGGAGTTAAGAGGGTAGTAGGGGCAGAGAGAGAGAAGAGAAGAGGAGTAGAGAAAAGAAGAGGCTGACCATGAGCACATAGAGAGGGGGTAAGGGGACGGGGAGAGGAGGGACAAAGAGGACAAGGGTAAGAAAAGCAAGAGCAAGAGGGCAAGAGGGTGAGGAGGGGCAAGCAGCCCTGTTTATAGTGCCAGGTGACTGTGGGGTGGAGTTTGGAAGAATCCTAACAGTATATATATTTCAGTGACTCCCACATGTTTCTAAGTTCCCTTAGAAATAAGTGACTCGTGAGAGGAGGGATGGGTCACCATGCTCAGTAGCCACTGCTTGGGCCCTGGCTGCCAGTCCCCTACTCCTTAAACGAATGACTTGGAATGAGTTCCCCAGTGTCCCTTTTCGGCATCGCTGTTTGGAAGCAGAGCATCCTGGCTAAGTGTGGTTAGATGAGAGATGCTGGGCAGATGACCAGCTGCTGCCATTTCAGTGTTGAAGCAGGAAGACATAGCTAATAAGAAGGGTGAGATTGGCTGCCCTGGAACTGTCACTACCTCACCCAGACTTCCCAGAGCAGCCACTGGCTCCATGTCGCAGCTGAATGATGTCATCTCCGCTGTAATGTGCTGCTGCAGCTGGCCAGGATGGAAGGGCCATGTTATTGCTGCATGTTTTTACTGTGAAAGGAAATGAAATAAGCAGGGCAGTATGAGAGCATAGCACTGCTCACAGGCGTTAGAGGCCATGAGAGAGTGTGGCTCTGTGGCAAAGCAAAATCAGCCCATGATTCCAGAGTGTGCCTGTGGATGCGAGTGTGTGTGTGTGTCTGTGCATGTGTGTGTGTGTCTCTCTGTGTATGTGTGTGTGTCTGTGTCTCTCTGTGCATGTGTGTGTGTATGTGTATCTATGTGTATGTCTGTGTGTCTCTCTGTATGCGTGTGTGTCTGTGTCTCTCTCTGCATGTGTGTGTGTGTGTGTGTCTGTGCATGTGTGTGTGCTCGAGTATGTGCACACGTGTGCACTCGAGCACATGTGCCATGCTTGCATGAATGCATCTGGAACTGGTCTTGGGTTGAGGGCATTGAACTAGAAGGCCTGGGCTGCAGAGTAAGCTGCCCTCTCTCCAATCTCATTTCCATTCATGCTTTAGTGGACTGTCTCTTTCTGAAACTTTCTTATCTTAAGAACTAGTTTCATTACTCACTTTAAAAAATGAATGGCTATTTATGAGATAGAAGGCTGCCCTAAGCTGCTGTTACCAACCCTGTAGGGTTCCGTTTACCTTGCCAATTTATCTGCCATTTACAGTCAGAATGCCAAAGTCTTTCCCATACTGCTTCTCAACTAGGTAACTGAAAGGAGTGGGCTTGGTTAACAGAAGCCAGCTATGGGCCTCCTAGTACATGCTGGTTTTTTTGTTGAAAATGCCAACGGTGCTGGTATAGTACCTGTTCACGTCTTCTGTGCTGAACATGGACATGATGGCTGGATCTATGGTTCCCAAGTGGTAACCATGAGGTGCCAACTATACAGTTGAAAGTAGGAAACCATTAAGGCCTCAGGTCCATGGAGTCACCCTGTGCTATCTGGCAGTCTGGGTGTGTCTTGTGACTACAGATGAATACAAATGGACCTGGGAATAGCCACTGCCTGGGACTAGGGACATGGGTGGAGGAAGAGATTCTATGACCATTATTCACATGTTGACATGCCCAAAGGAGGAGAACCAAGGTAGCCATTCAGAGAAACAAGCCTACAGCCAGTGCCTCACAGGACACACATACTTCTTTGGGGGAGAATGAAAAATAAGGAGCTCGTAAGGGTAAAGGTCAGCTAGAAGCATGAGACTGTGAGGAGAAAACTTGTGTTTATTTTGTTCCTGGGAAGGTTTATTGCCTTTTAAAGGCCATGCCGTTGTTAAGCCAAATGCTTTGAGAATGAGCATCTGCCCTTCACTTTCTAGGACCACCCTGGAGAGCACTGGACATCCCGTCCCTCCATCTCCTTGAGCTGTGTTTGGTCTGTCTGTGGAGTTGCCATCTGAAGTCGGGAGGCTTAGCTACTGCTCTTAAAGCTTCCTTACTTATGACCCACCAGTGGCCTGGTGATCTCTTGTCCCTCACAGCCTCCTAGATGCAGATGATCCCTTCAAAATTCAAGAGCCATTCACTCTGCACACTGAGATTTCTGAGCAGATAAGGACAACTCGGGGCAGGTAAATCCTTTTAACAAAGGTGGCGGTGTGTACTGTGGCAGATGAATAGTTCTTTACAAGCAACAAAGAACAATCAGTGAGTTCATTCATTGAATTCATGGTTTTTCTGTTTACACTTTAAACAGACATGTCAGTTGTTTGCTTAGCTAACAAGCTCTGCCTTCATTATAAGCCATTAGTGGCTAGTAATCATTGAAGCTGTGTTTGGATCTTAGAAACACAATAAGCCTAATTAATTTCACCCTCTGTAATTTGGAACTCGTAGTGACTGACACAGTCTAGGTTGAAATGTGTGTCTCTGCCCTCTCTCTGTGAAGCATTTCTGCAGGTCTTCTCGTGGGTCATAAACTAAGGTGATAGAACTTATGGTGAAAACCATGAAACCCAAATGCCCACAAAAGATGAGGTGGCAAGCTTAAAGTAGTGCCAGAGGGGTGACCTTCAAGAGACCCAAGTCTCCACTTTCAAAGATGAGGTGAATATATTTCTCTTTTCTCTGTTTCTTCTTTAACTTTATATTTAATTGATATGTTAAAAGTATGTGTATCAAGAATTCGATATGAGGTGTCTGTACACAGGCGCAGTGCAATGCTTAAATCGAGTGGGACGTTCCGATCAAAACACCATTTTCCATCAGTGACCAGCATCATCACCACCAGCACTGCTACCAACTCCCAACTGTCAAGGGACTTTAGAGCATGTTACTCCTCTGTCTTTTCACGAGTTTCATTTCTGTCAAGTTACAGAGCTGACCGCCACCCCGCCTCCTTTCTCACAGTGTGGCTCTAGCAAAGGGAAACTTGAACTTCCTTTTACCTCAGCACCTTGTGTCCAGAATTCTCCGTCAGCCTTCGGTGCTTCTATTGTATTTGTGCGTATTGCTGTACAGACTGACCTTTCTGACTCAAATATGCCTTTGCCAGACCCTACAGGGCAGTCGGGCACATTTCACACTGAATATGGAGTTCTCAGAGTCTCAGAGGCCACTGCATCTCAAATTTGCATCTACTACTCTCTGGCCATATGTCTGCTATTAGAGGGGAAATCCCCCGAGCCTATTTCTCTAGATGAAGATCATAGGAAAGGCTTAACTTGTAGATCTAATGAATGCATTTCAAAGGGAACCATAATTAAGCCATTCTTGTTGAAGGTGGTTAGGCTGTCCAGACTTGTCTCTTCTTGAAGCAGTCTCCAGGCTTCTCTGTAACCAGAGATGACATTCTTGTATACAGTGGATTTCATATTACAGTCCTCGGTCCACATTGTATTGCTATTCTGGGACAAAGCAAAAGTGCATAATCGTATTAAATGAAGACATGTCCTGTGTCCTGGTGGAAGTTCATTTGATTAGCTCTACAGGGACAAACATTCACCCTTGTTGAGAGGTGAGGCAGGATGGAGAATTGTGTTTTGTCATCTGTGTGCTCCAGCACATGCTTATTGAAATGTACTTTTCAGGAACGTTCCCCAGACCCTACAGAAAACATACAGCTTTCAGCACTAGTGTTACTAAAGACTTCGGTGCAGTCAGGATTTGCTTTTCTGCTGTGTTTGTATTTGCTGTATCTCTGAAATCCTAGAAACAGAGTGTGTCAATAACTAAAAAACAAAAACAAAACACAGAAAGAGATGTATCTGCTTTCATCTTTGAAAATCCAAAAACCACTAGGGCAGCTCATCTTCTTTAAGAAGTTGATAATCTTTATCAAATACTGATTTTTTTTCTGCCTTAGTTCTTCAGCATTAAAACACAAAACACTCATATGCAGTTTCACTGAACTTGTAGAAGAGTAAAGACACTCAATACCAACCCGTGTCCGCTTCCAAGGAAAGACGGTCTCAGCAAGGAGTATTCAGCTCCCATACCAGTCTTTTTTCTTTTCTTTTCCTTCATTTGATTTATTTTTTCCAGTTTTTTTAATTGTATATTTTATTTATTTACATTTCAAATGTTATCCCCTTTCCCAGTTTCCCCTCCGGAAAACCCCTATCCCATCCTTCCTCCCTCTGCTTCTTTGAGGGTGCTCCTCCACTCACTCCCCCATACCCACTCCCCGCCCTGCCTGGCACTCCCCTACACTGGGGCATCAAACCTTCCAAGGACCAAGGGTCTCTCCTCCCATTGATGTCCAAGGCCATCCTCTGCTACATATGTGGCTAGAGCCATGGGTCGCGCTATGTGTGCTCTTTGGTTAGTGGTTTAGTCCCTGAGAGCTGTGGGGGTCTGGTTGGTTGATATTATTATTCTTCCTGTGGGATTGAAAACCCCTTCAGCTCCTTCAGTCCTTTCTCAAACTTCTCCATTTTGGGAGGTAAAACCTAGGCCATAGTCTCTTTGTGTGTATATAATACTGCTGTGGGACAGACATTATTAAATGGCTGCCACTTGCTTGCTTGCACGCCAGTCCCTGCGGCACCTGTGAAGCTGCTGC
Source organism: Micromys minutus (assembly GCF_963924665.1). Taxonomy (NCBI): domain Eukaryota; kingdom Metazoa; phylum Chordata; class Mammalia; order Rodentia; family Muridae; genus Micromys; species Micromys minutus. Next base: position 92,806,358 of record NC_137969.1, on the reverse strand, counting down.
TTGGCTGTTGGCTGCACCTTTCCAGAGCCAGGTGGTCTTTGCACTGGTATTGGCAGCTACTGATTCTCAGCAACACTGAGCCCAACAATGAAAGGACAACACTGCCTCATCTGCAAAGTCCCTTTCTTTCCCAGACTCACCAGGAAGCTTTTCTCTTCTGTCACCAGTGTGTCTGCTTTAGAGCCTGTCCCTTCTCCCATAAGCACTAACCACAGTCCCTAATGGGACCTAGGTGTGGGCCATTCAGGTAACTTAAATGTCAAGCCTATGGCTGTGAGCTTGGAGAGCTGATAATCTTGTATTTTTTAAAATTTGTTTAGTTAGATTTGTTTAATTTGTTTTGTTGATGTTGTTTTTCTTTTCTTTTTATTGGATATTGTCTGTGTTTACATTTCAAATGTTATCTCCTTTTCCTTCCTCCCATCCCCCCTCCCCCTCCACTTGCTTTCATGAAGGTGCTCCCTCCCTCACCCAACCATCCTCTCCACCTCAGTGCCTTAGCACTGGGAAACCACACCTTCACTGGACGAAAGGCTTCTTCCATTGATGCAAGACAATTTTATCCTCTGCTACATATGCATCTGGAGCCATGGGTCTCTCCATGTGTGCTGATTGGTTGGTGTTTTAGTCCATGGGAGTTCTGGAGGGCTTGGTTGGTTGATAATGTTGTTGTTCCTGTGAGGTTGCAACCCCTTTCGGTTCGTTCAATCCCTTTTCTAGCTCTTTCATTGGGGTCCCCATGCTCAGTCTGATGGTTAGCTGCAAGCATCCTCAACTGTATCTGTATGACTCTGGCAGAGCCTCTGAGGAGGCATCCATATCTGGCTCCTGACAATAAGCACTTCTTAGCATCAGCAATAGTACTTAAATTTGGTGGCTGCATATGGGGTAGATCCCCAGGTGAGGCAGGCTCTGAATGATCTTTTCTTCAATCTCTGTTCCTCTATTTGTCCCTGCATTTCCTCCTGGGAGTATTTCATTCTCCCTTCTAAGAAAGACGGAGGCATCTGCCTTCTGGCCTTCCTTCTTTTTGAGCTTCATAAGGTCTATGAATTGTTTCTTGGGTATTCAGAGCTTTGGGGAGCTAGTATCCACTTATCAGTGAGTACATACTATATGTATTCTTTTGTGACTGTGTTACCTCACTCAGGATAATTGCTTCTAGTTCCACACATTTGCCTAGGAATTTCATAAAGTTGTTGTTTCTAATAGCTGAGTAGTAGTACTTCATTGTGTAAATGTACCACATTTTCTGTATCCATTCCTCTGTTGAAGGATATCTGGGCTTTTTCCAGCTTCTGGCTATTATAAATAAGGCTGCTATGAACATGGTGGAGCATGTGTATTTATTATATATTGGAGCATCTTTTGGTTATATGCCCAGGAATGGAATAGCTGTATCTTCAGGTAGTATTGTGTCCAATTTTCTGAACCTCCAGACTAATTTTCAGAGTGATTTTACCAGCTTGCAATCCCACCAAGAGTGGAGGAGTATTCTTCTTTCTCCTCTTTCTTCACATCCTCACCAGCATCTGCTGTCACTTGAGTTTTTGATCTTAGCCATTCTGAGTGGTGTGAGGTGAAATCTTAGGGTTGTTTTGATTTTTATTTCCCTGATGACAAGGGATGTTGAGCATTTCCTTAGGTGCTGCTCAGTCATTCAGTATTCCTCAGTTGAGAATTCTTTGTTTAGCTCTGTATCCCATTTTTTAATAGGATTATTTGATTCTCTGGAGTCTAACTTCTTGAGTTCTTTGTGTATATTGGATACTAGCCTTCTATCAGATGTAGGATAGGTAAAGATCCTTTCCCAATCTGTTGGTTGCTGTTTGGTCCTATTGACATTGTTGTCCTTTGCCTTACAGAAACTGCAATTTCATGGGTCCCACTTGTCAATTCTTAATCTTAGAGCATAAGCCATTGGTGTTCTGTTCAGAAAAATTTCACCTGTGCCTATGTGTTCTAAGCTCTTCCCTACTTTCTCTTCTATTAGTTTCAGTGTACTTGGTTTTATGTGGAGATCTTTGATCCCCTTGGACTTGAGCTTTGTACAAGGAGATAAGAAAGGATCTATTTGCATTCTTCTGCATGCTGACTGCCAGCTGAACAAACACCATTTTTTGAAGAGGCTGTTCTTTTTCCATTGAATGTTTTTAGCTCCTTTGTCAAAGATCAAGTGACCATAGGTGTGTGGGTTTATTTCTGGGTTTTCAATTCGGTTTCGTTGATCTACCTGCCTGTCTCTGTACCAATACCATGCACTTTTTATCAGGATTGATCGATAATACAGCTTGAGATTAGGAATGTAATTTCCCCAGAAGTTCTTTTATTGCTGAGAATAGTTTTTGATATCCTGGGATTTTTGTTATTCCAAATAAATTTTCAAATTGCTCTTTCTAACTCTATGAAGAATTGAGTTGGAATTTTGATGGCGATTACATTGAATCTGAAGATTACTTTTGGCAAGATGGCTATTTTTATTATGTCGATCCTTTCAATTCATGAGAGGAGAGATCTTTTCATCTTCTGAGATCTTCTTCAATTTCCTTCTTCAGAGACTTCAAGTTCTTGTCATACAGATCTTTTACTTGCTTAGTTAGGGTCACACCAAGGTATTTTATATTGTTTGTGACTATTGTGAAAGGTGTTGTTTTCCTAATTTCTCTCTCAGCCTGTTTATCCTTTGAGTAGAAGAAGGCTACTGACTTGTTTGAGTTAATTTTTTATCCAGCCACTTTGCTGAAGTTGTTTGTCAGCTGTAGGAATTCTCTGGTGGATTTTTTTTATTTTTTATTTTTTTGTGGTCACTTAAGTATACTATTATATTATCTGAAAATAGTGATATTTTGCCTTCTTCCTTTCCAATTTGTATCCCTTTCGTGTCCTTTTGCTGTCTAATTGCTCTGGCTAGTACTTCCAGTACTATGTTGACTAGGTAGGGGGAGAGTGGACAGCCTTGTCTAGTCCCTGATTTTAGTGGGATTGCTTCAAGTTTCTCACCATTTAGTTCGATGTTGGCTACTGGTTTGCTGTATATTGCTTTTACTATGTTTAGGAATGGGCCTTGAATTCCTGATGCTTCCACGAATTTTAACATGAAGGGGTTTTGAATTTTGCCAAATGCTTTCTCGGTATCTAATGAAATGATCATGTGGTATTTTTTCTTTCAGTTTGTTTATATGGTGGATTACATTGATGGATTTCCATATATTAAACCATCCTTGCATCCCTGGAATGAAGCCTACTTGATCAGGGTGAATGATCATTTCAGTGGGTTCTTGGATTTGGTTTGCAAGAATTTTATTGAGTATTTTTGCATTGATGATCATGAGGGAAATTGGGTTAAAATTATCTTTCTTTGTAGGGTCTTTGTGTGGTTTAGGTATGAGCATAATTGTGGCTTCAAAGAATGAGTTGGGTAGTGTTCCATCTGTTTCCATTCTGTGTAATAGTTGGGAGAGTTTTGGTATTGGGTCTTCTATGAAGGTCTGATAGAATTCTGCACTAAACCCATCTGGTCCTGTGCTTTTTTTGGTTAGGAGGCTTTGATGACTGCTTCTATTTCTTTAGGGGTTATAGGACTGTTTTGATGGTTTATCTGATCCTGATCTAACTTTGGTACCTGGTATTTGTCTGGAAGATTGTCCATTTCCTCTAGATTTTCCAGTTTTGTTGAGTATAGGCTTTTGTAGTAAGATCTGATCTTTTCTTGAATTTCCTCAGTTTCTATTGTTATGTCTACCCTTTCATTTCTGATTTTGCTAATTTGCATACTGTCTTTCTGCAACCTCTAGTTAGTCTGGCTAAGGGTTTATCAATCTTGTTGATTTTTTCAAAGAGCCAGCTCCTGGTTTTGTTGATTCTTTGTATACTTTTTGTTTCTACTTGTTTGATTTCAGCTCTGAGTTTATTTCATGTGTGTACTCCTCTTGGGTGTATCTGCTTCTTTTTGTTCTAGAGCTTTCAGGTGTGCTGTCAAGCTCCTAGTGTATACTCTCCAGTTTCTTTTTGGAGGCACTTAGAGCTATGAGTTTTTCTCTTAGCACTGCTTTCATTGCATCCCATAAGTTTGGGTATGTTGTGCCTTCATTTTTGTTAAAGTCTAAAAAATACTTAATTTCTTTCTTTATGTCTTCCTTGACGAAGTTATTATTGAGTGGAACATTGTTCAGCTTCCATGTGTATGTGAGGTTTTTTGTTGTTGTTGTTGTTGTTTTTGTTGTTATTGAAGACCATCCTTAGTCCATGGTGATCTGATAGGATGCATGAGATTATTACTATCTTCTTATATCTATTGAGACCTATTTTGTGACTGACTATGTGGTCAATTTTGGAGAAGGTACTGTGAGGTGCTGAGAAGAAGGTATATTCTTTTATTTTAGGATGAAATGTTTTATAGATGTCTGTTAAATCCATTTTGTTCATAACTTTGTTAGTCTCACTGTGTCTCTGTTCAGTCTCTCCTTCAATGATCTGTCTGTCCATTGATACAAGTGGGTGTTGAAGTCTCCCACTATTACTGTGTGTAGTGCAATATATGCTTTGAGCTTTAGTAGAGTTTCTTTTATAAATGTGGGTACTCTTGTATTTAGAGCATAGATGTTCGGGATTGAGAGTTTATCTTAACAGGTTTTTTTATGGCAAGTAAAAAGTGTCCTTTTTTATCTTTTTTGATAACTTTTGGTTGAAAAATATATTTTATTCAATATTAGAATGGCTACTCCAGCTTGTTTCTTGGGACCATTTGCTTGAACAGTTGTTTCTCAGCCTTTTACTCTGAGGTAGTATCTGTCTTTGTTGGTGAGATGAGTTCCTATATGCAGCAAAAAGCTGGATCCTGTTTACCTATGCAGTCTGATATGTCTTTTTATTGGGGAATTGAGGCCATTGATGTTAAGAAATATTAAGGAATAGTGATTGTTGTTTCCTGTTATTTTTGTTGTTAGAGGTAGAATTATGTTTATGTGGTTTTCTTCTTTTGGGTTTGTTGCAAGAATATTATTTTTTTGCTTTTCCTAGGGTGATGTTTCTCTCCTTGTTTTTCATATGTTATCCTGTGTAGGGCTGGGTTTGTGGATAGATATTGTGTAAATTTGCTTTTGTCCTGGAATATCTTGGGTTCTCCATTTATGGTAATTGAGAGTTTTGATGCATATACTAACCTGGGCTGGCATTTGTGTTCTCTTAGGGTCTGTATGACATCTGTCAAGGATCTTCTAGTTTTCATATTCACTGTTGAGAAGCTTGGAGTGATTCTGATCAGTCTGCTTTTATATGTTACTTGTTCTTTTTCTCTTACTGCTTTTAGTATTCTTTGTTTTGAACATTTGGTGTTTTGACTATTATGTGTCAGGAGGAATTTCTCCTCTGGTTCAATCTATTTGGAGTTCTGTAGATCTCTTCTATGTTTATAGTCATCTCCTTCTTTAGGTTATGGAAGTTTTCTTTTATGATTTTGTTGAAGATATTTAGTGGGCCTTTTAGTTAGTAGTCTTCACTCTCTTCTACACCTATTATCCTTAGGTTTGGTCTTCTCATTGTGTACTGGGTTTCCTGGATGTTTTAGGTTAGGAGCTTTCTGATTTTTTGCATTGTCTATGACTGTTGTGTCAATATTTTCTATGTTGTCTTCTGCCCCTGAGATTCTCTCTTCCATCTCTTGGATTCTGTTGTTGATGTTTACAGCTATGACTGCTGATCTCTTTCCTAGGTTTTCTATCTCCAGGGTTATCTCCTTTTGTGATTTCTTTACTGTTTCTATTTCTGTTTTTCAATTCCTTCACCTATTTGGTTGTGTTTTCCTGTAGCTCTTTGGGTGACTTTTGTGTTTCCTCTTTAAGGATTTCTACTTGTTTACATGTGTTCTCCTGTAATTCTTTAAGGGAGTTATTCATGCAATTCTAGGGGACCTTTATCATCATCCTGAAGTATGATTTTAAGAAAAAATCTTGTTTTTCTGGTGTGTTGGGATATCACTACATGCTGTGGTGGGAGAACTGGGTTCTGATATTGCCAGGTTGTCTTGGTTTCCATTGCTTAGGTTCTTGTACTTGTCTCTTGCCATCTTGCTATCTGTGATGCTAGGTGATCTTGTTGTCTCTGACTGGAGCTTGTCTCACCTGTGGGTCTGTAGGGAAATTGCTCCTGGGTGTTTAGCTCTCTGTGGGCAGGCTGGGAGTTCCAGTGGTGGTAAACCAGCTCTGGCTCTGGGCACAGCTGAGTGCCGCAACAGTATGTTCCCAGGTACCACCAGCGCAACCTGTGTCCCAGATAGTCAGTGGAGGGGAAGTGGAGACTCAGCTGTGGGCCTGGGAGCGAGAGCCTCCTGAGGCTCTTCTGAGTGCTCAGCAGTCTGTGGACAGGCTGTGAGTCCTGATGGCAGTGGCCCAGCTCTTCTTCATCTTCTACTGGACTGGAACCTCCTTTTTTTTTTTTTTTATTTAAGACTATCTCAATATATGAATATATGTAGCCCATTAGATATTATTGAACCTTGAGGTGATTCTCCTGCCACAGCATCTTAAGTGCTGGCATTCAAGGTGTGTACCACTATTAGTTAATCAGGGTTCTCTAGAGAGCAAAACCAGCCAAGTTGTATGCTAGCTAGTTCTGTCCACTTCACACAAGCTTAGACATACCTGAGAAGAGGGACTTTCCTTCTTCCTGGGAAGAGGCTAAAGCATTGCTGATCCAAAGGTCCTATTTTATCAGGCCAATTCTGGCTGTGGTATAGTCACAGGGACAAAAGATCCTAAGGCAGGGATGTTGTCTTTATTTCCATGACTCTGCTGACAGAACACTGAGAAATCTGAGGTCATCATACCAGCGGCTTTGAGCTGTACAGAAACGCTAGGAGCCTAGCAGCTATGGCTGAGCCTGGGGAATCTGGGCTGAGTAGATTAGAGTGAGTTTGAGTCAGTACTGGGTTGGGCTCCATTGCCTGCCCCACTGTGGGATAGTGACTTTACTTGCCAACCGGGGAAGAGGAACTCTATGTGCTTTATCTTGGACACATGTAAATGAGATGATAACCTTCTTTGCAAGGCTGGGTAGAGCAAGTGAAGGAGGAGCTCAGTGTGAGGCAGTCATGCTATCAGTGTGTGTCCTTGGGAAAGGTGAGCAGGAGGGGATACTGGACTAAGGAAACAGCTGCTCAAGTAGAACTTGGTTTGATCACCACATGAAAGCCCAGCAGGAGAGCCATACGAGTAACCCCAGCACTCAGGAAGCAGAGGGAGGATCCCTGGAGCCTAGGAAATCAGTTAATGAGTCTCAGGTAATGAGACTCTGTCTCTGAAAATGAGGTGAGGAACACCCAGTGTGTATCTCTGACGTCCACACATGCACATTATATTGATAAAAGGTAAAGCTTGTAGCTCTGGGGCAGTCCTCAGTTACTCTGCCATTGTCATATTGGCAGTTTGAGCCAATACTCATCTAGATAAATGATTAATTAGATATTATTATGTATTTCACCGAGAATTGTACTGGGCTGGTGAATTACAGCAGGTGAAAGCACTTGATGTCCAACCTAACAACCTCAGGTTAATCTCTCAGATCCACTTGGTGGAAGGAAAGGAAGGACCTGACTCTGTAAGCTGATACATTGTCTTCTGACTTTCATGCACGAATGGACCATAGCATGCACACACACACACACACACACACACACACACACACACACACACTCAAAGGGGAGTGGGGCAACAACTAGCAGTAGCCTTTTCTGCTAAACTTAGGTTCCCTGAAACACTGGTTGGCTGTAGCAATTTTCTCTCAAGCTATTCAGAACTATGTTGAGGTTGTTCCATGGGCTAGAACAAGACCCTTGGCACATGGCACATATGCAGCAGATGTGCAGCTCAGTCTCTATGTGGGTCCTTCAAAACTGGAGCAGGAGCTTTCCCTAAAGCTGTAGCCAGACTGTAGAATCCCTTCCCCAGCAGGGCTGCCTTGCCTGGCCTGAGTGGGAGAGGATCTGCCTAATGTGCCAGGGCATGGAGGAATACTTAGGGGGACCACTCTCTCAGAGGAGAAGGGACTAGGGATGGGGGAAGGATTCCGAGGGAGAGGCTGGGAGGGGGCACCATTTGGGATGTAAATAAATAAATATTAAAAAAAAAAAAAAAAAAAAAAGAAAAGAAAAACAAAAACCTGATCATCCCTCTTGCACACAGCCCTTTTAAGAATCATTCACTGCAGTGAGTCACAGGAAAGGAAGATGGAAAGTGGCCATTCCCTATCGAGTATTCAGAGGTAGAGGGGGGGAAGAATGTGCCAGCCCTTCTAGTCCACCCTTTGTAGTGACAGATACATTCCTTACATTAGACCACAGCCAACAAACAGACTGAAGGTTCTGACTCCAGGGACAGGAGCTAATGGTAAGTGTATGGGCATTACTTGGCCACCAGCAGCTTATGGAGGAAAAAGGAAGCTGGTGTGGATGGGGGTGGGGAGCTCAGGACTTCCTCTTGAGATTACTGCAACCCAGCCCCTTATGCCTAAAAGAAGGTTGCTTTCATGTAATTGACTCTAAGATCTTGGGAATTATCCAGGCAGATACTAGCAAGAGGAGGGCTCCTTTCTCCTTCCAAGTTCTCTCTTCCTCTAAGCATATGGATAGTAGACTCCATTTGTTGTTGAAATTTAGAAAAACATTAAGTCTACAAGAAGTTCAAGCTTGTGTTCAAATATGTCTCCATGACACCTCTGCAGAAGTGCATTTTCCCACTCCCCACCCTTACCTCCAACCTCCCCACCTTCCTCACGGGACCCAGGATCTGCAGCTCCTGGAAGCTCCCATCTCCCTTCCTATCCACTCAGCCAGCTGTGACCTGGTACTAAAGCTTGCAGCTTTTGGGCTGAGCTGCTAAATGTGCACACCCCCCCCCCTTCAGCGGGATGGGGCCATGCTGGTTAGACTTCCCTGGAATAAAAGCAGAAATAAATCAAACACTAGCTCCTACTTAAGATCTGATGAAATTCTCCATTTCCTCTCCAAATTGAATTCCTCCCTCAGGAAGGGAGCAGCTTCTGGGAGTCACAAAGACCTCCTTCCTTCTCTGCTGGAGGCATGTTTTAAATTAATGGACACAACACTCTAATCTGGTTGGGTGGGTCAAATGAAGGAGCAATAGAGAGACAATTTTTAGGCTGGGCGTGATACAAGCATCAGGCATCTCGTGCACTTGGCCTCTGCAGAGGAGTCGCCTCCACCATGCTGGGAAAGTGAGGAGAATAGATCTGCGGAGGATTTGAACATCTCAGGTCTGCCTGTCTCATGTGTACTTGCGTGTGTGTGTGTGTGCGCGTGCTCGAGCACGCACACACATACACACACATCCACCTCAGAGAATGTGTGGCAGAAAATCCAAGAGAGGGGATGTTACTTTGAGATTTAAAATGGCAATCTTGCATAACTCTCACTTGGAAGAACAATATATTCAATGATTTATGGTTTAAAAAAAGCAAAACAATAACAACAAAATGTTTACTTTTAGTGTGAAGATGTTAGCAATGTGATTATCTTCTCTGAGGTAGCTGGTCCCTCTTCCAGGGTGTAAGAATTCCAGGGGTTTTGCCAGAAGGGAAGCCTGAGCCAGCTGCTTGGGTCTGCAGAAACAGGACTGGACGGTGCACCTGAGGACCTTGCACACCAAAGTCACGGTAGCCTAGACATCCTGAACGTTCTCTGTTCTGTTGTGCTGTCCATGCTAAGGGACCTGATAATAAGGCGGCGTTGACTGTTGATCCTCAAAGTGGACTGGGGTGTCTTGCTTTCTTTACTAGCTACTGAGGAAAACAGTGCTTTAAAGTCTACTTACCTTAAGAAATTCTGACATTCATTGTAGTTGTCATCCTTCATGCTCCAAGTTTGTTTAACACACTTGAGGGTAGCCACCGAAAGCTCGAAAGCAGGCTGCCACGTGGACACCGATCACCGGGAGAGCTCTGCGTGGTAACAGGGTTATTGTGACATGTTAGACAGCCTTTCTTCACACTTCCTTCCGGGAAGGAAGGGTAGGAAATGGGAACTTCAGATGGAGCCCTACAGATCTGTCCCTAGCCCATCCCAGAGGCACCCTGAGTTCAGGAAGGTGAGGAGAGAAGCATGTCGGGATGGCTGCTCATGGGGAACAAACTGAAAGACGGAAATGAAGTTCACTCCCCACCAGCTACTCTTGTGAATCCCTCCCTCTCTTCGGGAATACTCATCCACATGGTCCTTCATTGGAACAGAGCAGTGGACCCCAGTCAGAGGCAGTCCCCCTACCAGTCCACTCATCCCGTTTTGGACCTTCCTGTCTTGAGCCCAAGTCAGCTGTCTGATCTCTGCCCACATGGCCATGGCTGTCACTGTGACCACTGGACCCTTTCCAAAGATGAGCCTGCTCACACAGTCTGAAGTTACTCTGTTTTGTTTTAGCCAATGGGTGCACTGCTGCCAGCACTATGTCTGGAATGTTATTTACTTGTGCGTTTCTGTGGCTTTTCCTGTAGCATCACACTTGGCGGGGCCAGGAGTCATTCATCTGAGAACACCAGGCTGTGCCATTTGTCTTTCTTGGTAAGGTAAAGGGGAGGCTGGCTCCTGTGCCGGGAGGTTCCCTCCCTGCCCGCCCTCTTACATTTTTGTCTGAGCTAGTAATCTGTTTGACTCTTGGTGCCTGTTGCACCGCACCCCTTTTTCCCCTCAGCGCCTCAACTCTGCTTTTAATATGTGGGGTTTCTGTAGGCTTTCCGGAAAGCCTGTCAGATGCTTTTTCATTTGTGTGCCTGCCCTGTTATTACTTCACATGAAAGCTGTCTATTTTGGCAGCCTTAACTCCCGCGATTGCAATTTAGCTCTCTGAGCTGAATGGGTGATATTGTGCAAGAGAAATATAGGTGGGGTTTTTCTCTGATGGGGGTTTGTGGGGGTGGACCAGAAATGTACATGCTGCTGTCTTGGCTTGTGCGGAGCTGACATGGTGGCAAACAAGTAGGTTTGAAAGGAGGAGCTGATTCCTTGCTTTGGGAGTTCTCACAACCTGCTTGCTTTAATTGATAGATTTGTTCTTAAAGAACAAATTCTTCATTAGGAAGGACATAAACAAGTTCTAGATAAATGCTGAAGGCTGTAGGTTGGAGCAAAGTGAAGATTCTGTCTGTCCTTTCTGACAGCCGCTTCCTCCCACATTGTCTCTGCAGTTTTAATCGTGGTATTTGGAGTCACAGAAGAAACTATGGAAATTGAGATTTGATGAGTCGGCATCTTGTGCCAATCCTTGGGCCATTTGCACCCCTGGAAGTGGTAGTGTCAACCTGTTCACTCTGGGGGGTTCCCCATCACAGGAGTCTGTAAGGGCCCAAGGCTTACATGGAGAGTCTTTGTTTATAGGCTCAGGGCTCTTCTCTGGACTACCCTAGAGTCTCCTCTTTGGTTGTTAACTCCACAGTCAGCTCTAGTGTGAACTGGAAGATGTGGGGTTCTATTCTTTTTGGCTTTTCCTGGCCTTCCTCGTGACTTCCTGATTTGCCTGTGAGCTGCTAGAATTTTTTTTTTGGCTCAACAGCTTCTTTGATCATTCTCGTGACAGTCTGGGCGTCACATTCTCACACCTGTTCTTCTTTTACAGTCCGGGTTTCATAGTAAACGTTTCCACTGCCTTGTATTTTTTTTTTCGGCATAAAACTTGGTGCAGGTTACTTATTACAGGCAACAGAAGCTTGACGTCAAAGATGGCTGCTGGCAGAACAGCAGCCGGGACAGCGGCCAGGAACGTAAACTGCCACTTGGTTTGGGTCTAGAAACATCGCAGCCGCATCTACCCATCATGACCTGGCATGCATTAATAACAGACTCCGTGGGCTAAGACAGCCGCCCCACTGAGTAGCCACAGGGACAGGCGCTAACAGGACTCCATGTGTTTTCTCTCCCATTATCCGCAGCCCACACATCATCTTCCTCTCTCAGAGCACCTTGACAGGCACAAGCCATCTCCGTGGGACCCGTCTATGCCATGAAATTGCTCACGCCTGGTTTGGCCTAGCCATCGGGGCCCGGGACTGGACAGAGGAGTGGCTCAGCGAAGGATTTGCCACTCACTTGGAAGACATATTTTGGGCCAAAGCACAGCAGGTGGGTTCAAAAAATTTCCTTACTCAGAATCAAGTTCTGTTTTCACTCATTCATTCATTATTCATTCATTCATCATTTAGTAGTTATATGCTGACTGCACTAAGCACTATGTTTGCCGAATAAATCACTGTAAAAAGTCTCTTCCCTTCAAGTTCACAATATAGAGATGGAGGGAACAGACAACACAAGAAACAGCAACGTGGTAAGTGTTGTGAAGAGAGTGGAGCTCACACGGAGCAGAGCTGTTGTGACCATGACCATGGAGTCAGAGAAGACCTCTGTTAAGAACATGTTTGAGCAGGGCATGAAGGTGGTCAGACTCCTGCATTACGTAATCCTATGTGTTAAACACATGAGATGTTTTTGTTTTTGTCTTGTCTTGAGATAGGGTCTGGCTTGCAGCACCAGGCAGCCTGGAGCTTATCACATACCAGACTGGATTTAAGCTTACATGAGTATTCTTCCCTGGCTATGGGCTTTTTAAATAAACAGATTCAAATGGTGGTCCATAGTGGGTGTGGCTCATACTGGGTGAGGCTGAGGCCTGAAGATGGGACAGGAGTTGAGGTCAGCTTAGTCTTCATAAGTTCCAGATTAGCCGGGGCTAGATAACAAGACCCTATCTCAACCTCCTTCCCTAAAAAATGAACAAAAATCAGGAGTTGATGTCTTTGGATGAAGGCTAAGGCATGTAACACTATGGATTAGGCGGCGTGACAAGCTAGTGACAAGCTGGTGACAAGCTTGCCTCTGCTCCCCCCCACAGTCAGCTGTTATGTTCAAAAGGAGGTTTAGTGTGGCTGGAACAACAAGCCCTGGTATTTTAGGGAACTCAGTATTTCTAAATTCTTACGTGATGCTCACTAATTCAGTAAAGTGGTTATAAACCAGGGGTAATGGCTCACACTTGTCTTCCCAGTGTGGGAGAGCTTGAGTGTGACTATTGTCACCGCTTCGAAGGAACCCCGGGCCATGCAGTGAGCTCAACACTGGCCTGAACTTGACTGATACCTTGTCACAAGACACAAGACAGCAAATGTTCTATCTAGTGTACAAATCAAGGGCTGAGAATGTAACCCACGGGCCATGCTTTGGCTTATCCTGTAGGTTATGGGTTGAACCTATATGTTCCAGAGCTGAGAATGTCCGCCCAATGGTCTTGTGCCTCTGCTTAGCCCACAGGCCTGGACTCAACCTCTAGGATGATAAGCATGGATCAAGCATTCTTTCACTGCTTCCATTTTAACCTTGACCCTGAGCTCTCCTGAGCCTGGAACTGCAGAACTGTTTCCTACCTCTGTCTTTTTCCTGAGCCTGGGGCCACTCCTTTTCTGCATGGTCTTCATCCTTGCCATCTTGGGCTTCTTGGCACTTTTCTAAAAACTCCCAAGTTTGTTTGTACTGTTTGATTTTGGTTAAGAGTATTCTGCCTGGTGAAATCTTGTGTTTCGGTGGCCCCATCAAACTGATTCACACCTCAAACCTCCCCACACAGCTTTGCTGGACTCTGGAGTCCTGTTGTTTGTGCTGTGTGCCTTCCCTATCCTCACTGCAGAGACAGTGTCATCACACAGTGGTGCTACATGTCACGTGTCCTCTTGTCCTCTACCCACATGCTCCAAAGAAGCTACCCAGTTGTTTGAAATGGCAGCTAGGATCTGAGCTGGACTAGGTTTGAGCCCCAGCTCTCTGGCTCACTGGCTTTCTGAGTACAGGTAGGATATACAGTTTCCTTAGACCTCAGTTTCCCCCTTGGGGTAATAGCTCTAAGAAGGCTCATACTCACAAGTTGGATGGGATAATATGAGTGAGCTTAACACATTCCAGACTCATGGAAGCTGTGTGCGAAATGCCTGTTTGTTTCCACCCAGAGCCCGTTGGCATTCTGCAAGGGGTGAATATCAGTAAAAATGCCCTGACTTAATCTCTCCGCTGGGAGAGTAGTAGTTCCCCATGAAGACAAAGAGACTGGAACCCCCAAGTTCATTTCAGCCACCCCATAGTGTCTCTGACTTCATTTTAAAAAGAAACCCCTCTTTTGTCATGTGCCCTATCTGTTTGGTTCCTGCTTCTGTCCTGATCATCTCCTTACCAAGTGATAGACACAGGCCAACTGCATCTCTCAGCTGTTGGCATGAGATGTGGCCTTTCATGTCCAACCTATGGGACCAGCAGGCAGTGGCTAAGAGAAGCAGTCCATGGAAGGGAAGAGAGAAACCGAAATAAAGAGCAAATGAGCGGCAGGTACTAGGCACATTCAGAGTTAGAATTGGCCAGAAAGCCTTGTGGAGAAGCTGCCTATGGCTGTGGCATTAGGGAAAGCAGAGGCTAGGCTCTCTCTACTATTCCAGTACCCATAGCCTTCTATAGGGGCCACCTCACATCACCTTCCCCCATACACATAGTAACTTCAACACACAAAAATGCCAGTGCCCCTTGGACAGACAGTTTTCTAGAGTCCTCCAGAGGGTTTGGGATGGTTGCTAGAGAACATCCATCATTCTAACCCTGTCCTCCAAGGGCCAGCCTGATAAATATCCCTTTCACCTCTTCCTGTAGGGGAGGGGCATGAGGGCCCAGGGTGGGACTCTCTTCCAGTAGAGAAGAGGGTGACAGAATGCAGTGGTGGTGATGCTTACATGGAGACATGCACTGCAGCACTGAGCCCAAGAGCACAGAAAAGCATGCCAAGAACGAGGAGGAAGCTGTAGCCTCTCAGAGCAGGCGCTGTGGGGAGGAGTTGACCGGCCAGGTTGGGTAGTATATTGCCTCCACTGACTGGACAACATCTACGCCCCTCCCACATCTGTGTTGTTCTGCTTGGGCTGTCATAATCAAACTCCAGAAGTTGTGGCTTAAATAACAGCTCAAGAAGCTGACAGGAAGCCCAAGATTCAGGGACAACAAGATTGCTCTTTTACGGTGACCTCTTGTCCTTGTTGCTGCCTGATGGTTGCCCCCTCAGTTTAGTCTCACACAATCATCCTTCCACTCTTGAGAGGGAGACAGAGCTCTGGCGTCTTCCTCTTATAAAACCCTGAAGGTTCCCCTCTGATAGCTTCGTTTCACCGTAATCACCTTTGGAAGGTCTTGTCTCCAAATACATTCACATAAGCTCAGTCTTTCATGTATGTGCATGTCTTGTGGAGCAGCCTATTGATCTTCCGGCCCCTCTGTAACTCTGCCCTCCTGCCTCGGTGGTCTGTTTCCAGCCTGTCTGTGCCCCTCACCGTTGTCTAAGAACATCACATTCTCTCCAAGCCCGTGGTGCTCTCTCACTCTCTGCTAACTCAGGCATCACCACCCTGGAAGCCTTCTGGCCCCTTGGCTCCCTACTGACAAAGAGCTGCACATTGTCCCCATTGTGACATGAGTGCCTTCATATGGTAGAACAGTATTCCATTCTGACCCAGAGCTTACACGGAGATCTGATGAACACGTTACTAGAGACCAGTGACTCCTAGAAATGTCTTCAGATCCCAAATGTTTCCCCCCTTGAAGGGTACTCCCCTGCCTGCCTTCTCTCATGGAGATCCCAGCCATGTGGCCTTGCAAGTACATCCATGTGACAGTAGCCAACTCTGACTCTGTGAAGCAGTGTGATAGCCTCCCCTGCCTCCAAATTGAGTCCAGACAGTAATACTTTTTTTTTCCTGGATTTATGCAAACAGAGTCATCTGGATTACATTAGCAAGCTCCACTATAAACAGTCCTTAGCAAAATTGAGGGTTGGGAAAAATAAGAGGTAAGTAAGTGGAGGGGCCTTTCCCCTTCCCAGGCAGGGAAGGGAGGCTGGCTGGAATCAAAGGAAAACAGTTCATGGGGAAGACCCCATTTCAGGTGAGTATCCTGGACTGGAGTAGTTTCTAGGACCAGGGAATCAAAAGACAGGGCTGACTGTACCATCAGCCCAGGGGCTATACAGTGTTTACTTGATGCTCCTCAAACAGACTCAAGGGACCCTTTTCCAATGGAAAGCAAGGAGCAGGGTAGGCCCAGTTGTCCCCCACTAAAACAAAGCAGGTCCCTTGCTGAGGAAAACCTGACCAACAAACACATGACTGCTGTTCACATTTTTTTATCTATGTCTCAAGCAGCTACCCCCACAGGAGGCCCTGGAGCAGCAAGAGCTGAGGGCTTGCCTGCGCTGGCGTCGCCTGCAAGATGAGCTTCAGAACTCCCCAGAGGGAATGCAGGTGTTAAGGTAAGGCACCAGTGCTTGTCGCCACCACCCCCCTGCCTCCCCTGATTTTAAAATCAAAAGGGGCTTCGGTTCCTCACCTTCCCAGGGATGCGATTGTTGTCCTTTAAGTCTTTCAGGGTGTGGGTTTTGATAGTTTCCTAGTATCTCTCTATTCAGGGGGCGGGAGAGAGAGAGGGAGGGAGGAGAAATAACTTGCACGAGGTCATTTCTGGCACTAAATTCCTCACTCAAAGTTCTAATAGTCACTTTATGTGGTAACTGGGGACATGAAAAAGGTTAGGGTTCGACAGTAAAGCCAAAGAGGGGCAAATGTGTAAGAAAATATTGACTGCCTCGTGTTTAGTAGTAACAGATGTGCGTGTCAATGGGCCTTTTGTTCAGTTGCTGCCCGGCGGGAAACCGCCTCTGCTCTCTGAACTCTAGCTCCTGGGTGGTGTTCTCAGACTGCAACACAGCACGCACTTGTAGGATTATGTCATGCCTTCTCCCCAGTTCTGTTCTCTCCCCTTTGGTGCTTTTAAGCTACAGATACCTACCTGAAACCTCTTGCCTAGCCACAGGAGCACCAAGGTTGCTACTGCAACAGAAGCACCCATGTAGCCCCTGTTGAGGACAATCTGCAGTCAGTGGGCAGAGTGGCCCATCTAGGAATTACCCCTTTCTCAACCCCCTGTACGTGGCTCCCTGAGGCTACCTTCTCCCTCTGGGCAGGGGCCTGCCTTGGGCACTTCTGCTGTTACTTGCTTCTAAACAAGCACCTGCCCCTTTGTTGGGCCCGAAGCATGCTGGGAGGCAAAGCGAGAGCAGAAACAGCCCAAGCCTGCTAGACCCTAGGGAGCAAGGCTGGCTGGTGCTTTTGTGTAGTACTGCCCTTGCCAGGGCAGGCTCCCTGCCCGCATAGCCTCCCAGGCTGACTCATCCATTGTTTAGGAGAAACAGCTAACAGTGGTGAAGCTCTGCTGTTCCTCTCTGGACCACTGTGCCTCTCTTTCCCCTTAATCAGCCTCTGAGGAGCCAGCCAGTGTGGCTGCTCCCGTAGTGTGAACAAGGGTGCTCGCTTTCGAGGAGCTTCCACTTAGCAGAAACAGTGTGGCATGCCCAAGCTCCTCATAGGTGGTAAACGGCAAGGTAACAGGCTCAACCCATGATTTCTGAGCCAACTGGAGAGCAGCGTCAAGACTGAGCTAAGCATGTGCTTGGTCTGGCGAAGTGAAGAATACAAAGGCTTCGAGGCTGGGAAGAGCTTTGTTGTGCCTTAGGAACAGAAACGGCAGAGCCACGAGTCAAGAGGAGCTTTATCTCACATTCTTCAGAAGCCAGCTAGTCTCTGGTGTGCAGTGATACCGAGTCGACTGCTATTTCCCATGTAGAAGAGAAAAGAGAGAGCAGGGGTGCAGTGCAGAGGGAAGGTCTGGTAGAGCTGTGTGTGTTTGTGTGTCTCTCTGTGTGTGAGTGTGTGTCTGTGTGTGTGAGTGCATGTGTGCATGTGTGTGTATGTGTGCCCACATGTATGTTTGTGTGTGTGTCTGTGTGTGAGTGTGTGTGTGCATGTGTGTGTGTTTGTGTGTGTGTGTGCGCCCACATGTATGTTTGTGTCTGTGTATCTGTGTGTGCCCACATGTATGTTTGTGTGTGTGATATGCACAAACATGTGTGAACGTGTGGATGTGTGTAGAGACACAGCCAGCAGGTGCTTGCTGAATGGTCTATGGAGACAAGGACAGTGAGTACCCAGAATGACTGGGGCTTTGAGTTGGGTGATTGGGTAGATGGTGCTGACATTTAGGTAGATGAAAGAACAGGTTTCAATAAGGATTCTGTTATTGCACATGCTGACTTTGAGATGTTGAGTAAAGATAGGAAATCAGTGGAAGGCAGGAACTCATGGGAAAGAGAGCACTGATCCTGAGCAGTTCTCATGCTCAGGTCACCCAGGAAAGGAAGAAGCAAGCCAAACTGTCACGTGGTCCAGCAAAGGATCTTGGGTAAATAGCTACGCATGTGGGAGAAACTGGGGCATCCCGGTCATAAAAGAAAGTGAAGGTGAGCATGGTTTGTGTTGAATGCCCCTGGGAAGTGTGTGGAGTGGCAGTAGCCTTGGGTTCCATGCTTGCTTCTGGGATGTGGAAGACGGTAGCCAGAGGGAGGTGTGAAGAGGGACTGGCCTGAGCAGAATTGACCATGCTAGCTCAGGAGGCTTCACTGTGGGGGCAACATGGGGTCCTACTACAGTTAAGGACAAGCTGTGTGAACTGCAAATTCTTCATCCCCAGATTCAATTTCTCAAACTAAGAGACCCTCTCCATTCTCTGTTTGCCCCCGATGGCTGCGATTCTTAGTGGCCATGGCCCTTTGGTGTGGGGAAGGGCATCCACATCTTGACAAAATGTCTCCAGTTCATAAATTGAGTGACACTGCCCTTCCTGAAGCCCCTTCTCACCCCTGCCCTCTGTGGAGCCCACTTGCAGAAGTCATCTTTTCCATATCGAGAGGAGTTGGGAATATTTTAGATGTTTCAACTATAAGGTGTTTTGTGGCTTTTGTTTATTTTTCTTTGTCTTAATATTCAGAAACTGTGTTGTCCTAAATTTAGGCTGACTGAAAACAATGCATCTGAAAGGACTGTTTGCAGACAGACACAGAGAACAGTCGTCAGTCGCCTGTACAATGCAGAGGAATTACTTGATTGAGTTCAACTTAGTCCTGTCCCCTGGAGTTCTTCCTAAAATGAGTCCAAAGGACCTCAAGTCACTGAGGAGGAAAACAGAAAGGGCATACAAATCTGTTCTAAGACTGTGCTTTAATATGCAAATGACCCCGAGAAAGAACTCCTTTAGACAACACAGTGATCAGCCTTTTTTGTCAAGCTACTCTACCATCTTGAAAGATGAACGGAGAGCCATGTGAGCCTTAGAGACAAAGGGTGTGCAGTGTCACCACCACCACTCTGTGCCCTGTGTACAGTTGCACTGGGGGAAAAAAAGTCAGAAGACCAAATGTCAAGGGATTTTGTGCGAGCGACACCAATCAGCTCATCAGAGAAAATGGCATTTTGCCGGTTTTACACAGTAGAGTACAAAGAGTGTAAGATTTTATTTTGTCATTACTGCATGCGCACACTCCCATGCCACTGTGCGCTTGACACACCACTTAAAACTGGAGTTAGTAGGAATCTTCTGTCTAAGTTGCCCAGGCTATCCTGGCACTGTGATTCTCTACAGAGCTGGTACTGCCTGCCTGTACCACGTAACCAGCTGCTGGCACCCTCCATATCCCCAGCGCTGGACCATGCATCTCATCCTGTGCATCCTGCACTGAGTGCTGCTTGATTTCACCCAGTGAGCCCTCAACCGGCCTTGCCATGAATTTCAATGGGGCTCCACCAGTTTACTGCACATTCCTCCCTGCCTCTAAGGTGACGTTAGGGATTCTATTGCTAAGTCCGTGGTGATGTATGTGTCAGCTGTTAAGAGTCTTTGCCCTGGCAGAGACAGCAGAGGCTCTCTCACACTCCCACCATTCTGCCAGCCTACACACAGATATGAAGGAACTTCTGCAAGGCTCCCCGCCCCTCAGCTCTCGGTACAGCCGGAACCTTCTCACGTGCTTTTAGCTAAGGTTTTCTGACAGGCCACAAGTGGTGGACAAGCTACAAGGTGTGGTCTGAAGAAACGTCTGTGTTTGTTGTTGTTGTTGCTTGTTTGATTGTGATTTATTACTGCTGCTTATTTTGGGATTAATTCCAAAGTCACCCTTCTGCTAAGAAAGCAGAAGCCGAGCCTCCACAGCTGCTACAGTGCTGGATAGACAGAGGCGTCCTGTCTGCCTTACCCAGAGGCCACAGAAACATCAGCCCTGATAATGGAGTGGGGAGCACATTGTAATTCTGTCCAGAGCGGAAGTGCAAGCCATCTGCAAATGTGCACGGTCCCCCAGTTCCCAGCGTCTAATGTAAAGCCATAGACCATGTTCATTAAAACTCTTCTCATGTAATCCTCTGTTCTCCCGGAGGCTTTCACCTCCCAAATGGTCTTAAAATTGGTATTTCTAATTTCTGAAGAATGTGGCAGTTTTCTCATGGTGTTGTAGACACAAGCCAGCCTGAGAAAGCTCCCCCAGTTCAAGACCCTCTAACGGTTGCTTCTGGTGGATATATACCTTCCTGATGCCCCTCCCTTCTCTAGGGTCCTTCCCATCAGTGGCTTCTTCCTCCCTGGTTCTAGGCCAGCCTCATCCTCCCTCCTCTCTCTTGCCTCTGTCTTCAGGCTACCTCAGAAGTGCTGCATTCTTCCTAGGACTAAGATTATAGGTGATCAAAGGGAGCAAATATGTTTTGTTTGTTTGGGCAGACATTGTTCTGGGGCCCCCTGCCCAGAGTGAACCTGTTCCGGGTCCTCCTCCACGAGCACAAGCACGTTGCTCCATTGCCTCTGTCTTCAATTACCCGCACAAACACTCTTTCCCCTCGCCCTTAGCAGCTCACCTTTCTTACTTTGGCTCCTCATTCAGTCACCTGCCTCCCCTGTCAGGAGCACCGGGCTGTCTGGAGTCTGCATGCTACTCCTTCAGAAACAGAGAAGGCTTGGCCCCTAAGCCCTGTACCCGGGTTCCACCGTATTCTGTAACCGTCCTTCCATCTTTCCGTTATTTTCTTCCTCTACTCCTCGGCTCTCCCTGGCACCATTGGGAAATCCCGGGAACTTCTGTCTTTGGCTTCCATGCCAGAAGCAAGGCTTCTTCCTGCTGCTGCCGCCCCTGCCCCAATCTCCTTTTCAGTTTTATCAAAGCTGCTTTTTGTCCCACATTTGGTGTTCCTGGGGGTGGGGTTGTGCGGGGAGTACAGTCCCAATTAGTTAAGGATCTTCCAGAGTGATTTTATCCAAAATCAGTCTTAGGATTTCTCCACATGAAGACTCAGAAATTAGATTATGTCAGGCTTATTAGAAAATATTCTTATGAAGGGAAAATGGAAGAGAAAGTGAGAGGAGATAGCTACACAAGGAGCTGAGCTCTCAGGCAACTCATACACCATCCCCCTGGAGGCAGCAACAGCCCCCGTGGGCTTTTCCCATTAGAGCAAAGCGCAGGTGTACCTGTCATGTTCAGACAAATGCATTTTCCAAGGTGTTTCTGGGGACAGGCTCAAGCAAATGAGTGCCTGCCTATTCTCTGACACAGTGTCATGGAGTGAGTGAGAGAGCTGGTGTGTGTGGCAGAGACAGTTGAGAGCCGCCGAGTCCCTACCCTGTCGTGGTTGGAGGCTCCTGTGACTCCATTACCAGCACACTCATCTCACTGTTTATTACTCCAGAGGTAAATGCTAAGCTACCCACTGGCATCACTTCCTGGCTCCCTATGTCACACACACTGGCTGTGCCATAAAATGCATCTGCTTACCTATTAGGGCAGAACTCAGGTCTACACACTCCTCCAGGGTGGGACCCTCAGAGATCCACATTCTCCCTCCTCCCTTCCTTCCTCCCCTGGGATATCCAACCTCCCACCCCTTCCCTCCTTTCCTGGGAGTTCCATCCTCCTCTCATTCCTTCATCTCCTGAGAGCTTCATCCTCCCCCCTTCCCTCCCCTCTTGGAACACCCACCCCCTGCAACTGCCCGTTCTACTACAGAATCATCCCATCAGTAGACTCTTCTTTCCCCTTGAGTCCTCTGTGTTTAGAAACCTTTCATCTGGTTGCCCACCTCCTCCCTTTGCATGCTGAGTGCAGTTGTAGGACCTTGCCCAAGATATGCGAACCTTCTTCCTTCAGACCATCAGCCCTGCCCTGTGTCAATGCTGCTGGAGAGCCTCCTTTAAAATGCTTTGTGACTGTCTTCCCCGCTCTTAAAATCCTCCAAAAGCTTCCTCCCACCACCATGAAGAGCCCAGGCTCCTTGCATGTGAGGACCACAGGCCTCAGCACAAGGCATCTGTGTTCTCAGTCTTCCTACTTGCTGTCCTTTGTTCTACTCCGGCTACTCGGGTATCTCACCATTCTGTGTGAGTCACTTCAGACAAGAGTGAGTCACCCAGGATGCAGTGACCTCAGGAACAGAAAGTTGCCTTTTTTACAATAGAAGCTAGAATTCTAAGCTGCAAACATTGACAGGTTTGCTTCTCCTCAAACCCCTTTCTTTGGGGCATAGATGGCCGCCTCTTGACTGTTCTTGTGATATTTTGCCTGCATGTACTTGTCCTTGGCATTTCTCTCTATGTTCAAATCTCTCAGATTAGGACTCATAGTGATAGCTGTGCTCTGACCACCTTGAAGGGTTATTTTTCCAAATACAGTCCTGTTCTCAGGCACCGGATGCTTCAGTACACACACCACGAGGCTCACAATTCCACTCTTAGCCCCAGCCGTTTGTCTAGCAAACTGTCCGGTCTTACCTCTGTGCCATTTTCCACGTTGCCTGCATCAGAACACCTTCTGCTTGCTGCATTTTTCCACATCATCATGACTCAGTACAAATACCCTCACCTTCCAAAGGAGTCTCAATATCTGCTCTCAGATAAACTAGTGTCTCTCCTCTCTTCCGCTAGAGCTTCTAGAGATAACTTTATCTACATCTTACGTGTTATTTGATCTTTATTCTGAGGGTGAGTCATATGAATGGACAGCATTTTGTTTCTGACCCTCAAAGGCAGAAACTGTCTATGCCCTTCATCCATCTTTCTCTAATGACCCACCAGCCTTTGGCAATGCAGGACTATGCCTGGCTTATGTCTCTTTACGTTCAGTACATAGAGTTGAGTGAGTGGCTGCTCCGTGCCTGTTGAACAAATGAATGTTGTAGATATGATCTCTGTCCCTACAGCCTTTGTAACTTATTTGATGGGCTGATTACATATTACAAGAGAACAAGTGAGTGCTAGACTATGTCCTCAAGGGTGGTGGGAAGGCTGAGAAGGAGCTCTAAGAAACATGCATGGATTGGGTATGAACAGGCTGAACTGGGACGGTGGGACAGGAAGCATTGAGAAAGCTGAGGGATGCAGGGAGGGGGATTCCAGGTGTGGGGTGGACATTATCCGGCTTGCTAGATAGACAGGAGAGCTCCGTGAGGGATCTGGGAGGTTGAAGGTGACTCTTCAAATGCCAAAGTCACACACCCCCTGGAACAGTTCTCATAATGCCAAGCTATTTTAAGTTCCAGGAATGACATAATGAAAATGAAGTTCGGGGCAGATTACCCAGCCTTTGGGATCACTCATGATCAAAGAGACAGAGTCTCTAGAGGCCAGATGGGATCAGGCGGACATTTCAAGAATGAAGGCTGAGCTCAGAGCTACATTGGCCTAAGGCTCTTGCTGAGTGAGTCTTTAACTGCTGTTCTGAACACACAGAAATGTCAACCCAACTTCAAAGAAGGCTTCAGTAATACAGTGTAATGCTCTCCCTGATCTCCCAAAGTGACTGACCCTTTAAAGGGACTGGCTGAATCCCCAGGCTTCGTGATGTTTGTTAGGACTCTGAGGAGGATGAAAGGTAACAGCTGGCTCTAGTCACCTGTGGCTAGAATGTGGCTAATCCTGCCTCATCTGGTGTCAACTGAGAATGAAGGCCTACACTCTGCTGCAGAGCTTGTCAAGTCTTTGGGTCTCTACCCAGTATGGTGGCACAGGGTTTTCAGAAGGGGCAGGATGCCAGATTTCTTGGGCATGAGTCTTGTCTTGCCTTGTAACCTTGAGGAGTCTGCTGCCATGCTAAGCTTCTGTCTACGGTCACATGGTGTCTTAATAGCACCGTCCAGTTTCTACACTAGAGGTCAATAGGAGGGAAAAGTGCATTAAATCACTTAAAACACAGAAAATAAGGGGATCCCAGGGAACCCCTGTGGTTAGTGTGAGACAAACAATGGCAGTTTCTTGTGGCCTGATTTAACACTCAGTACATGCTAGCTATCATCATGGATGCTCATATCTCCTGGCACATTGTTGTCCAATGTGCTAAAGATAAAAGATGTATCTTCTGCCTCTGGGGACACACAGGAGTCCTGTTTTTGCCTTTCTTCTGTCCTGAGTCCGGAAGTTCCTCCTTTGCTTCCAGGCAACCAGAACTGGCTGAAATGTGAACAAGTAAAATTTCCTAAGACTTGAGAGAACATTTGCCTTTTAAATGCAAGAGTGTCTGGTTACAAAATTAAAATGGCAGCATTTAAATTGGGTATCTGAAATTCGAACAAAGATGTTCACATTAATGGCCTGAGATAAAAATGGAATCACAAACATTTATGAGAATCATGGGAACCCCTATCTTCTCAGAGCCCATGCTGATCTAACCTCTCAAGAGTCCACTCTGGTGGTCCCTCTGCTAAGGCTCCATGAGGCTCTCTGGCCTCTACCACGAATCTTACCCTGCTCCTGAGAAGAAAACAGTTCCTGCCTCTGAGACCTTCGAGAGCTCTTGCCTGAGACTCTGACCCAAGTTTTAGCCTGTGCTGTCCTGAAGGTGTTGGCACCTGTGTTTTAGGATTCCTGCCCTATCACTCCGGCCTCAGGCCTCCCTCCCTTGTGTCACACCCAGTTTGCTGTACTTGGATACCTCATGTACTAGTCGGCCAACTACCCTCTCAAAAATGTTAGGGCCCTCACCTCCCCAGGAACAACCTCTGCCCTTTCCCATTCCACTGAAGAGCTGTCTCCCAGCTGCCTAGTCAGGTTTCAGGTTTCCTGTGGGAGGCAGTCTCTCTCTCTCTCTCTCTCTCTCTCTCTCTCTCTCTCTCTCCACTGCATTCTTAAACAGCAAAAGTATCAGACAAGTCTAGCATAATCTAACTCAGTCCTATATCTTCATTCCAGGGTGGTCATTCCCTGGTTACCCTTTACTAAGGTTTATGAAGGAAGGTAGAACTGTACAGGCCACAGCTACATGTGTGTTTACATGAGGTCTCTGCAGGCCACGGCATACTTAGTAGGGTTTCTCTTGATATATATCTATATCAAGTAAGGCAGTCCAGAGTCACTGCTTAGTTACCCATGATTCTCCTCCCCTCAAATACAAATTATAATGTCTTGTATTTTGGAATCTCTCTCTCTCTCTCCCTCCCTCCCCCCCCCCCCCAGAAAAAAAGGGGCCATGAGTTTGAAAGAGAACAGGGAAAGGGAATTCTGGAGAGAAAAAGAATAAGGGAGAAATGATGTAGTTATTTCATAATCTCCAAGAGTAAAATATTAAAGAAGTTCATAATAGTCAAATCCCTTAAGGCAAGATAAGTAAGTGCCTCCTGTAAATATTCAGAAAATAAATTTTATATGTTTATATGCATAAGGCTGCTTTGTATAGCTCTTATCCGATATAATGCTGTTAGCCTATGAAATATTTCCCAAAAACCATTCATATCACCACATCAACCTGCAGCGATTTGTTCTTCATTGATCTGTCTTGAGGATCTTGCACACCTGGCTGCTGATTGAAGCAGGCATGATACACATTTTGTTCTTACAAACTTCTTATCCAACCAGAACTTCATGAACTCCAAGGCCGACTTTGTTTCACAAAGTACATACTTACTCCTTGTGCCCCATTTCATGCCATCTAGTCAGTATTCTGGTCAGTAATTTTGATCCAGAAATAACTAGTAGAAATTGTGCAAATATTCTACCAGACTACTGTAAAGACACAGCAGAGGACAGCTGCCACATGCTAGACTCTAGTGTGACAGGTGTCTTTGCCCCCTCAATCCAAAGACTGAGGAGGAAAAAGACAAGAAGAGAGCTTGACTTGGGGTCACCAATGTGTTGAAGGTCCCATTGGGTAATGAAGCACAGACTTGGGGAGAAGAGGCATTTATGTTGAAAGGGAGAAGTAAAAGTCAGTGTTTTACATGATATCATCTTCTACAGAGGAAATCCTAAGGGACTCCCCCCAGAAGTGTTAGAGCAAATGAGCAAATCCAGTACAGGAGGAGGCTGTAAGATGAAGGTAATAAACTTGGTTGTTTCTATACATTAGTTATGAGCAGTGTGAAGATGAAGTAAGAAAAAATTATTTATAATAATATCAAAGAAGTATATTTAGGAATAAATTTGAAAAAAAGAAATACAGCACATGTGAAGCAGTAACTGCAATGCACTGTGGAAGAAATGCAAGGCCAGAATGTGTGGAAATAAAACTCAGAACAGGTATGCTTCCCTGACCTGTGGGCCCAGCATGTTCCTCTCAAAATCTCAGGTCCCTGCTTGTAAACATAAGCAAGCTGATCTTAAAATTCATGTGGCACCCTGGAGAACCAGAGCAACCCTGAAAAGGCACAATAAAGTTGAAGAGTTTATAGCTTCTCAGTTTAAAAACTATCTACAAACTGCAGTAATGAAGACTATGATGCCGTCGGGAGAAAAGACTTGTAGAGTGAGGGATCCTTGGGTGACGGCTGGTTGGCACTTGAAAAGCATGTTCAGAGCATTGTTTGGAGGAAACACCAGTGTTTTCCATGAGCAATGCCCTGGCAACGCCTGTCCACACACCATTCACAGCACACACAAAAGGAAGCACAAAAGCTACAAACTTAACAGGAAATATAGATGTGTAAATGATTGATACCTTGGACAGGGGAGTATTTTCTTAGCTAATATGTCTGAAATGAAAGCAATCAAAAGAAGGGGGAAAAAACTACCAAGTTAAACTAAGATTAAAAGCCCATGTTTTAAAGGACTCCGTCAGGAAAGTTAGAAGGACCTAGGGCTGGGCAGTAGTTTAGTGGTACCGAGCTTGCCTTGTCTGCAGAGAGCCCTGGCTCTGGTCCCAGCACTGCCAAGTAGAAGAGTTGGAGACAATATTGACAAAGCACTTACTTGATAAGAGGATGAAAACATAGAGCTCAGTAGTGATGATGATGATGATGGATAATGGATTGATGACGGATTGATGATGGATTGATAATGATTGATGATGATTGATAATGACGATGATGATGATAAAAACAGCCTAACTGAAAAATGAGGGTACAGCAAGAATACATCTCTCTCCAGAGAGGACATTCAACTGACAAATCACACAGAAGATGCTCGCTGTAATTATTAAGCCATCAGAGAAATGCAAGTCAGTCCTACAAGGAAACATCATCCCACGCCCACTAAGACTCCTGTAGAAGAGAGATAGGATAGCAAGTATTCATGAGGATTCGGAGGATTGGAGCCGGCCACCATGAAGAGGACAGGACAGCGCCTAAGGAGGAGAAACACCGTGGTGTGGCCCTCCACTCCTCACCCTGGCTATGAACCGAAGAGATGAAACAGTTTTACATGAAAAAGCTTGTACACAGACATTTCTAGCAGCTGTCATGTTCCCCTTCCTGATGGTAAAATACTCTTGACAAAAACAACTCCAGGTAGAACATGCGCGTTCTAGCTCAGAACTCTAGAGTACAGTCTGCCGTGGCAGGAAAGTCAAAATGGCAGGAGCGAGAAGCAGCTGCTTCCATCCGTATCCACAACCAGGAATCAGAACCTGAGGACCTCTGCTGCTTCCTCCCTTCTCCACTTACGGGGTGCAGCATCTCCAGCCCCCACAGTGGGTGGGGCTTCCCACCTCAGCTCCACACAGTCTTCCACAGACATGCTCAGAGACTCCTCTCCCTGGGTTTTCTAGAGTCTGAAGCATTTTTTATAGTGAAGTGAGTTAGGTTGGTCTCTTAGTGCAGTGAAGACGATCTCAGGAAAGCTCAGGGCAGGTTGCTACACAACCAGTGGGCACAGAAGTCCTGGGTCTTTATTCAGACAACTAGAAGAATGGATTCATAAGCTCAAACTGTGGACAAATGCTCAAGGGGGTCTTTTGCTGCAGAAAGCAAGCACACAGAGCACCTATATGTGGATGTCCTTGACATCCACGTTGGTGGCACTGAGAATTCTTGTCTTGGAGTTAGTGATGCTTTAGTTTGCTAAGCTATTGGGGTCTGGGCTGCTCAGGCCCCATAAGGTGCCCATGTGTCTCTGTTTTGGCATATACCTTTAGGACCAATGAAATAGCCGATGACGTATAGCTTCCAGGCAGCTGTGCAAAGAAAGATAAGAACACAAAAATGAGAATAGGAACCAACACTCCCTAAGCATGCTGGCCTCTGGCCAGGACAGACCTGTCCAGTTTTAAAGTCCCGGCCTTGCTGCCCGAAGACTCTCCTCCCTCTATGCTCATCAGTTAGTCCCTAACACTGGAGCAACCCAAATGTCCGCCTAGAGACTTAAAGGAGAGTAGAGATAAAGAGAATGTGGTAGATCTGTGAAGAGGATCATTAATACACAATTAGAGTGAGGCTTGTCCACCTGCTAGACTGTGCCATGTGAACCCTTACTGCAGCGTACCTCAGGAAAGGAACCAGACAGAAAAGCCTACATGCTCATGAGTTCACTTCTGTGAGACATCTAAGCAAATCTATAGAGATGCATAGACTAAGGATGACAAAGTTTGGGGTACTGGAAAGGAGGGGTCAGTGGTCATGGGGTGAGGTGCCGTTCTGGAGTATTAAACGTGTTCTGAAGTTAGGTACTGGTGATAGTTACACTACCTTATGAATACAGCACAAGTTACTGGGTATGCCTTTTGTTTTAAGATTGTTTTCCTTCTTCCCTCCCTCCCTCCCTTTCTCCCTTCCTTCCTCTCTTACCTACCTACCTACCTACGTACTGCGTGGTGAGGTGAAGGTGCTTGGGTAGAGGCCAGAAGAAGCCACTGTTTGTCCTCTATCACTCTCCACAAGCTCTCCCTAAGAGATCTCCTGTTTCTGGCTTTCTCAGCCACTCCCCGGGAATCCACCTGCCTCAGCTCCCCTCAGAGCTGGGGTTTCAAGACTGTGGAGAGGCCAGGCCTGTGTGGTCGCTGAGATCTGAGCTCCAGCCTTACGATGTACACGTGCCCTTTGCTGTCACCTCCTTAGCTCCAGTCTCTGGTTTTTGAGACGGGATTTTGCTGTTGTCCAGGCTCCTTCTGTAGCCCAGGGTATCCTCAGATGAGCAGTAGTACTCTTAGCTCAGCATCTCCTGGGACGACATTACAGGTATGAGCCGCCATGCCCAGCATCAATAACACATTTTTGTAAAAACAGTAAATTTTACAAGTCTAAAATCTTCAAAAGATTGACAGAAACCAGAGGACATTCTTTACATGCATAAGGGCCCTGAACACCAGTTGAGTTAGCCAGCGACTGTCTGAGGAAGAGGTAGAAAGTGAAATTAGGGCAGAAGGCATTGGGCAACTGTGGGCCTGGATGAGACTCAGAAGTCATTTCTAGTGTTGGGTGCTCAAAATATCTGCACAGGTGGTTGGTATGAGCTGTCACTCTTGTGTGAAAAAGCACAGTGTGTCTTCCTCATTTCCCTCTGAATGTAATCGTGGCTAGTTTTACATCTTTAATGCTCAATGGCCCTTCTGAAAAGCTGTGTGTGCACTGGAGTATGTTCTGCTACGAGCACTGAGCATTTGACAATCTCTGGGTGTTTTGGTGATTTCTGTGTTTTGCTTTTCCTGGCAGTATGGTGGCAAGAATCTTAACACTTGATGTTTATGGACTGCAGGAGACGTAGATCACAGTAAGACGCAGTTGCCTACAAGACTGAGAACGCTAGCTGAGCTCTCAGCCACCCGTCCTGAGTCTAGCTAAGAACCAGGTGTGCCCCACACTCCTGCCTGAGGATGTCCTTCACACACAGGGAGGTGCTGCTCTGCTACCCTGCATACAGGCCATTGGCTCTTGCTTGAGTCAGGCTAGGGTTCCTTCCCCTTCCCCAAAAATTCTGTGTGCCACTGAGTTCAAGCCCTGTTTCTACCTGCATCTTTTCTCACAGAATGGAACTGGGGGTTGCTCCATTTGCCTTTTGTCCATGCTAGGCAAACACGGTCTTCCATTTTTATAGTTTCCGTCTCTACTATTTTTTTTTAAATTTAAAACTTTTGTTTTATTATTTGTTCATGCGGGGGGGGGGGGGGGAAGAGAGAGGAAGGGAGGGAGGGAGGGAGGGAGAGAGAGAGGGAGGAGGGAATTCTACACAGATCATCGGGCCCGCATATTTACCTTTCCCTTGTTTTTGATCTGTTCGGGGCTTTGTTTCTTAGACAGAATTTCAGATTTGTTGCCCTTCTGAGTCATGTGGCATTTTAGGTGATTGCTACTTGCTGCTTTTTAATTTATTAATTTGTTTATTTGAGTCAGGGTCTCTTAGAGCCCTGCCTGGCCTGGAACTCACTCTTTGGACCAGGCTGGCCTCTTACCCACAGATATCCACCTGCTGAAACCTCCACATCGCTGAGAGTAAAGATTTCGCAGCACCAGGCAATTGCTCCTTTTTAGAGTTTCACTCTTTTGCTTTCTACCCGGCTTATCAAAGTGCATTTGCTCCTCTGAGCTTGCACCGTTCTGCCAGCTGTTCTTCTTGCCTCATTTAGCAGATGACCCCTTCTTCCTCTCCTTCATGTGTTGAACATGATCCTCTGAACACACCTCCTTCTGCCCCAAATCATCTTAGCAATTGCCCTTGTCAGCAGCACTGGAGTGATACCCCACTGACTGCATCTGATGCAGGCAAAGGGTCCTGCTAGGAAGCTCCACTGAGCAGACTCACGGTTAAATCTGATTGATAAGCTTACAGTCTCCCACACAATATTAGTTAATATTAGTTAATATTGTCCTCAGCTTCCATTCTGCTCACTTTATTGATGCTGCAAGTGCTAGCTGGCAGCAAGTCTGTGTTCCTTTTGCCCATTTTATACACAAAGGTGCTGTGAAATCCAAACAGCCCGTCCTTGCCTCTGAATCCCCTGCCTCTGCCGCTTCTCCCAGCTCTCCAGCAGTTCTTCCCATGGTGCTGTGGGCCATAGGGGTGAAGGGTGGGTGCAGCTTCCTTCAGCTTTCAGCAGCTCTGGGATTTTCCTGCTTTTCTTTGTGTGATGATGAGGGGGTATCAGGGAACAGCGTAAAGACAAAGACTGCAAAGACTTAAGGCTACAGGCTACATTTGTGTGCAGTGGTGTGTGTGTGTGTGTACTCACCTTTCAGCCTGTCCCGGTAACAATGTCTTAGTTGTATAACGGCAGCCATGCCTTTCCAAGGATTGGCCTGTCTGAGGAGTCTCTGGTGTTCTCTCTGTGTGGATCAGAATGTGTCCTCATGACAGAAGTAGCTTCATATGGTGCTTAAGGTCGGCAGGAACTCTGGCTCAGCTCTCCTAGATACCACAACCCACTGAGGTGCCAAAGTCACTGTTGCTGTCCCCTTGGCCTCTGTGTCTGTATGTATGTATAGTGTGCACTGTGTATATTAACATATATGTAAGCACTTGTCTACATGCTTACCTCTGGCGCATCTTCTCTGACCTTTCTGCACTGTATGTACCAAGGAAGGGTCTCGTTCCAGCTGATCTATCCAGCGTGCTCCCCAGTCCTAGTTGGCACTTATGTAGGTGCTAGGGTTCAGCCATGCTTGTACTGAGCCATCAGCAGCCACCATCTCTTGATTTTGCTCATGAGGGAGCTCTGCTTCATGGGGCTGCCTGTGGCAGAGGCGGTGTTCACAGCCAGCATGCACTTCTCCCATTGGTCTTCAAGATGCCTGTGGACTTCAGATGGTACCGAGAAGCCAGTTCCTACTTAGTTTCACTTCCCCATTGTTAGGGTGTAAATGAAGCTCTGCTCCTTGTTGGGGTGACCACCTTTGACAAGTAGACAGGGATCAGGGAGCATATAGTGGCAGTTGGCAACTGGCATCCACAGGCACTAGAGGCATGCTGGCATTCATCTGTGTGAGCTGGACAGGACAGACAGAACCAGACACATGACTGAGCACCTCACAGAGGCTGTTCTATCAATTTCACCCTTTTTCACAGCTGAGAAGGACCAGACCTTTCTCCAGGCTCTTCTTTCCAAACAGAATTCCTCTGGGTCTCTCAGGAAATATTCAGATGGCTTCTGTGGGTGTGCAAGAGAGGCAGGGCAGAGTCAAGGAAGGTCGTGTTCACCTCGGTTGCTGTATTTGGTGCCAGGTACAACAGAAACCAAGAGCACAGGAGCCCAGAAGACCTTGGTAACTTGATCACCCACATTCCGAACATGTCAGACACGAGGCACACTGGAGTCGGCTAGCTGCAGCATGACTAACGCTTTGCTTTTAGGCAGTGGGTTCAGTTAGATGAATTTTATCATAGGCTTTGCAGTGGGGGACACAGCTACTGTGAAGAAAAATGATGGGTCTCTGGCTCTCTCCTGAAGATTTTGCAGAGCCAGGTAAAGGCCTGTTTCCTGAGGAAGCCCTGGATTCCCTGCAGCCTGGGATCTGACTGGTCACCAGCCAGCTTTGAGTTCTTTACCCACCCCTGTCCTTCAGCTCTTAGTAGACATCCTTACAATCCTTTCCTCATAGGGTTCTTGTAACAGAGACGGTGCTGAAGAGGATGGAAGAGCACGTGGCACAGATGCCCTGGTCTTCACCCCACCATGTCGCTGTTAGCACTGTCCCTGCCTTCCTTCTATCATGTGTGAGCCTGGGTGTGGGTAATGGGCTGTAAAGGAAAGCTGACCTCAACACACGGTGTATGTTTCTTACACAGAAGCAGCCATAAGGCAGGAAGTCTGGGCTAACGTGGGGCTCAGTCTATACCTTGATTCATTCCTTCTACTCTCTGCGCCCACTGACTTGCTGCCTTGTGGTTGCAAGGTGACTGCCACAGCTCCCTCTGTCATCTGTTGGCCGAGGGTAGGTGGGCAGAAGTCAAGTGGTAAGAGAAGCAAAGCTTCTCCACGTCCTTCCTGTCCTCCAGCCTCTGCCACTGCTCTCCCTGTGTTTGTTTCCAGTCCTGCGTGTGTGGCACAAACATTGCAAACACCTTTCTACACGTGCCCCCTGGTCCGAGGGGAAAGTGGGTGCTGTTGCATTTGCATATGTTTTATTGACTTTTTAAAAGTTTCCGTTTTAGGATTCCATTTACCTGACTGGGTTCTGTTGAGACAGAACCTCGCTCCGTAGCTCTGCCTAGCCTCACATTGTCTCTTCCTGCTCCAGCCTCTAAGAAACTGGAACTTCAGACATTTACCAGAATGCTCAGCTTTTCCTTAATGTCCTAAGCTGAAATAAAACACATGCAGTAAAATGCACACTTCTTTGCTAGGTTACTCCGTGGAGTTGTGCTATCATTTGGCTTAGAAAATCTGTGGTCATCTCAGAAATCTTGCATTTCGCCTCTTTGGCCCTCTATAAGGTGTCTGCCCTTCCCGTCTGTTGCTGGGTTCTGGGATTCCAGCAGCAGAAGGTGGGAAGGCACATCTGTCTGTGCTCCTGGTGGGTGTGAGAGCTTCCTCTGTGTGAGGGGCAGGCCTAGATTTGGTTCCTGCTCTTTCTGTGCTGTGTCTGCATAGAGCTGGCACCATGACACCTAGCAGGTATCCCAGAGACAGAAACTCATGTCTCTGCCGACGGAGTCTTTCCTCATGAAAACCTCCTCCTGAGTCTTGCTTGCAGGGCTTGCCTGTGCCTTCCGTGCTTTAGCTCTACGTCCACTTCAACAGGAACCTCTGAGCACTTGTAACCCTGCTAAGGACCCTGTCAACATAAAGTATCTTTTTAAATAATTGTTCACTTGGTGAGGAGGGAAGAATAAATTGTAAGAGGAGTGTTTTATAGAAGGTCACTTCTAAGCAAAGGAAAAAACAGCCATTAAAGGTGTCACTGGGAACTGGAGCTGGAAGCTAGCCAGTGAACAAAGATTTGCATCACTGTCCCCTCCCCTTCAGTAGCCTCAGGTCTGAGCACAGAAGCCACAGAAGCCACAGAAGCATAAGAGCCTCCTAGTGAGTTCTTCAGCACTGGGACTGGGAAGCCGTTCTATAGGTGGTGGGGTTTCCCTGGCAAAGCTACTGTGGCTTTCCTCATTCAGATGGTCATCCGGGCCTGAGAGAGTGTGTCCGTGGACTCTCAAAGGCAAAGGGGGTGGGTGATTCAAGAATGGGTTCCTGTAATTTCAGGATGCAGGAGAGAAGTTGAAACTCTGGAGTCAGTTCCCATGGCTGCTCATTCTTACTGTCTTTGCTTCAGGCGCCTGCTAGTTTAGAACCTTCTGTCCGCTAGAACCATGTTCCAGGATATCCCACTAAAAGTTATGTAAAGCAAATAGAATGTCTTGCTATATTGAAGAAAGTAATTATTATATTCATGGCCCATGTTGAGGGGTTTGCACAGGACCTAGAGATGAAAATAGAATTACTTCCACCTTATTAGTTAATAAACTAAAGACTCAAGAGATTCTGGAAGCTTGTAGTGAGTAATAGGTCAGAGAAAGAAAGGTTAAGTGGTGAATGGGGAAGCATCCCCTGAGCAGTCTTCGGGAGGGAGGCACAGGCAGCCCTGTGTCTAGGCCAGCCAGAGCCAACACAGTGACATCTATCTCAACAATCACAGAAGACAAAGAAAAATGGTTGATAATAAACCCCAATAAGCCCTGTGTGTGGCGCTCTGACACCCTGCCTTTACAAACGGAACCCCACCTTTCTGTGTTGGCCCTCTTACCATTTCTCCCCTTGCCTGGCATCAACACACATCCTTCCACAGGATCTATGGTACTTTAGGAAAGCTAAGGACATGGTGAAGAGTACCCTGCTGATGATGAGGCTGGTTTAATCTACATGTCACCACAAGCCCACAGCAAACATCACACCCTGGATGCAGACCCATTTATGAAATTAGTGTGTGATCACTCATGTCCTTTTTCCCCAAAACAAGAGCCTCTAGGACTTTACCTGTGCTTGATTTTGTGCTTCTCAGATGGGTTCAGCGTGCAAATATATCCTAAAGGAGACTTAACTGTTAAGTGTAGATCGTAAGACGGGACTTTTACAAATAACACACATACACAAACACACACACACACACACACACACACATTCATAATTTTCCCAAGTGAGCTACATCTACCATTGTGTCTCCCAGACCAGTTTCCTCACCAAGAGGGTGTTTACAGTGATAAATAATTCATATTGGAACTTAAGATTCCTGGAGGGCCTGGCAAGCTTTCATCTTGGATAAGGTACCGTAAAATATTGCCAATAGCCAACCTCGGGTTGCCAGACTGAGCATAAATCCTTCTTGCTGAGTGTGTGTGATTGTAACATAAACTGTTTTCAATTATACCTGGAACCGTTGAGCCAAGGGAAGGCACAGCTGCACAAGTCTGAAACTAAGAGATGAAAGGTCCGGTGGGCTATGAATGCACTGCACTTAGACGGTGACACTGTGTTGTTTCAGACCCAACAAAGAGGAGACTGGCCACGTGAGCGCTTCAGGCGCATCTGTTGTCAAGTATGGACTCAATCCAGAGAAGGGCTTCATGCAGGTTCATTACTTAAAGGTAAGTGTGCCTCATGGCGGCGGCCATTAGCTATAGGACAGCGCTTTCCCGGGGCCATACAGCTGAACACCATAAGTAACACGGCTGAGGCAAGGGAAAGGGTCTCTACCTCCATAACAGCATCTCAGCGAGCCTGAGTACTCGCAGATTAATAACACTAAAGGCCTCTAAGCAAGGCCATCTTCAGAAGAACCCAGCTTGAGGAAGCCAGTTTCTTCCTGCAGATGAGTAGAGACTAGAACAGAAGGCACCCCTGGACCTGGTGTGAACCGGATCTGGTGTGAACCGGATCTGGTGTGAAGGCTCTGGGCCTCTCCTCCCTTTCAGGGTCCAAGCAGAGGTGGTTATGATGTTAACAAAGTTGTTGTTGGCCGTGGAGTCCACTCTACACAGCCAAGCCCAGGTGATGTACCCTGATGCCATCTTGTCTGTCTGCCTTTCTTCTCCCAGGGCTACTTCCTCCTTCGGTTCCTAGCCAGAACACTTGGAGAGGAAACTTATTTTCCATTTTTAAGAAGATTTGTACACCTGTTTCATGGACAGTTGATTCTTTCCCAGGTAATGTACAGGATCCCGGTGAACTCACAAAATAACTAGAGGGGCTGCAACATGCGGGAATTAAATTATGTCAGCACTAGAAGGTAGAGAATTTACTGTTACATTTACTGGGAGGAAGAGGACTAGAGATGTGTTCTGGAAGGATGTGTGTTTAGGAAGTGTGAGCTGTAACTTCAAGCTGTTCACCACCATACACAGTTGCATTCTGTGACTTTATAAAACCAAGCACTACTGCTGGAGTCATCTGGGCAAACCCATCTCCTTCTGAGGCTGCAACCTCAGAGTAATCCTGGCTAGCAGCTCAGAGACTATGAAAGCAGGAGAACTAGACTTCAACTCCCAGCACCCACACAGCAATCCTGGGTCACACACACACACACACACACACACACACACACACACACCTGTAACACTGCACCAAAGGGGCAAAGTCAGGGGAATCACTGGGACCTACTGGCACAAGCCCAGCAGAGGAAGATAAGACCCAGGTACCGCCAGGGAGCAACTATTGTAGTGTTAAAAGAGGACACCAAACACTGGTCTCCACTCATGCAGACATGCTCACTTACACACATGTACATTTAGCACACACACACACATACACACACATACACACACACACCCCAAAACAAATAATGCCCCAAAACAGCAACAAAGCCCTTGACTCCAAGTGGTTTTGCCATTTCATTCGGTTGAACATCATTCTTTCATTATGTGTGTGTGCATGTGCATGTGTATGTGTGACGTTTGGGTCAGAGAACAGTATGCTCTCTTCTTTTCCCATGTGGGTCTCAAGATTGAACCTGGGTCATCAGACTTATCATCAAGTGCTGGTCCCTACTACTGAACCAGTTCAAGGGCCTACATGCCTTTTGAAAGTTTATTTTTGCTCCAATTTTATGGTGAAATATATATATAAATAAAACTTACCACAGCAAAGTCCAACCTGGTGGGGTGTCTCAGGGTTTTATTGCTATGAACAGACACCATGGCCAAGGCAAGTCTTATAAATGACAACATTTAATTGGGACTGGCTCACAGGTTCAGAGGGTCAGTCCATTATCATCAAGGCAGGAAGCATCCAGGCAGGGATGGTGTAGGAGGAGCTGGGAGTTCTTTTTGTTCCATAGGCAAACAAGACTGGCTTCCAGGGAATTAGAATGAGGGTCTTAAAGCCCATGCCCACAATGACGCACTCCCTCCAAAAAGGCCACACCTACTCCAACAAGGCCAAAGCTCCTAATAGGGCCACTCCCTGGGCCAAGCATATTCAGACTACCACATGGGGATAAGCCCCACTCCCAGCAACAAGCATATGTCTGTGGAACCTTCCATCTTTCTACCCTGGCTGGTGATATGGATGCTTGAGAGCTGAACCCAGGTCCCTGTGCTTGCCTGCCACATGCTTTGCCAGCCAGGATGGTTTTCCAGCAGTGGTAGGACTGATTCTTTTATTAAAATTTCTGGAACCCCCACGCTGTTCTTCAGGGTCACGTGACTACATTCTCAATGATTCCCTGTGTCTATCTTTGTCAACTTTTGTTGCTTTCTGCTTTCCCTTATTATTATTCTGTTGTGCTTTGCTTTTTTGAGACATGTTTTATTATATAGCGCAGGCTAGCCTTGACTATCTCTAACACTCCTGCCTCCTAAGAGCCGGGACTACAAGTTTGTACCACCACACCTGATTTGTATGTGCTTCCGAG
Source organism: Micromys minutus (assembly GCF_963924665.1). Lineage (NCBI taxonomy): Eukaryota > Metazoa > Chordata > Mammalia > Rodentia > Muridae > Micromys > Micromys minutus. The sequence goes on along the minus strand of NC_137969.1, from coordinate 92,768,444 downwards.
ATTTCGTTTACCCAAGTTTAGTGAAAGGGGGAACCAAAGTGAGTTTGTAATACCATGAGGCAGAACTTTTGCCAGAGGATTCTGTTAAGAAGCATCACTACAAATACGGTACCCTGATTCCACGAATGATTTCCCATCATACCTGGGGAAGGGGAGGTGCATGGGTGTGAGTCCCTGAGTTTGCATCCAGCCAGGGTATGAGGCAGGTTCCAGGCTAACCAAGGACGGAATGAGACCCTGACTCAAAAGCCAAAAACAGAAGCAGTGTTTTTTGTTTTGTTTGTCTTTTAAAGACCGAATAGGCAGCTCTAAGCTTCTGCCGTGTCCCCAATTCTCTCCTTTTTCGTTACTGCTACATTATTAAGGTTTGCTTTGCCAGCATAGGGGATTTTAGTACTCACCACCACTTAACCACGCTTCTAGATTCAGCCCTTTGTTGGTTCAATTTCATTATCAAATTGATGTTCAAGTTGCAGCTTCCCAGGCTGTGCATTTTCCAAGTTCTTACAGCTTATGAATGCATGCCTCTCATCTGCGTCACAAAATAGCTAGGTTTACATTTCCCTGGGCCATGTTTTCACTCCTTGGAACTTGCTAGACATTGCTCAGCACCTTCTAGCACTGATCGACACTCTGAGACTTTGGAAGCTTCCTGATTTTACTGTTTATAGCACTTAGATCTCAGAAGAAATCTCTATCTTTTGTCTTAATTTATTTGTTTTTATGCTATATGCACTAGTGTTTGGCATGTGTATATGTCTGTGTGAAGGTGTCAGGTCACCTGGAACTAGAGTTACAGACAGTTGTGAACGCCGTGTGGGTGCTGGGAATTGAATCTACATCCTCAGAAACCAGTCAGTGCTTTTCACCTCTCAGCCACCCCTCCAGTCCCAGAGAGGGGGGCAGGGAGAGGGAGAGCAGGAATGTGTGTCTGTGTTTGGGTGTGCTCTGGTACAGTGGAATTCAGAGTACTGTTGTGAAGTCTCTTATCTCTTTCCACCTTGGGGGTTCTAGGTATTGAACTCAGGTCCTAAGGCCTGGCAGCAAGCTTCTTCACCTGCAGAGCCATCTCACTGGCCCTTGTGTGCATGATCCTGCGTTATTCCTTCTCCCTGGAAAACACTGTGCTTTTTTAGTCTTAGATTCTATTCTTCAGTGCAATTGTCTTACATTCGCTTTGCTCTGTGTTTTGAAAGAAGAATCTTGCTGTGTAGCTCAGTCTGGCTTTGAATTTGTTATCCCCCTGCCTCAGCCTCCTCAGTACTGAAAATATAGGCCTGCATTGCCAGGCTTGGCTTTAACTGTATATTTGGCCACATTTCCCCCTTGTAAGATTTTGAGTTTCCAGGTTGCAGCCACCCCATTACTTCTTTGTCTGCCGTCCACAGATATTTAGACAATTGTTTTCATCTCTCTCATCTCTTTATTATTAAAGAGCCCATTTTCTTTTTCATTTGAGACAGTCTCAGATAGCCCAGGCTAGCCTCAGACTCCTAATGTGACTGTGGCAACTTTGAACTTCTGATCGTCCTCCACCTTGTAAAGGCTGGAATTGCAGGCATGCATCTCTCTACACCTGGTTATGGGCATATGATAAGCAAGTGTCCAGCCAACCCAGTAAGTCCTCAGCACTTGATGCAATGTCTTGGCCATGCTCCTGAGCCATGTTGCTGTAGTTCTTTGTTTTCTGCCCTGGAATCAGAGTTCCTTCCTTCTCTTTTCTCTTTCTCTGTTTGTCATCTTTAGCTGAATTTTTGCTATTATATTATTATTATTATTATTATTATTATTATTATTATTATTATTATTATTATTATGTAGAGGGCTGTCCTTTGCTCCTTGGGTAATGTTTTCCTGAGCTCTGTGTCTGTCAGCCGCCCTGCTGCTCCTCTCTTTACCTGGTTTGTGCTCCTTTTCATGGCCTTCAGTCTCAGCATGGAGAGATATGCCACGACCTCTGATTTGTTCCCACGCATGCTGGACCGTCATCTCTGAACCCACTTTATTTAAGTTTGCTCTCCAACCCCTCTCTGGTCTGATGGGTGGGCATTATGGGTGGGCAGGGTGCAGAGCTGCAGCTCACTGGAAGAGTGTGACCCCTGGAATGCAGGAACTGCCCCTCATGACCAGTGTCCATGCCTTCTCCCAGTTCCTCAGGTGAGGATGACACCTGGTGTGCAGGTGTCCTCGGTGGCTTAATTCTCACAGCAAATGCTCCAGGCCCTTTATGGCTAGAACAAAAGAAATGATAAATCCTCATCTCTAGTTTCTCAGCGTCTAAGCCTGAGAGCTGGGGAGGCACTGACAGAACGTCCTCTCCCTGGCTCCCCTCTTTGAAGTTTATACCAGGAAGCTGTCCTGCTGTCCTTACTTGGAGACTACTGGGCATGCTTTTGCTTTTTAAACATTATTAAAATAATGTATATGAATTGTGTGGACTGTTTTGTTTACCCTGTTGCCTAGTTGTCTTTGCTCAGCTTCTTTGTCCCTTCCCCCTCTGACCAGCCCTTCTTGTTGTCCTGTTTCCAGGATCACAGTGACCTTCCCCTGCAGGCTCACTGGCTCAGTCTCACTGGGACTTGTCCAATTACAATGTCTTACTTCCTCCTCAAACTCAGAAGGGAGGAGATGGTGAGGGAAGGCAACTTCCTGAGGGCGTATTTGTTTCTGTTTCAGCAGGCAGCCACTTGGGAGCGACTACTCTCACAAGTCCACACAGAGAGCAGGAAAGCTAGTGCTGTGTGGTCAGACTTGAGTCTCTAAAAGGAATAAGAGGTACCAACTTGGTCAGTTCTGGTCCTAGATGTTTTAGGGACTTTCGATGAGGAACAAGTGTCTCAAATGGGGTGGATCTCAGGACAGAGTGTAGAAAGCACTGCAGTTCTCAGAAGACATCTTGGAGATGCCCATTCTGTTTTGTCTGTGTGATCTGAGGTACTGGTTACAGCCTCCAGCTCCCTGCTGTCCTGCCTCCAGAGTGGCCGCCCACTGGGAGGCAGGACAGTGTTTTTAAAATAAAAAAGAGAGAAGGGGGAGGTTTTTGCAGGGACCTTCTCTACCACCCTGCATCTACCCAGAATTCCAGATTCTTATGCTTACAATCCTATCAAAAGGGGCGGGGCTGTGAAGCAAGTTGTAACTTGAAAAATGCAAAAGGGTAAAATTAAGGTTAACTCTGAATTTCCTGCTTCTCAGGCAATTAAGTTCTTCCCCCTTGCAATTAAGTTACTGTCATTTTCCCTCCACATAATTGAGCATAAATTACTAGGAAAATAGGAGATAAGTTTGTAGGTACTATACAGGCATAATGGGGTGAAATTAGTAAGAAGTTATAATTAGAGTTATAATTATATAATTATAGTTCGTGGATTTTTAAGACTTAAATCTTGTCAATAAGTCAGTAATTCACTATTATAGTGATCTACAAAGAGATCTATTACATCATGATAAATATGTAATGCAACATTTTACAAAATGTTTTCCATAATAATAGATGAGTACTCTACTGCTGACCTATCTCCTTAGTCCTAGTAATTTTTAAACTGAGAAAACCATGACTTTTAGACCCTTGAGCAAAGGCTCAGTGGGTGTAAAGTGCTTGATGTCCAAGCAGGAGAACCCAGGTATAAAAGCAGGTACGATCCACATCTTGAAATCCCAGCACTCGGGGGAAGGAGACAGATTCTGGTCGGTGCTGACCAGCCAGCCTAGCCTAATAGATAGTGCAGGGTCAAGTGAGACACCCACTCTCAACAGACTGGATGCTCCTGAGGAATGGCACCCAAGGCTAACTCCTGGTCTCCACACGCACAAATGCGCAACCCTCACCCCCACAAAAGAACCTCAAGGGAAAAATAATTCATCACATTCTAAGTACTAGTACTTCTTTCTCAGCGGGTGTGTCTATATGTCCACTGTGGGTGTAAGTGTTTCTGACTGTGCGGGAGGGTATCCTGGAACTCAGAGGCCCAGGAACCACCCATCTCTGAGAGGAAGCCTCCTCAACGGAAGCATTACAGCTCCCAGGGGAGGGCATCCCCAGCTGAGCTGAGAAGCTTGGGAGCCTCAGCCCTGCTCCTTCTCACTTCTCTTCATTGCTTTTTTTTTTTTTTTTTTTTTTTTTTTTTTTTTTTTGGCTTCTTCCAAGAAGAGAGTCACACCAGGCAGGAAATCTCATGAAAGAGATGTATTGGAGGGTCCAGGATGTGGAAAGACAAATCTAGGGGTGGCTTCTGTCTGCTCCCAGGGCGGTGGGATTGGTGGGATTTCAAGTTCTAAGCTTGGGAATTTTAGGGATGGGTGGGCTTGGTAGGCTTGCCTGTTCAGGGATTGGTCGGCCTGCCTGTTTGGGGGTGTTGGTGACTGGGATTTTTTTTTTACCCCCAATCCCACCCCAGCATCAGGCCAATGGGTTAGGATGGAAAGTCCTTCCTGGCTGCAGCTGACTTTTGCTGAGGCTCCATCTCTGGGAGGGGGTGGGGTGGGCATAGGAGTGCTGTAGAGAAGGTACTGCTACTGCAGACAGGACAGCTCCTGTGGGGACAGCTCTCCCAGTGGTGTCTGAGTAAAGCAGTGGGCTGAGGCAGGAACGGTTTCATCATTGTGGACAGCGAAGGATTCAGTCTGATGTTGTGGTGTTGCCATTTTGGACAGTTCTGTGGGACATTTTGCTGTGGTGGCCTAGGCTAGGAAGGGAAGGAAAAGCCTGCTGCTGTTTTGACACTGTTTTTGGCCCGGCACCTTTTGTGATGCACCACTCAGGAAACTACAGCAGGTACATTTGTGAGGCAGCACACAGTCTGGGGCTGCCACCTCCAACCACCATCTCTATACCCATTCCCAGTTTTTTGCGTGAATTTTTGCTTTCTGAATGGTGGCAGCGTTCTGGGACGTTGCAGAAGTCTCCGGAGTCAGGGCCCTGCTTATCATAGCTCTTCTGGCTCCAGCCCTGCCTCCTCCTCTGCACCATGAGAACAGGGCCACCACTGTGGGAGCTCTTCAGCTACTATGTCATAACGGAAATTATGAGCCAACCTACGGAAGCCTCCCCTCTATTTAGTTGTTCATGTCAGGGATTCTGGTTATTCATTCTTTTATTGAGCTCCTTTCGCCTCTGGAAAGATGGCGTGCCCTGCCTCTGGCCTTGCTCATCACTGACATCTGGACTCAGTGTGATGATAAAAAGGGAGCGTCTTACCCTGCACACTGCTGTGCCGACCACTCTCCCTCTGCAGTCACATCTGCTATGTTGCTATGTATGCCCGCCCCCTCCTGTCCCCCACTCTGTTCGTGTGTGGTCACCTGGACTTTCACCTGAAAGACCACCTTTTAATTTTATAAATGTATTTATTTTTGTGAATTTCATACATAAGCACTATACTTTAAAAACAAACAAATAAACAAATGGACTTACATGACTGACTCAAGCTCTAACTGATCCTCCGGCCTCAGCTTCCTGAGTACTAGGATTACAGGCATGGTCTCTTCATTCAATCTTCAAGGACAGCTTTGTGCAGTGGCTCACATTTATACGCAGACCCAGCCAGTAGGAGGCTGAGTCTGGAGAACCAGCAGGGGTTGCACAGTGAGACATCTCAAAAACAAAGGTGACTGTATAGGCTTAGAAAACCTAGAAGAGTTTGTATCCATTACTGAATTAAAAAAAAAAAAAAAATCCTGTAACATTAAGGTAGCAAAAGATTCTATGCTTTAAAAATGGTAAAAATAAGCCAGCAATCTCCAGATACGGATCCTATTTGTTATTTAAGGTCCTTAAATAGCAACAATGTTGCACTTTGTGCTTTCTTTCTCCTTTTGTGTCATCTGACCAATCTGATGAGAAGCTGATGGTGGGATTTACACTTAGCAAATAAAAGGGCAGAACTACAACCACAAAAACTCGGCTAAGTCCTACCCTCAAGTGAACAATTCCTCCCAGTCTAATTGAATGCCCTGTATCTGGCAACACTAGTTAAGACCCAGTCAGGATTTCAGAATTAAAGGAGCTGAAAAGGTGGCCACAATAAAAGCATGCATCAAATACAATTGAGTATTCCTATTTGAACTTTTAGGTCTATGATGTTGTGGTTATTCTTGAGAGAGTTATTTTTATCTTAGCTTTACAAAAGCATTCATAGATAACGTTATATGATATTTGGGATTTCTTAGTAGTTCAGAAGGCAAGAAAGATAGGGCTAGGCAAGGCACGTTACTTGTTATGAACAGGGTAGTTATTCACTCTACTTTTTTTAGTTGAGGTTTTCCACTCTTGGAGAAAATGGCTTGCAGAGAGTTGTAAGTCATGACATGGCATTCTCACACAAACACCTCAGATATCCTGTGACTGTCTGAATACAGTAGGGGACCAGGGACCATGTCTTTCTGGAGCCTCGTGGAGCCTCTTGGCTCAATGCAGACTGAAGAAAACCTCACGTTGAGGGAGCATGGGAAAGTGGGGGTGGGGGCCATCCTGTTAGATTGTGGTTGGTTGCTAGCACAGTTGGGCAATAATTTACTGGTAGATAGCTTTAATAATCTGCTTTCTTCTTATTTCAGGATTTTCTTCAAATGCTGTTGGAGAGCATTCCAGAAAACAAAAGGTAAGTACCAGTGGAGGAATTAGGAGCCCACTTCACTTCTATGTGGAAGCAGCCCTACCTTTGTTTGACCCATTACTGCAGATTTCCTCTCTGCACAAAGGAACCGAGGGCAGCTCTTAGTGACATAGCTAGACCAGAAAATAGGTTGGGGTTGTGGCAGCGTGCCCAGCCCAGGGCCCTTAAAGGTGGAATAGGAAGCCAGCTAAGAGCACTCTGAGGCTTCAGCTGCCATGGCTAAGAATAAAGAAGAGGGCTGGTCAGGGCTTTGTAATAGAGTGCTTGCTTATCACGAGAGGACCCAGAGCAGCTACCCTAGACCACTTACTTCTTTAAAAATAAATAGATAAATAAAAAACCCAGATAAGAACAAGTTGGGGTGGGGCTAGTCATCATAGTTTTATATAAGGGCACATTGTTTCACTGAGGCAGAGGTGTACAGAAAGAGCCTGGGATGGAGGCCACTTTGGTGTCTCCTGTCCAAGGGAGTCTCATGTTTGTTGCTAGGATAAAACACCTGACAAAAGCAACTTGGGAGAATGGATGTATTTCAGCTCACAGTTCCAGGCTATGGTCTATCACTGTGGCCAAGTCAGGACAACAGAGGCTTCAACAGCTGGTGACATCACACTCACAGGCAGAGAGAACACTAAACATGATGCTTAGCCTTGTCTTCAAACAAGGTTGTCCCCCATCAATCCAAGCAGTCAAGACCTTATCCGATATTCACACCCACAGGCCAACCTGATTTAGATACTCACTCGTTGAGACTGTCTTCCCAAGTGACTTTAGACTGTGTTGAGTTGGTAATTAAAACTTAACCATCATACCTTTTAGTTTCAGAATTTGGAGAAAGTCATTTAAGCCCATGTGGACAGTATTTTAGCAGGTGTTAAAAGCTGATATCCATGTTTAAACTAGGTGCTCAGTTGGTGGTTAGTGTGCCCATTAAAACATAACTACCTCCTGTGCACAGCACTGCACACAGATCTATGTGTATCAGCAGCAGCCCTGATGTTAATGTTCTTGTAATCCCCACCAGAGAGATTGTTAGAAAACAACAAAGATTACGATGGTGCTCAATCATTGCAACAACATTCTCACAGTCTCGTGGATGGCGGGCCAGCCTCAAACTCACTACATAACTGAGGCTGGCCTTGAACTTCTGAACCTCCTGCCTCTACCCTCTGCCCCCTGCCCCCTGCCCTCTGCATTTTGCTTCATATGATGCCAGGAATCCAACCCTTCTGCATGTTTAGAAAGCACTCACCCCACTGAACAGCAGCACAGCTTTCTTTTTTTGTATGTGATCTTTCTTCCATGTTTGACCAAAAAGACACCTGAAGAGAAATGACACAATTCACAAGTCTGTACCTAGAGGCCACACAGGCAGCGTGGTTCCAGAGTTGGGAAATCTGGGGTTGCAGAAGTTAAGTAGCTTTTTTTCTTTAGTGTATGAGCCCACAGGGACTGGCTCCAGCCTGTGACTACATCATCTCCCTGTTCCCTGCAAGCGTCATGAAAAGGAAGGACTTGCTCACTGTTGGATATGGTCATTTACAGGGACCTGGCCTCACGTGTCCTTTAGAGGAAGCCACAAGCCCCTGTTATACCTTTCTTCTTCTAATGCCTTCTTTCAACCCCTAAACAAACACCCAAAAGCATCAAAACTGACAATCAGACTTTAAAGGAGGCCTCTTTGAACAATTTAAGTGTTTCTTTGCCAAAGGACCAACGTTTGCTTTTCATTCTTTGACCTTCTGGCTTAGCGGTGTTTTAATGCCTGTAAACATTTCCAAGTGTGGACATGAATTCTTTGATGTGGATATTGTTTTAGATTCATGCAAGGCCAGTCACTTGTATGTTGATGGGCCCATCTAACAGGCAGTTTAAATTAAATGTCTCAGTGGTGACACATTATGCAACCAGGCTAGGTCCAGAGGATGGCATGCTGTGAGGACCAGGAAGCTTTCTCTACATATTGGATTTCTCCTGGGCGGCTTGATTGAAACCTCCGTATCTCCCTATCCCCCACCTTCTTTCAGCAGGTAGAAGCCTTGCTGTCAGCCCTGGTTCTGTTGTGGTCTTCTTTCCAGTACAGGGGCTCACACCTGTCAGCCAAGCACTCTGCCACTGGACTAAACCTTGATTGTTCTCTCTCTCTCTCTCTCTCTCTCTCTCTCTCTCTCTCTCTCTCTCTCTCTCTCTCTGTGTGTGTGTGTGTGTGTGTGTGTGTGTGTGTGTGTGTCTGTATGTGTATACAACAAGGTGTATGTGTGGTCAGAAAGCAGCTTTATGGAGTGAAGTCTCTCCCCTACCTTTAGTTTAAGTTCTTGGGATTGAGTGCATACTCAGTCAGCCTTGCATAACTAACACCTTTACCCATTAAGCCATCTTACAGCACAAACACTAAGAAAGCAGGAACATGCAAACATAGAAAGCCAATGCACACGTCATTCAGACTCGTAGATGTCTTGATTTCTGCCATTCTGTGCTCATTCACAAGCGTGAACTGCGGCTTCAGTGACTGGGCAAGACAAAAGGCTTTCAGGAGGCTGTGCTAAGGACCTGTGTTGTATGGATGGCCCTAAATGTTTCCTGTTTCTTGTTTGTTTGTTTTGTTTTGTTTTTACTTCATTTGTTTTTGTTTTTTTGTAGACATAGTGTGGAGTTATCATTGCTATGGCGAAGCACCATGACCAAAGCAATTTGGGAAAGGGTTTATTTGGCTTACACTTCCACATCACTGTTCATCACTGACAAGAAGTCGGGACAAGAACTCAAATGGGGCAGGAACCTGGAGTTAGGAGCTGATGCAGAGGCCATGGAGGGGTGCTGCTTACTGGCTTGCTCCTCATAGCTTCCTCAGCCTACTTTCTAATAGACCCCAGGACCACAAGCCTAGGGGTGACACATCTTCAATACACTGGGCCCTCTCCCATCAATCACTAACAAAGAAAATGCCTTACAGGTTTGCCTGCAGTCCGATCTTCTGGAAGCAGTTTCTCATCAATTGAAGTTTCCTCTTCTCACATGACTCTAGCTTGTGTCAAGTTGACATAAAACTAGCCTGTACAGGTGGTGATTCTTCTGCAAAACTCATATCAGATGTGGCTATTTATTATTCAGAAGGAGGCCTAAAATGTATACATACGTCCCCCCTTTCTCCCTCAGTACTGGATGTTAAGCTGGCAGCCTCACACATGCTACAGTGGCAATAATTTCCTTTTCTTTCATACCTGCCCCCAGGACAATAGCTCAGGTTCTCTGATAGAGTTCTGAGGCCCTCATGCACGACCTTGAGAGTAGGAAATAAGGAAGGAAGGAGGAGGGAAGAGGAAGAGGAAGGTAAAAAGGGAAGAATTGTATAGATATGGCATACTGCCTCTGTTGGTTATAAATTTGCATTCTGAGTGATGACTACATTTCTCCAGGACAAAGTTCTTAGGGCAGAAGCCAGCAGTTTTCACTGAGGCAGCACAGTACACTTTAGTTTGAGAGGTCTGTGTCCTTTAATCTCCACGATGCGGTATGGAGTTCATTTGGATGCCCTGAGCCCTCTGGCTCCAAGGGCCTGGATTTTATTGTTGTGGATATTTACTGAGGCAACACACTTGGCCCACAAAGAAACTTTTGTTGTAGTTGTGGAGGTTAGAGCAGCATCCATGGCCTGCATGGCTGCCAACCACCCACTGCATCCCTTTGACAGGGCGGGGCGCCCTGTGGGATCCTGTTTTGCTTATCAGGCTTAAGGCTCATTAACAATTCTTAAATGTTAAAGCAGTCTCTTGGCCTACAAAAAACAAAAAACAAACAAAAAACAACAAAAAAAAAACCTAGTATATTGGAGTACATTTTAAAACTTAAACATCTTCTTGCCTGCTAACTTATCTCAAAATCTAGTTTGCCTTTTCAAGCAGATGGCTTGCTCTATTACCTATGCAGCATACTGTACTAATTTTATGTGGGCCTCCAAAGTCTGCACATCTACCCCCTGGAGCCTCTAATCTTTGGCCCCCGTGGCAAACCGATCCTTTGGTACATCTGTTAGGCACTTGGGCCACGCAGAGCAGGCAAGGCTTTGCCAATCACACTGAGTGGTTAGTGTCAAGCTTCCTTTCCCTGCACCTTTGTCTTGCCTCGACTCACCAACATTCTCTGTGGAGCATCTCCTGTAACAGGCTTTAGTCTGAACTCTGGGAGGAGGGGGAGTAAATTTAATGATAGCCTTCAAAGAGACCCTAACCAACTACCAACATTCTGGGCCACTGTAATCACTCACACAGGACATTAGGATCAGTGTATGCAGGGAACCGTGGGGTCTGGGTACCGGGGGTACAGACAGCCCTGAAACTGAAATGAGAGCTAACAGCACAGCCTAGGTCTCAGGGAGGCAGGGAGTGAAGGGGAATGGGAGGACTAGAGAAGCTGGGGGGCCATGAGTGCATTTGAGAACGGAGATCATTTCGGTGATGGGTACCGTGCCAGTGGGCTTTGAAGGAAAGAACAAAGTCATGAATTGATTGAGAGGTGCCACAGTTACAAATGGATGAGTTGCTGTCAGGTTGAATAAATGTGTGAGCCTGGCTTTTCTTTCATGGCCCCTGATACATTCTGAAGTGCAGTGGGTAGCTGCTTGTCCCTGGAATCAGTATTGAGGAGAAGAAACTAGTGCTCAGGAAGCCATCGAGGAGGATCCATGCACCATCCCCCCCTGGCCAAAAACCCATGCTCCCCTGGAGAATGGCTGGCCCAGCAATCTTGGCCCCCAGGCTCTGGTGTCAGCCACAGCTACTGATTAATCTTGCCCATCAATTACAGTGTTTGTGTGCATGTTCATCTGTTTGCTTACCACCCCCTGCTCTTCCTCCCCCACAGAGCAGGGAGCACTCATTCACCCTGCCTCATAAGCAGTCTTTATTATCTACCTGAGCACAAATGCTTTGTTTTGGTCAAGAAAATGAATAACACTGTTGAAAGCTCTGAGACATAGATTGCCTCCACAGGCAGAGATGGAGTTGAAAAGCATAAGTTACCAGTGTTTTCAAAACCTGGATAGAATTTAAGTTTGCTCTCAGACAAGAGCATTCCCATTTCAAACTCTGATCCTTTCCTGTGTCTAGTACCTATACATCCAAAGTTGTTGAGGCCTAGCATTGACTTCATGTGAGCCTGATGGGTGTGCGTGCTGGGCTGTGGAGGGAGAGTGAGGGTTAAAATCCCAGGAGGCGGAAGGCAGGAGCCAAGAATAGTAACAACATTGCACTCGGTCACCAGCAAGCTGATGGGCCCAGAAGAGACACGGGTGATATTGCTGCCCCATTCACCACAGCAGCTCGGAAGTCAACATCGAGTCATCCAGGTGTGCGCAACCTGTCCTCCTTCAAGCCTGTGCTTATTTCTGTCCATCATGCCCATGGCATGGAAAGATCGCTTGTTCCCTTTCCAGGCTCTAAGTACAACTTTTCTAAGCAATATCATGCATGCCCTGGTTCCTTCTCTATTAACTAATTGTGACCACATTTATAGCCCCAAGGGTCTCAAGATAGCCCATAAAACTCCACGCTACCATGTGAGGTGTGGTACACACAAGCAGCCAGCCAGCAGATAGCCTGCCTGCTGCCCTCAGTACCAGGTTCCAGCCATAGCATGGAGTGAATGCCCTTGTAAAGACATGAAGGTCATGCACCTTGAGTCTGGGTCCAGTTAGCTATCTGCTGCATCAAATCAGTTTTCGTAGTCATGAGACATGCAGCAGGGTCATTTCCTGTGTGTCCTGGGTCCAGCCTACGTGGAACTGCCTCTGCTCATCTGCTAGGATTGTTTAAGCTGAGTGACCTCAGAGGGAAAGCAAACATCACCAGCTTAGACAGTGTGACAGGCAGCTGTTCACTTAATCACTGCTGTACCATTTCTATAGTCATGATCAAAACAGCAAAACTATCACAGATGCCCTCTCTGCTCTGAAAACGTGTGATCTTCCCAAGGGGGGGGGGTGAAGCTTTGTTATGTGGCAGCTTCCTCACTTTTTAGGGGCGAGTATTAACGCATGATTCTTCTTTGGATGGTCTAGCATCTTATTCCACAGCTCCCCAGACAGGCTTAGTGCACTAACAGCAGAGCTCAGGAGTCTCCCTGGCAACACTGACTTTGATTAGAGTCCACCTAGGCTGTAGACTAAACACCCGCTCAGACAGTCATTGTCCACCTCACATAGCTACTATAAGGACCAAAGTGACTGTGCCTACAGGACACTCTGAATCTTCCCAGAGAAAAGTGACCTGAGAATCCAAGCTCTCCACATTTAGGGCAGGAGAGTTTTTGCTCCTGACCGTAGCCTAAGGAGCTCTCCTGTCCTCCCTTCTCTGCCCCTAAAGACCCTCTTCATCTCTTCAAAATGTAACTGGAGAGCTGACAAGTAGGGCAGTCACAGCAGGAAGCAGGCCACCTTTAGAGCGAGAAGTGTTAGCAAGAAGGGAGAGCTCTGTTGGGCACTAGTGCGCAGGTCTGAGGCTCTGTGTCTGTGGCGTTTATACTACAGAAAGGGATTCCTGGGGAAGCCCAGGTTTAGCACAGGAAGGAAAACAGAGCTTTATAAATTCCAATCCTGGCTCTTCAGGTACTGTCTGTGCAGCCTTAGGTAAGTTTCCCAATCCCCGAGGACACTGTTCAACTCCACACGGTGCACAGCAGTACTGGATTTGTGCTGTTTCTCCAAGGCTTACATAGTGAGCGCATAGATGGAAGCTGCTGCTTCTGTATCTCCACTTGGCGTTGCTTAGAGATGTCTTCTGTTTCGGTACCACCACAGAGTCTGTGTGAGGAGACTGAATATGGCAGCAGTGTCTGCTTTACTACCAGCCAGTGAACAAACCCTCAGACGTGTCCGTAGTTGGGCAGAGTACTGGTCACATGCTTTCTGGGGAATATCATTGTCTTGTAGAGATTGATAGAAGCCAGAGCCTATCAGTCTTTGATCCATCCATACCCTTCCCCAACATTCTGTGTCCTTAGCAGGGAGTGGTACATGCTAAGGGAATTGGGGCAGAAAGACCTTTAGTTTGAAGCCAGCCCGTGTTACATAGAGAGACCATGTCTCCAAAGTAAGTGCACGTGCACACACATACACACATGGTGACAAGTCAGCGGCCTGCCATGTGGCCTCTCTGCCTCCAGCCTCTTCCTTGTTTTGTAGTCATGGCGGTCCCTTCTCAAACTATGGTAGGTGCTACTGGCTGGGCCGAGCCTTATGTATTCCTTGTTTCTGTGGGACAGGCATGTCGGTCTTGTTACTCTGTATCTCCTCCCCCTCCACTGCTCCTGTTTCAGTGCGCAGGACAGTGCAGCCTCTTCACCCATGTGCTCAAGTGGCATCTCTTGTCAGAGCCTCTCCGAGTGTTGTTCTTGGTATCCTGTACTCCTCCATCCTCCCCGAGCGAGGAGATGGTCTTCCACATCATCTGTTCTGCAGAGGCAGTGGATCTCTGGAATGTTCTCACCTCAGATCCCCTGTACTCTGAACATGGTAGCTCCACCACGTGCTTGCCTCATGCAAATGTTTGCCTGATCTTCAGCCTCCTTTCCCGAGGACTTGGGACAATGCCCAACACCTCCTTCCTCAGTCTTCACTCCCCACCTTACCTTTATGCTACTGAAAGAAGAGTCTTGCACTGGAAATTTCACAAAGGAAATGATGTCTGTGTCCTGGATTTACTCCTCTGTGGCGATGCCCAACAGCTGCTGACCATCTTGTGTAAAACCACTCAGAAATGCCAATTAAGTCACCGTGCAGATGTTGCCTTTTCAGGACATTTAATCCCAGTTTCTATGAACTCTTGGCTCAATCCATTGTGTCTGGCTCTTTGACCATTTTGAGTGCTGTCTCTCCCCATATGCTATAGACCTGTCTTCCCAGATGCCAGGCGTTGCACAGTCAGCCTTAGAAGTGCCTCTGGCTTTGGCTTTTCTATGGGTCACTAATATAATGACAGAGTGTCACCCACAGGAGTCTGGCTAGAAATCAAGCCAGTGAACAGCTCTTTCAACCTGCATCCAAGGAAACAATGGCTTATTAGAATTGTCATTGTTGTTATTTTCCCTTGAGACGTGAGGCTGGCATGTAAGACTGACTTCTGTTTACATAGGAAGTGAGACAACTCAGTTGAAGGCCTATTCTTTTTTGAAACAGACAAGTCTGTCTGTACCTTACCTATCATTGATCATGCCACTGGGACACAGTTCACTTGGTGGAGGGGTCTGTGTCCTGTTCTCATCCTGAGCAGCCTTGGGGTTTGAGCACTGGAACCAGTTCTGTGTATACTAGTTTCTGGCCCTGTCTTCTGGGACCTTCTCCTGTGCTGTCTTTTCCTGAGTGGCCAGCCAGACTTACCCTCACAGTCTGGCTGGTTGGCCAAGTCCATGGAGGTACCGAGGCCCTCCCCTTCACATACATCTCTGAGTGCAAATGCACAGAGCACTTGGCTATTTGCCCTGAATTGATGGTGTTAAAGGGTAGCTAGTTATAAAAAGGCCAGTGATGGCGGTCCTCAGCTTTCTTATGAGGCATGTCTGGAAATGCCACCAATTACAGGGACCAGGGAGACCTCAAGAGCACCTCTGTCTTCTTAGGTTCGGTGCCTTCATTTGCCTGACAGTCTTACCGTGGGACACTGGCTGTAGAATCTCAGACTCTCTCCATGCATACCCCGTGTTTCTTCCCTAGTAGTTGCTCTTTCTCCAGCCCAGTGAAAGCTAACTTCTGCCCACAGTGTACACTCAGCCTTCTCGTACCTCAGCACACTCTACAGCTTCTGTCATCAACAGAGGAACTGTGCAGGGAAGTTATTTATATGCATGTGTGTGTTCATGTACCTGCTTATGGTTGCCAGATGACAACGCTGGAGAGTCAGTTCTCAGTGTCACCCTGCTAAGGCAGGCTCTCTTTTGTTCTCTGCTAGCTGGCCCACACACTTTGAGGCAGTTATTTTGTCTCTGCTTCCCTTCTCCTGATGAGAGTGCTGGGATTACACATGATGTGCCTGCCACCACATCTAGCTTCTTGTGGAGGTTCTGGGATGAAACTCCTGCCATCGGGCTTGAATAGCCAAGGCTTTAACCTGCAAAACCAGTTCCCTGCCCCCTAGACAGGTGTTTTTATCCATTCAAATAAAAACATCTCCACAGAAACCCACTTTCCTACCAGGAACTATGGTGAGTGCTCGGGTTGGCTGGCAGAGAGCATCCATCTTTCATGGAGACAGTAAATGTGACACCACCAAACCATTCCATCCCAAGTGTGCTAGGTGCTGTGGTTGTGGGGGTAGGGAGTGATGGGGGTACCCAAGGAAGCAGGCTGCCTTCTTCCTGGCTAAGGGAGAGTGAGCAGATATTGGACATGAGCAGGAATTGCCTAGTGCCAAAGGAAGACCACCAGCTGTTAGGATTCCAGATATTTAAAGATTTTATAGACCAGTGAAGAGAAAGAAAGTACTTTAGCCAATGTAATAAGCACTCATGATACTGCATAGGGAGAGGCTTTGATATGGGCCCGTCCGGAAAACAGACAGGTGGGCCAGTCACAGTGTGCCCTTTTCTTGCAGCCCATTCTTACTGCCCATCTTACAGACTTGTCGCCACACTAGCTGCTGTCACCACACTAGCTGCTATCAAGGCCTCACTGGCCTCTCTTCCTCCAGCAGGCAGCCAAGCTCTACGTGATGCCTGCCCCCGAAAGCATTAAAAGCATCTGTTGCTGCATGCCCGTGCTTGGTCATTCCCAGTCCGCAGACACTGCTGCTCACTGGAGAGATCGCCCTGGTGTGATTGGTTTCTTCACACACCCCAGCCAGCGGGCAGTGCTCTTCCCCAAGAGAGCACCACCTCTGCCTGAATGCTTAGCCATGTCCTGGTCCTGTGTGTCCTGAAGCATAGTTTTAACCACCTGGTTCTTGTTTCATTTCTGAAGGTCCGGCCTGTCTGTCGACAACATCATCCACGATTGGCTCGAGTGTTCCGGAATACCTAAGGTACCTGAGAACTGTCGCAGGAGCAGAGTAAAACTAACGTCTAGCCTCTCAGCCGTGACGGTGATGTTCTCAATATGTCTATTAAAGTCACATTGTCAGGAAAATGCTGGCCTACAGTAGCTACCAGCTTGAGTCCCTGTGGGATGTACGTGAATGTGACAGTGGCCATTGCATTGTGTATTAAGTGAGGCCATTCAGAGCATGCTGGGTATTTTGGGTAGAGTCTCCAAGCAGCAGAGTAATACCTGCAGTAGGTGAAACAGCCAACTTGGATATAGCCAAACAGGTGACCTGCTTTGCCACGGCTTTACCTGACTGTAATAGTGCTTGCTCTCATTCTGACCCTGCCTTTCAACTTCCTCCCGGTTTACTTACGGGCCCTGCTCAGGCTGGTGTCACCACCTAAGTCGTCGCTTTGTCTTGGGGACCTGGATGCAGCTTTTCCTCTCTTTCAAGTTATGGGGATCTGTGAGAGAGAAATTTACCACCCTGTGGGAAGGTCCATGGTTCTAGTCCCTACTGGGTAATCCAGGTTCCCCCCTGAGCCCGAACGCTTGCCTAAGTACCAGGCTTCTGTTGTAGTCCTTGGTGGCTGTGAAAAGTGTGGTTCCCATTCAGGTAGGCAGCTTCTCTACCCAGGCTTTTTTCCCCTGATGTTTATGGCTGGCTCTATGAACTTCTGCCTGGGAGTGTCTGGGTGCCAATGAATGTCTGTGAGCCATGAAATGCAGTGAAGGCTGCTCAGCCATCAAACGGGAGAAACGTCACTACCAGCCACCATCAGCTCACTGGGAGACACTTAGCCTTCAGTTCAGAAATGTGTGCCAGCCACTCAAAGTGACCTGTTGGCTCAGTTCCTCTGGGAACCATCAGAGAGATAAAAAAACCAAACAGAAAAGGTGAGGGTGTGCTGCCTGTAGCTTCAGAATGAGACAGCTTGCAGAAGCAGTCGCACCGTGCAGTGTTTTGGGAGAGGCCTCTGGTAGCCTCGGTGGAGTTTGCAGGAGGCAGTTGGAGGCTCCTAGGCCATTTTGGTGAGGCTGCTCTAGAACAAGGCATCATTTTCACCAGCTGACCGGGAGAGAAGAAAGGGGAAGTCCTAAGTGGTGCTTGACCGGAAGCAGGCTGCCCACGTGGGGTGAGGGCAGGGTTGACCCTTCTCTTGGTAGCAGCAGGAGAGGTTCCCTCCTGCAAACTGGGGAGAGGAATAAGATAGGGTGAGATTCGTCTCCGAGATGAACCTTTTCTTCCAAAGATCTAGTTGCCCTCGTGACCGCTTTCTACCATGAACTGATGAAGCCCACTGTGAGCAGTGAGGCTCAGTAACTGGGACCTATCTCTAAGACCCAGCTGACATTTCCCTTGGTGCTCAGCTGTTGAGTAGCAACAGCCCCAGACAGAAGCAAGCCTGCCTTAGTGGTAACCACCCCAGCCCTTTGGTTATTTATGTGGTCACTGGTGATCTACCAGCTGCTTTCAGCCCCTTTCACACTCCTTGTAAGTTTCTCTTTGTTTCCACTTCAGTGAAATGCTTGGCAGGGCCTCCTGCCTGGGGTGGAAGGAGCTCGAAGTGAATGGGACACCTTGTTCTTGGTCCCCGCCATTATAATATAAAGTTACTAGCACGCCTGCCCTGAAATGACGGCACAGCACCAGCAGGCTCTCTGCTCTGTCCTCCGGCAGCTGGATTCCCTGATGACTGAGACCAGTGCTCTCCTATGAAGCCTCCATCCTGAGGGCTACAGAGGCTTTTTGTTTGCTCAGAAAGGCCTGCCTCAATTTCCCTTCACAGCTCTGCTGAATAGAAATCACAAAGAGAAAATAAGTGGCCATAGCTTCAGGAGCAGCAGGAGTGGGCATGGGGCCCACAGGACAAAAAAATCAAAATCCAGCCTTTTAAAGGAATACTTCACACCTGTAACCATTGACCTCATGGAGACTGAAATTACCTGTGTCCTCAGTCTTGTTGCCTTCTGTGAGTTTTTTAGATTATATCTTGTAAGTAAGAAAATTAAAATGACACCAAGGTGACTCCCCCCACACACACACACTGTGGTCTTTGAGGCAGGGTCCCCATATAGTCCAGGCTGGCTTTGGATTTCTCTTAGCTAAGGTTGCCCCACCCACACATTTCAATACTGCCCTGATGCTGGGGCTCCAGGCATGTACCCCTGTGCCTGGCCACCAAAGAGAAGGCTTTATTTAGTGCACATCTTTTCAGACACCATCCAGAATCTATATGTGCATCTTTTGTCCTTTCTCTACCATTTTTGTTTGATTTTTGAGGTGCAGAAGATAGAACTCAGAACCCTATACATGATGGATATATTCCCTAACAATTATAAAATAAAAACAATAGACTTCTGAAGCAAAGCCAACCAGAAGCAAAGTCTACATTGTGGTCCACTGCTGTGTCGGTCTCAGAGGTGGGCCAGCCTGCTGACAGCCTGCTGTGAACCTCACGCCGGCTCTGTGGTCTATGTAGTGAGTGCCCAGCCTTTTAAAGATAAATCATGACCTTGGTCTGAGCTCTTAGTGTTTCTCCACTGCTTTTCTTTGTCCTTTGATATTAGCTGAAGAGCAAGTGTTGGTGACTTCTTCTTCCTGATGGATGGTCCCAGACTAAATGTTGTCAGCTGTCTCCTGGTCCACTGGGGATTAGTTCCAGAACCCCACTGAGGACAGCCAGCCACTTCTATACAGTGGCTTAGTGTGTACACACAACCATCACAATCCCCATGCGTGTTATAACTGCCACCTGCCATCACACCATTCCCCAGACACTTGATCAGTGTGTACGGGGTTCTTTCTCTTCATGTGTGCCCTAAGGCCCACCTCACCCATAGCCATGTTTCAGTCTCCTTTATAAGATCTCTGTACAGATGCACTAGAGATGACATTTCTTTATTCAGGTCTTCAGGCTTCCTTGGTTTAATTGCTACAGAGCCTTGGGAGATCCTCTGGAACGTGTCAAGTCCTGAGGTCTCCCTGTGAGCACCTCCACAGCCCTGATCCTGTTCCCCAAAACCTGCACCATTTCCTTGTTGTATTTTGCCTGGGCCAGTACAGTAGCTAATTGGTCATAGAGCAGCCAAGCTCTTTTCTTTCTGGCTGTCTGTTTATCATCCACATCAATGTGAAGTGAGTTCTCCCAAACACAACTCAAAGCCATCCTCGCTGGGACTCTCTATTGGCACTGTTCTGAGAATGCTCTCTGGTCTGCTGGTGATACTTTCAGGCCTACTCAAGGCTGTCCTCTTCAGAGCGTTTCTGTCCCACCTCCCAGGCATCCATGGGCAACCATGGCTACCAGCCTCCAAACAGCAGTCTCCTTTGCACGGGCTCTTTCCTATCTCTCTGGATATTCTCTCTCTCCTCCGTTTTGTACTCATCATAACTGGCTTTAATGTGGTTGCTATTTACATGTTTCTCATGCTGTCCTTATCCTCCATGCCAGGAAGAGGGATCAAATTTGCAGCATCCCCACAGTACTTACTATGATAAGCATGTTTCTGGTTTTTCTGCTTGGCCCTTTCTGATGCTCAGAAGCCCATTGTCTGATAGAGAGGTAATAACGGCACAACACCTGGCATTAAGTACTAGAACTATACCTAGCACACTTGGACACCTTAAATAATTAGTCAGTTTGTGTGTATGTATGTGTATGTGTGTGTGTGTGTGTATGTATGTATGTATGTATGTATGTATGTATGTATGTATTTGGTAAGACAGGGTCCCATTATGTAGTCCAAGCTAAGCTAAAACTTACCCTGTAGCCCAGGCTGGCCTGGGACTCACAGACCTTAATGGTTCTGCCTCCTGAGTAGGATCTCAGGTCTGTATGAAAAGCTGGCCTTAAGTCTACTCTTAATTAAATTTGTCTCAATTTAAAAGTTAATAAATCTATATTGCTTGACACATCTCAGGCATAATAATGAAACTACTTTTAAACTGTTGATTTTATGTAATAAAAATAAAAACCAAGTATTTATGATTAAAATTCAGCATCTGGGTTGAGATGGAATGTGCTAAGTATCAGATTAAGAAGCCTCATACCAATAAGAAAGGAAGAGGAGAAGGAAGAAGAGAAGCAAGAGGAGAAAAGGGAGAAAGAGAAAAGAAAAGAAAAGGGGACTGGAGAGATGGCTCAGTGGCTCAGAGCACTGACTGCTTTTCCAAAGGTTCTGAGTTCAATTCCCAGCAACCACATGGTGGCTCACAACCATCTGTAATGGGATCTGATGCCCTCTTCTGGTGTGTCTGAAGACAGCCACAGTGTACTCATATAAACAAATTAAATGAATAAATAAATCTTTAAAAAATTGTGATAAAGATGCTGAGATGTAGCTCCACAACTAATGGCTTCTGGCAGCCGTGTAGGTGAAGGACTCAGTTTTCTTTAGGGGGTGGGCCACTGGAGTTTCACCATGCTCCAGTGACTATATGGGCAACACAAATTGGAATTTCTGGGGAGGGGTATAGGTCACAAGGGGGAACATGGAAGTACCGGAAGGTGAGTGTGACTGGGGTATAAGAGGCAAAATTCCCAAAGAACAATAAAAATATTATTTTGAAAAACAACAACTTTATCAGCTATTATGGCTTACTTTTAAGATGCAGCAGCTGCACTGAGTTTGAGCGGACCTGTAGCCACAACCCTGAAGCAACGACATGAGTTTGAGCTGAGCCTGGCCTACATAGCAAGTCTCAACTTAAATCACAGAAATGACAGCCAAAAAAAATAGTTAAAACAAGTTTTGTTTGTGTGTGTATGGTGCATGCATGTACGTATACACTTCGGGAGAGGCTGTGCATGTAAGTTTGGTAGCAGAGGCTGGCATCCGGTGTCTTCTGTCACTCTACTTGGTTTCTTAAAGACTTATTTTTATTTTTGTGTGTGTGAGTGTATGAGTATGTGAATGTGTGACTGTGTGTGTGTGCATGAATGTATGTGAGCATGAGTGTATACTAATGTGTGTGTGTGAGAGTATGTGTGTGTATAAGTATGAGTGTATGTGTGTATATGTGTGTGTCACTGTGTGAAAGTGTGTGCATGGATGTATGTGAGTGTGAGAGTGTATACAAATGTGTATGTGTGTGTGTGAGTGTGTGAGTGTGTGTGTGAGTGTTTGAAAGTGTATGTGCATGAATGTGTGTGAGTGTGAGAGTGTATTTGAGTGTGTATGAGTATGTGTGTTTGGGTGAATGTATGAGTGTGGGTGGGGAGCACATACACTGGCATCAGAATACCTAGAGCTGGAGTTCCTGGCAGCATCACACCACCATCATGGGTTCAAGATTGCTGAGCCACTCCTCAGCTCACAGAACGGGAAGCTCATCAACTGGCTAGAGTAGTGCTCACCACACTCCCGAGAGCCTCCTGTCTCTACCTCCCAGCACTGGGATCACAAGTGCTTACCTCTATGTCGAGCTTTTTACAGGGGCCTCAAGCACTGACCAATCTCCTCACCCATGTGGCTGAGCAGCTTTAACTGTTCTGCATGGTCTGTGTGTGTCCTGATGGACTGTTAACATGGTCTGTGTGTGTCCTGATGGACTGTTCACATGGTCTGTGTGTGTCCTGATGGACTGTTCACATGGTCCGTGTGTGTCCTGATGGACTGTTCACATGGTCTGTATGTGTGCCCTGCTGGACTGTTCACATGGCCTGTGTGTGTCCTGATGGACTGTTAACATGGTCTGTGTGTGTCCTGATGGACTGTTCACATGGCCTGTGTGTGTCCTGATGGACTGTTCACATGGTCTGTGTGTGTCCTGCTGGACTGCTCACATGGCCTGTGTGTGTCCTGATGGACTGTTCACATGGTCTGTGTGTGTCCTGATGGACTGTTCACATGGTCTGTGTGTGTCCTGATGGACTGTTAACATGGTCCGTGTGTGTCCTGATGGACTGTTCACATGGCCTGTGTGTGTCCTGCTGGACTGCTCACATGGTCTGTATGTGTGCCCTGCTGGACTGTTCACATGGCCTGTGTGTGCCCTGCTGGACTGTTCACATGGCCTGTGTGTGCCCTGCTGGACTGCTCACATGGTCTGTATGTGTGCCCTGCTGGACTGTTCACATGGCCTGTGTGTGTCCTGATGGACTGTTCACATGGTCTGTGTGTGTCCTGATGGACTGTTCACATGGCCTGTGTGTGTCCTGATGGACTGTTCACATGGCCTGTGTGTGTCCTGATGGACTGTTCACATGGCCTGTGTGTGTCCTGATGGACTGTTCACATGGTCTGTGTGTGTCCTGATGGACTGTTCACATGGTCTCTGTGTCCTGATGGACTGTTCACATGGCCTGTGTGTGTCCTGATGGACTGTTCACATGGCCTGTGTGTGTCCTGATGGACTGTTCACATGGCCTTTGTGTGTTGTTGAGGACTGTTCACATGGCCTGTGTGTGTTCTGCTGGACTATTCACATGGCCTGTGTGTGTCCTGCTGGACTATTCACATGGCCTGTGTGTGTCCTGCTGGACTGTTCACATGGCCTGTGTGTGTTGTTGAGGACTGTTCACATGGCCTGTGTGTGTCCTGCTGGACTGTTCACATGGCCTGTGTGTGTTGTTGAGGACTGTTCACATGGCCTGCGTGTGTTGTTGAGGACTGTTCACATGGCCTGCATGTCCTCCTGTGCAGAGCTGCTCTGAAGCTGTTAGCTGAGTTAACAGGTGAGTCATGGTACCCTAGAGTCATCCACAGAGCAGATCTGAGCAAAACTGTCTTAAGTTTATAACGTCTGTGAGTCAAAGTAGAGATGGCTGATGCAGGCCCCTTAGGGTAGGAACTAACCTGTGCCTTGTGTCTGCTCTCAATTTCTACTCCTAGTCAACTTGTTTCCAGAAATCCGAACATGTTCTCTTTCTGACTTAAGTGAACCTGGGGTCCATCTGCACCTAGTCCTGCTCAGAAGAACGTACCCAGTAGTAGAATCAGTGTCCACAGAAGTAAGAGTAGCACAAAGGACAGGATGGCTGTCAGGCCAGCTGCATCATATGTCCCAGAAACAGGCTGAGAGCCACCTGAATTCCCACACTGGCCCCTGACTCCCAGAAGTGAGATCAGAAAGTTATTTTTGCCATCTTGAAGAAATGCCACTTCGTTTCCAAGCAAACATTCAAGAGGTTGCCAAAGGTCACACAAGCCATCAAGAGGGGACAGAGGCTCTACAGGGAAAACGCTGCAGTAATGGAGCTGGAAGAAGGTGGTCAGGTCTGCTGCACAGGCTGTGTTCTTGTAGCCAAGGGTGGATGTTCTGGGTAGAGAATAACAGCTGGTTTCTCAGGAGGGTGACTTGTAGGCTTCTTGTAGCACATTTCTGGAGTGCTTTCTCATGTAATCTTGGAGGCATTTTTAAAAGTTTGACCCTTCATGGTCAATCAAGAAAGGACTGTTTTGAAAACTTCACCAGATTAAATCCCTATTGTACCGACTGTGGGGCTGCTGTTTCTTGCTAATAGCAGAGGCACCCACGGCCGACCTCTGGATAGGTTCACTATCCTTTCATTTGGTAGCTCATCCACACTTTGTGACTCAGCATCTCGGAGACGAACTGATGGAGCTCAGCTCTCTGACTTGCCTGAGGCAGCATCTGAAGAGAGGCTGACTCCAGTGGCCCCTCGCTGTCCATCAAAATGTCTGGCCCATCCCACAGCTTCTTCAAATGCTGTACCACTCACCACAGTCACCTTTTCATTTTTAGTCTAATTTTCTTTAACATTGACGTTTATGGTTCAGTGTTCAAGTTTGTTTGCTAGGCAGTTAGCTAAGTTCTACAGGCAAAGCCGTCTTAACAGTAACTTGATTCTCTTACAGTTTTGAAATCCAAGGTCAGAGTTGCCTCTCTCCTTGACTATCTGAGAGCTTCCCTCCCCACCCCTCACGTGTGCATGCACCCGTGCGTATGTCGGGGTCTTGCACACACATTCGTATTTCTGTCCCCATCTCCTCGTTGTAAGGAAGGCCTGGACATGTGATTTTATTTTACTGTGATGGACCCTACTCTAGAAGAGTCATTCTGAGATGCTGCAGGTTTATGACCTCAACCTGAGAAGAGGCACAGCTCAGCCCACATCAAAGCTCACCACCAGTTTCCCGACAAGTTCCAAATTTCTAGGAAATCTTCTACACAATAAAGGTCACACATTTTAACCCCATAGAGGAATACACTCTGAGTAGGTTTTGATCTCAAATGATGCTAATTACGTAGTCAAAAACCAAATAACAAAAAACCTGAAAAATCATGTCTGTTAACTAAATGAGAAATAAAGGACAGGATTGTTCTTCTGTCTTGCAGAGGTACACATACTGTCGTAGTGCACTGTTCAAGGATTTACTCTGACCCACCCTGACCCATTCTGACCCACCCCAACCCACCCTGACCCACCCTGACACAAATCTTTGCTGAAATGACCCTTCCCATCCCACTGCCTTTCATGTCATTCTTCGTGAGGGGCTGTGGGTGAAGGAAACATGAAAGAAGCCATATTTCTCTTAAGTCTCAGTGACATTCAGTTGGGAAAAGTACATCTCTAAATAATCAACCTAAACCAGAAAGCAACCCAGAAGCTAGCTTTAGAGAGCTCTTGGGTAGGTTTAGAGAACTTCTTGCTATGGAAGCCAAGAGGCTGTAGAGTTACTGGAAGAACAAATGGGTTTAAGGCAGAAACCAGGAAGATAACTGTTGGTGGGGGACTAATGTGCCCATGTGAGCTATGTCAGGTAACCAAAGTCTGTGACACGCTTGTGTCAGAAACATGGCACTCCTCCCCTGCTAGGAGAGTGTCAGTAATAGCCCTTCTCAGTCAGCTTCATCCTCCCCTCCTCCCCTCCCAAGACCACCTGTACAGTCCCAGTGACAGAAGAGTACATCGCTTTTAAATTACTGATGGAATCCACCGTGTGATGTCTTTGGGTCAAGATCTTTCCCTTCACTTTCGGTGCAGTTCATGGGGGTGGGGGGAGGTGATGTTACCAGATGCTTTTGATGGTGGGCCAACAGGCCTGCTGGAAAGAAAGCTTCCTGGGTGAAGGGTTACACCTTTCTCCTCCTCAGTAGGGTAACATGATTCAGTGGAGAGGGAGGGAGTTAGACTAACTCTTGTCCCTTAGTTCTCAACTTTGAACTCTCATGGGTAGAGTTGCTCATTTGCACTGATACTTCAAAAGCAGCATTAATCTGTCTGCCCATAGTATGTAGCTAGAGAGCACATGGGGTGGACCAGGACTCCACACCCATAGGAGTCATTAAAGAGGGCATGGTAAACAATATGCTTCATAGGCAGGAGAACCTGAGGGATCTTCAGAACCTAAGAGAAAATCTAGGTGCAGTGGCTCCTAAGCTTATTATCCCAGGCCTGGGGAGACTGGGATCCCCATGGCTTTAGAGCCAGATAATCTAGCCTAATTGAAAAGTCCCTGCTAGAAGAATGGCCCCAGTGAGCGGCCCTATCTCAAAGGAGTAGAACTGCGTTCATGGGGAAGACTCCAGGCCTCCATAAACATGTACACACACAACGAATGTGTGGCCTTTACATATGCATTAAAATTGATAAGTATACAGCCTTGGAAAGCAAGCCAAATGATTGAAAGACAAATTGTGTAGTACCCAGATCCTGGCAAGGATGGGAGAGAGCCCCAGAGAGTTTGACGGTGGAGTGAGACTGAAGTCCTGCATCCTTTAGGACCCCAGATTGAGCATTGTGCGTGTGTAGGTGGACATGTGCTGGTAGAGCCTAAATCTGAGGCTTCATGTATGCTGGGCATGCACCTTACTTCTGAGCTGCTCCTCAACTGACCATGTATTTTTAAAGTAAGCTCATAGACTTATGTATGATTCATGACAGAATGGCTTTCTTGGTCAAAGAGCATTAGGGAACTTTTTACTTGAGGAAAAAAAGAAAAAAAAAAGAAAAAAAAGAAAATTCTAAACTAGGCCAAACTGATGCAAATACTTTCAGACATGTGGCACCAGTGGAGAGAAATCTAGTATTTGTTTAGTAAACTGAAATAAATCTGTTGTGCCTTTCGAAGCAGAAGGAAAAGGAAGCGAGGACAACTAGCTTTGGAAAGATGGCGCCATGTTCCTGTGGCCCCAATGAGAGGCAGACACAGGAGGTTAAGGCTCACCGGGGGTTGTCTTGCTCTGTGTAATGGCAAACTCCAAGCAAACTATGGTGATGAACTAGACCCTGTCTCCAACAGAAGAAAAGAGAGACATGGCATTGGTAGTATGCGGTTCAAGTGATTCATTAAAGAGATAGGCGGACTCCCTGCTGGGACAGTAGTAGCCCCACGCACTTGGGTCAGAGACCACGAGCCATTAGGATCACCCAGGAGCCTGCATCAACCAATTTCTACTCTCATGAGTAGGTCTGGGATTGGTTGATAGGATCTATACTTATACTTAGAATAAGACTTCTATTAAACGTTCCTTTTCTAAGCACACTCTAAGCACTTACCATACTTTTCTCTCATAGTCTCACATACGTGGTCTAAATACTTGCTCTGATGTTTACTTTGTTTGAGCACAACAGTGTATCCATGTGTAGTGTACTGGATATCAGGTTACAGACCCTGCCAGTGAGCACAGTGTGTTTAATCAGCAAGGCACAGAGGCCTCTGCCCCAGAACCAGGCACCTAAAAGGAGCTGTGGAGGTTGACTCTGGTATTTGCCATTTTCAGTGAGGAGGTTGAATCAAACTGCAACTCATTCACAAGTCAGCAAGCTTCTTTTGTAAGTAAGCCATGTGATTGCTATTAAAGTACTGTGTGAGGGGCCATCTTGGGACATGTGAGCACTGCTGTGTTTTTTCAGGCTTGTGGGTGTTATGCACTCATACAGATGCCCTTTAGAGTCTCTCAAGCCCCTCAAAGCAAGCAAGACTACCCTGAAGGATTCTACTGTAATGAGGCTGTTTCTATCGGGAGAGCTCTTTAGAAAGGAGCATGTGAACTCAGGAAGCTGGAAGGAAGATAGCTACTAGAAATATGTGTCAGTCCATGGGAGCTACCCCACTTCAGTAAAAGCTGCCCCGGCCTCTTTTTTTCTTTCCAACGCTCTCTATAAGAACTGTTTGTTTTTATATGAGCACAGCGTCCCTCCTGAATCTGAGGAACGGGCTGGGGAGTTCCACCGCAGCACTGCCCGACCTAGCGTCACTGCACATCGTGATGGCAAAAATCAGCATCTGGGTTTTCGAGGCTGTGGCTCTCAGTGGGACCTTCCTTGATGCCCAGAGCATCTTGTTCAGCTCCTGCCACCAGAGAATCTGACTTCCAGAGAGCAGGACTCTTCTTCCTCCTCTGTTGTGAAGAACCATTGTACAGTACCAGATAGGTTTGCCGTCTGCATGGCATATTCCTTGGGCCCTGCCCGCTCTGCTTCATTTTGTTCACACAACTTTCAGAGTGCCTTAGGATCACTAGCTAGGGACTGTATTTAGAGAGCCTTGCCGACCTCACTCACCATGATAAGAGGAGCCCTATGGCCCTGTGGGAAGCACTGCTGTCTTCCAGCCCTTGCAAGTCTAGTTGGTGGCACAGCGAAGGTCCACACTGAGATCTTTTGTAATTTCCAGCAATGTTTCTAACCCAAGTTAACTCCATGCTTTTGGTCAATGTACGTACAGCAGAGGCACATAGCAGAGGGCCTTGGGCAGTGGCACCAAGCAGTAGAAGAGCAACAAACGTGTCACAAGCCAGGGTAGGTCAGTGACTGTCCCATCACCATCCAACTGTGTTTATCAAAGGCACTCTGGCCACACACCTGTGACGAAAGTCAATCCCCCTAATGAGAGTTCAGGTCATTGAGCAGAGGCCCCGCCCTTCTCTGAAGTTCTGCCATGCAGTGTGGACACCATGTTGGACTCCGGAGGCAGTTCAGATCTTGAGGGTAGCCCTGGAGCCAGCTTGTTCACCACTGAACTGTGTGATGCTGAGTGGGGCCCTTACCTTGTTTGACACCTCACTGCTTCTGTCACCTGAGTGAAGAGCGGAGCCCGTGTCACCAAACTGGCCACTGTGTCACCATCATGAGTGTGCCCAGTCACCTCGAGGAGCAGTGCCTTTTTCTCCTTGGGATTCCGAGACCCAGTAGGGTGGTTTGGGGGAATTTCACCTACCTTCTACGTGGTGTTCTATAAACTCTGTTTCTACTTACCTTTCCCGCCCCACTGGAAACCATCCTTGAGAGATAATTGAACGAAACCCCAGGTGACCATCAGGTTGCGGGGCCTCTGCACTGTGTGCCAGCCACTAAGGAAGGGGGGTGCTGGTCTCAGATGCTAACCTGCCCAGCCAGCAAGAGATAAGAAAACCGTACTAGGCTTGTTAATCTCAAAATTCCCATAGGTCAAAGCAACATGTTCCTTTATGCCTATTATCTAAATATCCCTGAGGAGGAGGCCCAGTGAGGTTGCCGTTTGAAGCACCAAATCCTCCAGAAGAAGCCTCCTTTAATCCTGCTGCTCTTTGTTTAAGCAAAGTACCGGGAACCAGCCATGCTGCCATGTTTGTGAGAAGCTGCCATTCTTCCAGGACAGCACCATGGTGGTCCTCAGGTCAAGAAAGCTGAATGTAGTTGGGGTTGGGATGATCAAACATAGACAGTTTCCTAAAATTATACTTTTAGCGCATTTATATATTCATTACAAAGTGTGCTACATGCTAAAAATAGTTTCCTTTGTAGGCCAATGGAAATTCCAAAGCACACTGAGGGAGCACAGGTAAGATAGTTTTTAGGGTGCTAGGTAGAGGCGCCCTGGTTGTTTATCAGCCTCAATTTCACAACTCAATTCTTTAATTTCAGCAACTCTATTGCCATAAAAGCATGGAGGAGGGTAGCCAAAGTCAGTGTGCAGAACTGAGGACCAGGGCTCTGGGGAAGTGAGTGAGTGACTGGGACAAGCCCTTCCACCCCGCTGCGTGTTTCCTGGGCTGCCCGTCTGCTGCCTCTTGGACAAACGCTTCATCTATTTTCCTTTCCTGTGTCCTTCCTTGTGTTTTATGTCTGCTCTGAGCCACCAAGCAAGCGTGCACATCCCCCCAAGGCTCTGTGTTTGTGTTTATTATGCAGTTGTCATGAGGGTCGCTACTCTCCAGAGTCTCAGTGCCTCCTTCTCAAAGTATGCTTTGTTGTTGTGGTTGTGCTTTTTTGTAGTTGTTGTTTTGGTTTGGTTTTTTTTGTGGGGGTTTTTGGTCACTGGTTAGGTATATCTTCCTGAGTTTCAGAGTTTTACATAAATCTTCTAAGAAACTATGGGAAACACAAGAATGTGTAGGTCAACTATCTGAATATAGTTTTTATGTCCCCAGTGTGTAAATCTTTCTCTTTTCAACTTATTTTTTAAGACTTTTTTAAAAAAATCATTTATCTGTGTGCATGAATTCCACGTGTGAGTGTGTGTGTGTGTGTGTGTGTGTGTGTGAGTGTGTGTGTGTGTGTGTGTGTGTGTGTGTGTGTGTGTGTGTGGAGTTACAGGAGGTTGTGAGTCTCTGGGTATGGGTGCTGGGAACCACACTTGGATCTTCTGGAAGAGCAGAAAGCATCCAACCTGCAGAACAGAACCTTCTTTCTATCCCTACCATTGATTTTTGAGTCAGAGTTTCCCACTAACCCTGGAGTTCACTGGTTACTAGATTGGCTGCCTTGGGGTTTTCCTGTCTTGGCCTCCCCCCAGTTCTGGAATCATAGCTTGGTGGTTGTTTTTTGTTTGGGTGGGGTTTTTTTTTGGGGGGGGTGTTTTGTTCTGTCTTGTTAATGAGTTCATGGTCCAAATTCAGGTCCTCATTCTTTTAAACAAAGGGTTTTACCCACCAAACCATCTCTTCCAGCCCTAAGACCTGTATTTTTTTTTAATTTAATTTAATTCTTTATGCTGTCCCATTTTCTGTATTAGAAAATCCAAGATGAAAGCAGCTGTTTCATGGAAGAAACTCTGGTAGGAGCATAATGCATGAGACTGACGTATTTCTACTCAGTAGTCTGTAAGATTGCTGTGCCCATTTTATAGTCAAGGCAACTAATGAGGCCATCTAACTTGGAAGCCCTCCCTTAATTAGTACTTTGGGTTTATGACATCTCCACAACAGAGACTTAATTGTGCTGATACATTCTGAGGTGTGTCAACATGCTGCTTTCCTTCATGTTTCTTTGTTTGTTTTGACACAGTATTACTATGCACCTAGGGTAGCCTTGGACTCTTGATCCTCTTGACTCCAAGTTACAAATGCTGAGATTACAGGTGTGGCCACCAGGTCTGGCTCTGTTATTCCTGTAACAACAGATGGCCTATTGTTTTGGATGAGAAGGGGCTACTAACGGGATTATTGATTCTCCTTCAGAATGAGGGGGGCCTGCTTTCTCCCGTCTTCTACTTGTCATTGGAAGGGACAGGTGCTTGCTTGTAGTAGCTCAGACAGGGTCACATCTCTCCAGGCTCCATCCAAGGACACGGAGTTCCTGTGGTTGTCAGGTTAGGCTTGTCTATTATGATGTCACAACCCAGTTATTTTTGAGGTCTTTGAAAGTTTACTTTGGTTCAAAATACCAGACTAGCTTTTGTCTCCAGGAAATAGGTGGGGGCGGAGATGGTAGAAGGATTAAAGATCACTGGTGTGCCTGCTTCATGCAGTGTGAGTCTCTCCCAGGTTCAGGGAGGTTGTGTTTGAGAAGCCGAGACAGAATACCTTAGTTTCGGTTCCCAGGGGTGCCTTCCCCATTACACCTGGGCGTTGTCCCAAGACAGTGAGGCCAGACTCATAGGACATCACAGAAAAGAGGGACAGCAACAGCTTCTTGGCTGTACCCGCCCCTTCTGTTTTGTTTTGTTTTTTCCTGATGACCTTGAACCTCAGCAAGGCTAGGAAGATAAGAAGCAAAGCTAAAACAAGCCAAAGCAGTTATATAACAGGTTAAAACCAGTCAGAACCTCAGAGCTTGGTGACAGGTTATTCACCTAGTATTCATGAGGCCTTGGATTCTGTAGGTAACTCCAAGAAGTGGGAGGGTCCTTACATTTTGAGATATGTAGTCGAAGCATAAACTGTCTGATGGGGTGTTGCACCTGGTCTCTTAGGGGTATCCATGATACTTTAATGTCCCGTGGAGCTTTGTCCTGTCTGTCCAACAGCTGAGCACAAAAGCTATGTTGTTGTGTTGAGTGGCTGGGCTGATCCCTTCTAGAGAGAAGTTATGTTTGGTATCTAAAGAACAATGAGGGTGTGCTGCTTGGCTGATCAGTGTGGGATCAAGTTCACATTCCCCAGCACCCACTCTCCCACCTCCACTCACAGTGGGTGGAAGCCGAGGGAGGAAGGGCAGGTTCATTTTTACCCTGGGGAGATGTGAGCTCTGGCTCTCCTAATATGGACACAGCTGGGCCTGGGGAGCATTAAACATTGATTTAATCCACTGCTGGAGGAGCGTCCCAGGAAGAAGTGGATTAGTAACCAATCAACACAGGCCCGTCCCCTTGTTTTCCCAAGGGCACCTCCTCTTATGGAGCTAAGTGTTTGGTGAACAAACACCCTGGAAACTGGCTTTCTATCATGATTATTTGTATTAGGGTCAGCAACCCTCCAAGGTAGTAGATTTTACTTTCCTTTGTGTGTGAGAGCGAGATTTTTATACGTGTTAATAAAGATGATTCGGGCATAATCTTATGTTTTTAAATTGCAGCTTATTTAAGTTCCTTTTAAAGGCCTGATGACCAGCAATCTCTTCTGTGTGGCAAATTTCATAAAAGAGTAGATTTTCTGGGGCCATAAACTTCCTATACAGCCCCTCCTTCTGAGGCATATGGGCACAGCCACTAGCACACACTTCTGCACACTGTACCTTACCAGGCCATATGCCATATCGCACCCTGACAAATGAAGGGAAAGCACCCACATGTGCTATTGGCTTTCCAGCTAGGAAAAATCCATCAGACCATTTATGTGTGTCTGTGCCTTTGGGAAGATGTTTGTCATTAATTCTCCCAGAACATGTGCATGCATGTGAGAGAGAGAGAGAGAGAGAGAGAGAGAGAGAGAGAGAGAGAGAGAGAGAGAGAGAGAGAGAGAATGTCTTCTAATCAAGGGAACCCATTTGGTCAGAGAAGGCTGCCCACAACTTAAGGAAGTCATTCAGCATGGCTACTCTTGAATAAAGCAATCCCTTTGTACAGAGCGAAGGGTCTTTTTCACTGTCATAGGCTTCCTGCCTGATTCTAGGCTAGCTCTATAATCAGAACATGGCAAGTGCTGCCTTCTATGGTCAGTGCTATAGGCCAACATTAAACCAACCCCCCTGAAGATACATGTTAAGGTCTTTGTGCAGGACCCAGAATTGTATTAACCATGAATCTCAAAGGATTCCTTGCTTCTTCATAGGATGGTCATTGGAATCTTGTATTGTTTTAAGGCTTTTTGTGGACTTGCTTGATTCATACCCTGAGTTTATTCCTAAATACAGGTGATAGGAAATGCTCCCTTTGTCAGCCCAACAGCACATCCTTTTCATCACCATGTCTCCCTTCTTTCTGCTCACAGGAACTTGCTGTCATAGAGCACATCACCCTCTGTATTATTGACATTCAAAGTGAGATGCCTTCCAAAGACCTATAATAGTTTTTGAAAGCTGTTACATATAGGGCATCATTAAAAACCACCCAAATTAGTGGTTCTTGGCACCCAAAAGTGGGATTACTGAAAAAAGAGGACCTTAAGGTGACTCTGAGGCATGAATCATAGTGGGCCCCAGATGCTGAGATTTGTAACACTCACACCCCAACCCTCTCCAACATCAATACACCCCATTGTACCACAACTGCATACCCACACTGATACACACATTGTGAGACACACTGTGATTCTCAAAGAGCATTTAGAGGTAGGAACTGAAGATAGAAAGCCCCTGTCTGTAATTGGTATTTCACCTATGAGCACCCATTAAGGTTATAGTGTCTGTGAGTAAATGTCAAGGAGGTCACATGAAGAATTACAGTCGGGGGCTAGGGTGATGGCACACTCAATAAAATGCCTGCCATGCAAGTGTGATGAGCTGAGTCTGATCCACAGAACAGGTATAAGAAAGGCCAGCACTGGGAGGCAAGGCAAGCTGACGGTGCCACCTTGTCAAGCTTCAGCCCAGCAAAAGAACCTGTCTCAAAAACTAAAGAGAACAACTTTCACAGAACAGCACCTGAGGTTGTCTTTTTGCCTCCACATTGATGTGTACACATGCATGCATATATGCACATATACATTAAAATACTACAGCCATACTCATGGTGAAGAGTATATGATAACGTCTCTCTCTTCCAGCAGTTGTGGGGTTGGGCTACATTTTGTGGTCTGTGTTTTGACCTGGGATTAATCAGATCCATATAATAAACAAGGTTTTTAAAATGATATGATCACAGTGGATGTTCCCTTAGTTCCAATCAGAACTTAAGGGCCAGGCTGTAGGAAGTGATAAAGGCATTGGAATTACCTAAGCCCCAATGTCTCCATTCTCAAGCTGTGACCCCCCCCTTCCCTCGTGAGGCACAGGCGGAGCCGCTTAGGTATCTAGTGCTGTGTAAACTGCTTCTGTTGAAATTGGGCTGTTCTGGTTAATTACCAAGTTACAAGGTTTTTGTGACCTCTAATAACTGTTGCTTCAGAGCACTTTTCCTCTGGCTTTGATATCATTAAGTTGGTCAACATTTTCTTTCTTTATTGTTGTTGTTGTGTGGATGAATACTCTGTTGCATGTACACCTGCATGCTAGAAGACAGCATCGGATCCCTTTGTCATAAACAAACATATGTGGTTGCTGGGAATTGAACTCAGGACCTCTGGAAGAGCATTCAGTGTTCTTAACCACTGACTCATCTCTCCAGCCCCATGGTCAACATTCTCATGACACCTGTGTGGCACATAGGCAGTATTATCTTTACTGTTGCCGTTTTCTAATATTTTCTTTGAACTTCATAGAGAACATAACCACAAGGCCTCACCTTTCATGTGTAACTTCCAAGTGTTGTGTTAATGGAGAGAAATGCTGGAAATATGACATTTTCCAGCTCACCAAGGAGAAATGCAAATGAAAGTGGGGGAAAAAAAAAGTAAAACCCAATACTTTTATTTATTCAGACCTCTCCTGCTCAAAACGGAGTTAAGGCAGCTTCCAAAAGAGCATGGCAGAACATGGCAGTAAGATGGGCGAGGAACATAGTTAATATCCAGAAAACTGTTCCTGAGCATCCTGTCCTGGCTAAGGAGGGCCCCAAAGTTCCACATTTTCAGGAAGGTGAAGCACAGTGGAGGATGAGGAGGATGAAGGGAAATAAGGTACCTCCATTTGACCATTTCTGACATTGGTACCAGAGAGCAGTAAAACTGAGGGAAGGGATAGCCTCATCCCAGTCAACACAGCAATGGATTTATAAGACCTTTTCTCTTGCTGTCTCTCCATAAAGGTTGATGGCATCTCACCAGATCTACATGGAAAGAGGGTGTTCCTAGAGCACAGGAAGATGAAGTCCAGGTCCAACTTTATGGAGGTCTGGCTGAATCCAAGCCTGAACTCAATCATGTCCCCCGGGGAG
This sequence comes from Micromys minutus, assembly GCF_963924665.1. Classification (NCBI taxonomy): domain Eukaryota; kingdom Metazoa; phylum Chordata; class Mammalia; order Rodentia; family Muridae; genus Micromys; species Micromys minutus. The sequence continues at coordinate 92,733,236 of NC_137969.1, read as the reverse complement.
GAGTTTAAGCATCAATAGTCTGGGAACTGGGAAGTTCTGTGTGTGTGTGTGTGTGTGTGTGTGTGTGTGTGTGTGTGTGTGTGTGCGCGCGCGCGTGTGTGCTTGTTGTAGGTATAATTTTTTTGTTTTTGTTTTAGGTGGTGGTGGTTGTTAGCACAGCACCATTAGTTAGCCTGTCTTAGCTCATTAGCAAGGATCATGACCTCACAGCAAAGGGCACAGTCCAGAAGTGGGGTCCTTGGTTAGGGTGCTCAATGGCAAGGCTCAGTTCTTAGTACTAAAGAGGGAAAAGGAGACATCAGCATCTTCCACACTGTCCACGAGGTTGAGTTCTGCATAGCATTCTGGGTAACACTGATGAGGTCCAGGCAGCACTTACAAACAGGAAAGCATAAATCTGGGCAGGGAGCTAAGCCTGTAGTGGACCACCCGGTATGATCCATACTTCTCTCCTGAGCATTATGCTGCAGGACTATACCCACTCAGCAGGGCTAAGATCTCCCTCAGAAAGGAACCAGGGCCTCATCATAGCACTGGCGGTGAAGCAGACAATATTAGTGTACAGAGGAAACAAGGCGTAAGGTGTGTCACATTCAGTCAAAATTTAAAGCTGTAATGTTTGGTCAGTTGATTCCTGTTGTGTCATCTCTAGGTGACTGTATCTGCAGACCCTGCTGTCTTGTTTTGTTGCTCAGACTGTCCTAGAACTCAAAATCCTGCCACAGTCTTTCCAGTGCTGATATTATAAGCCTGGCGGCGTAGGTTAGTAACAGAGTCCTTAGATCCTTTGGGAGCCAAAGTTTTTGGCTTCTCTCTACAGATGGTTCTCCCTTGGCTTCGCCCAGGGGAGCATAATTTGCTGTCTGTTGGAATAATTAAAGGGCTCCCTATGTTTGCCCTGAAGGGCTTCCTGTGGGCTCTCCTCATTCCTCTGTGCTATGCTTCATTCACCAGATAGAAGCAGGAAGAGAGCACCCACCCTATCAGTATAAGACTAGATCAGGTCCCTTTCCTGTGAGAGGAGTAACTTCCTCTTCCACAAAAACATAAAAATAATTTAAAAAAAGATAGAAAAAAACCAAAATAAAATACTTTCTCTGTGAAAATAATCTCCAGTTTCTGTATTTAGCAAGGCTTTTGTTTAAAAAGCAATGGCATTTCCTCAGGCTCTGGAACTGTCTTTGACTGTTATGAACCACTTTGAGACAAAGTTTCTTAGAAAAACTTCCTTTCCAAACATGCCTGTCAACTAGCTGTGGCATTTAAAAAGATACAATCCAAACACAAATCAGTCCATTTTTAAAGGACGTCTTGAAAGTATGTTTACTACTCTGGAAGATGCTAGACTATCCATCCCTGACTGCAAATTTTCAATGTGTTTAAAGGTTTCTCCACAGTCTACTGACATTTGTGTTAACTCATAAGCAAGGAGGGGCTTAAGTAACCACTAGAGAAATGTATTCTGGTTGCACTGAACAATAAGGACATTAATTTTCCAGTGTTGCAGTCTTTATTCTTTGTTAAATTCAGCCCCAACACCAAGATGTAATTTAAATTACTGGTGTACAGGGACCTTATATTTTCTATTTTTCTTTTTTAAGTTGTTTTAGAACTGTGTCCCTCTTTCTTATTTTTCTTCAAATGTACAATTCTGTGCTTTTTAAAAATGGCAATATTCCAGCAGTTAGAGAAACTGGAGTTAATTAGAGACATAATAATTGTAAGAGTAGGCCACCCTTGAACTATGTACTGCGTGTTCCTTTATCCCTGTCTGCTTCTATTTACTTTAAATAAAAGTTTATTACATGTATTTATTTATTACTATGTGAATGTGTGTCGGACAGGTTCCATGGAAGGGTGTGTAGTCAGTTCTCTGCTCCTGCCATGTGATGCTGGGGGTTGAACTAAGGTCATCAGGCTTGGGAGCATGTGCTTTGCTCCACTGACCTCTCTCTCCAGTTCCCCTTCACCGTTAAGACAATGAATATCAGTTATGTGTTAGGCCACGTTTTAGTGACTAGACAAAAATCAAGGAAAAAAAAAACAGGCTAATGCCATTCCAGGAGCTTAAAGTGTGGTTAGGGAGATAGACATTTAATCAGTTAATAATAAAAATAAATAACAAGGTGGCAAGATGGTTTAGCAGGTTGAAGGTGATTGTTGCAAGACCAATAGCCTGAACTTTATCTCACTTCCCTCGAGGTAGGAGAGACCTGACTTGTACATTGTCCTCTGCCTCTACACACATGACATGATACGCACACACAGGCACACACCTCCCCCACATATATACCCACATGATAGATTAAAAATAGACGGCCATAAAAATTGTGCCATACTGAGTGAGCCTCATATAAGGCGAGGGTTTAACTTGAGTTTCTTCTCAAGCACTGGCTCCTCAGACATCAGAAATGGAAAAGGGCAATGGTAATGATAGAGTGGGGAAGGGATGTGAGATCCGCGCTTTCAAGATCTGAAACAGTCCTGCTCTAAAAACAAGGTTTCAGTGGCAGTTACAGAAAGTGATGCAGACAGGGTGCTGCCCAAATACTGGGGAACATTAGACTTTGAGCTTGATAGCGAGGAGAAACCTTTCAGACGTGATACTTCAGGTAGGAGCCAGATGCAGGCCATGTGTCTCCAATAAAGCAAAGTGACGGGATTGCAGTTTCCTTCGGAAAGACTCAGGCTTCTCTATGGAAGGGATTGTGGGACAAGGAAACACATCAGGGGACCGTTCAGTCTAAGAGTTCCCGGTGCTGGGCAGGGCTGAAAAGGGCTGTTTGGTGGGGCCAGAGTTCTAGACTTCTGTATCAAAAATAACCTGTGGCTCCATGAGGGTTATGGATTTGAGAACAATTTCACATACACACGTGATTTATGATTACAGGGAAATGAAAATTGTAGAACCAAAAAAGAAAGCCTTTAAGTACTTTAAATACTATCCAGCCATAACAGGTTCTTATAGAAGTCTGCGTAAAGCTTAATTTGCAATAGTTATCTTTCTTATTAATAAACTCTTTGAATTGAACTGTTTATGTTAGTGTTCTTATGGTAAACACCCAAGGGGGAAATTAATGATCAAAGGCAGTGTCTGCCAGGATGAATATATATATTCTGAAATTGTTAGCAGTATGAAGCTTGAATAACTCAAAGTTTTCTTTCTGCATAATGTGATGTTTAATGATTTTTATCTGTTTATGTATGTGTATGTGCTTCCCCTCTTTCCAAAGCATTAATTTCTATGCATTCCCCTTCAAGTAAGATAAAATTGGACGTGATAGTCGTACATGTATGTACGCTTACCACGTGTAAGATACTAAGCAAAGGAATATACATTCTTTTTTTTTTTTTGTACCTGGATAGAGAGATACAGAGCCGACTGCATCTACAGTCATTCTAGAGTTTTGTTTTGTTGTTTTTGTTTGGTCTCCATTTCTGGAAATACGAGCACTGCTAAGAACCCCCCAACAGGCCTGTTGTCTATCCTAGGACACAGCCATCTTTAGCGGCCACATGAGGGTCCGGCTGTGTTTGGGAATGGAGGGTACAATAAAGTTTTCCATTCTGATGCCTCATTAAGCAGATCCTCTGTGTGTAAAGTACTCCATGGTGAAGTTGCCTCTATTTAAAGTCCGGAGTTTGATCTTGCCTTTGATCTAAACCTTTTGATCTTGAAAGAAGGATGGAGTAGCAATAAAGAGCCCCCCCCCCCCGACAGACTTTTTTTTTTTTTTTTTTAAGAAATGTGATAAAGTTAAAGGGCAGCAGAGTCAGGCAGCCCCGGTAGCTCGGCAGTCTCTCCTCAGGCCTGGTTGGCTCAGAGGGACGGAGGAACATGGGGGAGTCCATCCTTAGCCGTAGAACAGGAGGGCTCTCCCCCTCCCAGGTCCATATGACACATGAACACTAGACTCCCTAGGTCACCTGCCACCTTGGTGGTGCTGGCAGAAAAGTTGCTTCCCCTCGAAATCCTGGGCTCAGGGTCCCTCCATCCTATAACCCGAGCTTCAGACTAGACCCAGGGGCATGTTGTGTTCACGGGTGGATGGATGGATTGGTGGACGGGTGGATGGATGGGTTGGGGCGAGGCGCGTCGGGGCGCTGGTCCAGGCAGAGGGTGCTTTCTGAGAACAATAACAGCCAGGACCTGGGCGCCTACACCTTTAAGGCAGGCCCCGCCCCGCCCGCGCCCGCCGGCCCGCCCGCTCGCCCGCCCGCCGAGGTGTCGCGCTTGTGGCGCTGGGCTCCGTGAACTTGACTTGTTCTCCCCGCAGGCGCTGCAGGAGGAGCGCAAGGCCCAGGACTGCTCGCCGAGTAGGCTGGCACGGCAGGTGGGCTCCGAGGTAAGTGCGGCGGGCAGAGGTGGTAGCAGCGCCGGCTGCCCAGATGAGGCGGGCACCCGTACCTCGACCTGCCTGAAATGCTTGTCGGGTTTTGACTTCAGGTGGCAAAATGGATTGGAGTGAACCGAAGACCCCGAAAACGCAGACGAGGGAAGCAGGAAGACGCCTTTGAAAAGGTAGGAGGCCCTGGAGGGTGCTGCTAGGAGGAGCTCCAGTGTGCTGCCTTGTGCCCAAGATTCGGTCGTCGCCTGCGTTTGGGGAGTTTGCTTTCCAGCAAGAAAGCTTTACCTGTGCGGGGAAGCATAACAGTGGTGTCCGTCTGGACCCGGATGGGGGGCAGGTGTCACGTGCTCCTTACACTGCAGGGATGTCCCCCGAGAAACAGAAACGAAAGCTTCCAGGCAGATACCCTCCCACCCCCCACCTCCCCAGGCAGGCATCAGCGCATGGGCCCACACAGCTAAACCTCTACCAGGAATCCTGTGCGAACTGGCGACCGTCAGTGTGAGAAGTGGGCAACTTCAGACACGCCAGGACCAATTTTCCTTTTTGCTCAGCATTTTTTTTTCCCTCCTGAATTTGGAATTTTAATAGTTACTTTGTAGACCTTGCTGGCTGCTTCCCGCTGTGAATGCGTGGGGTTGAAACTTGTGATAAATATTTTGAAATCAGGTGAGTAGCCCATTAAGCCCCTTTTCTTAGTGAAAAGGGGGCAGATGTTAATGGCATGTTTTGGTTTTGTCAATTTTGCTTAAATATACTTCTGCAGTTGGGCGGGGGGGTGGGGGGCTGTAGCACTAAGGGACTAAAATAGCGTGTGTTGTTCTGCCGCTGGGATAGATGATGAATCACTGGGCTCTGAAGCCAAATCCTTGCTGATAGCTTTGCTGCCAGCTCCTGTGTTTGCCTTAGTATGGGCATCGGGCGTCTGAGAACGTGCACAGAGCTCGCAGTGATGGCGATGTGGAGTTTTAGTATGCACTTAAGGGCACTCGGGGCCACTTGGAAGAGACCTAGCAAAAGAACTAACTAGGCAAATCGTGTGAGAAGTGCTTCCTCGCCCAGCCTTGTAAAGAGCAAGCTATGCGAGTATACTAAGTTGAGCAGTGCCAAGAAAACAACTCTTTTTTTTTTAAACAAATGGATTCGGAGCCGTGCCTTAGATGCTATGGCAGGTTATGATTGCTGCTCTCTTACAATGTAGGCAGCTTTAAAAGGTCTGTGACTAATGAAAGACGCCATAAAACAGCTGAAGAATGGAAAGCCTTATGATATGCCTAGCACTTGAACAAGTGTTTGTAGCTACAATTATTAAAGTGGAAATAAGATCAGCCACACATGGAAAAAGGAGGCGGCCTTATTGAGCACTTGGTATCACCACTACCAAAATCCAAAGCAATAACTGCCTCTAAAATTTGGGGAGGCCAACACCACAGAGGCCCCCCCACCTTCCAGTTCAGTGGCAGCCTCCCCCTCCCCCAGTCAGCTCTCCATTGTGCCCCAGTAGGTCTACTGGAAAAGCCACCGCCCCTGACTTTCTTCCTAGACATTGTGGGTAGTGGTTTGAAAGAACTTGAAACTGAATTGGATAGCCTTACTTTCTAGGAGTGCAAGGGTATCTGGTGTGCCCAGAGACGTGTTTATGTGGGTGTCCCCACCTCTTTTTCCCAGGTCCAGCCCCAACAAGCACCTTTCCCTGTCACCCCTGCTAGGAGAAGTGTCTGACTAGAAAGGTGGGCACTGTGAAGGGCCAGGTGAGCAGTCAGATCTGTGATCCAAGGGCAACCCCAAAGGCGCAGGACCGAGGGGGTCGCTGAGGTGAGGGTTCAACCCAAGTCTGGTGCTAGAACTTGATGCTGTTGCTGGTGGGACCCTCAGTCGGTCACTCACTGTTGATTCTGACGAGTTGCTGAACCTGGCTAGTACCTTAATACCCAGCACTCAAGAGACAAAGGCATGAGTTTAAGATTAGCCTTGTCTACATAGTTCCAGGACAGCCAGGGCTACGGAAGGAGATCTGTCTCAAAACAAAAGAAAAAGAAAAACAAAATTTGAAATGTCTGCTGGGCCACAAGCAAGTTAACACATGTATCCTTTCTGTGCCTCACTGTGCGTGTTCCTGCTTTCACTAACTTAGCAAGACTGAAACAGAGTACATGTCAGGCCTGCATGTTCCGGACCTAGCTGCTGCCTGCTCCTTTGTCTTCCACCTTCAGATTCTCTCAGGAGTCAACCCAGACCAGACCAGACCGGACTGGACTGGACTGGACTAGGTAGATTTGGTCAAACAGTCTGTGGACCAGATCCGAGTGACTTTGGCTGAGCAGCCTGTGCTAACTATGCTGGGACGGCAACGTTTTACTTCCCCAGGCACAGGCAGCTCTTACTGCGTGGTAAAAAACAGAACGGTCTGGCTATCTTGAGAAAGGAAAACAGCCATGGCAGCAGGCCAGGCTCGGGGCTGTGTGGAAAGAATCTCATTTTATGGGAGACATTTGTTTTCCCCTTAAAGAAATCGTCCCAGGCACTAAACAGTGGGCATAGTCTGATGGAGCTCGAAATATTAGCTGAGAGTTTCAGTTAGACAAGCAGTGCAGTCGGCCTGTGAAGTCTGAGCTGTGAAGAAGCAACCGGAACGAGTTGAGGGACTGTGCCACCTCACCCCGTAAGTGACCAGAGTGCCTTCCCAACTGCCCTGGCCTCATGCCGTGTCTCTCTCTGGCCATTCCTGTTACTAGGGAGCCATCTCTAAGGACTTCCATCATTCTCCCCCTTGAATCTCCTTGGGACGTACCTTGACATCCTTTTCCATGTTGTCCTAGCTCCCTATCTCTGCTGTGACTGTAACCAGTTTTCTTCAAGTCTGTGTCCTCTCTTCCTGTCCCTGGAACGTTTCTTCACCCACTCAGATATTCTTCCTTTTGCTGTTACTTCAAATGCTTGTTATTTAGTTTGAGCAAATTTGGCTACAAAAAAGTGAGAACCTTCATGGCACACAGACGGCAGTCCTGGGCTAGCTCTGTGGGGCTGGTTACAGCTTTGGTTCCAACAGTGAGGAGAGAGAGAGGTGGGGAGGGAGGGAGGAAGGGAGGGAGAGAGAGAGGGAGGGAGGGAGGGAGAGAGAGAGAGAGAGAGAGAGAGAGAGAGAGAGAGAGAAAGAGAGAAACAGTAATAGCTTTTGCTCCATGATCTATTATTGGCTTTGGAAGAACACATTAACTTTTAACTCAAAGGTAAATACAAATTGCATATCACCATTATAGAGTAACAGCTGATACATGTGAATAAAGTTTGGATAACTTCATTATTCTAAGAACTAAAACACCTTAAGAAATAGTATATTTTAAAGACAATGCACTTGGAGTTTAAAGGAAGAAATCTCTATTGTAAGATTCAGAAGACTCTGACTTCTTGGTTATTGCACATTTGATAACTTAGAGACTCAACCCCCATTTCCATTTTGGCCTTAGTATGAGTGCTGAGATCAGAAATATTCATAGGCTGGCTTTCCAGCTGCTGGGGTGACTCACAAGCCATCCTCAGGGTTTTGTGTATCTGAAGCAAATGTCCAGGGGGAGGTGAACCAGCCTTTGTGAGCTGTAATGGTCGGCGTGAGCAGACACTGCTGGTCCCTGCCACAGTCTAGACAACAGAGCTTTGGGGCTTCCAGTTTGCTGAAACTCACAGTGAGATGTCCAGGTTAAATATAAAAACTGAACAGGAGGGTGAGACACATGGGCTGTTCTTGTTCTGATAAAATGCTAAAGTTTGGAGCAATGTAATCTGCTTTTACAACACTTTTCTTATTACACACTTGACTTGGAGCCACACAACCAGTGCTAACCTCTGTTGGCGGTAATAATACACTATGACTTTTAAGTCTGTGTGAACCCAGGAGGTCTGCATACCAAATACTCCTTTTTGAGGCACACTGTATACTTGCTACACTTCTGGTGTGTGTGTGTGTGTGTGTGTGTGTGTATGTGTGTGTGTGTGTGTGTGTGTGTGTGAGCGCGTGCCTAGAATGTTAAAGGTAGGTGGTTTAGACTTGAAACAGTTTATCACAGTGTTTGTCTTTTGTGACATGTCTTTTATATTTTGCTGTAATTCTGGAAACCAGTATTTAAGTTTTTTGTTTTGTCTTGTTTTAAAGTTAACTATTTACTGGACCCTCAGCAGCCAGTGGTGGCTGATAGGCTTCATTCGCTTGTAGCCCCTGAGGCACAAGGCAGTAAAAGCAGCCCTTGAGAACTGGGAGCATGCAGCCAAGTACCCGAACTTACTGGTAGCCACTCCCTGCACCCAGCAAACCTGGTGGGTTTGGGTAGCTGCCCTTATACCTGAGGCAAGGCTCCTCTGGAGTTTCCTAGGCTTGGTGCCCTTGCCTCTGTTAAGAGTACTGTTGCTCTGTAAGAATCCATAACTAGTCCATACTTGCAGAGCGACAGTCTCATACAATAGCTTCATTGATTCTTGATTTCCATAGAACAGCTTTATGGGTTCTAATGAATTACCAGCCGCCCTTCACCTCCTCAGAGTGTCTTTGTGTCCTGTGCCTCGCCTTTGGAGAAGGCCTTACGTGAGTGATGGACGCAGAGTAATTAATGAAAGTTGTTATGAAGCAACCAAGCAGAAAGAGAGACAGAGACAGACAGAGACAGAGAGGGGTAGGTGTATGCAGTTCCCTGTATTGCTGAGATGCTGAGGTAATCTTGTGTACCTGGGCCGTGTTCCTGCACCTCTTCCTGCCCTTGTATTTATGATAAATCCTTAACAAATACCTTATCGAACATTGTGTATCCAAGTCTCATGTCAGATCAGATCATGTAAGATCTTGACGTCTTTTGCTTTCTTTAAGCTGGACCAAGAGAAAATTGCTGATAAAAAACATTTTTGTAGCCTCAGGAAGAGAGTCTGGTTTGTGTAATTTTATACCATTAAATTTTCATTTGTTCCATAGACTGATTCTTTTTAAGAGTCAACAGCTTAAAACCAGAAGAGAGTCTGACATCTCTGTGTGTTCTGAAATTCCCGCCAGCTTTTAACTGGCATAACAGGAAAAATTAAAACGATGACCGCTGCCCTCAGCACTTAGTCCTAACAACAGTCACCCACTCGTCCCCACACACCTCCTTACAGACCCTCTGAACGGAACCATTAACGCACCCGTAGCTAACACTCGTCCTGTGTCAAGCCTAGTTCGGAATGATTTACGTGCAGCAGCTGAAGTGAATGTCCCACTAAAGCCTGTCACAACCAGCGGCGCAACACAAAGACAGTGCAAACTGCATCAACACTCTGTATAAGTCGGTGCGATATGAGCTAGTCACATAACTGCTACAAAAATATTTTTTGGCCAGCATCTTAAAATTCATCTCACTCCCCAAGCCACCAGCATAAAGCTCACATTTCTAAATTAAGAAAATCTCTACCAGCATGTATTTTGAAAACACTTGTAAGCGTGCAGATAATCACACTTGTGTTGATTTCAGTGTGTCTGATGCCAGCCACCGCCAATTCTTCCCCGGACCGAAAGATGAAAGCTATTTTCATATAAAAAATGAGTGGAAAAGGGAGGTGGAGAAGGACATTCTTGTGGCTTTTTAGTTACTTTTGTAGGCAGCGTTGATTTCATCCCTGTGACAGAGTGCTTGGCTCTCACTCTCAGGCATTTTAATGAGCTGCTGTTTTGTGCCTCTGCTCATATGGCACTAATAAGATGTGTTATTTTTAGTAGCACCTACTGGTGTCACCTTGGGTTAGGACCTGTCATTGTTTCCATTAATTATGTCTTATAGCAGGCGGACACTTGAGTGTATTCAGCCTAGAAGCCAGCCAATGTGTATCTGATACAAATTCAACCTTGAGAGCCCGGCACTCAGAGAAGACCACATGTGGACTCACAAGCATTTGTGACAGTGATTAGATGATGAAGCTCACAACAGTATTTATTTTTACAATCCTCCGTGATGCTGCAATTAAAAAAAAAAAAAGTACAAAAAAAGCTTAAAAAAAAAAAAACCAAAACACAACAAAACCTTTTACCATTTTGTTTAAGTGTGCTATTTATTTTGTTCTTTACTGGTTATCCATGAACATATATGGGTCAAGATTCCCTGGCTTTCCTGGAGACAATCTCTTTAGTATCTTCTAGAAGAAGGGCTTAGAGGCGGAAAGACTTGAGGCTGGGCATGATTGCTTGGGTTTATTTCTCTGAGAACGCCTTTACTCCACAGGCCGAAGGCCCGTCTGCGAAAGTCCTACGTCAGTTTCATTTTCATATGAACTAGTGAATCAGTTTTGTTGATTTGAGGGACTTGGGGAAATGTCTGGTTTGGCTCTCCGGGGTACTTTTTATAAGCACCCTTCTTTCTTTCTTTCTTATTGATTCTGTGATGTGAGCAGGAAAGAAATTAGACACCGTTTCTGTTCCTTCCCCCTCTCTCATGTGACTCGAAATACGCCCGAATGGTGGACAAGCTGACTTTTTTCCTTGTAATTTCACATTGCCACATGTGGGTAATGTCAGCATGGGCAGTGGTGTACTGCTGTTTTAGGGCACAACCTCAGGATACTGTCACCCTTCAACCTTGAAGGTCACTCTCAGGTGGTGGCTCTTCTTTTTCATATTTGGAAGCTGGTTCTGGTGTCTGCTCCTCAGGAAGGGTTATGGTGACAATATTCAATCATGGCTGCGTGGTTGTAAGTTTGTCCTTAATTTTGACTTGTTATTTATTTGGTCTCATTTCTTTTCTTCAGAGTGACCCAGTGTTTTGTTCGGGTTGGTTGGTTTTTGTTTTCCTTTCTGGGTAGGTGTCTGAATTTCTTTTTCTTTAAATTCCCAGACTTTTACTGTAAGAGTGGATTACTTTCCACAGTTGCCACTTGGCCTTGAGTTTAGTTTTCTGGTTTGAAAGTTTAGAACATTAGTTTTTGACTTCTCAGTGACTAAACTTAAAACCGAATGACGTGATTTGTGACGTATTTTGAATCTGTTATTCACATGTCCTTTCTAGAGTCTGTGCTTAGTAGGTTTGAAGTGTAGAAACTGTTACAGGCAGGCCTGAGCTGACAGAGATGCAGTGACTCCAACTCTGTGTTAGGAGGGGAGGGAGCTCTGGGCGCCACTCAGGGAAGGTGACTTAGGAGCAGGGTGCTCTCTGAAGCCTCAGAGCTGGAAAATCCCACCTCTCTTCTGTTTTACTCTCACAGAACCCTGAGTTCATGTGTTCTCAGTTATATGTTCACAGAGTAATACACAGAAAAACAATGACCCATTCTTCAGCAATGAGTAACATAGAAATCATGTTAGCCAGTTTACCCAGAACATTGTCTTGAATTTGTTATATAGCAAGCCCTCTGTCAAAAACTGTTGGGAAATGCCAAGGAAGCATGAGCTGTCGTGTCTGGTTATTAGGAGGTACAACACAAGACACACCAACAATCACTTATAAAGCAATATGTGAGAAATGACCTAAACCACACAGCAGTAGTGAAGGCTTCCACCGTGTGGTGCGGTTTACCTGAGGACATCCCACACTCCTGTTTCGTGCCTGGGCCTTCTTTTGATGACACATTGGCTAGAAGTTACGTGGGAAATGGAGTAGCTGAGCTAACTGAATCCGTTTTAATATTTTTGTCTGATTTGTAGGCACAGACAGGGATGGCTTTGATTGACTTGCATGTGAGTGGTGGTGGTCTTACTCGAGATCACCATTCTCATAATATATCCCCTCGGGTTTTGCAAGTGAAACTGAAGCCTGTCACCAACATTCTGCGAACACTCAATGGCCCGGATGATTAGATGGTAGGCCACTGTGACCTCACCCCTGAGTCATTATTTACCAAATTCTCCTTATTTAGACAACTTCATTACTAACTTATTTTATATCCGTGACATGAATAACCCTGAGCAAGAAGTAGCGATTATGAGGCAATTGGAGACAGCAGACTGGAAAATGAAGCTAACAGGGTCCTCTCACAAGCGCAGGACGAGCGCAGTAGCTGTGCGTCCAGGCTGACAGCAGGGCACGGATCTGTTCAGCTCTCTCAATTTTGTAGAACCGAGGGGTCCAAGGTTTCTGTGTTCCACGTTCATACGGTCATCCTGGACAGAAAGTATGAAATCAGTCTCTGTCGTCTGCTCACAGCTCGGCCAGTGTAGGCCACACTAAGTGTGGGCGGTTCCCCGTCTTCTCCACCTCATCTTTTCACTTGTTGGGTTTCTGTTTTTCTCCCTTTAAACGTTTGGTTTCAAGACAGAGTAAGAAGTAAAATGCGTTGATACTGGGGATTGTGACTCATGGTTGGAGAGTTTTCCCAACTCTCAGCCTCCTGTGAGCTGTGGATCTTGTGTCCTGGCACACTGGGAAAGCATCCGATGTTCCCAGCACCACAGTTAAAATGGGATCTCTTTTATTTTTAAACTTTTGCTTGTTTGTTTTTAAGGTATTGTCCCTCTGATGATACAAAGTAAATGGGTATGATGGGGCCTCAGTCTCGACATCTCATGTATCCACAAATCGAAAGTGTTGACTTTTCAGCCTTTGGGTTCTTAAATATACATATGGAAAAATTCTGATTTTTTTTATGGATGTGAAAGGAGGGAAGCAAACTGAATTACCTCATACCAAGAAGCCACGTAGAATGGGGTAAAATGATCTCTGAACATATACATGTGTATATATTACACACACACATTTGCTTTTACTTTTCTTCTGTTTCTGCTCATAACGTAGCAGGACTCAAGGCTTGCTATGAATCTACAGTTGCAGTTCATACCATTAGTGTGTTGTCCAGAAAAAGGCCGTACAGGGGACGGTACCTTAATCCGGTGCCACAGAAGGAATCTGGAAATAGATATGCAGTATGGTCTCTTTTTACCGCCCTAACTATTATATTCATGTTCATTGTTGAAAGTACAGCTCACATCTTTCTGACATGAAAAGGAAGGATGCTGACTGCCCCAGAGCCCACAAAGCACAGCCCTGAGTTTCTTAATGACTCTTGAGCTGGGTAGATCTTACATGCCTTAAAATTCACATATGTGCAGTATCTTGTATTATAAGAAACTTGTATAACTGCGTGACCATCATGGCCAACTCTGAGGGACAGAGGAGCCCTGGTGGCAAGCATGGCAGGCCAATGCTTGCTGTGAGATTTTAGACGTCTCTGTCATCTAGAGTTCTTGTGTCGATTTCTGCTCCGTTCCCGTTCCTATTCCCAGTTCTACGCTTTCTGACATCATAGGTTGGCTTTTCAAGAAACTCCATTGCAGTCAACTCACGGACGGCTTAAGTGTCTTTCTGAGTTTGGCTCTGCCGTCATTTCTGTGTGGGTCAGCAGTTTGCTCCTTGAGTTTTTCATTTTGTTGCAGTGATATTCCACAGCCAGACTTACCACATCTTGTTTATCCATTTACGGGTTGTTAGACATACTTGTCGTTTTTGTGTTATGAATACTGCTTCACTGATCCACAGAAATAGCTGCCCTTGTGTAGGCGTTTCCCTGTCCTCTATGGGGCACTCTGGGCCTGAGTGGCTCTGCCCACGGCAGGAGCTTGCCTAGCCGACTTCAGAAGTTTCTGCATTTCACATCCCTAGCAGCAGTGTCGATCCTGAGCCGCTAGCTCCCTTGCCTGTGCCTCCAGTTGGAAATCTGAGTGTCTCCCCACGTGGGCCACCACACCTTCAATCAAGGTTGTAGCAACCTTCTTTTCTAGTGCAGAGCTCTTGTGTCCTGGAAGCATTCTTTGGTGTGACTTCCTTTCTGACTTCTAAAGATGCCCCATCCTAACCCTCTGTGGAGTAGTGTCTGATGCAGCACTGTGTCTAAGGCTGCTGCCACCTTGGAGAGAGTATCCTTTTGTTCCTCTGCTGGGTTCCTTAGACTGTGGGTAGAGCCCAGCTGTACAGAGACTAAGGACCCCGTGTCATCTTCTAGAAGGATCAGGTATGTGCCCCTTTTGAGCCTGGTGGGAATTAGGCAGGTGACCTGCCTAAATACTTAATGCATTTTAGGACCTTCTCAAAAATAATGAGAAAGGCTGATGGCCCCCAGGCATGTGTATCAAACATACAGTCTGAGAAGTAAACTCAGCCTTGGTTGTTCCCATCTCTGTTCTCTACCAACAGCAAAGATAGCCTGTCAATCTCCAGACCTTTCTCTGGGAGACCATTGTGTTTCAGAGTGGCAGCAACCTTCCCTGTGTCTCTTTTTGCCCTGTCGTATCAAACAGGTAAAAAGGCCACCTCTCTTCCAGTCTAATGTCTGAAACATGGTTTTCATGGTGCTGATGGGTTTGTCTTTTACCAAACCTGCATTTCAGGTGGATCCCTAGTCATTTCTTATGCTGGGCAGGTAGGTCATCACTGTAATTTCTTGACCCTGGCTCTTAAAATTTTCAGACACTTGGAACATATACAGTTAGCAGTGCATATCTCCTGTGAGGCCAGGGGTGCGGGGGTGGGAGAAGATCCCAGATCCTTACCTTTCATAGAGCAGAATTGTGTCCTGTTTTAATTTATTGTATTACAAAAATTGAACTCTTGTTTATGAGATTACTGTTTTCCCTTGATATTCTTTGCCATGTTGAAGCTCAGATTGTGTTAAAGAGAACTAGTGTTTTGGACCAACAGAAATTTCATCATATACTGTGCTGTAGTTTTAGGAGGACTACAGAGTTGAGGCAAGTTCGCAAAATAAAATCATCACCAGCAGGAAACTGTCAAAAACAACTGGAAAAGCCATAAATCAAGCAACTTGAGGAATAAGCTCTGTTCTGTTTTAACAATTACTGAGACCCTAAAACCCGTTTGTGTATAGGCCTTGTGAAAGGAGAGGGAGGCAACTGTGGTGCTGTTTGGCTCAAGGAATGGGCACTGAGGAAAGATCTTACAGCTTCTGCAGGCTAGGTGCTTGCTGCAACTACGAGACCCTGCATTTTCTTGGGTTTATTTCCCAGGCTGGGTGATGGCCTGATTCTCTTATGCCTCCTTTTTATTCAGTCGTCTGTAACCCCCATATGGGTGGAGGCAGATCAGTTTGGGATGTGAGGCTGGGCGTGCTGTGTGTGGGTCCTGCTGACGAGGGAGGCAGGAGATGAATCTAGTGCACCCCTATAAGGCCATCCCAAAGCGAAGCTTTATGCTGTGGCTTGCTTAGGAATGCACAGGGACAGATTGCACTGGCTCACCATCAAAGAATGAATAGGACAGACCGCTGCTGCTGCAATAGCCAGGTATCTTTGGGAGGCATTAAAGTGGTATGTTTGTAGGGTACAGACTACTGGAAGTTTCTGAGATGTTTGTCATAGGCCAAACAGCTGTGGCATAAAAGTGTATGTATGTTATTCATGTGTGCGTACGTGTGTGCGTGTGTGTGTGTGTGTGTGTGGGGGGGGTATGTTAGTTTGTGCTGTGTGGTATGTGGGTTGTGTATGTATGTGTGTTATGTGTGCATGGAGGTGTGTTGTGTGTGTGCTGTAGGGTGTGTGTATGTGTTTGTGCTATGTGTGGTATGCGGGATGTGTGTGTGTATGTTAAGTGTGTCATGTACATGAGCATACATGTGTGTTGTGGTGTGTGTGTGCTGTGTGGGGTATGTTGGATGGTATGTGTGGGGTATGTGCTGTGTGGTATGTGTGGGGTGTGTGTATATGCTATGCTGTGTGGGGTGTGTGGTATGTGTGGGGTGTGTGCGTGTTGTTGAATCAAACGTAAGTGGCCATCTTATGTTGGAATGCAGAGTGGCTCCACCCTACTGCCCTCCCCAAAGTCTTCAAATATTTTAGTGGATATGTTTTCTAGTTTTTTCTGTAATGTTTCCATGTTTGTACATGTTCATACCTTGATGAGTTGCAAAATTAGGGAAATTTTTCTTTTCACGTGTAGTACTCAAAGCCTTGAATGTTCTAGGGAGACACTTTGCAGCATACTAAGCCTGTGAAATTTTCTTACAATTTGTTGAAACCATCTCTAAAACTGTAGTGATAAAATTAATGGTCTACGTGCAATGTGGAGGTTTAGTACCTTGGAACCATGGACGACCGCAGGGCAAAATAAAGAGGCAGTGAGGAAAAAGCTGCTGGTAGGCATAGGCCAGAGCTTTTAAGTGGGTGAAGAGCACACAGGAGAGTGGGGACTGAACTCATCAGACTTCTAAAGGCTTCCTCTTCCTCCCTTTTTTCCCTCAACAAAATAAAAGATACTAGAGGGAAGGTGCCATTTCATACTGCCTCTGAGAGCCCCAACATACCTTGCATCTGATGGTTGGGGATAATATAATCAATAGTCAGTAATAGCATGGGCTCATGAGCAAACACTAGACTGTTAGAAGACAAATCTGATTGATTTTGGGCATATCTAGTAGTAGAGAATTCATGTAGTGTATGCACATAGGTTAGCCATGTGTGCCTAGAAATACATGTGTGAAATACATGTAGACCACCAAACTGGTCTTTGGTCTCTGAGCTTTGTTGGCTTGGGCTGGGGCCTGCTTTGTGGCCAGCCTACCGACTTGGATTGAAGCTGCAGATACCGTTCCCAGAACTGACGGTTTGCATCTGACTTTGACTCACTAGCCGACCAAGCCTTAGCGGAACTGCCTGTGTGTAATGCAAAGTCATTGGTAGCATGCATCGAGGGGGCAGCTTAGATGGAAACAGTGAGGGTTAAACAGCTTCAGAGCACAGGTAAAATAATAAGATGGTTCATTGTTTTGATTTGCTCAGCCTCATACCCATTTTCTGTTTGATTTTGCTTTTTTTGAGACAGAGTTTAGCCCCGTTTAGCCTGGAGCTGTATAACCCCCTGCCTCTGCTACCATCAGCACCACTGCCCCGCTCCCCTGGTGAAGTTCTCCATAGACTGTGCCCCAGGATATCCCTGTGTCAGATATGAACCTGGACCGACTACTCCTCCTTTGCTTCCTGTGTAGAGCTCATTTTGAGGTCACAGGCTGGTACAGAAAGTACCTCTGTGTAAGTTTCCTGTGATACAGCTTTTACATGAAAATTAGGGAAGAAACAGATCATGTTGGGGCTTTGTTATGAAAACCGTTACTACCAAGTGGACTATTTTCTTGGTTTGTAGACAGCATGCTATAATGTATTTTAGGGTCCGCTACAATGTATCTTAGGGTGCCTGTAATGTGGCTTAGGGTCCTGCTACAATGTATCTTAGGGCATTATTCAGAAATAAGACGGAGGCTGCTTCAACAGTAGTTCAGTCAAAGCTTCCATTTGCAAAGCATGGTGTACTTCCCACTCCTTGATTTCACTTTGGTTTTCTTAGTCATGCTGGCTATAGTTGGACTGTTCGTTTCTCTTCCCTGAACGTGTGGTTTCCTAAGAACAGAGTGATGCTGTGGTCAGCAGCTCATTTAGAATTAAGCTGAAATCTGGCATTTTTCTCCTTCCTTAGAGTCCTCAGCACTGGGGTGTGGGATTGCACAGGTGGAATGAAATCTCACATTCCATGTTTTTCTCTTGGCCATTCAAGCCTATGGCAGCTTCAGAATGCTGCCAGTGGGTCATTGTTCGCAACAAATGCTACCAGTGATGGCCTTCTAGTTTTCAGGCTTTACAGTCATTTTAAATGAAGAGGACAGGAGCCCTAGAGCTGAGGATAGACAGGGAATGGCAGCTGTAGTACACGCTACTGGGGTGTTTGTAATACTGCTTCGGTATCTGCGAGCCAGCCACAATATCCCCAGTGTTAAGTTGCAGGTGACTGCACAGACATTGCTCTGGCAGGTACCAACCATATGAATCAGAGGCATAAGAAGCACGCTTTCCAGTCTCACTGAGAAGTTGTCCTGGGTTGATGCCTTTCCTGTAATCCCAGTACTTAGAAAGTAGGGACGGGATGGTTAGAACTTCAAGGTTATTATCCTCAGCCACAGAAGGAATTTGAGACCAGCCTATTCTACCTGAAACCCTGTCTTCAGAAAATAGCAGAACTCACTGGGGTTCTGCTGGGAATTCCACTGGCTCCTCCAAGGGCATTTTAGTGGCAGCCTCTAGAGCTGTTTTACTGTTTGGGCGAAGGTCTCAACTAAGCTTATTTTGCAAGGTCTGGTAACCCACAAGTATAGCACCTGCTGCTATCCTGAGCACAGAAGAGGCTAGGGCAGCTTTTAAGACAAGTGCTGTGATCTCCACCCCACCCTCACTCCATGATAGAGGGCAGATTTTTACAATGACTGCAATTCTCAGGTAGAATTCACTCAGAAGAGTTAATATGTTTCCCTAAGCTCAGACTTACTAACAGAAACCCACTTAGATGCTAAAGAAATGGGCTGTTTGTGTCCCAGCTATGAGTAATGGGCTATGCATGATTGAAAAGGTTTCTCAGAATGGCCTTGCTCATGTAATTGGGGATCGATACATTTTAGAAGGGTTTTATAGGTGAGCCACACTGTTACTTGGTAATCAGCTGTCATTTTCAAGTAGTTAAAAGGGTCCTTGGAAAAAGCCCAGTGGACTGACTGTGGCTTCCTAATTGCTAAGGATTGAAACTCCCATGCCCTCTGGATTACAAGCATTCTTGAATTTTTTATGGGGGAAGAAATTATTTTTTATGTAGGATAATTTTCACGTCAAATGTTGCATTAGCTAACAGGATCAGTATTGGCAGGTCTTCCACGGGTCTTGTCCTCCCAGATCCCGTCTCCTCTCTGAAGTTAACATGCAGAGTCCAGAAAGAAGACAATCGAGAAATGAGTGAGAAGGGCGAGCCTGGGCGTGAGTCACAAGAAGACACCACCCATTGTGTCTAACAGCCCTTGGCATTCTTAGAGCACTCTGCCGCTGGCAGAGAGCAGTCACTGCCTTGCAGACTCCATTAGGGGAAGGGCGGAGGCCTCTGGAACATTCTCCCCATTTCCTCCTGTCAGTAGAAGGAAGGACTAGGGATTTCTTAGGCCAAAGGAAGCGACACCCAACTGATGGCTACCGCAGTCCCCAGTGGTGCCTGAGTGCCCCTGCTGACTCCTGGTTGCACAGCCCAGGGTGTGTGCGTGTTCTGGGCCTGTGCACACAGTGCCACCAGCCAGTAAGGCCAGAGTAACTCTCAGCAGAGGGGATATTGGCAGCCAGGACAGCTTTATTACTTCTCAAAATAAAAGGAACTCTCTTGAGGTTAGTGGGAAAGGAGATGCATAGAGCATTTCCTATTTCCTGCCTGTTTGACTGTTTCCATGGCAATCTGTCATCAACCGGATCTTTGCCCAAATTAGCTGCAAACAAAAATACTGACACCCCATTTCTATGAGTTTGGTCATCTTTTCATGTGTGCACTTAGTATTATTTCCCTTCCTGTTCCAACCCCCATCCACGGGAATTACAGCCCTGAGGGGCTTACCTTCTGAGTGTGCAGGTGATAGTGTGTTTCTGACTGGAACCTTCTGTACATTGGACCTGGTTGTGTGGTGTCACTAGATTGTCCTTACACCATGTCTCCCACACCCTCTTAGCCTCCCTTTACTAAGTATTGTCAGCCCTGTGCCGAGGCCAATAGTACAGGGCTCTGCAAAGCAGCTTGTACACTGTCTGCTGGGCCTTTCCAGGTTACAGCTGGGAGTTCAGTCAGTGCTTCACAAATGTCAGCTTTTTCAGAGATGGGAGTGGACGGCAAGCTAGGGCGTCTCAGGTCACTGCACACTCTGCTTAGCAGATTGATGTTTTCATTATGGGTAATTATTAAGTTGATGTTTATTTTAACACACACACAGCCTAACTTAGAGATTTGGAGGGTCAAAGACTTTTGTGTGTTTTAGGGTATATGAACCAAACATAGGGACATCACCAGTTTCTCATTTCCTTACTGTTCAGTGTCTCCCGCCACCTCTTTGTAAAAGTCCTGTGTTGTCGGTGTGGTGGGCTCCGAAGTTTCCAAGCCCCAGCACTGCCCCCGCCGGCAGTGCACAGTACTGACTGGGCCCAGCCGGTTCCTGTCTAATAGGGCTGTGACCTGGCTTGAACTCTGTAATGAAGAAGGAACAGACTTGCTTGCTCCTCTGCATGCCTCTGTCTCCCCCACACTCCTATTATCCAGGAGGAAATTGAAGAGCAGATTTCTGCGTTCTCCTGATGCTGATGGGCTGATGTAATCTTTTCCACCCCAGAGTCAGGAAAGTAAAAGCCACACAGCACAGACCCAATGCTCTACAGCTGCCGAGGGCTTCAGCTGTAGGCTCTGTATGCATGCCTGTGTTTTTGAGGTATAATTTATATACCATAAGCAATTTAGTGATTATTTTTTTATCGAATTAGTCGAGTGGTACAAGCATCACGAAGATCAAGTTTCAGAATGTGTTCATCACCCTCAGAGATCTTCAGTGCCGGTTACTGGTCATTTTTAACTACACACCCCTCTCCCTGTCACAGGATACAAGTGTCTTCCTTTTTGTAGATTTGTATTTTCTGGGTGTTTCATAACAGTAGAATTAATTATGCAATATGTAGGTATACATGCATGCTACTCCATTTGCCTTCCATTATGTGGCATGTTTCTAGGTCAATCCATTGTTGTAATAAAGGATTATAACTTGTTCCTTTTCATTCCTGAGTAATATTCCAGTGTATGGACATACCACATTTTATCTAGCTTTGTTCCGATAGTCAGTTTGGTTGTTTTCCACTTGAGGCCAGCATGAATAATGCTGCTGAAGGACTTGTGGCTTTTTTCAGGGACATAGTTTTCCACTATTTTGGATATGCACCCAGGACATAGACATTGTTGTACACATGCTCACTGAAGTTGTCGTCCTTGCTGCCCTGTCCCTTCTGTGTCTTCATTCTGTTGTTAGTCCTGCACGTGGTACTTTAGCAACTTCAAGGTAGTTAAGTGTTAGGGTTCAGAGTAGGGGATGGAGGTGTGTGTGATACCCAGCATGTTGATTTATATTGAGAAAGTGATTTTTGTATCTTAACTTTTTTTCAGTTTTCCTGTGACTCCACATAATGTTTGCTGGCTTGTGCTTCTGATTATGTACATCATTTTATTATGAAGCAGGTATGGATGAATCTGGGAAGCCCTGTTATGTGGTGCTGTCAATAATTAAACCATTAGTTCCTAATTGATGGAATTGGGGAACTTTTATGATTTTTTTTAATTGAACAACATTATTTTAAAAAACAAAGATAAATGTACAGATTTTAAGCATTTTTGCATAAAAGTATACGAATACATTTTTGTCAGTACTTGTTTTTTTTTTTTTTTTAAAGGTTTCATAGTGTGCATGATTCTTTTTAAAAATGCAGCTGCTGTGTTTCCATGAACGTTGGGCTCTTGCCCACTGGCCTGTCCAAAGTCCCGAAAGCTTTGTGGTAACCCTGGCATGGCAAGTCACTCACATTGATTGTTCCGTTGAGAATGTGCAGGTGTCCTGCTCAAGTGAGTGGAGTGTGTCTTGGGGAAGCTGGGTTAAGTAGCCCTTCAATCCTAGGCAGGCTCACCACCGTGTGGAGTGGAAGTAGGAGTCTAGAACACCGGCTGTGGACTGTTTTGAGCATAAGTGCTTGTCCAAAAGACAGCTTTATCAGTGGCTAGAGAGAGAACACACGGCCTCCCGAGAGGACGAGAAGACCTGGTGCCAAGGTCTGTGAGAGGGACAGTATCGCTGAGCTGACTCTCAGGCACTGATATTTGAACAGATAGGGTGGTTTTGGCTCCTGGTGTACATTATGTTACAGGACAGTTCATTATGAATGCTTATGGGTTGATGCGGCTGTCATGGTTAAGAATGCCACCAGGCCTATGTAGACAGTCTGGAAGGACTGCTGGAAACCCCTTTCAGCCCAGCAGAGTTAGCTGTGCACGTGAGTCTTCCACCAGGCAGCCTCAGCACCCATTGCGCTCCTTTCTATCTCATGCTCACGTTCTCAAGAAGGTGGCAGACAAGGCAACCAGGAAGGAAGGCATTCATTCTGTTGAGTGTTCCCAAGAGTTGGTTGTAGTTTCAGAAAGGTTCCACAGAATGCTTTTTGTGGCATCTGAGCAACTGAGTTATAAACCTGCTGTGGCGTGTGACATTAGCTGTGTGTTCCTACAGGTCATTCACCACTACATTGCCGTGCCCCTGTGGGTTGCAGGCTTCAGCCTGCCAATAAAGACATCCACATGAACATACTGTAATCCACCCTTATATTTTAAGTGGGACATTGTGTCAAGGCTTCCTCACCCAAGTACATGTATTACGTGTCTTAGGTTTTCCAGGGGTTTTCATTTCAAGCTAGTTTTAAAAGTGAGTCGCTGTATCTCATTCCACGAAAGCCACTGGCTCCAGGTTCCCACAGGCTATAGACCATAATACTTAGTCTTTGGGTGGGAGAAGTTGCCATGGGTGATGGGGAGGGCTTGGAGGAGGATGCAAGAGACCAAAGCTTCCAGGTGGTAGAGCTCTGTCTGCCACCAAAAGTGCCCCACTTGCAGATTGATTTTCTGATGGGAACTCACTTTCTCCTGCCTCCTGGTCTCTGAACTTGCCTTCAGGCACCCTGTGGTGGGAAAATCCTGCTGGCCAGTGTGTGTCTTTGTCTCCCCTCCCTTTCTTATTATGGTAAGGGGCAGGGTGCATGGTGTGGAAATCAGAGGACAGCTTTTGGGCTCTCTTCTCACCTTGATTTTTAGGCAGGGGTTTCTTGTTTCTGCTGTGTATGCATAGAGGGTTCCTTGTAGCGTCTGAGTGGGCTGTAGGCTGTCTCCTCTCAGTGCTTGGCTGGAAGATGAAGCATCTTTACAGTGGTCCCTGTCACTCCTATGCTGTTACTGGGGTGCTGCGGCCAGTGTGGTCTCTGTTTCTACATGAAAGCTTTATTTCTGATGGGGTCTATGTCCTATGTTTTCATTAGGTTCACCATGCTTAACTTCTGCATTCAAACAAACTTAAGATTAAGAATTTTGGAGAGTATTATTATCTGTTAGACAAAATTTTAAAAATAGGGCGAGGTTTAAAAAAGAAAACTTAAATTATGGTTGCCTGGTCATTCAGCTGTTTACTCTAAATACTGTTTTGTCTTCTAAGTCTTTTAGGGGAAATAATTATTGGAGAAAGATGGGAATGTGTTTTATATTTATGGCTTTTATTTATTTATTTATTTTTTACTTCAAAGGTAGTTTCCCCAAGCTCCTTTTTACTTAAATTAATCAAATTCAATGATGTTTTTGAAATTCTGCTTTTGGAAAAAGATTTGTTCTGTAGCTTTCATAGAAAGTGCTTTGGGTGGCCACGGATACAGGGGTTCTCACTGTAGCTGTAATCCTGACGTTCTGGGGACTTGGACAGATGTGTGTGAAATCCCCTGTTCTGCAGTGGATGTCTGTGGATGCAGGGCAGCCTGGGGAGGGTCCCGCAGGGCCGGGACGGAGACAGGCCTTTCGGATTCATCTCTCTTTGCCTGTGACTTCCCCTTAGTGACGTCAATGTGAAGAGCCAGGCAGCACTCTTGTTTTTCCTCTTCCCTAGGTACTTGAATTGAACTGACATCTGTTGCAAGATGTGAGGGGACTCTGTGAGCCACCCAGCAATGAGTATTCAGTGTGTAGTTACAGCATGGCAATCATGGAAGTCGAGCCCCTGTTCAGCAATTACCTGTGGGGCTATTGCTGCTTTACTTTAAGGGCTGTACTGAAATGGATCCCGTCAGTTTACTTCTAAGAAATGTGCAGTAACACAGCCGGGCCCTCTTTTCTGGCTTTTATTAAAATGCAAATAGCTTAAACTTCAAAGCAGCATAATTGAATCCTGAAAGACTCAGAGCCTCTTGGCCTTTACTGTGGCTTTTTTTTTTTTTTTTTTTTTTTTTTTTTTTTTTTTTGCTGTTTTTTTTTGTTGTTGTTGTTTTGTTTTTGTTTTGTTTTTTGTGTTTTTATTCTATCACCCAGCCTGGCTGGCTTCGCTGACCAGCTTTCTCTCCTGACTACTTGGCTGGGTTGGATGGGGGCAAGAAGTGTGGACTTGTGGTAGTGGTGGTGTAGCGAGACACACTGCCCTGAAGGTGCCGGTGCCCTGAAGGTGCCGGCAATGTGCATGCTCAACGGAGCTGTGCTTAGACAAAGAGGCCTAACTATGTTGGCAGTTAGTGGATTCCTGGCATTGACCTCAAGTTCTTAGGGAAACAAA
Source organism: Micromys minutus (assembly GCF_963924665.1). Lineage (NCBI taxonomy): Eukaryota > Metazoa > Chordata > Mammalia > Rodentia > Muridae > Micromys > Micromys minutus. The sequence continues at coordinate 92,708,766 of NC_137969.1, read as the reverse complement.
GGGAGTGTGTTCCTCCACCTCTGCTCCCGTTAGTTTCAGAAATAAATCCCAAGCAACCCTCTTCTTTTCCCAGACACCAAGCAAGGCATTTTTCTGCCTCTCATTGCCCAGAGTACTGGGTTGTTATTTTTAGCTCTAGAGGAAATTGCTGATTACAGCCTTGCCCTCTGTCAGAGCCCAGTTCTGTGTGTACACCTGGCCGTGGTGGCTGCTAGACTGTGGGCTTACTATAGTTGAGACAAGTCAGGCTTTAAGGACAGATTGCTAGAGCTCAGCCATGTACTTTAGACCCAGCTCTGCTTCTTGCAAGGCAGGGTGTTGAACCCAGGCTTCCATGATCCTCCCATGTTCCTTCAGAGCTATGTCCTGGTTCAAACAGGACCATCACGTGTAGCCGGTCTTTTCCCTCTCCCACTTATCTGGGGAGCCATCCCTCGTATGGGCTGTGCCACAACTGAGGGGCTTTGATGTTGCAGAGCCCCGCCCCAGCTCTTGAGTGCATGTGTTTCTGCTAAAGGCATGTTTTTCTAGTGCTTCTGGGGGCTGTGGCGAAGTCTCTTACTTCTCTGTAGCTTTTTGTACTCTGTGGTTTCTCTCATCCTGTTACATTAACCATAACACAAAGGACCCTGATCAGAAGGAACATGTCCCAGAAAATCCAACTAACTGCAGAGCCCCAGAAATGCTGCAGGGTGACTCTGCATCTGGAAGTGTATGCACTGCCCTGTGTGTTCATGAAAAGCCTCGCAGCCTGGTTTCTGTCCAGCTGAAGCCCTTCATTTTCGGGATCTCTCGAAAGATCCAACCCGGAGCTTTAGCCACATCTGCCAGCCAACAGCCTGTCAGAAAGCTCCACTCCTTGAGGACACGTGGCGCTCAGATATATTCTCCATGAAGTAAATCCTGCCACTCAGGAAACCCCAGAAGTGACGCCAAGGTGAAATCTAGAGGTGGGTTCCTGTGTGTGACGGTAAATGTGGGTAGCACTGTTCCTACCAGAAGTTGCAGACTGGAGAGACTAGACCTGCGGTGGGGGTCTGGTTCCCATGACTCATAGTATCCCTGGGGGTTCATGCACAAGACCTCGTGGGGCACAGTCTAACTAGCAGTAATGGGTATTGGTTGTTGTCTCAGAAGTAGGTGGGCCCAAGTGAGTGGAGCCAACTGGGTGCTGTTGCTTCTCATTGTTCTCTAGGGTCCGCTCCTGAGAGGTTCCCAGGGTCTAGAAAGTAAGAGGTGTGCACACAGTGTACACAGCAGACACCAAAACTGCCCTAGTATTATGCCAGGTGCTGGGACAGGAGAGTTAATTAATTCTAGGACACCCATGTACTATGCACAGAGATTTTGTTTAGAAGCAATACGGTGGGAGACACACCTGATACGGCTAGGAGAGGTGCCTACAACTGCAGCCAACACAGTTTACTAAGAACGGCTCAGCCTAATGTGCTAATTGTGCCTATACTGATGACATGTCCATGTGTTCTGAGACACGGAAGGTCACAGAGTCCAGAGACCGAGAAAGTGGAGGGGCAAGCCCGACATTCCCTTGCTGTCCCTCCCTCCTGTATCATTGCTGTTTTTCCTGGTCCCTTAAACTGTGGGACAGCTCCTTCCATTTTCACCTCACACAGTGACCCTCATCTGTACCCACAGTGACTGACTTGCCACACCTCCCTGTGATGGGTAACCTGAATGCGCCTATTAGAGAATGTCACTGCAGGTAAAACTCTAAAACTAATCTCTTGTTTTATCAAAAAAAATTTTTTAAAGTTTTGATTATGTCTGTGTTTATGAGTTTGTGGCTGTGGAAACCAGAGAAGGCCATCAGATCTCTTGGAGCTGGAATTACAGGTAGTTGTGGGCTACCCAATATAGTACATGGGTTCTCTGAAAAGAACAGAAAGTGCTCTTAACCACTGAGAAATATCCCTAGCCCCAAGTTTTTGCTCTCTAAAGAGATGAAATGCTAGGTTATCATTAATCAGTGGGTTATTTTACTCAATATGTACCTTTCACCAGAAAGCCTGTATATGAAGTTTTGACATTCAGAAATGTGAGCTTTAACTGAGGCCTCAGCAAGACCCAACAGTCACAACACAGGTGTTTGTGTTTTCTTGGTTTGGTTACAGACATCGGAGTAGAGTGTGAAGTACATGGTGGTTCTAGGCAGGAACTAGCAAAATTCACATTGTATATGAAATTAAATCCCATATGTGCACATCTGAATTTGTGGCAAATGGGCATACTATCAAGTTCCACTCTTTGCTTAATCCTGGGGAGATTTTTAATTCTTGTATGTTGTGTGTGAAGTCACTGAACAGGAGAGGGTTGTGTTCTGAAGGACATGCTGAGGACACACCCGTGCCGTGTGCTCTAGTAGATGTTAGTTTTAGAGTCCTGGCATTCCTGGTGCTTCTTATACTCACATACCTCGTGCTGGGAATGAACTCCAGGCTTAGCTGTGCACTGTGCCTCTCCACATTTAAACTTCAGAGACAGGCTCTTGCGAAGTTGCCCAGGCTGGCATTGAGCTTGTCGTCCCCCTGTCTCTGCCCCCAAGTGCCTGGCTGCAGTTCTGTGTGAAGCACCTGTTCTTTCTTTGTCCTCAAAGTCAGGATAAACAGTCACCTCACCTATATATTCTTTAGGCTTTTTAGACAGTAGATTGAACAGTGATTCACAGAGGAGTCCCTGCATTCTCCATACATAAAATTTGGTGTGTCACACAGTATTAGGGAGCCACAGGAAGGACTGTCCTGCTAAGCCAGGTTCTGGTTGGACAGATGAGGGAGTTTGAGAGCATGCTGCTTGTGTAAGGAGCAGATGTGGGTGGAAGCATCATCAGGGCGGGGGCTGAAACAAACCTGGGATAAAGGTGAAAGTTTTGAAATTCTGTTTGGATAACTAACTTCCTCAACACACTTACTGGTTTGTGAGGCTCTGTTGGACAAAGGCATTGTGGGCAAGCTGTGGATACTCTCCTGTTTCCAGTAGGGAGAGATGGGACAATCGGCTATTCTTTGACACCTGGAATTCTTCTGCTTGACTGGAGCCATACTGAGAGAACACAGACTGTTGGATACTGCTGTCACATGGGCCTTGCCAGGGATTCCTACCTAGGGGTGGATCAGACTGGAGGAGCTTTGGCGTTGATAGGAATCTGGCCTAGCACTGAGAAGACAGGCCTGTCTATCCAGCACGTTGCTCAGTGCTGTAGAAAAGATGAGTATTTTGTGATTGCCACACTCCAATCTTTCTAAACTGGGCACTTGACATGTTTGGAAGATCTGTCCCAGTTATGCATCCCGTAGTGTTCTGAAGCCAGGGCTGCACAGACTCAAGCTTCAGGACCAAATGGAACTTCCTGGTGGCTCACAGTGTAGGTATCCAAGTGGGGTAGTACAGGAAAATTTCTCTCTAATTCATGTGGATTTGATATTATGTTTTATAAAGTAAATGTCTCTGATACCAAAATTAAATTAATATTTATATCCCCCACCCCTTTCCCTGGCCCCCATCATTCATTTTCCCCAGACATACTTTCTGGGCTTCTTCTCTAGAGGATAAATCTTGAGTGGAGGTCTCTCAAGACAGGGTCCTTTTGAATACAGAGGCTTGTGGGGATATGATATTATATTTCCAGTCTCCCCAAGTTTTTGCTGTGGCTAATTAAAATGGCTGTAACAACTTGTACATTGTGAACACAGAGACGCCACCCTCACCTGTGTGCACTCGAGATACTCAGAGCTTAGAGATGGCTGGAACCTTCCACTGTGGCTTTTTAAAGATCTTTGCCAGTGAACCTCTCAGAGGGACATCTGTAAACATAGTTAATTGAAGTATCTGCTTATAGGAAGAAAACCTAAGTTTTAAATGAATTCCAAAAGAGCAGCTGCCCCTAAAATGGCCGTCACAGTGGGTCAGGGAGGAAGGTCTTTGTCACTTTTAAAGGTATTAATTTTAAATATTACTTCATTGTTTCAAATTAAAATACTGCTTTACTCTCCCGTCCATTCACCACCTTCCGCCCTTCCTGTCACCTCACACTTTGCTGTCTCAGACCTACGGCCTCTTTTTCTTTGTTACCTACAGCCTTAAATCCTTTGTCGTTATTACATATATGTACATATATGTTACATATAAGTACAGCCTGCTTTGTCCCTATAATGTTGCTTGAGTATATATGTTTTTAGGGCTGAACCTCTTGGTACTGGATGACAGTCAGGGTTTCCCTGGGGAGAACTGGCCCTCTTGCTCTGGGCATGCCTGGGTTACCTGTAGGTGCTGCATCTCTTTAATTCCCTTCTCGGTTTTCTTAAATGTTTGCTGTAAAATAAAATATTCACTTGTTCTTTAAAATAAAACGCGGAAGTGTAGCTTTTCGTTCAGTTAGAAAAACAATTGGATTTGTTTGGGGGCTTTTCTAACGTGGAGGGAAGATGGTAGTTACTTCCAAATACCTCCTTGTACAACTGACATGGGGGCTCAGTACCCTGGGGGACTGTGCTTATTGAGAACCACTTGAGTTTGTCAGCCCACAAACCTGTCTTGAGCTCCCTGAGCTGACCTTGAGGTCCCCTTCAAAGTCCGTCTCTCAACAAGTCAGTAGGTTATGAGTTCTGAACGCACCATTTTTGGAGCAGCACCAGGTTCTAGGAGAATTGGTGTTTCCTTTGTGGGTTATTAACCATCTCTCGGAGCCTTTCAAAGCAGGTGAGTTGTTTAGGATTTGAGCATCACAATGTAATATGCTATCTTTGACTTAAGAAAGGGCTGTTAGCATTTGAGAGCCCAAACTGGACCTTTTTTAAAGAACCTAAATCACAACTGTCCTCATGGTTTAAAGTAACTGTTCTGCAAACTCTCAGGAGAAATTGAGATTTTTACTTCATCTAATGCCTTTGTCACAATTTTAAAGAGGAAGGTTTTCTGTTATACACTCTTGACCTTGTGTCCGGAGGGTTCTCTCTAAAGCTGTCCTTTGTTTGACTAGAAAGCCGATCCGAGTTCTCTGCTAGATGGTGATTAGCTGTTTAGTTAGCTGTGAAAGTCGTCAGATGCACTGCTATGTTCAGGTACAGAAGACTCTGTAGACATTTTCCATCTGAGTTTGTGGCATATGACAGAGGGTATCATGTAATGCCACACTCCGAGTGCAACAGTAAATCGCTCCCACTCCCAGGTCTGTGAGTAAACATGACCTCTTCTGTTCTGGGCAGTTTGGCGCTAGTAGGCGCATTCCCACTCTCTAGCTGCTCTGTCAGGGAGAGGCAGGCCAAGCTTAGGAGCTGCCGTGGTGGTATGGAGCTGCCTAGTGGTATGCCATGAAGCAGTGGAGCCCTTTCCCTCAGATCAGCCTCAGAATCCCTAAGAGTTCACAAACTGACTTCAGTTGCTGATTTTTGCTGATTCCGACCAGCTTTCTGCCAACATTTCCGCTGACACATTGTAACCATGAGTCAGAGACACAGTAGGAGAACACCTGAGACATGTTTGAACTTCACAGGACTAGAGATGAAAGCTGTCCGATGTGGGAGGGGCTTCTGGGTGTCAAACCTTCTGTCTTCCTGTCTGTCCATAGATACTTGCCGTGTGAGCATGTGTCTGCCACAACAAAGTCACATCAAAAAAAACATGGATTTCCTAAAGAGTAAAGTACATTCAGGAAAGACCTGGAAAGGTTCTCACTTCTCTCCAGTTACACCAACTCCCTTGAAAACTAGGTAGCATCACACAGGAATAATGAGGTGGATGGGAATGTTGTCCCCACCCCACACCCTTTACTATATAGTAGGGAGCCTGCTGATTTCTACTTGGCTGCAGCTTAGCCTGCACCAGGCTGTGAATATGGGGCTTTGCTTTCTAGGCAATTTGTACACATTGTAAATCTGAGCACAAGCTCATACCCAAAACTGACTAGAGCAACAAAATGCATAATGGCAGAACTTACTCAACAACTCTTGGCAACTGTAACACTACCTGTGGCTGTGTATCTATGAACTAAAAACATTTAATAGAATATCACAGGGGCTTTGCCTGGGATCCACCAGACTACTCTGTGTTATTGGAGTTTTGCTCTTCAAAAAGTCTGGCGCGCGCACACACACACACACACACACACACACACACACATCACCTATGGGGGGGCACTAAGTTGAATTTGTTTTGGCAGAGCTCCGGGATCTGAGGATAAAATACTCCTCAGCTTCCAGCATTTGCCCCCCCAGCCACACCAGCTGCTCGGATTATGACTCCTAAGGTAAGAAATAAGGCATCTGCCATCTTTGTGTCTGAGACACACTGGTTGCCCCACCCCCAACTACCACCCTTTCCCTTAGCCTCCCTTGTGTAGGGTCTTCCACTGTCTTATCAGCTCCATGAACCAGTGTTGTAAGTGTGGGTCAGAGCTGGAATATTAATCTAACAACAAAGAAATAAAACCCACCCTCCAATTCGATTATTGAAGCATTTACCTGGAAGTAGGCATTTCCCTTTGGCAGGAGATAAAAACAGGAACCGGCAGACACCATGTCAGCACTGCCACACTGTACAACATGGATGGGCACCAACTTATGGCCACGTGGGCTGCAGAAAACGTTGGGGGCCACCATTCTCCCATTCCTTTTGCTCCCTTGATATTTTGTCACTTTAAACCCAGAACCTGAGCTCCTCCCAAATTTAGGCCAGGTTTAACATGCACATGTATATGCATGAGCCAGAGCTGTGATCTGTGCTGGCAAAACAAAGCATGAGGGAAATTACTGAAAAATAAAACTCCGGAAAATAAGTAGTGACATGAGGTTTGGTGTTGCTAAGTGGCGATTGTATATTAAGTATCTGGGTTCCTTGCGGGTGATTGGGTTGGGGAGGAGACACTTAAGGAAAAGGCAGCCACCAGGCTGTGAGCTCACCATATGTGTTGAATTGAACTCAGCTCTTCTGCATTTAATGAAGACTTCTGCCTTTAGGGGTAAATAAAACATCACTAAACAGAGACTGCTGAATATTTCTTACTGGCTGTAATAATTAAAGCCATGAAAAAAGGTGGTGGGGTTATGTTACTGATTAACTCCTAGATTTGATCAAGACACAGTTGCCGGTGGCGCTCTGTTTCATGTTTGGCCTGTTAGGTTAACGCCCTGTGCCTGGTTGTGGTGCTCTGTTGAGCAGCAGACCTCCCCTCTCCCACCTCTCAGCTCCAGCCAAGTTTTTGGCTACTAGAACTGAGTCTGAAGTCACCTATAAAGCTCATGCATGCAAGAAAGCTCCCTTATAGGAGTCTGGAGTCAGATCCAGCTGGGAATGAAGGACATTCTTCTTTATCCTTTTCTTCCTGTGTTGAGCCAGAAGCTAAGGTTGGTATTGGCAATAGAGGGACTTAGATGTATCAGTTTCTTAAGGCTGCTGTACCAAAGCACCACACAATTAGCAGTTTAAGGCATTGAGTTACAATATATCAGGAAGTCAAAAGTCCAAGAAATCCTCTGTACGTTAATGGACCCTGGGTGGGACTGCTTTCCTTTGAGCTGAGGCAGGATGGAGCTGCTTCCTTGCTTCTTACAGCTTTCATGGATTTCTTTGAGCCTCCACCTCTTCCTCTGTCTTCAAAGGCAGCTTGGTTGGGCTTCCTTGATAGTTGAGGATACTCTGCTCTAATCAGCAAGGTTAGTTGATGTGCAGTTTTAATTCTGTCTCTGACTTCATTGCCTCTTTACCTCAGAGAATCATAGCATTTTCAGGTTGTCATCTTGCTGGCCACCACAGTGAAGCATCTGTGGGAAAAAAAAAAAAAAGGCAGTGAGTTGGAAAACCTGTACGGCTGATGCTGGCAGACAGTGTCTAGGATCAGAGAAGACTTTGTGCCAGAAAAAGTAATGTATGTGCACACACACATGTAAACAAGTCGGAGAAAAGGCCTTGTTAATGTAATAGGGATCTCTACCTTGCTACCTAACCTGTCAGATTTGTGTCTAACATGATAGCTACTCAGTAAAGAAATTTTAAGTGACATGTAAGTACTTTATAATTTTGGCTAAGAGAAACTGGTCTTCCTGCTCAAAAGAGCAATCTAATGATAGTTGTATTGATTAGTGAGTAATTGTCTTGTATATTTTCTGCAGTATATATATTTTTTAACACTTTTGGGGGAGGGGGGAAAGCTCCATTACAATACTGTTTTGTTTTTTTGTTTTTTTTAAACATGCAAGCCTTCGTTCAAGTTCCCATCTTTGAACCTTTCAGTGGCTGAGACCGCTGAGTACACGTGCTTATATATTAAGTGGTTTTGCTTTCCCTTCTAAGTCATCTCTTTACAGGCCTTGGGTAACATTGTCCCTGGCCACAAAGTGGCTCCTGGGGCCATGGGGCAGCCTCTGAGCTGTGAGGAAAAGTCTTCATTTGCACATGGGGGAGATGCGTTCGTTAACCTGTCACCAGACTCCCCTGAAATAGAAGAAATGCCACCCCTGAAATAGACATGACATTTGCCTGTAATGGCTGTGAAATTAATGGTGTAGGTTTGTAAGTGCAGTGTCTTTGAGTTTTCTCTTTCAAGTTGGACCATTTTCACTTTTCATCATTTAGTTGCTAAGAATATCTGCTAATGGGCCAAGATGGAAACCTTGATCCTACTAGAGACAATTCACATTACTTCTACACTGCGCTGGGCGAGAGAGAAGACATCCCAGGTTTTCTGGAGCTCAGGAAATCCCAGCAGATGCAATTGTCACAGGATAGTTCTTAGCTGATGAAATCGGAGAGCTGCCGACTGAAACGACTGAGAATGAAACCCAGAAAGCCAGACTTGTGCCCTGCCGGGTAGACTGCTAAGGGCCTTCCTTTTCTGCGTGATTCTGGAGTCACGCTCTAGCAAACACCTGGGGGTGCGGCCCCCAGGGAGGCTGGAAAGGGGAAGGTACCTGGCTTAAAGGTGCTGCTTGCCGCTCACATCCAAGAGTGTGGCTGTGCGAGAGAGGGAGGCTGGGCCATTGTGCACGCACACCTAGAAGCAAAGTGGGTCTTCAGACCCACAAAGGCAGGTTGTCGGACCTACGTTTGAACGTTGGGTTTTGCCTCAATCCAGTTCCCTGATCAGTGAGTGGTCAGTGTCAGTGCAGCGTCAGTGCGGTCCGGCAGGGTCCAGAGGCAGGGCTGGGCGCGCGGAACTGATCCCCGAAGGCTCTGTTTGAGGTGCTCCTACTGTGATGCTCAGCACCACAGCCAAGTCCTTCTCTAGCTGGATCACTGAGAGAGAGAGAGAGAGAGAGAGAGAGAGAGAGAGAGAGAGAGAGAGAGAGAGAGAGAGAGAGGGAGAGAGAGGGAGGGAGAGAGAGAGAGAGAGACAGAGAGAGAGAGAGAGAGAGAGAGAGAGAGAGAGAGAGGGAGAGAGAGGGAGGGAGAGAGAGAGAGAGAGAGAGAGAGAGAGAGAGAGAGAGAGAGAGAGAGAGACAGACAGACAGACAGAGAGAGAGAGACAGAGAGAGAGAGAGAGAGAGAGAGAGAGAGAGAGTCGGACCTGTGAGGGGAGGTCCCGGACCGTTTTTATAAAACATTTAAAAGTTACAGGGACCAATGCCTCGGGTTTGACTTCCATCAATGGAAGTAAAAATTACTTTTTAAAATAGCTTGAACAGATAACACTAAGACTGTTGAAATGCTCCTGCACTACCCTGAGACTGCCCTAGGGACCCGACCGGAAGCTTACTCTAATACAGTGAGAGTTCAATCTCCAACAGATTTTTGCTTTTAAAATTAAACCCTGAGCATTGGGGCAGGGCTGCTTAAGGTTAACCTTTACAGGAACATCCTGGGGAGTTCAGCAGAGCTTCCCGTCCTTTCCTATTTGTTGTGTGTCTATATCACTTGCTTTTTCAAACTGAAAACTACTTTGAGGAACTATGTTTTTTCATGATCCTTGTTATTTAAAACGTTAACATTCTTAATAAAGAAAAGCATTCTGTCTTGCACAAAAGGAGATTTAGCCAAAACCTTGATTTCTAAATCTTGACTGAAGAATTTGGAAAAGATGAGTTTGGGGGAACTTTTTCTCTAAAGGGGTGGTCTCCCTGACTTAGTTGTTTACTGTCTGTCTGGCCTAGAGAGCAGGTGATGGGAGGTTCCTTCTGTGTTTTTATTTCCCAGGCTGTGGTTTTGGTATTAAAGCTTTGAGCTGAGTTAGATACGCTGACTTTGGTTTGCATTTGTCTTAACGATTTCTTTATACTGTCTAATTTAGAAATGACTTTTATGTTTTTGGTTTTTCTGTTTGCTTGCTTGCATCTTTTAAAAACACTTAAAATGAACTGCTACCATTACACTTTAAATTCTGCTTAGCCACTAAACACAATGGTGTTTCGGAAGAAGAGAAAAATGCTGTCTTAGTTTTTCATAGTCTTGGGCTGTTAGACTATGGACCCCTCATCTGAAACTGGAATATACCCCAATGAAAGCCTGGAATGAGACGGAAACCGTAATTAAGTAAGATCTTAAAATGTTAAAGTCTACTGTAGGCAGGTCACACTGAAAGACTGATATTATGTATTTTTGCTGCGTTGTTTAAGGTCAAGGTTTTTATTTTTTCCTCCTTGAAAATAAAATAAAAACACTTCTCACAAATGTTTCCTTTAAGCTTGGGGACAGTTATAAACGGATATTGATGACTTAGATCAAACCAAGACGGCAGGTAGCGTGTATCAGGCGGCTTTCATGTGATGCCGTATTTTTCTAAGCATATTTTATGGGTATGGCTCTAGTCTCTGAAACTCCACTCAGCAGCTAAAACTGGAATGAAATTTTAATACTTAAAATTGTAAATGGGATTCTGCCAGATGCATTTTGCTTGTTTAGGGGAAATCCTTATGGTTTTGTTTGCGACTTATTTTCTTTTTTTTAAATCTTTTTTATTAAATATTTTATGTATTTACATTTCAAATGTTATACTCTCCACTCCCATCTCCATCCCCTCCTCTCCTTGCTTCCATGAAGATGCTCCCACTCCCACATCCTCACCCTGGCATTTCCCTACACTGGGGAAACAAGCCTTCACAGGACCAAGGCTTCTCCTCCTATTGATCCCGAGACAATTCCATCCTCTGCTACATATGGGGCTGGAGCCACGGGTCCCTCCATGTGTACTCTTTAGTTGGTGTTTTAGTCCCTGGGAGCTCTGGAGGGTTTGGTTGGTTGATATTGTTGTTCTTCCCATGGAGTTACAAACCCTTCCAGCTCCTTCAGTCCTTTCTCTAGTTCCTCCATTGGGGTCCCCATGTTCAGTATGATGGTAGCTGCAAGCATACTACTCTGTATCAGTATGGCTCTGGCAGAGCCTCTGAGGAGACGTATTTCCAAATGCCGGCTTCTCCATCCTAGTACGTGGTAGTAATCGCGTTGGAAGAAGCAGCGCTAGGGACAGTGGTGGAGTGGTTCTGTTGTTGGGATCTATCCGCCTGACCAAACTGCCAGTGGTGTGTCCTGGAGTGTTCCTCCTCAGAGCAGGTGGCATCCCTTTCTCTTTCAGATAACTAACTGTTCTTAATAGTTGGCTGTGAGAGGTCGGCAGTCGCCCCCGCCCCCACCCTTCTAATTAGCAATTATGCAGATTGTTTACTAGAAACCAGCTGGGCAGCTTCTTCCTCTTCTGCCCTCCCTCCTAGTCCAGCAAGTTGCTTCCAGGTGACCCAGGAGCGGTTTGCTCCTGGGGAAAACAGACTGTTTTTCAACCGTTGCTTTTTCATCCCTGTTATAGTTGGAAAGATCTTCACGGAAGTGTTCATAGGACTCTGCTTTGCTGGAGGTTAAGCCCAGTGTAATGAGGGGGGCTCATTGAAGGAAAAGTGCCATGCTAAGCCCGCCTTTGTTCCCATTTGAATCACAGGCTGTACTGGGACTGGTCTGTGTCTTGTGTAAGTGCCGGGTGGGAGGCGAATGTCTAATTAGGGGAATTGCGGGAGGCGGGGCGGCCTTGTGGATTGGCTAGCGCGGAGGGGGCGGGGCTAGCGGCCCTTATCAGCCTGTGCACGCAGGTGCTGGTCAAGGTAAGGAGGCCGCGGCTACCTTGGCTGCCTCTGCACCGGGTTCGGAACTTTGCTGCTTTGTTCTCCCTTGAGGAGGGCGTTTCTCCTTGGAGTGCGTTCCAGGGCTTCGGGATGAGGGCGTTTCTACTTGGAGTGCATTCCAGGGCTACGGGATTATAGTTTCTGGCTGGTCCTGGAGAAAAGATCCGCAAAGAGACACCCTGCCCTGCGGCGGGGGAGAGCTTGGAGGACACTCTGGCGGGGGAAACAGCGACAAGGTAGCTTGTTCTGGCTTTGTCTGGGAATGCTCAACAGGTTAAGTTGAGGTTCTAGACAGCTCTGCTCAGATGGGAGCCCAGAGCGGAGCAGAGGCCGCACCCTCCCATGACTTTGGCGGCATTTGTTTGCACTGTCCCGCGGTGCACAGTGTGTTCATCGTATTTCTGCTGCCTCGGCCGTGGTTATTCCTCTCTAAGGTCTGAGTTAAGAAGCTAAGCTGGAAATGAGCGGGGAAGTGGTTCTCAGACTGTGGCGGTAAAGTGAGTGATTTTAATCTAACTGTGAGGGATCTGCAGTCACCTTTTTCCTCAGGTTATTGTGAGTTTTGTTTGTTTTCGTTGACACTTTGAAGTTGCACGCGTTTCGGGGGCGGGCTGTGGTGTACTGATTCATGATTCACTAGAGTCCTGCCTGACTGGAGTAAAGACGGTTTCAGTTGGCGTGTTAACAGCAGAGTGATGGTAAGAAACGGGAATATGTGTCATGGTGCTTTGTTCTTAAAGTTTCTCTCTTAAAAACTCAGTTTATGTAATTTAATTACATAGAAAAAAATTTCTTAAGAATGAAACTCCGTTTTATTTCTTCCTCTTTAAAAAAAGAACAAAAATTGGTAAGTTCCAAGATAATTCATACAGATCCATTAGGCTCTGAGGGAGAAGGAAGGTCTCTACTGCGTTTTCTACTGGAGGTAAAATAGAACACTTCGGATGCATTAGCACTTCGTCGGAATTAGTGGGGACTTTTCTAAATGGGCACATTGTACCTATGCAAAGTGAGACACTGACCAGAAGCCGAGCTTTATCTTTGTGAAATCTTTAGCAGTGACTTGGTGCCCTTGTGATCTTAAGCAGCAGCTGTCTTGGGGTCACTAGCGTACGTGCCACCTAGCCTTAGACCCACACCTCACTATGGATTGTGCATTCCACAGCAGCACAAACGCTTCCTGACTTTCCTAGCCTGGGCTTTGTGGTTGCAGGCCATACCTGCCCCGCCTGGAGCTCACACCTGGGGGCCATTCTTAGGCTTCCTGTACAGGGGGTGCCTTCTGTACTTTTGCCAGTGTTTGTTTATGACTTGCTTGGTCACTGTGTGTGTGAAGCATGGCTTTGGATAGGGAGACTTGGTGAGGTTCTCGTCCCATATGGTGCATGCACATCTGCAAACAGCAGCTTCTCCCTTATACCAAATGCTGGCCCAATACAGCCTTCATACCCTTTAGGTCTGCAAAACACGAATATGCAGCCTAAAGGCCCAAAGCCACATTCTCTGGTTTGTTTGTTTGTTTTTGTTTTTCCTCCTGAAGTTGTTTATTTCTTTCTTTGCATGAGTATTCTTGAATTTTTCAGAGTTGATCTGGGGCATAAAATGCTCACGCTGGAATCCTACGGGTGTCAAAGATGGGGTCAAGCATGACTCCCCTGCCTCACACACCTTAGATTACTCTATAGTGAGGCTGCCACACTGAGTAGCATTTGGAGAGTGGCACCTAACAAGCATTTTATTCAGGGGCAACTGCGTACTTGACGAATAAGACTTGGCCCCCTTTCCTAACACCCTGCTGTTTGTCGTTGTGTGGTTGGCTGTACGTATATTAATGATACAGAAGGAACCAACTGGCAAATTGGTCAGAACCTGTGGGTAGTTTAGATTCAGTGAGAAAGACAGAACATTAGAAAATAAAATCTGGCCAGAAAAATACTTACGTTGTACAGCTCCTTCCCCTGTGAAGAAGAAAGGCCAGAGTCTGGGGTGAGGGGACATTGTTTTTTTGACTTCTGATGAACAGCTAAGAGTGAAATTCATTTAGAAACTGTTTCAAAATGATTACCCACACCTGAGTGTGCGAGGCGCACCATTCAGAACAGTGACTTCTCTGGGCTTCTGTTGCCTTTCTCATCCCTCTTGCATTATAAGCATGTTTTTGCGGCTTTGTTCTGTACACTGAATTTTAATCCTTATCAGCAAATTTAACCTGGAGGCCAGGCTCTTTGGTCTAGTTTCTTCACCAGTGGACCCTCTTCTTGACTAAGCCTGGTCCACGGCACTGCATCCGAGACATCTGCGTCGCCTGTACTGTGCCGATAAAACCTGTAGGTCAGAACGCCTGGGTTTTAATTCTTTGAAACTGTTCTGCTGTAGAGAGCAGATCTTCTGTTCTGAACCTTTGCCCACAGCTCTGAACATCTGCTCTCAATTCATTTGCACCATTAGATGGTTTATCGTTGGCTCTCCTTGCAGACGCTGCCACCCTGTTACTCCCTCTTGCCATGTTGGACACTGGATTCATTTTAATCATCTGACTATGAAATCTGGTAGTAAGTGGGCACATTGAACAGGTAGATTGTGGTTTCAATCTACCACAAATCCCCTTAAATATGCCCACTCCCACAACAGACTTTAAAATAGAGTCGTGTCCATGTGTACTTTGGCCTGTTTAGACTTGAGGATTCTAGCTTTTGTGGTACAACTTTGACGATGGTGTTTTCTGTAGGAGGTGGGCTGTCCCTCACATTCACACTCATTCTGAGGAGGCACGGCTTCCAGGGTGATTGCAGCTCTTATAAACACGGTGCTTCCGTTCTTTCTGCTCTTACCGGAGGCAGAGTCGACGGAACCAAACTCAGCCAAGAAGGATCCGGTGTTGGCTTAGTAGTTATTTACTAAAAATAGCACATTTATAATAAAGCCACACAGGTTATCTCACTTTGACATAGTGATGTGGGAAGAGAAATAGAAAATTTTCTGGGATTTAGTGAATTTATAGTTAACTATATTTTCTCATGGAGAAAAAAAAATCAGACAATATTTGGTAACTTTCTTTAAATGCCAGAGCTTTGTGTGCATCTATAGACATTTGGAAAACAATATCCTTCCATTTTTAAATCTTTCTCTTCCAATTATGTGTGTATATACATAACATATGAGCGGGCACCTGTGCCCTGTGTCTTCCATATGGATCTGTAGGTTGGACTCTGTTTACCAGCTTACACAGCAAGCACCTGACACAGAAGCAAGTTTGCCATTTAACAAGATGGTCACTGACCTGTGGGGGAAAGTACCGAAGCCAGCGAATACTGTCCTTGGTCATGAACATAGGGATTTCGCCGTTTGCCCTGTCAGGGGAGCGGCACATAGCTGGGCCTGCATTTTAGAAGCTGCCAATTGCCTTCTCAGCAATTCATTCTCAGATGCAGCCTGAACCACATAAGATCTGTATCCCTTCAGTAATGTATCAGGACATGCTTACAACTGGATTAAGAAAATACATCAGGTTGAGATGTAGGCAGAAAAAAAGGAAAGGGTGTGTGGGTCACCCAAAACTGGACTGGAACTTCACTAACTTCCTTCTAGGTCTTTAGAGATTTATTTTATTGTCCTGGAAATGGCTCAATTGGTAGAGTACTTGCCTAGCATGTATTTGTGTACACACAAACACAGGAGTACGCACATACATGCATGCACACACGTAAGCACAGGAGTGCACACAGAGCCCAAACATTCCTCATATAGTGGCACATGCTTGTAATTTCAGAACTCCAGAAGTGGAAGTAGGAACATCAGAAGTTCACTGTAATCTACCCTTTGTTACCCAGAAGTTTCAAGCTAGCCTCGGCTACATGAACCTGTCTCAAAAAGAAAAACAAAGGACTATTTTACCCAAATTCAGACATTCTCTACACTCTACACCAAACTCTTCTGTCCACTGGTACCAGTTCTCACCATCTCAGCGTATCAGAAGCTCCTACTCCTTCTCTGTAATACCCCTTCTGTGGCTACAACACTGTCTTTTAGCTCAGAATTAGCTTAGAAGGCTTGATAATGGAAATGCGTTTATTCCCGTGCTGTACTTTAGATTGAGATGAATTGGTGGACAGCAAGAATTTAGAGTTAGGATATCACTGCTTATAATGTAGAAGTCAGTGTCATCAAAATCTGAACACAAGAAGTTGGAAGTGCTCCCTGATACACTAAAGTGCTGTGCTTCCGGAATCCTTCAGCACGGTGGAAGATGGCCTGAAGCACTCTGGGACTTCTTGTTTGAATCACTTCTTCCCAGAAGCATAAAGTGGTGGGAGTGTACCCCTCTGTCCCATCACCATGGGTCTGGCACATTCTAGGCAGGCAGACACAAAAACCTCAAACGTCTCTTGTAAATCCTTGGAAATTTTAAATTTCAGCATTCAGAGTGATTTAGTTTCTGAAATACACAATGGCGTAAAATATTAGTTGACACGTGGTTGTAGGATCCAGCTGGCCCGATGCTCTGGCGTTGTGCAGTTCACAGAATATGCTTTACGTCACATCGCACAAAGCATGGGTGATACTTCTAACAAAGGCTCAAATTATCGCACATTTGAGAGTTGGGCTCTCCCCCTGGAAGCATGAATCTGTGCCACAGCCTTACTTCAGTTCCCACCTGCTCTTGGCGGCTCTCACGGTCTTTCATCCTGTGGGGCACAGTGATCAAACGATGACTTTACAAGTTCACATATCATCTCAAGCTATTAGCAACGTGTCTCAAATATCTCATACCATGAATTCTGAGAATGCTTGCTGCTGCCGTGGCTATGGCAAAGTGCAGCTCTGAAGACGCTTGGTAACCAAAAGTAAGTGACTCACCCGCAGAGACTGCCCGCCTGTTGGTTCATTTCTATAGTTGAAGAAAAGATATTTTCACTCTTATAACCTTCCTTTGCTAGCAACCTCCTTGTTTACCCTCAAAATAATCCAAACAAGATTCACATTCAGTGTTCTTTCTTATCCTGGGTGTCGGCAGGTCTTTAAAATCCGATTAAAACAAAAACCCTTTCGGAGAAGTTTTCCTGCTGCCTCCAGCAGCAGCTGTTTCTCTTTAAGTTTCTAATGCTCGGAAGGCGCTCAGTCCTGTTTGGGGGTCCCACAGACGTCACCACGAAGGCAGGCTTGACGCGCCTACCCTGCCTGACAGGCAGGGAAGACCATGGCTTTCTCAGGCCCGTCTCTGTTTCTCTCTGGATCCTGAGGAAATAGAAGCTCCTGCTCTTGTTTGGGGGAACTTCTCTCCATGATATCCTTACCTCACGCTACAGACAAGAATCCTGTAAGTGAAAACTCAGTGGAGTTTTGTCTTAAGTCTCAGCAGTGCCGTCTTCTTTCCGTCCACCTGTGTCCCTCGCCTGTAGCAGGCGGCCGTGGACCGCGGTGGACGGCCTGCAGGGTACTGCTGTGTTCCCTGGAAGAGGTGGCAAGAAAACCTCCAGATTCAGAGTGTCTCATAAAATGAAAGGTCACCCTTCACCTTCTGCTCGTGACTCTCAAAGGTCAGCGGCATTCTGCCCTGGCCCCTGTTTGGGTTGAATTCCAGCCAGCAAGTCTCCAGCCTACAGGAGAATTTGAGATTTTTCTCCCTCCCCCATTTCTTCTGTTTTGTTCTGTGTAAACAGTTCCTGCCAAAGTCACATAGACAAATATAGCAGAGAATGCTTTTCTGGAAGATGCATGCTCCCAAAGCATTTTTTAACCATTTTTGGGAAGAATTGATCGTTCTGTGCGTTTCAGACAGGCTGAAAGAGGCGGGGAGGCTGTTGCTATAATGGAAGTGACATCATACATTATTGCCCCATTGATCCGCTTTTAGTCTCCAGCCAGGATAAAAGGAAATGGCACCAGGGAGGAAGCATGCTTCATTTCGGCTCAGATCCCAGAGTGATAATGGGGTAATAATAGAACTCACGCCACTGTCAGTCTGTGGCTGCATTAGTCTCAGGCCCGCTCTGTCTGGAGCCGCACTGACTTCCTTCCCCACGCAGTCGCTGCTGTGCGCCAGCCGGGCGGCCAGGGAGGGGCTCACGGGCTCCCCTCCGCCTTCAAGGCTCGCCAGCTGCCGTCCTGATGTTTGTGCCTGTGGAAGCCTCTTGGTGAGACTTGTCAGTCTGTGGCATTCCTAATCTGGGGGGTAAGCCTGCTCTTCTGCATTGTGTTGTGCTAATGGGAGAGGAAGTGGGGGCTGCAGTTGTGTGGATTGTCCTCTGGGAGGGAGCTCAGCGTGACATCCATCCCTGCCCCCACCCACCCACTCCCACCCCTGCCTCCTAGAGAGGCACTGGGGCTCCTGGAAGGGGGGGGGGGTTGGTTGTCTTTGTGCAGCTTTTTACTGGGCTCAGGGTTGGGGGTTGGAAAGTTCACATTTTCTCTCCAAGAAACTTTACAACTGTTCAGACTTGTTGCCACTTTCCTCAATTTTTAAACCATGGGACAGAGCGAACAAAGTTAACTTTTTTTCCTTTGCATATTTCTTCAAAATTGACAACTGCGGAATCTTCGATGTTAATGGCAAGAATGCAGACCTCCACAGTCCTTAGTAACATTTGTACTTGATTGACTTCCTGTTAGTCTTGCTTTGTGTGCTCATTTGAGTTATGTTTTACGGGCCTGTGTCGTTGTTTTCCAGCACCCATCTGATTTGGGTAGCTCACATCTTACTTTTTTGTCTTGAGTTTCGTTCCCTGTGTGGAAATAATAACATAGATCATTGTGAAAAGAAGGAATTTTTTTTCTCCTTTTGCCGCTGAATGGGTGTGAGCTGTGAGTCTCACAGCAAGGCTGGTATCCCTTGCTGGCTTCCCTGGGCCCTGATGCTTATGAATGACACAGTATGGCTAGCACCATCTGTTACCTCTATGATAGCACACAGTCAGTCCCAAAGTTATGCCAGTGTTCATTTGATTTCCCTGTGACTGGAAGTGGGATATTTCCCTGCTCCAGCTGCCAGGACTCCTGGCTGCACAGCGGTGCCTCCCAGCACATTTGCAAGCACTTGAGATCTTTCCGTCATCTTTCCAGCATTTATCCTGTGTTCTTTCTTTTCCACTGTAGGGTGGCTTGACAGGGAGCAAATATGTATTTTGCAAAGAGATGTTCACTCTGTTAAAATATTTTTGCTTTAGCACATCCTCTTTTCAAGTCTGTAATCCTTTTTCGAGATATAATATTTACTTGTGAATGAATGATAGTTTTATTATATGTGGCTGAAAACAGCATTAGGCCACTGACTTGTTTTCCTTCATTGTTTAGGGACTACATTTTCCCCTGAATTGGAGAGCCAGGTGGCTGTAGGTTGTTTACTAACAGAGGCTTTCTCCATTCTACAAAGACCAGACTAGCGCAGATCTCCCCGAATTAGGGAGGAATGTTCAGCACGGCTGCTGCGACTTCTGTCCTGCCTGCCTCTGAACAAGCCTGCTCTTGCAGGAGGATGTCTGTACCCTACTGAAAGGAGATGGGTGAATTCCTTGGAGGGGTGTGTACCCTCACTCTTTCCTGCCTTCTAATTAGAGCCAGATAGACTTAGGAAACAGCCCTAAAGGTTTGAGTGCATATGCACTCCCCCCTCTAGCCCTTCCTTCCATCTCAGTCCTTCATCTTAAGTCTGGGGCTTAGCTCTAAATGTTTCCATTGCGTCAATTTTGTGACAGCAAAGGCTTTCCATGATCCTTTTGATTCTGTTAGTGTGGGGTTGTGAGCTCTCCGGGCTTGGGAGAAAGCCAGCACAGCACGCAGGTGTAGATCCTCTCGGGCTCCAACATTAGCAGTTCTCAGACTTTTAAGCTGAAGTTGTGTTCAGTGACTGAAGCCAGGAGGAATCCTCCCGTTAGTCACATGTGTGATTTTAGCCACTGCGACAACAAAGCCAAGAGGAGCAGTGAGGTGGCTTGAGGTAAAGGGACCTTACTTAGGGCCCAAGGGAAGACATTGTGCAGGATGGTGTCTAGCTTGTGGCCTTGGAACAAAGCATAGGCAAGAGGAGAGAAGCTGAAAAGTTAATGTCTCTTGAGAAATTGAAACTGGCAGTTAAAATCATGGTCTTCGCAGGCACCCACCTAGTGTTGGCTTCCAGAAATTTGGTTTGCTTAGAAAAATTATTAGGTATAGGCAGGGCTGGAGGGGTGCCCAGTGCAGAGAATGTGGAGTTCACATACAGAGTTGTAAACCCTGACCTTAGTTAGCATTTTCAGTCCGTACAGGTGCATCTCTAGTTTTCTCTCCACTCTGCTGTTGAGGTGAGGTGGCCGGAGGCACTGGGTTAGCACCACAGCTGTCTGTTCACACTCACTTTATGTTTGTATCACATGCAGACTTCTCCCTCATTGCCCTTAGCTGCTGTCACACTGATTTGGGAATTAGGAACAGGAGTGAGAGTAACTGTGTGCTTAGGTGTATGTGCTTTTATGCTTGTCTGCAGCCCTGTGGTACCTCATAGCAGGTTATAAACTGCTCATGAAGGGGAGGGGCTGTGAGGGAAGGCAGTTGTTACACTGTATTTATTTTTCAGAGTTCTGCAGGTGCCTTGTAGGCCTACCTACATGGTTCAGAAAGAAATCTGAACCTCCCTCCACCTGGTTAACTCCTGTGGATTTGCCTAAAGTTGGATGCCCTCGAGTCCTTTCGTAGCCAGAAACTTTTCTTGGCATATGCATGCCATAAAGACAAGGCCATCACGAGGCATTGTGACATTAAGACAAGTGCCATTTTAATCTTCTGTAAGCACATACCCAACATGATAAACAAGGGGAACCGGCTTCCCCAGACCCCAGGATAGGAATCTTTAGGGCTGCAGATGACCCTGATGTGTGAGGAAGGTCAGCAGGCATTCTCTCATTCTTTAGACATGAAGAAGGCCGGGGTTTCCCTGGCCTGAGCTTCTTGCTCAGAACTTTGGTATTAACTTCTTGTTGCCTACATGACATTTTAAGGGCTGTTCCTTTTGTCCTCAGCTCTCTCCAGACCAGATCATCTTGCTTTTGGAGCAACTCCTAGAGCAGAAGACCCTGAGCCCCCGGACACTGCAGTGTCTACAGCAGACGTACCAACTCCAGGAGCAGGATGCAGAGGTAACAGGGTTGAAACTGTGTACCCCCACTGATGGGAAGACAACCCCCTGCAACCTCAGCCTCAGAGCTGCTGCTGGCTGTTGTATGCTTGCTTTAGGAGTCAAGGGCTGAGCTTCCAGCGACAAGTGATCAGCCTTCTGACACTTAAGACCAGTGCCAGCTTTTTCCAGGGGTCTCCTGTGGTCACTTTGAACATGAAATATTTGGAGGCCCACGTTTTCTCATCCTACTATGTAAATTATAAAGACAGATACAAGTCCCCCAAAGCTTGAGCTACAGGGTGGAGTTTTTTGAATTAAGGCTTGGGCGGATCATTTTGTGCTCTGGTGGTACCGCCTTTCCCTTGTTCATTAAGGAAACTCAGCTCAGATGTGTGGGAGCGGCTCGGTTGCATTCAGCCAGGACAAGAAAGAAGCCATGTGTAAAGGAAATGAAAAAGGAATCTAGCAGCCATGGTTTAAAAAGTAAATTTGGATGGTTGTGGCAATGCTGTATGATGTGGGCCTTAATATATTTTAGTTTATTAAGAACACAGTACAGATTCTAGATGGATTCCAGGTTTGAAAAAATATAAAATCATAAATATTTAATGTATTTAATCATCATAAGAAAAAGTTCAAAGAGAAATGGTCTTTGACACAAAACTCTTAAATGCAGAGAACATAAGGAGCCTCAGCCCAGAGCTCTCTGTGCACTGCAGTCCAGCAGCCCCTGGAGACTTGGCCCTCCTGAGTCGGCTGTGCTCAGGTACAAGGTGTGTTCAGGCTCTCTGCTCATTACAGTCTAGTTTTGAACTTCTATTTTAGACCAGTTGGCTTATGTGAAACATTATAGTGGCTTTCAGAGTTAGTAAAGTGGCTTATACTGACAAACAACCCCTTAGTAGCTTATTGGGAAGATGGACTTTGTTACACTTTTTCCAAGTCCATAGGTTTAGGGGCAGAGGGGAAAAGTCCATGGGGAGACACTGGCACCCTTTACCACCCATGTATAGACCAAATTTGTGTGTTTCTGCTCTCAGCCCCTTTGCTTATCAGAGACTCCAAATGCCAGACTTATTTTTAATTAGTGTTTGAAAGACCGTGCTATTTATAGGCAAAGGGTTGTGTGTTTTGACGGGGTTGGATCCCACTGGAGATGAGGCTCCTGCCAGCCAGCACTGACTAGGTGGGAGGGTCAGAGCAGATGCTGAGCACCTGTCCCTTGATACCAGGAAGCCACAAGGCTCCAATCCCCTTCTTCCTGTTGACATGTCACACATCCTGTCTTACCTTACAGCCTGATACAGTTACTGTGTATCATTCCTTAAACCTTTGAGAAGGAAGTAGGTATCTCACTTTTCTGTAAATATCACAAACTATATCTTACTGTCCAAAGGTAGGACACTTGGTTCTGCTGTGATCCTTGGTGTCCAGGTGGACTAAATGTATCCTGGCTTCCTTTACGACCTCATGATCTGACTGTGGCATTTACACGTATCTACACACTGAGAAAGAAATGGTGCATGCAGGTCAGGCCTTACCCTTAGGAAGCTTGTATTTGTCAGACAAGAGCTGTGAAGGGGTGACACAGGACAGACATCTCTAAACCAAGTATTCAAGAAAGGCCCCTCAGAGGAAGCAACATTAAAGACAAGAGGAGGGGGCTACGCAAGACCAGAAAGATGTATAGACTTAGCACATGTCAGGATAGTGGCCAGCAAATATCTGTAAAGGACCAGAGAGTTCATAGTTCATGCCAGATGGTTCCTCCAGTAACTCTTCAACTTTGCTGTTGAGGCAAGTACACACAACAAAAAGCCCCACACCGGGGAATTCACACATGGGTGAATGTTGCTGTAAGCCAGGGAAAGCTGTGATAAACTTAACCTGGGTCTTTAGTTGGACTCCCAACGACCCTGCTCCTGGTCTCTTCTCACAGTACATATCACAGCCCCTGCTGGGGCTGCAGATTGAGGATTCTACACTAGGGACTTGGAACCAAGCAACGGCTTTGTGCTCACGGCTCTGTCGGGCTCCGTCGTTAGTGTGACTGCCGTTTCTTATGCTTGAGGCTTTTCTTGTACTGAAGTTCCTGTGAAATGTCACTTTGAATCCAAAAATCAACCAGATTTTCAGCAACTATGTTGTTTTCTAGAAACTTCAAATTTTAAGTGTGCCTTCTGGTGACTAGGCAGCAGAACTGAAGTTGAACCATTAGCTACTTCCACTTGAGAGACATTCCACAGGAGAAAGAGTTGTTCCCTGGTGGAAACAATCTTGGGGTTTTCACTATTTCCCAATGACTGAGCAAGCAAGCAAGTTTCATGGAGTTGTCAGGGTTCTCAGATATAGAATATGTAGGAGACACTTGAAAGATGGTCAAAGAGATTTCTATAGCAGGGTTATGTGCTGAGCCTCCCCAGAGGCTTCCACTGTTCTGTGCAGGTCACGGTTAAACTCTGATTTTGGTGTTGAATAAGGAATCTGATTATGGCGAGAATGTTTCTAAGACCCACTGAAAGGCTGCCCTCCCGTCCCTCTTACTGGCCTGAAGACGTGTGGTTGAGAAGGGAACCTGCGCAACCTGTGGCTCCAGCGGGCCACGCCCCTCATGACAAAATGCAGTGCACATCCCTCCTTTTGACTCAGCCCTCAGCTCACGTCAGACAACTTGTATGTGAGGGCCACCCTGAACATTTTAGAGTGGGACATACCTTGGGCTAAAGTGTCTTCAACATTTTTCTGTTTGTGTTTTCTGGATTAAAAAAAAATCGTTTGTGTGTGTTTGTGTGTGTGTACAAAGTGGGAAGCTCTGTAATGTGAAAGGAAGCCTGTCATCATCGGCACATAAGGGCAGGAACATCAGGACAAGTTCCCAGCCAGCTTGGGCTGCGTAGTTGGGTACCGCGGTACACTTTCATCCCAGCACGCCGGAGGTCATCACAGGTACAGTCTGAGGTCTGCATAGCACATTCCAAGTCAGCACAGTTCACAGACCCTGTTTCAAAATAAAAGCCAGAAAGCAGAATGCTAGTGTATGTCCATCCCTGAAGTACTACCTTGTGGTTGATTTCTAGGTCCAGGGCATGGTGTTGGTCCAGACATGGACTTACTGAGCCACATTCAGGTGCTGATACATGACATTTGCTTCCCTCCTCCCCGGCCTCTTTCTTCTCCACACAACAGTTTCAACTGTACCACCAGTGCTGAGGGGTCCAGAGACTCGCCGAAAGATCTTTGTTTGGGGGAGGGGGCGTTATATCTGATTTTGTTTTCCTTGGAAACTGCTGTGTCGGAGCATGCTATTGTCAGGACGCACTAGCAGATGGAGCCCTCAGTTGGAGATCCACACTCTCACCAGCTCTCCAAACCCCTCCCGTTTGTTGACTTGGGAGAAGGTTCCTAAGCCTTGATTTCCTGAGGATTGAAATGAATCCATAAATACTTTCTTCACAGAATTGTTAACAAAGACCAGGACCCATGCAAGAAAACTGTTAAGAAAACGTGAACAACCCAATTGTTGGGTTTATCAGGTTGTTTCTGGGCTCTCTCGCTGTAGGACTCCAAATGTCCCCAGGTATTGCCAGATATTTCCTGAGCAGCAAAGTCCCTGTTAAAACATTCTGCTCTAAGGTAGCAGTACATTCAGACAAGGCATCTTTTAAAATCTCATGCTGAATTATCTAACATTTGGTAACAGCCTAGGGTGTGACAGCTGACGACGTTTAGGAGTCACGTGGAGCCCACTCCACCCCACCCAAAGCTTTAGAGAATGGAACTCTGGGAGAGCTGTGTTCTTCTGATAGAGGAGGAGGAAGGGAAGACGGCAGTAGGCTGGTACTGAACATGGAGCCCGTGCTGCGGGGCACAGAGAAGGCCTCTGTAAGCGTCTGCAGCACTGCCTCTGTGTGGACTGCCTGTGGAGAACCAAGCGATTTCTCACACACCCTTCTCTGCATTGCTGGCTGTGTCAGAGTCTGGCTAGCCTCATCAAGATGAGGCAGAAACAGACCCTGCTGAGGCCAGGAGTGGTTCTCCTCTGCAGCCCTAGGTTTGAGGCAGTTGGTGACACAAGCTTTGCCCCAAGGCCTTAGCACCCATGGCCCTGCCCTAGGAGGTCAAGGCCTATGAGCAGAAATAATGCCACAGCACCAGCTGCCTCTTTACAGTTGCTGGAGACCCAATGGCTGCCCCGAGGAACAGTGATACAGAACCTAGTTGCCAAGAACCCAACCAGCACTGTCAGAATACATTTTTGTGAGAGGAAACTGTGAAGACAAGTATTCGGATTGAATATAAAAGCAGGAGAGTAATGTAGAATGTTGAAAGACTGTAAGGGACCTGGTATCCAGGGTAGCAACTAAGGTTGGGTGTGGTAGCATTGGTCTTTAATCCCAATACAAAGATGCAGAGGCGATTTTGGAGTTCCAGGTCAGCCTCGTATACACAGAGAGACTCTCTGAGGACATCTTGATCACTATGTCTCTCACCTGGCAACTCACTGATACAGTGTTCAGAGCAGTGGGCACACATCTTTGCAGTACAGGGGGACCGGATTGTTGTGATTAAACCCAGGTGGCAGATAAGGGCCACATGTCAGAACCCAACTCCATGTCTTCTGTATGAAGAGTCAGGAAGGTGCTCATGAGCTAAAATAGTTAGACAGGCCTGTTTTACAGCCCTGCCACCTCTGACGTGGAAAAGGGGCCGTGTGCCCCTCTCTCTGGCTGTTTCCTACTCCCCTGTGCTTAGTTTGTAACAGTGTCTTTACATGATTTTCAAAGGAAACTACTGCTCAGACTTTTTCTGGTGGCTTTCTTTCTTGTTACTTGGGTCAGTGTTCATAGAATTTTTCTGTGAACCAGCAACAGAAAAGAGTCTCCTCTTTCTGTGATAAAGGGCTTAGGAAAAAAAAAAGCTGATCTAAAATAACAAAATTAGAGATTTTCCTTCCTTCCTTCCTTCCTTCCTTCCTTTCTTTTTCTTTTTCTTTCTTTCTTTCTTTCTTTCTTTCTTTCTTTCTTTCTTTCTTTCTTTCTTTCTTTCTTTCTTTCTTTCAGGTTCTCTGTCCCTGAGGCTGGAAACTTTTATTAACTGTAAATTATTACAGCACACTGGTTGGTCAAGTGTCTATTAAAAATGGGTAGACACAAACAAAAACCCAATATGGAGAACATATTCTGGCCTATTTTCTTCAGAGTTTTTTTTGTTTTGTTTTTTTTTTTTTTGTTTTGTTTTGTTTTGTTTTGTTTGTTTTAAGGGAATTGTGGGCTGAGGAGGGGCTGGAAGGGAGCGTGGTGGTCAGCCTGCGGGGCTACCTTGCTGCCCCGGGAGGCAGAGCTGTCCTGGCTGGGCCACTGTTTCTGCCAGCAGCAAAAGTCCTCTTTTCAGCAGGGACTAGGCACCACTTGTCACTGGAGGAGAGTGAGTGGTGCTGTCACCTCCTGATTTCAGAGCCAGTTTGAAAGGTGTCACTGCTGAGTGTAAAGTCTTGGAAGAGAAAGATTCCGTAACCATCGGGATCCAGATCTCTCTTGACTGGCACTAAGCCTTTAATGGCGTTAAAGTCATCAAATGAAGCTCTATGTGCACAGGGCGGCAGGGAAGGAAAGTCGGTGCCTACACCATGGGAACATTTCAAGCACAGGTGGGACTGCCGTGTCCTGCTCACTTGGTTTGTGTTGGACCTTGGTCACCACCCTAGGCACCCAGTGTAGCACCACGGACAGAGTGACAGACACGTCCCTCTTTCATGTCCGTGTGTGCATTGTCGTGCATGGGGTTGGGTCAGCCTCCGGTGCTGTTCCTCGGGAGCCATCCATTTTGTTTTGTAAGACTGGGTTTCTCACTGTTAGGCTGGCTGGCCGGAAGCCTCTGTCTCTGTCTTCGAAGTTGCTGGAATTACAGGCTCACCATTCCCCATATTTGCAAGGCAAGAACTTTACTCATTGAGCCATCTTCCCAGTCTCCACATGTCACTCCCAACACTGGCTTAGGAATTTACTACGTGTACAGCAGCAACTGAAGTAAGGTCTAATTCTCTTTATTGGAAAAGTAACGTTCAGGTTACAGTCCTTTGGGAGCAGCGAGGGAGAGGAGCAGCAGAGTAAACCAGATGCTGAAAGTCTTGTGTGGCTCACACACCACAGCTGACAGTGGTTTGCTCTCCAGGAGAAAGAGTGGGGCAGCACCTACCATTGACACCCTGAACAGTCCTTAGCTGGCCATCAGCTTATAGCCCTGCAATGGCTGTGCCTTTCACCATCGGTGAGCCAAAGCAAGTAAATCTAATTTAAGAACACAAATTGAAAAAGCGGGTTGTTTATTGCAGAGTAGACTTATTAACTTACAAAAGCCCCAAGCCCTCGTCTCTCTGTTTACAGATATAAAACGAAACTCCAAATGAGGTTTAATGGGCTTCCCAGATCATGTTCCCTGGACAGATTTTCCCCCCCTTTAGCAGTAAATTTTAAAATCAAAAGGACTGAGAAAGAAAGAGCCTTCCTGTCATAAATAGGATGGGTGGTATTCTTCAAAGCATTTTATAGCTTCCAACTGTGCATTATAATTTCAAAGTCACCGAAAGCATTCCTCCATCTGCAGAAGCACTGTCCACTCAGAAGCGCGCTGCAAGCAGGCGGTGTACTTGGAGGCCAGTGGGATCAGTGGCCAAGTGTTCTGCTTTCACCAGCTCGCTACAGAACCCTGCAGCCTTGCCACATAGCAGCCAGCTTGGCCCTCTTGGCCTGCCTCAACACTGGTTCTGCAACAGAGCCAAAGGCTTCTATTTGAGACCAACTTCCTAACTCTTAGAAACATGATTCAAGGATTTAAATTGCTCTGTCAGTAGACAGTGAGATTCCAGGTTTCTCTAATCATTACACATGGAAGTTTAAGCCAACATAGTAATAAGCAGACTCTGGGGAGACTGGGTTCCTCCTTGAGCTGGTTGAATAGGCACTGACCACTAGGTTGCAGCTGTAGCTGGGTGTGTGTATGTATGGGCGGGGGCCGTCCGACTGACTCCTTGCCGTAACTTCATGTAAAACATTGGTACAGAAAAACTTCATAACAAATCTATGTCAGGCAGCTGTCAGTCCAACAAATGCCTCAGGTAATCAATCAGTTTGTAAAGAGAACAGGTTCCGTTTGGCTCAGGCTATGGTTCCTGCCCCTGATTGGTTAGCCCCATGGCTTTGGGCCTGTGGTGGGAGCATAAAACAGGGCAGACCCACACACCTCTGCTCTTGCTGGCTGTGCTTATTTCTGTCCTCACTGGCATTATCCCTGCCCGCCCCTGCCTCCATGCCTGGCTACCATAGCACTGGACCAGCCCTTGTACCATTCCCACAGGCCAGTGAGACCCAGTCTCTCCCCTTTAATAATTCTTTCAGAATGAATGCTGAGACGGGAGTTAGGAGTACAGTGACAGCTATGGGACTTGGGAATTGAGACCAGCACTCAGGGCCACCTTACAGGTTGTGCTGGGTGCACCCCGAGGTTCCCGGGACTCCCGCCTGGATGTCTTTTGGCATGGTAGGTTTGGGGAGGAAATACTTGACTGTACAAGCTAGGCCAACATAGACCATCAGCCTGTTCTGTAAATAACAGTGTAAGTAAGGAGCCACGCCTGCCCTGATCTTCAGGGGCAAAGCCAAATGTCCAGCGGATCAGTGGCCCCTTGCATCTGGACTTGAGCAGAAAGGCTGCGTCAGGCCCTCCGGTCAGAGCTGAGGAATTGCCCGCACATCAGTGCCTTGGGTTGGAGGGAGAGCTGGGCTGGGCGTCAGCTGTTTCCAGGAGAGATACTACAGATGGGGGTCCCTGATGGTGGTCAGGGTTGTAGCCCTGGAGCTGAGGCACAGTTCAGGAATAGAAGCACCCCTCTAGGTGGCAATGCTTTAAGACTGCAGACATCAGAGGGGCAGAGTTCCTCTGTGCTGTTTCCATGTGAAGAACCTTTCGGCTCTGGGAGAGCGAGCTTCTGGTTCACAGAAACCTTGTACACAGAATTGCCACATAGCTGGGTTGGCGTGGGTCCAATCCTCTGTACAAAGGGTTTTGGAAATTCCCAGAATTCAGCCCCTGGATGTACTTCCCAGAGGTGGTGTGAGCACTAACCCCAAGGTCTCGTCTCTTTCTTCCAGCGGTCATCTAGGCCCCCAAGACTCATGGCCAGAGCTGGTTGGTCTTGAGCTGTGTGGTCTCTCCATCCCCCCCTTGTTCACAGCCGTCACCTGGGATGAGAGCAGTCACCTTGGAGGTCCTGCCCTGTCATCTGGGCACACATTCCCATGTGATACCTATGTCCAAAGTCTCACAGACTCCATAGTCAACCTTTCAGTAGTCAAGAGGAAAAGGCACATTTACTATGCAGAGTCACCTGAAGTGTCTACGTATAATCTCTCAGGCATGGCCCACCCCTACCTCCTAAGGCCACACTCTTCTGGCCCTCACTTTAGGGGCTAGGTTTGGTCAATTCCCCACAAAATAGCAGGGCACAACATTTATTTAATATGTTAACTACTAACATTAAAACAACCATTTAAAAAAAAAAAAGAAATCTGCCTGCCTCCGCCTCATAACTACAGGAATTAGAAGCATGCACCACATGCAACTCTTTGTTGCACACCCATGTATCACATAAGAATCAACTATGACAGCTGGGAAGTCTCCGGTAACCCAGCTTCTCCCTCCTGTCTTTGGTGGGCTCATGTACACGGCACTTGTCCCTCAGCCTGGGGCAGTGAGGGGCCAGCTGGGCTATAAGCTGTGCCTCCTTCTCCATGCCCCACTCAGGACTGTCTGTTCTCTGTATGTTCAGCTCAGAAGCAAAGGAGAAACAAGCTGTTGGTCATCCTGTGTCCAGCTGGAGCACAGACACCACAGAGGCAGGAGTCACTCGACTTCATTTCCAGGTCTGACTCTGAATTGGCCTTTCCCTACCCACCTACTCAGGTTTCCATCCATTCCTTGGCCTCTGCCATCTTGGTCTGGCCTGACCATCTGGGTTCTATTTCAGACTAAGTGTTTGCTAACTCCAGACTTGCTGGGGATTCTTAGCAAAAACTTGAGATGACCTGAATTTTAGTGGCTGTTTAAGTAATTAAATTTCAATTTCACGAACAGTTGACAAAACAGTTTAAAGTGTAGTTTTCCAGGTGTGCTGGGTCATACCTATAATCCCAGAACTTGGGAAGTCTTGATCAACCTGGGCTAAACAGCAAAATTATGTCTAAGAGAACCCAAGAAAAGTGTGCAGCTAGATAATTTGGAGCACACACATAAGCACAAATGCTAAAACTAAAGGAAGAGACATGAAAAACCATAGGAAGGATAGTCAGTAAACTCAACTAGAACCATTCAGAAATGGAAGCAAAATCACCATGGCTGCAGTCAAGATGACTGCTGTAAAAGTTTACAGATCAGTCAAGAGCTAATCCCCTCACACTCAAAGCATCCAACAGACAAATGGGGGTGGGGTTCGAGGGGGAGCCAGTGATCCAATAAGAGAAGGTAACAGTTTGCTAACTAACCAGACTGAGGAGAGGTTCCACCTTCTAAGATGGAGCCTGCCCTCACAAGGTTCCTGGGGAGGGGGGGGGGCTCCAGTTCTCTGTCCCTGTTGGCTGGCAGCTCTTCTAGAAACAGCCTCTTTAGATGTGTTGCTGTGACAGTGTCCTCTGTCCATCCACTCTCTCATAGCCCTGCTACACCTGGTACAGTCCCTCCTGTAAGCTGTCCCCACTTGTCAGACCGATAACTCCAGCATTGGGAGTAGCCAAGATGGGCTTGTGGAACCATGGGAGCGCTTGTAACTGAGTCTCTCAGAATGCAGAGGTACCTACTGCTTGGTCTGGGGGTGCTGCAGCAGCCACCTGAGCAGAGCAGGAGACAGCGCACATCTGGGTTTCATGGCTTTGTAGGTTGCCTTCCGTCTTCACTGTCACAGGCAGCGCCCCTCTGTGGGCATCTGCTTCAGCTCTGGTGTGGTGGGGCTCTCATTACTCAGGAGAACAAATCCAGACAGTCTAGTGCACTGGATGTGGTGAGTCAGTATCTGTGTAGGGCATATTATGTTGTGTTAGATCGTGTAAGAAAAACCAGAACAAAGCCTCTGCACAGGAACTTCAGAGTCAGGGTTCTAGCTGGAGGGGGCAGCTTCCAGGTTCCATCATACCCCACAATGGGCTTTATCCCGAGTCTGCTGGGGTCTTGTGACCACAGCAGCCTGGTGAGTGCCAAGCACTATCACGGCATATGCGGTGTGCCCCTACTTTATCTTTACCTAAGGAAACTTAGGATGACAAGTTAATGTTGGCCACCCCATAAAATCCACCAATTAGTTACTTAAAAATGAGAAAGAATATGCAAATGGAACCAAGCTGCCTCTGTGTGTTGTGGTCCAGCTTTCGGAGTATTGACTCTGCCAGTCTAGGAGGGGACTTGAGTCAGTGTGTTGTTACCTCTGAAGGGCACCAAAGCCTGTGATCTGTAGGAAGGCAACCCAGCCATCCATGGGTGGTGCCTGCGCTGGGGTAGTGGGTGTTAACTTTGTTCTGTGAGGGGATAGATCATGGGCACTTGTGAGTTTGGAAGAGAAAACTAAAATGTTCTTTGTTGCCCCGAGAGCTAAACAGAAAACTAAAAGTGCTTGCGTGTGAGTGGAGACTGGGGCGCAGCATCTTTGGTGTCTTCTAAACATCCTGTCTTTGGAATACTGAAATGCATGTAGCGCTCGCTGATAAAAGGCTGTTTTGTCCTGCTCTCTGTGGGGTGGGGGAGACAGTCTGTCCTTCCTGGATGCCATGTTAGTTAGCCTGCAGGGGTCAGAAGATAGGCTCTCTCATTAGTCAGGACAATAAAGCGTTTCTAACTGTAAGAGAAGTGGAAACGCTGACTTCATGCTGTGAAAGAGCCTCTGTGGTGTGGCCTCCTGAACTTTCACATATCCCAGCAGGGCTGCTGGAGCCTCCTGCCCCCACCCGCCAGGGCCTCTTGCTACTCACAAATGGGTCCTAGTGTATGCTCCGTTTCTTCTGTGTGTGTAAATAAGAGGAAAGCACAGAAAAGAAAATGGGAACTAGAGCTGCAGCTCAGTGGGTAGAATGTTTGCCTAGCGTGCATGAAGCCCTGGGCTTGATACACTGCTGCATAAGCAGACAAGGTTCCTCACACTTGGGATCCTGCCACCAGGAAAGTGGAGGCAGGAAGTGCAAAAGTTCAAGATCACCCTTGGCTGTGCATCAAATTCAGGGTCAACTCAGGCTGTGTGAGACCCTCCTGCCTTGGGTGTAGGGGAGCTACTTGGGAAGTCCCTTCTTGTTTTCCCTATCCTCATAGCTGATCCTGTACACAGGCCCCAGGGTAACAGACTGCCTCCCTCTGCCCACTGGAATCAGGGACATCCTGACTATATACACAGATTTTGGACTGCCCAGCAATCAATGGTGTGAAAACTGCCCTTCCTCTGAAGAGCGCTCTCTGCCTGATCTGTCCCCAGGGCCCACCACACTGCTGTCCTGTATGGCATTAACACTGAATAAGTCTCCTACCCAAAGAGCAGCCAGTCTCACTGTTCACCCCAACCTCAACCCTGAAGCTTCCTAAAGCTCTCTACTCTCAAACTCTGAACTGTAACTTGCCCTTTTAGAGTGACAAAGGTCATAGCAGCTAACGTGTTTCAGCCAGGTATGCATGCCATTATTAAAAGTGGGTACAGGTATTTTGCATTTGAGAAAAGTGAGGATTTTTCCGTGG
Source organism: Micromys minutus (assembly GCF_963924665.1). Taxonomy (NCBI): domain Eukaryota; kingdom Metazoa; phylum Chordata; class Mammalia; order Rodentia; family Muridae; genus Micromys; species Micromys minutus. The sequence goes on along the minus strand of NC_137969.1, from coordinate 92,675,862 downwards.
GCCTAAGCAAGTAGCAGAGCAGTAGACCCCTGGGCGACTGTCATACCAGGGCTTCCTGACTAGTGCTTATTTTCAGAGCTCATCAACAAGAGGTTCTCCTGTCAGGTTATGGGAGTGGCTGGGCCATTGGAAAGACCTTGAATTGGGAGGAAAGGAGAGGTACAGTCAGCCCCAGGGACTGTTGATTCTAGTGCACAGCACACTTGGTTCCAGAGTCATCTTTGGACCAGATGCCCATTGTCCTGGTACTGCCCCCTGGCTGGAGCACAGGAGAGCTAATTCTTTATGATTTCCTAGGGGCTCTCCCACCCCCATCCCCATCCTCTGCATTGTTAAATCTGATTTACACGGTGCCTAGCCAAAATGTCGACATTTATTCGTGACCACAAATGGATTACAGAAAAGTGTCTCCCAGGCTGGAGAGATGGCTCAGAGAGGTCAAGAGCACTGTCTGCTCTTCCAGAGGTCCCGAGTTCAATTTCCAGCAACCCACATGGTGGCTCACAACCATTTGTAGGATTGGAAGAGGGATCCAATGCCCTCTTCTGGTGCATCTGAAGACAGCAACAGTGTGTTCAACGTACATAAAATAATAAATCTTAAGAAAAAAAGTGCCTGGACACAGAGTGGTGGCCCTGTAAGGCCCTTGTGGCTGGTGGCTTTACTGCTGTCTCTCTCACACACAGTGAGTTCCTGTAAGAGGTAGGGCATGAGGGTTCTGGCAAGTTCCTGCAGGCAAACCTTTAGGATAGTCTTTGAAAAGAACATGCCTTTCTATTAGGTGCACATGGCTCATTTGAGCAGACTCTCAGCAGAGATATCCTGGCTTGGTATGACCTCATAGTTGGCATCTTCCTACACACTGTGTTTTAATTGTCAAAACTGGTAACACTGAGCCTGACCTCCATCCCTGTCTGCACTTAACCCATTAGCTGTGCACAGCTGTGTGGGGCACCGTGAAGCTGCTGCCTGGACCTTCATGTGCTTTCTACTACCGCCGGCGGACGGACCTGGCTTGCGCTCCAGAGTTTAGTCCTCTCTTTCAGGAAGAAATGCAATGCAAATGCCCATTCGGCCATACTACCTGCAGAAGTGCCCCAGGCTTTGGTGGTGAAATTGCAACACAGAGCTTCTTTATCCTCACGCTCCCTTGGCAGAGGAGCATTGCTTACCAGGTTTCCTGTCTTGTTTCCCCAGGTTCGCCATCGATGGTGTGAACTGGTTATTAAGCACAAGTACACAAAGGCATACGATCAGGTCGAGAAGTTCCTGCAGGAGGATCAGGTGAGTGTGATCTTCCAAGAGGTGGAAACTGGCCACCATCCCAAGTTCTCGTCCCTATCAGAACAAATACCTGAGAATTTCAAAGCCTTTGAAGGGCTAGTTAACATCTGAGGACCTCAGCGTCCTCACAGAACCCCATGCTCTGCTCTGGCTGTGGATAGAATGAGGCATTAGGTGAGCTCACCCTAGAACCCTCAGTCCAAGGCCATTGCTTAGCAACACCATGGGTCCATCCAGTGTGCAGAGGCTCTAATTGCAAGCACAGTACATGTGTGAATCATCTGGGAGAATCTTGAATCACCTGTTGGGAATTCACACCATGCCATGCCAGACTCTACCTAGCCTGTGTTTTTCCTCCCGTTAAGAATGTCCTAGGAAGCAGTCCAGCCTCAAATCTCAATGTGTGTGGTGTCCGTAACCTCATATGCTACCTCTCTGGTCTGTGGCACATTTTGGGGTCATCACTCAGGGTGCCTCCTCTGACTTTTTGTACATCATGATGACATGTACCCTAGCCTGTGCCTCTGGCCAGCCTGTGTGCAAACTGTGGGCCGATGGACTAGAGCCACTTTGAGTGGGATGGAAAGTGGGCTGTGGTGGACAAAAGGACTTTTGACAGAGTCTAAGGACAGGGTCAGTCAGCAAAGTGAGGGCTGGTTACCCCCATAAAGAAAAGGATGTGACTTTTTTGCAGCAGAAATGTCACATTTGCACAATGGAGTAAGAATTGTTTGCGAACACAGACAGGAACAGCTAAGAGCAGCTCAGTGGAATAGCCATACTGCCCACTGTCTGTGGGCCTCCTCTCCTCAGCCCTTGCAGGAAAGCACTTTGGAAGCCAACACTGAGTTTTTATCTTAAGCTGCCTTTGAAGCAGAGTATGACGCTTGGGAAGCTCCAAAGAACAAGAAAGCAGGCAGAACTTGTGGAATGTAATTGACTGTTTTTAATGTTGGCACAGTGCGAATTCAAGCCTTGGTAGCATTTCTTTTCTTTTCTTTTTTTTTTTATAAAATGTTTTTTTTTCTCTCTTACGACTTTATTTTTTAAAAAGAGGGATACATATACAGATTTTAAAAGGCATTTTGGCATAACACTATATGAATATTTTTTGTCAGTACTTAATTCTTTTAGAGGTTTGATAGCATACATTGAAATGTCACTAGTTATCATAAGCGTAAAGTACATGTAGGACAGAATGTAACATGGAAACAGTTTTCTTGGTGAGTGTAGATTAAGCATAATGATCTTTGGCATTTGTTTTCAAAGCAGGAGAGCCAAGAGTCTGACATCTCAGTGGCCAGGTTAGGCCAATGTGATGTCTGCCTTGCCTGCACTGCTGGGCCATGTGGTCTCTGTGGGCTGGTAGGTGATGGACTTGGTGAACGAGGTCATGCCAGCTGCCCCTTAGGATGCACGGACCTGAGAGACAAGGTTTTTCATAGTGACCATTTTGGGAGCTCTCTGCCTCTGCCCAGAGTATTCCTGACAATAGCCACCATGGGACGACTTGCTACTCCGGCACCACAGTCTGTTGACAGAATCAAGCGAATTCTGTGTTTCTGTTGTCTGGGTAACTTAGAATTTGCTATGTAGACCAGGCTGGCCTTGAATTCACAGAGATCTGCCTATTCTGCCTTCCAGCTGGGATCAAAGGCCTGCACTACCCTGTTCAGCTTCCGTAGGGTGTTGATAAGGACAATAGAGACAGAGTTGAAAATACAAACTGCAGTTGGTCAGCTGCATGGCGGCAGACTCTCTGTCCTTTGTGTTTGTAGACCAGCTTGTGTAAGGCAGTACAGACAAGTCCCCGTAATCATGTACAGAGTCTTACCCCTTTCCCGTTCTTCTCTGGCCTCCATGGTCTGCAGGCCATGGGCATATACCTATATGGGGAGCTAATGGTGAGTGAGGATGCCAGGCTGCAGCAGCTTGCCCACAGGTGCTTCAATCTGGTGAAGGAACACATGGACAAAGCATCAGCCCAGGTGGTGGCCGAAATGCTGTTCTAAAGAGGTAATTCTCCATTTCCTTTCCTCTCCTCACCATCCAAGTCAATTTGTAAGCCACAAGATGTGCCAAGACCACTACAGCACCAGAGGGCTGCCAAATGGTCTTGGGGTGCAAACAGGGCAGGTCCCTAAGAACAGGAAGGTTCAGGATCTCTGGAGACACCCCATCTTCTGGAAATATAGGTGTAAAACATGTCCTGCTAAAGGAGTAACAGCCCCCTGGCACTGCTTTAGCCACCTTGGATTTTGCACAGATCCACAGGCTTCAGGGTCAAGGTCAACACAGTGGTCCATGGCCTCACTGTTCCAAGCGTCTGCATGCTGGCATCTCTCCTAGATTACACATAATCCGGAGACTCCTTGACCTCTTGTCCCCTTGACCTGTAAAGTAGGCAGCAGTCTTCCTGCCCACCCCCTTGCTCAGTGATGCTCTGTAAGGTAGGCAGCACACCTGCATCCTAAGGCCAAGTCTGTCTCCATCTCGAGCTGGAACACAATTTACCTGGATCCCAGAGTCCTTGGCTGTGCTGTTACTTGCCTCCTCTGTAGCCTCTGTTGGCTAGTGGTATATATAGTTCAGCCACAAAGTTCTGCGTTCTGAGACAGAAGTTTGGGTTAGTGCATTTCTTTCACAGTCATAAGTCATCATCTCTCCATCTTTTCAGTTATCATCATAGTGGTACATGATATGTTTACTTTTGTATATTTTTTAAATTCTACATCACTGTGTTGCTCTGTTGTTCTCTGTGATTACTAATGAATGAATGTTTAGAATTGTGTTGCTAAACTTAACCCATAGTCAGACATTAAATTTACATTTTCACATTTCACTTTCACAAAACCCACTTCTGTGTAATATGTTGATTATGTTTATCTGAAATAACTACACTTATGAAGGGAAAAAATGTCTACTGAAGTATGACCATGTTCTTGCAGAAGAGCTGGGGACCACCATAGTCAAGCAGAGGAGATATTGGGGTTCCATACACTACCAGCTAGGACGGTGGGCTGTGTGAACAGGCAGAGTCAGCTGAGGTGCCTCTTCACTGCCTCCTGCAGTCATTTCTCTGGAAACCTGTAAGCTCAGGGATTGTTGGTGTGTGAAGGTCACAGTAAACCACTGTTCCCTCTTCAGGTCCCTTGGCCTGCACTTTGGAGGGTCATAGAGTCACACAGCAGTCCTAGTGACTCTTCTAAGGGATTTTTTTGGCCCCTGTATGAACAAATTCTCAACTTCCTAGCTCCCCTATGAACTCTTTTCTGCTGTGCCCCAGCTCAACCAACCAGTTGCTTGGTCGCAGCAGCCCCAGAGGCGTGCTCTCTGCTCTCTCCACACCACGCCTGCTGTCAGAGAAGGGCTTCCTATGCCAGGGGCCCAGAGACAGCCCTGGCCATTCAAAATCTGCCATTTGAAAACAGGGTGTGTCCCCAGGGTTAAAGGTCACTTACTCAGAGCAAAGAATGTCCCTAGGGTATTGGATAAGCGTGCCCTTTGTCTCCTGGTCCCCTGTCCTCTGTACAGTGCGGCTGAAGGACAGCAGGCTGCACTGCTAGCGTGGTGGGCTCAGAGGCGGTGTGGAGGACACTCAGCGCGTGTGGATGGGAGTGGTCGGGCATGGCGCTGCCCTCACCTGCTCTGGCTGCTTGGGTTCCTGGCATGCTGATTTGTGACTTGAGATTAAAATCACATTGCCAGGGATTACCACGCAACCATGACCTTGGCTGCTCCTGCAGAACCGTGGCTACTTTCTCTCTGCAGTTTGGAGAACAGAGGCACCTTGTGGCTCTTTGGAAACAAAAGAAGCCAACAGCCTTCGAAGATGCTCACCAGCCCTTTAATTATGGCCGGCGACGACCTCTCTAACAAGGTGCAGAGCTTAGCTGATTGGTGAACAGTGATTGGTTTCCGCTTTGTTCACAGTGGCTAAGTTCTGCACCTGAAGAGAAGGTGAGATGGGGACAGTTAACTTGCAGCTGCCAGGCAGAGGCCACTGCCTGGTGGTCACGCGAGAGGAGGAGAGACCAGCCTGCCTCAAGGCTGTGTTGTCAAGAGTGCAAGCAGCGTGCTGACCACCCTTAAGTGTGTCTACAGAAAATACAGATCTACTGCTGATTAGTCCACTGTAATGTCAAGCGTATTGGAAGTCACAGGAAGCTAAAACCAGCCGTATCACAAAAGCTGAGCCAACCAGTCTCAGCTGATGCCACACTTGAGGGTGGGGGTGTGGTTCTGCTATCTCTGCTGGGCGTGGTGAACTCTCTCTTGTATTTGCAGTCCAGGTCTCCATGTCTCCACTGTCGCTGGCTGGATGATGCCCAGGGCACGCCAGGAGGCACTGCCCAGCTGTGATTGGACCCGCCCTCCGGTGCCTACTGAGCTGATATCAGTTCTCATTTCACACACTGGCTCAGTTCAGCAGGAACAGGAGTCGAGCCCTTGAGCAAAAAAGCCTACCCATCTGTAAGTGCCTGAGGCAGGCCTCCCACGAAGAAGAAGATGAAGGGCCCTGAGTGTCTGGTACCAGACCCAACAGCAGTGGTATCCCTCTGTATGTGCTCCTGAGGTGGGGATTTGTAGAGTGCAGATCGAACATTGGAAAGACTTCGTTCCCTAGAAGCAGGTAGAGCAGAAGCCGAGCGTTTGCCTTGTGGTTGAGGCCGAGCACGCCTTGTCTGCTGCCTGGAGCAGTGAGAATGCCCTTCCGAAGGGCTCTTCCTATAGAGCCGCCTTTCATTGAACCTCTCTGGGCTTCACGGCCCTGCATGACCTGTGTTGTGACTGTGCACCCCAGGTCCAGGACTGTGAGGTGTGGCTCTAGCCTTGTCCCTGTCCTCCCATGAAAGCTCCCTCTCAAGTGGAGGTCAGAGGCTGGGGAGGAACTCCTGTTGGAATGACTGTGGTGACTGAGTAATAAATTTTATTGCTGTTTCCTTCACAGGACAGATCACAGTGAGACTCTCTTTCATATACCTTCTCCTAGCCCTGGTGAGGCCAGGACTGCATTGACCCTGGACATCAAAGGGAAGATTATGTGGCTGCTAAGACCATCAGCCCGCAGCAGCATCGGTTGGTCCATCCTGGGCTTCTGGCTCCCAGAGACTAGGCTCCCGTGGCACATATAAAAGGTGGAGCCTCATAAACTGTTGCACCTGGCAGCTGCCTTTGTTCCTAGTCCTAGAAAAACCGAGTCTACACACTGGAACTGAGCTGTGACTTCAAGGCAGTCCTTCAAAAGCATGAAGGACATCCTCCGCTAGGCAGATGGAGAACCGGCTGCCTGCTTCCTGTGATTGCAAAAACGAACTGCCATGCTCTGGGACTGCAGACTCACATGACGCCTCCTGAGGCTGGTCCCCAAGGATTCTGCAGAGCCCGTTTGATGTGTTCAGTCAGTAGATCACTCCTGTTTTTGAAAATGCAGGAAAGCCTAAGATGTCTTAATAAAGTACCGGATTTGCTGGTGATCCAGTTTGCTTCTGAATTTGATGTTTCTTAAAAGCAAGGAAGAATGTATGTCAGAACAGGCATTTTCCACACACAATATCCTTTCCTACCTCCAGGTAATGTTAATTCTGAGAAGGCTTGGAAATAAAGGGAAATTAGAGTAGTGGGGACTCTGTTCTCTTCCAAATGTAGAGTCTTGGCCAGTCTGGTATTAGGGGAGTCTCTGGTGAGACTGTTTTCCTTTCCTTTGAATATTAACATGCAGAACAAGCTCTAAGAAGCTCCCAGTTACTGTCTAGAGAAAGATGCCTGAGATTGTGCCGTTGGTGCAGTCACGAGAGCCGGGACAAGGCTGAGCCATGCGAAAGGAACCGCAAGGAGTATGCCGCTGCCCGGTCGGGCCTCGGCATTCAGACCTGCTGGGTGAGGAAGGCTCTAGGCAGGTATTGGTTTTCATAGTGGATAGTTGCTGGGGGACGTGCAAGTGGTTCTCTTTGTATACCACAGTGGCAGAAGTATCAAAGTGTGCTAATTCTATTTACTGTCATACCGCTTTCCGTGAAGACTTGAAATAAATGGCTGGGTCTATGGCTTCCTGCTCTCGGAGGCATTCTGGGCTTGTTTAGAGATGGACTAGGAACCACACACCCCACAAGGCCCCTCTGAGAACCTCAGCATCCCCTACCTCCTCTGAACTGGAGTGAACAGCCAAGCACTGGTTTGGTCTGGTTTTGTTCTTTGTCCTTAGGAACCACTAACAGAGCTGCTACGGGGGGTTTTGCCAGGGATCCAGTCCTTGTCCCTGTGGGTCACTGAGCCCCATGCCTGGCTTTTTTGGGTTCTTGCCAATGGGCTTCAGGTCAGTGGAGACCTAACTGGAACCAGATGGCCATGTCACAGCTTTGGTGAAGGATCTGTGGTAGAGCTGGCCTTTGTCACCTCTGGCTGGAAGCAGAGCAATCCTATTCCTGCCAATCGAGGCAGCAGCTCCTGCCACCCATAGCTGCACGAGAGACTCAGGAGGCTGTGGGAGCAGGCTTCCCTCACCAGGTGAGACCTCGGGAGTCCAGAAAGTGCACTCTCCAGTGTTCCGTGAGCCACCTGACTTCACAGGACCCAGAACACTGCATTGTTAACTTGTCACACAGGATGTAAAAGCGGGGTCTGAGGAAGGACGAATGTCTAGGGAGGCTTGACTCCTCCTCGGAGACATCGTGTCCAGGGAGCAGTTTCCTCTATATAGCATATGGTCCACATGATGAGGGAACTGCTGATGAAGGAAGAATGGGGACTGTCACCCCAGGCTCCTGCTCCAAATTGGAGGTGTGCAAAGTGAGATGTACAGGAGCCCTGGTAAGTGTTGCTTGTAGACCACACTGTGTAGCTCTTGTCTTCAGAGCTTTGATGTCCAAGTACTCCCAAGAATGCCCTGCCTTCCTATCTAGGCAGCGCCCTGGAAGCCCTCTAAGGAACTCTTCCCTCCCACAGCTCAAAAGTGAGGGTGAGCCTGTGTTGAAAGCCTGGACCCCTGAACTTGAGTCTTTGCCCCTGAAGAGACAGAGACTGCGAGCTTGGTGCCAGTGCCATTCCTGGAGGAAGCCATGGCTGCCCCTTTTACCTCAGACTTGAGGAGTCACATAGGTTTTATGGTGAAGATGCTAGCTTCTCCTAAGTGATGGGTGAGAGAAACCCGATGGGAGCAAGCCACTACACCAATAGGCCAATGCCTCTAGGAGCCAGAGGGGCTGGGACAGGAGGATCCTTGTGAGATCACTGCCGAGAGGTGAGTGGGATAGCAGAAACACCAGCCTCCTGCCTGTCACTAAACACTGTCATCCTGAGAACAATGGGCCAGGGCTGGGTCAGCCTGTCCTCACTGATCCCACCAGAAATGGCCTTCTTCCAGCCAAGATGGCCTAGAGTCACACCATCTCTTCTCCAGGCGAGATGCACCCCTCTGTGTCATCTGTAGGTGCTTCCAAGGATTAGAGCAGGCCTCAAACCAAGGCCAGGTCTACTGGAAGAGGGTGCATCTACAGCTTCTGGTGTTGACCCCTGGGCTACAGTTCCTCACACAGGAGGAAACATCAATGTGTGATGTCTTCTGCATAGACCTTGAACCCACTGTGTTATCCCTCTACATAGATCCTGAACCTGGCCAAGGAAGGCAGCCATTGTCCTTACCACACCCTGATTTGTGGAGGAGAGTTGAGCCCCAGGAAGGGGCAGAGGCTGGCTGGCTGGGAGCCCACCACCCTGTTTGTGAGGCTTTGGACAGAAGCCAAGGGAGAGGTACTGGGAAGTCTGGCTGGACCCAGGCAGGAAGAAGGGAAGGGTGGGGTTGAGAAAGTCTCAGAAGGGACTCTGGGTTTTCTGACTCAGCTGCTCTGATAGAACTGGAGGATTTTAAAGCATTTTATTTATTTATTTTAACAAATTTCACATTGAAAGAACGAAATAATCTATACCCTAGCAAGGTATTCTTGCTTGTGGTGAGCAGAAATGTCACACAATGTTCTTAGGGTAGAAAACAGAAATGGCAGATATAGCAAAGTGTAAGCCATTCCTATAAAATTAAGAGAAGGTTCTGCAGGGTCCATCCCAGGCAGGTGCCAAGTTCCTAACAGTTTTTTGTTTGTTTGTTTTGTTTTTCTTTCTCCTGACCATGGCTCAGCAGGACATGGCCACACAAAACCCAGTGAGCAGCCAGCCAGCCGGGGAATGCCACACACCTAGGGGCCTCTGTTATCCACAGCATTACCTTTGCCACAACTCTTCAAAGCATCTGTGGCCCAGTAAGCAACAGAAAGCAGGACTTAGAGGATAGAGATCTGAGGGATTCACATACAGGGCTTCTTGCTTCAGTCCAGCTGCTTACCACAGAGTTTGTAGATGGGACCAGCCAGTAGAGGAATGGCACTAGCTTGGTAAGGGAAAGAACACCCTGTCCCAACTACACCTCCCAAGTAGTCCTGGGTGCTGGGCCTGTGGCTTTAGCCGGTCTACTCGGAGTGGCTGGGATACCCATTCCCACAGTATCTAGACACCTTGATACTTGATACTTTGTTTCCAAAAGCTGATGGCTAGCTTGCCTCTGGGAACCCTGCCCCCCAGGGCATTTCAGTCTGACCCACCTGTGGGGATCCCATACTCAAATGAGCCATTAAGAAGGCATATCAACCCTCAAGAAGAGAGCCCCTGGAGTGGCCTAGCCCCATCACATCTCTGAGACTCCCAAGTCTGGGCTGGGTGGGGAGTGTCTGGACCTCCCAAGAAAGGCTGCAGAGGGGTGAGGGGTGAGGGGCGTGAACTCACCCTAGCCTCAGTAAATTCAGGCCCCTTGGCTGGTCTGTGGGGTTTACGAGGTGGGAGGGAAGAGCAGCAGTCTGCTATTCAGGGCCAGGTTTTATGGCCCCCTTCCCACCCATTGGTGCTGTCAGAAGAGATTGATGAGCTAATAAGGCACTTCTCTTCCAGACCAATGACCAGACAATGTGAAAAGGAGGGAGGAGACTTGCACAGGCTGAGGAAGTTTCCCAGGACAGGGTGGGCTGCTGAGAACCTTGGCCTCTTGGTGTTGGCATGTGCAGTCCTGGTGGGAAGACTGGCCAGAAAGAAGCCCTGCCTCAGAGTCTGATCCAGCTGGAAGTGTCCATGTCCTTGTTCTCAAAGACACACAGGAGACAAAAAGAAGCAGTGTCACCAGAATGTGGCCTTGGCAGCTGATGATGGCCCTAGAAACCTGGCATGACAGGATATGTGTACAAGCTTGGGTTGGAGACAGGATGCCAGGTTTCGAAATGAAACCACCTTGGGTTGGCTTATGAGCTCCCGAGGACGGAACAGGGACGAGTATGGGACCTCTCCCATCTGTCCTGGCCCACCACTGTCTCTTTATCTGTATAATGACCTTACCTAGGCAGGGTGGAGGACCAGGAGGATGGGGTGGGCCCTAACAGACTGTCCATTCCACGGCATTCCGGGAAGATGGCAGCCCAGACCGCATTCTGTCCTGCTATATAGCTTACTGTGGCTGTCTGGACACAGAGTAGGTGTGTGTTCTGTGGCTTCTAATTTCTTAAGCCACCTTTGTCATTTTGCCTATAATTTCTTTCAAGCCCCCTGTCCCTAGCCTGGTACCCTGCTGCTGTGCAGGAGGAGTGGAAGTCAGGAGCTGCTGCAACCACTCCTAACTGTAGCACTCCGAGTCCCAAGATCTAGAAACTTCTTTTCCACTCTGATAGGTCCTTCCTTGCTGCTCACTGGCCAGATGGAATAACCTATGGGAGAGGTGTAGCCTTCTAAACCAGGTGGAACTTCCGGCTTTGAAAAGCCAGAACTTGGGGATGGGGGAGGAAAAGCAAAGCCATTTGGACATAACACAGCCTTACCTCTTTCCTCACTGTCACACTCCAGTGTTGAAGTCTCTGGAGACTCAGCAGTGTGGCCCATGACAAATGGAGACAGCTGTGAGGTTTGCCCAGGGCTGAGAGGCTTTGGGTAGTGGTTTATGTTGAGTTGTAAAAACGCAATTAGGCTTTAATGGTAAAGAACCGTCATTGTGATTTTTACCTGTTGTTCTATGTCCAGGAAGAGACGGGTACAGGGATGGAGGTTGAGGGCACTTCATAGAGTAGGGATGGTGACCGTGGGAACAGCAGGCAAAGCTCGCTCAAGTCCTCAGGATACATGTCAGAGCACATGGCTCCAGCCACAAAAAGTAGTTAACTAGAAACCTCTATCAGATGCCGGACTGTGTGCACCGGGTGCCACCACGCTCCTCCTGAGTCAGAAGCACAGAGGACACAGATGTCCCCTCCTGAGTCACAGATGGCACTCCACCTGTTCCGCTCAGCACTGTTTGGCACATCCCCTCTTCAACCAATCAAGAAGCTGCCCTCATGTAGGGAAGCTTCCCTCATTCCTTTTCCCTCTTCCCTCCTCCCTCTATTTTCTCTCTGTGTAGATCAGCCATGCACAGAAGCAGATACTGAAACCAGAACAGCCTTCTCTCCTCTTACCTGGGCTCTGCCTCAGCCAATCACTGTAACAACACGTTACCCACAACAGACATTTCTCCACCATGGTCCAGCAAGCACACAGAGAAGCACCCAGCCTCACGGCCCCCAGAGGCAACAGCCAATGTGTAGTGTCTTTGAGGGTTGGCTCAGGACCCTTCACAAACTCTGACGCTCAAGTCTGTATGGAAGATGTGTTCCCACTGTCAGACTATACAGCCATAGCACACCCTCCCTCAGGCTTGCTGAGTAACCAAGTCACCTCAGCCATCCGATCCCTCTACCTGTCTAGAGCTTGGACCACAGATATATGCACCACCACGCTTAGACTCTTGAAGTCCCGTAACAGCCTAACTCACATAGACAGAGCCTTTCCCCAAGGTTAGCTGCACCAAGTAACCCTGGCTATTCTGTGTATACAAGTCTACTAGCATCTGAGGAAACTCCCCATGTGCTCAGCATTGGGACCCAGGCCATCCCAAATGGGAAGGAGACACCTAAAGTGAGTGTGTATTATAGGGTGGGTGAAACTGTAATTTAGATTTCAGTGGCTTTATTGTAAAAGATTCACAGCCTAGGATTCGCTGCACTGGTGTTTGGGGAGCACACTTCTCTGCCACGCCTCATCACTATGTGACCGCCACCATCTGTGTTCAGAACTTTCTCTTCCCAAGTGGAATCTTTTGTATCCACTGAGCACTAACTGCACCCCTGCTCTCCCAAGTCCCTGGTGGCATCACTAGACTGTCACCATGAATCTCTCATAGAGGCTGTGTGTAAATTTTATAATATCCATGTGCATCTGGTCTAGCTTAGCATAACACCTTCCATATTTCTTCACTTTATTTTTTAAATTCGTATTTATAATTATCATGCATATGTATGTAACGTTGGGAATGAGCAGGGTGCACATGTGAGATGAGAGGACAACTAAGTGGTCTTGGGTCTCTCCTGCCTTTATGTGGGTGCTGGTGAGATGCTCGAGTTGCCAGGCCTGTAGCCCCTTTACCTGCTGAGCCATCTCACCAGGGCTGCTCCTTTTAACCAAGTGATGCTGTCATTTGTAAGCAGCACATTTGATCACATTCGGACACAGGTGTGCAGAGTCCACCTGAATGTCCACCTTACGTTCTTTGGGGCAAGTGTCTACTGGTGGGTTCTGGACTCAGTAACTGTTACCTTGCTGTTTCTAGGACCTGCATACTCTCAAGTCTGGACCACTTGTAGTCCACAAAGGCACTCCCCACCTGTCAGAGCTTTCTACAGACCTGCCCAGCAAGGATGAAGGTAGAATTGTACTTGCCAGCATGTCTTAAAACCATGATAAATACTTTTCCAGTGCCCCTGAAAGCCATTTCTATTTTCCCCATCACATGCAGTGTTTGGTGCTCTCCCAGAGCCTCTTGGGCTGATGGACATTTCTTACTGAACTCTCAAGAAGTTTCAAATTTAGAGAAGGGGTTTTTGGACACAGGAGGCACCTGCTTTTCCAGGTTTTTGTCTTCCCTGAATGGTCAGTTTTATCGGTCTTCTGTGGTTTTGGCTTTCTACACCTGTAGAGTTCCACTGTCAGCTCACACACAGATGAGGGTCTCACGGGGTTTGCTTGTAAGTCTGTAAATGCTAAGGCTGGATCCCTCGGCCACCCCACTCCCTTTCCTTCTCCCTGCCACCTCGCACCTGACTAGAAAGACACCTGGAGACCCAGAACAGGAAAGGCAGTGTGGGAAGGCCAGGCCCTACAATAGGTTTTGTGCAAAAGCCTGAGAACCAAGCCATAAACCACAAGTTCCAAATAAAAGGTCAGAGAACTGCAGATTCTGAGCAGGAAGTGCTCTGTTTGCAGGGAACTGTCCCCCACAGGCTAATGTATCTGAACAACTTGGTCCCTAGCTGAACCTTTGGGACAGAGAAAGGATCAAGGCCACTGGAGCGCAGGTCCTGAGGACTGTTCTGCTTGTACCCTGCTTCCTAGCACCCTGTGAGAGGTCTCTGCACAGGTCCCCACCACAGTAGAAAGTTGTGTCACTCCTAAGCTGCTGTGATGACAAGTCCCTCTGAACCATGAGCCAAGGAAACTTCCTGAAATTTCATCTCCTGTGTTTTGTCCCAGTGGTATCTGGAAAGTTACCAGATCCAGGGAACCATCACCCCCTCTGGGCAGTGCCCCCTCTTCTTTGCCTCACAGCAATACCTAGGGCTTTTCCTGTGTGTGTCCAGTGTGAGCTGACCCCCAGGAAGATTGCCTGCATTCCTTACTATTTATTTAGCCCAAGAATTAGGGTTCCCATGGGGTTCTTAGAACCCCCTGCCTGCTGGCAGAAGTTCCCTTATCTCCAGTGTTTAAACCCATTTATAACCCCCCCCCAACACACAACCTGACCACTGTGACTAGAGCATGTGGAATGCTTCTAGAATCTTCTTGGAAGTTCATTCTTCCACATGCATTGGAGTCAGGTTGTGTAATTCTCCTAGCTTCTACTGGACCTAATGTGTCTCTAAGGCAGGACACCTTTCCTCTGACAGCTTGTGTGACATTAGGATGTATGGACATGTTGGTTCACAACATTGGGGGTAGGGTGCTTCTAGCACAGCCCCACAGCAGAATGTGACAACCCACAGGACTTCTTGCCAATGTCCCCTCTGCCCCCCCCCTTATGTGTGTTGGGTTGTTTGCTGGGTCTGGAAGAGACATAGGGTCTCCCTAGCTGCAGACCCGTCCTGTGTTCTAAACCACAGCTGTGGTGTCAACTCCAGACCTGCCTTCCTGTCATGTGCTTAGAGGCAGGAGCTGCCTGAAAGAAGCAGGCACGAGACCTTTGTCCCTGCTAGAGCAAAGGACTGGAGCCAGAGCTGCCTGATGGGTCTGCAGGCTGATACACCAACCCTCGGTTGATTCACACAGGCAATTCCCCTTCCTGTTGCTTGCAAAGGAGAGTCCTGGTGGGCCCTTACAGACTTCATGCTGTGTACGAACCACCAGAGGACAGGCAGGGATTTTCTACAGAAAGGCACATATCACCTACCCACATTCCGGGCAAGTCAAGTATGTGCCCGGGATGAGAGGACTATGGCTCATGGGGAGGGGTGTATCTGGCCTGGATTAAATTTGGTTCTGGTTTCTAGGACTTCATTTTGCCTTAATGTTGGATTGGGGTTTGTGATGACTATGTGACTTAGTGTTTTCACAAAACATAAAGACCATGTTAAAATCCAGCTAGAAGTTAGGACCTCATTCTGGATGGGGAGATAAATTCAGTCATTTCTCATCTTTCTCCAGTTACAGTTGTTCTGAATCCCTTGGCCACTAGACAGTACCTCAGCAACCATTCAGCGTCTCATCCCCTGGACTTCAGGATCATTAGGTACAAATAGGTTGAGAAATTATAAGGAGCTGGCTGCCTGGAGCTCAGACAAAAGGCTCCTCCTCGTCTGTGGGCAGGTGATTGAGCACCCAGGAAGCTGACTCAAGCTGCTTGGCAGTTCACCCAAACAGGGTGGGCTGGGTCCTAGGGGAGCAGAGTACATATAATTCCATCTTTCCTAACTGCTGAGGGTCGCAAGTGTGTGAGCACTAGGGAGAAAGAATGGCTGCATGTGCTCTGCTTTTCCCATTCAGAATGGAGAGTAACTCAGCAACTTTGAGATAAGTGTAGTTGTAATCAAATTTGGCTTACAGGAAATAATTCTTGAGTACATACACAACTATCTGCCCTCTGGACATTCTCCCTTTAGACCCCATCTTATTCAGAGGCAAGTAATAAATGATCTTTTCTAAGCCAGGCCTAAGGTTTGTGAGACTTGAAGCTTCGGGAAGGAAGGGGAAGGTCTACATATAAAATTAAGTACGACTGTGGGTCCATCCTCGGGTGGGTAAAAGATGAACCCACTGAGTATGTGCCAGTCAGTGTTTCCCCCGGCAGCTTGACTGGCAGAGCCTGAATGTGGAAGTGGGAGAGAAAACCCAGCCCTTTGCTACTTCCCATAAGCCCTCTCTACACAGCCATCACATGTCCTGCAGTGAGAGCTGAAGTTGGTCTGCAGGTTCACAGCTTGGGGTCTTCTCCGCCCACACACTGCTTCCTTGCGTTTTCACTAGAAACCCAACGACAGATAGACACGCCCATCACTCCGTGCACAGACTCAGTTTCCAAATCCCATTTATTTCCTCGTCCCCTCAACCTCCAAAGGGCCAAAAGAATGTGCTTCCCAGGTGACCTATGCCCAGGAATGACCCTAACCTTGCCATCTCTGTTCCTTCTACTACAGTGGGGGCCTTGCAGCATTTCTGCACGGAGCTACAGTCACTCATCTGTACGGTACAGCCCCATCCACTGCAGGGCTCATGTCTCCTGCCACTGGGCATCCCCCACCATCAGAGTGGGAAGCATAGGGAGTCCAGTGCTAGCTCTCAGCACGAATGGCTGGAACGTAACCAGCAGTCTGGGCCTTTCCCCTGATAGTGCTCGTGGACCTCCTGGGCCAAGCGGTGCAGAGTACAGGGTTGGTGGCACACATCACGGACGTGTTCAACCACTCTTGCTTGTTTTTGCCACTGCAGGAGCTTCACCAGATTCCACACATTCTGTGCTGCCTGCTAGACCTGAGCTCGCAGCGCCTGTAGGAGCTCTCTGGCCAGTTTTCTTGAGGCTTCAACACAAAGATGGTGTGATCTGTACAAGGTGTGGTCAAGAAAGCTAATAATCTCCTGGGTTACAGCATCTGTGTGCGCCATCTGCAATAAAGGAAGAATGGAATGAAAACACTACCCGGAGACCCTCTGTCCACTACACTCAGCAAAGGCTATGGGGAAGCGCGGTCACTTCTGCCTTGTTTACAAGGTAATTATCAAAGCATGTCTGTCTCCAGGGCTCCCTTTCCTATAACTTGGGCCACTTCCTGAAGACCAACCTCCCCAATGTGGCCCCAGGCTCCTAGAGCCGCATACAAGCACTGTGGGGGCAGCAAGGACTTCCCAGAACACTGTCACAGCTTAGGGATCATGTGCTATGAGGACAAAGACAGCATCTGTTAGTTGACTTTCTCTGCAAAGTCCACCTGCTTTCACACAAGCAGCCTTAAGCTGACATTCCTGGACTATCCCCCTTCAAGAGCAGTGGGGTGGTTGGTAATTTAACTTTCAAAAGCCTTGAGACATTCTTGCTTGTTGGCATCATGGGGAAGTTACAACTGGCAGGTAAACCTCCTCCCCCAATGCTTTTCTAAGGGCATTTTTTTCCCACATCAACACAAAAGGAAATCCAAAAGCCCACATTAAGTCACTGTTCACTTAACTTTAGGTGTTCATGCTAGCCTGACTCCCACCCAGGAAGAAGCTGCCGATCCAAGCTGCTGCAGCAGGCCCAGTAGGGGAGCAGGCTAGCCCAAGGCATGTGTAGTTCTCCTGTTTCTTGCTGATAATTCTGTTATATCCACATTGTGAACTGACTCCCAATCAATCTAACACACTCATGACTATGTACTGTGTATGCAGAACACTTAAGGTGTAACTGAGAAACTTTCAGCTGGAATCACTGAGTCAGGAACTCATCATGGCAATACTCTGTCCACACCCCTCACACAACATGGCAGATGCAGGTAAGACGAGGCAACATTTGTCTTGGTGACTGTCCCTCTCAGTGCCATGTTGTTGAAGGCATGTGTTTGTGATCAGACCATGCTCATAAATAGATTTCTCAATATATTCTTATACTGGGCCAGCCCTGAGATGTTCCAATGCAGGACAGACACAGAAGGTCAGTGCTCTGACAGAGGGTTCACATCTGCCTCCTGACCTTCCTTCCCAGTGTTTACATTTAGACCAACACCAGGAGGGACTCTGGGAACAGCCCTTTGAGTGGGGTTGCTGGCTACATGAATTCTATTTTTTATTTTGTATGTAGAACTTCAAGATAAGTATTTTCATAGTGTTAATAATTTAAAATTTGAAAATAAAACTCCTGTGGTTGGCTATGTTATGGTTTCTATTTCTAACCTTTTTGGTTTCTATTGAGATAGTATTTCATGTAGTTCAGGCTAACCTCCCTCCAACTCATATGTGACTAAGGATGACCCTGAGCTTCTGTTCCTCTTGCCTCATCTCATATGCTGGGATTCTAGGCCTGTACCACCTACATTCACAATATTGTACAACCATTACTCCCACCCATCTCCAGACACCCTGCACAAGTTAAACACTACCCACCTACCCATTCCCAGCCTGTGAAACCTCTGTGAATCAGAGTATTCCAGAGAACTCATACAGGTAGATGCCTGTAAGTTTCCTTGCAACTACTTGACTCAACATAGCACAAAGCTTTCCAGGTAAACCCATGTTGCAATAGGTGGCAAAGCCCCTTCCTTTCCAAGGACAAAGGGTAATGCATGGTTGGTGTGCACAGGCACTTGTCATCCAGGCATGCACTATCCAACAGCACAGATCCCTGTTTTAGGCTCTGCCATCATTTCCTGGGGAGCCCTGCAGACAGGCTCACCATGTCCACAGTAGAGTGTGACTTTATTTCCTTCAGAATGGCTGCATCACAGTAGCACTCCCTACTGGAAAGGCCTCAAGGTGCCGCCCTGAGTCTCCTGAGCATTTGTTCAGCTTCCTGGAGAAGTGTCTGTCCTGTCCCTTCACCCCTCTTTCACTAGATGGTTCAGCACTGCTGTCGATCATAAGACAGCATGTATGTATTCTGAACATGTAACCCTGGCTTTTTCCCTGTACTTCGATATCCTTTGATTCACACAAGTTTTAAACGTTTGTGTAGTCCAACTTAAATGTCTTTTCCTTTTGGTGTCATACTCAAACTGTAACTGCAAGGTCTGTGTCACGGGTATGACTGACTTCTGACTGACCCCTTTACAAAGCCATCATGCCGTGTGTGCTTCTACAAGAATTTATAACATGGTTTTGACAACTTGGCTTCCTAAAAGATTCATAAGCTAGGCTTGAAACCTGGCTGGTACTATTTGGAGGCTATGGAAACTGTAGGAGGAAGTCTTTAGGCACCCTGGATAGACAGTCACTGCCACACATTCTTGCCACAGAGCTCTGCCTGACCATGGGTGGGCCCAACACCACTAAGCTAGGTGGAAGCAAACAGAACTGACTCCTCTTGACTCCTCCCTTGTAGTTGTTCTTCTCAGATTTTTGTCACTGCCACTAGAAAACTATTATACTAAGCAATACTGTCTCTGAAGTAAGCTCTTAGAGTGAATAGCACTGTGGCTTCTAAGGAGCCTATAGTCCCTGGAGCCGGACTTCTCTCTCCAAGACACGGCACAGGGTGACCATAGTATAGGAAGCAGGACACCCAGCTCTCGCTGTGGGCGGTGCCAGCAGCACCTGCAAGTGTGCAGACCAGGTGACTTCCTTTTTGCAGGCATGACTTCCCCTCCGTGTACCTCTGTACAGCACAGGTGGGCTCTGGGTCTGTGCTGTGGCCTTGTTGACCTCCAAACCCTGGGGCAGCATCCTGGGCCTGTGATCTCAAAAGCCAGGACCCTCAAGGAGATAATCTATCTTTCACTTAGAGTGTAAACTGAAGTACAGGTTAGAAAAAAAAAAAAACCAACTTACATGGGTGACAACTTCCCAGACAATCGCATGGCCTTTCGGGGTCCAGAGCAGGAGACTAAGAAGAAGGCGTCTGACCAGCTGTCCACATACAGGTGGTCTGGGGTCTGCTCTGGGACTCTCGGCTGCTTCCTGCAGATCGATAGCTGAGAGGGGGCTGCTTCTGAGCAGCATCAGGAGACGGTTGACTAATCCCTTCAACTCCACCTGGTAATACAAGTTCAGAGGGTTGAGACAGTAGGGAGACTCGGGACATGAGAGACTCTAGGACTGACTTGAAGTTTTCAAGCTTCATTGTAAGGAACAGTCAGGTACCCAAACTTGGCTAGTTCACACACAGCTCCACAGAAACCCAAATGGGCGTAATGGAAATTTCCTGTCTTTCATCTTGCCCACCAAGCAGCCAGGGCATCATGCCAGGACCTGACCTTTTTTTGTATGGAAGGAAATGAAGGCAAGTCCTCAGCAAGGCAATCAGAATTTTCTTACTGTGGGAAAAAAACAAAAGGCCCCTTGGAGACCCCTGACCATAAACCATTATCAATTAGAGCCCCAGGCCCAACTGGGCAGTTCTGGTAAGAATGCAGGGCTGCCCCTGCCTGGGCTATGTGAAGGAAGCACAGGCCACAGGCACATACACAAGCTCGTTTGTTTTGTAGTAAACACTGGGACAGTTGTTCTACAAGTCACAGCTTAAGCAGAGGGCACAAGGCTGTGGAATCCACATAATAACAGTAGTTGTTCTAAGTCCGTGGGTTGTTTTTGCATAAAAAATATTTATTTCATGCTGAGACTCCTGCTCGGTTCCAGAGCAGCCCACGCTGTGTTTCACAGAACAAGGCAGAAGCCGAGGGCTTCAGAGACAGATGCAGTGTAGAACATCACATCCATGTTCTGTCCTGCTGAAAGGCTCCTTGGTCCTGTCCAGAGAATTCCCACAGCTGACTCGCCTGCAAGTTCAGGTCCTTTCAGTGCCACCTGCCTCAGACAGCAGCACACAGGAGTGTTGTGTGAGCTCTCTAGACCACAAGGGTGACCACGAGACGTACCACAGACTCTCCCACTGAGAGGAGCAATGTCCCAGGGTGAGTCTCCCCGCTCCCCTCTTATTGGTCTGCATACCCCAAACTCAATCCTGTTTGTTCACGCTGACTTCCTTCTCATGTGCCTTCTGTGTCTAGAAGCTTCTATAGGGAGATGTGTATTCTCTGAAGTGAAAGATAAGCCTTTTTTTTTCTTCATAAAGTAGTTTCATTCTACATTATAAAGATTTGCTTTTGTTTCCTATGGAAAACATAAAGAATAAAAAATGGAAAAACAGTCTCATCTGACGGAGCCCAAGCAACCTGTGCTCCATGGATTGGGAGTGACTTACTGCTCCTCTCTCACACTTCCACCATGTGCTATGTACAGTTCACATGCCTAAGCACATCTGGCAATGGGACTCTTCCTGGTAGTGTCCTATTACATGGCTGGGATACAGCACCGCTTACAGCCCACTGAGCTCAGGCTATACCAGCTCCTGCAGCTATGGACTGCTTTGATGCCCATCATGTGCAAGCAGCTTTGTGTGAACCTCTGCCTCTCCAGAAAGATTCTTACAAGTCACAAGCCAGTGTCTGAAGGATTTGAAGCCCTGACTAAGCCTAAGAGTACATTAAATACAGTCTAAAAACAAATCATGATCCAATTCAGTTAGCCAAAGCAGATGAACACAGTTGCAGGTGTTACCCAGGTAGGACAAAGATGCTTTTTACCCCACATTCCTGCACCCCAAACATGACCAGCAGAGGAAACCATCAGCATAGCTCTTTCACCTAAGTGACTAACCATGACATACTACTTTTAAGTTAAAGCAAAGGTACAAACATTAGCAAACTCCAGAATCCAACTATTCCTGTGCACTGTGACACAGTTCAGCCTGTACTCAACCTCTGACCATCAAGGGGTTAAAGCTCCCAAACCCAGCTACACAAAATGCCTGCATTAGAGTGTGGCACACACCAGCACCTCTGTTCAGACACCAAGACATGAGTCATGGGAAACTCTGGCTTCTAGGACTAGAGAGTGGCTGCCTCTGAGTGACCAGGAAACAGTGAGTAAAAACGGGCAACAGTGAACTACTCTGAATGGAGAAACCTGTTCTTATTCAAATGTCTAATTACCCATGTAAGATCAAGGCAAACTTTTAAAGAAAGAGAAATACTCTCGAGTCCAGGTTAGCTAGTAGGAAAATGCACCAATGAAGAACTTAGAAATTGAATCCATTCTAAAAAGAAAAACATTAAACATAGTGTGTGTACAATGCATGTATGGAGGTCAGAGACAACTTTAGGAGTTAGTTCTCTCCTTCCATGATGTGCACCAGGATCAAACAGGTTGTCAGGTTTGGTGGCTGCACCTATGAAAATGGCTTTCCATGGATTCTAACAGCTCTGAGCCTCAGCTGCTCTTCATGACCCCTTCATTCCTTCAAAACCAGTACCACCTGGGTGACTCTTACATATTACCAAGTCCAGCTGCAGCACAAGGAACAACCTTGGCTATCTCTGGAACACAGCCTCTTTGTGCTCTCAGAAAACACATCCCAGAAGATTTCTCCTCAATGATGCTAGTCCTTCTTAATCACCACTAATTTCTTAGTTCCAGCTGACCAGCATCAATAGTCCCAGTAATGCAACGCTTTCAATTTAGTTCTGCTATCTTGTTAATCACAGCTGGTTCTTCAGCCCCAGCTAAACAAAACCACAGAATCTTCACAATCAAAATAGCAACAGCCCTGATAATTCTTGAATCTTCCCTCTGAAATTTGACAAGCCAGTCCTCCATCTTCTGCACTGTTCTCACATCATCTTCCAAGAACCCAGAACATCCCACAGAACTCTTAATATTCCAATGGCTCTTTTAGTTCAAAGTTCCAAAGTCCTTCCATGGTCCTCCCCAAAACATGGTCAGGTTGCCACAGGAACATGCTACTCCTGGTAACAATTTATCTTTGTCAGGGTTTCTAATCCTGTACAAAACATCATGACCAAGAAGCAAGCTAGGGTGGAAAGGGTTTATTCAGCTTATACTTCCCCATTGCTGTTCATCACCAAAGGAAGTCAGGACTGGAACTCAAGCAGGTCAGGAAGCAGGAGCTGATGCAGAGGCCATGGAGGGATGTTACCTGCTGGCTTGCTTCCCCTGGCTTGCTCAGCCTGCTTTCTTATAGAACCCAGGTCTACCAGCCCAGGGATGGCACCACCCACAGTGGGCTGGGCTCTCCCCCCTGGATCACTAGTTGAGAAAATGCCTTATAGCTGGATCTCATGCAAGTATTCCCTCAACTGCAGCTCCTCTCCCTGTGATTAACTCCAGCTTGTGTCAAGTTGACACATAAAACCAGCCAATGCACCTGCTGAGCCATCTTACCAGCCCAAATGTGATATTTTAAAGTGAAGAAAGTTTTCTTTTGAATTAAGCAGCAATCTTCAAATACATATCTAGATTGTAACTTCTTTAAAATGCTTTGTTCTAATCCAATATCCTATGGAAGCCTTTAAACCAATGGTTCTCAGGCTTCCTAATGTGACTGACCCTTTAATTCAGTTCCTCATGTTGTAGTGACCCCTAACCACAAAATTATTTTCATAGCTACTTCAGAACTATAATGTTGTTACTGTAATGAATTATAATGTAAAAACCTGTGTTTTCTGATGGACTTAGGTGATTTCCATGAAAGTGTAGTTTGACACCCCCAAAGGGGCCATGACATACAGGTTGCGAACTGCTGCTTTAAACAAACGAAATATGAGACTGCACTAGCCTCTGATGTGGGAACAAGCAGGAGCATTGTTCTATTCACACCGAGACCTAGTCCTTCTATTACTAAAGTCAACAAGAGGCACTAGAAGTGAAGGCGTGTTGTTGTGTCTCCCCCCCCCAACACACACACATGTGCATTGATTGGTGTTTTGCCTGCATGTATACCTGTGTGAAAATGTTGGATCTTCTGGAACTGGAGTTAGAGGTTGTTTTGAGCTTTCATGTGGGTGCTGGGAATTAACCACTAAGCCATCTCTCCAGCCCAAGACTGAAGTTTTTAAAACCCAGCATAAATGTCTGCAAGGAGGTGGCAAGTCTTTAATGAAAGCATGGCTTCCTGAAATAACTACATTCTGTATAACTAACAGCATCTTTGCTGTACACAGTTACCCAGTCCTGAACATCGATGCCCTATTTAGATGACCCAAGTGACTAAGTCATGTGATTACCTCAGTATGAACTTGATTGATGCTGGAAAGTGGTGAAATGAAAGTAGACTAGCAAGGATGCTGGTGGGCAAGAGAAGACAGTGGCTGGCTCAGGAGCCAGCCTCTGCCTTGAAGAGTGCTTTACCCCTGCATGGCATCTCCTAGAGTACAGAGCCCTGGGGTCAGGCAGGAGAATAAATCAGGGCAACTGAAGCCACTGGGGAGAACAGATCAAATAACCCTGAGGACAGAAGGCCTCAAGCAAGATCAGCCTGATGGCTGGGCAGCCTCTTGTGTCAGGTCCCTGTGGAGGCTGAAGAAGGTCACAGGCTGTAAGCTCAGCCCAAGTGGATGTGCACCCATCACCAAATCATCTGACAAGTGCTGGGAGCCTGGATGCCTAGGGTGGGGATGTAAAGATAAACCAAATCAAGCTCTCTTTTCTGTTCTCCGCTCCCTGAGGCCCAACCGTAAGAGCACAGCAGTGTCTACACTTACCATGCTCTGCTCTCTCTGCTGACTCCCGTCCTGTGGGCTGTAATAGAAAACCAAGAGCCACAGCAGGCCTGCAGGAGGCTCGGCTTCCTCCCTCAGCAGCAACTCCACCACAGCCAGATCAACCCATCCTCCAAAGTGAACAAACAAAAACCAGCTCTCAAAGGGATTTTGCCGAGACCTAAAACAGAACAACACACATACATGGACCCTTTCTTCCTTTTGTTCAAAACAATCTTAATTTTACAAACTGGTAGTTTAAATTGTTCTTTCCCACTGTGGGGGAAGACCCTCAGGATCAACAAACTGGATTTAGAAAACTTGTGATTCACTCTAAGCCCATCTCAAGATAACCAAAAGAACCCTCCCCAGCCATCATGCTGAGGGCTTACAGGGACCCTATACGATCCTACACTCCAAGAGAGACTGGGGGCAGAGGGAGTATTATGAGACATAGTGAGAACCGGAAACTTGCTCCAGAGTGAGGAGAAAGAGGCTCCATAAGGTCAGAGAATGCTGCTGGTCTCCAGGACAGCAGAAATACACCTTTCTGACAAGTGGCTCTGGTTTCTCTCTGGTTTCTTTTATCATCCTGTAATCCTGTAGACACTCAGGCAGGAAGGTGGAAACTTTTTCTATGCTGTCCTCTCATCCTCCTGGAATCTGGGGGTGGTGATATGTATTAAAGGGTGCAACCTGTTCCATCAATGTGGCCCTAACAGTCTCAGCAAGGCAGCACTGCCTCAGTAGACAAATGGTAGAATAGCCTAAGGCCCATGCCCTTTGCAGTGTCTGCCTACACTGGGCCTCTAGGAGTCCCCGAGTTCTAAGCATGGTGCTTGCCTTCTGGTCCTTGCTATCTAATATCATCCCTAGAACATTTGATTTACATGTTTTAAATCAAGTTTGAAGGAAAATGGATGAAAAGGAAGGCAGGTGCTACCTCAGCCTTAATCCCTGTCAGAGAAAGGGCAACCTACCACAGCACAGAGCTGAAGGGCCAGAGACTCCCTGTGACTTTCTCACAGACCTCATCAGCAAGTATGCTGAGCAGCCAGCCCCAGGTCACATCACAGATCTCCCTGGCCTTTACCTCTCCTCTTCCAGAAAGAAAGTCTTAATTTGCTTCAAACCCTTTCCTCCAGGTAGACCCCAAGGCCCCCGGATAATACAGTTACTGGCATTCGGTGACCCCATCTGAACATGAGCTTTTTGTCTGAGCTATTTTAAGAATTCAACTGGGAGGCATGTTTGATGGCCAAAGCACTCAATCACACATGTGGGCACAACAGCCCCTACAGTGCTGTAGGCAGTCTTAGCAGACCAGAGAATCTCAAAGAAAAGAGGGACAAGAGGGTCTTGGCCAACAGAGAATGAGCTGTCATGTATCCTCTCAACATGGGCAAGCTAGGAGGCTAGAAATAGGATGAAGATGGTGGCACACATGCACAGGAATGTACAGCATGGCATACGCTGCAGAGTCATTTAGTCTAAGACAGGCATGCTAGCTCTGGAGGCAGCTATTTATTTATCTATGTGCCTGTTTACATGTGCTTGGGCATGTAAGGGGCCACAAAATCCGAAAAGGGGCATCAGAACCTCTGGAACCGAAGTCCCAGGGGGTTATGTGTCACCTAATGTAGGTGCAAAGAACTGACCTCTAGAGAGAAATCAAAGGGGGAAAACAATAAAAAGAGAGAGAGATGCAAACAGTAAAAATTCCTGCCACTGACTAGGAACAGCTCAGTCTCCTTCCTGGGGAACAAGGCCACAATGTGGACACTGTTCATTCTGGAAGTCTCTCTTCTTTGTATGTCAAACTCTAAGTGCAGCCCTTATTAGAACTGATTATGTAGGCACACTTGCCATGCTGCACCCTTGCACTTCCTCCATTTCTTACTTAGCACAGTGAGGATATGTACTTATTAGTCTGGGAGGGTCCAGCAATGCCTTCAGCTGCCAAACTGCTCAAAGGGAGGTCAGAGAGACTACCTGTGAAAGGACTCAAGGTGGTTAGGCTTTGCTCACCCATGTGTACCATCTTCAACTGCTTCTCTGAGGAGTTGGGAAATGTGCAGCAGAGGCTGGAGCCGATGTCCCTGTGGGATAGCTGTGGGTGGCGAGAAGTCAGAGAGGGAACTGAAGGAAAGCCAAACCCATGGGGAGATGCCTGAAGCTTAGACTGAAAGCATTGTGCTGAAAGAAATGCCCCCGCCCCCGCCATTCACAGAACCCATGTCATACTTTTCTCAGCCAGGATCTGTCTCTGAGTCAAACTTCAAAGTTTCTTTTGTTGTCTTGTTTGTTTCAGACAGGGTCTTACTATTATAGTCCAAGCAGCTCTTAACTCACTATGTAGCCTAGACTGGCCTTGAAACTTTCTATTTGTCTGTCTCTGCCTTCCAGGAACCAGGACTGCAATCCTGCACTACCATGCCTGATTTCAAATATCTTTAACAAGTGTGTATACAGGTCAGAGGAAGACTCCTTTCCACAGTTACCCTTGGACTTGGACTGCCTTACAGGTGTCCTGTGTCTTTCTTTTTACCACATTTTGGCTCCATTTCAAGTATGTGACATCAAAATACAAAAGGGATCACACTCAACTATTTTTCTGTGGTGTGATCAGGCTGGGCATTTTAGGTTTATAGTACAGGCCAGGGGGAAAGCACATAGAACCATGTAAGCAAAAGTAGTTGATAAGGCATGTCTGATTTCACACATGTCTTTAAACATCTGACCTGCATGTATCTGGAGTTATAATCAACCACATGACAATACCTGAGGTGGAGAGGTCACCACTGTTCCTCTACAGTGCAGTACTGTGGCACACAACAGCTCCTCCCTCAGCCTGTAACAACTTCTGAAGGCAAATAGCATTTCCTCCAAATTTTCGTTTCCTGTAGCCCCTGAAGGTCACTGCTTAGCAGTGAGTTTTTATGCCTCCAAGACCTCACCATGAACATGAAGTACTAAAATATCCCAACTTTCCCCCAAAGCAACAGGTATTCAAACTGTTCTCTAGATCAACACAGAGCTTCTTTGTTTTTCCTTAAAGTCACTTGTTGACTTTGGAGGAAAGGAAGGCAGACAGCCTAAATTCATGCTGTTGGCCATGATTGACCTGGGTTTCCGGAACCCAATCTCCAGTGTGTTTTGAGGTGCCCAGACTGCTTCCCAACAGGCCTGACCTCAGACTTTCAATGTGCCCAGGACAGTTTTAGTCTTTACTTTTCTATTATACTAATAAAGTTTTTCTGTGTCCCCACTGAATGAAAAGAAATAAAAAGAGAACATGACATGACTGCCCCTAGGTATGGTAGAGGAGAAGGGTTAAAAACCACCATGCAGAGATCCTATGAAGGCCACTGTGCTCACTGGACCCCAGCTCTATCTGAGAAGACTGCATTGTGTAAGCCATCTTGGACAAAAACCTACATCTTATAGACAAAGGAAAAAGTATTTAGACTGTAAAATGCTTTGGAACTCTGGATAGTCTGCTTACCTCAAACAGATCTTTCTCAAGTGTAGAAAAGAAGCCACAGTGGCTACAGTATGGAAACATGAGCCCTCCTCCATCCCTCCTCTTTCCATCACAGGCCTTTTCTACAGATGGTCTCATCAGAGGGAAAAGGCTCCTTTATGCTCTGTAGCTGAAGCATTCCCTCAACATGAGCTCACAGATACAGTCAAAGATCAACACCAGTAGATTACAGACATGGCCTTGGGAAGCAGTCTGGCAGATGAATCAGAAAGGCTGGGGTCTAACAATAGAATTTTACCCAATCTTTCAAAATTTTCTCTTTGGAGGGGGAAAACAATCTCCTGAAAATTACATGCCTCATCCTTCACTTAATCCTCTCTTCTGTAACAAGGCTGAATGAAGCAAAGAAGGAAAACAAACAAGGAGACTGTTGTATTCTGACTTAGCCTGTCCCTTAGCAGTCTCAGTAAAGCTGTTATCAGAGGCTGCCTTCTTTTTCCTCATACCTGGGAAGCCAAGTAGGTTTCTCATGTAAAATAACACACAAACTGAACCCCCAAGAGCTTGAGCGGACAAGCACATTGTCTACATACGTGGAAGAGAGGGCCCAGAAGGCAAGGGTCATGGGTTACCATGCTCATCCCTACAAGTCTCTATGACAGAGGCAAAGGTACCTCAGCTTACCTTCAGGTTGCTGGGACAGCACTGCAGTAAGACATGGAGCACCGTAAGGAAAGTAGGTTTTGAGGGCAAACTTCAGCTGCAAGTCAACACAAAAATGACATGAATGCTGGAACTGGGAGAAAGTGAGGCTAATATAAACCTCTGCCTACCTTAGCCCTAGTGACCCACTGTACTAACACAGGCAGAGGGGATCCTCATGGATTTTCAAACATTTTAATAAACATGTTTCCAGTAATCTCATAAACAGCCAAAAAAAAAAAAAATCTTTAAGCATCATTTCCTGAGCTTAGGGAAATGACATTATCTTCCTGCCATCTTTATTGAGGTTTCTTCTCACAGACATTATCTTCTACTTCAAAGAGGGCTGTAAACACTTGGACTCAGGATCTCAGTGTGGCATTCATGACAATGAAAGTCTCTAGCAAGCAGCTTTTATGGTAAGAACATGAGGCTATACTTCCTTACCAGCATTCCCCCAAAACACAGAGGTTTTATTGAAATAAAACTAACAACAACAACAACAACAAAGACCAGGTAAAGTCCACAACATATGAGGTACACATGCCATATGCACACAGTTTGATAATCTTGGGTGAGTATGTGAATCCACCTGACCAGCATTCCATCATGACTCACAATACTATCACCCTGGGGACTTCCCTGTGACTCAAAGTCAACTCCTGACCCTAGCCTGACAATCATTTTTATTTCAACAGGGGAGATCAATAATTCCATCACTCATTCCCAAATTCCATAGAGATACACTTGAATGTGCACACTTCGGCACCTGATCTTTGAGGTCCCGGGACCCTCCTGCACTGCTCAGGAGATGGGAATACACCAGGGTTTACTTGTATAACCCCGATAATGTGTGCTGCCTGTCGGAGGTTATTAGACTTACAGCTGTTATTGACATTCATATCTGCCTTTGTGGACAGGGCCTACTATTTTCTAGAGTAAATACAATGGAAAAGGTGACTAAGATAACTTTTCAAGGCTAACAGGGTGACAATCACCACAGGATGAGAATTACCTGCCAATACTGAGTATTCTGGAACGCACCGACTTTATTTGATCTGCTCAGTATGAAACATTATTTCACACGTTTGCTTCTAAGCTTGTGTGGCAGGTGATGCTGAGCTCTGTCCAGTTAAATGCTCTGTGCTATATAAAATAGCTTTCCAAAGTGTGTGTCCATTAAAAACTAGCTGTTATTTTCTATGAGGCTATGAGACAAAGTCTTTTAGTATGAATACTGCATTTCCTCCAAGCCACTAGACCTGTTCATCTTCAAAGGTGTTTATCACAGAACAGACACTACATTTTAATGAAATTCAATTTATCCATTTTTTTAAAGTCTGGCCAATGTTTTTCATTGTTTTATTTTGTTATGTATTTATGGCATTGTTTCTTTCTAGAAAATCTTTCATTATCCAGTGATTTAAGGAAAAAAAAAAAAAAAAGGCTGCACACACCTTTGATCCCAGTAGTCGGGAGGCAGAGGCACGTGGATCTTTTTGAGTTTGAGGCTAGCATGGTCTATGTAGTGACTTCCAGGACAGCCAAGGCCATATGGAGAAACCCTGTCTCAAAAGCCAAAATGAAAACGAAAAGGAAAAGACAAAGGATATGCTGTTACACTTTCTCTTTGCTAAGGACTATAGCTTTGTCCTTTCTATTGAAGCTTACAGTCCATCTCAAAGCACTTACGTACTTTTTGAAGTAGTTCATAACCGCCCCTCACCCCACCCACCCCAGTGAGTTGTTTACACACTATGTGCTCTAGAGTCCCTGTCAAAGCTCCTATGCATGGGTTTGCATCTAGACTACATTCCATGTGTCCTGTCCATCTCTCACTGGCTTAATTACTCTTAGTATGAGTCTTCTAGCTGCTTTCTGACTTTTGTAGGTCCTTTTTATGTCCAGCTAAGACTGAGAATCAGCCTATGCATTTGCATTTAAGAAAGCCTGCTGCAGGGCCAGGTTCTTTCATAAAAATGATTCCCAGTCCTGCAAAGGGATCACTACTTGCCTGAGAGGAACCAAGAAGCAGGAAGGCAGGCCAGGAGAGCAGACCTGAAGGCTCTTGCACATGGCTTCTTGTGTTGTATGGGGACTGCTTTGGTTGCTCTCAGCTAACCAGCTCCCAGGCATTTTATGTGGGATGGGACTTATCTATCTCTTCCATCAGATTTGCTTCATGCATTCTGTTGTTATGTCATGTCTCTTGATGAACTGATGTTCTGTCACTGTGAATGCCATTGTCTAAAACTGTCATGGAGTCACTGCCTTCTCTATCTCTAAGAAGCTACATGTTCTTTCTCTCCCCCCCTTTTCACTTCCAGCCTCTGTCTTTGGACTGGGATGTCTGGAAGCAACACACTTTCTTGTTTCAGATCCTGTCAGACAGACCTGCCTTCTTACTCCATCATTTCATTCTCATGATGAACATCCCTTTAGTATGCTAGGGTTGGGTCTATCTTTTAACATGGTTTTTGTTTGTCCCATCTGCTTCTCTCCTTCACTACACTCTTACCTACCTCAGAAGTCTCAGGACCACTTTGAGTTGTGGTCCCTTGCCCTGCTGTCCCTGGGGCCTTAGTAAGTGGGTAGAGTTCCTATGCTGAGGCCCCTCCTATTCCTGTCAGCTTTGTCAGACTCTTTAAAAAATATCCTGCCCCATATGAAAACTCCATCTGTAGGAGACTCAGTGCCTTCCATCTGTCTGTCTGTCTGCTCAGCTGCTGGAACCCATCCTGACCTGTGGCTACTTGTACTCCAGCCACTGCACAGCTGAGAACGTAAGCTCAAGCCCTTGCCTACTGATGAGCACAGCACACTGGCAGGGC
The DNA here is from genome assembly GCF_963924665.1 of Micromys minutus. NCBI lineage: Eukaryota > Metazoa > Chordata > Mammalia > Rodentia > Muridae > Micromys > Micromys minutus. The sequence continues at coordinate 92,644,774 of NC_137969.1, read as the reverse complement.
CGTCTCAGGCTACACACAGGGAAGTGTGTCGAGATGAAGCACCCAACATAGTCCCTGATGATGGGACGTGAGTGGGTTAAGAGAGCATTTAGTAATCAACATGGCAGGTCTGGTGAGACTGAATTCTGTACCCCATAAACAAACACAAGGTAACTCTTGTTACCCCACAAATATTCACAAAACATGTTTATAATAGACAACAAATATAAAAACAGCTCAAATGCCAGGAATTAGAAAATGGTTATGTTGTGCTCCATTTGTGCAGTGGACGGCCACAAAGCCACCTCATCACCATCTTATAAAAGTACTGTGTAGAGAAGCTAGGCTCAGAGATCCTATGTGCTGCCCTCCTGTTTGTCTCATAAAGGACAGACACAACCCCATCCAAAACCATTTTGCTGTCCCATGTAGCTAATCAAAGTATTTTGGAGAAAGAAAAGGAGTAAAGAATGCAATACTCAGCATGGACAGGAAGGCAAGCAGAAGGGGAGCACACAGAGTCAGCACCACCCCTAGTGGCTCAAATGTTCTCTGAAGGTGGCTTCACTGCCACATACTTTGTTATCAATAAGAGAGGCAAAGGAGAGAGGGTCAGCACAGACTAAGCAGGTCAGGATCATGACTGGTCATAAAGTTGTGTTGTTGAGTCAGGGTGGGTGAGCCAGTCACAGTTAAGTAGGTGGGTTGTCTGGGACAGCAACAGGAAGACAAATCATCACATGTAGATGTGAAGGCTTTGCAAGATCAGGAAACTGCTGTGCCCTTGTGTGGAGCTAAAGGCAGGTGATATTCCTGTGTCACACCTATCTTGCCTCACACCAGGGCCCTGCGTATATCACTCTCACCCCTAGACATGTGCAGTCAGCAGGAACTACTCTAAACTAAAGTCACTGTTACTCCAGTACAAATCCACAGTACCAAAGCCAGCAGAGACTCAGGGCAAACCAGGAACACTCAAGTTAAGCTGAGGGGAAAAAAACCAAAAAAACAGAAACTTTGTCTTGTCCTCTGTCCTAACTTGGACATCCTGGGAATCCAAGGGTGAGGTTTGCTGGAGGCTGTTCCCTCCCTGGGGAACCAAGAGTGTCTGAGGGAGGACAGCACACATTTACAGCTGTGCTCACAACATGAGTACCAGCCAGTGCCTTTCCACAGAGTCCTCCTCCCAGTATACTTCATCTATTTAACTTCCCCAGGGAGAGAGGGATGTCAAGAATAAAACATGCAGGTTTATGGTTGCCTTAGACAGCAGAAACATCTGCTAAAACCTGAGAGACCACTACAGCCTTGGGCTGAGTAGGATTTTAGTGGGTTGAGCAACCACGCTCTGCCTTTAGTCAAACTACAGACAGCATCACAGGGGACTGGGCTACAGTTCACAGGACAGATGTCTAGAACCAGTGCTACTCTGAGCAGGCAAGCATCACGTAAGCATTATCCCCGTGGCCACTGGTTACAACAGCCAAATCTGTACTCAGTTGAGAAGCTCCTGCTTTATTTGACCTCTTAGTTGCTGCCCAACCTCTGCAGATGAGAACCTAGAGTCCTCTGTCTGGTCTACTGGTAGCATCTCCTCCAGTCCTTCTTCAAATGCCTCCCTTTTCCCACCCCCTCTCTCTCCTGGGGCTCTTCTGGGAATAAAGATCACGAAGTACGCCTAGCTTGTAGTTCCTATAGAATATCCTAGGCAGACTCCATAATGTCTCTTTCGAGCCACAGGGCCAACTGCAAACAGAAGGACGAGCACAGAGGGCTGGGGAATTCTCCCCCTAGAGAGCCAGCCAATGTGAAGTCACACTCAGCCACAGCAGTGGGCAGATGGTTCTAGGAACAGGGTATAGGGAAGACAGACAAAATCCTAAGTTATTTTCAGTGAAAATGTTTCATCTCTGCAGGAGTGGTCCTTTGGAAGCTTTCTTTGTGAACAAGACTCCACCAACATTTCTGAAAACAAGGCTGGGAGTGTAGCCAGTGTCAGAGCATGCGCCTAGCACGTGTGAGGCTGTGGGTGGTCTCCAACACCAGAAAAATACAGTTTCTTGGAATAAAGATCCTTTCAGCTCGTTACCACATGTCTGTAGCTGCAGTAGCCTCCTTCACTCTGAAGCGACTACGCAGCATTCCCTGGGGGATGTACCTGCTTGTTCTCCTTCTTCAGAGCTTCCATCAAGCTGGATGTGAAAATCTGAAGAGCAGCGAGCACTTCCGGGGCTCCATCCGTCCCCAGTAGCACAAACCTGAACAAAGCAAAGGGAGATGACAGCACCCTGCTGCTCACACATGTCACAGGACCATGCCACAGCCTGAGCCAAGAGTCTCAGTTCACCAGAGTGCAGCTCCTGAGAAGGCAGGAGGAAGCAGCCACCCTTCCAGCCTTTCTCACATGGCCTTCCCATGGGCACCTCAGTATCCACAGGCCAGACAGTGCCAACAACAGCAAGGACACAGCTGCCTGGAGAGAGACAGTCAGTTGGAATCACCAGAGTGGGGCTGCGGCATTACATGTCTTTGGTTTGGTTTCCATGCCTTTTTATACAACTAACTTTTCTTTTTGTTTAAGGGAAAAGAAAACTCAAACTTGACCAGCCTGAAACACAAATACTAGCCTGTCTTCTTATACCCATGGCCATTTAAGTTAAGAGTTGGTGTGTTTCAGGAGCAACACAAATGGTGAGGTACTGGTTACAAAAAATTCCTTTCCTATATTGGGGCATGGTAGTGCTTGTCTTTAATCCCAGCATTCAGGAGGCAGAGGCAGGTAGGTCTCTGAGTTTAGGGCCAGCCTAGTCTGTGCACTGAGCTCCAGGATAGCCAGGACTACATAGAGAAACCCTATCTTGAAAACACACACACACACACACACACACACACACAGTATGTGTGTACCTTTCCTAAGTCTGGAGAGATGGCTCAGTGGTTAAGAGCACAGGTTGCTTTTCCAGAAGACTTGAATTCAATTGCCAGCTCACAACCTAGCTCCTGGGGATCCAACACCTCTGATCTTAGTCTATCTTTAAGAATCCAGTTGCAAATCTCATGACTCTGGAGCAGAGCCAACTTGTGTGTTACACACCCCTTGTTACTGGTCCTCTAAGGCAGCACAGATTCCTATGACCAGAATCTTTAAAATAAAAACACCATGCTATTGAAATGTGGAGTATTTGAGAGAGTTTGTTCACAATGGTTTTATGTCTTTAGGTCTGTGACAGAGCCCAGCCAGCCCTCGTGTGGTGAAGGGCTGTACTGCTTCTTTACTTGGAGCGTGGATATTTCAGTGACCACCCGAATCCCACACCAGCCAGAGATTAACGGCTCCTGAAAACAGTATATTTACCTGAACATTTCATCAACAATTCTGAAGATGGCAGGTTGACAAGCTGCTTGAGGCTATAAAAAGAAGAAGACCATGAAACAGTGAAATACAACAGGCATCTATTAATGACAACTCTGGATTGTTAGGCAAACAAGACGTTTGCAGCTGCTCCAGAAAAGTGGCACATTCCTTTCAGTTAAGAAAAAAAAGCACTTGGTACCTAGAAAACGTAAACTTAAATGCCAACAGTGGCTCTCTTTGGACAGGCTGTAGGCAAACCCTATTTACTTATTTTGTGCTCCTGTTATACCCCACCTTTTCTATAATAAGCCTATTATGTGGGAATAATTTTATGAGCAGAACCACTCAACAACAGGCCTTAGGACCTCCACCTGCTGACCTCTCACCCTCCTCCTCACACCCCATGGTTGGTAATGAGCTCCTAAGAAGCAGGTGGTCACCACTATCCTGGACATTAAGGGCACATTTAGCAGTTAATGGAAAGTACAGCCATGTGACACACAGTGGTAGCTCCCTGGTCTATTCTAGAATACCCTGTTGGCAGGATTTAATGGTTTCAGTCCAAAGAAGCTGACTTCCTGTGGCCTAGGAAGAGCCAGCTTACATGTATTTTTATTCAGAGCTTAAAACTTAAGCTTGGTAGATTTTTAAAAATCTATTCGCATTATAAAACACATTTCACAATGCCATACAGAGATGAGTAGGCCAGGCTCTAAAAAAGGGAATTTCTGAAGTTACCTTGTGTTTTCTATGACTAGCTTTGGGAAACAGTTTTCACAGCCATCTGGGACCCTATGCATCACTTTTCTGAACCACCCTGAAGAAAGTTGAGTGTTTCTTCAGCTTCCCACTTAAAGTTAATTCTGCCATGACAGTTTAACTTGCAACATGGAGTATGTGCCATCTAGTGGCCATATATAACCATTACAGGCTGTCACACAAATGCTGGGAGGCTGTGCTTTTCACCAAAGACATTTATGACTTGCAAGTTAATGCTTTCTCAATTTCAAATAAAGTAACCCATGGTCTCTAACCCTTTGTTAAGATACATCTTTATCCAAATGAAACGAACCTAACATTCTTATGAATTTGTTACCTACTTAAAAATTAACAACAGAAGATAGGCAGGTTATTTTGTAGCTTTGATCTCAAAAAGTCATTTAATCTGCCTGCTTCTCAGCCTCATTGTAAATACTAACAGTTATTCAGGCACTTGGACACAGGCCCAGAAAACACTGAAAGAGTTTCTATGTGTTCATAATGAAAAAATCCAAACAGAAAAAAAGGTGGATGTCTTAAAGAAATACAATTCAGCTAAGTTTGCCAGGACAATTCTATTTTCTGTAGGAATGCACCTCCTAAAAACAAAGTCTGAAGACCCCCAGCATAGCCACACACACACAGGCACAGACACAGATCTGAATGTGCAATGAAAGAAAGAAAGACCAGAACCTGATTCAGGAAAGTAAAACGATTTTCTTTAATTCCAAGTAGCTTAACTACCCCACCGTAGCCACTGAAGATTTGAGAATCATGTGGTCTGATAACATGGATCTCTAAACAGTAAAGAAAAGAAGACACAAGAAGTTATTGGGTGGCTACCAAAACCATGAGGATACAAGGGTGTTCTGCCCTAGTCTGTGAAAAAGAAAACTCCATGGGCTCTGCTTTAATGCAGTGGTTTCCTTCTGAACAGTTCAGCTGGTGACTCCAACCCAAACAAGCCATGGCTGGAATGGATCTATATATCGATGCCTTTCTTTATAAGGACTTCAGATTAGTGGTTTCACCCATGTCCACAAGGAAGAGATAAGCAGGCAGGGCAACCTGCTGAAGTGGTCCTAACAAGGGTTAATGTTTAGCCCTTCCTTACCATTTACTCTTTCTCTAGTCTTCACTGGAGTTTTCTCAGGACATCTATTTAGTGTTAGTTGTTTCATAAAGGCCAAAGTATGCACAAGTCCCTGTGACAGTTAAGCTAATTTCCTCATCAGAATTAAAGCTTTGCTGTATGGTTCTCTGGAAGCCAAATCCCACTTCTTACAGAATCCTTGTGAGGAGGAGGCAAATGTTTAAGCCCTCTGCACAGTGTTTCACTGGTTAGGTGGGACATCACAGGTCCCTCTACATTCCAGGACTCTACAGCCCTGCTCTAAAACACAAGATCTGTGCAATTATCTTTCCTACAAAAGTGGAGGGGGGGCTGTCTCAGGTTCCATCTGCTCATCTGTTTTTTTCTCCATCCCACCAAAATCTGTTCCTTCTCAAACTCTCCTCCATCTGGCCTAACAATCTTCATGTAGAGATTGTTTCACACCAGGGAAGCCATGTCAACAAGAGCCACCTGGTACACTACCATCCCATTTCAGCCTCCCCTCAGACTTTCAATAAGCCCTGAAGTATAAACAGATGATGATGACGATGACAATAACAAGAACCTGTGGCCTCCTTACCTTACTAGAATGTTCTGTCAAGTATGCATCCTCTTCATCTGATAAGACACTTTCCTCTAGGTACCCCTCTGCCCAGATGGCCTGTTTCCATCCCTCAACAGAACTCAGGAAGATGAGTCAACATGGACAGTACAGCGTATTGAGAGGTGAGGAGTGGTGGAGGCCACTTCTCCCTCTACAGCACAGGCTGTGTGAGCACCGCTGACTCTCTAGCTCATCGTTAAAGCTTTGTAACCTGCTACTTTCACCCAGGGTATTGGAGATTATTATAAACCTGCCATTCCAAATAGGCTGAAGACACACAGCACATTTCTCAGGAAGATGACACTTTTTCTATCAACTGTTTTCAGATCTCTCTCTATATATATACTTTGTGGGGGGGGCGAGAGATGAGGGAGAGAACTAAAAAAGGTATCCATAAGGTGATTATCTGAGAAAAGTGAATGCCTCTTATAAAAAGACAATGGAGGGTCAGAGAAAATAAAGCCCATAAGTCTAGGTCACAGAACCAAGAAGGAAACAACTAGAAATACTAGAGTGGCAGCTAAAGTTCAGGACAGATTTCCCTTTGTTGGTTCACTTTAATGCTGTTTGATGTTAACTCAGAAAATGGTCATTTGAGAAAATCAGCTGAGTTTTCCCTCCAGTTTGCCCACCAGAATGTCTGCCCATCCCCCATGGAGCCAGCTCACCCTGCTCTTCTGACAAGAGACACCCCTTTTTGTACACAGATATGAGTTAAAAGGCAACTATAGTCACCACAGAGACACAAATCCAAACAAAACCAAAGAAAGGCCTCTTCTAAAAGAAGATTCCCATAGGCTTCAATGGTAAACCCCTTTGAGTTAAAAAAAATGATTTGGCTTTAGAAAAAAGTCAACTTACATATAAAAAAACTTCACATCTATCATGTAAAGACATTTTTATAAATAATACTTTTATTATGGCATTTTCTTTTCTATTTTTAAAATGTTAAACATAAAACTAAACAACCCTTTTACATTTTAGAATCTATTTTGTTTTAAAAGATTCAGGTTTCTTACAACAAATTTGAGCTTTCTTTTTAATCTTTACCAGATGTTGTTTATACTACAAGCAATTTTTTCAGTACCCCATAATGCAATTATTGTTTAATTAGTGATAAATCTGTCATTCTTGGGCTTAAAACCTTAACAAGTTCCAAATGTCCTCTTATGATGTAAGTTTACATGAGGTCTCAGTGTCAGGCAGACAAGTGGGGGTGTACACTATGGGATACCCAGCTCTGCACACTGGGCAAATCCCTTCAGCTCTATAGTGCCTGGGTGCCTATACTTGAAGGCAGTTTCTTGCATCCCACTGTTGCTTAGGCTGGCCTCTGAGTAGGAGGAACTGCCACGGTCCACTATTTCTTGTGGTCTGTCTGTGATCCTTCTCCCATTCATCTCCCAGGAGTTACAAACCCCATAAGTGAAGACTACCCTGTGCCTTGGAGACAATGTTGAGGCATCTGGTGCCCCCCTGAGGTCAACACTACAAAGTGCAGTGCAGACAAAAGCCCCACCACACTTGTCTCATTCACCAAGGCTAAGCAGTCCACTGCTGCTCTGGTTTAACTGCATGAATCACATTAGAACTCAGGTAGGAAGTACACTAATGAAAATGCAGGGAAAGAAAATTCAAGAAGACTAGAGAAACAAAACCAACAGTGTTGAGGACAGGAGTTCATTCTTTGGTTGTATTTTAGCAATGGGATTTTTCAGGGAAATTTCTCCTTGTGAAGCTGCAGTGACTGCCCTCTTAAGAATGAGAACAGACACTTCCTGGCCAACAGGAGGAACACACTGAGGTATCTGAAGCTTGAATAGACAAACTTTTCAATGGGCTAACAATTTGTCCAGGTAAGATAATAGTCTCTGAGTTAAGACCAAAGTAAAACAAAAGTCCTACCCTGCCTCCCGCCTCTCATGCGACTACTCTATGGAGTAGCTCTCCTGAGGCCCGGCTGTGGTGGCTGCCAGCAGGCGGGTCGGCCTGTGAAGGAGTGCAAGGGAGGGCATGGGAACCAGGGTGCCCCAGGCTCTGGCATGTAGCACAGTGTAACAGCCAACCACAGGCCACCCCACCACCCAGCTGGCCCTTTTCACTCAAATAGGGAACCCAAACAATAGCTTTCTGGGCTCCACACACACAACTATAACAGGAAAACAGCCTCCTGGATACAAGCTCAGCCTGGGCATGGAGCACAGTGCCAAAAGGGACGCATAATTAGCAAGTGGCTTTCAATACTTCTCCTGACGTCAATTTTTAAGGTCAGGTCTGAGGTTAGGGACTATGGTCTCCTGGTGACTGTTCTGTCAAAGGAAACACAAGACCATCTGTTTTTGAAACTTTTAGTCTGCACAGTAAATGACAAACTGGGGTTAATACCCTGATCTATTTGGGGCCACCAACTGTGGCAGGCAGCCATGCTACTGGGAACAATCTAGGGTAGAGAAGCCAAAGGTTGAACCTTAAACACAAACAGGTTTGGGAATATATTTTTATTTCACAGGTCTCACTCATATGCCTGTACACACATCTTGTTTGGAATTAAGGTGACTTCTGACTAGTCTCTTATCATTCATTCATTGTCTTAACGAAAACTGCCAGACCCCTGACATCTCTAAAAGACAGAAGGACATTCAGGGAGATCATTATACTTTGTACAACTCTTTTATCTTTTGTTTTTGCTACATTTGGGTAACTATAGAATTTCCAGAACTCATTCTGGATAGTCCCAAGAGATGGGAATATAATTAACAGTGTTCCACACAAAACACAAGTTATGTAGACCATCACACTTTAATTATGGTCAGAATCCAGCTCTAATGCAATTGGCATCAGGTTTCCTAGGCAGCAAAGTGCAACCGTCTAGCTGGGTCTTAAAGATCTGATATTGCGCATGGCCCTGTCAGTGCTGGAAGATGCTGCACTTCGATAAATGAATCAGATGATGCAATTAGGAAGCAGGTTCTTCAGGTTACCCCTGTAATCACTCAACCAGGTCACGGCTTATTCTACCCTACTGGGCTCTCGAGTTCTCTGGGCTCAGGATGGTAGAGGAGAACTGACTAAGCCAATCAGGGGCTTCCAGCTTGTTGTCTGTATTGTAATTACCTCCATGAACCTCATGGCATAGAAAGGTCACATCCTGGCAATGCCACAATAAATTAAACCAAATAACACCCCTTTAAATCCCTCCTTCAACCATAATAAAAGCTCTGAAGCTCCCACACATGAGCCTGATAAACCGCTTCTAAGCTGCATGACAAGGAAGGTTACAGCCAACAACCAACCCAGACTGAGGTTCCCATAATACAGTGCCTGTGGGAGGGGCACCTTCCTGTGTTCTTTGAACGATGGCTTAGGTTGAAGGCTTCAGGTAAGAGATGCAGACAAGCATCAGAAAAGCACCAGTAACACCAACAGACAGTCAGACAGTCCACGGGACTGGGAAGCTCTCCACCAAGGGAAGATAAAAAGAAGACAAGCAGCCTGGAAGGAAAGAACCCAGTGTCTTCATTTGGCAAAACAAACCAGAGATAAAGTAACTCACATCACAGTGTGCACATTTAATTTAGAAATATAGACATTTACAGGACTAGGTAATTTACTGCCTTAAGCCCAGAAGGGGCTGTCTGAGGCTTCTAGATGAGCTACAAAGTCTTTTCAGAAAGTTGCACTCTTATTTTTAGCCTTAATAATCTATATAATGCTTTTGAAAATTGTTAGAAGTAGCAGTCATGCATACAAATGTACATACATATGGGGGGGAGCAAGAGAGGGAGGGGAAAAGGTGAGCAAGAGAGGGAGAGAGAGAATTCAAGCAAGTGGTGCCCTACGACTGATTCCCTTGCAGTCTTCAATCTGAAAAAGATGTCAGTGATGCAGGCAGCCCCAGCCCCTTCCTCAGCCTAGGCAATGGCCAGGGCAGCAGACACATGCTCTCCCATTTCCTGGGCACTGAGTTGAGGTCTTGCTATACTGCACTGCTATAGGAACTTGCCTCCACTAGACACCCCTGGCTCCAAGAGCCACTAGCAGCACAGGAGAGATCACTGAGGTCCTGAAGACAGCAGCACTGCACAGAGAATGCTGTGTCATCAGCCTAGTATCATCCTTAACATCACAGGTAAGCTCTGTCTAATAGGACCCACCTGACTGCTGACTGCTCTTCTCTGTAACCCTGGTGAGACAGTGACAACTGTGTGCATATGCAAATGAGGGGGCAGCCCTGTAACCTTGCAGAGACAGTGACAACTGTGTGTGACTATGCAAATGAGGGGATAGAGTCCTGGACTTTTCAATCCAAAACCTAAACTAGGAAACTGAGGTAAAACACTTTCTTGGAGAGGAAATACTTGTGCAGACTACATTTGAGACACATTTCTGCCCTACAAGCAAGCGCGCTAAACAGGCAACAGTGGCTAGGGGCCTGCCTGACTGATTAAGTCTTTAAAGCACTGAGGACTGCACCCAAATCTAGGCCTGTTACTTCAGGGAAATGTTCTCCTGGAGCAGGGGTAGGCAGTTTTCTCTCTGGACACTGGCTGGTTTCTTACTAACACTTTAAGTATTTAGCGCAAAAAGTATCTTTCATATTTTAGTGGAGTTTTGTTGCCCAAGCTGTTTTTAATTACATTTTACTTAGGGGGGATACATATTATATCATGTGCGTGCAGGTGAAAGGACAACTGTAGTAGTTGGTTCTCTTCTTCCACAATGTAGGTTCTGAGGATTGAACTCACACTATCAGGCCTGCACCTTTATCTACTAAGACCTCTTGCCCATGCGACCAGACTGGTTTTTAACTAGGCTCAACTGACCATTTGTACCTTCTGAGTAGCTGAACAAGTCGGTGCACCATTCTGCTTGGTTTACTGCTTTACACACGCAGGCACACACACAGGCACACACATACTTCTTCTTATTCATCTTGTGTGTATCTTGCAAGAAAAGCTGTTCTCTCAGTTAGCCTGACACTGGGTTAAATGATGACAGGCTCTACCCTCACCGGGAAAACAGGACTTGGGTGAAACTGTCACAAGGTACTGGGTAATGGGTCATAATGGCAGACGTAATGTTTAGTTTTATGGTATTTTTTTCCTTTGGGACACTGGTGTTTATCTCTATTCCTACAGAACCTCCCTAACCCCATCGAAGGCAGGCACTCTGACCTCTGCCTGAAAGTCACTGGTGCCAAGACTCTCGAAGAACTCTTAGGCTCCTGAAAGAAGTGGGGGCCTCTGTAAGCAGGAGCTTCACACAGAAGAAAACTCAGACAAGTCTTTACTGGTTTTGTTGCTTTAAGCATTTTTCTGAGCTCTTTTTATTTCTGTTCAATACTCTCTCCTCATGAAGAGCTGTGAGTTTGCTTTCTGAGTTTGTATTAACTGGTTTCTTCTCTCTTGTCTCCAAGATCCTCAGTTTTAAGCATCTGTTCCTCATGCTGAAATGAAAAAAGTGTTTTTTTGTTTTTTTTTTGTTTGTTTGTTTTGTTTTGTTTTTAATCCTATTCTACATCCCTGGCCTCGGTCAGACCCCTGCATTCTATATATCCACAGGGGAGGACATGGGCCTGTTTTCTCCTGTGACATGGGGCAGAGTGTGGAACAGGGCAAACGCAGGAAAGCGGATGATGGGTCTCCTTAGCAGAGGGAGGTGGGCCAAAGGCACGGGTGAGAATTAGGACAGTTCTGATCACAGAAAGTCCTCAGGCATTAGGTGCTTCTAAGAAAACAGAAACAAACGGTAAGTTAAAGATCCTGGATGTGTTCACTCCCTGTAACTAAAGATGTTATTCTCAGCCGGTCCTTTAAGGATTTATCTTGTCACCAAAGCCCAGCACATACCAGTAATGACTTCTTTATACAGCACTCCATCCTTCTCAGGCAAGTTTTCTTGCTGGAGAACAGCTTTTCAAAAAGATGCAGTGTTGCTTTTTCAAGACTGGGGAGATGCCGAAACCAGAGGCTGACCACAGAGGACATGGGCAGAACAATTTTTTCCCTTTGAGCAAGAAATAAGCAGAAGGTTAAACAGAAATAGATTCCTGAAAAAAAGAAAATAAGCAATGCTCAAATGGAAATTACTAATCAAGTGTGTGAGGTTTCTCACCACAGTTTTGACAGCAATCAATATTCATGCACCTATTTGCAAAATACTGTGACAATCACCCACCTAAGAGCTTACAAGAATGAGGGCTAAGAAGATGGAGGCTCCTTCCAAACATATAAGCATATACACCGTGAAGAAAGCGAAAGAGGAAAAATGAGTTGAACAAAAGCCCTGTGATGTCCGCGAAATGTGGTCATGAGGTTAAAACCATGTCTAAAACGTTTGAAGTAGTGAGGTATGCTAAACCTACCCTGAATCCCTGGCCCTCAGAGCCTCCATTTGCTATCTGTTAAACAAAAGTGTCTGGAAGGACCCACTGTGATAACACTGTAATGCAGAGCAGAGGCACCTGTGAATACTCAGTAACTCTAGGTGCAAATCTCCATGGGACATGGCTTAGATGGTGTATCATGTACCTCATAATAGAGCTCAACCATGCCTTCTGTCTTTTGTGTGTAGTGTGTGTGTGTGACAGTATGGTATATGTGCATGTGTATATTTCTGTGCACAAGTTTATGCAGCGGCCACGACAGCATGAGGTCCCTCCTCTACCACTCTATACCTTCACTCCTTTGAGGCAGGGTCTCTTCCTAATGGTTGCTTTTCTTTCTTCTGGCTAGGCTGGTGGCCAGCTAACACAGCAATTCTCCTGTGTCCATGCACTCACACTCACACACACACACACACACACACACACACACACACACACAGGGTTACAGGCATGTGGGAGAGCACTTCCAGCTTGTGACTTGGTGAGGGCACTGCCTGTGTAGGGTACTTCTCAACATGTCAGTAGCATACCAGCCTCCTCAATCTTAATGTATGTAAATGTATACCCCAGCTTGTGTGGGACAAGCACACAGTCATAATCAGGGACCTCTCTGACTTTCAAAAGTGTTGTCTTCTAACTTCTTAGTCATACAGTTGCCACATGTCACAGTCACCTTATGTGGTCAGCTGGTGTTAGTCATCTATGCTCCCAGGAGCTAACTGTACTCACACACTTCTCTCATCAACTGTATAGATGTTTTTCCCACACCAATCACCTCTCTGTTTCTATGGATACCATACTGATATCTACTGCTTCAATCTGACTCTGAAGCCAACTACCCAAGGTTAGTATTCCCATCAGTAAAAGACTCATCCACAAAGTATGAGTCTTCTGGTTAAAAACAGCTTTCCACGATCCTCTCTTCAGGTGTGACAATTTGGAAAGTGGCTCAAAATTCACAATAATGAATTCTTTATAAAAGAAACAACTGGGGGTGGCCAAATGGAAAAGAGCTACAAGACACAGCAGGGGATGAGTCTGGAGTCTCTAAGCCCTCTCCAGGTACACCGTTCTCCCATCATCTTTGTTTTCATCAACCTGGGTGCTCATCAACCTGTGGTTCAGCTGATGCATCATTGGCCACTAGAAATTGCACCCAATTCTGGTGGTGACAATTCTGGTTGCTCTGGGGCTAGCACTGACCATGAAGCTCTCTAGGGGCCAACAAGACTCATGACTTATCCTAAACTTACAAATGGCTGAAAAGGGCCTATTATACCAAAGAGCCATCTGGTACCTCTGTCGCTCAGGAAATCCCAAAAGTTTTAGAAGCTTGGACAAAGACCACACACAGATTTCTTACTCTGTCATAACCTGGAAGCCATTTGTCCATTTCCTCTTTTATCTGCTTCAAGCACAGGGAAAGAAATCTCTGCACACCGTCATCAGACTCCCCAGTGTTTCTGAAACACTGGTTTTGGTTTAGTTTGGGGAACATGACACATTCAGTGTCTAACACTCCATGGATTAATCAAAGAACCTCAGCAGCCCTCCCGACTCTGAAAGATTTCAGGTGATCTGCAGCTTGCAGATGCTAGGAAAAGACTCCCAAGGATGAATTTGTTTTTGAAGAGTTAGGTCCTACATTTAGGTCAAGAAATTAAAAGGTTCCTCTCGGTTATCTAAACCATGAAGGGGAACCACCATGAGCTGTTTAGAGGAAACAGACTGCCCATTTCTGGAAATGTGTGATTGTATTTGGAAACCAAGGCCAAAGACACCAGCCAATTATAAAACACAGGAATCCCACTGTATGCTGTGGTAAGCAGTTAAAACACTGAACACAGGGCAAGGATACTTTGGTCAAAGAAAGCTGGGGTTTCTAGAAGGCCACATAACCCATGTGGGAAACTGTTCAAGCTGGGAGGGGTGCAGGGTGTGGAGCCACAATCTGCATGGCTCACCGAGTCACCCTCCTTTGTGGACATGTGGCGGATGGGCTCTCCACAAGAAAGCATCCATGGAAATGTTCCAGCTGATGAGGCTGCTGGGTTAACTTGCTGGTCTGAAGCTGTTGGAATTGGACATGCTCAGGACCACCCAGCATTTATGGACAGTCTGTTCCTTGTGGACTGGTAGACGTAACTTCCAAACCAAATAAACTTTATTAGTTGCTGAGTAGAAGGAACGCTCTAGCATAAGTGAAATGAGAGCAAAGGCGGGCAGGCAGATCCTGGGCTCTTGGACACCGCAGCTCCTGGTTGGTAATTTCTGAAACTGCTATTGGGGTTTACAAACTATGCCAAAGGCATTCTGCTTTAATCTGACTGTTGTCCAAAAAAGTCTGGACACAGAAACACCCCTGCCAGTAGATTCATACAGAGATGGAGCTTCCCCTGGGCTGTGGAGTGCGAATGGTGGGAGTTGATGGGAAACCTGTTAACCCCAAGTGACTCAACTAAACTGCAGATGACAATTAATTAACACTCATGAATAACATGGCAGATTTCTCGAAAAGTTCTGACGTACTGAGTGAACCGTGACAGAAGGATTGAAGAAGATAAAACGACTTCTTAATTTTTCATGGTCATTTATGGATGTTTTTCCGTCTGTGTATGAGTACCACGTGTGTGAAGATGCCAACAGAGGCCAGACGAGGACACCGGATCCCCTGGACTGGGCTGGAATAATACGGTTGTGAGCTTCCTAACATGGATGCTGGAAACTAAACCCGGGTTCTCTGCAGGAGGACTTGTGTGCTCTTAGCCTTAGCCATCTCGCCAGTTCCTGACCTCAGATCTTACCCATGAAAAATTATTCTTCAATGTTTCACTTTGTTTATTTGGTTGGTGGTTTCTTTTTTTTTTTTCCAGGCAGGGTCGGGTATAGCCCAGGTTGGCCTTGATTTCTGGCAATCCTCCTGTCTCAGTCTCCTGAGCACTGGGATACAAGTGTGAGCTACCACCACATTTAGTTCTTGTTTTGACCTTTTTAAAAAACTTTAAACAATTTAGCCTCTCTGGATCTGCTTTCTTGTAAAATAAAATATTTACTGTTTATAAATGTTGAGTTATATATGGAAAATGAAAATATTCTACCAGGACCTCCCTCCTCTTCTGAACGTTGTCATTTTCCAAATGCAACAACACTACAGGACAGCTGAGAAGAAGGAAAACCCCCACAGGTGATAGCCAAGATTTCAAAACAAAACGGCGACTAGTGAGTTAAGAGAAGGCTGAAATGTTGTGCACGTGGGGTAACACGGTGAATGCTGCTGGATCAGAGTGAGGCTGAACAGACAGACAGGTGTGCTCATGTAACATGCAAATATGGTAGCCCACACACTTCACACTTGCTGGACTCTTCCTCCAGATAACATGACATCTTTACAGAGACCAAATCACTCTTAGAGTGTATATGAAAGATAAGACAAGCAACACACACACCACAATTAAACTACAAAGAAACAGAAATGAGATGGAAACAGCCTTACCTTATCATACATATCAGACCCTACTACTAAAAACTGTTACCAGAGCATCAATACCTATTATGCTTTTGCTATCTGGATACACCTGGTATAAATCTTGTAATCCCAAGCCAGTTTGATGTTTTCCTTTATGCCTACATGGAGATGTAATAAAAAGGAAGTGTGTATTCCTTTTGTTTATTTGCAATAATGTGTTTCTAAACTTTTGAAGGAGGCTGAGATATGGGTCATTGTCTGAGAGCATACGTGTTTCTCTTGCAAAGGACTCAGGTTTGATTCCTAGCACCCACATGGTAGCTAACCATCATCTGTAACCCCAGTTCCAAGTGATCCAACATGGCACACACATGGTAAACATACATGCGTGCAGGTAAAACATTATTCATAAAGTAAAAATAAATTTTAAAAAAATTAAAATTTTGAAAGTTTTATAAATTTGTAGCTAAATTTAGATAATTATATTTTATATAAAATGTTTTATCAAAATGCAGTATACATTTTATAGTTACATATTTTAATGTACAACTTATTTTATAATTTACCAGTATTTCATCCAAAGTAAAATGTATACGTAAGAACAAATGGCTGACTTTTACAGGGGAGATGAAAAGATCAGCACTCTCATCCCATCATCCCCCATCTGTTCTGTCAGAAGATGAAGCCAACAGATGCGAGCACTGACTCATGAGGCACAGGCATGTCCAGGGCACGTGTGCAGACACAAATGAGCAGGACTGAGGGCAGCGTCTTCTCTAGGCTTTAGAGCAGCTAGCAGTTGCCATCAGTGCCTTCTACTGCACTGTGCTTACATGCCAGTATATGCTTACATGCTAATACATGCCAGTACATGCTTACATGCCAGTACATGCTTACATGCTAGTACAGTGCATGTTCACTGTAGCATCAGTGAGAGACCTTCAATAACTTTCAGGGGCTTCCAATGGTCATTGAGGTTGGGATAAAAATTAATTTGATGATTTAAAAGATGCTACAATTCATGAAGCAATTTTCTTTTGAAGGAATATTCTCCTTTCCCCTTCCCTCCATTTGAAGAACTGAGAATCAAACCTATGCCTTGTAATGGGCAAGTATTCTGCCACTGCTCAGAAAGCACTTTCTAAATGTCTGGTTGTGGTTTCATATATGACAAATCTTGGGATATACAATCCACATAAAGCTCTTTGGGATCCTCAGAAAATTTTAAGAGCACTGAGGGAACTGAGATGGCTGGGTGAGCGGAGGTGATTATAAATACTTGCTGCCAAGCATGACAACCTGAGTTCAGTTGCTGGTACTGAGTCAAAGAAAACAAATTCCTGTAACTTGTCCTCAGCCCGCCACACACACTAACAATAAATAAACACGTAAATAAAAATAAAGAGAAACTGAAAACATTAAATATACCACCATTGTTTTCTCCATACATTCTACATCTAAGAAAAACCAATCGAGAGATAAGATGGATGTACTCACGACAAGAAGGCCTCATTTACAGCTTCAAAGAACTCAGGAGAGAGGACTTCGTGGGGCTCATGTCCATGATAGGTTAGTAGAGCCTCTACCAGGGGACCAATATCAGGCAGAGTAACAAGAGGGACACAAACTTGTGACAGGGACATCATGCGCTCAGAAGCCATCCTATTGGAGAAAAGGTAATTAGTGACAGCCCACATCTGAAAGCTGTATGTAACTGAACACAGTGTTTCTGCTGAAAAGGGCAGGGGCAGGCCCCCAAACTGGCCTGACCAAGACTTTCTCTAGCATGGCGTGCCAGGTCTTCCTTCATCACTGCTAGTCCCACACCAGCTACACTCACAAGGACTTTATCTGTATATCTATCTGCAAACACACCTGACTCACAGGGCCCAAACGACTCCTTCTGCCTGTCCATAGAACCCTATGCAGACACCAGCTCTGGCCTGATGCAGCAGTCAGTGCTGCCAACTCTAGCAGCTTAGCACCTCCATTACTACCCTGTGGCTCAGACCACCACCACCACCACCTCTAACTAAACATGAGTGGTCTCCTGACCACCTCTGGCTTCTGCCTCGTTCCATGGCTTATCAACAGGGGGACAGTGTAGCAGTTCTCTCAACTTCACATTACTGCTCACAGTTTTACAAAAGTCCTCTCTTGGTGGCCTACATATTCTCCTACAGAGGGCACAAGGATCTTGTGCTGCCCACAGATGAGCACTAGGAAACCAGGAGTATCAAACATGCAGGCCTGTCTCTTCAATGGAAGGGATTTCAATGGAAGGGATATAGGCCTGTTTTTCAATCAGAAGGCTCGGAGTGGGTGTAGTTAATAACCTGGTGACTTTTGCTACCTGTATAGCCAGGCCTCACCAGAGTCCTGCAGAATGTTTATCCCAGATACTTCCTTCCTAGACCTTATGTAGTTGGTTGCCCAAATGCTGTTTATATTCAGCTAATATTAGGCCCCAAGGCTGGTTGCTCCAGAGACTAGAAAGTCTGAAGGTAAGACATTGGGAAACCCTACCAACAAGTTATTTCTGATTGGTAAACAAAGACGCTGGAAGCCAATAGCTGGGCAGAACAGGGTGCAAAGGGAAGAAGGAGAAGCCAGCATGGGTTAGGTAATCAAGATAACTTGGCCATGAGGACTGGCCAATTGGAGTTAAAAGCAGCCCAGATGAAACACAGTAAATAATAACTCAGGGTTACTGATAGGAAAGTAGATTTTTAACAGCATAGAGGGTAGGCAGATGCCCAGCTTTTGTACTATTTAAGGTTTATTGTTAATATAAAAGTTGTGTGTGTCTTTCATCCAGGAACTAAAGGGTCAAAGGTAGAATAAAAATTACTGGCTAGAATTTAAATTATTTCTACTACACCCTATCCTGAGCATTGTTTCTCAGTCAGAGAACACATCTTTAGGGGAGATATATTCACTTTATAGTTTGGTGACCTCTACTCTACCTGTATGACCCAGACCACACCTGATTCTCCCATAGACCCTTAAACTGCTTTAAGTTTTATTGTGTACACTGGATTGAGATAATTGTTACCAAGAAATTAGTCCCCAAATTGTACTATACTTAAATGTCTTAAAAACAAAACAAAACCATTAGTATCGAACTCTAGAAGTTTGAACCAACATCTGCTAAGCCATGTTGAATCGGATTTCCTTCTTGCCTCTCAGATCGTGACTCTGCTGCTACACCAGCCCCAAGTCCCCTGCTCTGCCTTCTAAGTAAGTGTAACCTGCCTGTGAAATATTGCTAGTCCCAGATGCTGCTTTGTGGCAAGTCTCTGAGCATTGCCTACCAATACACTGTCATGTGTAACAGCCTAAATAAGTGACGATGTAGCAAAACTAAAGACTGGGACCCTAGCCATATCTTAGGAGCTGACCAGCTCTGCAGGGCCAGTGACTACAGTGCTAGGCAGGAAGACTGCAGGATACATCTTTTAGCAGAGAGCACTCCAGGAGCCCACATGCAAGGTTTGTGGAAAATGCAAGACACTCCTACCCTCACACTGGTCTCTGTACTTCATTTAGGACACACAGAGGATCAGTAAGACAGAGAACAGAGAATACAAATCCAGACTCCTTACAGATTAAGGAATCTTCAGTAAGTGTTTTGAAAGGGTGGAATGTAGCTTGCTGTGTATTTGTACATAATCAATACATAACGGAAAACTTGTGGTTTAGTTACAAAATGGAATGCTGAACAGCAGTTAAAATGAAATGAACCAGACGTATATTAACCATATACATAAAGTTAAAAAATATAATTATGAGCAAAGAAAGCAAAAATATTTCCTTGTTATTACTTATGTGAATTCTAAAACATTCACAGTGATACATATACATGAAGCAAGCACACTGGTAGTAGAAATCAAAAGGCTGACAGCAACTTCCTCTGGAGAGGAAGCAGTGTAGTGAGAAAGAGACGCTTTCAAACGGATATCAAAACTATTTCCTTAAAAGATCAAAAGCAAATAATAATGTAACATACATACTTGAAAACTGGGTCAATGGGCACGTAGATATAAAATATTTTATATCTGAACTTTTAAAACCTAAAATTCAATGCCATTAAAATACCAAGTGTGCAGAAATGGCATCTGCAGTACTGAAGGCATGTCTCTTGTCTCTGGTAGCTTGAGACCAGCAGAGACAGGTCATGGAAACGTGTTCATTCTCAGTCAGTGCTGGTGCTGGAGACTCAGTCCTCAGATGTGCTCCTGCAATGACTTCTACATGGTGCTCAGAGTATGATCTCTTTGGAAACACGGTTTCTCATTTATTGTCCTAACCACCAAGCAGGTTTAGTTGACTGAAGAACCTAACCTGTCTCATCAAACCCAAAAGCTGAAGCATATTATTTATTAACTCAGTTCTGAAAATCTGCAGTAGAAAGGACTGGATGAAACTGAATCATGACTTGTGGATATGAGGAACTCTTTTGGTCTTTAATTTTACAACACTCAGCGCTCTGGTGTACATGCCAAGAGGTAACAGGACATAGAAAATGCAACCATATGGCTCATGCAAATGTGTTAGAAGTCAACAGAGAGCCTGGAACATAGACACGCCCACGGAGTGAACTATAAGCCAACATGTGTTTCTCTGAGCTGCTGCCTTTAGTCCAAGATTAACAGTCAACTGAATGATTTGTCCCTGTGAGTCAAATTCAATGGATTCTCTTGCCTCTTGAGGTAAATTCCCAGAAGGGGAAATGCAGGGTTTTGGTATGATAGATATGACATACCACTGGCAACCAGTCCGCATGCTATCCGCAACCAGTCTCCTGGCCACTATCGGAAAGCCTACTGGACGCTATCAGCTGAAATAGTGTCCTTTGTACCAGGCTGCATCTTCTATCTTAGATGTTTGTTTTTCAAAAACTGTGTGGACAAAAACTCCTCAGCACAGAGTGGAAGTTCCCTAAAGAACATCATGATGACAGTGGGTAGGTGAAATCAGTGTGGTTAGTAGTTATTCTTAGCAACAGCAAGTCTGTGCTGGACAGCGCTGGGCTAACTCCTAACTGAAACCACGAAGTCCATGGGACCCTCTCTAGTCTAACATCCCAGGGACCCTGACACATCAAGCTTTCCTCGTTTGTTCCACTGAGTCCTGTTTAGCACATGCTTTTTCCCCCCCTATTTTTCCCTTGTCTAAGAACTTTATAATTGAATAAGATACAATTTTCCCTGGTAATTTTTCAGACTGTGTTGAGCCAGTACATAGTTTTCAAAAGAAATCCAACCCTCCTGTGTAGTTCCTTTAGCCTTATCAGAAAAACTGACTTTTAAAAGTAACTTGATGCCTCACATGCTCTTTGAATCTTATTATGAGCTTTTAAAGTCTTGTTTTTAATAGCCAAAACCATGAAATTCTGTTCCCTATTCATTAAAAATGAAAAATAACTTAGTCCCTTAAAGCCTTGGATAAAAGTCAAAATTTGTGAGTAGGGTGTAGGCAGGTACCTTGTTTTTGAGAGCAGGTCTCTCACTGGGATGTGGGACTCACTGATTAGATTAGGCTGGATGGACAATGGGCCTCAGAAAACTGTGCCTCCGTCTCCCCAGGAATAGGATTACAAACATATACCACTATGCTCAGGATATTTACACGGATGCAGGGCATCAAACTAGGGTTCTCCTGTTTACACAGCAATGCTTTGTCAACAAAGCTACTTCTTCAGTCCCACACTGGGAATTCTTAAGGTGCAGCTGCTATATGAACTTTAACCTCAACCCTGTATCTTCTGTCCTGAGGCAAAATGGCACCAGGACAGCATTTCAAGGGCAGCTGCCAAACCTGATTGGGGGGGGGGGGCCTCATGGCCATGCTGCCACTAACAATGACAACTGAAGTGCAGCACTGTCTTATGTATCTAAGTTATCTGCCAGTTGTTAGATGTACAAATCACACCTTGGGACCAGAAACAGCACAGTGGCCTACAAATTTCTGATCCATCCCTCAATCAACAAAATTGTACCCACTTATGAAAACACACCTGTTATTATTCCTTTCATTAGTATAACTTCAAAAGTTCAAGTAGCCAAAGGCCCCCAAACACCATCCCAAATGAAAAAGCTATTCTGTTCTCTTTGACTCAGTAAGGGACTCCACTCAATGTTAACTTTTTGTTGCTAGACCATTTAAAGATCATCTCACAGTTTCTTTATAAAATGTAGGTTGATACACCAAGTTCAGAAGCAGAGACGGTCAAAATTTAGCTTTCTTTAGAGAAGCTGATACAGTGATGTGACCAAGAAAAAAATCAACAATTCAATTACAGATATTTACATTCTATCCAGGTCTTTGCTATAACAGCTACAAGGTGTGATGCTGTGAACCCTCAAAAAGGACATCTCACTGTGTCCTGTGGCTTGCTGCACATGGCTGGAGGACTAAGACAAGCATACAGGAGGGATGGGTCTAACAGTGTGTGCTTAGCATCAAGCCTCCTGCAGTTCAGTTCTTGCACGGAAGTCATCTGGGATATTGCTCTGGCAACGAGTCAAAGCCTAATACTGTAATGCTGTCTAGGAAGCTACATAACTCCCTCTCTAACTTCTATCTCCAGGTATCTGACAAGCCTCGGCTGGATCCACAAATGCCATGAGCGTCTTCAGAGGGATATCTATTAATTTACCTGTATTTTGATAAATCCAAGCTCTACTTAATTTTATAGGACACTTTAAATTTTGTTGTTAGGTCTTTCATGAAAGAATCTCTTTTGTAGCCCTAGTTATCCTAGAACTTGCTCTGTAGACCAGGCTTCGAACTCAAGAGATCCGCCTGCTTCTGGCCTTGAATTCTGGACCCTCGGCCTCCCCACTCCCAAGTGCTAAGACCACAGCCATGCAGCATCATACCAGATCCACTTTTGTGAATGAACCACCACAGCTTGTCTAAAGTAGCTGTTCTTTACATGTTTACCAACAACGCATGATGTCATTTCTCCACATTATCATCAACACGACACACTGTCTCCTAACTAAAGCCTCCCTCCCTTCAAGTGTTTCTTTTTTTTTTTTTTTTTCTTTTTCTTTCTTTTTCTCCTTTTTTTATTTTGGAGACAGAATCTTACTATGTGGCTTTAGTTGGCCTGGAGCTCACTATTATGTAGACCAGACTGGCCTCAGAACTCAAAGCAGACTGGCCTGCCTCTGTTTTTTGAGTGCTGAGATTAAAGTTATACAACACTACATCCAGTTCCCTTGTATTTTCTTTATTCATATAAACTACTGTGCAGTTCTGGTTTGCATTTCCCTGGTAATTGGTGGTGTTAAGCTCTGGATACACCTACTACTCATATCTGCCAAAGACATCAACCAACCCTGTTTTCTTTAGGTAGCTGTGTTTGACTGGGCTTTCTGTTGACAGTCAGCCTTAGGAACTTGCTTGAAATGTCTCTTCTCTAGAAGGTTGGCAGAGATTAAAAGAATTGTTAACTCTTTTTGTCCTTGGAGAAATCTTCTGGTGAAGCCTTTTGATCTTTGGGTTTTTATTGGGAGGTTTTGAACACCTGACTTAATCTGTTCATATTTTTACTTCTTACAGACTTGAATATTTCTAGAACAGCCTCCAGTTCTAGACTGTCCTATCTGCTGGTATACAGCTGTTTAGTGGTATTTCACATCCCAAGACTAAGTTCTGCACACATCTCAGTCACACTTCTCAGTTTTGATTATTTTTCTATTGTTCTCTATTGTTGGCGGCTATTCTAATCTTCTGACTCTAACTGGTTGTTTTTAAATGAAAACCCTAACTTTTGCCTACAACCTGCAAGTCCTGGCATGTGTATGCTCACTGTCATTTCTGTCAAGGTATTTTTCTAAGTGTATCTTTTTTTTTTTTTTTTTTGAGCACTGGCGGTTTTAAAATGTATTAATTTACATGTTGATAAAGTTTCCTGTTTTCCTTTTGTATGGATTTCTAGTTTCACTTCACTATGACCAAAATGGACAGTTGATATGACTTTAATCTTCAATTTATTAAGATGTATTTTGTATTCCAAAATATGGCCTATCCTGGAGAATACTCGAAAGAAAAGTGTGCATTCTATTAGCATTATATGGGGTGCTCCATATATATCTACTTGCTGAACTGGGCATCAGCACCAACCTAGGGCCTGTCCACTTACTATTCTTTATTAAGAAAAGAATGCTTTATTCAAAGTGGAAGGTCAGATCCCCTTTCTCCTTGTTTCTATTTTTCCACCACTGTCAATGTGTGCTTTGTATCTGTGCACTGTTGCTAATGTTTACAGCTTAGATCTTTAGAGAACAGACCCTTTTATCCTTCTGTAACATCCTTTACCTCTTACAACAGTTGTGCGGTGTGTGTGTGTGTGTGTGTGTGTGTGTGTGTGTGTGTTTGTCTACTTCCTCTGTCTTGCACAACCATCCTCTCATTTTCAGTCTCTGTATGTCCTTGTATCTAGAAATCCCAGCTCGGTTGGTGGCATGCTTACCTAGATGCACAAAGCCCTGGCTGTGACGGCCAGTACCACATACACTGGCTGTGGTGGTGTACACCTGTCATCCCAGCACTGCACACCAGAGACAAATTCAAGGTCATTATGGCACAGCGAGTCTGAGGTCAGCCTCATACATGAGACCTTGTCAAAATAGAGTTTAAAAATAATGAGAAATAAATAATCTCTGGGTCACTATCTAAATGGTCCTAAAATATATGAACAGGAAAATATACTCAAATAAATAAATATACTCAGATTTTAAAGGAAAATAAACTGATCAAAATAGCTAAAAGTAATTGTAAAAATAAAAGTAAAATAAAATATAAAGCAAGACTGTTGTAGAAAGCATACTTCTTACTGCTTCACTGCCGTGGGTGATATTTTACTTCAGTCTTGCTCACTTTATGTGAAGCCTCACAGGAATGTTTTCTGTTTTACTTACATGAGCCAGTGATCTTTGCTCCCTCTGGTGTCTATACTCAGTATTGCAGAATCTCTGCTACTGTGATAAGCTAGTGTGGCTATTAACAAATAGTGTCCCAGCTACCCAGGAGGAAAAACATCTGGGGTTCTACTATGCCATCCTGAGTCAGGCATGCTCTTGCCGTTCCTTTCATGTTTACTGTTCACTCACTTGTCTGTTTTGCAGTGATTTGCATATAGCCCTGGTCCTAGAGATGGACTCAGGTCACCAAGCTTACGGCAAACGCATTTACCCCCACTGAGCCATCTTGCAGGGTAAACCACACTCCATAATATGCTACTACACTGTTTGCCAGTGTGGTTGCACTGGTTCACACCCTCGTTGTCAATGTATTGAACCAAACCTTTAGCAGACATTAAAGCGAGTGCTATAAAGTTTACTCACTCAGAGGGAGCAGTGGCATACTTTCCTCTAGTTTTCTTGTTGCAGTAAAACGTAAGTTATCATTTAACCACATATAGGTAGTAACTAACACTAAATACATTCACATTACTATTTATGCAAAAGTTTCTACTGCCCCCAACAAACTAAATATATTACACATAACTTTTCTTTCTCTCCTCTCTCCAGCCGCTGATCTCTGCTCTGCCTCCAGCCCCAATGAATCTACCTATTCTAGAACTTCATATAATTAGAATAAAAACATACTTGCTTCTGTGTTGGACTGGTTTTACTAAGCATGTTTACACGATTTTCCCATGCTTGTACATATATAAAACTTGTTTCTTTTTATATTGGACATATATCCATTGAAATATAAATATATCTTGATTTTAGCTGTGGTCAATTAACAAAATTGGTGTACAGTCACCTGTTTTAAATTTTTTTTGGATAATTTTCTACTTACCCTTTAGCCATCAACTTGACACAATTTAAAGTTACCTGAGAAGGAAGTCTCAAAGATTACCCACATCAGACTGGCCTGTGGGGATGTCTGTGGGAGATATCTTGGATGTTAATTGATGTGAGGGGGACGAGCCTACTGTGGGTGGCACCATCCCTATGCAGGTGGCTGTATAAGAAAGCTATTCAGGAACAGTGGTCCTTCATAGTTTCTGTTCCAACTTTGTGCTCAAGTTTCCACCTTAATTCTGTCCTCAGCAATAGACTGTGACTGGAAGTACAAGGAACCCTTTTCCCCTCTTTTTTATAATCAGTGTCTTTATCACATGCTTAGTAAAACCAGTCCAACAGAAGCAAATATGTTTTTATTCCATGTAATATGAAGTCCTAGAATAGGTAGATTCATTGGGACCCAGGGCAGAGCAGAGATCAGCAAAAGAAAAAAGGAGAAGAAATACATCTTGCAGTGGATGTTCTGTGTCACAGAGAAATTCTGTTTAATTCTTCTGGAAAACATCAATCTGTTTTTTTACTGTGGTTGCTTCAACACCAGCAATGCACAGAGCTCCAATTTCTCCTCATCAACACTTGGGATTTTGTTTTTTCTTTCTTTTTATAACCACCATGGTTAAGTGTTAAATGATACTTCATTTTAGTTCTGGTTTACATGCTCCCTATTGTGTGTGGTGTTGAATGGTTTTTTTTTTTTTAGTAGTCAGGTGTAGGAAGCCGTTGGCGCCAGCTTCCCGCCCATTGTTCAGCCTACAAAAACCTTTCCCCTCGTGTTGCTTGGCAACCACATAAGTCACAGCCCACTCTTGGGGCACGTGATTGAGCTACAGGAGGATGCACCAATCAGGTAGCAACACAAGTCTCTTAGGCATATATAGCAGTGCATTTTCTCCCCCACGTGAGGAGAAGAGGAAGACAGTGGAGAGATTGCGGGAGACCCCACGTGGAGGGATGGCAGAGAGATACCACGTGGAGAGAGACCCGATAGGAGAGATTGCGGGAGGTCCCACGTGGAGAGAGAGTGGACAGAGAGATCGCACGTGGGAGACTGCACGTGAGAGGTCGCCTAGGCAGTAGAACCTGGTAGGGAGTCCCCGGCTCAGAGAGAAGTTTCCTGCTCAAGAAGTCCCCTGCTCAGAGTGCTGTACAATAAAGGTTGTCCGCAGAAGAATCTGTTTGTTTGTTGCACGCCTGTTCCTATTGGCGGGAAGCGTGGGCGCGTGACAGTCAGGTACTTTGTTTGTTGTGTTCTGATTATACAGACAGGGTCCCCAACTTGTTTTGTATCTAAGGATGAGCCTCTTGTCTTTACTTCCCAAACTCTGGGGTTAAAACTGTGTGTCACGCCCTATTTACCAGATGTATATTTCTCTGGTAGAATGCCTATTTAAGTCTTTTCCTTGTGTTTGTTTTCCCTTTGTATGACCACAGAGCCTGGCATATACTGGATGTTAGAAGCTAGCCCTCTGCTACTACAATATGTCTCCAGCATCTGTCCAGTTCTGGGTGTTTGTTGCTATTGTTTAAGGGTGTCTAGACATCTCAGACACAAATTCCTTATGGAAGAAATGTGTATATCTGTTTGGTTGTTTGGTTGGTGTTTTGACAGTTTCACTGTGTAGCCCAGACTGACTTCAAGCTTGTTAAGAAGTCCAACCTGGGGTCTGGACATGGTGGTGCATGCCTTAAATCTCAGCAATTGAAAGGCAGGCAGATCTCTGATTTTGAGGCCAGCCTGGTGGTTTATATGAGACTCAACACACCCCAAATAAGTCCAAGCCACTTCAAACACATAACTCTTATGCCCAGACTGCCACTTACAAGGATTATAGGCATGTGCTATATGCCCACCTCGAGATATCACTTATAAACATTTTATTTAATTCTATAGGTTTTGTGTACACTATTTATTTAGTTTCTTTGTGAATCCTTTGATTCACAAAGCTTCTATTCTGTAGTTTCAAGGGTTCAATCCAAGGGCCTTAAGTATACAGGTCAAATGTTCTCCAATGAGCTACCAAGCATCCAAATTTTAAATTTAATGAACTTTTAAAAAGTTCAATTTTTCATTAAAAATCTATCATTATTATTATTATTACTGCTGTTGTTGTCTGTAAGCATCATGTTGGGGAGAGTGCACTACCACGATTCATCTGTGATATCAATGGACAATTCTGTAGAACTGCTTCTCTCTTCCCATCTTCAGGGACTCCAAAGTTGAAGTCAGGTCATCAGGCTTATACAGCAAGTGTTTAACCCACTGAGCCACCTCTCTGGCCCTCAGATCTATTTTTCTTTGTTGACCACATTTTTGGTGTCATATCGGGGGGAGGGGGAGAATCCAGTGTTGCCAGCATCCTTGACAGTGTTTTTCTCCGAGAGTCATACCATTTACTAGCCCTGCACTCATAAAGTCTCGGGACAAACACCAGTTTTGATAGGGCTTTATCTGGCAACAACTTCAAAAAAACCATTTTTTTTTAACACAGTCTCTTCAGTGCCCAGATTCTTTTGGTTAATGATTTGTTAAAAATGCAGTGCTCACCAATGAAAACAGTTCCAGCTTTGCTCACAGAGTAAAGAAACATCTGTGATGTGATTAATTCCTTTTTAATTTCTCTGAATCTATCTCAATTATTTAGTCTAGATTCTAGAATATTGGGTTTCTTAAAGTTGGCCATGTTCACCTCAAACTATCTATTGCCTGGTAGATATTCCAGTTGTTTATAAGGTACAGGTAAGGAACGGGTGGAGTAAAGCAGATGAGCCTAAGAGCACAGAGTCCACGCATTCAGCTCTTACAGTGAGCCCCAGGGTGAGCCTCAGGCTCTTTTTGCTTTGTGCGTGCAAGGGCCTTTTCCTAGTGTGTATACAAAGACATTTCACATGTAACTGCCATGTGACTGCTGATAGAAGAATGACTTTAAACAACAATATTTAAGAACTTCCCACTAAAATACGATCTTCACACAGACCAACTACACTGTGAACATGCATTTGCAACGAGAGAGCGAATCTTTCTCTCATAACCAGACAACACCTTTTGGAACTTGAGCAGAGGGATGTTTGGTTTGACACCTACCGACTTTGAGTTTTCAATCCGTTAAGATGACTTTCTCTGAGCTCAGACACTAATGACACAACCATCTGCAAAACAAAATCAGGTGCAGGTCAGCTCACACTACCACACAATCGATTACCTCATCTCCATCTCTCTCTGTGACACTTCCCTCACCATTTCCTCTCCAACACTCTGGAAGGAAGGCAGTGTCACATCACACTGGCTGCCATGTGGGTTTCTACACTGAATGTCTAGGATTCTGCTGAACCAATGGGTAGACAGGTCATCAGTGTTCTAGAATTAACACCAAAGCCACAGAATATTAAAACATACTAGAGTTTACTTTTTTCTTCCTTTCTTAGTTCCTTGTTTTTAATGCTTTTCATGTGTATGATTTCCACAACATCAAAATGGCTGATAACCATCAAAGATCCCATTTTTGAAAGAGTATTGTGTGTGTGTGTGCGCGCGCACACGCGCGCTCGTGTGTGTCACTTGTCTAGATGGAAGCCAGGGGTCAGCTCTATGGAACTAGTCCTTTCTTGCACTTTCTGTGGGATCACACTGGGTCACTGCTTATATGGCAGCATGGTCACCCACTGGACCATCTTGAATCCCTTCAGTTTTATGCTTTGCTTCAGCATAAAATTCAGTGGGACTGTTTGAGATGAGATCTGCTCTGAAGTCCAGGCTGTGTTTATATTGGTTAAGAGATGCTCTTCTCAGAAATCTGAGTGAGAGAGGTGTGAGAGTTGGAGGGCACCTCACATCTTGCAATACAACCAATTTAAACTTATCCCCTAACCAGCTTACAAATAAGATCCAGACTATGGTTATTTTACTTGGCTTTGACAATTACTATGGGTCACCCCTAATCTACTGTTCTAACTGCTGGTCTGGCTACCTCCCTGGAGGTGTTCTCCAAACACTTGCTGTTTCTCCTGGCCACATGCTTATGGTAGGTCCTCTCTCATAGCATGTCCTCCCCTTCTCATTCTTCCTTCCTCTCTTCTCTACCCACAACCAGGTAACTCAAAATCCACCCGCTTCTAATCTCTCCAGTAGCCAGTTTTATTTAACCAGTAACAAGGTTTGCACAACAAAAAGCTGTTAACTTTGAAAATCCACTAATAGGCCTAGACCTTCAGGTACAGAGGTTAGCATTACAGTAAACAGCAACAGACCAAACCTCAACACATCTTCCTTGTAGCCACAAGTCTACCCCAGGTGAAAACCAGACAAAAGTTCAGCAATTCCCTGAAGGAGGGGAGCATCCCATTCACCCTTCCCATAACTGGTTAGAATTTCAATACTAATAAAGTTAGATACTCACATTTTTAAGCAAACTAGGATAGTAATCAATAGATTCATATCCAAGACTTTTGATAAAAAGACAAACTTCTTTCGTGTCGAATCTGAATGAAGAAAGTACATGAGATAACAAACCCTAGAAAACAAAGAGAAAAGTCAACTTCTCCTGTAAGAGCCAAGGCTCCTATGACACCAGCCATCTATTCACCCCAAGGTGTCAAACAGAAATGCCAGCACTACAATGAGTACACTAAAAGGGAATTTCATTGTGTTATTGTCATTGTTATTGTGTTATACGTTATTGTGGAACAAGACTAATGAGAGAGGCGAACCATAAGGGCCACAAACCATGCTTGCACTGCTGAAGTTACACATGCCAGGGCTTCACACCTGTCACTAAAGCTACAGCCTCAGCAAACATTCTCTAGCACAGACCAATTGCAAGAATTTAAACCTGAAAAAGACCATCATCTCATCAGAAGGGAAAGAAGGGTTACATAGAAATGGTGCCTGGAAATTGACTGCAAAAAAACCCTAAAATTATTATCTCATGCTGTTCACTGAATATAAAAGTTTAGTAAAAAGAGGCCAATGTAAAACTTAGATAAGAAAATATATGTGTTTTTCAAGCGTCTGAGGAAAATATCTGCTAACTAAAAGTCAAGACACAATGGGCAAGGTTAAAGGGGAGTGGAGCTACTTTCTAAGTAAAAATAGAACTTTGCCCTTTTCTGAAAACAACGTAAGCACAAATGAGGAAGAGTGTCAGGGAATGGCTGAGGATCACCTGCAGAAAATTACCATACAAGCTCACAGGTGACAAGTTAGAAGAGCATGTGAAGTGGGGCATTCCTAAGGAAACCCTAAGTGCCTAAAAAATATACTAACAGCAGTCCTCATAAGTAAGCCTTAACCCTGCTGCCCACAGCATGAACCCAGTGAATGAAGGCTTTGGCAGGCAAGGACTTGAAGCTCTTGGAGTTCCCAGGTACTCAGAGAGTGAACCACTGCTCACCACACTGAAACTCCCTGGACTTTGCTACCTGAAGATATCTCAAATGAACAGAGACCCAGGCCTTCCCATTAAATCTCTATCAAATACTCTTAATGTATCTGCCATACACTGAAGAAAATAATTCCAAATCTGGCCCTAGGGATTTCACTGAAAAAGGCTCATTTCAGCGTTGTGCAGAAAACAATGTCTGACAACAGGGACGAGGTGAGAAAACCAGCATCTATGTGGATAAAGATGGGCAGCCAGGAGAGTTGACAGCAAGACAGCAGACAAGGCACCCAGTCCTGCGTTACGTTCCAAGGTGGGCACAGCCCCCACACAGCACACGCTGGGTTACTATGTCTGTGGTATCTATCAGGGTACTTGTTTCCACTTCATCATGAAATAGTTCACATATTCAAAAAAAAAAAGAGCAAGGACTTATGACAGACTATGAGCTGTGAAGTTTGGAGACACGTTAGAAACACTGAGACAGTCTTTATGATACACCCCTTCCACCACTCCACAGATCTTTCCCAAATGGGAAATTCTGGTTGACTCTGGCAAGCTCTTTAGAGCAAAGAAGGCATTTTCTCAAAGTGGCCACACCTGCTCCAGGGCCCTTAGCAGAGCTCAAGCTATGCTGGAATCACAGCTGGGAACCTGAGCCAGGAGACCTAGCCCAACCGAGAAAAGTTTATAGCTGCTTGAGTAACTCCGTGGCCACAACAGAACCCAGAGACACAGCCAGCATTATTGACAGACATGAACATGCTGAGGGAGAGAAGCCAGAGGCTTACATGATGGGAGTGGGCTTTGGAGCCTGTACTGCAGAGGCTCCTTACTAGACAGAACACTGATTACTTAGTATGCTACTAAGTAATTTCGGAATTACAGCAGTTTTTCCTTCTGTTCAAACTTGTGCTAAGAACAGAAAGTAAGCAAGCTGACCACATTGCGTATACCACACAGAAGCATGTGAGGACCTCCGCAAGAAAGCAAGGAACACTGAGGCTGGACCACACATGGGTGCCATTTGAGGTACTGTAGACAGAAAAGACCTGGCCATATATCAAAGCCATATGGAGGTGTCCCACGTCTGTACCAGGCTGGAGAGGCCAGTCAAACAGGCTTGGTTTGGACATCAGCAGCTCTGAGTCTGGTATGAAAAAGCCAGGAGGGAGGGAAGGTGGCACTGGAGACCCTGCCCTCCAATACCAATATAGAAAGCACTTTGTGTGCAGGAGCTGCTGCAGCTGCTTCACAGGCCCTCACTCCAGTTCTCACACATGTAAATAAATATTCTTATCGAACCTTCCTTATAGGTAAGAATACTAAGACAGGTTAGGTGCTGTCCAAGGCTGGATCCCACCCACCTGGCAAATCTCCACAAAACCACTATATGCAACTCAGACCATTCTCAGTGTAGACCCTTAATGCTCCCAGTCACTCTACTATGAAATCCAAATGTCTCCTCGGGGCCAAGAGCCCTGATCCCACCTCTCTGAAAGGAAAGAGCAAGCCTTCTGGTCCAAACAAGAGCTTTACTGGGGGGGTTGGGGTGGGGAGGGGGCCATGAGGGATCACAGATAATATGAGGTGCAGGCCTAAAGGGAGAGACAGTTCCTTGAGTTCTGAGTATGGGTTTGTGGGGGAAGGAAGTCTCCATATGAGCTAGCTTACATATAGGATTGAATTCTAGTTGTCAGACCCGCATGGCAAATGCATTTACCCACTGAGCCATCACTCTGTTATCTGTTTTAATCATAAAAATATTTTATAAAACAAAGTTGCATGGCTTAATTAACATCTGCCTTTTTTGTCTATAACATGACCTGCTATAGAGCAGTGCAAAGGTCCAGCCCCAAATTCAACAAGTAAAGGGCACAAAAGCAGCATACTGAGTCCTATCCTGGGCTGACAGGCTCTTAAAATAAGCAAGCTTTAGTCCTGAAATCTCTTGTTTAAAAGTAGGCTTCGGGAGCTGTGGAGAGGGCTCAGCAGTTATGAACACTGGCTGCTCTTCAAGAATGCCCAGGTTCAATTCCCAGAACCCATATGGTATCTGACAACCATCTGTAAGTCCAGTCCCAGGAGTCTGGTCTCTGAAGTACTGGGCATGCGCATGATGCCAAGAGTTAACAATCAAACAAGATACTTAAACATATAACATAAAAAGTAAAACTTAAACTGCAAAATTAATTAAGCTGGGCTGAGGATGTATCCCAGTGGCCGATTACAGCCTAGAAAACCTGTCAATTCTCAACACACTGCCACCTAGTGGCAAGGGCTTTAAAAACAGAACCAAGAAAGGTTAGGCACTGGCTGCCTGCGCTGAAAGACCAAGCTCATTTTAAGAGGCCACATGACTTCACCCAAGTGGATCTGATAACACGAGGGCCTGACAAAGCCCAGCCAGTGTCTGCAAACAGAGCATGAGCAAATAAACATGTACAACGGTAAAACTGCACATACATCAGCCCCGTTCTTCCAAAGCCTTTCAGAGGTGGAAATACAGAAATTAACATGACTACAACACTTCAAATGTGTGTGACCCCTTGCACAAGCACTTGCCACAGCACGCGTGCAGAGGTCAAAGGACAGTTTCCCAGAGTCCTTTCTCTCCAGCAGTCACGTGGGTCCTAGGATCAAATTCAAATTATCAAGGTTGGCAGCAAGAGCCTTCACCTGCTGATGCACTGGC
The DNA here is from genome assembly GCF_963924665.1 of Micromys minutus. Taxonomy (NCBI): domain Eukaryota; kingdom Metazoa; phylum Chordata; class Mammalia; order Rodentia; family Muridae; genus Micromys; species Micromys minutus. The sequence continues at coordinate 92,611,212 of NC_137969.1, read as the reverse complement.
TCACATACCATGACTGTCAAGAAGAGATGTTTTGTTTTTATGTGTGTGAGTAGTTGCCTGCATGGATGTATGTGTACAATGTGCATGCAGTGTCCTTGAAGGCCAGAGGAGAGGATATCCTTTGGAATTTGAGTTACACGGAATGTTGTGAGCTGCCATACGGGTGCTAGGAATTAAACCTGGGTCCTCTGCACATGGTGTCTGAGCTGGCTCTCCACAGGACGTAAGCCCCTCAGTGATTCCTGAAAAGCACTGGAAAGGCTTTGTCTAGGAAGGTGAGATCTCAAAGGCGTTGTAACTGAATTGGGCAAACCTCCCCTCCTGTTTTCAGATGTTTCGGCTCCTCCCTACTCAATTGCTGCTGGCAGGGGAGCATGCGTGCTCCTGAGGGGACTGAGGAGGATCACAAGGACCTGTGGGCGGGGCATGCTCAAACGAAGAACTAGTAGAGCCAGAGCCGAATTGTGGTGGATATTCCTGGACCAAGACAAGGCATGTATTTTATGCTTTTCTAAACAGTTTTTGTGTGATTAATAAAATCTTTAGAATATACACTCCTATAATCTTCATTATGTCTCTTCAAGTTTTTTTTAAATAAACAACCAAAAATCTGTTTGTAAACTAGGACCTATTATTCATTCATTCAACAAACACAACGAGAGTGGTATGTATCCCACAGAAGCTGGTAGGATGAGAAACACCCCTCCTCCCCACTGACTGTGACGGGTGCAGACAGGAACTTAGGTGCTGTGAGAGCCAAGATGCCCATCAGTGTCTGCAGAAACGAAGGACTGATGGTCCTAAGCCAGTTTTCCGAGCACTTCAGAATGACAGCATCTAAGCCATCCCAAGGCACCAGGGAAGCAGGAGGGTAAAGCAAGGCGGCACCACACAAGTCACAAAGGCACCACGGCTGCTGCCCTCACAGGGCCCTAAGCACAGGCCCACAGACTTAACTTTCTAACCTAGTTATCTGTCTCTAGCAGGTTTTCTTTCTTCCAAGGAAGCCAACAACTCCTTCCTGTCTCTAGCTGCCAAAACTCACCCTTATCTCTCAGAGCCCATCTTTCTCTAAGACCTCTGTTCGGCTCAACCAGAGCCTCCAGGAGTCCTATCTGCATTTCTATCTAGGGGCCTGCAATGCTGTTTAAAGCACACATTCCAGTCCACTTGGTACCCACAGGCTTGGGAAAGAAGGGGCTGTCTCACCATCTCTTACCTCCCCTGGAGCAACTGCACACAGTGAACACTCAAATCAAATTAAACAGAAGGGAAGAGACTCTTTTCTAACTCTCACAGGCTTCCTTTTTACCTGTGAGAACAAGGGAAATTCTGCTTTTTCAAAAGTTGCTTTCTTTTCAGGTCATAATATACCCACAAAACTAAAAATCATGACACTGGTATGCACTCTGACTTCAAAGAGAATGATTCAATTTGGTAACCTTGGCCAAAGCCTCATACTGCTGTGGACATTATCCCACAGATAACTCGTCATTTTACAGCCTGTGGTAGCATGGGGCTTTCCAGAATCTTAGGGCACCCAAAAGGGACAGGACAGCAGCCACAAGCTGCTTCCACTGTAGGAAGAGTCCTAGGAAATTCCAAAGCAAGCTCAGTTGAATTTAAACCAATTGAGAAACTAACTTTGAATCAGTTTGAAACTAACTTTCATAGGTTCATGCAACTTGATTATTTTGCCTTCCCTAGTGTACTTCTCAGGTACATTAAAATGTTTAACCTCTCCTTTCTTGAGTCCCTCTAGAAGTATCCAGCCCACTAGTCTAGAATGGTCCCAGAAGTGGATGTTGGAAAGCTAAGCGGGTAATCTATCTGTGCCCCAAAGCTGAACTAGCCACTTCCTCTTTTGTAGTTTTGCATGTTTGTCTAAAACATTTATGGCATTATACCAGAACTCTTATTTGGCCATTACTGATATTGCTAAATTAATTCAGTGATTTCTAGTTTTTAACACTGGATGTGAGGCTGAAAATTGGACTTCTGTTCTTGACAACATAAATTACCATGTCTCCCCATCACCTCCCCAAGTTTTTACAGATGGTCGAGTGTAAAACGGATGCATAGGCTTCATCTAAGTGTACTCCAGAGGAGAAAACATAGAAATGCTACCCCCTCTCAAGTAAAATGCAGCAGCACAAACTACAGAGCCAGGAAGGAGGTTAAGAGAAGGGCTGCTCTTCCAAAAGGCCCGGGGTCGGTTCCTAGCACCCAGATGGCAACTCAATTCCAGGGGATTCAATGCCATCTTCTGACATGACAGCACTAGGCAGACATGTGTCACAGAGACACAGATTCAGGCAAAACACTCAGACACAATAAAATACATTTAAAAACATTTTTTAAATGTGTGGCAGAGGTTTGTATAAATGGGAACACATAAAAGGTTTTGGCGAGAAGACTCAGTGTCACCAAGATGTGTATTATCTGGGTATAAACTGAAGTTACCAGTGACAGCCCTACATAGTGCTGAGGAAATAGGAAGACTCAATTACTAGACAGGCACCCTGACTCAGTTTACACTGAGCAAGAACGCACAAGGTACAGTCACACCCGTGCCATGAACACAGAGAACACAAGAACACTAGAGTTCCTAAGGAAGGGCAAAGGGCAGTCATCACTCCTTCCCAAATGTCTGAGATCCTATGAAATGATCTGTTCCCAAACCACGAGCACGGCCACACCCACCATTACTGATGAAACTAGAAGGGAGACAGTAGTCAAAGGCTTGACAAGCAATACAAGCTTGTTGTGCTGCAGGTTTTCAGTGGTGCTGCTTCTGGACTAAAGTTAGAGGCATCTTAATGGACAATGAACACATTTGACACCAGGATAACTTATGACCCAAACAAAAAAGAAATGGACCCAACTTATAGGTGCACTTCCATCACAGCGTGGTCTGAATGGGAAGAAATGTCCCCCTACAGGCTCAAGTTTTGAGTTCTTACTCCTTAGTAATACATCCTTAATGAAGAGCAAGGGTGCACTGAGTGTGTTCACCTAAGCAGTGCCTCTGCAGATAACACAAGGGTTAGTGCCCTATCTCCATCTGGAGTCCACAGGAACTTAGCAATATCTGAGCAAAGCAACTGAGCAAATCTGAAATTACGGAGTTTCTTTTATTTCAACCCACAATTTAAGCCTTGAGATGATTTATAACTTGCTAGAGTCCACAGTGACCTCCATCCTAAATGGAAGAGTTCTTTGTTGGAAAAGGGACCCACAGAAACCACGAGCTGAGACACACCTTTACCATACTGCATGGTTGGAAAGCAAGACTCACAGGAGGCCCTGAGAACTGTACCTCCTACACCGAGGCACATAGAAATGTCTTGAAAATAATCAGGGAGTAAGGGATACAACTGGGTTTTCCTTATAAACGAAGCCCTAACTTTCAACAACATGAACTTACTACTCAACACTCCTGAGTGAAGGTCTGTGTTGACACCCTCATAGGGCCTGCAGAAGTACCTGTAAGGAATGAGTAGGCGTAAACAAATCCAACTCCTCCATGCTCAGCACAATTGCTCCTTAACTGATAATTCTTTATGGTTGAGGGAGTAAGGCCAGAAGGCAGATGCCTCAGTCCTTAGAAGGAAGAACAAAAAACATTCATGGGAGGAAATGCAAGAGGAACAGGGATTGAAGAAAAGATCACTCAGAAGCCACCTCACCTTGGGATCCACCACATATGCAGTCACCAAATCCAAGCACTATAGCTGATGCCAAGAAATACTAACTGGCAGGAACCAGATAGAGATGCCTCCTCAAAGACTATGTTAGAGTCATGTAGATACAACTGAGTATCCTCGCAGCTAACCAACAGTCTGAACTCGGGGACTCCAATGAGGGTGCTAAAGAAAGGACCTAAGGAGCCGAAAGGGGTTGCAACCACATGGGAAGAACAACATTATCAACCAATCAAACCCTCCAACCCCCCCATAGACTAAAATACCAACCTTTGTGCACACACTGAGAGACCTATTGATTCAGTTGCATATGTAGCTGAAGATAGCAGTGTCTATGCTAGCATCAGTGTGAGAAGAGGCTTTTGGTCCAGAGAGGCCATGTTTTCCCAATGTAGGGGAATGTCAAGGCAATGGGATGGTGAGGGTGATTAGGAGGGAGTGCACCTTTGTAAAGGCAAATGGAGGGGGAGAGGGGATGGGAGTAGAATGGGGGTGAGGGGGAAGGATAACATCTCAAATGTAAATACAGAGTATCTAATAAAAAAACTAAAAATAGAACACAAATGAAAATCCCTGCATATATTTGTTATTATAAAATATTTGTTGACTAAAGGAATAATAAATTAATAAAGAAAAAAAAAAGGAAAACCATCAACCAAAAAGACAAAACAATCGGAGTGATGTCATGTGTTCCTATAAATTTTTAAAGTGTATAACAAAAGGTCACTAAAGACACATTAAGTGGTTCACAGGAGAATGCATTCTTGACTTTGGCATGGAATTTTCTTTGGGTAGTACATTATTCAAATCCTCAGCATGCCAACTTAAAGGGTGGGACTAATTTTTCCAGTCACTCTTTGTAGTTTGGCATCCCTGGCCAACACTAATTATTGCAGACAGATTCTATGACTTTTCTTTTAAAATCTTGACTTCAATTTTCCCCCCTTTAAAAATTTATATGTCCCACTGCAGCCTAAATGAAATGCTCCACAGTAAAAACCTAAGTGGCCTGGTATTTTTAGGCCCTCTTTCATGTGAAGTAAACACTCAGAAATCTGGAGCTTTGAATCAGCTAGGCTAGTAAGCAAGGCAGAGGCTGCCTCTCTGTACTGCCTCCCCTGGCCACTGTTTACACAGCCCACCCAGAGCAGGTGCTGGCAGAACACAGCTCCAAACATAACAAGGTCTGCAGTCTCTACTTCTGCTAACTTCTGGCTTCTCGCTCAGTTCCAGGAGGGAGTAAGAATTGGTTTTCCAAAGCCGAAATCAAAAGGCACAAGAAAATTAGCTTGGATGCAACAGTACAAACAGGTGCAAGCACAGAAACAAAACCTGTTCAGAATGATGTGCACAGAAAGACAGAACGAAAGCCTGTGTCCTACTGGGGAAATGCATGAGGAATCCATAACAAAGCACGCAAACTCAACTCTGCAAGCACCCCCAAGATTTCTGTCTACCTCATTTTCTAATGTCATGTGGCATTGGTCTTGTGAACCCCAACTCTTCTAAGTCCACTCTGGGTCCTCCAGTGGCCACAAAGCTGGCACTTACTTACACTGCAAATGAAGGTGCAGAGACACCACTGAACTAGACCACTTCATGGGTGGAAACACAGTTTATCTGGAGAATCAAACTGTCAAACTGTCAGGGAATGGAGGAACAGGGAGGGCCTCAGAGGGCAATAGGAAGAGCGTTGACAGTTTCATGGGGATAGGTGTGAACAGGAGGAGGGATGTGGGCCAGAAGAGCCTGGGAGTTAGCATAGGGGTTTTGATCCGTTGGAGGATGTTTGGGTTAGTCAGGAATTAGATGCCCTTTGCCCAGGGTAGTTGACTACAAAGGGTGGACAGAAGGAGTAATGGCCTTTCCTGACAAACAGAAATAAGCCCTACAGAATTCTTAGGAATGTCAAGTTTAGGTTTTTGTTTATCTGAGAGGCATTTTTCTGCTTACCTGGTCAGAACCTAGCCTGAGCTAAGCCCAGGCTGTCATTTAGGACACTGTCATCAGCACTGTTATTTTAGGGCCCCATTTGGACCAAACACACACACACACACACACACACACACACACACACACACACACACACACCAGACCCCACCATGCAGGCTTTGATTTCCAACCAAAATACTCAGGGGCTTAGCACTGCACGCTACCCTAGAATGCTTCCTTGGTTGATTTGCTTGATTGTCCCTGAGCAGGAATTCATTCCCTCTTTCTTCTCTGTCACACCATCACCTCTGCCCTAAACTCCACGTGGAAAACTTCAACTTAAAAAGCAGCAACTTCCATCTTACTACAAAACCAATTTATTAGCTCACCTACACTCGTGTTTTTTCTTCATTCCAACTCTCATGTAGGAAACCCCTTAGTCTTACCCAGATCTTCCTAACAGGGACCCCACTGTCTCCTGCACCATTACTAGATTATTTCTGTCCAGTTATACAAACACTTACTAGCTTAAAAGGGACACATGCTAATGGCTCCCATCTCCCTCCCGATTCCTGCACATTTCTTTGCTCTCCATTGTTCCTACCTTTCTCAGAAAGTTGCTAAACTCCTCCACAGCCCTCCTTTATCTTTCCGCTTCACATCTGAGTAACCCACGATAAAAACAAAACAATAGTGGGTCTCCCTTCTGTGTCACCCTGGGAGCCAAAGCCATCATTTTCCACATGAGGAGTATTTTCATTTTCTGTTTCTGTGACAAAATATCTGACCTAAAAATGTTAAAAGAAGGAAAGCAGGCTGAAGAGAGGGCTTGGTTAGTGGCATGCCTGCTGGGTCAGGAACTAATGGAAGAAACTGGGTAAGCAGCATGTACCTGTAGAAACAGTGCTGGGGAGACTCACTGGCCAGTCTATCCTTATTACTGAGCTCTTGGTCAGACAAAGACCCTGTCTCAAGAGGAAGACTCTCTCTAAGTTAGCATGCAGCCTTGACATGAATATGCAGGCCCATATAAGGTACTAACAAAAGGAGGACAAGGAAGAGGAGGAGGAAGACCAGGAAGAGGAGGACTAGGAAGAAGAGGACCAGGTCGAGGAAAACTAGGAGGAAGACTAAAAGATGGAAGAGAATTAGAATGAGGAACAAGAGGACTTGCTTGTCTTCACTTGGTTCTTCCATCCCTTTAGGCGACATTATGTGATATGAGTATATGACAGAGGCACCTGCTCACTTTAGGTATCCAGGAAGTAAGGTGGGATGGAGAGAAGCCATGGTCTCAGTGTCTCCTTCAAGAACATGCCTCCAATGATGTCACTTCCTTCCACAAGGCCACAAAACCTAAAGGTTTCACCATCTCCCCTAAGTACCATCAGTTGGGAACGTCAAGCCTTTAACACTTGAACCTTTTAATATATGAACAAAGGAGGCAATCCTCCTCCATCCACCCCCCCTCGCCCCAGTGTAGAGAGCCGTTTGTGCCGCACCCAAACATGGCGCCGGCTTCCCGCCAAGGACTCAGCAAACAGAGCTGTTGCCCAGCCAAGAGACTTAGAGCGCATGCGCCACATACGTCACAGCCCGCTCTCGGGGCATACTAATGAGCTACTGGAGAGTGCACCAATCAGGGAGTGACACGAGTCTCCTGGGCATATAAAAGCAATGCATTTCTCTCCCACGAGGAGATCCCCTGCTCAGAGTATTGTACAATAAAGGTTGTTCGCAGAAGAATCCTGTTGTTGCACGCCTTTTCCTGCCGGCGGGATGTGGGCCGCGCGACACCCCAGTTCATTTGTAACTATTTACAAGTCACTCTTAACTGTGTAAGGAGTGGCTCAAATCTAACATGACTACAACCCTAAATCCAAACCTCCCTAAAGCTCTTTCTCATCTTTGTTATTCAATTAAATGCTTCCACAACCACGCAGATGTTCCAGAGAGATTTTAGGCGTTTCTTTTTATAGTCTTTCACTCTCCACTCTAGCAGAGATATCAGCAACTCCTGTCTCTCACTCTTGGGCCCTGCTTTCACCTGAGCACAGATACCATTTTCCCTCATCTAGATGTGGACACATACTCCAGCCTGCCTCCAAGTCAGGGTCATGGTTAACATAAGGAGGGTTTGAAGGAGAGGAGAATGAGCTCGTCGTTCCAGGCACAACATCATTTGCTGTTGTTCTTTCTGCTGCTTCGAGCTGCATGTTTACAGTCCACAGGCTGGTACTTCTCGCTTAGAACTGTTATCACAGGCCAAACCATTGGAGACGGATTGTGGACATTCCCTCCCTTTGTAACTTTCACTAGCAAGCTGGTGTGCAGCCAGGAATGGGATTCACTAGCCTGAAGTGGACAGGGAAACTTGATGCATTATACTTATGAGTGGCATATCATTCTGTGGTCATTTTCCTTCTGCTAGAAGAGGGGCTTCTTCCCTTTGGTGGTAGTCTTCAGGTCATCTCACTCGTAAAACGTTCCCTGTTACCCAATCCCCATGCGAGGCATCCCTCTTACTTTCTCACAATCCACCCAAGTGCACAGTGCACCAGGAGCTATGATGGGCACTTGTCTTGGAAACCAGATACCATACACTTACACTTTCTTACCAAAAATGTATGGGAAACACACCTGGCTGAGATTACGCCAGCATGTAGTATTCTCCATGGATTCTGCCCCCATCATGCTGACAGGTGTGCATGGTAGCTGGCTATGGTGTGTTTTCTGTTTCCTCATGGCTAATGACACTGAAGATCTTGTCAAGTGCTTTGCTTGATCACCCCTTCAGGTCCTAACAGTGAGATTTTATGGAGCCCTTTTTCCTATGGTAGCCCCTGCCAGTATCTTCTACACAGCAGTACCCTCTTCTCTAGGGACCTGTTGTTCGTATTTTCACATCTCCCAAGTGAGAGGGCCACAAGAGGGTCATATGACACAGGAAATACATGTTATTAAAATTACTTTTTTTTCTTCATATTATAAAGGCAAAATATGTTTTCCCTTGAAAAACTAAGATGAAATGCTGCAGAGATAGTTAAATTGATAAAGTGCTTTTCACACAAGTGTGAGGCCTTGAGTTTGTATCCCAAGCACCCAGGAAACATGCCATGTGGGGTGACCTGTACCTGTAACCCCAGCATTAGGGAAGCTGAAATACAAGACTCCTGGGACACTGACAGCCAATCTAGCTGGCTGAGCTCCAGGTTCTGTATGAGACACTGTGTCAACTATGAAGAACAGTGATAGAGGAAGACATCCAACATCCATCTGTGGTCTCTACATGTGCACCACACAGACACACACAGACACACAGACACACACAGACACAGACACACACACACACACACACACAGACACACACAGACACACACACACACACACACACAGACACACAGACACACACACACACACACACACACACACACACACACACACACACACACACACTCACGAGCATCCCTAATCAGAAAATTGTAAACCTGAAATGCTATTAGCAACAATGTGACATTTCAAGCAAAATATTCTCCACATCAAACTTTAGTCTAGATTCTCAGAAGCCACATAATAAACCAAATTCACACAAAAATCCCCTTTCCTAAGTGTGGCTCACTCTTCTTCAGTTTCTTCAAAGCTAATCTACTAACAAATTTGTTATTTCTTTTATCAGCAAGGAAAGGATACAGATTCTGTAGAAACTGCATGGGGAAGGAAGAAAAAAATATTTGTTACCACATAAGGCCTGAAAACTAGTAAACAATAAAACCCATTAATTTAGTGCCTACTGATTCAAATTTGTTCTTTTATGAATAAGAAACACCAAACACTAATACTAGCCAAGATGTTGAAAGCCACCTACCTAAACAGCAGTTGATTCATTTCTACATGATTGGTAATAGTAGTCTAAAGGTTTCTACACTTAAAAAGATTTCCAGACACCAAGTCCCTTGACATACTCGAAACCTCAGCCTGTGACCCTGCATGCCATTCCACAGTAGTGTGTGCACCTACACCTTGATTACTTAAAGACATTTGCAAGTATGCCCACACAGCAGAGAAGGCATGAGAAAGAAAACTGAAAACCTTGGAGAGCCATTGGTAGGCTCGGGCAGCAGCACAGTCAACCGATATCCACGCAAGCAGCCTGCAGAGTCAACCACAGAGAAAGAGGGAACTTCCACTCTACTACATGATTGACTTCAGGGTGCTTCTCACTTCCCAGCTGGAAAGATAATAGGACAGCAAGCAGAGAGCCCTGTCCCTAGCAAATGCAGGCTTTGGGGCAGGACACTGGCCCAGCCCTGACATTAGTCAACACCAGTGATTTTGCTTTAAATGTTTAGTGAGACACTAAGATATAGAGGAAAAGGCACCTGCACACGATCTTACATCATATTTCCTAATGATAGAACTTTATCTCATGGGGCAGTGATGCCTCTTGTAACTCATAAGCAATTATATTTAAAAGTAATATTGGTAAAACAATAAATTCATATACATATTTGAAATCTTTTAAGGGCAAAAGCAATAATTATTTTGCCAGATGTTTTCATACAAAAACTACAATAGCAGTTAGAGCTGGGTACAGTACTTGTGTACCTGAGTTCACGGACAGCCTAGACTGCCCAGAGATGGGGGAGGGCAAGTGTAGGGCTCCATGGCTGGCATGTGTGGAAGTCAGTTTTCCAGTGCACAATAATAGGTGCTTAGTAACTTAGAGAAGAGTTTTTAGTCCACAATTGTAGGCTAAAAATACAAAGAACATTGCTTAGGCTCTGGTGAGGGTCCTCACAGCAGATGGCTTTATGTCAGAAGTATGTGTGACAGGGACAGACAGTCAGATTGACAGGCTGAAGACTAATTTAGGTCATCTGAGGTGCCAGAAGCTCCCTACAGCCCCCACCTCTTAAATATCTATCTCCTCCCAACTCAGCCACACTAAGGACCAAGCTCCCAATAAATGAGCTCCCTGTGTGCTTACAAAAACCACATCACACCCTACATGCATGGCAGAACACATAAAAAATGGCAAGCTACAGTACTTGTCAAAAGCTGTGTCATAAAATGCAGAAGGGACAGAGCCATAGTACCAACTGCTTCTGAAAACAGCAAAGAGTAGTGACTATGAAGCCATGGCCCTCCACTGCAAAAGGTAGTGACGATGAAGCCCACAGCCCTCCACTGCAAAAGGTAGTGACGATGAAGCCATGGCCCTCCACTGCAAAAGGTAGTGACGATGAAGCCATGGCCCTCCACTGCAAAAGGTAGTGACGATGAAGCCCACAGTCCTCATTAAACTTACTGATAGCTCTGCTGGACAGAGTTCCTTTATAAAAAGATACATGTTTTAAAGGGTACAGATAGCAACTAATAGCACCTATTAGGCTATCTCCCTCTACCTTTTATAGATTTGCTTGTATAAAACCCTCATGGTGCTGACAGACATTCATTTGAGAGCTGCAGTAGCAGATAGAGGATAAATAAGAACAATTTTTATATATTTTTAGTTTCAGGGTCACAAAGCCCTCTGTGTCTACAATGTTTATTATCTAGTGATAAATATAAAGGAGCCCTTGGGCACAGTACAAAGCACAGGACTCCTAGAACAGGTGTGAACTATAAACATCACCAGAGACAGGACAGCACTACTGTTGATTACAAAACAGAGTTAGCACAAGCTAATGTGTTCTTTACAGACCCTGGTCAGGAACATTAAGTAATTCAAGAAGAGGAGTCTAAACTCGAAAAACATCTATCACTTCAATGTTCTGGGGAAATGTTCTCAGAGTGTCTGTGAGCACTAACTTTCCCAGGGTCACAGGCAGAACACTGCAGGACCACACACAGCGAGCCTAACCTGAGGTGATAAAGGTCTTCTAGACACAATGTCAAGGGACGGTTGACCCAGTGTCTCAAGGCAAATCTGAGATCCATGAGCAAGCACAGGAAGAACTAAACACTTCCTCACCAGATCATGCTGACTGGTAACCTGAAGATACAGCATTGAATCTTTACACTAGACATAATTAACAAACTGGACACGCTTGCTCATTCCATTGAAAAACAACCTTCATTTCATAATGGAAAGACAAATCCAAATGCTGGCTATATTTGACAATTTTTAACTTGTCCCAACTGCACCCACACCCTGGGCTAGAGGGTGCTCTATCAAACAGCCCAGTTCCCACAAAACAGGAGGACTCACAGAGAATGGAAGAACCCAAAATGGCTCTAAAGCATCATCAGTGAAGTTGCTTGGAGCTGAGCTCACCCAGTGTCATCAGAACAGAGACTCTCCAGGAGGTTTATCATGAATGGAAATCACCAAAGCATCTGAGGTTTGTTCTTAATATAACCCTCCAAAATCCATCTAATGGGATTAGGTTTCATGTAAGAATTGATTCATTCCAAAACATATGACCATTCTTTCATGCTGGTCTGACAGTGTTTCTATATATTATAATTATGGACAATGCACCCATCTATATCAGCCTATAGGAAAAGTACAGTTTGCACTGATTTTATTAGGGATTACTATATACAAGCTTACAAGTCACTCTGGATTATATCTGTTCTTTATGTTGTTCAGTCACGTGTAATGATAGCATGGTGCATTCCAGGCCAGCCTGCCTCAAAAACCAACAACAAAAATTAAAAAAAAAAAAAAAAAAGAAAGAAAAGATTACTCAAGAACAAAGTACGCAGCAATGACAACTTTTTTAAAGATTTGTTTCTTTATTTCATGTATGTCAATAACACTGTCACTGTCCTCAGACACACCAGAAGAATGCATCAGATCTCATTACAGATGGTTGTGAGCCACCATGTGGTTGCTGGGAATCGAACTCAGGACCTCTGGAAGAGCAGTCAGTGCTCTTAACCTCTGAGCCATCTCTCCAAGCCTCATGACAACAGTTTAAAACAAGGAAGAAACAAGATGCCTCAGAAATGTATTAGAGAAAACAAGAAATCAATTTAATGTTTTTCTGCTGTTGCTGTTTTGGGGTTTTTGTTTACTTTGTTTTGTGTTTTTGTTTTAAGAAATAAGTAAAAGTATTGAATTCACTTTGCTGAGACTGAGGAGTTACCAACTGCCAATGGCCACAAAGTCAACTCAGCTTTGTACTTAAGTAGATATTAGAAATATTAAGTTTTATTTTAAAGCTGGACAGTAAAAGTAAAAGCAAAGAGATTCCAGAAGATTCTGCCTGGAAAAAGCAAATCATCTAAATAACAAACATCAAAAGAGAAGGCTCTAGAAAAAGAAGGAAAGGGAAAGTTGTCAAGGTTAAGCAACCAAAATAACAGCCTAAAAGCAGAGAGAGAGGTCACTTGTGCTCCTTGTCATGGACCCTCTCCAGGAACTGGGTGGAGCCATCTGTTGGGCTGAAGCCATGACCACCCACAGGACGCTGATGAGTGCTGCCCCCCAGTGTCTGCCAGGACGGTCTGCACCACGCTCTAGGCAGTACATTTTCAGTCTTTTATAATTTGTTGCATGTGTTGTGTGGCAAGTACCCTACACTGTCTAACAACAACAACAAAAAAAAAAAAAAAAAAAAAACAGGAATAGCAAGTTACTTTTAATGTGTACAAATATCTAGAAGAACTTTCACAAAATGATTTAACTTAACATCTATCCCCTGCTGTAATAGAAAGGGGTCTATTTGGTCCCCGTAAGAAGACAAACAACCCAAGTTAACCAATCCCTTAACAAACAGCTAAGATGAAGGCTGAACATGTACAAAAACAGCATTTACTTTCCATCTACCCAGTGCTCGAGCACACTGGAGACACCAAAGGGCACAGCAGTTAGAAAATCCTATAGATGTGCTTCTAACTTTTCTTTCATTAGAAACCCGCCTCCTCTTCTAATTTTCTTCACAATGAAAGTAACAGGCTTTAAATAAATCCTTTTCAAGCTCATCAATCCAGGTATGGAATGTAACTGTCACCATGTACACCAAGACAAGTACTAGAGAGAACGTGTACCAAACGAACAGGAGACAACTAAGCCTGGCTCTGCTCACCCTAAAGACCAACAATACCATCAAAGTGGGAAGGGGACTTTCAGATTTTGTTTTGATGACAAGTCAGCTCAGACCCAAACAAGTAAGAAAGGTTCAAGCCTTCATCTATGCCAGACTGCATAAAGACCTCTGTCTTGGAGGGACATGTGAAGGAGCTGACAGGGACAGCTGACTAGGGTCACTATCACAAAACAAGAAAAGAAACTCAAAAGGAAATAAACTGTCACATGCATTAAAAAGAAATCCTTAAAGTAATAAAACATGTAACCTTTTAAGGATCTTTTTGAAAAGCATAAAATTAAAACAAGACTGTCTCACTTCTGTGACCCTGCTGCCTAGGACAAAGGACAGCCTTCTATCTGGGAAAACAAGCCTCCTTTGAAAGGCTATGTACTGAGCTTAGGCAAGCAGTGAGCCCTTCTCTTCTACATATACACCAAAGGGGATAGAGAGATATATATTCCGAACCACAAGACAAAGACTCAGAAAAACAACTTAGATTTGTGGTGGCCTCCAAAAGGACTGCCACTCTCTGATTCTCCTTTTCTGTGACTGTCATAGTGTCATCACCAGAGCCAAAGGGCTCAGCACCACATGAAGTATACTGTCAGCCTGGAAATGAAATGATGCATAGGACCCTGTGATGCACACTTCTATACACACAGGACACACTGACAGGCACACCAAGCTCCTAAACATCACCGAGCCCCAGTTATTAAAGGACTGGGTGACTTACCAGCTTTTAGACATCTTATCCATGTACTGAATTCAACATAAATTTCAACAGAAAAACCTGGAAAACTTTTAGGAGTGTGTGGTGACTCCATAGAGAGAAACTTGCCAAAGAACTTCTCATGAGATTCCTCTGCCACTTCTGCAACCGCCTCTGGCCAGTTGGCAAGCCTTGTGGTTTCTTCTGGATTAAGCTGCCCTTGCTGGTTCAGTGTGGGGACTACCGAGAGGACTGGACTGCAGCTGCTGTATTTGGTGTTTGCTACTGGACTGAACTGCTCACATCCTGAAAACAAAGACTGGACTGCCCCCAAAGAACAATTTGAAACAAGTCTACTCCCCCCGTGTCCTAATAGCTTTTCTACTACCTCTGGTGGGTGATGGACTAGAGGAGAGGCTAAACCCTTATTACAATAGGTTCAGAAAAATTTATGCCTACAGAGGTCAGTTTTCAGAAGTTGGTTCTTTCCTTTCACAACGCATAATATTTCATTTTATTTGGCACAAAAAAAACTTCAAGTTACAGATGCAATTTCTGTGAATCTTTACAATAGACAGCGGGTTTTGAATATACAGGTAGGCTCAACAGGGGAAAGGACCTAGAAGGTGAAAGAGGAAAGTAGAGCATAAACTCTTAGTGGCAGCCTGAGGATTTGATGGCTTTGAAGGGCAGGGCAGGAATCGAAGGGATCCAGGTAGCCTCTAGCATCTGGGAAGAGAGGCAGATTCAGGACAGAACACAGCTCTGTTGACCAGAGCTTGTACCTCACTGAAACTCATTTTATACCCTTTCAGAACTTCAAGTTTCAGGGGAAAGGCTGTTATGTCATCTGTGGTTATTTGCTGCCAGGAGGGAGTCCTTCTCACTGGTGTCTCTTCTTTCCTACTGTCCTGGGCAGACTGACCACAGTCTTTTGCTCACATCCCTACATTTCAATTCTTCAAATACAGATGAAGGGATGGATGAAATGACACCAAGCCTCCCACCTGAAGCTCCACTTGCAAATCCACCAGCACAGCCCAGAACTGCATTATATAACACATGCAACTCCACCAGCACAGCCCAGAACTGCATTATATAACACATGCAACTCCACCAGCACAGCCCAGAACTGCATCATAACACATGCAACTCCACCAGCACAGCCCAGAACTGCATCATAACACATGCAACTCCACAAGCACAGCCCAGAACTACACTATAACACATGCAACTCAAAATTTCAGGTCACTCATACAAAAGTCCACACTCTGTTAGCACCCTCATCTAACATCCTACAAACAAGCACATGACCCTGAAATGAAAACAGGAAGCCTGTATGTTCAGACCATCATTCACAATTTTTTTTAAAAAATCTAAACAGACGTATATACCTCATAAAAATTAAATTGAAATGAGTAACATACCCAAATTTTTTTAAAAATTAAGAATCAAATAATCCTATTTTAAAAATGGGGTACAAAGCTAAACAAAGAATTCTCAACAAAATGGCTGAGAAGTATCTAAAGAAATGTTCAACATCCCTAGTCATCAGGGAAATGCAAATCAAAACAACCCTGAGATTCCTCCTCACAACAGTAAGAATGGCTAACATCAAAAACTCAGGTGGCAGCAGATGCTAGCGAGCATGTGGAGAAAGAGGAACATTTCTCCACTGTTGGTGTGACTACAGGCTGGTACAACCACTCTGAAAGTCAGTCTGGTGGTTCCTCAGAAAATTGGACATAGTACTGAGAACCCAGCTATACCACTCCTGGCCATATACCCAAAAGACGCTCCAACATCTAACAAGAACACATGTTCTACCATGTTCATAGCAGCCTTATTTATAATAGCCAGAAGCTAGAAAGAGCCCAGATGTCCTTCAACAAAGGCATGGATACAGAAAATGTGGTACATTTACACAATGGAGTACTACTCAGCTATTACAAACAATGACTTCATGAAATTCTTTGGCAAATGGATGGATCTAGAAGCTATCATTCTGAGTGAGGTAACCCAGTCACAAAAGAATACACATGATAAGCAGATACTAGCCCCAGAAGCTCTGAATACCCAAGAAACAATTTACAGACATTATGAAGCTCAAAAAGAAGGCCAGAAGGCAGATGCCTCAGTCCTTCTTAGAAGGAAGAACAAAAAACACTCACAGGAGGAAATGCAAGGTTGAAGAAAAGATTATTCAGAGACTGCCTCACCTGGGGATCTACCCCATATGCAGCCACCAAACTCAAGCACTATTGCTGATGCCAGTGCTTACTGGCAGGAATCTGATATGGATGCCTCCTCAGAGGCTCTGCCAAATCCATACCAATATAGAGGAGGATGCTTGCAGTTAACCATCAGACTGAACATGGGGACAATGAAGAAGCTAGAGAAAGGACTGAAGGAGCTAAAATGGTCTGCAACCTCATGGGAAAAATAACATTATCAACCAACCAAACCCTCCAGAACTCCCATGAACTAAAACACCAACCAATGAGCACAGATGGAGAGACCCATGGCTCCAGGTGCATATGTAGCAGATAAATAGTCTGGCATCAATGGGAGAAGAGACCTTTGGTCCAGTGAAGGCAAATTTTCCCAGTATAGAGGAATTGTTGCAGTAAATATTAAAAAATAATCAAACAGTTTATCTCTTTAATGGCCCTGAGGTCTTACTCCTCTGGCCCAGCTTTATTTTGGAGTCATGCACACCTTTGTCGCCCAGTCCGAGAGCCACCTCCACGACCCAATTTGTCTGCACAACTCCCTTCCCTAGTGGTTCTCTGCCTCAGTCCCAGGGTGTTTCCCTACCCCAAAATCCCACATAAATACAACTCTACAGCCTGATAGCTTTTCATACAAGTTTATATATTCAACTGTCAATCCACAAACCCTCTACACAACAAGATTACATCAAATAAACAAAGATACAAACTGCCCTTCTATATAAGATACTAGACCTATAAAATCCTTAATGTTCATAGCTATTTAACACCAATTAATATCACCTGGGTCTAGCTGGTTCTTGGGAACCTCCAAGTTGCCTTCACCCTCTGTCCTCTGACCTCTTCAGAGCTCTCAACCCTCCACACCTCCCTCGCCTTACCCAGTCACTGGCTTTCCTTTATTTTACTAATTAAAATGGGAATGTTCAGTTGGAGTCATAGGACTAAGCAGCCCTTCTTGGGGAAGTGGAATTAACATTAAAATACAAACAGCTTCAGGACAATCTACAGGGACTGTCAAGGCACAGAGGTGGAGAGGGTGATTGGGAGAGGTGCAATTTGAAATGTAAATACAGAGAATAGCCAATAAAATAATTTTTAACAAAAGTGAGAATATCTCCAAACTAGAAAATTATTTGCAGAAGAGATAATATATGAACAGTTAACCAGAGTGTACACTGGACTTTTAAATTCAACAACAACAAAAAGACAAATTAGGAGGCTGGAAAGAAAGTTCAAAGTATAAAGTACCTGTCAAAGTCCAGATCTCCGGAACCCTCGTATATGCCTGGTAGATGTGGTAAACCACCTATAATTCCAACTATAGAAGACGGGATTGCAGAGGAAGCTGGCTAGCTAGACTAAACATATCATTAAAAATAAGGTATTGGAAGATCACCCATGCTCATGGAATCAGTAGGGTTAACATAGTGAAAATGGCCATCTTACCAAAAGCAATTTACAGATTCAATGCAATTCCCATCAAATTTTCAACACAACTCTTTGCATACCTTGACAGAGTAATTCTCAACTTTATATGGAAAAACAAAATACCCAGGATAGCTAAAACAATCCTGAACAATTATAGAATTTTCAGAGGTATCATCATCCCTAACCCCAAACTGTACTACAGAGCAATGGTAATAAAAACTGCATGATATTGACATAGAAACAGACAGGTTGACAAATAAAATCAAATTGAAGACCCTGAAATAAATCCATACATCTATGGACACTAAACTATACACTGAAAAAAATACAATAAAAAAATGTAACAAATGGTACTGGTCTAACTGGATGCCTACATGTAGAAGAATAAAAATAGATCTATATTTATCACAATACACAAAAACTAAAGTCTAAGTGGATCAAAGACCTCGATGTAAAACCAGATAGTCTAAATCTAATAGAACAGAAAGTGGGGTATAACCTTGAACTCACTGGTACAGGAGACAACTTCCTGAACAGAATGCAGCTCAGGCTGTAAGATCAACAACTGACCTCATGAAACTGGAAAACTTCCGTAAGGCAAAGGACACTGTCAATAGGAAAAAATGTCAGCATACATATAGGTTCCCCAACCCTACATCTGACAGAGGGCTAGTATCCAAAATTTATAAAGAACTCAAGGAGTTAGACACCAACAACCTAAACAACCCAATTTTAAAATGAGGTACAGAGAGTTAAACAGAGGAATCTTGAATGGCTAAGAAGCACTTAAAGAAATGTTCAAAGTCCTCAGTCATCAGGGAAATGCAAATCAAAACAACCCTGAGATTCCATTCTACACCAATCAGAATGGCAGGGATCAAAAACTCAAGTGACAGCACATGCTGGTGAGGATGTGAAGCCAGAGGAATACTCCTCCATTGCTGATGGAAGTACCAAACTTGTACAACCACTTTGGAAATCAATTTGGTGGTTTCTCAGAAAACAGGCAATAGTTCTACCTCAAGAGCCAGCTATACCACTTCTGGGCATGCACCAAAAAGATGTTCCCCCATCCCACAAAGACACTTGCTCAACTATGTTCATAGGAGTTTTATTCACAATAGCCAGAAACTTGTAACAAATGTCCCTCAATTGAAGAATGGATAAAAAAAATGCGGCACATCTACACAATGTACTATTCAGCTATTAAAAACAAAGACATCATGAAATCTGCAGGCAAACTGATGAAACTTGAGAATATCATCCTGAGTGAGATAACTTGGACCCAAAAGAACATGTATGGTATGTACTCACTTATAAGTTGGTATTAGTCATAAAATACATGATACCCACAAGACACTCCACAGACCCAAAGAAGCTAAACAAGAAGGAAAGCCCAAGCGAGGATGCTTGAATTTCACTTAAAAGGGGGTATAAAATAGTCATAGGAGGCAAATGGAGGGAAGGAACGGAGTGGGAGATGAGATGGGGAGGGAATGGGAGGCATTTAAACACTTAGTCCCAGTAGGTGATGCTATGTGGGAGGCTTAGGAAAGTTGAGAGACTCGGCCTGGCCAGAACAGAGCTTCCTGTTCTCTCTGCTTCCTGTTAGCAATGTAGGATACAGCTGCAGCTCTCATGCCTGCCTGCGGCCACTGTCCTCCACCCCATGATGCTTCTCTTGTCTTCCTGGAACCTTAAGTTCAAATAAACCCAAACTTCTGTAAGTTGACTTGGTCATGGTCTTTTATACACACATCTTATGTAAACAGTCATAAGAAAATTTTTACCTTTTTTAATATACAAATAAGGGTTGCAATGTATAAAAGAACCACAATGAACACAGCCCTAGTTCCCCAAAGAGAAACTCATCTCGGTGATTCTGTAGATTAGCAGAACTATAAAAGCCTTCTGAGAGCCGCATTTTAGAAGTACTCCTTGCATCTACCACAGAGTAAAGGGCCACTTAAACCAAGATTTATGAGCTTCAGTCCCTCTGGTTCTTTGCCATGCTGCTCATTGGCAAAACTCTAACACTGTCAGTATTAAACAGAACCAGAGTTGGTAGAAACAACAGTCAAACTATGACACAGTACAGCACTCTGTTGGGACATGCAAACTAATGGCAGTCACCAGCTCACAATGCCTTGCTTCTGGGGAGATGATGTCAAACCCTCCAGAAAGATCCATGTGTCTGGGATGTAGAGCCTGTGCAGCCACACACAGTGCAAACATCCACACCCTTCAACACTGGCTCCATACTAGGAAGCACCTCCCACAACAGACTTTTCAACCTACTTTTCAGGTTATTCCTAAATGTACCAAGGAACGTGACCTGGGCAATTCAGACAAAACTTCAGTGAACTTATGTCTTAGTAAAATATATCTGTGAGATGTGAACATAAAAGCTCCCTTTACTTCAGGCTGGTGACAAAACAGGAAAAGCAGAGTGAAATAAGGGCAGGGCTGTGGGAAACAAGAGTCAGTGGTCTATGAACTCAGTCAAAGTTCTACTTACATGGAAGTCAACACAACCAGAAATAGACAAACTGAAAGTATACAACAGGCCACCCAAGCACAGCAGTGCAGCCCAAACAGCTTATCCTCCAGCTGCTGAGCGTGGCAGGGCAGCCCAGCACGCAGCAGCATAGCCGAGCACTGAACATTCAGGTGCAGACTTTAATAACATTTTCAACTGTTACTGAATTGTTATAAAAGCTTTTAAAATCACTTGTATATACAAACATAGTTTTTCCTAGCATTTATATTATTTAATATAAACAAAGATTAATACTTTCCAGCTAAAATTTAGTGCCAGAATTAAAATATGCAAATGTATGTGTTCAAGATATGGTATAAAAATATTGAAAAACAATCCCAAAAATTCTATAGTAACTTTGTGTTGGATGGTATTTTGGATCAATAATAACCTTATAAAGTTAATTTTCACCTACTTTGTGTCCTGTAATCACAAACAGTTAGTGTCTGGTTGCCTTTCTAGCTTCATGGTTATTAGCACACGCTCCAGGAACACCAAGCTGCAGGTGCCTACAAGCACCAGAAGTCCCTGGGTCTGCTTTCTCCCACCATGCTTTGCACATTCTGTATGTTGACACTCCTGGTCATTAAGAAATGACCAGCCAACTTCACGACACACCTAGTTTGCCGCCTCCCACAGGAAGTGTCTCCAGGTCCCCAAGTCTAAGCAAGTATCCTCCTCTGGGCTACCATTATACCTACCTGCCAACAACACTTTACTGAGAGCCATGCACCACTCTAGATTGTGTGGGCTCTAGTCTTAGTTGCCCAGTGAGAGAAATTGTTTGAATTTTACCTTCCTGCATTAGTGTTAATTTAAGTACCTCTCAGTGCTAACTTACCCAGGCATTAAACAAAAAAGGACTACAAAATAAAAATATGAAGCTAGGAATTTTTAAATGGACTAATAAAGTCATATATTAAATGTGCAAATTTAATCCAGTTATCCCAGAAACAATTTACTACATGAGCTATTTTGGGACTCAGTGAGCTATCCAATATAAACTTGCACACTAAGAAATTATTCTTAAATAGCAAACATTCTATAAAGCACAATGATCAAAAAACTAAAAATGACACATTATTTTATTAAAGGCTAGGTATTGTTCTATTCCTACAGCTTCTCCCCTCTAACTCAATTCATCAGTTCCTTCAGCCTCTTACGTGAATTTTTCTTCAAACTAAATTCTGTATTCATACCTTCCCTTGCCCAATCCTTTTAACTCCTTGTGTACCTTTTCTTCTTCCAATTTAACAGAGAGTACAATATTGTATTTATCATCACCATTAACAATTTTGTCTAAAATAAAGGACACAAAAAGAGTGGAGGTGATGTATCACCTGCCATCAATGGGCCAAACCCTATGTACCAATCTACCATCAATGGACCAAACCCGATGTACTAATCTAGCACCAATGGACCAAACCCTATGTACCAATCTAGCACCAATGGACCAAAACCTATGTACCAATCTATCACCAATGGACCATAACCCTATATACCAGTCTACCACTAATGGACCAAACCCTATGTACCAATCTAGCACCAATGGACCAAACCCTATGCACCAATCTAGCACCAATGGACCAAAACCTATGTACCAATCTATCACCAATGGACCAAACCCTATATACCAGTCTACCACCAATGGACCAAAACCTATGTACCAATCTAGCACCAATAGACCAAACCCTATGTACCAATCTGCCTGAGCAATTTCGTAGCCATGGATGGCTCACAATTAGTGAGTCTGACGGTACTGCATCAGCAAGTCCTCAGGCTGTGGCACCTAGTAGGGGCAAATTAAACAGCAAAAGTAGCCAATCAGATCAGGTCTCCAACTTGTGCCTGCCATTTCAGAGAAACAACCGTGGGGGAAAACTAAGAAGCAATCAGCTCTCTGGGTGGCTGTCACAATAAATGAGTTTGAAAGCATGAGTAGCTGTGGCCTAGGTATCAACTTTGAAACACAAAAATAGGGCTGGGCTCCATGGATGCTAGTTTTGGGGGTTTGTTTGGTGGTGGTGGTGGTGGTGGTTTTTTTAAGATTTTATGTGTATGAGTATTTTGCCTACATGCACATAGATGTGTACCTCATACATGCCTAATGCCATGGGTCCCCTGGAACTAAAGTTACCAACGGTTGTGAGCTGCCAATGAGGGTGCTAGAAATTGAACTTGGGTCCTCTACAGGAGCAGCCACTGCTCTTAAATATTAAGCCATCTCTAAAGTTAAATTAAAGCCTCCATTCTAAACTCATGCTTATCACAATAAAGATTCTGAGAAACAGAGCCATTCTTGGAGAAAAATTAAGTAAGGACTTAAACCAGGCTTACAGGGTAAAACAGTGCTTCCAGCAATAGCTGGCAGAAAACCTAGTACATTCTTTTCATCATTACCAAGTATTTTTTGAAACCACCCAGCATGCAGTGGTGTCAGCACTGAGAGGTTCATCATAAGGAGCAGTACTGCAGGAAAACCTGAAATCTAAACAGCTAGACATGCAGTGAAAACCTAACAGTAAAGGCAACCTGTTAAACCAGAGGTTCTCAACCTTCCTTTCAATACAATTCTTCAAGTTATGCTGACCCCCAACCATAAAATAATTTCATTGCTACTTTGTAACTATACTCTTGCTACTGTTATAAATCATAATGTAAATATCTGATATGTGACCCCTGTGTTTATCCCCCAAGGGGTCACAACCCACAGGTTGAGAACCACTGCCTTACAACATGACAGAATTGAGCCGATAAAAGGGAAAGAAGTGTATGTGTAGAGGGGGGCTGAAATCAGAGCAGAGCCAGCAAATGGAACATTACTCTTACCAGGATCCACGAGTTAAGTCCTGACTCTCTAGAAGTCCGTGGTTCTTTGTTCATCAGACAACATAAGCACCATATTACAATTTTTTGGCTTTCATCTGCAGAAAAGAAAACAAAAATAAATAGACTATCAAATAGGAGGAAAAAACCTTGAGAACATGCTTAGGAAAACCTCAAGCAACAAGCTCAGCGAAGGCTTTTCTCCTTGTGGCTTCAGCTCACTGTCCAGCTCTTGTGTGGTCAACTCTTTTTCTGCAACAGCAGCAGTTTTTAAAGCCAAACAAGAAGGATAGAAAGAGCTCAAAGTGCTGGGCTCTTCAACATGTTTCTAATTTCACATTTAAACATCAGTAATTTCAATCTCTTTAAGGCAAAATAACTACTATCTGTCTCTGTTTCTGGTAGCCAAATCTGTTCCAGGTAGAAACTCAGAGCACAGTTAGAAAAAATATCAACCTTAGAAACTGAAGCTGTTAGCGTACAGGGTAGCCACAGCAATGCAGACCCTGTGGTGAAGAGAGGGAAGGCAGGCATACTCAGCCCCTGCAGTATTCTCAGACATCCAGAGTTCACCTTGCAGCCTCTTGTAAGCTAATAAATAGTGCATCCAATGGCTTTGTTATGAAAGGCATGGGACAGGACCAACTATGGAGATCTCATATTCACTGAGAGCACCCATCCCTTCATAATTTTTAGGGTTTATAAACGACTATTAAGCTTATGCTTTCTCAGTAATTAATAAATCTGAGTAAACTCCCCAGGCCATTCCGAGGGACATTCATTTTCCCCTATCAGCTTAAATAAAGTACCAGAAGGTACAGTCTTGCCTAAGACACATTCATTTCCAAACTCATAACTTTCAAAGAATTCTTCAAGCCAAACTTACACCACAGAGTAAAAATATGATTGTACTTGACCTGGGGTAAATACTGAAGTATGAGTAACAGGTACTCCAATATGCTTTACTGTGGAGGGAAGAAGCATTTTATACACACACACACACACACACACACACACACACACACACACACACACACACACACACACTAGGTATACTAGGAAGCATTTTAAAAGGGAGGGAGGGAGGGAAATGGTAGTTTATGGAACTTAAACTCCAAAAACTCAACATGGGCAGTTTCTTCAGGGTGCTAAGTGAAGATCTAGGGACATTCTCCCAGTGTTTGCTCAGAAGTGATGCAGAGATGTACCACTGGCTAGTGAGCACACATCTCACTCTGACGAATCATAGACACACATAAAGCCCTGCTACTTAGCTAAGTGCCACTAGCACATCACAGTGGGGCTGGCATTCAGGAGTTTCCTCCACAGAAACCCCAAGACTGAGACTGGATCCCACAGTGTGCAGGGCACTTTGGTGATATCATAAACTGCCTATGATCTTGGCACAAATTTGAGTTCTAAAAATGAGTGAAAGGAAAAAGAAATGTGCCAACAAACATCTACTGCCTACGAGCTCACTTTCTGGTATCCTGAACTGAAATTCCAGATAAAATCTTTACACTTTAATTCCCAGTTTAAAAGTACAAAACAGCAATTTTCTGAGATGATAAAGACTGGTTATTGTTACAGGAAAAGATGTTCATAGCGAGGATGGGAAGCTCTAGTTCTTAGCCTGAATCTTCTGGCAATGAGCCAAAGCCCCAGGCTACAAGGAAGGTAGTATGCTCACCAGAACAGTGTCACTGAGGAAGGTGTTCTTACCCTTCCTCTCCAGGTCTCTCTTCTACCCTCCCACCCTTGCTTCTCACCCTGACCAAGAAGTGACTCTCTCCATCAAGAAAATATATACTCACAATATGGGCAACCGCACATGAGTTAACATGGAACTGCGAACAATTAGCTGGATATCATTAGTATCCAGTTTAACTATGGAGAATTTAAAATGAGGTAAAGTCATGAAAGTGCCTACAGAGAAACACTGGTGTTTAAATCATGAGGTATTTCCTCTCCAACATACAAAGTCTTGCAGGCCCACATGTATGAGTCTCTATGCATGTATGTGTGTATTTGTCTGTAACACACAGAAGCACAGGAAGCTGCATACTCTTGGTGAGCTGCCTGGTGGAAATGTGAAAAAGGTTACAATTTACATCCCTGTGCTTCATTAGAAGTACAGACAGCAAAACTGTCATTAGGTGTTTGTGTGCTGAGACTCTTACCATATGCTAAGATGAGAGGATTCCAACAAGTTTTTGCCAACAGTTGACCGATTGTGGGGAACCTTTCCAGGATTGCATCAGAATCCTGTGAAAACAACAACCACATGTTCTGATAATGAAAGAGCACTAGGAAATTCAACTGAGCAACACAACTCCCCAAGACCCCGAGCGCTCCTATGCATCCTATTTTAGAAAGTACAGGGGAAGAGATAGAGGAGAGCTCTAGGTTAAGAAACCCAAAGTCAACTGTATTTTGTGCAAACCTAATCGTCAAAAGAGACTATCTCATTGCTGTCAGCCCTCTCTTAGAATTCACATGCTAGTCTTAGACATCTGCCTACTTCCGCCTAACTGCTGAGATGGTCCAGTCCAGGGAAGACCATTTCATTTAACAGGATAAGAACTCTAACTTGTAAAGGAAGGAAAGTGGCTGGGGCACTGAGATGTGTGTCTTCGTGTGTTACAGCATCTCTGAGATGATAAAACTATCAACCAAACAGAAAATAGCTTAAAATAAAAGCACAATTTTAGTACACAAGTAGATCTTTCCCTCTCTTTTCTACCCCCCATAAAGTTCAAAAGCAAGACAATACTGAGCTTATGTGTGGGGAAGCCAAAAGAGATACCCAGGAAGGGAAGATGACAATGAAAACTTGGCTCAGACTGACTTCCATCAGCCTGAATCAGACCTGAACAGTCTGATCCCAGATGGCTCACTGTCAGCATATGTAAAACACACAACAATTTGGAAAAAAAGTTCCCAGGCAACAATCATTCACACTCTAGGTTTCCAGGGAATAATCATTCCTGGTACACAATAGAGCTTAGGGTGTGACTACTTAGAAACTCCTTCATGAGTATATGTGACCATTAGAGAGGGTTTCAACTAAACGGCCTCAGCTTTAGTGTGGTCTCTAACTGAGACAGTATAGATGTCAGCAGGCTACACAGTACATGTGAGTCCCTTCCAAAGATGGTTCTATTACCTGGGAGCTAAGGAGGGAGAGCCTGGCATAAACATTCTGGGGGCTTTGGGTGAGGTCAGCCACCACAGATGGCAAAAAGGTCACCAGATCATTAACAATGTCCACTCTCAGCTTTCTGGGTAGGGAAACAAGGTATTTTATCTCCAACACTGAAGAGAGGCCCCTGCATGTTTAACATTCCTGGTTTCCTTAGTGATCTCTGGGCAAAAAGACCTTTGTGCCCCAGAAGCTGCAACAGGAACTCCCTCATGTGGTCCCAGCACCAGGGGCTGGACCTAGACTTTGAGACCACATTATGGTCAAGTTACATAAATCTTACTAAAAAAAATTTTTTTTCAAAAATCAGCACCAAGTTCACATTGCTTTGCCTTTCAATTCTTAAGGACATATTAACTCATTATCTACAGAATAACCTATAGAAATTTGCCCTTCAAATTTCTTATTTGCGTCTTTGATGAACAGACATGAAAGTAATCATGTAAAATAACAATTAAACTCTCATTTTCAAATTTAAAAATATGAAATATTAATGTCTATAACATGAAAACATGGCTCCTACCTGTCAATGGTGGTATACACCTTTAAATCCCAGTGCTCAGGAGGCACAAGTAGACAGATCTCTTAGATTCTCTGAGTGTGAGCCTAGCCTGATCTACAGAGTGAGTTCTAAGTCAGCCAAAGCTATAAGCAATTTATGTCAATATGCAGATAAACAGGAGTATAAACAATAAATTACTTAAATGTAGAAACTCAAAAAATTATTATTTGAAAGGATCTTTTAAAATGTTTATTAGAAGAGATCTTAGTAGGCAGAGATAGACAGTAACAGAATCTTACTATCTCTGAGGAGAACCTACTTGAAAGCAGAGCTGAGGACAGGGCAAACAGTCTAGACCCTTAAAACACTTGAAGGGCAAAGGACAAACCCCATTTACTACCTAAAGCAAATATCAAAGCCCTGAAACTTAAAAATGATTTGCTTAGGCTTAGCATATAGTTTTGTGGTAGAGGGCTTGCCTAACAAGTTGCAATTCCAAACACTGCAAGAATGAATAGATTTATTAAGTTTCTTGGCCAAGCAGTATCAAATAGGTAAGAAGAAAAATCATGCTATTTTATACCAGAAGGTACAGAATTAGCCCTTGTCTGCAGCGCATATCAATAACTTCAGTTAAGTCCCTGGTGTCACAACATACTCACCATTTCCTTCAAGATTTCATACATCTGCCTCAGGAACTCCTGGAACCGGGACAAGTGAAGACAAGTGTCCTGCTGGGTTTCCTTAGAGGCCTGTTCCCAAGCAGAAAGCTTCTGCAGCCAAAACTGATAGTCAGAAGCAAGGTCTGCAGACTCCTGAGCCATCTCTGAGAACAGCGCTGTCCCTTCGCAGCAGCCTGCCAAGCAGCACAGGAAATGGTGAGCACACATCACATCTTCAGAGAGGGAACAGATGGAGATTCAGGACAGGCTCTTCTTCTATCAGCACATCCATGACCCACCGAAGGCAAAGGCAGATTATGAGGGATGAAATAGCCTGCTGGAGATCTGGAGTCATTCAGCTGTAGCTCAACTTTTAACATCTGAACTTTTATCATGAGTAATGTCATTACTAAAAGTCATTGCACTTCCACAGGAACTCAACTAGTTGTGGACAAAAAGCACAGCTGACAACACTTTACACCTCCTTTCCACTGAGCTATTTCTAAGTGTCCTGTATGTGAAGCTCCTTCTCGTATTCTAATGATGAGAAACCAGAAACACCCAGAGGTGCTAACTTACAGTGTGTGCCTGAGAATGCTTCTGACGACTGATGTCTGCCTCACACATCACTTTAAGCAATCTGCCTAATTAAACATGGCTCCTGGAGCTGCTTTGTGGGCAGTGGAAGCTCTGAAGCCTGCAGACAAGCCTCCTGTGACAGGGCAGTAACTCCATGTAGTCCTCAAAGCTGACTGAACGAAAGCTACCTAGTGGGTATAAACCAAGTTCAGTGAGATCCTGTCTCAGAAATCAACAGAGAGAGAGGGATTCATGACAGACACTGAATGTCAACCTCTGGTCCCCACGTGCATGCAAAGGGGTGTATGCACCCACATATATGGGCACATCTACACGTACATTACATACACACAAGTAAATTAATAAAAGGTTAAAAATAAAATTTTAAAGTACTGCTTTACATATAAAATCCATCCACAAGAAGACATATTTTCATAAAACATGACATATCACATTTACTAGGTGGTAGACTCATTAAAAAACAGTAAATAAATCTGCTAAGCCTGACTCCTTGCCCCTGAAGCAAATGTCAGAAAGCACAAAAGAAGTTTACCTCTTCAGGGAGTAGAAGAGCTAAGCCCCTGGTATCCAGGAGCCCCTTTAATCCGTGCCTAGTGCCTCTGTAGAGAAGGGCAGTTCCTCTCAAACCCTTGAGCTTCTGTGGGTCAGAATAGCATGCAGAGATCTCACCTCCAGGTGACTGCACTTAGCACAGTGAGTAACGTAGAACATTACTTCTACTAGGTGCCAACCCTCAAAGAAGATGGCCTTTTCCTAAGCAGAACAGCCAAAGAAACTGGAGGTGACAGCTAAGAATGGGGAGTGAAAGTGGCATTTACAGTTCTAAGCACTCAACCAAAGCAGGAGCCAACAGGAAACTAACACAGGACACACATGCACACTGCCAAAATGACACTTAGAAACCATAGGTCTGCATGATGGGTCTGGTGCAAAACCCTCTAGGCATCAGTGGCCAAGACCTGCACCTGCACCCCCATCCTCCCATCCCTCACCCCCGCTACCCAGAATGCTCTAATAGCTGTAACAGCCACTTCCAGCCCTTTAAGACATTGGCAGCCAAGCACCACCCTACAAAGGCAAAAAATAGCCCAAAATCAGGCCACAGAATCCCACCAATCCCAAGCCATCCTGGAAAGCCTCATCTTCCCCCACCCCCAGGAAACCCTATATAAAGCCTGTCTCCTGGTCAGTGTGACTCTCTGGTCCCTTCAGGGCTGCAACACTTGTACTAGGGACCCTTTCTCCTCAGAGATAGAACACACCTGGTGTCCCCCCACAGTGTCCTCATCAAAGCCATCTACAAAACCCTACCATCAAATAATGTGGAACTTCATGAATTCCTTCCATCTCCCTCCTGGATTATCACAAGTATCGGCAGGTCTCATACGCTCCTCTACAAATCCTATAAACACAAAAAAACAACCTGCGTGCATGTAAATCACACCCAGTACACACTTAACACTCCTTTTTCACAGCTTCCTGGGAAAGAAATCCAGCCCAGCCAGGGGGCAGGGGAGAAAAAGACAACACACAACATAACCCAGCAAGTCTTTGTCCAGGTCTCCAGGCACCACACTCTCAGGCCTCCCTTTCTTCTGCTCCCAGAATGGCAAACAGCCAGGCCAGGCTTCGGACATGCTCTGGAATACAACTAAACCCTCCCTGCTTCCAGATCGTTCTCCTGATGTCTTGATAGTTCTTCACTAGTGTTAAGTGCTCTGAACATTTATTAATTCACTCAGTTACAGCTTTGCTGGTATATCACTTCTCTGCCTTCCTAGAGTGTGGTATAAAAATTGGCACACAGGCATTTGCAGCCCTGACAAGCTTGCTAGACTCAGGAGGGGATTAAAGCAGATAGAGTAAAAACAATGACCCAGAGGTGAAGTTCCTGCTATTATGACAGCCTGACTGGGAAGGCATAGGCCACAGTAGTCCCAGGTTCAAATACTACCCGTGCCTGGAAGTTGCACAAAGCCCCATGCAGGAAAATATTGTGACCCTACAGTTCAGTTATTTCTATAAGTAGTTGTCCAAATGCATAAAGAACATAACAATGAAACCAATAAGCACACTAGAAGAAACTAATACATAAATAAGAACCAAACAACAATGGACAAGAACCAAAGGACCCAAAGGAAACACAGTGACCGGGTAACAAGTATAGAACCACAGAGAGGCACTGGTAACACTGAAAACTGTGATCAAGGGAGGAGGTAGGGAGGGAGGGCCTAAAAAAACAACATAAGCAAATTACGAATTCCATGGGTAGTTGGACCAAGACAAAAACAGAATCAGGGAGCCTGGAAGGTAAATCTGAAGAAGTTAACCAGAACTCAACAGGGGAAACCCCAGCAGCAGGAGAGCACACAATAATGGACAAGGCAAGATGAAAAAACAAGACCAAAAACTCATCCTCAACAAAGGATGTGAACCTAGGACTCTAGCTCAGCCACCACCCTTCTGTAACACAAAGAGTAGTTAGTCTCTCTGACACTGAAACAAAAAATAAAACACCAGCCACTCTATGGCTAAGGACGCCCCTCAGGAAGATGGAGAACATTTCTATGTGCCTGTCTGACACCCTCAGAGTTAAGGAAGAACACCCCGGGACAGTGTGTGAATGGTGTGCTCACAACACTGGCAAGACCCAAGGAAATATTCAGTCTATTTTAATACCTTTGATTTTTAATTACTAGACATACATTTATGATACTAACATTGTCCCAACACTGCCTGACCTTGTTTCTGAAAATGCTGAACTGACCAGAACCAGGTGAAGTGTCTCAGCATTCACCACTTCCTCTTCCTTCTCTGAAATAACAGCCCCTTTCCCAGTCTGGCTCGGAGGAAGAACCAATCCATACCCTCCTCCTGGGATCTTTAGCTCAGCTCTGTTCTGCTACCCTGTCTCCAGACAGGAGAGAAAGTGATTCAACTCCTCCTTCAAGAGGGACAATTCACTATCACTGTGGTTCCCACATGGGCCCAAAAACCATGCCTTGTAAAACAGGGCTGGTTCTTCAGCTTTACAGCCATTTCCATTCTTCTCCATGATTGTCCCAGTTGTTCCTCAAACCTACAGTCCAGCTGAAAGCTGTCTACATAAATTAAACCTAGAGTGCCTAGAGTCTGCCTGGTGTCTGCGCCACACTCACTGTCACTGAGGGCTCCTAAAGAGATACTGCTTGCTGTCCTTCACTTAAGCACTAAAAAGATGGGAGCTCCTAATATGTCCCCTAAACCTCAGTGTTTAAAGAGCAATTGTCCTGCACACAACATGTGCCTGCAACAAACGACACAAGAAGTTTCCAGTTTTTCGACAATTTCCTTCTTAGCATATTACTTACCAAGTTGTCCCTAAGGAATCAAAACCAGTCGTGATTTCACCCTCTACACACAGTCCCCACACCCTGTACAGGAGAAAATAAGACAGCCTTTAGAATTTCTAGGCAGAAGGGTACGTTCTATAAACAGACACCCAGAAGCAATCAGACAGAGATGGGACCCTGCATTCATGCCCATGTTCCTTCCTTCCCAGAGGACCAGTGGAGTTCTTCAGAAGCTGGGCTGAGGAAGGGAGATGGTGTCATTAGAGAGAGCAGCTACCGGGCTTGAATCCAAGCAGTGCTCAGAGTCCTGAATCTGCCTTGGTCTAAGCTATAAACTGCCTAAGTGTCTGGTTGCCTCCATCTTCTCTCAGGGTACAAAGATGCTCCATTTCTCCCTAAGGCTCATGGTATGGTAGTATAGCTCAGAGTCAAAGTGTAGCAGGTGACAGAAAGAGCACCTTGTAGACAGCAGCTTCCTCATGTTGGTGAGTTCTTCTCTTTAGGAGAAAAGATTGCTCAGAAACTTTCTGGAGAATGTGAATGCTCCACCAGAAGCACGGAGCTCACCAAGCACAGACCATTGAGTAGAAGACTGCTGTAAAAAGCAACTAAGTACCAGAGCCATGTCTGAGTGAGAGGCTGGAAAACAAACATGTAATTTTTATGTTTTGTGAACT
The DNA here is from genome assembly GCF_963924665.1 of Micromys minutus. Taxonomy (NCBI): domain Eukaryota; kingdom Metazoa; phylum Chordata; class Mammalia; order Rodentia; family Muridae; genus Micromys; species Micromys minutus. Next base: position 92,578,826 of record NC_137969.1, on the reverse strand, counting down.
AGTTACAAAAAATGAAAATCAATCAATTGAAACAAACATTAGGGGCTGGAGAGATGACGCAGCAGTTAAGAGCATGTGCTGCTCTTGCCCAGGATCTGAGTTCAATTCCCAGCACCCATGTCAAGCAGCAAATACCATCTATAACTCCAGTCCCAGGAGCTAGGATGCCCTTTCTGGACTCTGCAGGCACCTATACCCACATGTGACTTCCCAGACACAATATCTGAGCTTATTTTAAAATTTAAAAGCAAACACATACACAAGCAAAATCAGAAGGCTAAGTCCTGTAGAGGAGGATGCTGAACCAGTGGATCTCTCATCTCAGCAGGCTCTTGATGTTAGTTCCCAGTGAGATCTAAGCATCAAGGCTGACACACATCAGGAAGAAAAGTCCAACAGGCCCAGGCAGGACAGTGCTGGGCTAGAAATTAGACCCAACAACTGTAACTACAACAGTAACTCCAGCCTCTAGTTTAACATACAAAATACCACTTCTTCCTCCCATCTAAGGATTTTCCATCAGTGTTCTGTAACAATCACTGCTGAGTGACATTTTCATGTCTCAAAAGGCTATCCGTCAGGAGAAACTTTGAACTCTGCAAAGTCTACAAAAGTCCCACTCAAATGAAATTCAAAGAACTTGGTCCTTTTCAAGTTCTGTTGGAGACCATAAATGCTCACAGATGTTAAGGGATGCTTCAAGTCACTCAGTCCTGACCATTATTCCTTAGGCATAGTTAGAGCAGAATGGTGAATGGCAGGAGAAATTCTAAGGTGGTAAGTATCACATCTTCCCAACTACTACATTCGGGAACAGCTAGAATAGCAAGAATACACATTTAATCTACAAAGACACTGTGAATGTAAGTAATGCCATTAAATTTTACACAAAAATATTAATTATGTGCTCTTCATATTTTACTTGCACACAAGAAAAGTGGCAGGGCCCCACTGCCTCAGCTCAGCTGCCTACCCATTGGTACCCATAGGTCAGTGTCTCTTGTCTGTTGAAGAAATACAATTTCCCAAAGACCAGTAGAGAATCTCCATTAATAAGAGATTTTTCAATGTTTTGTTCTTGGGGCCCCTTTTATACTCCAAAGTTTTTCTAGAAACCACAAAGAGCTTTGGTTTATATGGGTTACATTTTGGAATATTTATCATAACAGAAATTAACGCTGAGCAACCCTTAAAGCACACAAATACACAAGCCGACATCCATCAGCTACTAGCCTGCAACAGGTGGCAACTCCACTGCAAAGCAGGGAGCCAACTCAAGGGACAGGGCAGTGGTTACTGTTTGCTGTCTTGAGAACCTCCCCAATGGGCCTCAGGGATGCCCGGCCACATAGTGAAAAGAGCTGGTACGCACACGTGCAGGTCTGATGGCTGCACAACAGGTGTGCCACACAGTGTAAGCCATAGGAGCTAAGCTTCTAAGGACCTTAGAGAAAATGTCAATTCTGAAGTTTTTTCCATTTCAGACACTGTAGTCTTCACATAGCACCTCTGCAGCAGAACTGGGCACAAGGGTCACTGCAACGTGGCAACCCTCCTCCCACTCAAACCAGTTCTCATCAAGCTTTTTGTTCAATCAAACAAGGTTTAGCTAGATCCTCTCCAAAGCACCTAGTTTTCCAAACATATTTTTGGAAACCATGGGTACACAAAGCACTGGGTACATAGTTGGATTAAATTATATTAAACAATTATATTAAACAAGTGTGCAGAAACTAACAAGCCTATTGCAGCTGTTGCAAGAGAGAAGATACACAAAATTTATATTTGTTTTTTTACTGATAGAAGACTTTATAGCTCACATATTGTCAATATTTAAAACAAAGCTAATTATAAACCACACAGTATCAAAAGCAGATGCATGTTGTACTCATCTGAGGGCCAAGAAAGCATGAAATTGCTTTCTTTTTTGGTCTGAAACATTTCCAAACCAGAAGTATCAGAAGCAAGTCTACAGAGGCCAAATAAGGTCCATTAACCAAGTGGTATCTTGGTATAAAAACAAAATAAAAGGCCACACTTTTTCCCCATTTTCTATAAGTCAAGTAGATCTAACCCTTCTGTTATAAAGCCAGCACCTCACAGGAGCCACAGACAGAACAGGACAAAGCAGTCCATGGACACTGAAAAGAGCTGACGCCCATCTGCCGTCAGTGTCACACAGTGACCTTGTCAGAAAGGCTACCACACTCCACACCTCCGACACACAGTATCCTTCCTCCTCTCTGTATATTCAGTGTATCCCTTCCATCAATATACTGAACTTGTAAAGAGTAAAGTTTCTTTGCTTCATTACTCTAAGACTGGTTACTTTGCTCCCGTGTTTTCGGTGCTACCTTAATGTCATAACAGCATATCCTTCTACTCAGGAAATACTTATAAAATAAAGAAATTGAGCTAGTAAGTTGGCTCAGCAGTTAAGAGCACTGGCTGCTCTTCCAGAGGACCTAGGTTCAATTCCTACCACCCACATGATAGTTCACAACTATAACTCCAGTTCCAGGGAATCCAATACCTCAGAGACATATATTTATGCAGAACACCAATGCTCATAAAATTAAGAAATAAACCATAAGAAAAGAAAACAAAGCTGTATTTCTCTCCCCCAAATAAGGTTTGAGGGAAATAGGAGAAACTGTCCCCGAGCCCCTCTCCCAGTCAGTACTGTTTCACCTAAGGTAGCCTAACAGAATCGTGGGCCTAAGATTAAGAGATAATTTCCAAACAACTTCAATTTTCAGCAGCGGCTAAGTCTATGGAATTGGAGGTGCTAACTTCATACCAGGTGCAGTGTGTGTGCTCTCTTCAGCCGACTGTGAAGACTTAAAGAAATGTGACCTGGCAGTTAACTCCAGGGCTTTCTTGCACTCTCCAGACAGGTTCTCAGTGTTTGGAAAACGAGCTTCTCTCTAGCCTGATTCACACAGCAAGTTCTTGTGCTTAGAGCAGCAACAACAGAAAGCCCTGCAGCAGCACTAGGAGCTATTCTTAACTCAAAGTATGCCAAACGCAGGCACAAGCACTATTACACCCCCTGTCAGCACACCAAAAGCCTACCCAACAACTCAAAACACAGCCATTCTCACCCTCAGCCCCCAGTATAAACACCTACTGCCCATGCAGTCTTGTCTTCATCTCTGTCAGTGACACTGGAGGCTTTTTAAGTCCACCAGAAAAAGTGCTGAAGGACACATTAGCAGTGTGTCTGAGTTTGCTTCTCGGTTGCTGTGATAAACACTGACCAAAAGCAGCTTTGAGAGGAAACAGTTTAGTTGGTTTACAGGATACAGCCACCATCAAGGGACGCCAAGGCAGGGAGTTCTTTACAGGATACAGCCACCATCAAGGGACGCCAAGGCAGGGAGTTCGAAGCAGAGACAACAAAATAGTGCCGACTGGGTGGCACCTCATGTGTTGTTCAGCAGGACCACCTACCTAGGGGAGCACCACCAAAAGTGGGCGGGCCCCTCCCACATCAATCATTAATCAAGAAAATGGACCACAGATGTGCCCAGAAGCCAACCTAAAAGAGGTTCCCTCTTCCAGGTAAAATAAGTTGATAACCAAGATTAGCTATAATATAATTAAAATATTAGACACTGGCCAAG